>NC_048595.1:290074392-291336059 GCF_003668045.3 Cricetulus griseus | reverse complement strand
GAGCACTTTCTAATCTGTGATACTGTTTCTCCCAGCCACTGGCTACCTCCTGTGGAAACCCCAGGAGTTACACAGGAAATGTAATCATAGTCCCTGTTCCAAAAAGAGTGGCCCTGTCACTGTGTCAACCAGCTGCTTTTTATATTTATCACCATAGTTTCCAGGCTTGGCAGCCCTATAAATTTCTACAGTTAAATTACAATCTTATTCTCTGACATGTCTACATTTTCCTTTCCCCCTCGAGTGTCCAATCTTCCTCTCTCTCTCTCTCTCTCTCTCTCTCTCTCTCTCTCTCTCTCTCTCTCTCTCCCAATTCCCTGCAAAAAGAAGTTAAAGGAAAAGTCTCAGCCTAACCCTATAGCTCCTGAGCTGCTCCGCAATCCTTGATAAAATGGATGAGTAGCTCCTGGGCATTCAAACTACACTGTTTTTGCTCATGACATCTTCTCTCTTGCCTTCCCTGGGGCTCTATTTTTGTAATTATCCCTTCTCCCTCCAGAGTCATTACTTTGTCCCTACATGAGATCACATTCAGCAAATACACATGACCTTTTGGGCGAAACAAACATAGAGACAGGCCGGCCTTTTCTACTCGCATATTTGGCCTCCTCTCTCTGCCTGTTCCTTCCGGGGAGGGTTCCCTCTCATCTCTTGCATTCATTCTCTCATTGCCCCTCCATCCACTTCAGGTTGTGGGCTCAGCTGTGCCATCACTATCCAACAACTTGCATGTTTCCACATCCAGCAACGGATTCTATGACACTGCTCAGTGACTCTCCCTGTTTTCAGATATTTCATTCATATTGCACCTTGCATTCCAGACACAGTTTTTCTTTAACCAGATGGACTCTCAGTAACCAAGTCTCTGGTCTTAAATCCATTCTGTGTAGCAGGTCACAGCCTGGTGACCATCAGGTGTATATCTCCTACTCAGTCACTACTTTATCCTAAGCTCAACCTCTGCCGCTGTTTGTGATGTCCTAAGACACATTCAAGAAAACATGTCCACTGCACTGCCCTCCAGATCATGCTCCCATTTCATAGTCTTCACTTCTTAAGGTCACTGACAACATCTCTGTTAAGGTCCAAAACTCAGGAGTTCCACTCAATAGCTGTCAGTCAAGTGTCATAATCTCTTTGTGGATGTTTCTAGAGTCAAATCCCATCTCGTCACCTACTAGTGCAAACCACCCAAACCTTGCCACTCACCTCCTGTTCCCTTTTTTCACAGTCTCTCTGAGAATTTCTTTTCATCCTCGATGGAGAGGAATATTCTCAAATATCAACTTGCAAACAAAAACCTACAATGGTTCTAGTAGCACATAAAACCCAACCCCAGTTCCTCCTGTGACATGCCCTTGACCCTGCCCACCATATTGTGTCCAGTAACTTCTTTGTGAGCACATTCCCATGTTAGAGCTTTAGCCCACTCCTTAGGAAGCACTCCCATCGTCTCTAATACATTCTTTTTTGCTCTGACCCAGTGTAATCTCCAGGCTTAGTGATGTGTGGTTTCAGTTAAGGTGTTACCATAAACACGATTGCTATCTTTATCATACTGCCATTCGTCACATTTCTTAGCATCTTTCACTACCTGCACTTACTACGCTGATATTTTTATCATTTTGTTTATTCTATCTCCAGGCCTGGAGAGGAGATTCCTATTCACCTTATCCATGATTTTAGGATTGATGATAATGCTGCCATTTCTCCCCTCAGCCACAAATGCTTTCTTCAGGTCATTCTACTGACTTATCCTTCCTGCAGGAGTCCTCACTGTTCTATCTGTCCTGATCCACCAGCTCCCGATTTAAAGGCTAGTACATATTATGTGTCCTGCAGACTAGAAGAGTAAATTCCTGAAGGGTGCAGGTTCTGTACTTGAAGGAGGTCTGTCCAATAAGTAGACTTGTTTAAACCCACACACATCAGACATTCCTGCCTATTACTACACACCAAACCCACTGGAACAACAGAGGAGAGATTCCAAAGCATTGATTACAGTTAATGTAGACATGAAGCAAGAAAAAGAAATGTCATAGATCAGACTGTTGCTGAACATTGATAAGAGAGGCATTTAAAAAACATAGGTTGAAATTAATTTCAAATTCTATAAACTGAAGGCAAAGGATAAAAAATCACCAATTACTAATAATTATCAGAATACTTGTGAATGGAGTGAAAGTGATTTTAGTAGAGGAGAATGAGTGGACACTAAATAGTGACTGAAGAGAAGGAGGGGAAAGACAATAATCAAAAAAGAGGGAAACCCATGGAAGGCTTTTGTATGCCAGCAGAGGAGATGGGATTGACTCTGTGTATTATTGTGAAGGGTGGGATAAGGACTGGTATAAAAAAATAATTTCCAAAATTCTGAGGTAATAGCTTCTAATTCAAAACATGTCCATCCTGGGGACTACAAATTAAAACTTAGGAAATAACTCACAAGTCTCAGGAGGTTCCTGAAACTGAGAAGATTCACAAGGCTGCTGTGGGATAACCCTTCTGTATGCTATGCATATATGTTGCTCTCAGTAGTTGATAATAAAAGTTGCTTTGGCCTATAGCAAGGCAGAATGTAGCTAGGCAGGAAAGCCCACCTGAATATAGGGAGAAAGAAGGGAGGAATCAAGAGAGATAGCAGCACAGCTAAAGCCAAGAGACACATGGAAAAACATAGATTAATAAAAATGGGTTAATTTAGAAGTAAATGCTAGTTAGTAATAAACCTGAGTTGTTAAACCAAGCATTTTGTAATTATGATTAAGCCTCTGAGTGATTATTTAAAAGTGACTACAGGATGGGGTAGGTCAGAGAAACCTCTATTTACACAAGGCCCCTCTGTCCTCAAGTTTGTATTGACTGTGTGGTAATTTGAATATATTTTTCCCCATAATCTAACAGGGGGTGCACTATTAGGAGGTGTGACTTTGTTGGGGTAGCTATGACCTTGTTGGAGGAAGTGTGTAGCTCTGGGGGTGTGTTTTGAATTTTCCTATGTTCAGGATACCACCCAGTGTCTCAGCCAACTTCCTGTTGCCTGCAAAATGTAGGACTCTCAGCTACTCCTCCAGCAGCATGTTTGCCTGCACGCTGCCATGATCCCTGTCATGCTAATAATGGACTGAATCTGTGAACTGTAAGCAGCCACCTCAATTAAATGTTTTCATATGTAAGAGTTGCTGTGGTCATGGTGTCTCTTCACAGCAATAAAAATCCTAGCTAAGAAAAGCTGGAAGGGTCATTGAGGAGGAGATGACTATGACTGTCAAGCTGCCCTACAAGAGGACTTCAAACTTACAGCTTTTGTGAGTCATTACACATGTTATATAGATTTCTTGATGTTCCTTGTTATAAGTCTGTCTAGTTTGGAGGCCAACAATGCCAGCATTTGAGAATGACTTTGTTCTCCTTAAGTATTTGAAATTCTTTGAAAAGGGTAGTATTACATCTTTAATTTGATGACAAACATCACTACTGCTGTGCAACCCTTTGTTATCATAAAGAGAATTATTACTGCTTTTATTATTTTTATTAGTCAGTTCAGGTTTTTCAGGTTTCAATCTCCTGTGGTTCACTTTAGTTTGTTTTATATATCTGGAAATATATATCCCCTAGGGTTTGGATTTGTTGGGTCTTCCCTATCTACATTAGTTAGTTGTCTTGTTACTGAGGTTTATCTTGGTTTATAGTTCAGGCAATACATCATGGATACCATGGCAGCAGGATGGAGGCGGTTGATCATGTCACATCCATAATCAGGGCACAGTTCATAGTGAATGCCAGTGTCTACTTGTCTCTGTTCTTTTATTCAACCTCTCAGCAGCATTCTCAAAGTCCTTTATGGTGTTCTGTAGCTCTCCTATCTCAAATATTTTTCATGATCTCCAGTGAATTTTCCTTACATCACTGATCTTGTTAAATTGCTCAGACTCTCTCGTATCTCATTGAGTTTTGATACCATCGTTTTGATTTTTCCCCCTCAGGTAGTTTGCTTATTTATTTAAAAATATAGATTAAAAATGATGTGTTACTTTAGTGTATTGTCAGTGTGGGTAACTCAGAAGTAATTCTACACTCAACATTGTCTATGTCTGTAGCCTGGGTTCTAGGGTTTGTGATACTGGGATGTAGCATTTTTAGAAGCAAGAGGAATTTCTGTAGTATTGGATATGGATATGTGCACGTGGAGTACCTACTATCTTCCATAACTCACTTGAGGGAAGTTTCCCTGGTGGGTTCATACAGATGAGGTGCAGATATCTGAGCATCAGAGACACAGGGTTTATCCATTTTCAGGAATGGTGCAAATTGTGGACCACTGCAGTGGGTTCAGGTGGGTTTCATACTGGATGCATGGAATTAGGCCATAGTACTGGTCTATCAGAAGTCAGTGTCTGAGGGCTGTGTTAGTGGCTCCAACTGATGGGCTGTTAAGTCACTTCCAGGATAGACAAACCAGACTGCTCAGATACTCTTGTGGCCCCTGAGAATAGACTGTCCAGGCTGCTGCTTGGAAATGGAAGAAAGGGTGCCTAACTCTGTGTGGCCTCCTTGGGCCCAGCCTTTCACAGTTGGCATGGGGCTGATCTTGTGGCAACAGGAGGGTAGATATAGAATCCATGTACTCCATTATACTCTGCAGAAGAACTCTGCATGGTTGGCTCCCTCCGTGCCTCTCAGAGACATGGGGAGAAGGAAATGCCTTCTCTAGTTTAAAGGAACAAGTAGCCCAAGCTTCCAGGAAAGCTGGGTGTTTCACATTCTCTAAGTATGTGTGCTTCAAGGTGGATCTTTACAACAGGAACCTGAGTTGGGGAGGGCACAGTATGGGTTGAGCTCTTTCCCTGGGACAATGCTACAGAGTATCAAGTTAAGCAGAACTTGCAATGTTTTTAGAGAACATCAGGAATCTCCAACAGCAAATGGTGGAGGGTTTTGTTGTGAATAAAACAAAAACAAAAAAACGGCCCCCCTACTGAGGGAAATCCCACTTGGTTCAGGATTAATCTTGGCAGATATAATGGTAGATGCTGAGTGCATAGATTTCCTCTCTAAAAGGCAACTATTTGTCTGTATTCTATAGAACCCCTGTTCCATTCCAGCAAGAGGTTTGGAGCAATGTCTCAGTGGATAAGGTTTAGATACCAATACCCATATAAAAACAAGGTGTAGCCATGTCCATATCTATAACCCTAGGGTTGTTGGAGGATCCTTGGGCTGCTGGCTAGCAGCCTTTTTTGATTCAGTGAGAGAGACTGTATAAAGGGAATAAAATGAATTATAGAGCAGGGCTTTGGCTTCTGTGTATGAGCATAAGTTATATATATATATATATATATATATATATATATATTATAATAATATGGTGTGTTTAATATGTGTATAATTTTTAAAACACTCCAGTGAAATACATCTTCCTCCCTCCCTTCCTCCCTTCCTTCCTCTCTCTTTCTTCCTTCCTCCCTCCCTTTCTTCCTTCTTTCTATGCCTTCCTTCCATCCTTCTTTCCTTCCTTCCTTCCTTCCTTCCTTCCTTCCTTCCTTCCTTCCTTCCTTCCTTCCTTCCTTCCTTCCTTCTGTGCTTCCTTGCACAGAGAAGCATTCTGTACTCCTCTACTTAGACATCCTTCTGTTTTGGGATAAGTTTGTCTGCATGACAAAAAGTTAGTTGAACTCGGACATAGAAAATTGCTCAGGAATGCTCTGATAAGTCCCCATGACCTTCCACTCTTTTGCACTTCTTTAGCATTAATAAGCCACCATCACGCTAGACAATGAAGAGTATCTATTGTCAGATTGTATGACACTGTCAAGGTCAGTCATTCATAGTTTCTCTGCACCCTATAGAGTTCAGGGTTACTTAATGAGGAATTAAAATTGAATTGAAATTAAGTTTTGTTCAACTCAATTCTAATTTTAAGGTGACTAGTACATACACAGAGGTGGCAGTGTGTCCCAGATCTGAGAGAAAATGACTCTAATCCTACCGCCCCATTGTTTTCCTTTTGGATATTGACTGAAGTCACAAACTACAAACAAAATATATAAATACACTATCAAAAATTATTCATGAACACAGAAGCGATTGGAGTCTCTGTAGCAAGGGAACTTCAGAAATAGTTCAGGGCACAGTGCACAGCATCTGAATCATTGCACCATAGGGAGAGTTAAGTATATCATGGAGGGAATAGAGTAAATGTTCACCGCTGCCTTGTCTACAACATCTTTATAGGACAGCTTAAATGTTTCTCTGTTTTCTATTTTTGTGTATTGGAGGGAAAAATGGAGGATTTTTGAGAGAAAAATACTGACATTGGCTCATGTTTGCTTAGCATTCATGGAGTCATTTAAGTAATATACTTGAAATCAAAGTCCTTAGAGTGGCTGCTGGAATACCAGTTCTCAGGGGCTTGAGTTAATAAAGCTTTCTGAATCCAGGGCCATACATTGTCTCTAGCAGTTTCATTTGCAAGAGAGCCAGAAAATGAGACTAGAGCAGGTGGCCACTGGCTGTAGGGTCGCAGGGAGTTCATGTACCAACAAGGCAGGGCCAGTGTGATGACTGGTGAAAAATATCCACCAGCCTGTGCCAGTGTGTCTGTAGCTTGTCTTTACCTTTTATTTTCATAGTTTCTAAGTGACATTTTAATTAATGTCCTCATCCCATGTCCATGTATACATCACCTTGCTATTATTTATCCCTACCAATGTCCTCATTTCTTCCCCCTCTGCCCACATGCTGCAGCTGTACACATGAATACCCACAAAAATCAGTTTCAGCTTTTCCAACATAGATAGATCAGTTGATTGATGGATGATTAATAGGTTTTAAATCTGGATTCAGCTTAGGAGAGGAAAGCTCTGATAATTGACATTTATCTTGATTTTTTCCATCACTTTAGTCTTCTTCCTTTTTCATCCCTTCTTTCCCTATACAGCTCCCCTTAGGCTTTCATGTCATGTCTACACACACACACACACACACACACACACAGAGCACACATTTAAAAGTAGATTCTGCATAAGAGAAGAGCACGTGATGGGGGTCCATGTAAGCCTGGCTTGTTTTGCTTAACATAATGACCTTCAGCTCCCCCATTTTTTCCTGCAAATTGCCTGATGACAAAATCCTTCAAAGCTGGCCAAGCTCTGCTGAGTGTGTTCAGGACATTACCTTTAACCATCTATCTGTTGATGGGTCTGCACTGGTTCCATAGCATGGAACTGTGAGTAATGCTACACTGAACAGGGATATTCATGTAGCTCTGTGGTGTGAGTTCTTGTTTCTCTTTGGGCCAATGCCCAGTTGTGTATAACTGGACCAGAGAGAAGTTCTACTTTTAGGTTTTGGGAACCTCCATACTGATTTTCTTAGTACCCACATTAGTTTACAGTCTCACCAGCTCAGTACACCTGGTGCTTCCATGCCACATCCTCAATGTGCTCATTGATATTTATTTTCTTGATGGCAACTATTCAGAGGAGGATGAGAGATAATCTCTATGGAGTTTTATTTGCATTTTTCCCATTGGCTAAAAATCTGGGACAACTTTATTTATCTACTTGTTGATAATTTGTATTTCTTCTTTCAAAAGCTATCTGTTCAATTCATTTGCTAATTTAGGAAATTATTTGTGTTTAACTTTTTGAGGTATTTATATTTCCCAGATACTAACCCCTTGTTAGAAGTATAAATGACAAGGATTGCCCCCCCCATTTTCTGTCTCTGTACTATTTTTTTCCTGTGTTGGTATGAGACTTTAATGTCATGGAATTTCAGCTGTCACTTTTCACCGTGATTTCCTCAGCTGCTGGTCTCCGCAGTCTTTGCTCAGCTGCTATTCCCAAGTGTATCTCTATCTTTTCCTTGGAGATACTAATTTCAGAGTTTTAGATTTTAAAGGAAAGTCTTTTGGTGTTGGGGTTTTGAGAAAAGATGTTTAGAATGTTGCCAAGGCTGGCCAAGAACTCAGACTAATCCTCTTGTCTCAGCCTATTGAGCACTGAAATTGCAGGTGTGAGCCACCATCCCCAGCACATGAAGGACCTGGATTGAGTTTGAATTGATTGTTATAGAAGATAATATATCAGAATCTACTTCCATTTGTCTGTGGGTATTTGAGTAATTTTAGCACCATTTGTTGAAAAGTCTGTCTTTAATGTACATTTTGGGCACTTTTGTTGACTATCAGGTGTCTGTTGCCATGTGGGTTTATCTCAAGATCTATTTCTTTGGCCTATGGACTACTTTTTGTTTTAGAGACAGGGTTTCTCTATGTAGCTTTGGAGCCTATCCTGGCCCTCGCTCTGTAGACCAGGCTGGCCTTGAACTTAGAGAGATCCACTTGCCTCTGCCTCCGGAGTGCTGGAACTAAAGGTGTGCACCACTACCACCTGGCTATGGATTACTTTTTAATTGCAAAACAATGCTGGTTTTATTTAGCATGCTCTGTAACACTCTTTCTGATCATGAATTTTGACATCTCCTTCAGAACTGTTCCTTCTGCTCTGGATTCCTTTGGTTATTGGAAGCTTTTTGTGCTTCAATATGGAACTTAGTACTTCATTTTCTAGTTTTCTATAGTGTATCATTGGAACCATATGGATGTTTCATTCAAACTGTAAATAGCAATTTGCACTATATTAATTCATCCAATCCATGTCTGTGAATGGTATTTCCGTCAGTTATTGATACTTAGTTTCTTTAGCTTTTTTTTTTTTTTTTAAGTTTCAACTTTAGAAAGAACTCTCTCGGCTTCTTTCTTAGGAGTGTGTGGAGGTCAGAGGACAGCTTGTAGGAATCGGATCTCTTCCACCATGTGGGTTCTGGAAATTGAACCCAGGCAGTCAGGCTCGGCAGATTGTCCTTAATTGCTCAGTCATCTCGCCAGCCCAGTATTTTAGTTTTTAAAGGTTTTGTGAATGGAATTTCTGTCCGTATTTCTTCTTCTGGAACTTCACTATTGGTGTCTAGAAAACCTACTGATTTTGTATATTGGATTTGTTTCCTGATGTTGTGCTGAAAGTGCTTATTAGATACAAGAGTCTTACAGTAGAATTTTATGAGTCTTTCAAATATATGCTTGTGTCCCTTGCAAACAGGGATGGTGTGACTTCCTCCTTCTTTGTTGTTATCCCTCTGGTTGCTGTATTTGTCTAAGATATTAAGTGCTGCACTGAACAAGAGGATGGAGATCCTGGCCTGCTTCTTGATTTCAGAAGAAATTGTTTCAGATTGTCTCTATCTAGTATATGTGGTCTTTAGGTTTGTAATGTGTGCCTTGATTATATTGAGGTATATCCTTTCTATTACTGAATTCTTCAGAGCGTGTATCATGAAGGGATATTGGACTTGGTCAAGGGCTTTCTAATGAGGTATTCCTAAAATTTCTATCAGGGAGTTCATTTATACACTGTATGGAATTTACTGATTTGAGTATGTTAAAGAATTCTTTCATTCCTGATGGAAATCAACTGGATCTTGATGTATGATTCATTGTGTTTTGTTGAATTCCGTTTACATGCATTGATTGAGAAAGCTTGCATGTGATTTCTTCAGGGAATTTAGTTTACTTTTTCTTAGGCAGTCCTTATCTGGCATTACTATTAGGGTGGCACTGCATTCATAGGATGATGCTTGTAATGTTCCTTCCCTTTCTGTTTTTGGACTGATTGGAGGAACATTTGTGATGTCCTTTAAAGTTTTGGTGGGCTTGAGCAAAAGCCATTTCAATTTGGGCTTTTGGTTCTTTGGGGACATTTTATTATAGCTTTAGTCTTACTCGTTATTACAGATCTATTTTGAATTATGCGTAGCCTGTTGACTTCAGGAGGCAATATATTCCTATAGAGCTATCTAGTTTTCCAAACTTGCCCATGTTTCAGAATATTGGTTTTCAATTATTGCTTAACAGTTCCCTGGATTCCTTGTTTTAATGTACTCTTTAAAAAAAGCTCTAATTTTATTAACTTACCTTTCCTCCTTTCTGTAAGGGTTCATCTTTCTTGTTACAATCAGCTTTTGGTTCTTTGCTTCTTTGCATTGTTAATTTTAATCTACATTTACTTACAGTCAGCTCTGATCCATATTATTTGTTTCTGTTGAATGATTTGGGGATTGATTTTGTTCTTTTTTTTTCTAAGATTCTAAGGTGCATCATTAAGTTATTTATTTGAAATCATATTCCATGTAAGCTATCAATGTTATAAATTTTAATGGTAAATTTTTAATTTCCTTCTTGATTTCCCCCATGATCATTAAAGACTACAGTCTTTAATGTAGTGTTCAATCTTCATATGTTTGTGTCATTTCTGTAGTTTTGTTCCTCTGTAATAGGGGAGCTTTTGGTCATAAAGGACAAAGAACTGAATGTCCAGGATAAACAGAAGACTTAGATGAGGAGGAAAAGTAACAGCTGAATGGAGGGAGAAAACAGCTCCCTCCGAGATCAGAGGGTTCCCAAAGCTGAGAGTTTGCTAACCAGACCCTGGGTTGGGTATTTTTAGGGTCTCTTTGTACTCCCTTTTCCCTTATTGCATCTATTCCTCTCCCTTGTGCCTTCCTGCCATGTCTCCTCACCATGTCTTCTGGGAACAAGAAGTAGCTACATGAAGGAGTCCAATCTTGCCTTCCCTGTCTGCCTATGTCCCTCTTACTCTCCCAAGGGGTGTGTCTTGAAGCTTTGAGAAGTGGCAGAAGCAAACATAGTATTGGCAGTTGTGTGGGAACACCAGGCTATGTTTCACTGAGCCTTTCATGAAGGTTACCTGGTGTCTGGTGACCACATTGGAATAGCTGCTTCTCTGTGTTCCCTCACTAGAAGCAGAAATATGGCAGGAAGGAGACGTGTAGGAAGCAAGGAGGCTGCTCTATGATCCTAGTGCCACAGCTTGGGGACCCCTATGATGTCCTTTACTTCTCAGAACTACTACTTATGACCCCTGAAAACTGAATCTGGATATCTTTAGTGTGTGGCACAACTTCACAATTAAGGACAAAAGCTAAGATGGTGTGTTTATCACATAACCCAAATTTTGCGCTAAATACCTTTTGTTTTCTTTGAGAGAAGAATGTGGGAAATAAAGTTCAGATATTATGAACTTATCCCAGCACTTGTGTGGGAGCCTGAACCTCACAAGTTCAAAGCCAATTTAAACTGCACATCGAGTTTTACTGTACCCTGGGCTATATAACAGGACACACAATTCACTCTCTGTCTCTCAAAAGAATGAGAGAAAGAGAGAGAAACAGAGGGGGGAAGAAAGGAAAAGAAAGAATGAAAGAATGAAAGAAAGAAAAAAAGAGAGAAAGAAAGAAAGAAAGAAAGAAAGAAAGAAAGAAAGAAAGAAAGAAAGGAGGCCATTGCTTAAAATGATCTGAAGTACTCTCTGGCCTTCACACTTTCACAGTGGGCACTGTCTGTGTCACCCTGTTCCTCATTTCATCAGTCTTAATCATGTCTTCTAAACATTAGCTCTGGACAGTTTCTTTACATTCTCCTGTTGATAGAGACTCACTTTAGTTTATGAACAAAAAAAAAACTAAAACAGAAAAAATTAATAAACCACAAACACAAGGAAAAAAACTTAATTTGAACAAGGGCAGTATTCATCTCTCTTGAGTAATGTAGGCATTTGGCTGTATTCTGTAATTCTACTGCTGTGACTTGTTCAACCCATCTATTCTACTTTTGTCCTGGCAATTGCATTAAATTACAGATGATTGTCCCTGATTTTATCCCCATTCCTCTGGAGCTGCAGGAGCTGTCCTAGGCAGCCTGTGGGTTAGAGAGCTGCATAGTGCAGACATTGTGTCCAGAGTGAGAGAGTTTCTTTATGCAAAGAAAGGGCAGTAGAAGGTGCTTGCTGGTAGCTAAGACCTTCATTTTGTTCATTTCAGGTGCACGTTTGGGAATTCAGAACTATTGGTCCTACAGATTCTTTGATTTTTGTATGACTAATATAAAACAGTCCAAAGCCTCTGTTTCCAAGGGCTGGTGGAGAAGGAGTGATCATTATCCTTAGAGATCGCACCTGCTCTGTGGCAGAAATGGCTCAGAGTTTTGATGGTGTATTTTTGAAGAATTGCCAACCTCAGTCTCATCAAATTTGAGAGATGAATATTTATGCCTACATTTGATATCAACAATTGAGATTATTGGTACCTACAAAAACCAAAAAAAAAAAAAAAAAAAAAAAAAAAACCTTTAAAGCAATCCCGAGCCTTTTAGTTACTTAGTGTGAGGATTTGGGTTAGAATCAAACATGGCAACTCTTAAAAGAGTCGTTTGACAGAAGCTTGAAGAATGATCTTCAGTGCCATGGAAATCAGGAGAGCTGGTTGTGAAACACAACCAATGACAAAGCAGACTGAGATGGCTGGGTGTTCAGGTCTTAGGTAAGCCGCCACTTGGAAATGGTCCAATTATATCAAACTCAAGTGGAGACTTGGAGGTAGTTTAGGCAGAAGGGACCATTTGAACGGGGACAGCAGTGGCAGGAGGCAAACACTGGGCAAGACAAATGCAGCATGGTGGGCAGAGAGGGCCATCAGAAGCACCTGCCTGGACTCTCGAAGGATTTTCTCTGACTTCAAGAACAAGGGCCATGGTGTCTTTACCTTCATTGAGGGCTTTCTAGTGCTATTTTTATCATGATCTTCAGCAATATGGAGGAAGGCTTTGTTGATGTGCTTTTGAGATGACATTTTAGTCAAAGATAAATCTTCTCCAGTTGCAATAGAAACTAATCCTCTTCTGCTTCCAGGACCACAGTGACTCCAATGGAGGCTTGGATTAACCTTGGTTAATCCAAGGACTGTACCACTCCCCTTTTCCAAGCCAAATTGTCTCCCTCTTAAACCCCAACAAGACAGTCAGAAATACTGGAGTAAATGAGGAGGCAGGAACAGCTTGTAATTGCTACTCTTAAAACAATGTCCTTTCTGAAGGAAAATTCCTGGGAGTTAATTAGATGCTGTGTCCTTGTCTTTATTCCACAGTGTCACTGGCTTCTGTTATGACTGCATTTTCAGAAGGGCCCACACACTGGGGATGATTGCTGGGTAGGCTGAGGGACATCGACAGCATACTTAAAACAGTAAGCTATCAAAAGTCACAAGCTCCATAGCACCAGCTTCTTCCTCAAGAAGACTGTATCAACTATGTACCCTCCTCTCACATGTCACTGTTTCTTACTCAGATATTTAAAACATTATGAAATCATAGAAAATTAAAGGTAGAACATATATGTATGTATATATAAGAATGTTTTCTTAATATTTTTTAGACATTAAAATAAATTTCAACCAGGTGGGGTGGCACATGCACTTAGAAGGCAGAAGCAGGCCTGCTTCCCTAATGGCCAACAGTGCTTTATTCATCAACCAATAAGACATATACACAGAAGAATATGCCCCATCAGAATGTTTTGTCTGTCTCTCTGTGTATATTTACATCACATGTAAGCAATGCCCACTGAAGGCAGAAGAGGGAGTTGCAACACCTGGAACTAGAGTTACAGGTTGTGAGCTACCATGTGGGAGCTGAGAATTGAAGCCAGGTCCTCTGCAAGAGCAGCGAGTGCTGCTAACCACTGGGCAATCCCTCCAGACTCAGGCTTTGATTGTATCATATAACTATGCCAATGCCCACAAACACAAATAGGACCAATAGTCTTCCAGTCCTCTCCCCTGCCACGGACCACCTCCGAGGGAGACCACCGACCGAGGGAGAACAAGGGAGAAGGCTCAAGGAGAAATCAGGAATCGGCGAGGAAATGACAGACAGACACACTCAATGTAGTTGAATATGCTGCTGCAACTTTACTTCATCTCAAGCAGTGCTTATATACTATTACAATCAGGGAACTTGGCAAGGGGGCTACATCACCAGATCATAAAACAGAAAGAAAAAGAATAGCATTGTTTATAGATGATCTATTCTAAGCATCGGATTGTGGTCATTGCCCAAGGACATGATCTAAGAGTTCTCCAAAATCTGTCTCATACCATCAACCACGTCTCTACCCATTTCCTGATTCTCAGGACCTAGATATCTTTAGGTCCCAGGGTCTAAGTCTCCTGTAAAATAAGCCTCATAAAATTCTTCTACATCACGAAATCTATCAAATTCTTTCCATAAAGTCACCCAGTATTTTAATGCTGGCTTCATGTTTTCTAATACTTCTTTTCTCTCTTCTTTATCCAATATACACCAGGGCTTTCTAGATCTAGCTAATCTTTCCAGGAAAGGCAAGTCTTTCCAAAGCTGTCTTTTTCCCTCATGATTCACCCATCTATTCCCTAAACTGGCTACTTCAGCAAAGGCTTTGATAAACGGTGGGGCAGAGTTCAGCATGTTCTCAGATGTTCCTTTAACATCAGCGCAGTTTGCTGGTAAGATACAAGAAGTACACAGAACAAAAAGACAAGGAAGAAGAGGCTGCAGTGGCACCAAGGACAGCGGCTTCGAGTTGGCTCATCGGGCATCATGATCGCAGCTGATTGCCAGGGAACCGCCTGGGGCTCATCTCCAGGGAGCACAGACCCCAACCCATCAGCCTTAGCCCACCTTAGTGGCATCTTCTGCTACACCGGCATGACCGCCGTGGGTGTAGCACTCCCCGGTCTCTCCCCATGTTGTCTGGGGCAGCACAGAGTTAGGACGGGCAGTAACAAAGTGCAGAAGATATAGTGTGGTCCCAGTTATGACACTATCCACCTAGACACATTGTTCTGCTTTGGGACAGGGTTTTGGGATCTACATAGTCTAGAAAGCTCTGACCTAGACCCCTATTGAATGTGATAGACAAAGGTTTAGAAGAGAAGTGCTCAACTGTGCTTGGCTAGAGATGAGACAATTGCAGATCTACGGTACAGAGGGCACCATACAAGGTCTCAGATGTGAGGTTGTGAGGATGGACGTTAGTGGTAACAGGAACATTGGGGTTAAAATGATGAGGTCAGGTGAACTGGGGAACGTAAATATGAGGGCTTGCAGCTGGGTTTGAGATGACCAAGGTGACAGATAAGAGAAAGACAGGGTTCTGGGAAGACAAGTCCAGTGTGAGCTAGTTCCTGCTGGCTCCTCAAACCCCCTTCCCTGAGGAAGGTGGACAAGGCACGCTTGACCCCTCTACCAACCTTGCTTCTAAGGCAGCTAAGTTTAACAGACTTTGTTGGGAGTAAGCCTGGCTTCTAAGGAGCCACCATCTGCTCCGGAAGGTGGTCTATGAAGTTGACTTTTCAAATTCACTCTACAGAAACCCAAAGTAAAATTTACGGACCAATGGGGTATATTTTAGAGAGGGGTGGTTTATTCTGGAATCGCAGGCAGGAACTTATGAAAGAGAGAAAACAAGAGTCCTGAATGGTGGGGTAAAGTTTGCAGGGTGGGCTACTATTGAGCTGTGAGGTTGGCTTTTCACACACTGGGGTGAAGCATGGGTACTGACTTGGGGTTTCCAGGTGCCTCCTTATAGTTCCAGTAATCTCCCCACTTATAGCAGAGTCAAACATCATAAGGGACCAAGGGCCAGAGCTCTATTCCAGCATTCCTGGTCTCCAGGGAGGGCCTCAGAGCAGCAGCTTGGGGGGGGGGTCACTGCTCTATGTGACCAGTTTTGTCTCCTGTTTTTTATCTGAAACCCATAGAAAGACACAATAAAAATCAAATTATCCCTGTTCCAGAACCCCCCCCCCCAACAACCATTTTTGGAATTCTCTGGCTTACTTGGGGACCACAGGCCTGGCTATATGGTTCCCTACCCAGAAGCCCATTGTCACTTCAGCCCTAATAAATGTTCTCACACCTCCATGCTGTATCTCTATTCCAATCTCTCTCCTTCATGAAGAAAAGAACTTGGGCCCATTGGGGGGAAGTCACAATCTGGTCTCTGAGACCTCTAGGAACAATATTACAAAACCTCAGAGGACATGAAGAGGATCAAAGAGACCAAACCATTGCTATCTAGAGGTAAAAGCTGCATCAGCGTTTAGCAGCTGACTCTGTCAGACATTGGGTATTCAGCAGGTCAAACTCAAGCTGTCTGCACTTCCCTCTAAGACCATTTAAAAGTGTTGCCATTTATCATTAATGATGCTAGGTCCTGATTCTGTCCCCTACTGGGCTCTGAGCTTATCGCTTCAGAACAACATGGCAGAATCTGGATATTTGTATCTGTTTTGAAATCATAGGAGATGTTTGGAGTGTTTTTTTCCTAACTTTTACCCATGTTCATGGGAGCTATCTAGTGAGCACTGGCTATGTAGACTCTCTTGAGGCTACACACACACACACACACACACACACACACACACACACACACACACACCATATTTCCAGACCTCCAGGCTCCCCATGGCCTGGATCCTACAGACTTATAGGTAATAGCAACTTTTAACAAAAAGATTGTATACAAAACTACACAGAGGTTAAATATAGAAGGGGGGAGTATGTGTTCAAGTTTACTGCAATTGAAGACAGAGTGGGGTGCTTGGGAAATCAGGGGAAGATGGGCCAATGTGTTGAGATCTATGATTGCTTATCAAAGCTAGAGCCCATCCCCTGACAGAGACTGGAAGTAGCTGGTAGTGTTTTTCTTAATAACCACTTTTTATTTTCCTCCTGCTTAAAGATGAGGAAAATAAATTTAAAATTTAAGTTGTAAGTATTTAATAGTTTTTATTGTCTTTAATGTTGGTTTTTTCCTTTTGTTAAAAATGTTTTTTTTTCTCATTTAATATGCCCTGATTACAGTTCTCCTCCTCTGTGTCTCCCAGTTGATCCCTGATTTGTTTGGGGAGAAGCAGAAATATTCATAAGGCAAAGATACAGAGGAATTGGCAGCCGCAAGTTCTGTAAATAAATGCTATTTTAAAAGAGAAGCCAGTAGCCTGTGGTCTGAAAGGCACTTGTCTGAAGTTAAGCTAGGCTATGGGGAATTCTCAAGCATCTTGGTAGAGACAAAAGATGACCTGATAGCTCAGAGAAGGACTGGTACCCTTTCTTCGAAAATGTAAATCACATCTTCAAAAGAAATATAAAAATGGACCCTTGTCCCATATACCGACTTTGTGTTTAATGGTTGGATCATGGTGAGATTCTTGATGGAGAGCTTCTTGAGACTAAGGAGGCACTTGACCTGAAGTGTTAAGTAGATAGACCACACTAAAACAAAATGCATCTCTTTACTTCTCTCTGCTTTGGTTGACTGAATGATACCATGACCATGAACTCAATGTGAACAGTGTATAGAAACTTTAATTTAGGCTCAAAAACAAATTTCAGGGAAGTCATTCTATAGTTGGTCATGAAACACTCTCTGTGTCCATGAGGTGGCTTTTATCACAATGACATAGGAAGGCAAGCATACAACTATATGCAAGGTAGTTGACTTAAAGCACACAAGCCAAGGGAGATTAAAACAGCATAAAGACATGGATTAAAATGTGAACTGAACAGAAAGAGATGGAGGAGGGGGGTAGAGAGAGGAAGAGACAGGAGAGAAAAAAACAACTGCCTTCTCTCACAAAATCCTTAATGCCCTTCTCTGTATCACCAGTCTTTGGCCAGTGTAGCATGGCATGACATTACATCTGGCATGGTTGCCATCTTGCCATGGTCACAATATATCTCTTAAAAACAAATCTGTTTTCCTCAGATTCAAGTATTGAGAGTATTGCAGACCAGATGCTGGAAGATGTTAAGGTCAGATGAGGTCATCAGACTGAGGCCACCAATGATGGCATCTGTGGCTTTAAATAATGAGGACAAGGCACCTGAATTGGCACCTGTGCTGTCTCTGACTGCTTGGTATCCTCCACCATGTTGTGAAACAGTGAGAAGGGGTCTCAACAAATGGCTGCCTCCTTGCTTTAGGATCTGAGACAGCACTGTGGCAAGTGATACTATTTTCAGTGACCCAAACTGTGGTGTTCTGGTGTGACAGCAGAAAACAAGCAAAAACAATCTTTGTGTCACTTGAATTTGCCGTCACTCATTCTCACACATTTGGGAACCTCATGTACAAAGTAAGAGGGTAGGAGAGTAAAACTTACTGGACAAGAGGAAAAAAAGCATTGAAACCACATGGTGAGCAGATCGAATGGGTGGGAGTTCAGTGAAGAATTAACTGGGCTAAATTAAGTGGGTTAAAGAGCTTTTATAGGCTTAAAGACAGAAAATGGTGACAGAATGCCAAAGTTGCCCAGAGAAACAGTTTAGGAGCAAGGGCATTTGTAGATTTCAGTTGACTATTAAGTCAATTCAGATGAAATCTTTCTCATTAGAACATCGCTTGAGCTTAAAAATCCACTGGGCACATTGGAAATGAACAATCACCAGAGTCCTTTACTGTGCATGTTTAGAAGGGGGAATAGTAAAACAATGTTAGACTGTGTCAGACATGGTGCCAGCTTGGCCAGAATTTCAACATGTCTTCCGTGGTGGTGAAGTGACAGTACACAGCTACAAAGGAGGCCTTGGGTGATTGATTTATTAATGTGTTAGTATACAAAGCTCTTTGGGAGATTATCGGGGCACTGCCTTTATTTACCAAGAGACAAGGAAGAGTGACAGAGGATCTTCATCCTGGGTTTTTAATAAATTGTCCACAGGAGAGCAAGATAGCTATAGCTTTTCTAATTTCTGTGACAAGATAATAAGAGGCAAGCAACCTGAAAATTGACATGGTGTTCAGCTCTGTTCGCTGAGTGCTGTCTATGTGACATGTGTTGGGCTGCAAACATTATTTATCTTAAGTCTAACAAGAAACTTTTGGTTAGAAGTTACAGCTGAACCGAATTAATAGGAGAACCCGGCTTTGTCCTATGTGTCTGGAGACACGTCTGTGCTCACATGTTTCGGGAGAAAATACCCAGACTGAATCCCTTGTGTTCTGACACCACATGGTTGCCCCTGACCTTGTTTCCCCTGACTCCTTCACCATCACTGCACGTAGTGGAGAAGCAGCAGGATGCCCAGACACCTTTGAATTCCTGAGCAGAACTGGTCTTGTCTGATACCAGGCTAGTTTTTCAACCAAATAAGCTTTATCATGTGCATGCCACTATGTTGGGCACATGTTTTAGCATCTGACATAGTTTTCTATTTTACTGAATAAAATTGGTAATTAAGAATATTCAGCATATATTGTGTACTTAAAGAACCCCCCCCCCCACACACACACAGGCTAGGGGATGGCTCAGTCAGTTAAGTGCTTGCTGCATAAGAACATGAGTTTGATTTCCCAGTCTTTATGTGTTGCACACCTGTTGTTGCTGGTGGGGAATGGAGGAAAGGGAAGAGCTCTAGGCCTTGCTGCTCAGCCGGAGTAGCCTAATTGGCAAGCTGCATGTCCACAGTGAGACTCTGTCTCAATAATCAAGGTAGAGGACTCCCAAGTAACATGAGAGGTTGACGGCTGCACTACACACACATGCACATATGCACCCACACAAGCATGTGCACACACATGAGTGCACACTTACACATGAATGTGCACACAAAAGGGACAGAGAAAGAGGAATAGATGAAGTCTCCTATGAGTGTACACCCAAACTCCATTGACACTTGCTAATAATATGTTTTTGGTTTTGAATTTATAACATTAAGGTTTACTTGGGATTTTTTATTTAATACACACAACTCAATGTATATTTTATCACTTAAGAATACGAATAGTACAAATAAGACACTTTAAGAAACATTTTAAATCTATTTAGAAAAAATTGCAGTGTCTGTGTATTGTGTATACTTAAATGTTTTTAGTGTTTTATTAATTTTATCATTATATTATTTAAATTGCAAACAATCTTATTTTATATACCAATCCCAGTTATCTCTCCTTCCCATGCCCCTACTGACCCCCATCACATCTCTCTTCTGCTCCACAGAAAAGATACAGCCTTTCTGTCATCAAAGTCTGTCATATCATTTGGAGAAGGGCCTAGGCCCTCCACCATGTGTCTAGGCTGAGAGAGTATCCCTCTATGTGGAATGGGCTCCCAATGTCCATTGGTACATTAGGGAAGAATGCTGTTCCACTGCCAGAGGGCCCATAGAGTTCCCAGGTTCCCTAACTGACACTCATGTTCAGAGGGCCTGGTTTTGTCCTATGCTGGTTTCTGAGCTGTCAGTCTGCGGTCCATGAGCCCCCCTTGTTCAGGTCAGCTGTTTCTGTGGGTTTCACCAGCCTGGTCTTGAACCCTTTGCTCATCACTCCTCCCTGTATGCAACTGGATTCCAGGAAGTTGGCTCAGTGCTTAGCTGTGGATGTCTGCTTCTGCTTCCATCAGCTACTGAATGAAGGCTCTAGGATGGCATATAAGGTAGTCATCAATCTCATTATGGAGGAAGGGCATTTAAGGTAGCCTCTCCACTATTGCATAGAATTTTCATTTGGGTCATCCTTGTAGATCTGTGGACATTTCGCTAGTGCCAGTTTTCTTTTTAAACCTATAATGGCTCCCTTTATTAAGGCATCTCTTCTATTCCTCTCCCCTATTCTTCTCCCAATTCAATCTTCCTGGTCCCTCATGTCTTCCTTTCCACTCCTCTTCTCCCCTTCCTCCTAACTGTCTTCCCTCCCCCATGCTCCCAATTTGCTCAAGAGACTTGTCCCTTTGCCCTCCTCTTGGGGACCATGTAAATCTCTCTTCGGGTCCTCCTTGTTTCCTAGCTTCTCTGGAGATATGGGTTGTAGGCAGGTAATCCTTTGCTCTATGTCTAATATCCATATATGAGTAAGTAAATACCATGTTTGTATTTTTGTGTCTGGGCTACCTCGCTCAGGATGGTATCTTTTAGATCCATCCATTTGCCTGCAAATTTCAAGATTCCATTTTTTTTTTTTCCGATGAGTAATAATCCATTGTGTAAATGTACCACATTTTCTCTATTCATTCTTCAGTTGAGGGGCATCTAGGTTTCCTCCAGGTTCTGGATATTACAAATAGTACTGCTATGAACATGGTTGACCAGATGTTCTTATTGTATGAATGGTCTTCCTTTGGGTATATGCCTAAGAGTGGAATTGCTGGATCTTTTGGTAGACCGATTCCCATTGTCTTGAGGAGTCCCCATAATGATTTCAAAAGTGGTTGTACAAGTTGGCGCTCCCACCATCAGTGGAGGAATGTTGCCCTTTCTCCACATCCTTTCCAGCATAAACTGTGGTTGGTGTTTTTGGTTTTAGCCATTCTGACAGGAGTAAGATGGTATTTCAGAGTTGTTTTGATTTGCATTTCCCTGATGGCTAAGGATGTTGAACACTTTCTTAAGTGTCTTTCAGACATTTTAGATTCTTCTAATGAGAATTCTCTATTTACTTCTGTACCCAATTTTTTAATTGGATTGTTAGGTGTTTTGGTGACTAGCTTCTTGAGTTCTTTGCGTATTTTGGGAATCAGCCCTTTGTGAGATGAGAGGCTGCTGTTTTGTCTTGTTGTCTGTGTCCTTTGCCTTACAGCTTTTCAGTTTCAGGAGGTCCCGTTTATTAACTGTCGATCTCAGTGTCTGTGCTACTGGTGTTATGTTCAGGAAGCTGTCTCCTGTACTAATTCATTCAAGGGTACCTTCCACTTTCTTTTTTAAGTGGTTTAATGAATCTGGATTTATGTTAAGGTCTTTGATTCATTTGGACTTAAGTTTTGTGCATGAAAATAATATGGATCTGTCTTCTATATGTCAGCATCCATTTGTTGAAGATACTTTCTTTTGTCCATTGTATAATTTTAGCTTCTTTGTCAAAAATTAGGTGTGTGGGTTAATATCAGTGTTTCCAAGTCGATTCAGGGTCTACCTGTCTATTTTTGTGCCAATACCAGCCTGTTTTCAGGACTATAGCTCTGTAATAGAGCTTAAAGTCAAGGATGGTGATGCCTCCAGAAGTTCTTTTATTATACAGGGTTGTTTTGGCTATCCTAGGTCTTTTGTTTTTCCATATAAAATTGAGAATTGTTCTTTAAAGGTCTGTGAAGAATTGTGCTGGGATTTTGATAGGGATTGCATTGAATCTGTAGATTGCTTTTGGCAAGATTGACAATTTTACTATGTTGACCCTAACTATCCAAGAACATGGGAGATCCTTCCATTTTCTGTTATCTTCTTTAATTTCTTTTTTAAAGACTCAAAATTCTTATGGTACAGGTCTTTAACTTTTTTGATTAGCATTACCCCAAGTTATTATATGTTGTTTGTGGCAATTGTCAAGGGTGATGTTTCTTTGATTTCTTTCTCTGTGAATATATCATCTGTATATAGTAGGGCTACTGATTTTTTGAGTTAATCTTGTATCCTCCCACTTTGCTGAAGGTGTTTATCAGCTGTAGGAGTCCACTGGTAGAGTTTTTTGGGGTCACTTATGTAGACTATGATATCATCTGCAAATAGTGAGAGTTTGACTTCTTCCTTTCCAATTTGTATCCCTTTGATCTCCCTTTGTTGTCTTATTGCTCTAGCTAGAACTTCAAGGACAATATTGAAGAGGTATGGAGAGTGGACAGCCTTGTTGTGTCCCCAGTTTTAGAGGAATTGCATTGGGTTTCTTTCCATTTAATTTGATGTTGGCTGTCGGCTTGGTGTATATTGCTTTTTTATGTTAAGGTATGTTCGTGTTATCCCTGATCTCTCCAAGTCCTTTATCATGAAGGGGTGCTGGATTTTGTCAAAGGCTTTTTCAGCATCTGGTGAGATGATCATGTTTTTTTTTTCCTCAGTCTGTTTATATGGTGGATTACATTGATGGATTTTCGTATGTAGAACCATCCTTGCATCCCTGGGATGGAGCCTACTTGATCATGTTGGATGATTTCTCTGATGTGTTCTTGGATTTGATTTGCCAGTATTTTATTGAGTATTTTTGCATCAATCTTCATGAGGGATATCTGTCTGTAGTTCTCTTTTTTAGTTGTGTCTTTGTGTGGCTTGGGTACCAAGGTTATTGAAAAGAGTTTGGCAATGACCCTTCTGCTTCTATTGTGTGGAATCCTTTGAGGAGAATTGGTATTGGGTGTTCCTTGAATTCCTGGTAGAATTCTTCACTGAAGCCATCTGGCCCTGTGCTTTTTTTGGTTGGGAGATTTCTATTTCATTATGGACTATGGGTCTATTTAAATTGCTTATCTGTTCATAATTTAATTTAATTTTGGTAAGTGATATCTATGCAGAAAATTGTCCATTTCCTTTAAAATTTTGAAGTTTGTGGAGTACAGGTTTTCAAAGTATGACCCGATGATTCTCTTGTTTTGCTCACTGTCTGTTGTTCTGTTCCCCTTTTCATATCTGATTTTGTTAATTTGCATGTTATCTCTCTGCATTTTGGTTAGTTTGCATAAAGGTTTGTCTATCTTGTTGATTTTCTTGAAGTACCAACTATTTGTTTCCTTGATTCTTTGTATTGCTTCCTTTGTTTCTACTTTATTGAATTCAACCCTCAATTTGATTATTTCATGGCATCTACTCCTCCTGGGTGAATTTCCTGCTTTTTTGTTCTAGAGCTTTCAGCTGTGCTGTTTTTTCTCTAGTGTGCCTATTCTCCAGTTTCTGCATATGGGTACTTAGTGCTATGAACTTTCCTCTTAGTGCTGCTTTCAAAGTGTCCCATAATTTTGGGTATGATGTGTCTTCATTTTTATTGAATTCTAGGAGGTCTTTAATTTTTTTTTATTTCTTCGTTGAGCCAAGAATGGTGGAATTGTGCATTGTTCAATTTCTATGAGTTTCTAGGGTTTCTGCAGTTTGTGTTGTTGTTGAACTCTAACATTTTTTTCTCCATTCATTTATGTAGCTCATAAATAAAGTCCTGCACAATTATGATACATAATACAGTATGTTCACAATGGCATGACTAAATTAAACCAATTATCATGTTATATCACACATATGCATCATTTTTGTTTTGAGAACACATAAAGTATACTATCTCATAACTTTTAAAATATAGCATATTGTTATCAACCATATTTATCATGCTCTTGGTAGACCTCAAGACTTCACAGAGTCCATGCCTCTTGTCCAACTGCAGTTTTATATCCTTAAACCAATCGTTTCCCCATTGTTAACAGACCCACATTGAAGCCTAATAGCCACAATTCTGCTCTCTGTTTCTGTAAGTTCATCATTTCTAGGTTACACATAAAATTGAAATTGTGTGACATTTGTCTTACAGTGTGTGAACTCTAACTTAAACCATGGTGAACCAATAAGATACGGGGTGGGGGGTTATTCAAAGTTTTTTCCATTTGTTAAGGTTTGCTACGTTGCCAAGTATGTGGTCAATTTTAGAGACAGTTCCATGGGGCGATGAGAAGAAAGTATATTCGTTCATGTTTGGAAGGACTGTTCTATAGATGTCTGTTAAACCCAATTGGGTCATAATTTCTGTTAGTTCCTTTGTTTCTTTGTTAAGTTTCTGTCTGAGGGTCCTCTCTAGTGTTGAGAGTGGGGTGTAGAAGTCTCCTACTATAAGTGTCTGAGGTTTTTTGTGTGATTTGAGTTTTAGTAATGTTTCTTTTACAAATGTGGTTGCCTTTGTATTTGGGGCATAAATGTTCAAAATTGAGACTTTATTCTGATGGATTTTTCTTGTGATGAATATGAATGATCTTCATTTCTTTTGACTGATTTTAGTTTGAAGTCTAATTTTTTAGATATTAGGGTTGCTACACCAGCTTTTTTCTTGGGTCCATTTTATTGGAAAATCTTTTTCCAACCTTTTACTCTGAGGTAATGTCTATTTTTGAAGTTAAGGTGTGTTTCCTGTATGCAGCAGAAGGATGGATTCTGTCTTCTTATCCATTCTGTTAGCTGTGTCATTTTATATGCAAGTTAAGACCATTGATATTGAGGGAAATCAATGACCATTTATTGTTAATTCTTGTTTGTTTTGGATTTGTGGCTGGATGTAATATTGTGTGTGGATTTATCCTCCTCCCCTTCTTTGGAATTTTGGTTAAGTGGGATTTTGCATTGCCTATGTTTTTGTGAGTGTAGTTAACTTCCTTGGGTTGGAGTTTTCCTTCTAGAACTTTCTGTAGCGCTGGGTTAGTGAATATATATTGTTTAAGTCTGGTTTTGTTGTGGAATATCTTGTTTTCTCCATCTATAGTGACTGACATCTTTGCTGGGTATAGTAGTCTGGGCTGGCATCTGTGGTATCTTAGTGTTGGTAGAATATCTATGCAGGACCTTCTGGCTTTCAGAGTTTCCATGGAGAAGTCAGGTGTAATTCTGATAGGTTTGCCTTTATATGTTACTTGGCCTTTTTCCTTTGCTGCTCTTAATATTCTTTCTTTCTTCTGTATGTTTGGTTTTTGATTATTGTGTCTCAAGGAAACTTTTTGTGGTCCATTCTTTTTAGCGTTCTGTAAGCTTCTTGTACTTTCATTGGCATGTCTTTCCTTAGGTTGGGAAAGTTTTCTTCTTTGATTTTGTTGAATATGTTTTCTGCAACTTTGAGTTGGGTGTCTTCACCTTCTTCTATACCTATTATTCATAGATTTGGCCTTTTCCCAGTGTCCCATATTTCCTGGATTTTTTTTTTTTTTTTTTTTTTTTGGTTAGGGATTTGTTGGATTTAAGATTTTCTTTTGGCTGGGCGTTGGTGGCGCATGCCTTTAATCCCATCACTCGAGAGGCAGAGGCAGGTGGATCTCTGAGTTGGAGGCCAGCCTGGTCTCCAGAGCGAGTGCCAGGATAGGCTCCAAAGCCACACAGAGAAACCCTGTCTTGAAAAACCAAAAAAAAGAAAAAATTTTCTTTGGTCGATGAATCTATTTCTCCTAGTGTATCTTCAATATCTGAGATATTCTCTTCCATCTTTTGTATTCTGTTGGTTATGCTTGTATCTGTACTTCCTAATAGTTTACTTAACTTTTCTATTTCCACCATTCCCTCAGACTGTGCTTTATTTTGTCTGTTTCATCTTTCAAGCCTCGAACAGTTTGAAATGTTACCTTCGCTTGTTTGGTTGTTTTTTTTTTTTTTCTTGGCTTTATTTATTTATTTATTTATTTGGTTTTTGGAGACAAGTTTTCTCTGTGTAGCTTGGGAGCCTATCCTGGCACTGGCTCTGGAGACCAGGCTGGCCTCGAACTCACAGAGATCTGCCTGCCTCTGCCTCCCGAGTACTGGTATTAAAGGCGTGCGCCACCAACGCCTGGCTAGAAACGCATTTTTATAGTTGTATGTGGAGAAGTGGCATACAAATGGAGGGAAAGCCCTACTTCTACCTGAAAATTTGAGAATTTCAATTCTGTCCTGAAGCTTTTATTTTAGATTTGTTTATTGTTTGCATTTTTTTGGTTTGTTTTTTCTTCCATTTCTTTAAGGGATTTTTTTCATTTCCTCTCCGAGGGTGTCTATCATCTTCAGAAAGTTGTTTCTAAGGTCGTTCTCTTCTGCTTTGTTTGTGTTGGGATGCTCAGCTTTTGCTGGTATAGGGTCCCTAGACTCTGATGGTATCATATTGGTTCTTCTGTTGTTGAATGTGCTTTATTTTGTCATATTCCCATCCCTTCTTCCAGTGGATGCCAGTGGGGTCTCTCCCTCTCCTGGTGGGTACAGTTCCAAGATTCTCTTCTGGTGGTGGGTGCAAGCAGGTCCAATACTATAATGGTTCTCCTCTTCCCATGGGTGGAGATGGCACTAGGGCTGCAAGGTAGGCAGACTCTGGAGGCTTGGTTCACCTGGATGGGTTCCCCTGTGCACAGTCCCAGGGCCAGGAGAGTCCAAGAAGGGCAAGCAGAAGGCAGCTCCAGTGATTTTTTATAACTGAAGAAAGTACATCTTTTATCCTAATCATTCACCATCATAATTCATCTACCAATTAATTTAGGAAACACTGAGCATGAGCTAATTGCAATACCAAGTTCTGTCTTTCATAGAACACAAATTTAAATAAGGGCCCTGCTTTAAAAAAAATAAGCAGTCCACAGTTAAAATATATTTAGTGTCTTTTTGAATGATACATTTTTCTTTCATAACTTTATGTGTATGACTGTTGCCCTGCATGTGCATATGTACACCAAGGACATGCAATGCCTGATGCGGTCAGAAGAAGGCATCGGATCCCTTGCAGCTTCAGTTCCAGGTATTTTTGAGCCACACATCTGAGTTCTGGGTATCAAACTGGTCCTCTGCTAGAGCAGTGAGAGCACTTTTTAATCTCTGATGTCTTCAATCCCTTATTTAATTTCTTAGTTAACAAGAGGACCTGTGCTCTCTGTACATTTTCAAGAGATACGCCATATTCCAGCTAGTGCCACCGCCAAATCTGACTTGCCTGTTGTTTGAATTTATACCTGACTTTCTCAACATAACATGTCTGAAAAAAGTTACCTTTCAAGACACAGTAATGCAAAGACTACAGTAAACATCATAGCAATGCTACGTAATAGTTATAGATTAATGAACAACATTAAATATCCAGGCCATTTATTCTGAGAAAGAGAGAAGAATTAATCACCAAGGCAGCCCTTCAGAACCACATTAATTCTGTGCTCGAGTGAATATATTTATTTGAATACATTTTTAAAAGGCCATACATCTTGCAAGCATAAGAAAAATTGAAGGAAACTTCCTGCCTTAGTTGATTTCACATTACGGTGAACTTCACATAATTAGCTCACCAGAGACAAGGACTTCAAGTGATACAAATGACAAAGGTGGTGGCAGGTTTCCTTGAGGATGACATACTCTGTTAACCATCAGAGGGACCCTTTACCACCTGATGCCTTCTCTGTGGGTTCAGGATGCAAAACAGTCTGAAATTGTACTTCTTCCCTTCAGGGATGTGCCTTGGGTAGAGAGCATCCTGCAGTGGTCGTGGTTGCTCGTTGCTTCTTTGGCCAGTTAAGCAAATGAAATGTCTACATACTCATGTGCAAGACATGAAATTGGAGCCATTTTACACTCTGTCAAGCCGAGGAAGGTCAAGATGAAAGCACTCTCTATATTTCACATTTAATACAACTCTGCCCTTCTGCAGGCAGCTGACCTGGCAGTGCATTCATGGAACAAAATTTGCTTCGTATCTAGAACCCTGCCAATGATAAGTACAGGCTATCTTCCAAGTTGTGGCTTTCAGAAAAATCCTATTATCTGATTATGCAACTAAGCAAAACTAAACCCTGAGATTAGCATCATATCAAAAATGGGAAATTGCAAGAGAGCTTAGCAGTGAAAAATACCAAGCAGGAAAACCTGGGTTTTCTATTTTCCAGGGATACAAATTTCATTGCAGAATGTCCTATAACACTCTAATCTGAAGAGAGAATGTCAGTTATTCATATCATTTTGACAAAGCACTAAAATAATCTTTGGATTTGGAATGGCATGTGTCTTTAAAAGCCCACTGAGACGGTCCCTAAAAATAGTTTACCAAGCATCAGAATCCAATTGTTAGGGAATTGCTCCTTAATGCATTAGAGAGTCAATTCCTGTGGCACTTCAGCTAGCCAAAGTAATAAATATAAAATGGTAATTTTTTTCTCCATGAGCTGTTCTTGCAACTCTCACGAGTTCATCCCACCCAGGAGTATTATAATAGTGTGTACTTGCAGGCACCCGGACTCACAGGAAAAGCAGTGTGCTCCTGGTAGTTGGTTAAATGTACTCAAAAGAAGTTAGCAATTACAATTAATCCCTCCTCCGATGCCTGCCACTACTGTGTCTATTTCCAGAGTATAAGTGTCAATGGCATGTTTAGAGTGCAAGATTTTAGATTCCAGCAACGAGTGGCTGAACACCCTCTCCTAACCAGCTGCAGAGCCTTGCTTCCACCATCTGCACCTCCCCATTACAGCAGGCAGGGGTGGGGGGATGCTGACAACGGGGGGGGGGGGTTCTGCATCAGTCTCATTTAAATAACAACCAAATCACCATCCAAGAGGAGGATAAACTGCTAAAATTAAATCATACCTAGGGAAGTGCTCACCTGAGAAAAATGATGGCCTCCCATGCACAAAACTATCACAGGTTCCAGGGAAGATGTGTGAGGCGTGATGTTGGGGCTGTTTTTGTTTTATTGGAAACTCCCAAGAGCTCTCGCTTACTGCACACACAGACTACCAGCTGCTTTGTTCAATAAGAGTAAAGCAGGGAGAGAAGGTGTTGATTTGTGACACACGTGAAAATGCCTGGAGATGTAACTCAATGATAGAGCACTCAGCCGGCGTCAGGAGGTACTTGATCCTAAGCTTTGAAAAAAACAAACATAAGTACATTGGAATACAACCCAAACTTGAAACTTTGATTCTTGCTACTGTCATTATGTTCCTAGCAATTTCTAATTTATTCTTTATTAAACTCCTAGGAGTATGTTGCTAGGCAGTACAGACTGGTACTGGTAGCCTTGATACCCTTAGAAAGGTTCTCAAGGAGGTTATCCAGCTAGAAATACACTCATTTAAACATAATTAACAGCAAACTGCTATAATGTAAGTCTTCTCTCCCTGCTTTTTAGCTTGGGTGCCCTTAAAGAATGCAAGTCTGCTTATTCTCAAGAATTGGTGAAGTTGGGAAGAATGTCTGTCTAACAACCGCAAAAGACCAAGATTAAAACCTATGACAGAATGAACTTTCCTAGGGCACACGGGAAGTTGCATTTGACATATTTACCAACAAAAGACAAGGTGGGAGGTGCTGGTGGCAGCAGGAGATAGGAACCTATGTTTACTTATGGCAGAGTGTGCAGAGGGTATCTATGCCAGATACCCACCATTGGGCATTGAGAATTCAGGTGAGATATTTATTAAAGAGATGCTAAATGCCAGGAGTGGACTAGCATACAAATTTAGAAAGTTGAGCACTTCAGAGGCTTTCCCACTGGTGTGCCTGGAGGCTAGTCTCCTAGATGAGTATAAATCGAGTTGAACTGACAGTGTCTGCAGTTTCAAGTCTCCACTGATGTATGTGTGTGTGTGTGTGTGTGTGTGTGTGTGTGTGTGTGTGTGTGTGTGTGTGTTGGGGTTATCTTAGAAATAACTACCTTTGTTAAACAGGGGAACCTACTATATTATCTGCAGAGGCAAGATGAAATTTGTGAAACATCTGTGAGTCAGGGGACACCAAAGCCAGAACTGTAGTTCACAAAACTCATGAGCCACATTTTCATCAGAAAACAGTGTGAAAAGGTTGACAACTGAGAATCTATGTGTCCTTGAGGGCTGGTCCCTGGCAGAGGCCTTGACACATGGCATCTGATTCTCAGTTGCAAGGACCTGGGAGAGTTATAACAGCTGCTGAGTCTAAGGCCAGTTGATAGTGCAGCATTGATAATACCTGCTGACAAGAAATCTGATCATCTGGAACAAACAGGTTGGGGAGGAGGGAGGTAATTCCGAAGCTTAGAGCTAGCTTTTTGATTGGATGGATATAGAGAGTCATGGGTGTACAAATGATGATGACTGGTGTATGGATACTAGGTAGATGGGTAGATGGATGGATAGATAGATAGATAGATAGATAGATAGATACATACATACATACATACATACATACATACATAGACAGATAGATGAATGACAATGAATGATGGATAGATGGATGATAGATGGATGATGGATAACTTGATGGATAATGATGAATGATGGATGTATAGATGAGATTGAAATAATAATACTCTGCCTTCCAGTTTCCCAAAGTTATATTATAAACAAATATAATTAATTCATTTTTTGTAAAAGATTATGGAAACATTACAATTTCAGATATGGGAATGACTAAGTGGAATACTTATTGTTTTAAAATACACAGAATATTGACAAGGATTTTTCATGTTGTCTTGGGCCTTCATAGTAGCCAAGAGGTGTATAGCACCAAGGTGATCAGTTCTGGTACTTGGTATCCAACATAGGAACCTCAGCTCAGACACTGTGATCTGAAGTCATTAAGATATTTGCAGAGACTAGCAAGTTTTGCATATGAAGACCTAAGGTAAAGGAATCCTCTGAAATATCATTAAATGTGGTCTGCAGTTTAGTAGTAGAAATTAGAGCTAAGCCATGCAGAAGAGCCAGTAATGCAAAAGCCACTCTGTTAAGCCCTGCTTTAGAAATTGGACTTTGTGTGGAAGGCAGGAGGGAGCTAATTCACTTGCGGGAGTAGGAAACAGCCCTATATAACAGGGGAGGCTGCCTCCTCCTGCGGGGAGAGGGACATGGGGGGGGGACTATATCCTCAAGCCCCCTGCACTGATTAGTTATAGTTCAGAAGCCCCTGCAGGACTCCTTACAGAGACACAGAAAATAAAGTTGTGGACTCCAATCCCAGAGGCATAGATGGAAATGAAAAAAGCCTAGGTGCTGCGGTTCTTCCAGGTCTGTTGCCAGGCTCTGGCCTCTGTTGCTCCTTGCTAAAAGCACTTTCTCTGGGACTGGAATAGCTGCAGGTCTCTACCTAGGCTGTGGCTGCAGGGAGGCCCCTCCCACCACACTCTGGTGGATGACTCTGGCTTCAGACTGCTTTTCCCCTAGCCCTATGATTCCAGCCTAAAACATTGTGTGGTTGCTTCCAGGAACTTCCCACAGAATACAAAACATTCTAACTAGAATTTCTTCTCCTCTACAAAAGGTGCAATGAAGGACCATGAAGGTGCATGCTCCCAGAAGGAAATCAGTGGTACTTGGTGGTTTAAAACTGGTTGATTAATTATGCATGCAAGGACAAAGAGCTGTCTGCCATTGCTGTTAAGTTCCTTTAATATCGATGCAAGCTTAGGGGTGATAATACATCTATTACCTACAGCACTGGGCTTCCCAGATGGATTAAGGGAGGAATCCTGCCTCCCCTCTACCCATCCTTGGTGGTCTTTCTTGCTTTGGCTGGGAGGGGACAAAGGAATGAAACAACTGTTGCCTAATTACTCACTTTTATTATCCAGCTTTATTATATGCTGCCGGGCCATGGGGAATTGATTTCACTAATCCATTTCGCCCTTCAGGCTGTGGGAGGGTGGGAAGAGCACCCAGAGAACAGTGGGGATTTAGTAACACCACACTTAAAATTCTGCTCTACAAATACTCTGATCATCTTCCAGGGCCGGGGTCCCACACATCTCCATTGTCCAACTCTCCAGTTGCCTGTCCACCCTTTCCTTTCTTGGTCCAGCAGGGGTCAATATGCTTTATACCTTATATTTAGTTCATAGCTTTCATGCCATAAGCTCTGTTGGTGGTATCCATTCTTGCTGCTGTCACCAGGGCACACACAGATCTTTGCTGCCACTGGCTTTCTGGATGCCTCTTCTCAATTGACATGCTAATGCAAGTCTCAGCTCTCATCTGTAATTGCCTATGCTTGAATAGGTGTGTGAGCAGTGCATGTCCCAAGTGCCTCTGACCTACAGTACAGTGCATACCGACTCAGGCAGACACAGCCCTCACAGGCTGCAAGGCACCATTCTTCCTGCAACCATCATTACCATCATCCTCCCTTTTCAGTTTCCACGTCAGATTCTGATGTTTCTAGGAAGCTCTAGAACTTCCTGTCTGGCTTTAATCATGAATCTGGTTGACAATCATTAACCTTAAAACTCAGATAGTCTGTAATCATTGACAGTGTTTGGAAATTCACAAGTATATTCTAAGATACCACCACTAGTATCTTGTCACTAACAATCATGAACCTTCCCCCCCTGACTGCTCTGTTACTAATAACCAAAAATCTGTACATTTCTAACCCCCCCCACCACCACTATCTTATGTATTAGCACAGGTGACTATAAAAGAAGGGAGGGGAAAATGGATTTTTACAGGTAATTAGCAGTCTCTGTCTCATGGCAAATCCGGGGATTGTAGAGCCCCAGAAAGGCCTGCTAGCCTTAACCATGTGCTCCATGTAAACCATCCAGCTTGACAAGATGGTCCTGAGACCTGTGTCTCCTCAGCAGGCAAAAGGTATCCTCCATGGCTTTGTCGCTCTTCACTACACAGGACAGGAGATTAACATATGTGAAGTGACTCGGAGAAACAGATGTGGGAAATATTTTTGGATAAAGACCTTCTCACACATTTAAAAAAAAACTGTTTCTTAACTTTTAACTGAAAATATTGATATAACAAAAAGCCATTTAAAATAACAGATTTGTGGGAGGAAATATGTGCAATCTCACAATATAAATAAATGCAGCTCATGAATAATTAAAATGTGCTTTTGCTTTTTGATTTTCATAGATTTGAATTTTCTGTTCTCTGAAAGAGTTACATTAGCATCATTAACATTCAGATGATTAGGAAAAGGTGTCTATGGGGTTCATTTACAATTCAAGTGAGTGTTTATCTTCACTGTAGAGGAAAAATGTACTGACAGAAATTACCCCAAATTCCAAGCCATGGTTTTTGATAAATTTTTAAAAATATATCAAACTGAACTGCCCGTATTCTAACTATGTTTTACACATTCACAGTGTTTGTAGCGACAATGTGTGGACATCTGTACATTATATAACTAGCATGTAATGAACTTGGTATTGTCATAAAATTGAAAGACATGACCAGATTCTTTGTGTTCTTATCTAAAGTGTCTGTTGTTTACTTGTAATCTAAGTTTGATTCTGTCCCCAGAGACTGTCACGGACTATGTGCCCAGCTTCCCACCCTATAGTAAGCTAGCCTATCTTGTCACTCATGTTTATTAGCAACCACCTTGGGTACACTGGGGCTTCCCTCTGCTTTCAGGTCCTTTGGGCAGGGATCTTACTCTTCTTAAGTGAGGCTAGCTTCAAACTGTCACTGATCTCCATTCCGAGGCATGTATATACAAGCAAGCCAACACTCTTGTCCTAGTTAAGGAGGCACGTTCCTCTGAATGTTATGCTGTAGGCTCTGAGGGCTCACATCACAATTGAATCAACTTAAAATGCAAACAAAGCACTCTGGTCTGTAACATTCTTAATCTTTTCTCTGCTGACAGGTTTCCTGGACTCCATGATGTTCCTTAACCCTATCTCTGACTTTGCTCCCCCATTCCTTTCTTTTTTTTTTATTTGTTTTTCTAAATGAGTGTCAAGTTGCTACTAGTTATTAACATCCTCTATATAGTTTTGCAATGCTCAACCATTCCTTTGTGTCAAATCTGGAACTTCATCCCCAACCAAAATGTAAAACAAAATAAAATGAGGCCACTGAATAAACACAGAAGGTTATTATTGTGTTCATTATATAAATCAATAGTCAGGGTGGAAATAACTGTCAATCCTTAGTAAATGCCTTTGAGACAGTAATGACTCCCTTCTCATGGGTTTGGAGGAGGAGTATGAAGATGGAGAGAGCCATCCTCACATCCCCAGAGCGGCTGGGATGTTTTGGCATGAACAGCTGCTTCTGCTTCTTCACTCATGACAGTTGAAGAAAGGACGGCGGACAGTTCCTTCCCTTAGCAGTATTGATATATTTCTGGTGATTTTCCAGGCACTCTCCCACAGAGCTCAAACACCAAGGGGAAATCTAGGTAGAGAAGCTAGGAGGTGAACTTGGAGAGGCACAGCTCACAGATAGGGCAGGGGTAGGGGTAAAGGGACTCAGAGGGCTCAGTAGGTAAACTGCTTGTGGCTAACTAGTGCTTATTTTAGGAAAATGAGTATATCACTGTTCATGTTCATATATCTAAAAAGAACATAAAACCTCAATTTCCTTGCTGAATTTTCCCTCCACGCTTTTACTTTTCCAGTCTATAATGCAGACTTTTTTTCCCGTGTGCAAGAGTAATTTCTTACCTCACTCATCTGCTCATGTGTTTCCTCTGTGAAGTCATTATTCATTCAGAAGTAGACTTTTGGAATTCTTGTTTAGAATCTCAACTGCTTGAATGTTTTTGATTTGGTAATGGAGAATTTCTGATCTCTTAAGAGTGCTCCATCAGCTTGTTTCTCCATGTCTCTGTTGTGATTTGTGTGTCTGCTGGTTTGTTTAACTTTTCTGGTTTCATTTAGGGATCTTGGCAGCCTATTTTTGATGTCTCTGATACCACTGATAGAGAAAACAAGCTCCTGTAAAATTAACCACACCAGACCAGTGATCCATGCACCGGATCCGAGTTTGGTGGCAAGCTCTGACACGATGATGCCCAGTGGCATTTCTGTGTCCAGGCACCCGCCCAGCCCAGCCCAGGCGGATCCAACACACTGGAGCACTGCCAAGGCCCTGGTGACAGTGACACCTCCACCAAAGAGAAGAGGACAGATATCAGAGTATTGGATCCGTTTGCATCTACCAGAAGGGAACCTTGATCCCATACCCACCAGGAGAGCAAGAAACTCCTGCTATACCCACCAGAAGAAAGCATGAGAAGAGGGCAAGGTAAAAGCACATTCAACAACAAAAAACTCAATATGACACCACCGGAGACTAGGAACCATACACCAGCAAGACCTGAACTTCACAATGCAGATGAACCAGAAGAGAATGACATTAAAAACATCTTCAGGAAAATGATAGAGGACCTAAATGAGGACATGAGAAAAATCCCTTTAAGAAATGGAAGAAAACACACACCAAAAAATACAAGATATCAACAAATCTCTCAAAGAAACAGTTCAAGACTTAAAAACTGAAGTACAGACAATAAAGAAAGCACAATCTGAGGGAATGCTGGAAAACCTGGATAAACGATCAGGAACTACAGATGTAAGCATAACCAACAGAATATAAAAGATGGAAGAGAGAATCTCAGGAGTTGAAACACACTAGCAGAAATAGATTCATCAACCAAAGAAAATCTTAAGTCCAACAAATCACTAATACAAAATATCCAGGAAATATGGGATACTGTGAGAAGACCAAACCTAAGAATAATAGGCATAGAAGAAGGTTAAGAAATCCAACTCAAAGGTGCAGAAAACATACTCAACAAAATCATACAAGAAAACTTTCCCAACCTTAAGAAAGACATGCCAATGAAAATACAAGAAGCCTACAGAACACCAAATAGACAAAACAACAAAAAAGGTCTCCTCGCACATAACAATCAAAACACCAAACCTACAGAACAAAGAGAAAATATTAAGAGCAGCAAAGGAAAAAGGTCAAGTAACCTATAAAGGCAAACCTATGAGAATCACACCTGACTTTTCCATGGAAACTCTGAAAGCCAGAAGGTCCTAAATAGATATTCTACCTATACTAAGAGAACATGGATGCCAGCCCAGACTACTATACCCAGCAAAGCTTTCAATCAATATAGATGGAGAAAACAAGATATTCCATGACAAAACCAGATTCAAACAATACATATCCACCAATCCAGCCCTACAGAAAGTTCTGGAAGGAAAACTGCAACCCAAGGAAGTTAACTACAACCAGAAAAAATATAGGCAATAGCTAACCCCACTTTACCAACAGCCTAAAAGAAAAAGGGATAGAATCCCACAAATAATCTTGCCACCATCACCAAATCAAAAACAAGAATGAACAATAATCAATGGTCATTAATATGTATCAACATTAATGGTCTTAACTCCCCTATAAAAAGACACAGATTAGCAGAATGGATAAGAAGACAGAATCCTTCCTTCTGCTGCATACAAGAAATGCACCTCAACTTCAAAGACAGACAGTACCTAAGAATTAAAGGTTGGGAAAAGATTTTCCAATCAAATGGACCCAAGAAACAAGCGGGAGTAGCAATCCTAATATCCAACAAATTGTACTTTAAACTAAAATCAATCAAAAGAGATGAAGAAGGTCACTTCCTACTCATCACAGGAGAAATCCATCAGGATGAATTCTCAATTCTGAACATTTATGGCCCAAATACAAAGGCATCCACGTTTGTAAAAGAAACATTACTAAAATTCAAATCACACATAAAACTGCACACACTTATAGTGGGAGACTTCAACACCCCACTCTCACCACTGGACAGGAACACAAGACAGAAACTTAACAAACAAAAGAACTAATAAAAGTTATGGTGCAATTGGACTTAACAGATATCTATAGAACATTACTGTCTATTCAGCACCACATGGAACCTTCTCTAAAATCGACCACATACTTGACAACATAGCAAAGCTTAACAGGTACAAAAAAATTGAAATAACCCCTTGTGCCTAACCAGACCACCATGCTTTAAAATTAGAATTGAACAACAACACAAACTACAGAAAACCTACAAACTCATGGAAATTAATACCCTATTGCAGAATTCATGGGTCCAGGAAGAAATAAAAAAAGAAATTAAAGACTTCCTAAAATTCAATGAGAATGTGGACACAACATATCCAAGCCTATGGGATACTTCGAAAGCAGTGCCAAGAGGAAAGTTCATAGCACTGTATGCACCCATGAAGAAACAGAGAATAATCACACTAGAGAATAAACAGCACAACTGAAAGCTTTAGAAAAAAAGAAGCCAGTATATCCCAGATGAGCAGACTCCAAGAAATAATCAAATTGAGGGCTGAAATCAATAAAATGGAAACTAGGAGAACAATACAAAGAATCAATATAACAAAGAGTTGGTTCTTCGAGAAAATCAACAAGATAGACAAACCTTTATCCAAACTTACCAAACAACAAAGAGCAAACATGCAAATTAATAAAATCAGGAATGAAAAAGGGGACATCACAACAGACACAGAGGAAATCCAGAGAATCATCAGCTCATACTCGAAAACCTATATTCCTCAAAATTTGAAAATCTAAAGGAAATGGACAATTTTCTGGACAGATTTCACTTTTCAAAGTTAAATCAGGAACAGATAAGCAACTTAAATAGACCTTATAACCCCTAATGAAATTGCAGCAGTCATCAGAAGTCTACTAACCAAAAAAAGCCCAGGGTTAGATGGCTTCAGTGCAAAATTCTACCAGAAATTCCAAGTACAGGTATTAACCAATTCTCCTCAAAATATTCCACACAATAGAAGGAGAAGGGTCATTGCCAAACACTTTTTATAAGGCTTCAATAACCTTGACACCTAAGACACACAAAGTCACAACTAAGAAAGAGAACTACAGACCAATATCCCTCATGAACATCGATGCAAAAATTCTTAATAAAATACTGCTAAATCGAATCCAAGAACACATCAGAGAAATCATCCATCACGATCAAGTAAGCTTCATCCAAGGTATGCAAGGATGGTTCAACATATGAAAAGCCATCAATGTAATCCACCATATAAACAGACTGAGGAAAAAAAAAACCCACATAATCATCTCACTAGATGCCGAAAAAGCCTTTGACAAAATCCAACACCCCTTCATGATAAAGGTCTTAGAGAATCAGGGATAACAGAAACATACCTCAACATAATAAAAGCAATATACAGCAAGCTGACAGCCAACATCAAATTAAATGGAGAGAGGCTCAATGCAATTCCTCTAAAATCAGGAACAAGACAAGGTTGTCCACTCTCTCCATACTTCTTCAATATTGTCCTTGAAGTTATAGCTAGAGCATTAAGACAACAAAAGGAGATTAAGGGAATACAAAATGGAAAGGAAGAAGGCAAACTCTCACTATTTGCAGATGATATGATAGTCTACATAAGTGACCCCATAAAATCTCTACCAGGGAACTCCTACAGCTGATAAACACCTTCAGCAAAGTGGCAGGATACAAGATTAACTCAAAAAATCTGTAGCCCTATTATATATGGATGACACATTGGTAGAGAAAGAAATCAAAGAAACATCACCCTTTACAATTGCCACAAACAACATAAAATACCTTGGGGTAACACTAACCAAAAAAGTGAAAGACCCGTACCATAAGAATTTTGAGTCTCTAAAGAAAGAAATAAAAGAAGATACCAGGAAATGGAAAGAGCTGCCATACTCTTGGATAGGCAGGATCAACATAGTAAAAATGGCAATCTTGCCAAAAGCAATCTACATATTCAATGCAATCTCCATCAAAATCCCAACACAATTCTTCAATGACATTGAAAGAACAATCCTCAACTTTATATGGAGAAACAAAAGACCCAGGATAGCCAAAACAACCCTGTATAGTAGAGGAACTTCTGGATGCATCACCATCCCTGACTTCAAGCTCTATTACAGAGCTATAGTCCTGAAAACAGCTTGGTATTGGCACAAAAATAAACAGGTAGACCAATGGAATAGAGTTGAAAACCCTGATATTAACCCACACACCTACAAACACCTGATTTTTGGCAAACAATCCAAATATATACACTGGAACAAAGAGAACATCTTCAACAAATGGTGCTAGCATAACTGGATGCAAACATGTAGAAGACTACAGATAGACCCAAGTCTTTCGCCCTGCACAAAACTTAAGTCAAAATGGATCAATGACCTCAACATAAATCCAACCACACTGAACCTATTAGAAGATAAAGTGGGAAATATTCTTGAATTAATTGGTACAGGAGACTGCTTCCTGAACATAACACCAATAGCACAGACACTGAGATCAACAATTAATAAATGGGACCTGCTGAAACTGAGAAGCTTCTGTAAGGCAAAGGACACAGTCAGCAAGACAAAACAACAGCCCACAGACTGGGAAAATTTATTCACCAACCTCACATCTGACAGAGGGCTGATTTCCAAAATATACAAAGAACTCAGCTAGTCTCCAAAACACCAAACAATCCAATTAAAAAGTGGGGGTACAGAACTAAATAGAGAATTCTCAAGTGTTAAACATCCTTAGCCATCAGGGAAATGCAAATCAAAACAACTCTGAGATACCATCTTACTCCTGTCAGAATGACCAAAACTAAAAACACCAATGACAGTTTATGCTGGGGAGGATGTGGAGAAAGTAGAACACTTCTCCACTGCTGGTGGGAGTGCCAACTTGTAAAACCACTTTGAAAACCAGTATGGCAGTTCGTCAGGAAAATGGGAATCAATCTACCACAAGATCCAGCAATTCCACTCCTAGGCATATACCCAAAAGAAGCGCATTCATACAACAAAGATATCTGTTCAACGATGTTCATAGTAGCACTATTTGTAATAGCCAGAAACTGGAAGCAACCTAGATGCCCCTCCACGGAAGAATGGATAGAGAAAGTGTGGTACATTTACACAATGGAATACTACTCAGTGGAAAAAAAATGGAAACTTGAATTTTGCAGGAAAATGGATGGAACTCGAAGAAACCATTCTGAGTGAGGTAACCCAATCACAAAAAGACAAGCATGATATATACTCACTCATATGTGGATTTTAAACATAGAGTAAGGGATTACCAGCCTACAATCCACACTGCCAGAGAAACTAGTAAACAAGGAGGACCCTAAAAGAGACAAACTTTGTCCCCTGGGTCATGATCCCCTGAGCAAATTGAGAGCATGGGAAGAGGGCAGAGGGAACTATGAGAATGAGAAGGGAAGAAAAGGAAGGATGCAGAGTTCATGAGGGAGCAGAAAGTTTGAGTCAGGTATATATTAGAAGAAAGGATATGCCATAGGTAGGGTTTTAGTACGGGGATGGTAGGGGAGGAGGGGAAGAAGAAAGGAACTGGAATTGTCATGTAATTCAATCGTGTTTGTAACTCGTAAAAAAAAAAAAAAAAGAAAGAAAGAAAAAAAGAAAAAAAATTAACCACACCAAATCAAATTAAAGAAGTTAAAAAATATGTTTGCTAACATGGAGACCAAAGCATATTTCTAAGCCACAATAAAGGTTAGCTGTCTAAAATCCATAACAACCACAAGGCCCAAGGCATCTTCACAAGTTAGTGAAAATAGGGGTCATTGCCTGTCATCACCTTCATAGATGCTATGTACATTCCTTCACCCATTTGGATGCACTTAAAGTTCACTTAGTGAATTTTATATTTATGTATGTATGTATGTATGTATTTTTAAAGATGTATTTCAATGGTGGGGTGGTTGTTTACCATGTTTTTGCTGGTACCCTTGGAGCCACAAGAGGGCACTAGCTTCCATGGACCTGGAGATACAGGCAGTTGTGAGTCACCTGACACGGGGTCTGGAACCAAAATTGGGTCCTTTGGAAAAGCGGTTTTTTGCTCTTAACGACTGAGCTGTTTTTAATTTTACATAAACCATATATGTGGTTTAATCTCCCCTTCTCCCACCCCAGGTGGCTGAATTTCTGCCAATCTAGATTAATAACCTTTTCTTACCATTTTTGGGAACTATCTGTTATATTTTTAACAATGTGTCTGATTTTTGCATTCTTCTGGAATCTAGATTGTACATATAATGAGGTGTTGATATTATGTCACAAATCTGTAGCTCTATTAGTTTCCCTCTCTCCCGCCATTGTAAAACTCTCTATGATTTGGTAGAAATTCAATGGGTATTATTTTTTAGCCAGCCTGGGGCTAACACCATCCAATCATTGTTGTTTCAACTTTTGAACGTTGAGCTTCTAACTTAGTCATTTGATTCTTTTGACAATTTCCATGTGCCTAATGATAACTCTATTTACTCTCTAAGATTCTGTCTCCCTTTAATTATTTGTAGTGTGCAATAGTTATTTTATAGTTTTTACCTACTAAGGATAACATTGAGGTAATATCATGGTTATTTTGTAATTTGTTCTCTGATATCCTTTATTAAAAATATGTCAGTGTGTGTATCTATAAGACAGGCAGTGTTACTATATGTAATGTGGTATTATATGCACATGTTATTAAGCATGAATTATAGATATATTAAGCATGAATAACATATATAGTATGATGCACATGCTTAATTAAGTTGCTTATTGATCACTTTGAACTTGGAAAGCCATCCTCTACCCACTATTGAGAAGGACCTGCAGGGCTCCTCAGCCTCTTTTAGGAAACTCTACACCTGCATATTCTCACTGTGGTCTCTAAGACTGCTGGCTAGGCCTTACTCTGGAGTGAGGCTCTTGCTACCAAATCAGACTTTAGTGGAGTCTCAGAGGACTCCGTGGCATTAATTAGTAATTCCATCCAATGTGAGGAAGTCCTGTTTGATCTCCAGACCCATGTCATTTCTCAAAGTTTGGAGGTCACCTCTTGTAAAGACTCTGGTTATTCTGTACTGCCAGACTTCCAGAAAGGGTCTGTGGTTCTCTCCTGGGAATCCTTTCGAGGTCACAGCCAGATCTATTTATGCAACCTGGAGGGATGCCAGGGGTGGCCTGGACCCCAGCTAAAGGACTGGGAAGATGTCCTCAGGCAAGCAATGGCTAGAAAACTTAAAGTTTTCTGTTTCCAGGGTCTTTTTTTCCTTTTACTGTCTGTGTGCAGTGAGAGGAGTTATGTTTTTATGCGGTTATAGCAGGCATTATTGTTTAGGATGAGTGGACTATTCAAATGCAGTTTTCTTTCACACCAACTATTACTTAATATATCCCATGAGCCCAAGCTATGCCAAATAGAATGTGGGAGATGATTGTAAAGATGGTTGAGGAAGAAATCACTGATTCTGAATAGTAAGACCACGTTATATGTAACCCAGTAGAATGATCTATTAAAATAATAACTGATCTTATCAGTAAGTTTTAGTGTTCAAAACTCATAGGAATTTTCTGGAGGATTATTTTGAATAGAAGACAGATCTGGCCAAGGACAAAATTCTGATATTTAGGATGTTGTTTGGTGATGCATGAAGAGAAGGGAGTATTTGGTTCATTGCTTATAATGAAAAACAAATGATGTTTATACTTCTGTGATACACTGTTATATAAGTACTTATTAAACATTAATGTTTAAAAATAATAATAACTGATTATAAAATATCTATGACAAAATATGTAGAGGAAAATCAGTAGGTTTTTCACATTTTGCAGGGGAGGTAGGAATAGAATCCCACCACTAGTTAAGAGGCTACTGCCATTTTATAGCTTCTGAGAGAGGGAGAGTCTGTTCTTTCATGGCTTGACTCCCAGTAGGTTGACCATACACTAGGGCAGGTCCAACTCTGACGAGTAGTGGGGCAGTACAAACCAGTTCTGATAGGGGAAAAAAGAAAGACAAGAACCCAAAGTTTGGTGGAGGGTGGAGAGAGCTGATATGGGAATAATTGTGAGAGGAGGGTGAATGGGATCAAAATCCAGTGTATGGATTTCGCAAAGAATTAAAAAAAATTTAATGAGCATATGGCCATCTAGGCCAGTATGGAGTATTGTCTTAAAATAATAATATATATTCTTTTTTTAGAGAAAATAAGACTATCTTAGAAAAGTTTACTAATAAAGTAATTTAATTAATTATAAAAGTAATATTCTTATCTACATATGCACTACCTTCTTGACAGTAGCCACAGATTTACATTCTTTCAATGATTATTTTTAAGAATTAACCTGTCTATACTTACAAGTGTAATTGGATGAGACCAAGAAGCTCCACAGCCAACACTCTTTCATTGTGCTAGAGGCAGAATGTGGGAATCTCTTCTGTCTGAGTTAGGACTGAAATCATCCTAGACAAGAAGCACAGGATTTCAAGGTCTGGATATAGATAAATCATTTGACTGTCCCTGGTTGATAACTGTTTTGATAGCTGTCATTCTTTTAACATATGAGAAAGATCCAGGTGCAGTGGTAATAGTCAGTAGAATCATTGACTGGACAGTTTTTCCAATTGACCTACATTTTACATCCAGGGTTAACTTCATTGCCTGGCCCCATGGGTCAGGAGGATGGGCTGAGTCATTAGTGAGAAAGCTATCCATCCCTTCCAAGATGGGGCACTGAGTACAGGCTTGTACCCACCATGGGATGTCATTCTTTTTCCCTGGGGACCTCACTTGAGAAAGTAGAGTCGCAGCCTGTAAGGTTCTCAGATTTTTAGTGTGTGAGGCATTGTAGTGGCATCTTGCCTTGCCAGTGAACTTGTAGTAGTGGCCACATCTTTGGGTATGGTTTCAAGTGCAGATGTGGCCCATTATAAGGTAGAAGAGGGGCTGTCTTCTGCTCTCTGAGGTTGCAGAAACTGTATCTTCTGGAACAGGAAGGCTGAGGCAGTAATTACTCTTATCTGTTCTTCCCCCAATAAAACACCTCTTTATCATTTATCTTGGGTCTGGTGAATTCATCTAAACCCCGCCTTCAAGGCATCATTGCTGATCCAGCTGGGTTACTCCTGGTGATTCCAATGCTGAGTGCTGTTTTTGTTTACTAGACCAAATACCTCTTTAGCATAAGCATCTGGAATGGAATTCTGGATTGGAAAATAAATTCATTTTATACTTCTCTAGAAGCACAGCAATAAAATGTCATTCCTGTCTAAAGGTGAAGGTCCATTTTAGGATCTTACAGAATCAAACAGTTCTTCAAATCACTTCAAACATGGAGGAAGGATTTTTGTGGCTTTCACAGTTGGTGTGTGGAGATGGCACAATCTCTAGGGGTGGTTCTTGTCATAAAACAGCCACAGGTCATCCTGTGTGGGTAGGAAGTGACCCTCTCCAAAGGTTGCTGAATGCTGGGAAAATGTCACAGATTACAATGAGCTAAGGTCATGCTGATGGGAGATGTTCTGACAGGATCAGCCGGGGTGAGAGTGAGAGTAAATAAATAGCATCTTAGGAGTGAGCAGGAGGCACAAGCATCCTTTCAGGGCACTAGGGTGGCATCCCCTTTGATTGTGATGAGATCACAGGAAGTCTTGCAGGGAAATGATTCTGCCACACCATTGCCTACAGAGCAATAAGTTTCTCTCTCGAGCACGCACGCTATATATAATATATATATATATATATATATATATGTAATTATTATTGGATAATGATTTTGTTTTCCACTTAAGTAAATGTATACATTGTTTTACGATTGGGAAGAAAAACAGCCTAATAATTGGACTTTATTGAATATGTTAACTATTGGGCAGAAAAAACTGTTGATGGTGTATTGATTGTATGTATATAATTAGCTATGTAATACTGATTTCTCTTACTGAGTTTTCTTAGTAATATATCACACACATCCACTACCTTTGCAGAAGTTAATTCATTCTTCATTTAAATAATCTATTTGTGATAGAAAAATGTTTTCAGAAACATAATTTTGTACACAGTTTGTCTTTTCCATTTCTCGGTGGTCATATTGATTGCTTTACCTGTGTGGTTTGAATGGGAAACACTACACCCCCTCAAACACACTCACATACACACACGTTCACATGCTTGAACACTTGGTCCCAGCTTGTGGTGGTGGCTTGCAAGGCTATATTATTTTTTAGGAGGCAGATGCTTGTTGGAGAAAGTAGATTACTGTGGGGTGGGCTTTGGAGCTTAATACCCTGGCCCCACATCCTGTTGGCTCTTGGCCTCCTAACTGTGGACACGATATAATCAGCAACCTCAAATTCCTCATGCATGGCTCCCTTGCCACAATGGACGGTACATACTTCAATTGGGGGATGCTGAAGTGGGATTTGAAAATGGCAATATTTGCATTATTGCCTGCACATGCTCAAATCACACATACACTATGCATCATCCCCAGGTTGCATAGAATGGCTGATGCAATGTAAGTGCAATAGAAATAGTTGTTACAGCATATGAAGAAAAAAGTCTGTATATGTTCAAAGCAAGCATGATCCCTATCAGTATTTTCCTTCATAGCTGGTAGAGCCCATGTGTATATAGGTACCTTAAAATACTCAGGCTCAAGTAGATTAGACAAACACAAAAGAGAAAGGCACACTGAGTAGAAGCAGAGATTAAAGTGATGCTCCCATGAGTCACCTAGAAAGCTGAAGGCCATCTGGAAGCTGGCATTGGAAAAGGGACAGCCCTCTTCTAGAATCTTGGGATGGAGAAAACATGGGCTCAACCATCCAAGAATAAGAAACACTGAAACAGTCTTGTAACACAAGTGCTAAAGTGCATGGACTGAACACAGAAGCAGGACTTAGACCATGAGCAGGGCAGGGTTGGCCCCAGAAAACCACATCCTAGGAAGATAAGGAAGTGGAATGTTCATCCTTGGTGCTCACCCTCACCCTTTTACCTGGTGACCATTCAGTATGATGTCGATTAATTGGATTGCAATGCCTTTCTGTTTGTCTGTAAGGAGATTTCAGAGCGGGTGAAATGAGTGGAGAAAGTCTCTATTAAAGTATTTTGCATTGTCCCATGGGCCACAGTTCCAGACTGAATACAGAGAGGAGAAATCTACCTGAGAGCCTATACGTCCCACCTCTGCTTCCTGGTCTGAGATGTGAGCAAGCAGCCTCACGTATCACCATGTCCTCCCTCTGTGATGGGCTGTAACCTAACACATTAGCCTAACACACAAATCCTTCCTCTTTTTGCTTGATTTTTGTCAGTTTTATTCAGAGCTATTTATACATCTGATTTGGGCCAAGCAATAGAACAGAAGGTGGCACTTTGGCCCTGCAACATGACAGGAGTGAGGCACTTGGGAGGGATGCTGGTGAGCCCATCATTTCTGCCCACCAATCCTGGATCTCAATTAGCTAGACCCAGGCTGCACAGCATAGTCAGTTCTCGTATCTACCGTAAGATGATGAGGGACCCTACAGTAAAGACAGCACATAACCAAACAATATATAATATATATATATATATATATATATGTATATATATATATATATATATAAACAAAATAACAGCAACAACAAAACCAACCCTAAGAAATCACCCCACAGAAACAGGAGAAAGCCTTAAGAATAAGATTTGGAAGATTTTAAAAGCATAGAAAGATGTATTAAGCAGGTTGAAACCTGATGTGGGAAGGAGTGGGTGCTGGCATCTCACCATGAACCTGAGTTCTTCTCTGCCTGTTTGCCAGAGCTTCATGTGATCTGAGACAGTGGGTGGTATGGGCAGAAAGGACTCTGGAAAGGTCGAGACAAAGGTAGTTTCCAGTGATTGCCATGTGAACATGACTGCTGCCATGTACATGCTGGCATTCCGGAGTAGCTCACCACAGAAGTGCTTGCATTGGCAGGAAATGCATCAGAAGACTTCAAAGCAAAGCTATTGCCCTTGTCACTCACAACCAGCTTTGTGGAGATGGAAGACTGGACTCTCATCAAGGCTACACTTGCTACTGGTGGGGACATGCTACAAATTCACAAATCTCTGATTGGGTGCCTGGGAGTCCTTATTACCTCAGGACTAAGTATTCTTAACAGCTCTCTGGTGTTGGATACAGTAGACTGCATTTCTATGGAAAACAGAGTTTTGCCATTTTGTAAACTGGTTTGAGCAAGTTGGAAGCATAATTAAACTGACCAGATTTCTGCCTTAGAGTCTTAGCCCTTTAAGGGTTACTGTGGCTTCAAAGCTAAAGGTTCTGACATAGTAGGGTTTGATTCAGTTGACTGGGATTTAATTGCGATGCAGAAGTTATAGTAATAAACATTTGGTGATACGCTCAATAGAGGTTATATTAAACCCCCCTCCCCTGATAGATTTTGAGTGCTAAGCATAGAGGAATTCTTGGTGGCTGCTCACTAGCAAAGCTGTTACAGTTGGAAGACACACACTGTTGTGGGATGGCCCTTATATCCCTAGCACAGTCCACATATTCCAAGGAGTAAAGTACACTCTCCACAGTCATTTCGGATTACCAGTGAATCTCCCCATCTGTGATCCTGCTCCCATCCTTCTCAATGAAGTGACTTTTATTTCCCACTGCCCACCCACATGCTTGCAGCATATTTAGGCTTGCTCGTCCTTTCCCTTCTCCCTTCCCAACCTCCATACCTTTCTCTTCTTTCTTTTCCTTTGTTTTTTTTTTTTTTTTTGTTGGTAAAGAGACTCTTCACCATGTGTGGAGAAGGACTTGATGCTGTAACTTTGGAGTGGGGGCCAGCTGGTAATGTCTGTGATGAAGGACAAAACCAAATCTGCTGAGTATTTTATGTAAAAGATAAAATACTACATGTCTCTAATCCCAGCACTCAGGAGGCAGAGGCAAGGGGATCTCTCTTAATTCACTACCAGTCTCCTCTACATAGTGATTTCTAGGGCATACAGAGCCACACAGTGAGACTCTGTCTGCAAAATACAATAAAATAAACCTAAATTAAAAGATTAAATATAAAAGGCAAATCTATAGAAGAATGGAGAATGAATTTTGCTGTCTAAAACATTAGAAAATAGATAAAAGGGGACTTGGTGAAACTAAAATTGGGAAATTTATAATTCTTATACCAATGAAGAATTGGACTAGAAAAGCATATGAATTGTAGAAATAGTATAGTTTCTGTACATGATTGAGAACAGTGGTTCTCAATCTGTGGTGTACCCCTGAAGGTTGAATGACCCTTTTACAGGGGTTGCACTTGCCAGTATAAAAGACTATCCTTTCAATACTCATTTCAACATTCATGCTAAATTTATAAATTTGAGAAGTGCTCTTCTTACAAAATGATAAATTGTGATGACTCCATGTCCATGGCAGTAATGTCAATAGTGGTATCAATCCTGAGCATCCCTCCTATGGTATTTGACAGTGAGGTCTGTATTGACCTCCTGTAATGCATGTGACCTTGGTTTGTGCAGTGTAGCTAGAGTCGTTCTCTTTGGGTTTTGTTTTTGTTTTTAAAAAAACCCACTAAATTAGCGTTTTTGTGTTCTAGGCATTATTGGAAGCCCCCGATGAATGGTCTCGGTTGATGCCCACAGCAATCCCAGTAAGTGATTACTCTGATCTTCCATCCAGAACTGTGCTGATCCATAGAGGAAATGCCTTTTGCTTCCTCATTCCATGCTTTCTCTTCCATCCTGTTTTCTAATGGCCCACTGTCCCATATAATTCAACTTCTTACCAAGCATATCCATTTCAAGGCTCAGCCACACTTTGCTTCATTTAATCTATTTTGTATCTTGAATCAGGGTCCTCCTGTATAGCCCAGTCTTGTCTCAAACTTGCTGTTATCCCCCTGCCTCTGTGCCCTCAGTGCTGGGTACACAGATGCGTGCCACCACACCCAGTGGTCCCAGAGGCACTTTAAAACTAGGCTGTTGAAAACCCAAATGGCATCCTGACCAGTGGTCCCTCTCAAATCTGTTCTTCCTCACTGGTAGACTTTATTCGGAGTATGCAGGCATGGGGCTCTGCCTTCTACAGCACTATGCACAGCAGACACCAATGTTAACCTTGACTTCTCTCTCCCCTCTCTTTCTCATTCCTCTCACTCACATACTCCTCTCTCTCTCCATCACTATGTCATTTGGTACAGTGGTTCTCCCTCCTAAAATGTCTTCCAGGTGTGTCCTTTCATGTATCCTGGTCTGTGTTTAAGGATGGGGAGGGGTCTCTTAGATTTCCCAGAATCCTGCAGGGTGCCAGTGGTTGCCACAGGCTCAGGTTCTGTTGGAACATCTGACTATCAAGGGTCAGAATCATTTCCTTTACTTAAAAATCTCCATTCCAGCCTGATGGACCGAGGAAGCCACCGGTTGGGTAGCCAGCTGCAGCTGCTTTTGCGCACTGTGCTCTAGTCCCATTTCCTTCAGCTTTGATTTCAGTTAATAATATGTACTGCATATTTTGTTGGGTTATATGGCTTATTACCAATTACTTCAACATCAAGCCAGGTTTGTTGTACATCTTTCTTGCTTGATCTTGTTTCTGGAGCAATTTGGGAGAACTCCATTTTCCTCCTGGAGAGGTGTTTTTGGCTGACTCCATGCTGACATTACATTTAAGACTTCTGAATGCCTGCTCCATGGTTGGTTTCCTCCATGCAGCCTCAGCTCAAAGGAAATCAGAAAACCCCAGGTTTTCTGAGCTCCCTCCTGCTTTGCCTTACTGGGGGGTCCCCATCATGCTTTCAGATTCTGAATCTTACCGGAAGGCTCCTTCTATACAATGATTCAAAAGCCAGCCTACTGTGTGGCCTGGGAGACAAGGCTCTGAGCCATGTCATGCTCTGGCCTGCAGAGAGCATGGCTTCCTGCAACATTGCTATGGAGCATCCCAGGATTCATAAGTTGGCTGATTAGCCTAGACTCTAAGCATCTTCTGGTGTCCTGACCCAACAGCTGCAGTTTTTGTGAGAACAATAAAACTAGGCTTAACGATGTGAATTCGGAAAAGAAACACTAGACACCCCTTACTGACAACCAGACTGTGTCATCACTCCTGGGGTCTGCATGGAGAGTTTTCCCAGACCAGAGAACAGCCCGAAATGACCCTCTATAAATTCCTCTGAGCAAAGGCGCATTCATCTTAATAGGCTGTCCCTAGACTGCCACAGCTGGGTGTCATTTGCATCAGAAATTTACCTTCCTTCTCTTCCCCAGTCCAGGCCCGCTTCCCTTTAAGGAGGTGGTTGTTAAAAATTGAAATTGCCAGGCATGCTGTATTTTGAATTTATGCCAGAGCTCCCCGGGCAAATGCTTTCTGCATGCCCAAGCACTGAGAGAGCACAGCTCTGCCACCCGCCATTGTCAGACAGCCTCCCTTGCTCCTGACTTTTTGTATCTGTGGGAGCTGTGGAAAATCCTGATACAAATCCTATCACCTAGGAGGTTGCTTTTCTTGGTGACAAATCTGTGGCATAAGAAGGGAAAAAAATAAACAATAGAAATCCAAAAGACAAAACTCCCTTCCAGCCCGTGACATGAACGAATCATGAATGCCCACCATCACCTGCTTGTCACTTCCCTCTGCAGGGCTCTCTGTAACGATCTCATTGCTGAGGGCACATCCTGGACCTCACCTGGGCTCTCCCAGGAAAACCCATCTTTCCAGGGATCATCAAATCATACAACACAAGGCAGTGATGGCTGGCTGAGACATGGTCACTCAAGTTATTCAGAGAAGAGATGAATGTCCCCACCTCTTGCTATGTCCCTGTGCTTCACATGATCCAGCTTAGTCTGAGTTATTTCTTTATGTGAAACACTGACATGTTGGACATGGCACATAGATGCACAAATCCTTTGGATCATTACAGGGAATCTCGAGCATATCACATGATCCTAAACAGAGGCTACCTTATCCATTGTTTCTCATAGCACTGGAAGCAGGTTAAAAGTTATCACAGGTTGTAAGTCAGTGAAACAGATGTGGACGCCCATTTCATCTCTGAGCAAACAGTATCAAGTGTAAGTGGTGTATATATTCTATAGAAGGTTATAGGGAGATACTTGTGTAGCCAACGGGCATGTTGAATCGCCATTCTGTCACAATCCACTGTGGAAGGGCCACTGAACTTGACACAAGTGTTTTTGGGATTTAAATTTGAACTTAAATAGATGTGGTTCTGTGGGCAGCTAGATCTGTCCTCTCTAATACAAGAAGATATAATCAAATTGCACATGTTAAAATTTAAGGCTCACTTCTTTCTGTTGTATTACACTCAAGCGTGCGTGTGTGTGTGTGTGTGTGTGTGTGTGTGTGTGTGTGTGTATGTGTGTGTGTGCGCGCATGTGAATTCACTCTACCTGGTTCCTACTTACGCTTGGTTTGATCAGTATTAATAGAAAGTAGGGGGGTCCACTACTATTGAATTTTACTTAGACTCTTGAAAAGGACGATTTCTGGTAGTGGGGAAGTGTGAAGCCATAGCATTAAGCTGTCTGAAGTAAAACGCACAGATGCTGAGCAGGAGGCATCTGACACACACACTTTTGTGGGTGGAGCAGGATCAATACAGAGAAACTGCCCGAGGTTTTATATAGAATCACTCCATCTTTAGACTGGCATTATAAAGTAGGCATACATTTCCCATGAATGCCTTGTGGAGTGATTTTACCAAAGTGACATATACCTAAAAATAACATTTCAGAGACAATGTTTCTTTATTATCATTTTTTTATTTGTGCATGCCTGTCTGTATGTGTATTTATGCCAGGTATCCTGGGAAGTAAGAAGAAGGCATCAGTTCCCCTGGAACTGGAGCTTTCGATGGATGGCTGACAGCCACCATGTGGGTACTTGGAATCAACCCCAGGTCCTCTGTGAGAACAAATGCTATTACATGTTGAGTCATCTCTCCAGCCCTGGAAGTAAATATTTTTTTTCAGATTTTTAAAATTTGAATTAGAAACAAGATTGTTTTACATGCCAATCCCAGCTCCCTTCTCCCTCCCATCCTCCCCTACCAACTCCCCCAACTAAAACCCTACCTACATATCCTTTCTTCTATCCTTACCCTGACTCAACCTTTCTGCTCCCTCATGTCCTCTGCATCCCTCCTCTTCTTCCCTTCTCATTCTCATAGCTCCCTCTCCCCTCTTCCCGTGCTCTCAATTTACTCAGGGGATTTTGACCCTTTCCCCTTCTCCAGGGGACCATGTATGTCTCTCTTAGGGTCCTCCTTGTTTACTAGCTTCTCTGGCAGTGTGGATTGTAGGCTAGTAATCCTTTCCTCTAGGTCTAAAACCCACGTATGAGTGAGTATATATCATGTTTGTCTTTTTGTGATTGGATTACCTCACTCAGAATGGTTTCTTCGAGTTCCATCCATTTTCCTGCCAATTTCAAGATTCCATTGTTTTTTTCCACTGAGTAGTACTCCATTGTGTAAATGCACCACATTTTCTCTATCCATTTTTTAGTTGAGGGGCATCTGGGCTGCCTCCAGTTTCTGGCTATTACAAATAGTGCTGCTTTGAACATGGTTGAACAGATGTCCTTGTTGTATGGATGTGCTTCTTTTGGGTATATGTCTAAGAGTAGAATTGCTGGATCTTGGGGTAGACTGATTTCCATTTCTTATGAAAAACATGCTACTTATTTTAAAGACACATTATATGTCTTATTTTATCAGTATGTGTGCACAGGTGAGCAAGGGCCATGGCAGCCATGTGACAATTATAAGACAGGGTCTCTGTGTTGTTCACACTGCACTGTGCATGTCTGAACCAGCACAACAGTGAGTCAGGAATTCTCAACTGTAAGAATTCTGGGACTGCAGACACCTGCAGCCACATGTGGCTTTTACATGGATTTTTGGCAATATGAGCCTGAGTTCTCATTGGACAAGTTCTTTGCCCAATGAGCCATCTCTCAGATGTATTATAGCATTGCAATAAGTAGATCATTATTTGAGAGGTGATGTAATAGCAAGATTTGAACCAGTGTCTTACTGTTTTAATAATAATGCTTGTGAAACTAGGTTATAGATGATAGAAAACACATTTTGGCTTCTACTGCTTTCAAAGCTCTCAACAATCCCTTCTCTGCTTTTATGATGAATTCTTAGCTTAGTACCACCTTGTTTCAACACGATCTTAGGTAGTCTCTTAGTGTGGTTGTTTATATGCCTTCTTATTGGTAAATCAATATAGTGTTTTGCATATTTGCAATCAATGGATTGTAAAATTCCAGACAGCAGATTCTCTTCTTGACTCTGCTTCCTGTTTAGGGCCCTTCCTCCTGTCATTAACCCATCATCTTTGGCAAGGGCCATCAACCTTGTGGCTTCTGTGAGGCTGAGGTCTAAAGACTAGCAAGCTTTTAGTGAAAATGTGCCAGGCTGTCTTGGAACCAAGTGTTGTTGTTGTTGTTGTTTTTGAATAGTTGCAATACAGATTTTATGTCCCATGTCATCCCAATAGTGTGACAATGGAGAACCTGAACATTTTCATGTTTTAATACAGACAAAGCAGAGTAAAAAAATAAATCAATGACCAGGAGGTGACTATCCTGAGGAGTGGTACAAATTGGCAAAATACAATGACTAAACTAGACCTTCAATCCAACTCTTCGCACTCTGTTTCTGAGAGCATTGGCTCATTGGTTCCCCATCCTCCCAGATGAACACCTCACACCTTTTCAAACTCAACATCAACTAATCCTTCATTCTCAGCTAATGGCCTTGCTTTCTATTGCCTGTTGCGTGGGTTGGGGGGGTCTGTGTAGAAGAAAATTATCCTCTACTAATTCCCAGGACCCAGATGGCCTCAATTTTGTTCACTTACACATCTTGTCACAGAGGTCTGCCTGTACTCCTGGATGTAGTCAGGAATTCTCCTTGTACCCTAAGTTTCAAGTCCCCTTGTCTATTCAAGATCATCATTTCTGCTTTGCTTATGAGCCCTTCCTACATTATCAATTGCCCAAGTTCAGTGTATGTTTCTAGTATGCATCCTCTTACAGTTTAAAAGAAAATGCAGTCTAAACTTCACTTGACTCCTATTACCACTTTTTAAAAACTGTTGTCTTTCTTATTATTCCCTTTGGAGTTAACTCCTCAAAATGGCTTCCCCTGCATATCTATGGGTTCCACAACCAGGGATTCAACCACCTGCAAATCAAATGTATTTTAAGAATATCGTGACTGAAAAGACAAACACACTGTCCTTTGTGTCTGTATCCTCATTATGACAGTTATTCCACAGCACTTATACAAGATTGTGTCACCTGAGAAGGGTAACAACATTAACAGTATATGCAAATGGTATTCCATCTCATAGCCAAGCCTTGGTGCCTACAGATGCAGGTACCCAGAGGGGCTCCTGGAACCAATCTCCTTTGGATGCAGAGATGCCTACATTATTTTTGACACATCATAAATTACATACATTATAGGATGTCATGATGTTTTGATATATGTGTGCAATATGGAATGATTAAATCAAACTAATTAACATATCCATCATCTTGATAACCTATAATTTTTAGGGAAACTTTTGAAATGTACTTTCTTGGTTATTTTGAAGTATACAATGGTGTTATTTACTTTCGTCACTGGCTGTACCATAAGCTCAGAATATTTCTGTTTATGAGAAATCTTGTACCTCTGTGAACAAAGTCCAGTTCCTACTGCCCTTACCTCTTCACCCACAGGGAGCCACCAACCAACCTATCATCTACTTTGTGAGTTCAATTTTGTAAAATTCTGCATATAGATGAAGGAAGGGGTACAAAGCCGGGAATGCAGGTCACCTCTGGAAGCTGGGCAAGGTGAAAGGCATGATTTACCCCCTGAGACACTGAACCTAATGAAACTCATTTGGAAGTTATGACTTCTACAGCATTCAGATAACCAATCTAGATTATAGTAGAGCAAAACAGGTCTGATCACTCATGCAATCAGCCATGGAAAACTGATACAGGACACTCACCAAAAGGCTCTAATTGGTGAGCTTGTAAAACTGCATGTGCTCTCCCCAGATCATGTCTTATATTCATTGCTACTTTTATTTTACTACTTATAATTATTGAGCAGTTTTTACCACCTAACATTTTATTCTCTTCTACATGGTAGCATCTAAATTCCTTAAGAGTATGTTTACATCCAGATTCCTTCTTTATATTTCAGTTTGCCAGCACCTAGAAGGCCAGCTTCACTAAAGTTGCTCAGAAAGCATTTGGTGAGTGAATGATGAACATCAGATAGGAAAGACATTGAACGTAAAGATCAGAAGGACATTGGGAACTCTTCAAATGCATAGATTGCAGCTCTCTCTTCTGTGCTATTCCTTCTGTTAACAACACGGATTCCTTCCTAGGCCCCGAAGTCTCCTGTCCAAACTTTTGTTATGACATGCAACACATGTTTTATCTTTTGTGGAGCACATTTTGCCTTCAAAGTAAGTTCAGGAGAGCAGAGCCATGTTATATTGGTATTATACATACATGTCGCCATGAATGGTGTTTATCCTGTGAATGGCCAGCTGGTGGGTAAGTCAACATCTAGGGTACTCATTAAAACACTGTCAGTCCACCAAATTATATCACTGCCTACCATCAGAAAGTAAGTAAAGATTCTATCAATTCCTCATAATGAGCTCCTATACAGCTCATTGGATATTTTAGTATATTCAATAGCTTTTAAGGGAATAGTTAAACGAGTTGATACATATGTGATTTACCTATGAATATAAAAGTAAACTTAAAAGCTCATATACCAAGTTATCTCACAATCAAGTAATGGATGCTTTGCAGTCTAGTAGTTCTTAACTGAGACACTTGTAGCTTCTTTGGCCTTCACCTTCACTGTGGTGGCTATAATTTTTCCCCAGGAATGAGAAATAACAAGACTAGCTTTCCATCCTTGAGTTTTCTCCGAAGTTCTGTTATTTCCATGAATAAACTGAGCCCTGGACATCTGCACAGCTGAAATGCATTCCATCTACATCCATGTGTTCAATGCACTGTTAAACAAGCCTTTCCTTATATGCCAGGGGATGTGCTGAGGCTGTTGAAGCGGCCTATCAGTGGAGGGCTGTGGTTACCCATATTTCAGAAGAATCCCTTCAGTAGCACTCACTAGAAGCATTGAGTGGAGGTTGAATCTAGGGGTCAAACTCAAGGCATGCCAATCAATAAGGCAATCCTCTTGGGAACCATGGGGATTAATGAGACCCTGGCTCAAGACAGTGATGATTGGATTTAGAAGATGAACTGAACTTCAGGAGTGCTTAAAAAATGAAACATGCAGGTTTCATGTTTAGCCTTGCAGATGAGGAAAAAAGAGGAATAAACCCAACTGGCAAGATGACTGGGTGAGCACATGGTCAAGGATGTTCACTGTGGCAGAAGATGAAGAGGGAGCTGTTTTAGGGAGAAGGTTGTTTTTCTGAGGGTCACTGAAAGCCTCTAAAAAAGCATGGAGAGAGCCCTGGAGCTGCTCAGACTGTAAGAGCTAAAGCTTTTTACATTTATTTGCAGCACTATTGAGCTATTGTGCTAGCACTTCTTTCTGTGTGATGAGTGTAATAGACATCTTCCTCTGAGCCATCACTCTAGAAACCTCAAATGTCACAAAATGAAACAATGAAGTGACCTTAGCATCTGAGAGATTTCCTGACACATGATCAAATCCCAGTGGCAGGCTTTCCTCTGCCAGTTAATGAAGAGTTGTAAGCATTAACAGTCCCACAGGGCCTTCCCAACAACTCTGATAAGCCCTGAACTAACTGTCCACCATGAAAGATCACAAATAGAAGCATCATATCATGATGAAAAAAGCATGTCATGTATTGATTTCCTGTTCCCGTGGGATCTTCATTAATACGGATTGTACTATTTATGAAACCTCATACCCTTTTCCAGGGGAAAATGTGTTTTAGGGAGAAGCTGTGACAGATTGGATATGACAAGTGCTGTTTTGCAATTACTGCATGTCTCCGACTCTGACATCCTCCAATTCATGCTCAGGATACCCCTGTGCATACAGGATCATTAGCACTTATTTTTTAGATGAGAAAATGGAATCAATGAGCAGGGTGACAATCAAAGTAACGTTTCTAGCTCTGAAGCCAACAGAGTCAAGTCAAATCTAAACAGAAGTGAGATACTTCATCTCCTTGAACCCCAATGTGTATACCAGAGAGGCACTATCTACTTAATACATTGATATAGCTAATGTGGCAGACTGGCAGTTAGTGCCTGCAAGTGAACAAAACTAGTCCATATTTCCATCATGATTTTTGCTCTGTTTTGACCAGTTTCCCATCAAGATTCAGTGCAATGGATGTCAAGTATCTTTGGTGTCTCACAGCACCAGTGTGTCCTACAGTTTATGGCAGAGGCTAGGTAGTAGTAGAAAAAATGTAGAAACTTGAAGATAGTTGGTATTACAGGTTCTGATATCTACCATGGACAGCCCAAATACCTGGTGAATATTTCTGGGAAGGTCTTATCTCCCTCAAACTAAATCATTGTGTGGACAACACGACTTATTTGACAGTATTCTACTCATTTTTATGCAAGCCCAACACATTTCTCAGATTATCTTCCAAGTGAATTATTTAAGCACCACAAAGACCCAGGAGTGTCCTGGGGAAAACAGACATGTCTAGGATTCCTGGTACAAAGGACTCCCAATATTACATTGGTTGCTGAGCAAATACGTATTTAAGAGGAGGTGAAGAGTAGCACTGGGGAATGAGGAGAGGGGACTTAGAGAAATTACAAAGTTGATCCAGCAGATGCTCAAATCATGTGGCCTGGGACAAAGATGGCAACATGTCGTGTGTACTGGCCAGAAGAGGCAGGAATCGGAGTGGCCTAAAAGCCACCTTTGAAACCTGAACTCTGGTACCCTCAGTGTTCTGTCCCCAAGTTATCCAATCAGACACTGAGCTGGGAACTTCTAGAGAGAGCTCTAATAGATGAGACTCAAGGCTGAATCAAGTAGATTTACAATTTGGACATTACCTGGGTGAGGCTAATACAATCCCCAGAGCCAGTGCAGGGAAGAATATCTCAGAGTAGAAGCTCTTAGCAGTCCTTCAGACAAGATCATGTGAACATCTTGTGGACTGTATATGGAGACAGGTGCTTCCCAAGGGTGACAACTACCTCATACAGCTAGCCCATGAGAAGCTAAGATCTCCATGCCTCAATGAATTCCACCAACCAGGAAGATGGAAAGAAGATCCAGAGATTCCATGAGGGTGTCCTCATTTCACCCCAGAAGATATGAGTGAAGATCTAGATACCCAGGATGCAGCCTTGAGCTTTGCTGTTATGAAGCCAGGCATTTTTCAAGTGGCTTATTAGTTTATGAGAAGACAAAATACATACTACACCATAGAGAAAGATTCTCGGAGCACCATCCCAAGAATACCTTCAACGCTGTGTTCTTCCTATCTTCCCACTCTATTTTCCCATGAGCTTGACACACAAGCACTGTGTTCCCTCTTTTGTCTTCAGCTGTTACTTTCCTTTCTGTCTATTGACACTGAGAGTCCAGATTCTCATATCTTTAAACACATGCAGATATTCTCCAAAATTTTCAGGTTATCTCATTGGCTTCTGTAGTTCCACAGCCTCTTAGTGTGGACTAATTCACACTGCCAGTGTCAGTGAGTCCCCCAGACTGTAGCTGCCCTGCTGTGGTCTTCTTCCATGATGGCATTGCTCTGTTTCCCAAATAGATCTCTTTAAATTTGTATGCATGCATGTATGTATGTTCTTTCTGTCTGCCTCTCATCTATCTTGTCTCTCTACTTCCTTCCCTCTCTCTTGCTCCAAGTGGTCCTGTTTCTCCAAAGAACCCTGAATGATAATGTTATTACATATACTTTGGTTTTACCTAGTGGCATGGTGCCATTTTCCCTCCTCAGTCTCTCTTTGCTTCATTTTCCTCCTGTATCAAATGGGAACAATGTCAGGTATACTGAATATGCTTGGCCAGCCACAGAACACAGTCAACTGTCTACATGTTACATGAAAATGCCAACAGTGGATCCTCTGTATAAAAACAAATGTGGTTTGGGCTTTTAAAATTTTTTTCAAAGCAAATAGATCATTAAAGGAACCTACGTGAACCTCTGTCATCATATTGCTATGACTGAGTCGTACCCTGTGGTAGACATCTAGGTCTCCATGGCTGGCTTTACTGAGCAGGTACATACATTTGTTCATACATCCTTCAGTTACAGAGTGAACAAGCATAAGCCAGTGGGGGAAGATATGTTGGGGATGGGATCCCAGGCTGCCACATGCTTGACAAGGGGCTATGAGATTTGCATTGCTTTTAGAAAATTACAAAGCACAGAAAATTTTTGTTAAGGGGCGTCTATTGCTGGAGTTTCTTGCCCTGCCAGGTCCCACCACTCTTGAGCCCCAAATGAGTCCACAGACACTATATATTAATTTACAAACTGTTGGCCGATGGCTAGGGCTTCTTACTGGCTAGCTCTTTCAATTATTAACCCATTTCCATTAGTCTGTGTATTTCCACATGGTCTTGAGTTACCGGAGAATGCCCGGACCTGTTACTCTTTTGAGGTCTACATGGTGTCCCTTTTGGTCTCTCTTTGCTAGAATTCTCCTAGTCCCACCTATCATCCTGCCTCTATAGGCCAAACAGTGTTTTATTCATCAACCGGTAAGAGAAACATATATACAGAAGGACATCCCCCATCAGGAGTCTTTTATCAGATAAGAATGTAGCTATTTGTACCATAATTCTAAAACTATATATTAATTAAAATACAGTTTAGTAGCCTCAGTGGCTGTCCTGGCATAGATCAATGTACGGCTTGCAGGAGGCTGCTTCTGTTGGGTTTGACAGATCTTCCAGCATCAAGAACCTCATAAGCTGAACTTGCTGTCAACAGCATTTTAGTCTCTCCCAGTTTCATAGCATTTTATTTTGAAAAAAGAAAGAAAATGCTTTAAAATGCTCCCATTAAGCTGTCTCTATATTGTATTTGCAATCTGCCAAATTTTATATGGCCATTAAAAGTTTAAATGTAAAAAGGAAATTAAAAGCATTAATTTCTAAAACTTGAAAGTGCATAAGAATGAAAGGGGAAAATCAATACTATTCAAGCCACAAATCCTCTCTGCTGGTCAGTCTGCTCCTCCTCTCAGCTGCCTCCTCTGCAGAGGGCTGCCCCTTCTCTGATGTGTGGCCCTGCTCTGCTGGAGGCTCAAGTCTGTGCATAGTTTCATACTGGCTTGTAACCTTTGCTAAGTGTAGAAATGAATAACAGTCAGAAATGGGGAAAGACTGTCCACTTTCCCTATGTAAAAATAATTTAAAAGAAATCACCATAGTTCTGGGTTTAGGATTTATACTTGAAATTCAGGGAAAAAATGTGGCCCTTAATGGCATCTCCATGCAGCAATTGGAGTGGCTAATGAGTCTGTTAACAGAGCCTTGTCAGGAGTGTACTGAATATTCATCACAGTGAGCTTTCCAGTAAGTCCTGCTCACTTTCAACTCAGCTAAACTGATCTTTTTTATTAAAGTTTCACCAGTTGAGAATCAGAACCTTATAAAGTTTCAAGATCAAGACAGTCCCCACTAAGAAAATTGATCATGTGCAAGGACCTCTAACAGCAGGCATGGGAACAGTAATAGCCGGCCCCAAGCTTGAGGGTGCATTCTAAAATACTAGGGAGCGGTTCTAAAAATTGCACAGGGTTCTCTTGGCTCAAACTCACAGTATTCTTTAAACATTCCAAATGCAAGAGACTTCTGCTTACTCCACGTTTGGACAGACCCTGGCACGCAGAGGATCTACTCAAGCTTGATCAATCCTTAACTTGGGGCCCAGCCCGTAGTGAGTTGGCTTACATGAAGAAAGTGAGACTGGGCAGGCAGAGAAGTCACCTAAGTGTCACCTGGTTTCCAGTGTCTTCTGGAGTGACATTGCAGTTTGGAAAAGCAGGGTGGAACTTGGTTGCATTGGCAAATAGTGCACTGGAAACAGAGCCAAGGGCATTGGAAAGAGGTACAAGGGCACCATGGGCCCACTCCATGGGCATACCTTCCCTAACTGCAGTGAAAAGGGGTCCAGTTGTTCAGATGTTTGTAAGAGGGCAGTGGCCAACTTCAGGCATGCTGGCAGCCTGTGGAGAGAGGTGCTAATGAATGTATATGGTTTCAGGCTTGGGGTACATTACCATTGCACCCTGCTTGTGCAATGTGCACATGCACACGTGTGTGTGTGTGTGTGTGTGTGTGTGTGTGTGTGTGTGTGTGTGTGTGTGTGAATACTACAAACTGTGCAGAGTGTTCCCAAGCTCAGAACACACACTGTAGCTTACAGGGCACTGAGGAAATGCAGGTGGCCTGTGCTGTTCCTCTCATTCCACAAAACACCAACACTTGCAAATGAGAAACTTCAGATGCCTGTTCTGTTAATATTAGAATTCAGGTTTAGGCTTTAAACTTTGTAAATCTATCTCTTTGTGTCATATTTTACATCAACCCTTTTTCCTAATTAATGACACAGTTTGATTTACAAAACAAAACGGCTTGCCTAAAGATGACCAAAATAATTAGAACATTTCTATTAAGTTTTATTTACTGCCACTTAGGTGTAATATTTAAGATTAAAATCCTAAATCGTTTTCCTTGAAGAAAGAATTTTTATGATCTAGCCAAAGAAAAATTTGAAAGCATGTCATACACAGTCAAGCAACTTAGTAGAAAATGCTGATTGAAGCAAAGTACGGGTAACTATTGATGAGTTACGTGTCTACACAACACAGGACAAAGCACATTCCATATAAATTTATTATCAGAGGAGTTTGGCTTACAATTAATCATAGATTATATAGAAGGTTTCCTTAATCTAGGGTGTAGAGCTTGCCTCTTTTCTTTATGCAGCATTACTCATTCGGATGGCATAAATAGCCTCAGAAAGTTAAACAACAGCCATAGACTACAATGATAAATAACAGCAGAGAAAAATATTAATGGACAGAAGAAAGAGAGGATACATTATCAAGGGAGCTGGGAGAAGGGACAGTGAGCATGATTTAAAGTCTTGTGGGAATGGATCGGTCATTCTAGGAAGAAAGCGTTTACATCATGCCCCTGGCACACTCACCATCCTATAACACATTTCACCGCAGAGTTGAGACTCAAACTCCAGCTAGGAGATTAGAAACAGGAGGGAATTGAACAGTGAGGCTCTGAATCCCCATCCATCATGGCGGGGATTGGGGACTGTTATTTTTATCTTCAGCAGGCTGCTCTTCTAATCTCTCTGTCTCTGTCTTTCTCTCTCTCTTTCTCTCTCTCTCACCCCACACACACTTCATGATTGCCTCTCTTCTCTGAAAACATTAACAAGGCTCAGGGTGTGGTTGTTGTTTATTACTAACTCCCTGGAGTGGCCCACATGCTAAAGAGAGACCATAGAAACTTCTGGGGAGGCAAGTAGCTTCATCAGTGGCTCACTGTGTGGAGGAAAGGGAAAAGCAGGAGCTGCAAAAGAACATCCCCCGGAAACCTGAAAAGTCTCTAAGGGCTTTGCCCTCCCTTAGAAATAACCTGTCTTCTACTAAGATTAGCTGAGCCCACCATTACCCTGACTTCTGTAGTCAGCAAATTGATTCTCTGACCTTTGCTTTGCCTCCTGGAAAGGTGGTAAAGTGGTTTCTGGGATGATTTCTCTCTTACTAAGTAAACCCCACAAGGGTGGATGTGGGCAGTGAACAAGATGCTGACAGCTGTCTCTAAAGAAGAACAAGTCTCCCGAAGAGAAGGCACCTTTGGCCCGGTGGGTTAGGTACTTAGAGTTTAACCAAGCTTCTTGGATTATATATGCAGAGGCTTGCCCTTTCTTGGTCTGACCTCAGGTGTGTGAAAACCTTCACTCATGGGTTACTTTTGTGATTGCATGTGTGTTATTAAATTTAATTAATAGCAACCACTGAAGATGGATATTGCAACAATTGTCATCAGTTCTGAAAACCTGCAGAAATTTGACTACAGAATTGAAAAGAAGTAAAGTTGCTTTTAGAAGACTCCATAACAGCACAGAGCCTGAGAAGTAATTTTAAAATCCTTCCCCACCCACAGTAAGGGCCCAGACAGTGCTCTGGATACAGATGAACATAAACATGAGTATTTCATGAGGCAGGAGGATAGCAAAATTGCAAAGATGGTTCTTAGATGATTGTTGTTAGGCACCTAGTTATACAACTGCCTGTGTAAGACAGAATATGTGTGAGCACCAGGTGTGTGGTGCACCTGTTATCCCAGCAATTGGGGAGTCGAGGTAAGAGGATCTAGAGTTCAAGATCAGCCTGGGTAACATGAGACCTGGTGTCAAAAAAAACCACACAAAATAAAGGGAAAAAATGTGCACATTAAGCTTGGAAATACCCATCTCCGTCTGAGTTTAAAAAGTTGGTAACTCTGGCTGTAAAGTAAATTGCATTTGTTCTTTGTTAGTTTTCCTCTGTTTTGATTATCACTAAGCACCTGGGACATTTTAGGTGATTTTTAAGACTTGACATTCATCAAAGCAGCTCAACTTGCGACAATTAATGCCATTCTGAAGAGTGCAAAAATTAGCTCTTTTGAAACCTATTAAGTCATCAAAAAGTGATGGAAACATCCTAGTGCTGTGTTATGCAGGGGACAGTCACAGGATGTAGGGGGAGTAGTCACATGCTTTGACATTTTTCAAAGGTAGAAACTGAGGCTGGTTAGTGTCTATCAACTTGACTCAAGCTAGAGTCACCTGGGAAGAGAGACTGTCTACTGAGGAATTGCCTTCATTGGGTTGGGCAGGTGGACCTTGACAGAGGTTCCTGGGATGTGCAAGAAAGCAAACTAAGCAATCCATGAGAGTGAACCAGTAAGCAACATTCCTCCAAATGAACAAACTCTTTACTCATTACATTGTTTTACCCTTTATCCTCCCTTCCAGTGTTTTATCATAGCAACAAAACCCAACTAGGACAAAAGTTATTGCTTCCTAGGACATGAACCAATGCCCATCTGAAATAGAACTGTTTAAGTTTGTTTTCAAAAGATGTTGTAATTTAGGCTTGGAAGTTTTTTTCTTTCTTCTAAAATGATAAGGTGAGTGAGTTTCAGACTTGGTCTGTCTGATTTGTGGTTTTATAATATTTTATCTAAGCTTTAAGGAATGATCTTTGGAGATTTCTGTTTACTAACACTTTTTGGTACATTGCCATGAAAGTAAACCCAATTTGGAAGATTGCCAACCTGCATTTCTTTCTTGCTTAAAGGACTGAGTAATTATAGAAGAATATATCAAGACAATAAGTACACCATTGAAAATGTGTGGAAATGAAGCATGACACTTATTTCATAGCACAGTTGTATCCAGAGAAGTTTTTGAAATACTGGAATCCAAAGCAGGCATCTTGCTTTTCTGATCTCCAAAGACTATTACCCTCCTGCCATTGACAAGGAACACAAACCCACCCTTTCTTTGGCTGTGTAATAAAGCCTTCATTTAGATAATGAGAAAAATGTGTTTATCAATATTGCTATTTGTAGTTGTTTGAGCAGTAGATGTAACTAAGAACAATGCTTGTAAGTATCTTTCCTTATATAAGTTGACATGACTTTAAAAGATAATACAGAAAATTCAGATGAAATATCAAATTCAAGCCTATACATTATTGTCCATCAGAAGAATTAAGGAAAATATCAATATATTTACAATTGCTAAGTTTTATTAGGTTAATGGGAAGTTTGAGCATAGTGGGGAAAATTTTTATTTACTAAATTATAGTAGCCCTAAAGTATTGAGATATATGTTTACTAACAAGTATAGAATTCATTGTAGTTGAGGCAAATAGCTAGGGTTTTGAGTTGTGATGTTGGTGTAGCACACAGATAATTTTAATATTTTTAATGGCCTCACTAATTCTTAGTGAGACATGTACTACAGCTACATTCCAAGTCAACTAGTTTGAGCAAGTGACATAGTGAATGGTTTTAATTTGTAGGACCAGAGATTTTCTTGATTCCTTGGTTACATTACAAGAATTAATTCATCATATTCCCTTGCTCATGAAAGATACCACCAATATAATTACATCATATAGTGTGACTTGTTGGTTATAAATATTCAGTGAGCCTGTATTGTTCACCAAGATGTGGGTTCTATTTTGGAAAGGCAACTGTGGTGACAGTAACATGGTGACTAGATATTGAGTGTAGAAACAGTTGCACAAGCAGGTGGCATATTCACATGTTGGTGTAGGTAAAGACTAGTTCTAATTACTTTATATAAATTGCCCATGCAAACCTCAAGGGAAGTGAACAATGCCTTTTCCCTTTTAGCAGTTGCTGAGATAGTATTTTGGGGGGCAGTGGCCTTGCTGTCACCAGTTTGTGACATTCAGGAAGCCTTTTCACTGGAGCTTACAGTTGACAAGCAATACATCATGAACCAATGGGAGAAAAAACAGATGAAGCAGTCTGTTTGGGGTGTGTGCCTCGAGTGCATATTTGGAGTGGAAGAGGGTAGGACTTGACAGAAAGATATCTCCTAAAGTGCTAAGAAAAGTCTAAGCTAAGAGCCAAGTCTCAGGAATGTGTGGGTTCATGTGAAAAGGCAGTCCTGGGAATGGTGGGAATTTTGTGCAGATGACAGGCATTTTGGATATTAGTGATGCTTCAGTTATTTCAGAGCCTTGAACATGGGCAGCAGCAGGAGGACACACTCTTAACCCCCTTCTATTCATGGGATACAAGAGTCAAAAAGGGCAGTGGGCAAGTATTTTTGTGAATGATGCCACAGGCAGTATCACTGTGGAAGATGTTTACCCAGCATGATGTTGGCTTCCCTAAGGCATCCAAGACACTTCCTCAAATGAGGTAAGCTATCTGAGTATTAGTAGTGGGGTTGAAGGAATAGACAGCTGTGAGTTACTACTACAAAAGCAGCCCCATAAGAATTAACCCAACCCACGCTAGTTCTCATGGTGACAGTGTTCATGTGCATGATGCAAAGCTCATTAGAACACAAAAGGGAAGCTTTTCAGCTTAGCTGGAAACTACTGAGACTACAGAGCCTCACTGACAGGACAACAATTCCACAGTTCAGACAATTAATTATACAGTTGCATGAACACTCATCTCGTGCATAGTTTATCATGCAGCATGGCACGGACACAAGGAGATGCAGAAACTCCCGCCATCATAGGGCCTATGTCTCTGTGAGAGGAAGGGTAACATTTGATAAACTAGCATCTCTGAGGATACCATCTAAATGCCTGAAAACTATAAAACCAAGCTGTTCTTAATAAAGGAGAACCATAGTTTAATCAAAAGCTTTGATGGAAAGCCTGAACATTTTAAGAAACACTAAGACTTCTCTCTACCCCTCCCCCATTTCAAACTATAAAATTATAACCACAGTGAAAAGAAGAGAAAGCAGAAAAGTTGGAGGTTTGTTTTTACAGGTTTCAGAAAGAATACCATAGTTTGCATGTTTCCTGGAACACCATGAGTGTAGTTTGGAGCCGAAAGAGTGAGGAAATAAGGGTTCCTGTATGTCCTATGGAGCAGAGATATCAAATGTGAAGAAGAACTTGCTCAGAGAAAACTGACACTGTGAATAGAAAACATAGCCAAACAAACCACATCTCAGCAATGAATAGCTGCTTAATCTCATTCACAGTAAAATCAATAATATAGAAAACTGTTGATGGGTGTAGAATAGTTTCTGGAGTTCTAGGTTTCATAAAAACAATTAAGCACATTTGACTTCATCTGGGTTTTTCTTGTTTAACATGTTTACATTTACTAAAACCAGCAAAGCCTTTGTTCTACAACCTGTTCTGCCTGCAACATATGATAGGGCAGTGGTGTTACAGACCTTGTGAAAGTAATCAGTCAACATCGGATTTGCCTTAAGGCCCACCCACAAGATAGAACCAATGCTAGTCACTGCTTGAGTGACAAAGAACCAGAGACTTAGGATAAAACCAAATCGTTCTAGTCTAAAAAAGTGTAACAATAAATTGACTCCTAATAGTACTCTGCTGTAATTATAGATTAGTGATTTGCTCATACATTATCAGAGAAGCTTCCTTCTGCATCAGATGGGAACAAATACAGAGATTCATGCCCAGAACACACAACTCTAAATGGGATGCCTCCATCAAATCCCTCCCCTCACTCAGAGGTCAGGGAACTAGACAGAAGTAGAGGAGGAAGGAGTGTAAGAGCCCGAGTGAATGGAGGACACCAGGAGGATGAGAACTCAGAGACAGAAGTAGCAAGCACAGGGCCAAGATGGGTCTTTCTTTCTCCAGGTCCTCTGTGTATATATTATAGCTTTGAGTTTACTACTTGCATGGGACTCCTCCTGAGTTGTGTATGAGTGGGACTCTGATTCTGGTGTCTTCTCTTGGGGCTCTTTACCTTCTGCTGTTTTTCCTTGTCCAACTTTGATGTCATAAACAAACAAATAAATTACCCCCCCCCAAAAAAAGACATTGGCTAGACACAGGCCATTTCATTCACTGTCTCTCCATCATACCAATGCCCTACCGAGGAACAATTCATCTGCTTCGGTCTTCTTTCTCATTCATACGAGGCTTCTTGTATTTCACACATGCAAATTAATTGCACGATGCTAGTCCTACCTGGAAAAAACTTTACCTTTGGAGTAGAAGCCAAGTGCTTGGATGAAACATGCAATGAGTAGTTAGGCCAGGAGCTATTAGCAGGGTACATTTAGAAGATACTGTATTCAGCCTCCCTGGGATTTATGGCAGTTAGAGTATTATCTAAATGAGCAGACAAAAAAAAAATCAACTGAAAGTCTCTGACATAACTAACTGTAAAATATCATAAAACAAATAAATTAATTCAACCACTGGCTCCAAGTGACATTTGCAGAGCATAGCTTTGGGTTAATGTCTTTTTGAAAGAAGGATTGCCAAGCTGTGCGGGAAGGAAAGCATTTTAGAAACCATTCCTTGATAATTGTCACTGATATGCTTCCAGTTTACAAAATGCTCTGCCTGGGAATGAAGAACGCCCTTTACTGTGGGGCCAGAGAGTTTTATTGGGACTGTGTTTTCTGAAATGGTGGAAGTTTATCTGAACTACTTCTAACTGTAAGGGATTGAGACTGAGGGAGGCAGGTGGGAAATGTAGTGAGCATATTGTGGGTGATTCCCAGGATGTTTACACTGTCTGATCTCAAAAAATAATGTGGCTTTTCCTATCAGCTGCAGTGGAGTTACCGAGTTTTCCTCTAGTTATGTGACAGGATAAAGGCACTCAGACCAGTGTGATCTGGTGAACTTACCATTGTACTCTCATCAGAATTTCTCCACTCTCTCTCACGGGGAAGCATTGAAAGAGAACACACTGGAAAACAAAATATTGTGAGGTGGTATTCACCCTCCTGCTGTGCAAGCATGCAGTGGGAGGGGCCCATGGTTACAAAATATACAGTGCCGTTGTGTGTCCTGAAGACCTGGGAGGCCAACATCTCTGTCCTCCTCAGAGACAAAGGAGGGATATCTGGAAACACAGAAGGCATGGGTATGTTCATTTTGGCTCCATGTAGCTTGAATACACAGTCTAAGTTAGTAAACATGGAGATGACTGGCTGGAGGGAGTACATTAGAAGTTCTTTTCTGTTTCAGTCTTCCAGAGACCGTCCCCTCTCAGAGAGTTAGCAGAATACATGCTGTCCATACTTATCTCTGAAGCTCTTTATTGAGTATCTATTTTGAAACCCACATTTTTCTGGATCCTGTGACTGTAATGCTAGCAGAGTCAAAGAAAGGATTGCTCTTCTTGCCTTTGCTTGGGGTGGCAACTGCCATAAATCAGCAACAGAAAGTAATAAGCAAGAATTATGTCTATATATAGCCCTGTGATTTCTTTAAAAACTGTGAAGGTGGCAAGAGCAGGGTCTGAGTTCAAGTGGGTGGCTCAGTACAACAGATCGCTCAGCGAGTGAGGAATGAGAAAGGACAGTCATATTCAGCTAAGGAGACCAAGGGTGGGAAGAGAATGCACAAAGAGTAAAGGAGGCATTGAAGAGATGAGAATCCTGTGTGACTTGAGAGTGGCAGGGAAGGGGTTTACAAAGGTTGGCCTTGTCCACACAAACAATAGCACAGACAGTAACTAGCCAGGGCATGGACTAGCCTTATTTTCAAGGACAATATAGGAGCACAGGAAGGGTCAAACTTGGAAGGTCAAAATGACATAAGATGTTGATCACTCCCAAGCTTCACGATGAAGATGGAGTTTAGGGACAACTGAATGGTTGGAGAAGAGTTAGAAAATGCATTGGTTTTCTGTGGTAAGAAACTATCCAGCTCAAAACACAACCGACACATCATTGTCCATGGCTACAGTCAGACATCTAAAGCCCAAAGTTAAAGACCCAGGGAAGGACCTACCCTAGTTACAGGAGCTGTGTGAGCCAGCAGGATCACCTCTATTCAAAGATTAATGGTGTGTATGTTTGCACATTACATGTTCTCCATATGGAAAATAGCTGTAGCAATAATTCAGAACACAAATTATCTTTGAAGCCATCAATACTGATATAAAATAAAGAAATCTCAAGCCAGAAAACTTGGAAAACCACAGCTTGCTTCCAGGTGATTAGAAACATGTATATGAGATTTAAAAAGACAGTGACAAGTTTGTGGGAAGGTTGAGTTGTGTTTAATGCCATTAAATAAAAATAGTACAGAATTCTCATGATCCAGTGGACTTTCGGCACACTGTTATGGGCTGACTGCCAGGGGCAAAATAAAACCCTGGCAACACGCATGGGATATAGTAGCACCTACAGCATCCGAGTCCATGGTGTAGAGTGCTGTAGTTCTAGGAAGCTACCGAAGCAGTGACTTCTTAGGCATAGCTGTTACTAAGAACCTGGACCAATAAACCAAAGACTTGCACTATGTCAGATGACATGGGGGAGATTTCACACAACAGTGATGGCTACATGAACAAGACTGGACTGGGGTCAGGGCATGAGTCTGACCTCATTCCAGATGCCACATGCTACTTTGTGGTCACATGGGTGGAGGAAGGAATGGGCCATATGTGAAGAAGATGTCCTTAGGAGCCTCTTACAGGTTCAAAGCAACTTATTTGTATTTGAATAAACAATAATGCCCTGTTGACACAGAGTCTGCTTAAACATTTCTCCATGATTTTTGTAAACAAACCTCTCAAATGTCTTAAATAATTAGCTTTACTCTGCCGGGCGTTGGTGGCACATGCCTTTAATCCCAGCGCTCGAAAGGCAGAGGCAGGCGGATTTCTGTGAGTTTGAGGCCAGCCTGGTCTACAGAGCGAGTGCCAGGATAGGCTCCAAAGCTACACAGAGACACCCTCTTTCGAAAAAATAAAAATAAAAAAATTAGCTTTAATTTGTAACTCTTTCATGAGTTTTCACCAAAGAACAGTACACAGTATGGCTTTCTAGCCCTAGTATAAGTGGAATACAGCCATGAGGCCCAGAGAAAGCATTCCTACTAGGTCATAATCTGTGTCATGTTTAGTGAATATATATGTGTAAGTGTATGCATACATATATGTATTTGATGTGTGTGAATATACACACAAATACAGGGACTTGTGATACATACTTTCATTAGTTTTCTAGGCTGCATTTTGCTTTTGGAAGACAGTTTGGTATCACTGCATTATCTCTTCAGGATCCACTAGGGCTGTCAGTCATCTTTCCTGTACCTGTACCTCACTGGGGCTGCAGTGTTCCTGGAAGGAGAGCACTCACCATGCTTTGTAACCCTTCAGGGATAATGAGCTGTGTTCAGCAAATAACCAGGTTGGCATGACTCTAACTTCCCCTTTCTTCTCAGTCAGGGTTCCACCACAGCTTGATAGTTTAGAACTCAAGTGTTCTCAACCTGTGGTTTGCAACCCCTTTGGGGGGTCAAATGACCATTTTACAGGTGTCACCTAAGATCATTGGAAAACACAAATATTTACATTATGATTTGTAACAGCAGCAAAATTACAGTTATGATGTAGAAATGAAAATAATTTCATGGTTGGGGGTCACAACAACATGAGGAACTGTATTAAAGGGTCACCACATTAGGAGGGGTAAGAACCGCTGGTTTAGATGCTGAGATCTCAATTTAAATTATGTGTGTTACATCTACCTGTTTATCATGCACACAATTAAAAATACAAATGCCTATTAGATTTCCCATTGTTCAGCAACAAGTCAGTACTAAGTTTTTAGTGCTGAGAGGGTCCAAAGCTTGAGGCTGAAATGCCTGGATGGTTTGTTGCATTATAAACACCTGAAAACTAAGTTGGTATCTAGGAAAAGAAGTGAAGTTTCTGTAACCAGAGGACCTTGGTACCTATGCTCATTTTTGTGATTGTTAATAGAAATATTTTCATTGTCTTTCAGAATATATTTGGGATCACATTCGATCCCATCTACAGGTCTTACTCCTTCAAAATCCATGCCACTCTCTATCCAATCACCCAAATTTGTGTTCTCTTTATGTCTTGAATTTAAGAATTCACCAACTCTAATTTGTGCTATCCATTTACTTCTAGGCTTTGGGCCACCCACTGTAGTGTGGCCTGCCAGGGCCACACTCTCAAAGAAAACTGACTCTTCCTTCCCCAGAGGCCATCATGAATCTCCCCACCCTTTCTTGTTGCCTTCTGTACTGGCTTGATGTTATGCAAGTCTTGTGCAGGTAAACAAGCACTCATGAATCCATGACTGCAGGGGTCCTGCCATTTCCAGAAGATAGTGTTTTGTTCTCCTGACCTCTGGCTCTTACAGTCTTTTCAGCCTCTTTTCCATGATGATCTCTGAGCCTTGGAGAAGGGGTGTGATACTGACCTTTCATTTCTGTCTCAGCACTCCACAGGAACTTCCTCTCTCTACTTTGACCAGGTTTGAGTTTCTGTGTTATCCACTGTTCACTTTACAGAGATACTTCTTTGACAAGGTCTGAGAGCTGCACTGATTAATGAGTATGGAGAGATAAAGACAGAGGGCAGTTGTGAGGCCTCCAACCAAGGGTTCTCAGCCCTATTTGGAATACCACACATGTGCTTCCTCCATTGAAGCAAATGTTAGTATGTAGTCCCCATACTTATTAATTGCATTCCCACTGAAAGGTGAAGCAATGAAGAAAAGTACCATAAACATTTTTGAAAGAAATCAAAATATAATATTATGGAACATTGCAATTAAATAAAATATTCTTCAACTCTTAATATTCACAAAATTTTATAATGGAGTATAACCACACAATGTCAGCAAAAATAATTTTCTTCAATCAACCAAGAGAGGATGACTTTTAAAAATTAATATAAACCCACTTTGAAAATATTATAGAAGTATAATTTGTTATTTATGTTTTTCTACTGTGAGCATCTTTATGTCTAGTGTCGATGCATGAGAGCTATTTTGGCTGTGGATTAATGTCTGCAAATCAGCAAGTAGGGAAGCAACTAGGCACAGATTAAAAATTCTGATTAAATTTTGTGAATTATTTCCAGGAATGTATTTGCTAATTGGAATTTCTCTAAATATTATGTTAAGTTGCAGGCATATAATCATCCCCATGGTACAATTAATTCCACAGTAGGAAAAGTCCTGGTCAGATGTTCAATACTTTTATCAATCTCACAGTATGTCACAAAGTTGCCTTGCAGAAATAATTGCCTTTACCCCAACAATAACAACATCAGTTACCAAATTTTCTGTGTTATAGTCCCATTCACCTTGAAGAAGGTGTGTTTAATAAAGGTGAATGCTACAATATGTGGGGGTATTTATAAAATAGAAGGAAAAAAAACAAAGCTCTTGATACACAACCACTTCAGTGTCCAATTTACACCAGACATCTTCATACATGGCTGTGTGTGTACACAGGCAAATGCCCCTTCAAACCAAGGGTTACTCAGTGCATAATCTAGTAGAACTTCTCTCAAATTGGCAATTCCTTATGAAATATGGATGAAATATTTAAATACTGTATATTCACACATGCTGTCTCATTTGTATTTTCTATGTGTAAAAGGCTCTATGTTTCATCAATTATTCTGGAAAGCTGGAATAACAATTTATTTTCTATGTGACTGTGTCTTACTGATAGTCTTCTAAAAGATAAAAAAGTTGATCAGAAATAATTACTTGTTAGGTAGCCATTCAAGGCACTATTATCATGATTATTCATTGACACAGACAGTACAGTTTTCCTCTCTCATATTCTATTATAGTTAAGTGGTCCTTGCATGCCACCACAGCTGTTTTAAATTGCATATATGCTCACAGTAACAAAAATAGAATAGTGAAGGATCATTCTTCACTATGGAAATGTGAGGTTTATATTTGTAATATTTTATTATTACACAAATCACTGTCAGAAATGTTAATAGATTTTTAATGCTTCATCATTGGCTACAAATGTAAGAGAAATAAAAGGGCAGGGTTTCTCTATGTGCCAAACCAAAGAAGAAAATACATGTAATATTATATGTATGCATATATAAAAGATCTGGAACCATTTTTATTTTTTAAAAAAAATTTACGTATATGTATGGGTGTGTTACCTGCATATTTTTGAGTACCATGTAAATGCAGTGCCCTTGGAGGCCAGAAGAGGGCGTTAGATCACCTTAGACTGGTGCAATGGGAAGTTGTGAGCCATGATGTGGATGCCAGCATTGGAGCCAGGGCCTTCTGGATGATCACTCAATGTTCTTAGTAGCTGAGCCTTCTCTCCAGACTCTAGATACATCTTTTAAAACTAATTATCCAATGCATATGTTCAGGGACCAGGAGATGGTTCAGTGAGTAAAGTTGGACCCACAGGTAGAGAGAACATATTGCTTACAAGGTGACCTTTGACCTCACAGATGTGTCACAGAGCACACATACTCCCCTCCACGATAAACAAATGTAATAGGTATGGTTTTTGCTTAAATAACTGCAAAGTCATTCTCTAAGTACAGTTTTTACTTAAGTGTTATCTAGTTGGTATTGCCTTGAAATGACACTTTATTTAATATTTATAGCAGTCTGTCTCTTTTTCTTTGAAAGGCAATATTGAACCAGCTTCTGCAGATGAGATTTAGTTCTCTGAACCCTCAGATCCTGAACGCCAGAACCCTGCAGCTTCTAATTAGCTTCACAATTGGAATACAGGCATGACATTTGCATTTGGAGTTTGGGAACCAAGGGCCATTAGTGATTCAGCAGGTAGAGTGATTTTCTACTTCTAATGTCACAAAGGATATTCTGCAAATGCTGAAAAATCCTTACACCAGAAATTGTGTTACTAACTTGAAATCTACTGTAACATTTCTGGAGCCAATAAGGGTTGCTTTCTGTAGCATCGCTGTAGAGCTAAGTCTCAGGCATTTTGTCTCTGTTGGGCATCATCTATGTTCTCATCCTTCCAGGTTTGAGGATGTAAAAGTTGGGTTTCCAGTGGTTTGGGTCTTTTTTGGAGAAAGTTGCTGGGCTTTATCTATAATGAATGTGTAACAGTCAAACTGTAGGCTCTCCCTCTGTTTCCCTGTATTTTACCCTCAGACTACCAGCCCTTGGATCAGCATGTCTCTCTAGATATATAATTTAGCATATTTCAAAGTAGGACATAGAAGCAGAGTATAGCTGAGTTAGACCTTTCCACGTCCCTCTCCTGAGAATTGTTATGCCCTAATATAAATCCCTGGGAACCACAGTTAACCTCCTCCTGGTCACCTTCCTTGACCACAGGGATCTGTTCCAAGTTGTATTTGTCATGAAAAAGTGAATAAATACAGACAATGTTGGACTGCATTTCCAAGCTCTCCAGCTAGCCATATCCAAAGTGTGCACTGGAGAAAAACTAACCCTGGAACTTTTTCAGTCATTTGGGTATGGTAAAGTTACATGGCAGTGACGTGTGTGTTGATCTCTGACCTCACAACTCAATATTTCAAGTCTCATCTAGCTCACAGTCTTCTTGGGATCCCTCAGAAAATTAAGGTGGTCACTCATACTGCTGCTGTGCTACCAGTCCCTAATAGTCAGTGCTGATGTCACTCAGCTGGTAAAGGGTTGGCCAAGCATGAATGAAGCTAGTCATCCTGGCACTTTTAAGATGGGTAGACAGGAAGATTAGAAGCTCCACAATGAGACTGAGGTCAGCCTGGGCTGCATAAGATCCTTGATGGAGACAGGAGGGAGGATGAGGGGCAGAGGGAGAGATGGAAAGGGAAGGGACAAAGTGAAACAGAACTGAAATTGATCCACACAGAGGGTTTAGCCAAGAGAATGCTGGGTTGGAAGTCACAGAGAGACAATCTGAGCCCTCAGTCCCACATTCCTGCTCTAGAAGAACCCTCATGGCTCACCATTGCCCCCGCCCTATGTCCTCATGGTTGATTTTCTCTTCTGTCATACCATTTCCAATGTGGAAAATGGGATGTCAGAATTCATTTTTCAACAGACATAAGATGCTGCAGTATTTGGAAGCGGGTCTCTGGAATGGAAGGACCATGATGCTACGATGTCAGGCAGTAGATGACTTTTTTCTGTGCCAAGGAAAAATCTAAATGTTCTTCTTAAAACCTCTCTGTGGTGAAGAACACCATGATGACATCTGACCAGAACTCCATGTCAACTTCCTTTGGAGATACCTGATCAGGTGTACTAGGGTCTCAGAAGCAAAGCTACCAGGACATCTCACAAAATCAAGAACAAGATTCCCGTTCCTTGACACTCTGCTTGTAGCACACTCAGAGTCCCAACCTATCAAGAACAGCGAAGTGACATGGGAGGGACTTCCCAGATTTATAGGGGAACAAGGTAGGGAAGAAGGTCTTGAGCTATGGCTTCAGTTTCCCAAGAGAACGCTGAACCTGCTTGTTTGCATGTTTGTTTCTAAGGAAAGTGGGTGAGGCCCATTACATGGCTGCTCCCAATCTGTGGATCTGCATAACATAGGTAGAGATGAGTCTCTTAGTAGAAGAGAATTTCCAAAAACAAAACAAAAAAAAAATAGTGTCTTTTGCTGTAACTGGCTGTCACTTTGTAGTCAGTCATTCTTAGCCCAACTACTTTGCCATCTTCCATTACTAAGGCTTAACTGTCCAGCTGGCTAGCCAACCTTGGATACTGTCTGTTGTACAGATTTAGGGTATGTTTCAAATTTTCTAATAAGCAGGATGTATCCTAGCAAATGTTTGCTCCTCTAAATTTTAACACAGAAGCAGTGTTTGGAGAGGAGTCAGCCCTTCCTTTCATGGCCATGATGAGATGGGGACAGAAGAAGAAAGCAATCCACCACTCCCTGACATGCTCTGGTGACGTGAATAGGCCTCACATTCTACCAGGGATTAAAGTGGCACTGTGAGCAACATGGACAGGACACCAATAATTGCAAGTACTCCTCATTTGTCTTAAACTATCACCTGTGTTAACCATGATAAGAACTTACTGAAGGCTGGGGAGATGACACTCTATGAGGTCCTGTGTTCACATCTCCAGCCCCCATTAAAAATAGTCTGTTACGGCTTCCTATGTGCCTGTAATTCCCACAATGGGTAGGGAATGCATGCAGACAAGAGGATCACTGTGATTCGCTACCTTTCTCTGTGTTCAGTGAGAGACGCTATATTAAGGGAGTAAGTGAAGAGGGATAGATCAGGAGACCCACATCCTCCTCCAGCCTCTGCACAGACATGGGCTCATGACTCCTCCACAAATATGATTTTATAACACACACACAGTTCTTCAGTGTTCTACTAGCTGAATTAGATATTTTTCACTGTTATGTTCATCAAGGTATAATTTGTATGAAATAAAATGTGCATAGCTAGTGTTTGGCTCTTAAAGTTTACCTATAGACACACCCACACGGATTCAGAAAGTCCCTGGGCACGCCTCTCACCACAGGTTTGGGGCATGCACTCTTGTATACAGCCCATATCTCTTCTGTTTTGTTGCCAAGGAGGAGCCTACTGTGGCATGTCTATAGCTTCCTACCGAGAGAGAGGTCTGAGGGTTTCCATTTTGTGCTATTGTGAATTAAGCTACTTGGACATTCTCATGCATGTATGTTTGTTCCCCCTGAGTGTACGGCCCTAAAGATGGATGTAGCGACAGGTGTAATTTAACATTCTTCTCAATTGCTGTCATTTCTGAGAGCTTTTGACACATTTTACACTCCTACTACCCAGGCATGAAAATGCCAGTAATTCTTCGTCCTAGCAATTTGTGTTATACATGTTGCTGTTTGTTTAGTTGTTCTAGAAGAGGCGTGGAGACACTAAATTATGGCTGCCCCAGCTATTTTGACTTCAAAACAATGACCATATTATTTTGTGCATGAAACTGCATACCTCTGGGATTTTTAACACAATTCAGAATTTTACCTTTGAGGTCTCCATGCAAGTCCAAGTGCCTCACAGAGAGGAAGCAACTGTGGCACCCTTGTTAGCTGCCCAGCTCACCTGACCCTTGCTTCTGTTGGGTTGCCTTGATGGCTTCTTTCATCACCATATTGAAAATCATGTATCCAATCTGATCCCCAGTTTATTTACATCTGTTATACCACAGTATAAAAGGTAGATCTCACTAATACACATTTTGCTTATCCTCTTTTGCTTACCAGTCCTGTTTATAATTACATGATACTCTGCAGTGGTTTTAATGTTTCTTTTTAGTTTTAATGGTTTTAAATCTCTATTTCCTTAGCATCGACACCAATGTTACATAAATATGCTGTTTGCCAACTTGGCACAAGTGAGAGTCATCTAAGAGGAGGTAACTTCAACTGAGAAAATGCCTCTGTAAGAACTGGCCATAGGCCATTTTCTTTTGTAACAAACTACAGAAATGATCCTTGAAAGTATGGTCTTATAGGCTATTAATTGGTGGTTGATAGGGGAAGGCCCAGACCAATGTAGTGGTCCTGGGTTCTATAAGATAGCAGGCTGAGTAATCCATGAGGAACAAGCCAGTAAGTAGCTCCCCTCCATGCCCTCTGCTTCAGCTCTTGCCTCCAGATTCCCTGCTTGGGTTCTTGTCTTGATTTCCTTCTATGATGAACAGTGAGGTGGAATTGTAAGCCAAATAAACCCTTTCCTCCCCAAGTTGCTTTAGGTTGGTGTTTCATCACTGTCATAGTAATGCAGACTATGATATACGCCCAATGTTCCTTACACAACCCCTTACCCCTTCATTATCCTATTACAAGGTACAAATTTTCTTTTTTGATGTGGAGTCAGCATTGACAATGAGTCTTGCAGCCACAGCTACATCTGTCTGGAACATCCTTAACTCTTAATGTGGAAAACCAAATAAGACCAGTAGGGTTTATAAGAAATCACTATGAAAAAATAATCAACTCCAGGACCAACAGAATGCTAAAGTTACTTGTTTCTCTAACCATTTCCAACTACCTGCTGTCCAACCCTGATCCTGTGATCCTGATGGGAGGTTAGTGGCTTGAATTCCACCACATGTTGGGATGTGCTCTGTCTCAATACACAGTTGTGGTTTTGTTTAACCTTTTGTTTTCTTCTTTTTCTTTCTTTGTGATTTTGGGAGACTATTGAAGCTGGATGTGGTGGCATAAGCCTGTAATCTGAGGGTTTAGACAATTGCCCTAATGGTTGCAGGGCAGCCTTGGTAACAGATCAGGACTCTGTCCCAAAAGTAACAAAAACTATTTCTCTCTCTCTCTCTCTCTCTCTCTCTCTCTCTCTCTCTCTCTCTCTCTCTCTCTCTCTCTCTCTGGAAACCCACTGTCCACACTGATCAGGAATTCAGGTAGACAAACTCCACTTTCCTTCCCATCTTCCAGTCCCAATTCTTCAGTCTTATCCCCAGTCCTGTAGCAGACTGCTCTCAGAGATATATCTTCCCTGTCTTTGTCCATTCCCCATAGACTGCACAGAACCTCATGGAAGACCCAACTTTCTCCCCTCCTGGAGACCCTCTCAGGCTCCCACACTTCTAGCCCATTTCCATTTTAGCATGTCAGATCCTAATACTTAGAAACAAGTTCTAGGTTTTCAGAAGCATTCCTATTGGGAAAGCTACAAACACAGCATATTCTGCAAGAGGAAGGGGAAGAAATCTAGGTCAAAGGTGCAGAAAATACCTTCAACAAAATCACAGAAGACAATTTCCATACCCTAATACATTGATGGATAAGAAATACATAGAACACCAAAAAGATTGGATCAGAAAAATAAATTTCCCATGACACTGGATAATCAAAACACTAAATATACAGAACAAAGAAAGAATATTAAAAGGAAAAAAGACAATGTAACATATAAAGGCAGGCCTATTGAACTAACACCTGACTTTTCAATGGAGACAGTGAAATCCAGAAGGGCCTAGATGGATGTCGTACAAACTTAAAAAAGACTACAGATGCCAACCCAGACTATTATACTCAGCAAAGACACTCCATGATAAGACCAAATTTAAGCAGTACCTATCTATAAATTCAGCTCTACAAAAGGGGCTAGAAGAAAACCTTCAACCTGAAGAGGTCAACCACTCCCCAAGGAGACACAAGGAAATAATAATCTTACACAAGCAAATAAAAGGGGAACACACACCACAATGACAGAATAATGGGAATCAACAATCACTGCTAATTCATAAGTCTCAACATCAGTGGTCTTGATTCCCTAATAAAAAAGACACAGACTAACAAACTGGATATAAAAGTGAGGACCAAGAAATACACTTTAAACATCAAGAATAGACATAACTTCAGGGTGAAGGATGGAAAAAGACATTCCAAGAAAATAAACCACCCCCCCAAAAAAAAAACCCAAGCCAGTGCTATCTTTTTCAATATCTGACAATAGACTTTAAATAACTAAAGAGATAGGGAAGGGTGTTTCGATAAATCTTTCCGCCAAAAGCCGCTGAGTCCCACCGCCACGTGTGTGCTTTATGCCAGCCGCCCGCCTGCCCGAATTAGGCCCAAATAAATACACAGAAACTTGTATTAGGTACAAGGTTGCTTGGCCAATGACTAGGATTCTCATCTGTTAGCTCAGTCTTAATTATCATAAATCTGTATTTTTTATAGGACTTATCTTGTTGGCGTTCCTCCTGGCTGGTGGATCACATTGTGCCGCTGCAACAGGAGTGGAGGGGAAAAGACGGCCCTTCCTGTTTCTCCTTCGCTTAAATATGAGTCTCTTTGCTATGTTACTTCCTGCTTGGATCAGCACTTCTCTACTACATTTCCCAGAATCCTCTTTGACTCCTAGTCCCGTCTACTTGCTGTCTCATTGGCCAAACAGTATTTTATTTAACAATCAATGAGATAAACAGTACATACACAGTACATTCCCCATCAGAAGGGCACTATATACTCATCAAAGGAAAAAAAAAAAACCATGAACAGGATATTGCAATTCTAAACACTTACACATCAAACACCAGGGCACATGATGAATTTATAACAGAAACACAATAACAGCTAAAATTACATATTGATCCTCACACAATGATAGTGAGTGATTTCCATACCCAACTCTCACCAATAGATATGTCGTCAAGACAAAAACTAAAACGAAATGCTGGAACTAAGTGACATCATTAACCAAATGGACCTAATAGATGTTTATAAAACATTTCACCCAACCACCAAAAGAATATACCTTCCTCTCAGAAGCTCATGGAAGTTGCCCTGAAACTGATAATATTCTTGGACCCAAATCATCTGGTTTGGGCATCATGGATTAAAGCTGGATGTCAAGAACAATAGAAAGCTTACAAACTGAGACTGAACAATTGACTACTGAAATATTTTTTTAATTAAATGAAAATACAACATACCCAAACTTATAGGAGAATGTGATATCAAGAAACTCTTACAGCTGGTAAACACTTTGCAATGTGGCACAATGCAAAGTTAATACGGAAAAATAAGCAGCCTTCCTATATACACATCACAAATGGACTGACAAAGAAATTAGGGAAATAGAAACTTTCACAACAGCAGCAAAAAAAGAAAAATCTTGGGGTGACGAAACAAGGGGAAGCCTTGAAAGGAATGGAGAGATCTCTCATGCTCATGGATTGGTAGGATTAACATACTAAAAAATGGCCACCCCACAAAAAGCCATCTACAGATTCAGTGGGATCTTTGTCAAAAGTTACACAAAATTCTCCATAGAACATGAGAGGAGAATTTTCAGCTTTATATGAAAAAACAAAAAAGGAACAGGGTAGCATCATTTCTGACCTCAGACTATACTACAGAGCTATAGTAATAAAACAAAATGGCATTATCATAAAAAGAGATGAGTTAATTAATAGAATTAACTTGAAGTGCCAGATATAAATCTACACACCATGGAAACCTTATGTATCTCTCTTTGGACACAATGGGAAAAGCATCTTCAATGATTGGTGTTCACCAAACTTGTTATCAGTGTGAGAAGACTGGAAATAGATCCATGCTTATCACCCTGCACCAAATGGACCAAAGACATCAACATAAGGCCATATACACTGAATCAGAGAGAAGTGAAAGTGGGGATAGCCTTGAACTCAGCAGCATATGGAGAGACTCTCTGAAAACAACATAGGCACCAAGAACAACAATTAATACATGGTACCTCATGAGCCTGAAAAGCTTCTGTATGGTGATGGGAACCCTCATTTGGGCAAAGCAGAAGCCTGCAGAAAATGACTTTTACCCACTATACATCAGATAGAGAGCTAACACCTAAAATGTATAAAGAACTAAAAAACTGGACATCAAGAAAACATGTAGAGGATTCTCAAAAGAATAAAAACAAATGCCTGAGATGCACCTAAACATACTTAGCCATCAGGGAACTACAAATCCAAAGTACTATGAGGTTTTATTTTACACCATCCAGAATGGTCAGAATCGATAAAACAAATGCTGGCAAGGCTTTGGAGTAAGTAGAACGCTATTCCATTGCTGTCAGGGTACAACTTGTACAGCTACTATGGGAATCATGCTGGGGATTTCTAAGGGAATGGGGAAGACATCTACCTGAAGATTGAGCTGTACCATTCTTGGGAATACACACAAAGGACTGTACACCCTCCTACAGAGGTACTCTTTCAACCACACTCACTGTGACTCTATTCAAATAGCCAGTAACTGGAAACAGACTAGATGTCCATCAGTGCATGAGTGGATAAAGAAAACATCATACACTTAATGGAATATTTCTCAGCTACTAAAAAAAAATTGTAATCACGAAATTTGCAGATAATTGAATGGAGCCAGAAAAAGTTCATCCTGACTCAGGTAACATAGACCCCAAGTGACAAATGCCGTATGTATTCATTTATATATAATGTTAGCTGCCAAGTCTTTGATAAGCAGGCTGTACTGCATATAACCACAGGGGGTAGGTATAAAGTAAGGGATTGGGAAGAAGTGAAGGGTCTCCCTAGCAAAGGGAACTAGAATATATAATAATAGATGCATATGGGGGCTGGAACAAGATGATCAAACAGGGGCGGTGAGGGAGGAAATAGAGGCAGGACTATAGGGAGAAACCCTGATTAGAGGTACTGCTGAGCACTCGGCTGTCTCTCTCTCTTTCTCTCTCTCTCGGGTGAGCTGACTGGGAAGCATTGTCTGGGTTCGTCCTGCTCACGTGCAAACCTGGTCAACTGGTTCCTTTGCATGAGTATTTTTCCCGAATAAACTACCAGTTATCAACTTATCTCTGACTCCACTTTGTAATCATCAATACAGGTCAGCTGAAAAGAATGGCCATTTGAAGTATGGAAACCTACTATAGTAGAAGCTTTCTAAAATATATGAAGACAATATAAATTAAATTACCAAATAACAGGGGAGACAGAGCCCCAACTGGGCATCTCTTGTCACTAAATGAAGCTTCATTACTGGGGATGAGTTAGATCTAATCTAGTTGATAGCCAAAGGGGTCCTATGGGAACCTCTGAACCACCCAGGCTGCTCCTAAGGCTATACATGCTGCTGTCCACAAAGTGATGGGAAGACCCGAGTCATGTAGACAACACCTACATAAATCATTGACCCTAGAGAAGTCAAGCTGGTGCCTACCTTGAACCCTCTCTTCTAATAACTAGTGTTCATAGTACTGGAAGGTACCCTGAAGGCTACCAAAGGATAAGGGTAGGTATCAACCCAGCTACAAACCCTTTGATCTGTAGTTGTGACCTGTGTGCAAGATGTGCTAGTACAATAGTGGCACACAGCTGGTGGACTAACCAATGGATATCTGATTGGATTTAAGGCCCACTCCATAAGATGGAACCCATCCCTATCATAGCTTGGGTGGCTGACAACCTGAGACTAGATAGGCCAGTGACCTAGGCGAAAACCAAATACTCCTGTTCTGATAAAGAACATTTGTGTCAAAATGACTTCTAAGACATTCTGCAATACTTAGAGATCAGTGTCTTGTTTAGCCATCATCAGAGAAGCACTTGGGGATAAATATAAAGACCCATAGCTGCACCAATGTGCAGAGTGAGAGACCTTGGAACTCTCAGTCTTAAATGGGATGTCTCCATAAATTCCCTCCCTCCAAGGCTCAGGTAACCCTGAAGAAGAGGAAGATTGTAAGAGCCAGAGCTGTCATAGGACACCAAGGAAGCAAGGCCTTCTAAACACATAGGGACTGACACACATATGAACTCACACAGACTGTGGTAGCATTCACAAGTTCTACATGGGTCTGGGCCTGATGTCCCGTTCTCTTCTCAGCACTGAGAACCCAAGAGCCCACATCACTAACCTAGAAGCTGCTCCAGTTGACAACTGCTTGCAAATGAAAAATTGTTTTTTTCCAACAGAGTCTCACTGGGTGTACAAATTACATTTAAGGGCAGGGCACATGCCCAAAAGCAGATAGCCAACATAAAAGTAACTTAAGGGCACTGGGGAAGTTCTTCATGCCATGACACTTTGTCAGGGGTTTCCCCTTACATGTCCTTTGTGAACATATTGTGGTTCGTTTCTGGCTTCGTGGTTTTATGGGGCTTTCTTTGTGCGTGTCTCTGTATCTCTATGTTTCTAGAGCATTTCCTATAGCTCTTTTTCTTCTGTTTGCTTTATCTAATTTTATTTTTTATTATTAATTTTAGATGGATGTTGGGATAATCCTTACATTGTGTAAAGATGCATCTCTGTTTTACCTCACCTGCCTAAGGCACCTTTTGCTTGGTTTAATAAACAGCTGAACAGCCTATAGCTATGCAGGAGAAGGTAGGCAGAACTTCTGGGGAGAAATAAGAACTCTGGGAAAAAAATCTGAGGCACAGGACAGACTAGCCAGTCACACGTGGAGGAAGATGGATATATGGAGATGTAATAAATGACCCATGTGGATTAATATAAATGGGTTAAATTAAGTGTTTTTTTTTTTTTTTTTTGGTTTTTCGAGACACGGTTTCTCTGTGTAGCTTTGGAGCCTATCCTGGCACTCGTTCTGGAGATGACATTGGCCTCAAGCTCCCAGAGATCCACCTGCCTCTGCCTCCCAAGTACTGGTATTAAAGGCATGTGCTACCAACGCTGGGCCTTAAATTAAGCCTTAAGAGCTAGGTGTGAAGAAACTTCAGCTAAGGCCAAGCTTTCATAATTAATAAAAAAAAGTCTCCATGTCATTATTAGAATTGAAGTTAAAAAGAGAGACCTGCTATAGATGACTGTTTGTATCCAAGTAAGAGAGAGGAAGAAAGTGTGTAGATTTGGGTGGGTGTGGAAGCCCAGAGGAAAGAGTTAGAAGAGGAAAAACCATAATCAGAGTATATTGTATTAAAATATGTTTCTAATTGAAAAGATAATGAAACCATCCAGAGTTGTGGACATTGAATTCCTGGGCCCCACACACCACTGGGGCACAAGAGATAGAGAGACCCTATGTGTACCCACTAAAAGTATATGGGAAGAAGACAGAATAAGATTTCACTCAACAACAGAAAGACCAATATGACACCACCAGAATCTAGGGACTCTACTCCAGCAAGATCTGAAAAGCCCAACACGAAGCATCAAGATGATACAGACCTTTAAAGAGGAAACAAGAAAATCCCTTAAAGAAAGAAAAGAAAAAGCAAACAAAAGATTACATGAAATGGAGGAAAAGACAAACCAAAAAATTCAAGAAATAAACAAATCTCTTAAAGAATCTGAAAAAAACCAAGAAAAAACATCCAAACAAGTGAAGGAAGCTCTTGAAACAGTTCAAAGCATGAAAGCTGAAATAGACACAATAAAGAAAACACAGAATCAGGCGATGCTGGAAATGGAAAGACTGGACAAACATCAAGAACTAAAGATGTGAGTATAACCAACAGAATTCAAGACATGGAAGAGAGAATGTCAGCTATTGAAGACTCGATAGAGGATATACATTCATCAACCAAAGAAAACCTCAAGTCCAACAAATCCCTAACACAAAATATCCAGGAAATATGGGACACCGTGAAAAGAACAAACCTAAGAATGACAGGTATAGAAGAAGGTGAAGAAATCCAACTCAAAGGCACAGAAAAGATATTCAACAAAATCATAGAAGAAAACTTTCCCAACCTGAAGAAAGACATACCAATGAAAGTACCAGAAGCCTACAGAATACCAAATAGACTGAACCCCCCAAAAAGGTCACCTTGACACATAATAATCAAAACACCAAACATACAAAAAGAGAGAAAATATTAAGAGCAGCAAAAGGAAAACAGTACAAAGAATCAATGAAACAAAGAGTTGGTTCTTTGAGAAGATCAATAAGATAGACAAACCTCTAGCCAAAAGACAGAGAGAGCATGCTAATTAACAAAATCAGAAATGAAAAGGGGATATAACAACGGACACTGAGAAAATCCAGAGAAACTTCAGGTCATACTTTGAAAACCTGTACTCCACAAAATTGTAAAATCTAAAGGAAATGGACAGCTTTCTGGATAAATATCACTTACCAAAATTAAATCAAGATCAGATAAACAGTTTAAATTGACCTATAACCCCTAATGAAATAGAAGCAGTCATCAAAAGCCTCCCAACCAAAAAAAGCCCAGGGCCAGATGGCTTCACTGCAGAATTCTACCAGAAATTCAAACAAGAGCTAATTCCAGTACTCCTCAAACTGTTCCACACAATAGAAGCAGATGGGATATTGCCAAACTCTTTCTATGAGGCTACAATCACTTTGATACCCAAGCCACACAAAGATATGACTAAGAAAGAGAACAACAGACCTATATCCCTCGTGAACATCGATGCTAAAATACTCAATAAAATATTGTCAAACCGAATCCAGGAACATATCAGAAAAATCATCCACCACGATCAAATAGGCTTCATCCCAGGGATGCAAGGATGGTTCCACATACGAAAATCCATCAATGTAATCCACCTATAAACAAACTGAGAAAGAAAAACCACATGATCATCTCACTAGATGCTGAAAAAGCCTTTGACAAAATCCAACATCCCTTCATGATAAAGATCTTGGAGAGAACAGGAATAACAGGAACATATCTAAACATGATCAACGCAATATACACCAAACCAATAGCCAACATCAAACGAAATGGAGAGAAACTCAAAGCGTTTCCACTAAAATCAGGAACAAGACAAGGCTGTCCACTCTCTCCATACCTCTTCAATATTGTACTTGAAGTTCTGGCTAGAGCAATAAGACAAGAAAAGGGGATCAAAGGGATACAAATTGGAAAGGAAGGAGTCAAACTTTCACTATTTGCAGATGACATGATAGTCTACATTAGTGACCCGAAAAACTCAACCAGGGAACTCCTACGGCTGATAAACACCTTCAGCAAGGTGGCAGAATACAAAATTAACTCAAAAAAATCAGTAGCCCTACTATATACAGATGATAAATCCAATGAGAAAGAAATCAGGGGAAAATCACCTTTCACAATATCCACAAGCAACATAAAATATCTGGGGGTAACACTAACCAAAAAAGTGAAAGACCCGTACAATAAGAATTTTGAGACTTAAAAGAAAGAAATTAAAGAAGATACCAGAAAATGGAAAGATCTCCCATGTTCTTGGATAGGTAGAATTAACATAGTAAAAATGACAATCCTGCCAAAAGCAATCTACAGATTCAATGCAATCCCTGTCAAAATCCCAACACAGTTTTTCACAGACATTGAAAGAACAATACTCAACTTTATATGGAAAAATAAAAAACCCAGGATAGCCAAAACAACTCTTTACAATAAAGGGTCTTCTGGAGGCATCTCCATCCCTGACTTCAAGCTCTACTATAGAGCCATAGTTCTGAAAACAGCTTGGTATTGGCACAAAAATAGATAGACCAATGGAATTGAATTGAAAACCCGGATATTGACCCACGCACCTACAAATAAGCTAAATTTATATGATGGAATAAAGAAAGCATCTTCAACAAATGGTGCTGGTATAATTGGATTCTGACATGCAGAAAATTGCAGATAGATCCATACCTGTCACCATGCACAAAACTTAAGTGCAAAGGGATCAAAGATCTCAGCATAAATCCAGCCACAATGAATCATCTAGAAGAGAAAGTGGGAATTACCCTTGAACAAATTGGCACAGGAGACTGCTTCCTGAACATTATGCCAGTAGCACAGACCTTGAAGTCTGCAATTAATAAATGGGACCTCCTCAAACTGAGAAGCTTTTGCAAGGCAAAGGAAACAGTCAGTAGGACAAAACGACCACTCACAGAATGAGAAAAGATCTTCACCGATCCCACATCTGACAGAAGACTGATTTCCAAAATATAGAAGGAGCTCAAGAAGCTAGCCACCAAAACACCAAACAATGAAGTTAAAAAGTGGGGTGCAGAACTAAATAGAGAATTCTCAACAGAGGAATCTGAAATGGCTGAAAGACACTTAAGAAAGTGCTCAAAATCATTGGCCATTAGAGAAATGCAACTCAAAACAACTCAGAGATACCACCTCACACCTGTCAGAATGGCTAAAATCAAAAAGACCAATAACAACCTATGCTGGAGAGGATGTGGGGAAAAAGGAACACTCCTCCATTGCTGGTGGGAGTGCGAACTTGTAAGACCACTTTGGAAATCAGTATGGCAGTTGCTCAGAAAAATGGGAATCAGTCTACCTCAAGATCCAGCCATTCCTCTCTTGGGTATATACCCAAATACTTCATGTCCATACAACAAGGACATATGTTCAACCATATTCATAGCAGCATTGTTTGTAATAGCCAGAACCTGGAAGCAACCTAGATGCCCCTCAACTGAAGAATGGATAGAGAAAATGTGGTACATTTACTCAGGAAAAAAAAAAAAAAAAAAAACAATGGATCTTGAAATTCGCAGGCAAATGGATGGAACTAGAAGAAACCATCCTGAGTGAGGTAACCCAGTCACAAAAAGACAAACATGGTATGTACTCACTGATATATGAATTTTAGACATAGAGCAAAGGATTACCAGCCTATAATCCTCTTCACCAAAGAAACTAGGAAACATGAAGGACTCTAAGGGATAAATGGTCCCCAGGAATGGAAGTGGCATGAACTCCTGAACTAATTGGAAGCATGAGGGTAGGGGGGAGGGAGCTGCTACAATAAGAGCAGGAGTAGAGGAAATGGAGGGGCAGAAATACTGAGTTGGGGGAAGAATAGAGGAAAGAGAGCAGGATGAGAGATACCATATCAGAGGGAGCCACTATAGGTCTGAGAAGAGATCTGGAACCAGGGAGATCTCCAGAGACCTACAAGGATGACACGATCTGACAATCCAGGCAATGGTGGAGAGGATAATCTAAAAGCCCTTCCCCTAAAATGAGATTGATGACTTCTTCCCCTAAAATGAGATTGAGCCCTCACCCAGTGGTTTATGGAAGCAGAGACAGACATCCACAGATATACACTGAGCTGAAATCAGGAATTTAGTTGAAGAGAGGGAGGAGTGAAGAGCGAAGGGGTCTGTACCAGGTTGGAGAAACCCACAGGAACAGCTGGCCTGAACAAGGGAGAGCACATCGACCCCAGATGCTGTCAGGGAGGCCAGTACAAGACTGATCCAGACCCCTGAACATGGATGTCAATAAGGAGGCCTCTGCATTCCAGGGAGCTTCTGGTGGTGGATTAGTATTTTTCCCTGGTGCAAGAAGGGACTTTGAGAGCCCATCCTACGTGAAGGGATACACTCTGGCCCTGGACACATGGGGAAGGGCCCAGGCCCAGCCCAGGAAGATTTGGTGGACTTTGCAGAGCCCCTGTTGAGGGCCCTACCCTGCCTGGGGAGTAGTGGGTGGATGGGATGGGGGGGAGGGAGAGGGAGAAGGGACTTACATGTGAAACAAGCTTGTTCCCTAACTAGAACTAATAAATTAAAAAAAAAAAAGAGGTATAATGGAACCTCTGAACTGGAACCCAGTTGCAGAGAAGGACCAGTGAACAGCACAGAGGTCCAGACCATGCTGGTGAAGCCCACAGAAACATTTGACCTGAACATCCGGGAACTCTTGCTCCCCAGTCTCATAGCTGGAATACCAGCATGGGACTGACCCAGACCCTAGGAACATGGGTTTCTGGGGAAACCTCAGAAATCCTGTAGAAGCCCAGTATTTATCCCTAGCATAGGTGTGTACTTTGGGAGCCCATTCCCTATAGAGGAATACTCCATGAGCCAAGACACACAGGGGTGGGCCTCGGCCCTACCCCAAAAGAAATGAAAGACTCGACACCCCATGGAAGGCCTCACCATACAGGGGGAGCAGATTAGATATGTGACATGTAAAACAATCCTGTTTCTAATTCAAATTAAAAAGTTGGAAAAAATTCTCAATAGATTAATTTATTTATGTCCAAAAATTTGATGTTTCAGACTAAAATAAATTAAAATCTTTATTGTGAGTTGTGGATTTTTCTTTTAATGTGTTTCAAAGGAATATTAGAAGTACATTAATTAACTGTGATCATGCTTTCCTCATCAAACCTTTCATCAGTTTGCAAGGTCACTTTTTACTAGTTATAATGCTTCCTGCTAGAAAATCGTCTGATATCTGTAGGTAGAGTTTTCTTTCCTGGCTGCCAGTCCCATTTCTATTAATCAATGAATTGTCCTATGGCTTTACCTGACTTCCAGCATGTCTTGCTCTCTCTGTGTCTCCCGGTGACTGCACTGACTCTGCCCTTCTTCCTCCCAGAATTCTCAGTTTGGCTGTTCTGCCTGTACTTCCTGCCTGGCTACCGGCCAGTCAATTCTTTGTTAGCCAATGAGAGTAATACATATTCACAATGTACAGAAAGACTATTACACAGCAGATATGCATAAACTATGTGGACTCTTGATAATTTCACAATATATGTCTCGAGATGTTCAACCTTTCTATGCTTTGCATTAAGGTTTATTTCTTAGGGCAGCAGATAAGTGTGCTCTGGTTTTGTAAATCTAGTGAGCTGTACTTGTCTCCCTTCAGACTCCCTTTGATCCATCATATTTGGAAAGCTCTGACCTCATTAACTGTAAGATGTGGGTAGAGTTCATATCTCAGTTAACCAATGAAGCAAGCTGTTAGAATCGGGTCCAGATGACTGAACCAGGCCAATAGCCGCCGTATGTGCCAGAAGCGTATCTGTGTCCATCAAATATGCCACATCTAGGATTCCAGCCTCCTCTAGGCTCCACCCTGAGGACTGACTCATAGTTTTCTGTTACACCATTATGAGATGTCCTATTGCTAGACAGTATCCCATTCAAGCTATCTGCTCCAGGGAAGTTGTCACGGGATTTTGGGACACAGAAGGCAAGCTGCTTCTAAAGAAAAGGAAAAGATGCACCAAACCAAAAGGGCACCCAAATTTATAAAAGAAACACTCATACAGCAGAAAATTACATACTACATATTACACCCACACAGTGATAGTGGTTGACTTCAACACCCCATTCACACCAATGACAGGAAATCCAGACAAAAAAATAGGAATTTAAGATGATCAATTTCACCAGGGTTCCAACATCTGTCTAAAATATCAGAACCCCACACTTCATCAAAGGGAGCCCCATCCTTTACAGTAGAAAGCTGGCAAGGCAGAATGCAACTCAGGTCCTCGGACTTGGCAGTAGGTGCCACTATTCACTGAACCACCTTGTAGGTACTGAAACATTGCCTTTATAGGACAATATTATGGGATACATTTTTAGGCTTGTTCTGCAGTAGTGGGGATCCAGGAAGCAAGGAGAGCTTTCTGCTTTTGAGAAGACCAGAGTTCTACCCCTAGCACCTATGTTGTGATATTCACAAACACCTGTGACTCCAGCTCTTGGATATGTAATACTCACTTCTGGTCTCTATGGAAACAATACACTTGTGGCACACCCTCATACAAATATGCACACATACACATGGGCAACAGATAAAGTAATAAAATCTTAATAAAATAAAAATCTTCCAAAATGAAGCACCCAAGTGTCACAATGACTTGTGAATCTAGAAACGTCAGCTAGAGGAGGTGAGCAAATGTTACCACATTAGTGGGTGTTGCTACAATAAATGCTAGCCCAAAGGAATACCATTTAGAAATAAGGGGGTGTAAGTTCTCTAAAGGGAATATTTCTTTAAAATCACTCAATAACTGTGAATTTTGTACCTCTAAGTATATCTCTGATAGACGGGAAGTGAAAAGTGATAGAATAGAAAGAAAAGCCTTTCGTCCTTAGTCATGTTACAAACTATAATGCACAGTTGTTCAGCACTGGCAGATGACACAGAGAAAATGACAAACAGATGTCAGATTTTAGTGTGTGGTGGAGAGCTCAATCCTGTGGAGTGAAATCAGAGGAGAGATGGGTCCAGCTATGGTTAACTTAATGTACAGCTATCACACTGGGAACACTGGCTGCCTCAGCACGTATCACCAGCAGGATCATAAGCCACCCTTGTGATGGCACAGCACATGCTTCTGAAAAAGTGACCTGGGAAACAATATGACACAGGAAGTATGCACGCTGTGCTAGTTACTTTTCTAGTTGCTCTGTAAAATATTTGATAGAAATACTTCGCCAGAGGATAGGCTAATTTTATTCTAGCTCTGTTTCAATTCATCAAGGTAGGAATGACATGGCAGAATTCTCAGGAGTAGGAGCTTGTAGAAAAGACTCTTTGTGGTAGCTTAGTGAATGAGGAAGCAGAACACTGGAACAGGAAGGGCTATCTCCTTCAAGACTCACCCTCTTAGCCACTCACTTCCTTCATTAGAGTTTTACTTCTAAAGAGTACTCCCTCGTTTATAGACCAAGTGCTCATACTCGGAGGATAGTTTGTACATATAAACACATATATAGCAAATTTTTGTGCAAAAGGAAAGCAGAGTTTAGACTATTCAGTTTGCACCAGTGATTTAATGGGTGATGAAGTTTCAGAAGCTGTAACAGGATCTGGAGTGATGGTACAGTCAAGTACCCACTGTAGAAGCCTGAGGATGTGAGTTCGCATCCTCTAGCACTCTGCATATGCTGCAGCAAAAGCATGGGGGTGGTTGAGACAATTAGATCCCTGGGGTTCATTGAAGAGCTAGACTAACTCATCAATGATCTCCAGGTTCAGTGAGAGTCCTGTCTCCAGGAACTGAAGAAGGCATTCAATATTGATATCTAACATTCATAAATACCTCCCACATGTGTGCACATAGAGCTGGAAAGACAGAAAGGACAGAAGGAGAGATGGGGAGTGAGGGGAGAAGGGAGAAGAGGAGGAGGAGAAGAAAGAGGAAGAAGAGCAGAGCCAGGAGTCCTAAGGAGACATTTATTGTGGAGTGGTATAGCAATAGCAACCCCGAGAACTGCTACCGAAAAAGATTTCTTCACTAGGAGTCTCAAAGTATAGGTTGCAGTCATTGCTCAGCAGCAGCTTAAGAACTAAACATCTTACCGTCTCTTCTTTGATCTACTATTGTAGATCTGGCTTGCCAGATATACTTAATCCACAAAGTTAACATGGGAATCAGATACACTGTTATATGTGAGGGCCCTTGGCAGATTATAAAGCAGTGGGGGTTTATTGCATGGCTATTAAGAAATCCAATTTTATTGCCCCATTTAAACAAGGCAATTGCTTTAGAAAGAGTTCTCCTTTAAAACGTTATTTTGGCACAAGGAAAAACAAGGGCATAATATAAATATTTTTACTAATCAATCTGTAAGCAAATTACAGATAAGCATAAGGTGTTAATGAAACAATAGATGGTGTGTGTAGATGGAAAACTTGGTGTATGTGTGATGAAAAGAGACAGGCCCCTTCACTTTCTTCAGAACTGCACAGATTGCTGTTTGTACAAATTCATGTTTAACGTTCTGTATGGCTTGTTTCATCCCCATGTGAATAGAATCCTCTAGAAGTTCCAAGAGAAAGGAATGGAGATAATCTCTAGGCATTTACACTGTGGACTTCCACTAGCCTTGGCTCCTTCCCCTGAGTGTTTCTCAGATGATAGTGTTAACTCTGTAATAAAAAATCAAAATAGCTTGAAATTTATAGCCTGACTTCCTCTGTTACACATGCCAGTGAGCGTACGTTTTTCACAAGTCCAACTGAGAAAAATGGTGGAGTTTCTGAAATGTCATGTTTGTTTGGTTACCAAAAAGGTCTGCCCTGTGAGGGCCACAGCATGAGGGCTTAATATTCTGGCAGGACTGCATGGCAACCTCCAGGGACTCGGTCACATTAAGCTTTGCAGTCTGTGCCAGTTCATCCTTAAATTTCTCCTGAGGGTGAGTTCTGGGCTAGATATTATCTCATTGTGATTCCAAAACCATCCTCCTTGTCCACACAGCCAGGGGAGTCCACACACACACACACACACACACACACACACACACACACACCATGATGAGACTCCACCCATTTTGATAGAATGTTTCCATACCACATGAAACATAAAGCCCATGGTGATTTTAATCAAAAGCTCAGCAACACTCTTCAAAAAGGTTTCCTATTCATTTACTAATGAAGCCTCTGGGCTAGAGAATGGCTCAGACATTCAGAGCACTTGCTGCTCTCTTAGACCTGGGTTCATTTCCCAGCACCCAAACTGGGAAGTTCACAACCACCTGTAACTCCAGTTTCAGGGGTTTTGGCATCCTTTTCTATCTTCCCAAGATGCCTGCAGACAGGTGGTGGCCACAGGTATACCCGACACACACACACACACACACACACACACACACACACACACACACACACACACACACACACAAATGCAGAAAATAAAATTAAACCTTTAAGACCATGGGCTCAGTCTGACAAACTGAGTTTGATCCCTGGAACCACAGAGTGGAAGGAAAAACGGACTTCTGAAAGTTGTCTTCTGACCTTCACATGCACATTACAGTATGCTATGCTCCTTCCTCAATCAATCAGTCAGTCAATCAATAGGTGTTACAAATAAAAAAAGGAAATTACTTCTCTCTGTGTAATGCAGGTAACTATGTTACAATGGGAGGACTTTGGGGGAAAAGTTTCCAGTTAAGCATCAAATTTGTCACAAACCATTACCTCTAATGGGGAGCCCAGAGGAGGAGACACTTGTAGTATGAGCAGACACACTGGACTACAATGAAACAGAGGCAATAACAGAGAGCACAGTACAGATGGAATGATGGGCCAAGAGCCCTGCATCAGCACACTGTGTGAGATCACGGGGAATGTCTCAGTGAGATTCGGGGAAGCAAGTCAGTGATAAAAATAAAATGCTGTGTGAGGAGAGGGACAACTGCACTCAGCTTGGCTCCTTTAAGTTAAAAGTGTATCTGTCAGTCACATCCACATATGTTAGTTTTATATATATGTAATTGTGCTTCCTACTAATATTTTGGAATGTGATCCTTACCATGAACACCTAAGGCTCCATGTGAGATTATGATAACCTGTATTATGCAATTCAGTGATTTATGTGTACAGACTTCTAAGTAACTCTTTGTGAAATGATAGAGGATTGTTGAGATACAGTGTGATTTCTCTTTTGTACACATCTGTAGTGATCCCACCTTCTAAGGACTAAGGCCAACCAGGCATGGGGATCTACAATTCAGGGCTTTCAATAGGACCTTTCTTCTGTGTTCAGGTTTGCTTGGGAAGACTTAAAAGAATCACGTTGTGTGTCTGCCTTTGGACTGAGAACATCACTTATTCTCCTAAATTGCAGTCTATTCTGTAATGTCTTTCCCATATTGCTAAATAAAAAAAATAGTTCCTAAAATAATGAAATACTATGTTGTGAAAGCATATGATTTTAGAGGCCAAAAAAAGTCCATGCATGCACAAGCAATTTGAAAGTGAACATGTGCTAAAACGCAATAGCTAAGTCATTAGTGTCTAGCCCTGAATACCATTATATGAATATTGGAAACTACTCTTTATAGTAAGGAAAATGAAGCATGTAAGTGTTGCTTCTAACACATCTCAGGCTGCCATATGAACTTTTAGGAACCAGAGAAAGGCCATACCCTGTGGATGGGCAGCTGCAGTCAGTGTGGGCACACCAAAGAGCACTCTGTACAATGGAAACCAACCACCACCCCATGTAATCTTATGAAGATGAAAATAAAAGAGGAGAAAAGGGATGAGAGAAATAGTTCCCTTGGTAAAGTGCTTACCTTGTAGTATGCAGACATGATTCTAATTCTCAGTACCCACATAAAAAGCCTGCCACAGAAGGGAGCATGCTTATACGCTGGCATTGAGGATGCAAAGACATTCAGATACCTGAAGCTTGTTGACCTTAATTGGCAAACTCCAGGTCTATAATAGACCCTGTCTCAAAGGATGTGGATGGTGTTTCTGAGCACAGCGACCAAGGTTGTACTTATCTCTCCACATGGATGTATGCACAAGAGCATATACCTCTATATAGTCACATGTGCATGCACATACACATGCACACACACACACACACACACACACACACAGAGAGAGAGAGAGAGAGAGAGAGAGAGAGAGAGAGAGAGAGAGAGAGAGAGAGAGGAGAATAAAGAAGTATTGAGGAATGTTCGAATTGTGAAAACTCCATCCTTTGATCATCACTTCAGTGAATTTGCAATTGTCTTTTTCATTAAATCACAGTAAGCTAATGAGAATGGTTACACTGCAGAAAGAAACTTTAATCAGAACAAAATCAGGTTTTTGTTTTAACAAATGCTATGAAGTGCATTTCTATCTAAAGGAACAAAAAAAGGAACATTCAGGACATAAAACGTTAAGAAACTAGACTACTATCATGTTTAGATGAAAATTATGGGGTGATGATAGTTGAGTTCAAGGCTTTGCTGGTGCATTAACACCAAGAGACCAAAGCCTGGGGATATGCTTCTGCTTCCCAGAGCCATCTCCTAATTAACAGCTGTGTGGTGGTAATGGGTTTTAGGTGTCACTTGAATGGACACAGAGCACCCAGATTGCATTTCTGGGTGTAGCTAGGAGGATGTTCCTAGACCTGAGAAAAAATGAACATATGAATTAGGTGGCTTTGGATAGTGAGCCTCTCCCATGTGTGTGGTGGTCTTGCAGTAAGTTGGTGGCCTCAGTGAATCAGAAAGTGGAGGAAGGAGGAGCTCATCCTTGTTTTCTTCCCGTTCTGCCTAAGGTAGGGCATCTCACCTCACCTTCTCTGTCCTTCAGACTCAGGCTTACACCACTGGGTCTCCTGGTTTTCAGAACCTTAAAGTCACACTGAAATTCTCTATTGGTCTTTTCTGGTCTTCAGACTATAATGATTGGACTGCTAAGCTCCACAATCCCCTAAGTCTACTACTTTTATGTATACATATGAGATGATGTGCACAAGCAATCAGAGTGTTTTAAATGCACACACACACACACACACACACACACACACACACACACACACACACACTTACTTCAGTTCCTCTGGAGGACCCTGTCTAGTACAGAATTTGATAGTAAGATTGGATCTAGATAAACATTTTGTAAACAAGGGTTTTCTGAGTTAGGTGTGGGGCTGGAAATTGGTTGTCTAATCATATTAGGCACAAAGATGCCAGCATCCCTACTTCCAGCAGTAAAACGTGCATGGACTATCCATGGCCAAAGCAACTTTTGAAGATACTGAACTCTCTGTATTGAATATCCATGATCAACCACCAGGAGGAAGCAGTCCTATCCATGTACAGTGATGGGAGATGCCATGGCAGATCTTTTTGGACTTCATGGCACTCTATGCACATGGCACTTTGTACAAACATGGAATAGGTATGCTGCAGCTATTCTCATGTTTTCGTTTGGGCACTTCCTCTCCATGTTTTCTGTTTTAATTACAATAATTTTTGGACATAATCTGATGGAAATAACACTTTTTTCTCTGACATATTTCTTCCAACTTACGTTTCCTTAACTGTTGGTATTTGGGGTCACAAATTCGCTTCCTTTTTAATTTCTCAGCATAGTCTCAGGATAGAAAAATCCTTTCGTCTGACTCAAATAGGTTTAATGCCCCATAAAGTTGTCAATTCATGAGACTACAGAGCCTGTTGTATTCTTAGTGTGGGACTGCAGGGCTGTGATGCCAGCTCACAAGGGCTTCTTCCTAGGAGGTTTTGAAGGATCAGACACGAGACTGGAATAGAAGAGGGCTGTATGCCCTGCCATTTACTTCCCTCATGAGCTTAGACTTTATTTCACCTGAAAATGAGAGGGCTCAAAGATTCTTAAGGCTGTATTATTCCACGAATGTATTTCACACAGTGGATCATTCATTTTCTCTCTTTCTAAGTAATTCTTCTACAATGGCTTTCTGTAGCTCTTCACAGCATATAATTTTCTTTACTAAGGCACTCTGATTGTTGAGTCAAGATATAGCATGACTCATTCCTATATATAAACCTATTCAAAATATGTATGTGTTGGAAATTAACATTTGCTGCCTGGCACTTAAACTGCCCTTATATTTCTAAGGTAGCATAGGCCTTAGGTTTATGGTGGACAATCTATAGCAACCTGATTCCTCTGGGAAATAGGGTTAGAAAATCATAGCAATCACAGGACTTAATCTTGCCCAAATTGAAGCTTTCAGGGCCACTCCATATGAATGCTCCTGGTGATGGTGGCGATTCATGAATTGTGTACTAAGAGTTGGGGTACAGCCTTCAGTAACAAGGTCTGGACTCGTGAGTGACACCCTATTGCTTTTAGAAGGATAGTGCAGTCTACAAGGGGATTGAAAACCAGCCAACCTCACCTAACTTCCCATTCTTCATCTGTACTGGCTCAGAAAGTGGTACGACACACAGAGATAGATTAGCTATTTGATTTTTCACTCATCAAAGGCCGACTTTCTGGACAGCCCTTTAAACCATTTCAGGACAAGAGTGAATTAGAGGACAATATGAGGTTTTGTACCTTCTGAGGGTCTCCTCAGGAACAAGGCTGAGACAACTCCATCTGCTGTGGTCATTATTTATGCAGTTACACATTGTGCCTGCTAGGGATTCCGAGCTGTCAAGAATTAGCATACTGCACCTATGTTGGGTACCAACCCAGCTGCTCACTAGGGGGTATGCATGACAATGGAGCCGAGAGGAGGAGTGTGGGAAAAATACTGATGAATACAACAGCCTCAATCATAATGCTACTCACTTCTGAGTGAAATTAATGTAATTGACCTCTCCCAAATCAAAGCAGTCCTGGGAGCCAGGCTCTTCAGACAGCACTGTGGATGGAAAGAGTTGGATGAGGCAGTATTAGCCAGCCTGCAGTCAAGACAGACTGCAGTCAAGTAGCCCCAATAAAGATAGTTGAATATCTAAAGCTGAATCTTCCCATGTATAAATGTATACTTATATATACTCATTTATATAGAGGCTACATTTAACTATATTGGAGTTTACTTAGTATAGTTATCAATGCAAAAAGGCATATGAATGTTTTCAAGAGACTGACTATTTGTAGGACATGAGTGAGCAGAAGATTCCTGGAGGAGTCAGCAGCCCTGTAGGGCAGGCAGCCTTTCTCTTCATTCATGCCACTGTCAGTGAAGATGAGAATTTTTTAGATACAGGAGCAGCCTCCTTCCATGGATCAGTGAACAAATAAAGTCAGAGTTCAACAAGAGTGAAGGCTGTCACTCCAGCATCTCCACTGGATTTCCTCCTTCTGATTGCCCAAGAGCGAATATGAGTTTGGAATCAAAATCAAAATCAATTCAAACACCAGGAAGATTTTTAAAAACTGGCTGTCCTTAACTCTGTTGCCTGCCAGAAACACAAGAAATTTCATGGGAAACATCCATAAAGAAATATGAAACCTTATAAAGGACATGAACAGAATAGCCAGGTGGAAGCCAGAAGTAAAATTTGAGCAATGATGACAGTTTCTTTCTTAGACTCAGCAGCAGTCTACAAGCAGCTGAAGAACCAAACAACTCAAGAGAAGCCAGTGAACAGTACCCAAGATCCAGCAATGTAAGCAGGAAAGCCAAATGCTCAAGTCAAAGTGAAAATAATCAAATATGAAAAGAAAACTACTAAAAATAAAATATGAAGCATTTTATAATCCACAGAACATTTGAAATTATAAAAATGAGAAGACAGTACACTCAATACGTTTAAGATAGAGAAAATATAAAATTTTTACCAACTAGCCTTTCTTTTACTTAGTGAAAATATTACCAAATTTGCAGAATCAATTCCAGGAAGAATAGAATGAAATAAGACAATACAGTCATTAGTTTGTGAATAAATACATGAGGTTAAAACCATACGACGAATTAAACTTGACCATTAAAGTAGTTGTCATAACATAAAGAGAGATAGGGGAGGAAGAGGGAGGGAGGGGGGAGAGAGGAGGGGGGAGGGAGGAGGGAGGGTGGGAGGGAGGGAGAGAGAATCTAAATATAATTTATATACAAGCAGTAAGCTTTTTGACTGTTCTTAACATGCCATTCAGGGCAGGCAGAACTATCATGAAACCATCAGAAACACACTGCACAAGTTGGAAGTTCAAGTGGGAATGAGAGTGACTTAAAGGCTTTGACAGGCTAAGTAACAGACCTCCAAATATACCACTTCCAAATCACTAGAACACATAAGTGATATCTCTATACCAGAGGAGACTCTGCCAGTGCTGTAGTTGAGACTCTTAGATAGCTCTGGATTATCTGTGTGGGCACCCTGTAGCCAGGGCCTGTGTTAAGGACATAGAAGGAATTGGAGTCTGAGAAATAATCTCTATAATGGAAGAAATGCAGACTGATGCAGGCATGAACCAGGAAGCTGAGGAATGCATGTCCCTGGAACTGAAGAAGCAGGGACTGTGCTCTTCCCCTGGGGAAGTGACATCTCTGATGGTACCCTAACTGTGTGTGCCTGAAACTTAGAAGCTCCAAATATCTTCCAACCAATGGAAACCAACTTCACAAGTTTCATCAGAACATGCAACTCCGGCAGCAACTATAAAGGGGCTATGGAAAGCTTCTGTGTATTAATATGTGAATTAACATAACACTAAATGTGTATGAACTGAACACTCAATAAAACGGTAACTGTGTTTAGTAAACTAGTATCACAATGGCCAAAATGTAAGCATGACATGGGAGAAGACACCATAGAGATTATGATCACACACTCACTGTTTATGAGCATCAGCAGTGAGCTTCTGAGTGAATAGTGTTCCCAGAGTAGACAGAACCTTCCCATGGATCACACAATCATGTAAGTTCTGAAGTTAAGTACATGTGAGTCCAACTAAAGGGCTCCAAAATACAGGAAGCAAAACCCAGAAGACCCCAAATAGAAATGTAGACACACCCACAGTTACAAGGGAAGCTTTCAATGCTTGCTCCTAGTTAGATCATACCTATTTAAAAGTCAACATGTCAGTATGGACAAAGATTGGAGAAAGCTACTAGTCATGGTGTCAGTAGCATGTGTAGAACTCTCTAGGCTGCATACAACAGTGCAGATTTTCTTAAAGGACACCAGGAATATTTACAAAAAAGGCCATGTTCTCTAAAATAGATGTTAATATATAAAATGATTTTACTACACTTCCAAGTATATTTTGTAAGTGAAGGATTTAGGTATAGTAACATAAATAATGTTTCTACAATTCTCAACTATTTCAAAAATATTTTTGGGTTTTTTGTTGTTGTTGTTGTTGTGTTTTGAAGACAGGGTTTCTCTGTATTGCTTTGGAGGCTGTCCTGGAACTTGCTCTATAGACCAGTCTGGCTTTGAACTCACAGAGATCCACCTGCCTCTGTCTCCTGAGTTCTGGGATTAAAGGTGTGTACCACAAATGCCCGGTTTGAAAAATATTTTTAAAATTATCAACCACTCACAACGTATAAGCTATGGATCAAAGCAATAAGGAAATTTTTTAATTGTGTAAAAATAAAAATAATCCATACCTAAAATAGTACACAGCAAAGTATATGCTTTGAAGTTAATTATTGCTTTATAGCTTACAAAAACTGAAAACTATTTATAAATGATAATCAAGGGCCGAGGAGATGTCTCCACAGTTAAAGTTGCATACCACTTTTGGCAAGGGCCTGACTTCAGTTCCCAGCACTGATGCGGTGGTGGCTCACTACCATATGTGACTCCAGTTCCAGGGCATCAGATGCCTTCTTTTGATATCCAAGGGTATCAGGTACACACCCAGTGCACAGACATACATGCAGGCACAACACCCATGTATACAAAATAAAAAGAAAATAGTTTTAAAACCCCCTAACCTTCCACATTTGGAAGCCAAGAAAAAAAATTATAATCAAAATAAGTAAAATTTAAATATAACAAAGAATAGCAAGTAATAGTTAAGTGATGAATGGAATGTCACTAGGACAAGCCCATCAAATAAATGATGCAGGATTAGAAAATATAGACACTAATAATAAGATTGCAGTAAGGGCAAGAATGAGTAAGTATCCAAGAGAGTAACTGCCATTGGGAATAAGACATGAAAGAGCAACTGAAGGTCTCCACAGTCGTTGGTAGAATATGGAGAGACTATGAGGAGAAGCGCTGGGCCAATAAATTCAAAGGTGCAGATTAAATAGTTTAAATTGCTTGAAAACAATTTGCCAAAATTCAGTAAATGTGTAAGATAAAATTTGAATATCTCTATATCAATTTAAGCTATGAACAAGAACATCAAAACCGGAAAAAAACTTGTAATTAAAAATCCAAAACTTTGGGCACCTCTGACATAGGTTCTGAGGATCCAAACTTCACTTCCCATTCTTGTGAAGTAAGTGCTCTCAGGACCAAATGTTGGATTTCTTTTATTCCAACTTTGGACAAGAAGAAGAAGGAGGAGGAGGAGGAGGAGGTGGAGGAAGAGCAGGAGGAGAAGGAGAAGAAGAAGCCTCTTTCAAAGACTAAGGTATTTCTCACACTACCTCTTTTTCTCGAAGTAAAAATGTCAAGGTGTAAAAATCGAGCAAGGTGTTTTCATAAATATGATTGGCGAGCTATTTCTGCACCCTGTATTTATGTATTTTTCAGTTGTTTCATAGGGATATCATTACGTGTATGTTAAACATTTACATACAGCATGAGAAACAGTGCCATGCATGGGCTGCATGTCAAATAAATGCTTCATATGGAAAGCACTGGGCCTTAGATTAGTTCCTGTGGCTTTCCTGCTGCAAAGCTCATGGTATAAACTGTAGGAATGTGTCTGCCTGGCTTCAGCTGGAGGTTGGGCAGTTTCTCTTTCTTGCTCTAGATCAAGATAAAGATATTCACGTTTTCCAGGGATGAAAGCTTGGAATGAACTGATGTTTATCTGTGTCCAGCAATGTGCGTATTAGATAGTAATTAAAGAAGGCTCTCCCTAGGCTTTAACCTTATTATGAAGCTTAAATGTCTACTCCCAATACCTCCTGAGGAAATGTGATGTGAGGGACAAACCTTATAACTAGCTCCCCTTTGTGTCACCTGATTTCCCAAGAGTATTCTACCACTAGCAGTGGAACATTCTAGGCATTCAGACATTATTGCTAGGCATTCTGGGAAGTGCTAGCCTGATGATGCTCTGGGAAAATCCATGTCAAGAAGATTGCTCACCTAGGAAAAAGAACCAGGATAGGATGAGATGTAAGCGAAGAGACAGACAGTGCTTACACAAACTTCCTTCCACCATAGACTCTCTGCTGTGTGGTGAGAGAACGTATGGCTTGATGGGCAGGTGCTCTGGGCTCATCTGTAGCTGATAAGTACCCTAGACACCAGGAACACAACATGATGATGTGGTGTGTGTGTGTGTGTGTGTGTGTGTGTGTGTGTGTGTGTGTGTGTGCGTTATCCCTTCAGTTTCCTATCTTCTTAGGAGTCCGTATGCAGGCACACTTCACTAACAAACATACACATCTGATCTGACCATTGAAGGGTTAGGCTAAAAGTATCTTGGCTTTAAGCAGCTCTCCTCTCACCACCATGTGAACCACTGCCTGCACTCTCAGAGTTTTAGAAATACAGTTTTATACTTTGGGATGGGAATATTTCTAACATAGTGACTGAATAGCTTTGCTTCAAGTCAGTTGACCCCTATATTATTTCATAATAACTGTTTTTGTCTTATTTATCTGCTACATTTTTCATCTTACAGTTCAAAACTGTACTGCCCAATAGGTAGCCATCAACCCTTGGGCAGTAAAATTTGCAATAAAATAATTAAAATTTAGTTAAAACTGAATAGATGCAACTATCCATTTCTTGAGTAATACTGGTCACTGTGGAAGACAGCATCTGTGATACTACAAAATGTCACATCGTACAGTGCTGGTCTGGAGTTAAGATCCGAGTGTGATTCACATGGAAACAAACTTGCCTCCAGTTACAAGCTGAGAAATCAAACATGCTTCTGATTCCAAAATACAATGTTAAGCCAGATGTAAGCAGTCCTACTCTTAGGAGGAGAGGTGTGAAATGCTGAAAGGGAAATTGATCCCAAACAAAAGAGAGAACACAATGATTAGGTGAAAGTCTAGAAAGTGACTTCCAACTCCACAAGAGCTGGGAGGTCCCAAGAAGCCCCTCCCATAATTCCACCCAGTGGCATGTAAGGGCACACAAAGGTTCTCCAGGGAGACTGAGCGAATGAGCATGCACATAGATGCGTGAGAGAGGACTCATGAGGGGACATGGCTCCTGTGATTATGACAGGGAAGAAGCCACATAGCTCTGCACTCATCTCCAGTGGTTTGGTTCAGTTTAAGCCCATAGGGCACATAGGAGGCCTGTGATGGTTTGATTCTCAACTGAAGCCAAAAACCTGAGAACCTAAGTCAGGGAAGCTGATGCTGGTATTCCTGGGGCCATGAAAACTGTTTTAATGTCAGATATCAAAGAGATAAGCAGTCCACCTGAATTTATCCTCCAGGCATCCGTCCGCAGCCAATGACTGCTGTTTGTAGACACTGAGAACTTCTTTACCTGGGCTAGTGAGATTTACAGGATAATTTCCCTTACAAATACCCTCCCAGGCATATGGGACATCATGTTTTTCCAGTGTCCTAGGTCATACTTCATCCTGCGAAGTTGACACTTCAAATAGTATCTTTTGGCGGTTCTCTACAGAGGCCAATCCCTGCAGCCATTAACCCTGGGACTCATCAGGGCACCTTGGAAGTTTGGGTGAGGAGGACACAGCCAATGGCAGTGATCTCTACACTCTTCTGCAAGGCAGAAGCCCTCATTGTACATACAAATGTTTACCACCTCTGTACTCTGAAGGAATGACCCTGGTAAACTGTACTACAACCTGGACCCACTGGAGCCACCTATGGATGAGTAGTTAGGCTACCCCCAAAGTCTAGGGATGGAGGCTTGAGGGAAGATGTCTGCATGACTGAGGCATGCATAACCTTGGTATCGTTCTGCTTAGAGCCAGTGGTTCGAGAGGTAGAAGCTGTAACTACAAATTGCCTTTGAGTTCCCTCTTGTATTGTGTTGATGGCCAGCACTCACTTGTGCTGATAGGGACTTATTTCTTCTCTACATGTGGCTTAGCTGCATCTTTAGTGTTCCTTTCAAACATGTTCACTGGGGTTGGGGGTGAAGGAGCTTTCAAATCCTCATGTGATACTCAGTTTGCTTTCTTATACAAACTAGGACCTCCTGCTAAGGGTGGCACCACCCACAGTGCGCTGGGCCCTACTATATCTATTAGTAATCAAGGAAATGCCTCCATAGATATGCTCATAGGCCAAACTGATGGAGGTGATTCTGAGTTGAGTTTTCCTCTTCCTAGGTGTATCAAATTAACAATGGATGCTAACTGTGACAGCTGAAGAAGACTGATTCAAATGGTTGCTTTTCTTTGGAAAAGAGAGCCTTGTGAGGAAGTGAGGAGCACAGAGAACCCTTCTGGTTTGTGCATAGGATTAGGCCCTGCTGCCTGTGCTCTGGCAGGATGAGGAGAGAAGCAGGGGTGGAAGGGTGTGCTATCTTTTCCATGGCTGTAGAAATGAGACCTGGGGGATGTTGCAGAATTAACCTTCACAGCAGGAAACTGGAGGGTAATTCTGTTACTCTTGTTTTTATTAAAGTTATATAACTCCTTAACCTCTAGTAAATTCTTCAAGTTTAGATAAAATACTTGTTCTACATTAAATTTGCAAGGTAAGAGAGGTAATTAATATAATCAGAGAGAGAAGGAGAGCTCTGACAGTTCCTATTACTCAGGGGCCAAGCTAAGCCAGGGAAATTTTTTCTCAGAAAATTCAATCTAATGTCTCATTCATTACCTAATTACCTAAAAATAGGTTTCTGAGATTAGAAACCAAACTGTTTCAATGACTTTACTGAGAGATAAAGAAGGAACTAAAAATAGAATGGAAAGGTGTGGCTCACCATCCTTCTGCAGTGAGAGAAACAGCTGGGAAGGTGGCTCAAACCAACAAAACACTCCAGAGGCTGAGGCAGGAGGCTCACACATTTCTGGTCAGTCTTGCTTTCACAGGGAATACATTACCAAAACAAAACAAACAACTAGATAAAACACCAGGCATCCTTAAAACCTAAGAAAAACAAAAAGTGTCTACAGGTCTTTGACCTAGCTTGTTGCTACTTGCTGCATTTCTCTTTATGCTGTTTTTTAAAATTAATATTCAGAAGTCCAGACACTGATAAGTTTCCCAGGGTTTTTTTGTTACATCAGTCACACCCATTCTTTGACAATTTCATGCATACATATTATACATATTGAGCACTATCACCACCACCTTCTCTTAAGGTCCTTGGCTCCTGGCCTTGGCTACTCTTCCCTACAGATGCCCCCATCATATTTTTGTCTACTTGCTTACGGTGTTATTGGTTTTTTTTTTTTTGTGACACATGGATTTTAATTATGGCTTTGAAGTTAGCCAGTGGAGTCAGTCCATCAACACTGCTCACTCTATAAGAGAGGTCTTTCCAGCCCCAACACTGGGCATCAGTATGTCTGCAGCCCCAGTGATTATGTTTGCAAGTAATCATCAGTATGTTTATGCAGTGTGCGTGTGTGTGAATGCACACGCACGTGCATGCGTGCACACGCAGGTAATAGAATGCACTTGTAATATCAGTGCAGGAAGGAACAGGAGTTCCCTGGAGCTTCCTGGCAAGCTGGCCTAGCCTAACTGATGAGCTCTGAAAAGTAAAAATTCATGTCTCACAGAAAAATGGACAGGATTGGGTAGAATGCCGGTAAACTTTGTGCCTTTTTCACCCAGTGGGAAGAAACCATCCTGGGGTGAAGGAAGGCAGGAGTTGTGTGTGGAAACAGATGGGAACAGGCAGTCCATGTCTGACTGTAGTACTTCTACTCAGCACAGTGGGTCCTTCTGAGCTTCTGAGCACTGGTTTGGGGCTTGGGGATGAACTCAAGGCAGGGGAGCCCAGAGGTAGGAATTGAAACATTTTAAAAATGTGATGAACAGAACTAAAATGCCATCTGAGATTAGGAACCATAAATAATTACAGTCCCTTTAATAGACATAAGTGATTAGTTTTCTCTGTAATGCTACAGATCTAAAAAAAATAGAATTAACATAAAGAAATGTTTCAAAATATCAAACCAGAAAGGAGTGACGGGAATGTTTATCTGGGGCTGAAGATGCAGCTTGGTCAGTGGCTGCTTAGCCCAGTTGTGAGTATGAACCAAATTGTTATACCAGTATCTGCCAAATGGGGGTTAAAGGTCCTTAGCTAGGCAGCTAAATCTAGACTGGTCTGGAATACATGGGACACTGTGGAAGGAAAAACGAGAACTGGGGAAAGGAGGGCGGGAGGGAGGCGGGGAAGAAGAAAAATAAATCTTGTTCTCACTGAAATCTGAGACAAACGTTGTTACTCCAACCCAGAGGCTGCCCAGGGAGGTTTTATGCACCGAACTAATTCTAAAACTAACTCTGGAACAGAGGGCTTCCTACTTCTTACACTTCCAGACTCCAGGGCTGGTTAGGAATGCTGCAAAGCTGAACCGAACCATGACCTGAGCAGTGAGCACTGTGCTGGGAAGAGTGATGAGAACCTTCAGCGTGTGCTAGCTTTCCACTGCTCAAGTCTCCTGCGTTTCCTGGCCCCGTGCATCGAAATGCTTACCTCTCACCTGAAACATAAATCTAATGAATCTTACCAATACAAACAAGTATTCAGAAACCAGTGTAAGAACCCAAAAGATCAGAGAAGCAGAGGAGCAGCCACAGTTATTTCCTAAGTCTTCAGTTACTCTAACCCAAAGGGCCTAGATCTCTGCCCGGCCTCATCACTTCCTGTCACCTTTCTCTATAGATCTCTAGACCTCGATGGACAACTGGTGGCTAGCTCCTCCCTCTGACTCCAAGCAAGCTTAATTTGTCAGGACACAGTCAAAATGTCACAGAATATTCACCTCAAAAATTAATCTAAAACCCAAGGGGTGTAGTGTTTCTTCCATACCAGTCCGTTTCCCAGCCCCACACTCGGTTACCACACTATGCTTCCACATACACAACTCTCAGCTTCAAAGAATGGCACCCAGGGCTACTCCCATTCTACCCATCCAGCATACTAACTCTGTGTTCTTTCTGTGCTTCACATGGTTACTTTAGTTCTGTGGCCACAGGTCTTACAGTCTCCCCTAACACCAGGTTTCCTCCCTTCTCTCATACCCACTGACAACACCATTGCTAGTCTCACACTCCCTCTGGGTGCTACTTTCATCTCCCCAGAAACTTCATGTAGCTGTCTTGCTGGTGAACCTCTAATGGTAGCCACACCCCTTTGGGCATGGCTTCAGAGAAAGAGGGAAGATTAGGGGTGGTCTTTTGGGCCCTTGCTCTTCCTCTTAGGTCAGCCTATCCGGTAGGAAGGGCAGAGAAGTACTCCCAAGGTTCTTCATATTTTTCTGTGTAAGTGTTCTCCAGTAAACACCCATTTACCATTTATCTTGGGTCTAGTGAAATCATTATACCCATGCCTTCACTTTCAGGAGACACCCAACCTTCCATGGGGTGGACTGAGGTCTTGTTGGGGTAAAAGATCTTGTCTCCTTATTTCAAGTCCAAGTCCACTCTGATATTCTGCAATCAGAATTGCCTCAGCTGGTCTTCCCATCCTGCAAAGCTCACAGGGCACTCCCCTTACTCAAAGCTGGGCTCAGGCACCACATGCTTCCCAGAGTCCTTTCTGGGAACTCAGCCCCAATACAGTGCCTCCTGTCTTGGGTGCTTTGTAGCCTCTGAGCCCATTCCCAAGATTCTCTTATCCTGTGCTGCATCTTCACCTTTTGAAAACTATGCTTTGAACACAGAGGTTACATCTTTTAACAACATACAAGGGAGTACCTAATAGGAGACACTAGTCCAGTGGTTCTCAACCTTCCCAATGCTTCAACACTTTAATACAGTTCCTCATCTTGTGGTGACCCGCAACTACAAAAATATCCCCTTGCTACTTCATAACTGTAATGAGTAAGCGATGTAAATATCTGATATGCCAGATATCTGATATATGACCCGTGGTTGGGGGGGGGGGTCAAGACCCCCAGGTTGAGAACTATTCCCCTAGTACCTGTCCCAATTTCAAATGTGTTCATATTTCAATAAAATATATGAAATTGCTCACTTAAAATATATAATTGAGGCCAGAACAGAAAGTATTGCAGCAGAAGTTCATGGTCATTTCAGAAAGATATTTAGGAAGAAACCACCTTAAGACCTCAATGAGACAGGAGCAGGCTAGCTCATTCCTTGATGCTGGCTTTCTGTGTTTACCTTTCCAGCACTTGCTACAAGAGGGCAGAGTCATTTTTATTTTTCCCTGGCATATCTGGAAGAGAAAGATGATATAAGTATCTGCCCAGGACTTTCTGAATTCTCATAAAAGTTGTAAGGGTAAGTTCACCTGAACTCTCACACCAAAGCTGTGAACTAAAGGCAACACAATCTACAAAGGGAAATGTTGCAAACTTTCACAAACAGAAAAGTGTGGCAGCAGCTAAAAAAAGACTGAGAAGGAATAACAGAAATGGAGAGGGTGAAGCTTCACCCTCGACCTTTGTTCCATGTGCAGATCTCTAGCAGGACTGGGCTTTTGGGAGCTCGTGGAATGTCTCATTGCCTGTGATGAGAAGGATCTCTCTCCTAGCACTGTGCTACACACCAGCTGAGGAGCTCTGCATATGATCAGACCTGAACTGTGGTGTGCACAGTATTAATTCATGACAATCTAAAATCTCGCTGGACTAAATCTTTTTTTTTAATTTATTTATTAGTTCCAGTTAGGGAACAAGCTTGTTTAACATGTAAGTCCCTTCTCCTTCTCCCTCCCCTCACCCCCATCCCTCCTCCCCCACCCCCAGCCTACCCCCACTCCATCCACCCACCACTCCCCAGGCAGGGCAGGGCCCTCAATGGGGGCTCTGCAAAGTCCACCAAATCCTCTTGTGCTGGTCCTGGGCCCCTCCCCACACGTGGGATGGGCTCTCAAAGTCCCTTCTTGCACCAGGGAAAAATACTCATCCACCACCAGAGACTCCCTGGAGTGCAGAGGCCTCCTTATTGACATCCATGTTCAGGGGTCTGGATCAGTCTTGTACTGGCCTCCCCGACAGCATCTGGGGTCGATGTGCTCTCCCTTGTTCAGGCCAACTGTTCCTGTGGGTTTCTCCAACCTGGTACAGACCCCTTCACTCTTCATTCCTCCCTCTCTTCAACTAAATTCCCGATTTCAGCTCAGTGTATATCTGTGGATGTCTGTCTCTGCTTCCATCAGCCACTGGGTGAGGGCTCTCCAAGCCGGGGACAGAAAGCTGGACTAAATCTTATACATATAAGTTTAAGAGTGCCCCCAAATCCTCAGGTGACCCATTTACAAATACTGGAGATATTTGGTGTGTGGTGTGCTAGAATTAATATGTTTCCTTCTAAATAACTAAAGATTATGATTCCTCTTATTTTTTTCCTAAGTGCTGTTATTTTAAAATGCTACCAGTCTCACAATTCTTTCTCTACTAGTAGATACCCAGGGCTTTGTAATTCTTCCTAAATCTGTACCTCAAGTGATTTCTGATTGATAGGCTGAGGGGTGGTTACAGGTGTATGTGCAGCACAGGGCTTGTTCATGTAGGGGCTATATCAGGAAGAGGTAAAGTAGATGGGCTGTTTGAGTAACTAGAAATGTGGTATATACAAAGTTATGTTTCTGGAGCAAGGCGTTGCACATGTCTACAGATGAGAAGAGGAAATGGAAATACTGAGCTGTCGATCATAGTGAAGGCAAACTACCTTACAAGTGTGGAATTCAAGGGACCACATCTTCTCAAGTCAGATCATGAGTCTAAAGCTGCTGGTATACCTTTAGGAAACAGTCTAGGTCTTCACAGAAGAGTCAAGAGGGAGATGTCCCAAATAGGAAGGGACATGAATCACCCAGGTGATGGGAAATTAAAAGGAAAGTTCACAGGAATGGATGACCAATAATTCCAAATCCAAATTATTCTCCAAGTCATGTCTTTAAGCCATGCTTCTGTTCCAGGCCTGACCAATGATGGAAGAAACATCAGTATTTCTGTTACTATTTAAGACCCTCTCTAAGGTTATATATGATATATTTGGGATGAGAGTTAAAAGCACAGCCACTGTCTCATTGTTTCCTCAGAGTATAAGCATCACACACGATTATCCAAGCCACCAGGATAAATGTCCTTGGGCCTCCCCATCCCCATTCCACTGTGGCCACATGTGGACTCTGGCCCACAGTACCACAGATGAAGCTGCACTCAGGTAGAACTTGGGAAGCATGAAGGCAGATGCAGCATCCCCTGGTAGGGCTCAGAGTTGAGCAACTCACTTCCACTAGGAAGGATGCAGATTACCATTTGGCTGGAGGGGGAAACTGTGGTCATGGCACAAGCACCAGCTTCCAAATGCTCTGTAGCTGATTGTCAACCATTCAAAAGGGATATAATGAAACTCAAAGACATGCTGCTGTTTGTTTCAAGATGGCAAAGTTGGTTGGTCTCCCTGGCCTAGATTTCCATCCAGTGAGTGCCCTGTATGCCTCTGTTTCACAATGTTTTCTGTTTCCCTTACTGATTCTCTGTCACTCTTCTGTGACTGTCACTCCCTCCCCCTAGCTTCATCACAGCTTTAAAGCCTCTCGACTTTCATCTCCAGCTGGAGAGTCTGTTGACTTTTTGCTCACAGTTCCAACTTCTTCCTAAAGCACATGAAAGTCACAAAGACATTTCACACTCAGAATGTCCCAAACCAAATTAACTATGATACGCTCTTCTTGAAGCTAAGGCCAACACTCTCTCTGAGCACAAACCTAACTGTGAAATGCCATTGATGGCTCTTGGCTTGAGAGCCTCTGTCGTCTAGCTTAATGTTGAGCTGTGCATACTTGTGGCCACCCACTCTTACCCTGACACACTCTATTGGCTAATCCTGTCTAGGATGACTTTCTACACATCAAACGTAAACTGATGACTCCAGATTTTTTCCTCTTTCCTCTTTGATTGTTCACAGGCTCTTTGATGATTTGGTAAATTCCACCTCATTTATTAATTAATCAGTTAATTTGCATACTCTGGGAGCAACCCTCCAGCTTACACAGATCACCCTTTTCACTGCTCTGGGTTACTTCCCGTCTATCACACAGCAATGTTTATCTGCCGACTGTGTGCTGCTATGTTTACTAATTGATTTTGCAATTTTCTCACAGACTATTTTGGTGTTCAATATATATAGAATAGATGAATTAAAATAGGGAGAAACAAGTAATAGTTAAGAATTAAAAGCCCATAGAGAAAATATAAATATAGAACCGTGACTCAAAATCAGGCTATTTTATGATGTTATTACAGGGAACAGTGAGATATTGAATATCTTTGAGCATAAAGCATAATCATCACCGTGTCAACTTTTATAGCCTATTATTGATGTACTTTGAAGGGAAATTTGGAGAACAGACAGACCGATAGACTCATAAACAAAATGATAACTTTATAATGCACATGGGAAATGAAGATCACTTAGTGGGAAATAGCTTTTATAGAGTGGTTGCTACAATGACAGGACTGACCTAGGTAGGTTTCCTCATCCGGATTTCACTGCTTCTCCTCCAGGATCAGTGGAATAAACAATAGCTGAATGCAAAAGTTCTGTGGTATCTATACTTTACCTGTTACTGTGACAGGTACAGCAGCAGCACAAGTAGAGAAAGGGTAGGTGAACTTTTTGAAGGACTTCGAGAGCACAGAAATAGAAAATTTGCTATGATCACTAGTGCAAGTTGTGTAGATGGCCAAGATTTCCCTCATTTTATTCAATGACTGTGTTTTAAAAGCAAAATTTTAAAGGGAACCAAACAAAACTGACAAGCCTTAAGTACAAATGCCTGGGGATATTTCTCAGTGTAAGAATCTGTTTTTGAAGTAAACTCAGGAGGACATGGGTTCAAATCCCCAATGATTGTATGAAAAAAAGCCAGTATGGCTTTGCTTGCCTGTAACCTCAGCAATGGAGACAGGTGGATCCTCAATACCCACTGTCCAATCAGGATAGATGGAAACTTGGACTTCAGGTTCAGTGGGGGACCTGTGCCAGTGAGGCTTCATGGCAGAGAGTAATAGAGGAAGGTACCCAATGTCCTCAGGTGGCCTCTACTTGTGTGTCCATGGTCATGTACTCTTGCACACTCACAGACATACCACCCACCCACCCCCACATATACATACATACATACATACACCACAGACATGCCATACTTACATATGAATACACACACATAAACATAAAGAAGACTCAACTGTGTGTCTCATGATAACCCCAAGGAAAGCCTGCAGAGTTGTGTTCTATCAGGAAAAGCCCTAGAGAAATGTCCTCAGGACACAGCAGACTGACAGCCTAGTTCATATGGATGCCTCATGAAAAGCCACTTATGAAATTCATGTTCCTTTTTGGATGATATTTACTCTGCAGGTATTTTTTTCAGGTGCTCATAGCTCCCTTTCCTGGGACCATCACCTTTGTCTGAATCCCTTTGCCTTTGGCATTGTAGCCTTGGACATGGCAGCTATGGAGGCAGGTGGGAGTAGAGTTGTTACATAGGTTCAAAACAACACTTTGTCTTTGCACACTGCTTAAATAGAAAGGCTGGAATTACTGTCATATGCAGTTTTAATTGCCTGAACAAATTACCAAGGCCTGGATTTCTCTCATCTTCAGAGACAGACATGAAATATGAATATAATATACAATATAAATAAAAACCAGAAAGATGACATTGACTTCATACAATTAAATGAAGAACTTATCTACATGGAGACTTGGGGTAGATATCCAGACTTGTGTGTGTGTGTGGAGGGGGGAGGCACTCCACATAAACAGATGTCAGAGAACAACCTAGGTCTCAGTCCTCACTTTCTACCTGGTTAAGAACATGGTCTCCTATTGTACTTCTTTGTGAGTCAGGCTGGTGGGACTCTCCTACCTCAGCCTCTATCACCTTAGGAGAACTAGGTTTAAAGATTTGCTCACTCTGCTATGCCCCAGTTAGAGTCCAGGGGATTTGATCTCAGCTCCACCCACTGGGCCATCTCCACAGTCCTCTTCCTGTTTCTGAGTTGATTATTTTAGGCCTTTTGTTATAGTAATTCAAAGTTTGGAGTCTGCCTAATAAAAGCCCATGTAGCCACACAGGAAAAACATAAACTCTTATAATCCCCACATAATGAACATGAAATTTACAAAATAAGAAGGGAAATCAAGACATAATCTTTTGATTCTACTACATAGAAATAGTCATTTGTTCATAAGTATCTGTCAGTGACAGCCTGAGCCACTCTAGAAGGTATAAGCAAAACTCATTTCAAGTAAGATGTGCTTCCATGGACCGATGATCATTGCCTCGACTCACTATTTGGACAGTTAGAGAAACCCCAGGGATGCTCACCAGACACTTCTGTCTAAACAGCCCTGATGGCAGGTTTCAAAGAGTCAATACAGCAACTCAGAGAGTAGAAACGAGAATCCAGGGAAGGCATCGATATCCTCTGTAGTCAGATTGAGAGTCTTGTATCTTTGTCAAAATAATAATCTGTTGCTGTTTCAGGCCTCTGTCTTACCAAATACTCTACACTAAATTACAGTTTGAGACACTTACCTCATGCCTGTGCTGTCTTCTGACCTGGGAGCACCTGACTTTCCACAGGCTTAGGTCTTATCTAAGTTATTTCGGTCATGTTTTGTAGTCTTTCATGCAAAATCTTTGATGGCTAATATTGTCTGAGTTTTTAAAATTTTGTTAATATAAATGCAATTGCTCGGCTGCTCTTATTTTCAGCGTGCTTACCACTAAGACACAAATATACGAATGGTTTTTGTCTATTGGTTTCCCATTCTTTAAGGACACAGGTGTTCTTAATCTGCTGCCTGTGTCACAGCTCTCCACCTCGTCTCCCAGTGGATGTCACATTCCTCCTTTGAAGGGTTGGCCAGCTGGCATGGCTGCCTTAGGCTGCTGCAGTGGTAAACACTTGCTGTTTGTAGGATACCCCAAACATTTAAAAATGTGTTTAAAAATGTCCTGGAGAACGATGCCAGTCAAGTCATATAACAACCATGGAGTTTCCAGGAAATTGTGACATGGATCCAGTTATTAAATGAACTATCAGTGGGACTTTTTAAACTTTTGCACATATATGTAACATAAATACATCCCCTGTCATATATCCTTACCTTTCTTTTTCTTGATTCTCTCCCTTCCTACTGATTCTGTGTCCACCTTAGGCAGATTTACTTCTATTTTCAAGTCATATCACATACATGACCTTGTATATCCAAGTAACATTTAGGAATTACATTTTTGTACTGGAGGTGTCTTGCTACAATTGGCTTAATTTACTCGTGTGGTTGTCTCTAGTCCCATTCACTTTCATGAAAGCCATACAAATTTCATTCTTCTTTATGGCCAGAGAATGTTCCATTGTGTGTAGAAGTGATGTTCTCTCTTTTTAGACACCTACGTTGGTTCCACCACTCTGCTATTGTGAATTGTGTTGCAACAAACACAAATGAGCAAATGTCTTTGTGAAATGTCACCTTGGAGTCTTCAGGTAAATAAATACCCAGGAGTGGTATGACTGGGTCTTGTGAAAGTGAACACAGCTATGGCTTCTTGAGAAACTTCCATACTGACTTGCAGGCTATGTATCCAACAGAGTTAGTGTCTAGGCTATACAAAGAACACAAAGGGACTCATGGTTGAGCAAAGAACCTGTCCAGCCCATTCGCTAGCTGATGAGCTGCTGGTATTCCTAGCTAGCTAGAATAGGTACAAGGTGCTGAGAGAGAATATCAGGGCTCAGCCCCACAAACTACCATCCTCTTCCATGTTCATGAGTTCACCCTTGGAGGTGATTTAGGATCACCTTTAGTTGATTTCCAAATTTCTAAGCTCATCAGTCTTTTTGCAGATGCTTTTAAGATATTTTTTAAGATATTTTTAGTGTATTGTAGGGGCCTTAACTATACCATTCAAAGAAATTTTCTTCCCTTCCAGTTTTTAGAGAACAATGGTTTGACTGACTGAACAGAATAGATATGCCATGTTTATACCATTTCCTGTCCTGTACATATAGAGAAAATTGTTAAATTTATTTTTCCTCTCAGTAAGAATAGGTACAAATCTTAATTACAAATCTTAATTTGATGTATTTCTTCCTTTAGGTCTATGTTCTGTATGTTCTGTTTGGGTTCTGACCACAAAGATTGTGTGATAGTACTTTTTTAAAATATGGGTTGGATGTCAATTTAGCAAACATTTCTAGTAACACAGGGATTTTGAGGGAGCCAGAAAGGTACACTGTTGGGATTACTGTTAGTTTTGAGTGAGGACAGAGAAACAGATTCTCTCTCTCTCTCTCTCTCTCTCTCTCTCTCTCTCTCTCTCTCTCTCTCTCTCTCTCACACACACACACACACACACAAATGTTAGTTAAGTGGAACTCTAAAAAGGAGTCGGGGAATCTTAAGAGGCTGAAGGAAGTAGGATGCTGGATGCTGCAGTAGGAACGCACTGCTAGCCCTTTGAACTAAAAACAGTTCTTGGTGATTCCCAGGAGCAGACCCTGGTAAAGCTAGACAGGATGGCTGTGCACAAACTTCCTCAGTGGCCAGGCTGAGGAGATCAAGAGGGGCTGGGCTCACAGTAGAGACAAGAAACAAGCCAAGAACCATTTTAGCATTTACCACTCTCTTTCTTTTCCTTTTGGGTAAGTTGCTTGTTTCTTTTGCTGTCTTATATGTAAAACTTTCCACACATCAACAAGCTAATAAAAGGGGCCATCCTCCAGAAGAAGAAATCTTCAGAACTGAAAACTCTGTGATGGTGGGGGGGATATTAAGAAGGCTTCAACTGCAGATTAATCAATATGATCATGACCACTGTGTTGCTGACCCTAGCACCAAGTCTTAAAACTAAGAAAAAAAATAGAAAGAAAGAAATAGAAATTATCTTGTACCTCTTCAATGACCAGCTAAGACTTATTTAATCCATCTATGTTCTCTATTCTCCAAAATTCTGGGCTTTCCTTACTTTAAGATTCTCAAAGGGTCAGATGAAGTCCAGCTCCCCAGCTCCCAGAGACACTGAGGTGTTACTCGGGGCCATCACTGGTGATCTCTGAATGCCTTGTGCTCGCTTCCTCTAGCTCTTGATGCCTTCTCAGTCCTTATATTCCTTCGGGATCAACCAAACCGGAGAACAGCTTGGTATACCTCCACCCTCTCCTCCTTTCCTTCTTTCTTGCATATGGCACTGTAGCCTGAAGCTCCCTTAGACTCCACCTCAGAACTCCATCACCAGCAGTAAGGCAGTTGCCTGCCATGCTCTGATATTCACAAAGATCCAGGTTCATTTTCTAACAATGCCAACAATGTCTGCTGTATTATCCATTCCTTTTCTGCAAGTCTCACCTTCCTGCTCATCCATGACCTGTCCACTGCATTGGTACTAAAGACATCCTCCCTGTAGGCCCATCCACTACGCTGCAGCAGGACCCCTGAGGAACGGCTGTCACCCAGGCAAGAAAACTCCCTGCTGCTCTCCCCTGTGCTTCTTTGTGAGTCCATGTGGGACTGCAAGCCTGTCTGTCTTTCAGGTCATCCTCTTCCAGGCTCCAAAGGAAAGCGAGTTGGCCACTGCTCTGGAGAGGCCCTCAGTGAGCAGTTTATAGCAGCATTGCCAGAGCTTCACAGGTGAGAGTAGCTGCAAGGCAGACTAAGCCTGCCAGGCTCTCAGCGGGAAGTTGCCTGCTAAATCAGCAGGTTCCCACAGGCTATGACCTCATGCACAACAGCTTTCTTCTGGGGAAGGCTCTGGCCTAGCTCCACCAAGAACGGTGAAAAGGAAAGCAGAAAGAACGAACTAGGAAAGGGAAACATTATGCTCTTCTGTTTGAGGGTTAATTTTTAAATGGTATAGGAAAAAATTTAAAATAACCTTTTTTTTTCTTATTGCTTAGACCGGATGTAAGGAGAGACTTACACCTATATAGCTGTGGCAGAGTGAGCTGAGAGTGAAATCAATCAAGATGGGATGTCTCATGATCCCCACCCTGTGATCCTTAGTTGTGGGAGGGATTCCCCGAGAAACACAGTGACACCTTCCTTGTCTTGCTGTGAAGTCACTGAGCACAGAAGAGGATTGCGACCACACACACAGCAGCCTTTATCCCGCTAGCATCACGTTTCTATCAGTTTCTCCATTGTTCCCTCCAACAACGTGATGGGAAATAATAAGCCTCAATTCTCCCCGTTTTAATGCCGCTGACGCTCGATGAACCACATTTAATTACAGGGTGTATATTGATACGTGGAGCATAATCGGGTCAGGGACCGGAGCTGCAATTGATTGAGGACAGCTCTTTCATGCTCATTTCAATTTATGAATGCTCCGCCGCTGACGGATAGAGAAAAGGATTTAATTTCCGTGTGCACGGTGTTTGCTCATTCCTTACAATGTAAGCATTCATTGAACATGCTTCGTGTCAGCGTGGAGCAGCCGAGCTGATCCATTTTTCATAAATGAAGGTCACAGGTCAATCTTGAGCAAGTTCTGGGCAATCTAGTTCTAGAGATGGTCTTATATGGGGTCCACTGTGAAGGGAAAGACTAAGAGAAAATTGTCACTGGAATGTGACGCATCTTCAGCCATGGAAATGTGCCTACAGGGAAGGGTGATCACATTGTCCTGTTGGCCTGGGTATGTGGACAGCATTGCCAAACCATCCTTTCATGCTATTCACCCCAGAGGATAATATAGATGGCTGAACTTAGGCTAGCAGGTTTTGGTTAAGGTTTACATTGGTAGGTGGGATATCTGTCCAACCAATCCACACAGACTTATTCAAACACTTACCACTTACATGTGTGAGGTACATTGAGCAAGATGAGTACTGTAGTCTTCCACCTGAAGGTGTGACCTTTTTCAAATGCTGCAGCTAAGATGTCACTTTGTGTGTAAAAGAGAAGTGCCACATTTTTTCCCCAATGTGCACAACTTTCTAACTTGATGTTAATAAATTTACATTTTAAAACGTGGATACTGAATGCCAGGGCATTGGTGGCAAATGCCTTTAATCCCTTCACTCAGGAGGCAGAGGCAGGTGGATCTCTGTGAGTTCAAGGCCAGCCTAGTCTACAAGAGCTAGTTCCAGGACAACCTCCAAAGCAATACAGAGAAACCCTGTCTCAAAAAAAACCAAAAAACAAACAAACAGAAAAACAACATAAAAAAAAAACATGGACACTGAAATAATTTGCCTGTTTCTAGGACTTTATCAGGGTCAACCATATATATATATATATATATAATATATATATATATATGTGTGTGTGTGTGTGTGTGTGTGTGTGTGTGTGTGTGTGTGTATTACTTTTGTTGTGAAGAGACACCATGCCAAAATAACTTTAAAAAAGAAAATATTTATAATATTTATAGAGGCTTGTAGTTCTAGAGGGCCTGTGACTGTCTTAATGGGTAACATAGTAGTTTGCAGGCAAGCAAGGTGCTAGAGCAGTAGCTGAGGGCTTTCTAATCTACAAGCATGAGGCAGAGAGAGAGAGAGAACTGGGAATGGCCTGGTCTTCTGAAATCTCAACGTCCATGCCCAGTGACACATCTCCTCCAACAAAGTCACACCTCCTAATCCTTCCCAAACAGTTCTACCAAAGGAAGACCAAACATTTATATATACAAGTCTGGGGGTGGGGCAGTCTCATTCAAGGAACCACATCTTGTAATCCTGCCATAAAGATGGCTCACTCTGGCTTCGGCAACCAATGTGCAGAACTGGCACATCTGCTTCCATGTTCCTTTTATGACTGGCTCACAGGCATATGAACAGGAAGTGAAGGAGCCTCTGAGAAGTATCACCATCCCAAGAGCAAGCATGATCCCCTACACACACATCCTTAGCTACACAAGCCCTCTCCATACATATTAATTTACCTCTGTCTCAAAGACCCAAAGCATACTTGCCATCTTTCATCTTCTGAAAATTTTAGGACTTTGTGTCCATCAGCCTTCAGACCTTACTTTTTATTTTGTCTTTTAACAGTTCACTGCCAGAACCCAGGCAACACAAGCAGAACTTAAGTGTGATTTCAGACTTTTAGCCTTCACAAACATTGTCCAAGTTTAAGGACATGAAGACTGCCACCAGAAGAGCTGATCTGTGTGATAGTCTACCCTCCTCTTTTGCTTGACTTGGACATAAAATTAGGAAATCTCAGTGTCAGACAGCTAAAGCCACCCTTTAGCTGAATTTGTGAAGACAGTGGGAGGAAAATCAAAGATGTAGAAAATGACAGTAGAACATGAAAAAACAAACAAGCATGCAAACATGTGATGTGGGACAGAGAGATGGCTGCTTGACAGTTAAAAGCACCTCCTTAATGCCCTTTAGAGACCTTAAGTTCAGTTTTTAGCAGCCACTTCAGGTGTCTTATAATTGCTTGCTACTCTAGCTCCAAAAGATCCAATGTCCTCTTCTGATCTTTGTAGATTTCAGCATGCATGTGAGTACATATGCACCTGTGTACACACACACATACACACACACACACAAAATAAAAAGATATAACCTTACATACATGTTAAGCTACCTTTGTATGGTAACATGAAATTTTAATGTATAATTCCAAGCTTTGAAAAAGAATTACCCTTAAAATGAAGGGCAAATAGAAAATTACAATCTATGGAAAAGTTTCCATAAATAGTATCAAAGGGATTAGCAGTCCTCCATGCCTCTTTTCTTATCTTAAGGTCTAATGGGGTAGACATGGAAGCATCCTTTCATTACTTAAAAGCCAAAGCTACTATAGGAGTGATGGATTTAGAGGTATCATTAGATGAAGAGACTTGGGTTTATCCACATGGTCCCTATGTAACCTGTGCCCTGGGAGAAACATCAAATATTTTTAGCTTTAGTTGTAGGAGTGACATGAATTTCCCTGACCTTCTTTTCCTTTTATAGCTTTCTTTAACACATTAAACTTGTTCGAGGTCTTGAAATTTTGAGAGGCAGGATATTTCAATACATCCTAGAAAATATGTGGACAGAGTTATTGTTTAGAGATAAGAAAAATATAAATCCCCAGAGGCAGGAGGAAAAAAAAAACCTACAAGTTGACCTAAATGTCTAGGCTCAAAGGGAAACAACAAGGTATGTTCGGGCTTTCATGTTGGAGATGTTAGGGGAGCCACAGTGGTGTGTTCTAATCAGAAGGTCATTGATGGTGACTTATGTGTGCCATGCTTCTTATGTTTTTAGACTCTATCCTCCTGGACAGAAACTGCTGGAAGGAGACAGATGAGAATTTCCTTAGGAGGGCCTATCAAATGGCTACCACACAAAAAAACCCTTGGGGTCTGCCAGGCCTCAGAAGAACAGCACCTCCTCTCACGTCTCAGGAGAAGTAGTGGCAGGGCCACTAAATGTGGTTCCTGATTCTGACGGGTCAACAGCCTTTCCTCAGAATAAGAGGAAATTATAGCAAAAAAAGATACCATGCACGTGTGTATGCAGAATTTGGCAACACACCCAAGCCTAAGATTCATTCAATTTTATTTTCCTTCTGGTGGTAAAATAAGCAGAAAATTACGGAAGCCACAGGTATTGCCCTCCCTCCCAATGGAAGGTAAGGTACAGTTAAATTAACTTCTGGCAGATTTCCTAGGTGTCCCCTACTCAATTGAGTAACAAGTGGTCAATAAGAAGCAGGATTTGCTTTTCCCAGTGATGAAAAGAGTGGTATTTGTCTATCTTCATTTTCTTTTCACACTGAGGCTCCTAGAGGAAAGGCATGATTCTCTGTCTAAGGCTGAATCCCATTTCCCTAGTACTTAAGACTGCAATTTTCTTTCATTTTGAATGAGTTGATATAGCGAATTCTTTGGCATATAAGACAACCAATCTTCATAGTCTGCTAATCTCATGGCTCTATCTGGAAATACAGAAAAAGACGACAGAACCTTATTTTCTAAGTACAGCAGTTTATCAGCTTTAAAAACACCAAATAGCATGCTAGATTTTCTTAAACCAATAAAAAAGAATTTAAGAATTTGTCCTTTAGAAGGTGAATCACACATCATCACACTGCCTTTCTTATGTGCATTCTTTATGAACTATACCTACAAAAGCCAAACAAGCCAGGCAAGTCCTATTTGAACCCACAGATTCTAATCATGAATTGTGTCCTATGGGTCAATTCTGGCGGAAACTTGTATTTTTAAGTGTAGTTTTATTACCCTGGTCATTTCCTTCAATGGTGGAGTAATGATGACAGAGGATACATAGACTTCGAGGCAAAAATACCTCTACCAGCTCTTTACAGAATGTTAAATACAAATATTTTATGTACATTGGATTTTAAAATGTATGGAATTTCTGATATCTTTCTTAGTACTCAGCTATTCCATCAATGCGATGCATGGAATTGGATGCTGCAGCCGGGCCCTGTGAACCTAGCTCTTGGGAGCCTGTGGCTGGAGGATCTTGGGTTCATGGTCATCACTGGCTATATAGCAAGAGCCTGTTTCAAAAATCCAAAAGTAAATTAATTACTTAATTACTTAATTAACAAACAAATTTCACAGGCAGGGAAATCTGGAAGACTTCTCTGCCCATGTTGAGTATGTCTGTTCTTAATGCTTTTCTCAAAACTTCCCTGTGAGGAAATATTTTTATCTCTAGGATACTTAGGGTAAACCAGAATCAGAAATTTTGATACAGATTCCAACAAGAAACACTTCTGGAATTTTCAGTGCCTGAGTTCCTGGATCATAGATGAGAAATAGTTATGGACAAACAATTTCCTAGCACCACTGTTACTTTTTTTTTTTTTGTATCTGTTTGCTCTGTGTTGTAGTCAATGTTAGGGCATCTTTGTGAATAGTGAGTGTTCTCATTTGGAATTCTTCATACTGTCACTGACTATTTTTAGATGAACCATAACCTCATACTAACCTATGTTCTATGTGCAAAGAATATTAATGTGCAACTCTGAATCAAGCTCACAGCTTTTGCTGTTTGCCAGTGTGGGTATAAATAATGCTTGTGCAGTTATTATCTTCCCAATGTTTTCCCTGTCAGCTTCTTTCTCTGAGCATATGCATTCTAGCAGATGGAATGCTATGAACACTATTATAATGATGTTATTAAGAACTCTCTGAAGCTCTTCAGCATGGCTAATTTTGTAACAATGTGACAATACCATTGTCTGGAAGGAAAGTATAAAATCCACACTGCTAAGGAATGCAACTAGTTACCAGGTCCCTTGTAAAGGACCTGGGATTATAAAGTGCTCAGTCCAGTAGCAAGCAGGATTCTCTGAGTGAACCAGGCACAAGAGCCAATGGAACAGGAAAGACTGGGAGCCCTGTGACTGACAGCACCTTGGTGAGGATGGGGAAGGATTTCCCAGGGAGAACATAGACATGCTCAAGCCTAAAGAACATCCAAGAGTCTTCTAAGTGATCAGGACACTGGTGATCATGGCAAAGGAAGGGACAGCGCAGCACAACGATTCAGGGAGCAGAAATAAGCTTGATGCTGGTAAAGGGCAGTCAGGGAGTGTGACACAGTAAGGTAGAATCAGAAGGCAAAGCCCTATCTCTTACAACATGCACAGCATTTAGAGTTTCTCCTGTAAGCTATCAGTGTCTGTACAAAGAGTAGGAAAAGACATAGTCACTTGCAGGCTGACTTTAAAGGACACAGACTAAGAAGGACAGAAGGAAAGAGGGATTCACACGCTAACATAAAAGGAGGAAGACGTTTTGCAACTGAACTAGGGATGGAGATAGAAGAGTTAGGGTTAGAATAGTCATGGAACACTCTATTTCATTGCAAATGTTCCCAATTCCGTGGGAATGAAATCAAAATGATGATCTTTAAGTTTTCTGCCATGAGTCTTGAGGTCTGGATCCAGATAAATAAGCAATGGAAGGGTTAGAGGAATGGGGATGAGGTGGACTTAAAAGAAATTAGGTTTTCTCTACTTCTACGTTCATGTGAGTGAAGAGAATAAGACTCATGAGACATTAGGAGGAGTCTGGTTAGAATTATTTACCAAAAAGGACTGACTGAAACCATCACTGTCCTGGAGGAGATGTTGAAAGGTAGCCAGAAATGGAAAAAGATACAGCTCTACTAAAAACAGAAAGTATTTAAATGACAACTTAAACTAGCTGTGGGAAACACTGAGGAGGAAGAAGAAACCAGACAGCTCAAAGCCATGGAGGCCACGAGGAGGAGGAAGCAGCATGGTCCAGAGTGCAGAAGACCCATGGGATTCTGGGGTTCAGAGGGAAAATGAGTCTATGTGCTCAGCTGGTAACAGGGTGTGGCTATAGAATGGAGCAGTACCTTCAGAAGCATATAAAGTTTGCCTGAGTGGGGAAAGCAGAGAAGTGGCTTATTATGCTAAGGGAATATACCACCCACGACTGGCCACAGCACCAAGGAAGGCAGTGGTTTGAAAGTGTTGGTAAAATACAGTCACGGGGCATGATGAGCATGTAAAATAAAGGGAAAGTCATTAATGCTCACTGTCTTGGCAAGGCTCCAATAGAAATAACAGGTGACGGGGGGGGGGCATTGGTTTGTCTAGAAACACATTTGTTTAGATTGGAGGAAGGGTAGTCAGATGTAGACAGCCACTGATGGAGCTGAGAAGAAAGTAGGAGGTGGGGAGTCATATTTGCCCACTCTGTCTTCTGAGATGGAGGTGTGGCCTATGGGTAGGCTGAGAGGAGATGGGTTTGGGCCAAAGGATCAAGGTGTGGTGCAATGTCTGGGAATGACACTGTAGGTGCAGCCAAGGCACACACTTCCGAGTTTTTGAAAGCCCTAAAATTTAAAAACATTTTCTCCTTAAAGCAAGATATCTTGCTCTGTTCCCATGGAGAGATGATATTCTGTAATGCTAGTAGAAGCAATTTCGTGAATGCCCTTGTATCAACATGCTGTGTGACAGACAGGTGGCAGGGTCATTATTTCCTGCATATCCAGCTTTTTCACCATTTCCTCACTTACACGACAGTCACCATCTCCATTTATTTCAGCAAGATTCATTTCAAGAGCTGAGATGAAGGCTGGATGGGTGAAGTGCTTGACATACATTGAGGCCTCCCTAGAGCCCATGTAAAAGCCAGATAGGAAACCACCTGTAATCCTATCCCCAGGGATGCCCAGGCAGGGACCCATGGGGCAAGCTGGATGCCTGAACTAGATGGGATTGGCAAGCTCTGGGTCCCTCAAGAGACCCTGCCTCAGTAAAGTACAGAGTAAAGGAGGAAGGAAGCCATGCTCAGCTCTGAGCCTTCCCACACCTATGCCTATGTGTACACACATTTGCCCACACACATGCAAACCCAAGAACTTACATCTTACATCTCCATTGCAAAAAGAAACGCTGCAAAACTAAAAGGGGAAGCTTATCCCACTGTATTGTAAGCAGACAATAAGTATACTGTATAGAATATGAAAAGAAGGGTATCATGGTATAAGTAAATGGTATTCCCAGAATTCTGCCTTGTGTATTGGGGTCATTCTCTATTGGGCATACTAGCATGACAATTTCCTCTTGGATGTGGACAGGAGGAGAGGTAGAAATTAAAAACTGAGATGACTTTATCTAAATGGGATTCAGGAGTTGGATGTGCCCAGTGTGAGGACCTCATAAAGCCCCCAGTGCCACGGTGGTACTGGCATCAGTGTGTGAACACAGATACAGGGTCTTCTTCATTCTTTTCTCGGGAGACAGGGTAGCAAAACCATTGGGGTACAGATGTGGGGTCTGTAGAAGCAAGCTTTGTGAGAGGTGTGTGGCTCAGTGATAGACTGTCCACATCTCACAAGCCTATAATATTTACCTGTCCATTCAGAGAGGTACCAGTGGGCCCCAGTGGTGGGGACAGAGTCTGAGGGCAAGCTAAAGTGCAGATGCAGTGTCTCCTACAAAGGGTGCACTACTCAGCCTGAGACAGATGAAGGGATGGAATTGAGGAAACCTGATCAGCTTCAATTAGAGGACACAGAAATTAAAAAGCTCTCTTCCTTGAACAACTGAACTTGGTGCAAGATGCTACAAGTGCTTTTTTTCAGGAAGTGCTTTGTTCTAAGAGGGCCAGCACACCTGGCCCCAAACATCTTTTAAATGTAGTCTAAAAAGTTACTTGTTCTTCCCCAGCAGGGTCTGTAGAAATTATGGCTTGAGTTCCTTCATGCACACACTTTCCAGATCATTCTATCCTCTCCACTCTCTTGACTGTCTATCATCACCTTCTTGGCATGTCTTCTTGACCCAACTTGAACCCACTGGATGACAGCTCAACAGCCAAGTCTGAAATACATGGGATACCAGAATACTCACACATAAGAAAATCATTCCTCTGTCCCCAGAATGTAGATGGTTCCACAGAGAAGAGGGTGATCAGTCACATTTTGTCCACCAAACAGAATATGCATTTGAAATAGAAATGAAGGTTAGGGCTATAGCTGGGCTAAGTTTAGTCAACTGTTAACAAAGGTCACCATTAAATAAATAGGCAGCAAATGAAGACCTATATTGAAGAATTTAGCTGACTGAGATGAGACTGAAAGACGAGCCTGTATCCAGTTCTCCACAATGAGGATAGGCGAAGGTTGCCTGGTCACTAGAGGGGTATGTGTTAGTCAACTTTCTGTCATTGTCACAAATCTTTGAGATAAATACAAGTGGGTGTTGATTTGGGCTCACAGTTTTGGCAATTTCAGTGCATGGCAGGTGGGCTCCACTGCTTCAAGGTATTACATCCTTGTAGGATCACATGATTAGGGGAAACTTCTTATCATGGAAGACAAGAGACAAAGTGAGACAAGAGAGGTATCCCTGTAGTCCTATCACTTCCCTAGTGACTTCCCTTCCTTCTACAAGGTTCTGACTCCTCCAAGTTGTGTACAGACTCACAATAGTACCAGTCACAAGAACCAAGCTGCCAGCAAATGAACCTTGTGAGACATTCAAGACTTAAAAAGCAGGAGGTTATTCTTATTTGATTAAAAATTGTTGAGAGCCAGATGATAAAGTAGACATAGACTACTAGAAATGGGTAAGATCCAAGGAAAAGCCAGCCTGCTGGATGCAGTCCATATTTAGAGGACTGAACCTGCTTCTGACTTGAAGACATGTGCAGGCTCTGTTCTATCACACCCCTTATGAGTAGTAGGACTCTTAGTTGATGATCAATATGTATTTGGTATGAAAAAAAGAAAGAGCAAAGCAAAATGTGAGAAAGATCAAGCTGATGCTCTTAGCCAATGATTGAGAGAGAATAGTTCAGAAAATAATCCTGATATGTCAAGGCCCTGAACTCTTTCCTCAATGAAAATAAGGGGTTCTGAGCATCATGGAGGCTCTCCATTCTCTATTCTCCTATCCCAGTATCTGAAGGTTTGCACAGGTCACAACTTGGAAAGCATAAGACCAATAACCACTGTTTTCTTCAGTCATTTGCCATGGTTTTATGAAAACCTGTCTTAGAATGTAGGGTCTCAACAGACAAGCACAAATCTTTAGTAATACGATTTTAAGGAATAAATGAAAACACAAGTGATTCTATTGGAAGGAGTGATAAGAGTATGTTCAAAGCCCTTAGATTGCCTGATGATGTTGTTGGCTTGAAACTATGATCCCATCAAAGCACAGGACATTTCAGAAAAGCACATAGCCTGTCTTTCAGTCCATCTCTTTATCAATGAGTCGTGGGCACCAGTTGGAGGGACTTGAATTAAATCCTAAATGAGATGATCAAGTTAATGAACTAAAGCCGTGGAAGCTGTCTGAAAAATCATTATTTACTTGTCACTGCCCCTTGCAAAGAAAAGGAGAAAGATAGACACCTCATGTGCTAAAGTGTGTGCCATTTTAATATTCTCATCGACGGCTGAATTCCTTCTGAGAAGGAAAGAGGAATGTGATACTTCTTTCTCTTTGACAGTGAAAATGTTTTCTCTGTTCAAAAGACTGAATTAAATGGTTTGGTTTTTTTTTTGGTGTACTGGATTCAATTATTGTTAGGTGTTTTGGGGGAATAGTTTGCTTTCACTTAATTTCCCAGGATAAACTACTCACACACCCAGTTGTAGAGTTGGGGACTTTGATCTGCTTCTCTTTGGTATTTACATACAATACACTGAGCCAGCCAAGTAAGTGGGGATGTTTACACAGCCAAGTTAGTTATCTAAGTGATGTCATAATTAAAATAACATGCTCCAAAACACTCAACAGCTCCAATTTCTACTAATAAATGGAGCTAAGATTTCCCAAAAATAAATAAATTAGAAACATTTTAAAAGTACTTTTCAGCTTTAAAATATCCTGAGAGCTTTTAAAAGAATGTCCTTTATTTTGTTTCCTGTGTTTAATTAAACAAAATGTTTAATTTGTTTAACAAACATAGGTGGCCATTATGGAAATACTAGTAGATATTGGGGTGTATCTGTTAATCGAATACATACTTAACATACATACACAAGGCCCTGAGTTCAAGCCCCAGGTCCCCAAATAATGATAGTAACAATCACAGCACCCAGGAAATAGATTAAGGGCAAAACAATTTATACTTCTACACCTTTCATGGCCTTTTGAAGCCATCCCACCAGGACTAGGGATACATCTCATTTGGTAGAGCCTACCCAATATTCACAAGCCTTACATGTGACCTCAACGCTACATCACACGCTGGGTTTGGTGTCCAAAGACTATAATTCCAGTAGAAACAAGAGAATCGGAAGTTCAAGGTCCTTCCTGGCTACATAGCAAGTATGAAGCCAGCTAGGGCTATGCAAGATCCTTTCACCCTAAAACAGAGCCATAAAAATCACACATTTAAATATCTCTTGAAAATTTTGTGATTTTATGATTTTTTAAGAGCCAAACGTAATTTGTTTTCTTCAGAGATAAACACTATACAGTTTTTTACACATACATGAGATTTTCTTTATGGGTTCATCTGTTGATGGATAGCTACGTTGCTAACATTCCCTTGCTAAAGGGAATACCAGTAAACTTGGGGTCAGAGGTAAAAGTATCTCATTTAATGGATAAAATTAGGCCCACCTAATTTTGGATAAAGGAGTCAACAACATACATCCCATTTAGCAAACAGCATCCGAACACCTATACAAGCTCTTGAAGAAGAATGAAATTAGATTCAGGTCTTTCATGTAATGAACAAGTTAAGTGTTTCTTTTTCTTCTTATGGGGAATGAACAAAAAATTATTCCAGAATGGTCCAAAGACCTTAACTTAAAACCTGAAAATTCTACACAGAAACATAGGAACACTCTTCCAGACATTAAGGTTGGCAATACTTTTTGTTTGTTTCAACAGAAAGGCAACATGAAACCAAGCATGTTCTGGATAGCAAAGGAACCATCAATAGTATACACAGGCAGCCAACATAAAGAATAAAATCTTTACAACCTACAGTTCAGACAGGAGCTGATGGCCAAAATATACAAAGAATTGCAGAAATTAAACCCCAAGGAAACAAAACTGTCAATCAACAAATGGGCTAATGAAGTAGTCAGTTTTTAAAGAAACACAAATGACCAGTAACTGATTTAAAAAGTGTTCAACATCTCCAGCTATAAGGGAACTGCAAATTAAAGCTACTTTGAGATGCCACCTCACCCTAGTCAGAATATCTGTCATCAAGAAACCTATCAACAAATGTTGGAGAGGACATGGTGAAGGAGGGAACCTAGTCACTAGGTGTGGGTGCGAATTAAGACAACCATTGTGGAAAACAGTTTGGAGGTTTGCCACCACTATAGAGGCAGTTGAGAACTCAGGGATGTTACTGAGAAATTAGTCTCATGCAAAAGTCAACTTATTCAGAGCCTCAAACAGTTTATCCTCTGAGGGCTAAGAAAGGCCACATGAGTAAAGTTCTCATGAGTTCAAGTAGTATACAGTTTCAAGGACAAGCCTCATGTAGCAAAAACGTGCTTTTCCACAGAGCCATATAAAGGATGGTTTAAACTTTTCATTGAATAGCACCATTGAGCAATGGTGAGTTATCTAAAGTACACTCACTCCTATCTGCTACACCTGGGAGGAGCATGCAAACATGTTCCAAGAACGATTCCATATTTATGAAGAAACTGAGTTTCCCACAAGCACCCAAAATTCTCCTCAAACGACTTTACTCCTGGACTGTTCCAAAAGAGGTTTTTCAAAGAAAATAAAAGATCGAATTACTATGTAACCTAGCTGTTTTACTCCTTGGCATATACCCAGATAACTCCATACCTTACCACAAAGACATGTGTCAGCATTTTTAATTAATGATCTGTGTAACTAATTCAATTTTACATGATTTATTTGAGTATATGCATGTGTCTATCTGTGTCCATTATATATAATATATAACATTACATAATATATAACACAGCATATTTTATTATATATAAAAGGAAGTAGGATATTATTCTGAAAACTTTGTGTTTAATTAAACCTTCTATAATGAATTGGTTAAACTATTTTAATTTACAGATTTATTTAATTTTGCCTCTAAAGCAACAAGGTTGTTTCCAGACTTAGCTTCCATGTAGTCTTACCAAGTAAAGAAATTAATTTCCAAAATTATCCATAGGTATTCATTTCAAAATATTTCTAAATCAGCCAACTTGCCTACCGAATCCACACACCCAGAAAATAAAATTTAAAGTTCAAGAAGAATATAAAAGTTATGTGGTACATTTACACGATGGTGTGCTACTCAGCAAAAAAAAAAAAAAAAAAAAAAAAAAAAATGGAATCTTGAAATTTGCAGGAAAATGGATGGAACTTGAAGAAACCATTCTGAGCGAGGTAACCCAATCACAAAAAGACAAACATGATATGTACTCACTCATATGTGGACCTGCTTTATGATACATAGTAGTGACCGTGCTTTATCAGAGCTGTTTTTAATGATGTTGCTCAGAATGGTTTCCTTCCAGATGATGATTGAGAATCTAATTTTAAAAAAAATGGTGCCAGGTAACACAAGGGTAACAGAACTGTGCTGTTTCTCTGGGATTTTGTTTTTTACTTTTTTTTTTTTTTAATGGAGCGTGCTGGATGTCTCTACAATTTTGTTTAAATGACAGCAGAACCTGGAAAAGCTGTTGCTGCTATTGATGTATAACATACTGCCATTATTGGTCTTTTTATATAAATATAAATATAAATATAGATATACATATATAATTTGAATTTTTGGAAACTTTAGCTGTGCTGTCAACTTTGGAAAAAAGTATCCCAGTTTACCACGTTCAGTTGGCATTGTACAAAAATTAACAGCCATATTGTTCTAGAAATGTTGAACTTAATTTTTTTCCATTTGTACAGGGGTAACGCACTGTATTAAATATGTAAGGTCTTAAAAAAAAAGAAGGGATTTTGAGAGCCCATCCCATATGAAGGGATGCTTTGTTGACCTGGACACATGGGCAAGGGCCTAGGCCTGGCCCAGGATGATGTGGTAGACTTTGGGGAGCCCCCTTTTGAGGGCCTTACCCTGCCTGGGGAGTGGAGGGGGGATGGCTAGGGGCAGGTGGGATGTTGGGGGGGAGGGAGAGAGAGGGAGAAGCGATTGGCATGTGAAGCAAGCTTGTTCCTAATTTGAACTAATAAAAAAAAATTACAGGTTTTATAAAGTTTCCAAAATAAAACACCGTATTATCTTTATCTGTTTTTTAAAGTTATTAGACACTGAAAAAATAAGTAAATGCTAAGCAGGCAGAAGATGAACATGACAATATTATACCACAGGGCTTCCTCAAGCACTTCATCCTATGTCTCCCTGTTATTCATACACTGGCAAGCCACAGCAGTCTGCTCTTGAATGGGTTCTGTCAGCTGCCACAAGCCCATCTCAGAACTCTACACATCTCTGCATTCCATTTGGGAAGATGCATGTGTTGTTCATGGATCCAGCAACTGTTTACCCTCTTTCATCTCAAACAGTATCAAAATTTTCATTTATATTTTAGCATCCATATATCGATATTGTATTTACACATACAATGTACAATGTGTACAGGAATATGATTCATTTGCTTTCTGTGCTTTTTTCTAAAGTCATCATTCCTAGTCTGCTACTTGCAGTGAAAACCATTATTGGAATTAATAAATTAATTAAAAAATCCTTTGGAATATAGCAGAGGATATATGAGATGGAACACAGAATCATTTCTCTTGTTTGTCTTTTGTTTTTTTTTAAAAAAACATTGTAAGTAGTAGACTCTATCTAAAACTATTCACACTTACCAGATAGCATTGTGATTTAACTCAGTACAATCAGACTGCATTATAGTATTGTATAGATATGGACAGTTGTTGAAATTTGAAATTTAAATGACAACAAAATGCAGAGCTTTAGAGAGTTTAAGAGAAAAAGACTTAAAACTTGACAGTCTGGATGGGAAAACAAAATATAACCAAGTCACAGAGATTTGATAATTTTCCCCTTAGGAATTTAAATTTAGGTATCTGAAGGTTCATCCTGGGCAACTTGACTGAATTTGGAATCACCTAAGGGCCATAGCACTAGTCAAAACTGTGAGTTGTTTACAGAGAGGTTACCAAAGAGGAGAGACCCACCCTGAATGTAGAGGGCATCATTCCACCTTCTGGGGCCCCAGGGATAATGCATTAGTTGAACTATGACCTTCCTAGCCACAGAAGCAATGTGAGCAGTCATCTCTCATCCTTCTTCCACATCTAGGAAGGCCACACTTCCTGCCATAGTGGACTTAACCTTCAAACTGGGGGCCTAAGCAGACCCTTCCTCCATAGTTGCTGCCTGTCATAGAAACAAAAAAGCAACAGACACAAGGTGTTACTATCTGAAGGATTCATATACTAGGCTCCTGAAAGCACAAAGTAACCACACAGATGGAACTCAGATCTGTGACTGGCCCCTTGGAGGGCTGAAGGGACAGAAGTGGTTTCATTTTGGACTCTAGAGAAAGTGATAGTACCTGTATCAATCAATGAAACTATCACTAGAAATTTTGTGATCAAGAGTGTGTGGCTGAATTTGGAATCCATGGTTGCCCCTAGATTCCCAGAGAATTTGTTCATTTTAAAGCTGCAAAACTGTATGCCACAAGTATACCAAGTATCCCCACTCTTATTTACCTGTTTTTACAGAATTGATATCAAGGGAGAGGAGAGATGATATCTGTCTGGGAAACTTAAAGTATAATGAGCTCATAGCTTAAGAGTTGCAAAGCTTACCTGTGTTCTGCTTACTCTGTGAAGACTTTTATATTCTGTTTCATTCATGAAACATTTTGGTTATCTTTCAAAATTGGCCTTCAAAGCCATATATATATATATATATATATATATATATATATATATATTATATATAATTATACATAATTATATTTATAGCTACATGTTTATAGAATTCATCCTCAAAAAACTCCAGAAAATCTTGAGTAAACTCATGTATATAAGTATTGACGAGATAGAAGTCTCTAAGTCTACAAACAGAAGAAAACAGGACACTGATACGCATGGGGTCAGGCTAGCCACTAAGTTGTTATAGTCACACTCTCATCTGGAGGTAGTCTCCTCATCAGATGAACTTGATCAGGAAACTCAATGGGATTGAAGAAAAATGTGGGGCTCCCTAAAGATGAGGAGGGGAGAGTGAGTCTGTTGACCTAAAGCCAAGACCCGTTGGTACAGAAGCGAACTAGAAAATGACACAGTTAGATTATTTCCTGGCATCTATTCCTCCGGGGTGAATTTGCTTCCATTTATTCTGTAGCTTTCAGTTGTGATGTCAACTCTCAGGTGTGACTGTTCTCTAGTTTCTTCATGTGAGCACTTAACGCTATGAACTTTCCTCTTAGTACTGCTTTCAAAGTGTCCCATAAAGTTTGGGTATGTTGTGTCTTCATTTTCATTGAATTCTAGGAAGTCTGTAATTTCTTTATTTCTTCGTTGACCCAGGAATGGTGCAATTGTGCATTTTTCAATTTCCAGGAGTTGGTAGGTTTTCTGCAATGTGTGTTGTTTTTGAATTCTAACTTTAAAGCATGGTGGTCTGATAAGGGGGGTTATTCCAGTTTTTTTGTACCTGTTGAGGTTTGCTATGTCGAGTATGTGGTCGATTTTAGAGAGGGTTCCATGTGGTGCTGTGAAGAAGGTATATTCTTTTGTGTTTGGTTGATATGTTCTATAGCTGTCTTTAATCACAATTGGGCCATAACTTCTGTTAGTTCCTTTGTCTCTTTGTTAAGTTTCTGTCTGGTGGTCCTGTCCAGTAGTGAGAGTGGAGTGTTGAAGTCCCCCAGTATAACTGTGTGAGGTCTTATTTGTGATTTGAGTTTTAATAATGTTTCTTTTTTGAACATTGGTGCCTTTGTATTTGGGGCATAGATGTTTAGAATTGAGATTTCTTCCTGATGAATTTTTCCTGTGATGAATATGAAATGACCTTCTTCATCTCTTTTGATTGATTTTAGTTTGAAGTGGGAATGCAGGGTAGGAGGAGGAGAATGGGGAGGAGACAATTAACAGAAAAGATGTTTGAAAATGCCGCATAGAAACCCACTACTGTACTGTAGTTCCTAACATACACACATATAGATGTTTAAAAGAGTTTAAGTAGAGATACTCTATGATGGGGAGGACATTGCCAATCATAGTCAACTAAAACACTGTCAGGTAAGGGCTACCTCTTTATAAATTGTTGGTTGGTTTTGTACAATAGACCCCCTGCCACAAAGATTACAGGCTGATGCCATTATTCTTTGTCACCCTCCATAATTTGAGGATAAGGTCCTGCTGCTGAAGACACCATATATTTGAGTCAGGGGAAATAGACAAATAGGGCTTGTATAGACCTTGAAACTTCATCCACAGTGGTTAGCTTTTGCAGAGCTGGATGGTTCAATTTATGTAATGGGGAAGAAAACATTCAACAATATTACCTAGCTGTGAACTCTGTCAGCTAAAGTAACAGCTTGCCTGGTAAAATATGTCCAGTGGTAAAATAGTGGTACAGATATCATTGGAGCAGCCAGCCACTTTACTAGTGAATTTAAATCCCTCTCACAAGATGAAATCCATGCGTGGTACCATTAAGTCAGTACTGTTATTCTATCAAATAGGCATACTATAAACTGTACCTTACCTTCTTATCTTTATACACATTGATTAGTATATCTCACATCATTCACCCAATAGTTTTTCTGTAGTAAATAGAGTTGAACACAGAGACCAGCATGCAGTACTCAGTCCTTAATGAGACATCTATACCACATTATCTTCACCAAATGCTCAGGCATCCCCAGGGAAGAGAAGGTGAAAATATTTTTAAGAGTCAGAATCAGTAGATGTCTACAGAGAAACATCTTTTTCTGGATATGAAATGTCATTGCCCATATGAACTCACAGAAGCTGTGATGCTTATGCAACACACACATATACATTAAGCTAGAGAAAATCTCTGCATGGATGGAGAGGTTCTCATGAGGTCCCACCCTTAGCTAGAACTAATAACAACTGATGGATGGTTGGGACAATGTTTTCTTCAGGGATGTTTCCCTTGAAAAGCTACAAATATTCCAAATTTAACATTTTTGGCATTATTAAATATTATTTTGAAATATGGAAAAAGTACCACTACTAACAGATCACATGATTTCTTACTATCCACACAGAAATCCAAGAACTATTGAATTAAAAATATTACATTTAATGAAACACTTTGGCAAGTTCACTGGATATGAGATCAATATTGAAAAACAAACAAATTATTATATTCAGTGACAGGTGCTGTTTAAATTAACTGTAAGTATGACCAGATGTTGCTGTGGTAACTATAAAATATGATATTCTCTGCACTGGAGGTCACTGCATTACTAGATCCCATCTTTAGCACACATGAGGCCCTAGATTCAAAGCTCTCACACCACCAGGAGAAAAGTATCCAGAAAAATAAAGATAGACATTTGGACTGAAAAAATGTATAAGACTTATTAAAGGCAAAGAAAAAAACCATCAAAGGTATTCTCATATGAAATACCTTAATATCTTGAAGAGTTCAGGTTTCTGTACACTGCAGGGTCTATGCAGCCACAGTGATGTCAAAAGGATTTCCAATGAAACCGTGTAGATCATACTGAAAATTAAAATTAAAATGAAGATTATTAGGCTACTGAACTGAATATGCTCCATGTAAAATTATAGAAGTTGTAACAAAACAGTACTGGCATAAATATAAACAAATGGATGAGGGGGAAAAAGAAGATCTGGAGACAGAGTAGCACATGAAAAGAAAGTAGAAGGTATATTTATGAAAGAGTGAAACTTTTGATCAGTGAGGAAGGCTAGACTATCTAATAATTACTGAGACACCTGTCATCCGTAAGACAGAGAAAACTTAAACACATTGTCGCATCAAATTACACATGAAATCAGCTCTATGTGGAATGATGACAGAGTCATAAAATGTAGACTCTTATGATAGCCATACAGGAATTTCCCTCAACAATATTACGAATTACAGAACTTAGAGATTAGAGTGACGATTCTGACTGCAGCAAGAGCAATAAAACATGTACACCAAAAGACACCCAGAAAATTTCAAATTAAGCCACAGCAATGTTTGTACAAACATGGACTAGACAATGCTTATTATTCAAGAAGCATAAAAGTGTGAAGAAAAATTTTATAGACATAACAACTGCAATAACAGAGGACTTAAACTATACAACCACCAATCAGAGTTGACTCTTATGCTAACTGAGTTCTGGCCACATTTTTAAGTTAGTATATTGACTGGAAATTTACATAGTAGCTTTCTTAGGATGTATCTTTCTCTCTCTCTGAGTGTGTGTGTGTGTGTGTGTGTGTGTGTGTGTGTGTGTGTGTGTGTGTGTGTTTATGTGCATATGTAGATAAGGCCAGAGGCGTTAGATCCCATGGAGTTTGAGTCACAGTTGTTTGAAAGATGCCAATATGGATGCTTGGAATGGAACTCATTTCCTCTGGAAAAGCAGCAAGCATGCTTAACTGCTGAAGTGTCTCTCTAGCCCCTAATATACTAGGTTTGTGCTACATCTTTTAAATGTAATGAATCTCACCATATGTCCTAGTTTGCTTTGCAATGCTGTGGTAAACACCAGGACCAGAGAATCTTGTGGAGGGAAGTGTTTATGTCAGCTCACATTCCAGGTCACTGTCCATCATTGGGGAAAATCATGGCACCAGTTCAAAGCAAGGCAAGAGTTCCAATTAGAGCAGGAACCCACAGGCAAGAGCTGAGGCAGAGGTCATGGAGGAATGCTGCTATTTGAATTGCTTTCATGTCTTGCTCAGTCTGCTTTTTTCTCTACTCCAGGACCAACTACCCAGAGGTGGCACTGCCTACAGTAGGCTGTGCCATCCCACATCAATGAATCAAGAAAATGCCTCACAGTTTTGCCTACAAGCTGATCTTGATGGCAAAATTTTCTCCCTTGTGGATCCCTCTTCACAGTTGACCCTAGTGTGGGTCAAGTAGAGAAAAGTTTCAACAGCACACCATCCTCGTACTGATGGCAAAGTCAAGATTCAAAAGAAGACATGGGATATATTCCTCAAGGTGCCACTGATACAGTAAGAGAACAAAGCATTAAGTAGAGAGAGTCTGGTCTGTGTCATCCTGACCAATCCTCAGCAGCAGGGAACTTTGGTTCTGACAGCATGCTCCCTGTTCTTGGTTATATCACCTAACATGAAGACAAATCATGCAATTTCATTTCAGTTTGATACATTGTTATACGTTTTAAGTATTGGATGATAAATTAAAACGCACACCCAATTCCTTGTTCACAGCTTATTCTTACTCAAAGACCAAGTACTGGCTTTCTGGAGGAGAGCATATCTGATGAGGTAGAGATCAAGACCATTAATTACATCAGTGTAGTGACTGCACTTCTTGTCAGAAGTTTCTGATTTAATTAGTCAGATATTTAAATGTTTTTATTTGACACTTCAACTCAGTCTTCTCAAACTCACCATACAGAAATCCGTGAACTTATGTTTTTGTTACATAATACCAGATGGTTTTTAGATGAACCACAAAGCTATCAGAGTTCACAGGGTGGAAAGTTCAAAGCTTTGTTTGTTTGTATTTCACAACCTGAGCTCCTAGATCTGAGTCCACAAAGGCTGGTGATACTTGGCATCTTAAAATTGTTTTAATTGTGTTGAAGCCAAGAGGAAAATGTAAATTCGTAAGCATTAATACTGCATAGACTAATTACAATTTCTCATTTCTTTGTTTTGTCTATTACCATATCAATTCAGTGAGAGTAACTCATAGTGTTCATGATAATTAGTGGCTTTGATTGGGACTATAAATGTCTTTTTGACAATGAACAATAATTTTGTAAAATAGTAATGAGCATACCCCATGCTGCAGAGTCCAAGAAGGGATATTTGTTTAAATTTCTGTTAACTTTTGAGAATCCTTGGAACATCAATCATCATAAAGATTCCCATTCTAAATTTAGTAACTTTCAAAGTTAAGAAAATACTATCTGCCTTTCAGCATGTTCAATATGTGAGTACTAGCTTCAGAGTCTTTGTTTTGCTTTGTTTTAGTGTTAACTTTTCTCAGGAAAGTCATGTATGATGAGGTGAGAAGAATTTAAAAAATTAAAAGGCAGAGCATATCAAAGAATGCATGTTCAGCCCAATCTTGAAACAGAAAAGAAAAAGATACAAACCTTATAAAAGTCATAAAAACAATGACCACTGTGAAGACTGGATAGACAGCCACAAGGCAAAGCCACTCAAAATCAGAAGAAATTAAAGGAGGAGTAATCGGTTATTGGAGAGTATCAGAAGTTTCTAGAAAATGTAAACCCTCCAAGTAAGAGAGCTGCGCTTTATTTTGAATTGCTGTGAGTGGGGGAGAACCTAAAAAGGGGGTGATGGTTAGTGACCACAGAGAGGACCATGATGAAATTGCTCAGAGACCCACAATGTGGGGAGGGGCAAATCCTGGAGGAGAGCAACTTCTGATCACTGAGGACTTGGCAGGACAATGGTATCTGCTAAATAATATAACCAGGGAAAAGGATGGAGAAAGCCCCTGAGAGCTCTGAGGTCACAAGAGCAGCAGGCAGGATACATAGCACAGAGACTCCTATTAGCAAGAGAAAGATTTGTCCCCATGGAAGTGAACAGAAAGCACCTGGCCACATAGTCAGCCAGGCCCAACTGTTTCTCCTCCAAAACATTGGTCTGTAGGCAAGTCTGTGGGACAATTCTCTTTTGATTGATGTAGAAAGTCCTCACCCACATAACCCTAAGTTATGTCAAGTTGACAAAGATCAGAAACAACAACCACAGCACCCCCACAAACAAAAACCAAGCAGGAACAAAGATAGCATAAGAAAATATGTGGATTTTCTACATAGGAATGGTCAGTAGACAGTCCTGTAAAAGGCTGTACAGCAAAATTTACAATGGAAATAAGATAAAATGTATCAATGAGCAAAATAGCTCTAACGACATTCAAATGACAGATGAAATGACAAATAAATGCAGATATTACGTGTGCATATCTATGTATCAGATATACAATGGTATACTTTATCACAGGCTTTGTATCTACCTTGAAGTCCCCTTGTGGCATGATCATCTCAGTAGATGCAGAAAAGACCTTTGACAAAATCCAACATCCCTTTGTTATAAAAGTCCTGGAGCGATTATGAACACAAGGAACATAACTAAAAATAATAAAGACAATCTACAGTAAGCCTGTAGCCAACATCAAATTAGATGCATAGAAACTCCAAATATTTCCACTAAAATCAAGAAGAAAATGTTTCCCACTCTCTCCTCATCTATTCCAGATAGTATTTGGAGATTTAGGTAGAGCAGCAAGACAACAAAAGGAGATCTGGTCTATATGAATTGGAAAGGAAGAAGTCAAAGTACAGTCATTTGCAGATGATAGGATAAGATGCATAAATGACCCTTAAAATTCCACCAGGGAAACTGGGATTGATATGTAAAATAAGATTGTTTCTCATTTAAATAAACAAAAGGGAAAAAAGAATGGAAAACAGAAAAAAAAAAATTCCACCAGGGAACTCCTATAGCTGATAAACACTTTTGCAAAGTAGCTGAATACAAAATTAACTAAGACAGCACAAGAAGAACAGAACCCTTGCAAATTAGGCACAGGCTGCCAAACTCCAAACAACAGACAATCTCTATGACTGTAGGGGGTGCAAAGGAAAGAAGAACTGGTTCCCTTCTGAGGCCTTGGAACAAAAGCAATATCTGAAGCTGCTGTTGGACAGAAACTTTGAGGGAAATCCTCTGAAAGTAATCCAGCCTATGCCTGAGTAATCCAGCCCCCCAGTAATCCACCTGGGGGGATTTAGGGCCATGAACAACACTCTGAAAGCAGAGGAGTTGACTCATCAGTGATTGGCCACCATCTGGGGATGAATCAGTGAACCTGAAAGTTCCCATGGCATTTAACAAACTGAAACATTCATGTAAAAATGAAGAGAGACAATGGAACTGGGGAGTAGAGAGGGCAGGGAGACAGTGCCTAAAGCTAACTGGCAACTAAATAAGTGTGTAGGATGGTATACTCAAGAAGAGAGTCACCATAGGACAATGGAAACATTTTAAGTGAGACAAACAGAAACTTTAAAATAAAATGAAAATATCAAGGTGAAAAAATTTTAGAAAATATAAAGTGAGATAAACACAAAGATAAAACACCCAGGTACTCCCATCCAAGTACTAAAGCTTCGAGATCAGACGAGATCAGGCGCGTTCAGGATGGTATGGCCATAGACTAAAAATGTGTAGTCCAGGCTGGCCTCATAGATGCCCCTCAACTGAAGAATGGATAGAAAATGTGGTACATTTACACAATGGAGTACTATTCAGCAGAAAAAAAACAATGGAATCTTGAAATTTGCAGGAAAATGGATGGAACTCGAAGAAACCATTCTGAGCGAGGTAACCCAATCACAAAAAGACAAACATGATACATACTCACTTATATGCAGATTTTAGACATAGAGTAAGGGATTACCAGACTACAATCCACACTGCCAGAGAAACTAGTAAACAAGGAGGACCCTAAAAGAGGCAAATTTTGCTCCCTGGAGAAGGGGAAAGGGTCAAGATCCCCTGAGCAAACTGAGAGCATGGGAAGAGGCGGGGAGGGAGCTATGAGAATGACAAGGGAAGAAGAGAAAGGATGCAGGGGTCATGAAGGAGCAGAAAGGTTGAGTCAGGTGTAGATTAGAAGAAAGGATATGTGATAGGTAGGGTTTTAGTTGGGGGGGGGGTGGTAGGAGAGGAAGGGAGGGAGAAGGGAACTGGGATTGTCATGTAAAACAATCTTGTTTGTAATTCAAATAAAAATGATAAAAATTAAAATAAAGAGCATGAAAAAAAATACCTAGAAACTTTATATTAATGTTGATGCATCACCTCAGAGTGAAAATAAGATTTCAAGCAGGGATTCCACCCAGAGTTCTGGAGACAGCAGTATGCCAGAATGAAAAAAAAAAAAAAAAAAAAAAGCATAAAGAACAAATCCTTCCAGGTTTCTGTAAATAGGACATTTGTTTTTCAAAGATGAGGAAGTGAAGAATTTTCCAGTCAAGGAAAAGCAAAGGAGGTTCATAAATATCCCTTTCCATATGTCGTGCTAAAAGCTTTACTTGATGCAGGATTATAACTGTAGATGTAAACATTGACCTGATGGTAGAAAGAAAGCACCATTTTCCAGCCTTGAGCAGCATTAGAAACAATTGGCCATCTAAACAAAACTCATTAACTGTTACTTGCTTTGACAATAGAAGGTACACTGTGAAGTGATTGACAGATTAGCCTGCAGGAAGACACACAGTTGAAAGCTGCCCTGTGTCCAGTGAGAGCTTTTCCTTAGAAGCCAAAAGTATGGATAGAGTGTGGTTAACTGAACTTTTGTGAAGAAACCCAAGACAGGAATTTATAACTCAAAAAAACTATAAAATTAACCAGCATCAGGGATAAATGACTTATTAAAGTATTTCCTGTTACTTTCTGCTAATAGATACGCTGCTTGATAAAGTGAAGGTTTTCACGCTGAAATAAATGTGTGTGGTGACAGATAACTGAGTTCTCAGCTTCTCCATGTGGTAGCCACAGAGGCAGAAACAGACAACCTCCAGTCTATATCTGAGCCCTCTTAAAGACACTGTGAGCATTTTCTGTGTGACAGTCTATGTTTGAACCCTCTCGTAGACTCTGTGAGCATTTTCTGTGTGAGCATTCTTTTCTCAGCATTTGGAATAGTGTATAGGTCAAAGGACATAACTAATGAATTATTGATCTTTGACCTTCCACAGTACCATGTCTTCAGGCTTTTCTCCTCATGCTCCCTCCCTGGGGACATGGTTCTGCAGAGTCCCCACATTTTATCACACTTTCTGTGCCTTTCCTGAACTGCAGAAGCATCACTTAGAACTTGGCTCATTGAGTCGTTCTGTGTCATTATTCATTATTAAACACCTCCAAGGGCAGTTACTAATGCAGATAGAATTTGATTTATGTGTTCAGGAATCTAGGAGGATAAGCCATAGTTGGGCAACCAACAAAATATCCTTTCAGAAATCTCATAACAGTTGGGGGGGGGTTCGAATCACAATAAAACAGTAAAGTATTTAAATTTTGCATTAGAAAATATAATGCCGGCGTCAAAAGTATCCATCAACGCAGGTGATTTATTGAATAAAGGTTTGCATGTAAATTTCATGTCATTCTTTACTCTAAAAGAGCCATTATTTGTATGAAAATCATTTGGGAATCTCATTATAGGGAAAAATATACTGGCAGAGCTGCATCTCGGGAACATAACTCTTGGCGGGAATGGGTATTAATCAGAGTTCCTGTAAGTCTCAAGCATTAGGAAATTATTTCCCAGACTATTTGGCTGTCTCAAAAGAGCGTTGAGAGGAATAGTGGCGCTGTGGAGGAGCCCTTGATGATGGTGGACAGGGTGATCCGGAGCTTGCAGGCGGTGCTATGGCCCGCAGAGGTCCCAGTTCGAGTTGAGGCTGTAAAAGGCCGGTATGTTTATGAAAGGGCTTGCCTGTTAGCTAGAACATTTTGTTAAAACTAAGGGAACTGAATTCCTCTTAAGCTCATGTGAGGGAATCAATGTCCAAGCGCCATTGTGGCTCTGGGAAACAGAGTAAGAATGTGGAGTTCAGGACCGACCACTACCTCCCGCCTGCAGTGTTTCTCTTTGGGTCTGCTCATTTCTTCTGGTCATTTCCTCCCTGCATGGCTGTTCATGTTCATGACCTGAGTTTTACCATTTAGCATTTAGGGCGACACAAAAAGACTCCATAAGATGAAATTGCAATGAAATTCATCTCTGTTCTTGTCTGGTAGCCCTTTTCTTGTCACAAGAGCTTCAGACAAAGAGGAATGACGGACACGGAAGATGACACATCTGGGCACTGGGTTAACATGTGCCCTAGTAACTAGGTGAGTGCATGTTCTGCGTGACGGAAGACTGGCTGTGGGGTAGATAAACTGGAAGTGGTAATGAGGTACAGAGGGGACAAAAGGAACATGAGTTGGGACAGGGATCTGTCACAGCAGCCTCGGTTTGTCCTTTTATCCAACTATGATATGCAAGTAGATACTCCCAGTGAGAGATCTTTCAATTATGTACTGAATATGCAGGGCATTTATTTCCAATTTTTCTTCCCCAAACCTCCCATCTCACCTTTTCCCCTCCCATGATTCCCTTTCCAGTTCCATGAACTATACCAATCCCCCAAATATACATATATATTAAAAATTAAAATCTAAGACTTACATATGTTAAAAAAAATACATACTGTGCTTGTCTTTCAGGCCAGGGACACTTTGCTTAATTCCTAGTTCCAACTATTTTGCTGCAACTATCATTATTTCTGTGTGTAAGTCTTGGATCTACCACTGACTGCTTATGTGCATAGGGGCTCAGCTTGTTTTGGCTTCAATGTCTGGGCTACACACAGAGGTGGACAGGGACCAAATGACAATCTGCTTATGTCCCCAGTAGTGTATGTCACATGGTGAATGCTTCAATAGTCCACTTTGATTAGAGTGAATTGGACAGTTTATGAAATTGCAGGGTTTTTTTTTCCCCCCTCTACATGTTGCTAGGAGCTGTTAATTATAGTCTGGGAAATGGTTCACATTTACATTAGCTCTAAATACATTAACAGTTGAACCTGGGAAATTGTGCCAGTGGCTGAATGGCCTATTTTGGATGAACTGTTACTCGAATTAGTAAATTATGTGGCCAGGAATAAAAGAACCAGGTTCCTGTAAGTGCTTTATCTTTTCTAGGAGGTGCAGTGTTCATAGGGCTAGTGAGAGCAGGCACAGCCTCAAGTCTAGCACCCTCCCCTCTGATCTGTTCTTCCTCTTGAGAACTGGTTTTAGAGGATGAGGGATTGTGGACTTGGATATGTGATTCAGTGGTTAGGAGAATTTGTTGCTCTAAGACCCTGGTTTGATTCCCAGAACCCTTGTCAGGTGACTTACAACTTTGTCTGTAACCCCAGAACTAGATGATCCAATACCCTCTTCTGACCTCTGGTCACCAGACATACATACATGGAGACAAATATACACACAAAATACATCTTTTTAAAAATGCCGAGGGATTGCATTTTTAAAATATTGTATTTAATATCCACACAAGCATATAATGTGCTTTGGTCAAATCTCACCGCCCCCATTGCTTCCTTTCCATTTACCCCCGTCTCCCCCACTTCATTCCTTCCCAGCTATGTTCCCTAAGAATCTCAGCTCTCCATTCTTTAAACCTCCATGATAAGCTAGAGACACATTGGAGTACCTGCTAACATCTCAGGGGCTTCCCACATTAATCCTTTAGTAGAGACATGGACAGCTCAATCTTTGATTTACAAATTTTTAAAGGAGGGAAAGGGAAACTCTTCATTGAGCCCTACTCCACTGGTTTTACATTTTATGTAAACTGATTTACTATTGACGCACTGAAAGACAGAAGTATGTCCTAGCCTTGTCTGCTCTCTAAGCAGGGCAGTGTGTCAAGGAAAGACAGACCTAGGTATGTTCCACCCTTGCCTGCTCTGGAGGGCTGAGTGTTAAGGAGTAGTCTTAGTCACACACACACACACACACACACACACACACACACACACACACACACACACCTGTTAATATGGAAAGCAAAAGCACAGGGACACAGGATGTGTCAACCCAAATGAGCATTTGATGTAAGCACAAGTCACCAGACCAGAAACACAGGATCTGCTTTCTCTGTCTAGCCTTTTCTGTTCCTGTGTTATGTTTCTTGGCTAAAATGTACAAATCTAATCACACTTTAGATTTTACCTCATCCATGTTAAGAAACTTCTGCCAGCTTATCTCAGGTTAGTCTTTATTTTTGTCATGATTCACTGAGTCTCAAGGATAAAACTCAAGATGCAGAAATATACCCAGCTCTTGTTTTCTTTTTTTCATTTGTTTGTTTAGGTATGTTATGTGGTATGAATGTTCCCTCCTGAAGGTGTGCATCTGTGTGATGGTGTTTAGGCCACGAGCTGATATTGGACAGCTTCCTCCATCATACTCTTCCTTATATAGACCTCTTACCAAATCTGGGTCTTTCTCTTCTATGAGCCTAGCCTATTTAAATAGCTGGCATCTATTTCCATCTTCCTAGTGCAATGGCTATAGACCAGCCACTCTGCCTGTCTGAAAAAGCATGTGGGTGCTGGGATTTGAACTCCAGTACTCAAGATGTTTTTCTGTGTCCTCTCACTGGCCTTGCATCTGCCTTCTAGGGATGTAGTTTGTGACAATCATTAGGCTAAAGGTTAAGTCTGGAGAACCAGAGCAGGGCACAGTCTGTGTGGGAGCTGTCCTACAGCCCATGTCAAGGAAACTTCTTTGCACTTTTTACTTAGTAATCATTTCTGGCTGCCTCATAGAGAAGTGATCTTTGGGCCTTTAGAGAAAGCTCCACTGCCTCTCACTGCATGGCTGAGATAAGTTTTAAATCCATGCCTCTTTAATATTAATGGGATATTCATTAACACTTGAACACTCATTGTGTCCACAGCTGTGCCTTGGACCCCTAAGTCTGATGAGAATCTGTAGAGATAAGTGACATAAAACATCCCATTAACAGCCTGTCAGTGGCAGTCCCCCGCCCTTCCTATCATGGTACTTGCTGAGTGACCGCAGTAACAACATGGCTTTCCTTTTTAATTACACTCAATTAATTGCAGTGCTCTCAAATCTGGTTGAAAAGAAAAGGCTTGAGATGCTATCAGGTGAGTGAAAAATACAGTCTTCCTTACTTTTTTTTTTTTTTCTCGGCACCTTCTGTGAATCAGTGTGTTGAAGGTTCAATTGGTTTAATTATGCCAAACCAAATCTAGAAGGAATATGGTAAATGCAATTAAAATTTAATCAGTTTATATAGAGTAGATTCAATACAGTTTTCTTCAAATAAAATAAGCTTAAAGGTATGTTGCTGACCTACTCCAGGCATAAATGGGTTTGTCTGTAATCTAGGCAGTTACAGTTTTGGTGTGGAATATGTGTGCTTGTGTGCTATGTGACTCTGTGGCTCAGGAAAACCACTAAAATCAGAACTAGCTGTTGAATGTTGATACATACCTGGTACTTTAGGAGACATCTTAAAAAACAAAAACTTGCTTCCTACTTTGTTGAAATAACTTATCTATACAACAAGCAACTTAAGAATATTTCTAAACTACCAAACTGAGATCTCCAACTGTGTATTTATTCACATACTGATATTCAGAGAGATTCAATTTTGATTTTGATTTTTCCAAGTTAAATTCTATACTGTTTGATTTGATTCCTCATCATATAAATCAATAAGGCATTTACCTAAAGCAAAAAGTACATAACTTGAAAACATTAACCATATAAATTCCTTAGTATTTGTCTAATCGTAGGTTCAATGATTACTCAATGATTACCTTGGAAATTTGATTCCATGAAGATGGATATCACAACAGCTTGGATACAATTGTTTTGAACAATAATAAATTGCTGATGATGACTATGAGGGCACTTATCTTTCTTCTTTGTATAATTTTAAAAAGTAGCATAAGAGTTGAAGCAATTAAAACACAAAGAGATAGGTCAATAGGTTGGTGCCTTTTGTTCCTATGGCTAATTCACTCCATGGAAAGCCATCCATAAAGTTTGATTTGTTTCTTACATAGCCGATGGGAGCCAGTTATTCCACCAATGGCCCTGGGATTCTCTGGGAACATCTCTGCAGTAAATGAAGTAACAATTACTCTCATGACAACATTGAGATGTCAGTTGCCTTTTGAAGGTATTAACATTTGACCAAAGCAATGGCACATGAATCGATGATCTAAATCTGTGAACACCATCTGAAGGTACAAGCATGGCATGTTGCACATTCATTGCCATGGAAAGACATGCCAGGTTCACTTAGCAAGTACCTCCTTGGAGCAGAAAGCAGAATGAATAATTTTTATCAAATTTCAAATCTTGGATAGTTACCTTTTATAACCTTCCATGTGAGGAAATGTGAAGTGTGTATGAAGCACTCTGGATGCCAAAGCAGGTTGATTGTCTCCAGGAAAACTTACTCTTTATACTATTTCACATGCAAATTAGATAAGATGCAGTTTTCATTAAATATTACTTTTTGTTGGAATGGCTGACTGGAAAATAATGACCAGTTTGACTTAAGTGTTCATAAACAGTTTGCTACAAAACAGCAGCAACAATAACCTGAGAGAGAGAGAGAGAGAGAGAGAGAGAGACAGAGACAGAGAGAGACAGAGAGAGACAGAGAGAGACAGAGAGAGAAAGTGAGCATGCCACAACAGGAAAAACATTGGCATTTACTCGTAGCAGATGGTAAGAACAAAGGTTTCATGTGAAACATCTAAATTAGGGGAAAATTCTACCTACCACTGTGAATGCAGCAGCTTTCCAATTTTTCAATACGAATGTTTGGAAGTTCTGTTATACTGGATGTGCCCAACTCAGAAGGCCAAACATTCCAAGTACCCAACAGAAAATGTCAAGAAACATAAGCATCCTTTAGAAAGAGCATTGCCACCAGTAGTTGATTTTAATACAATAGAATGTGAAGGATAATGGGGTGATTTTGATGTAATTGGCCCCCACAAGCCCATAGGGAATGGCACTATTAGGAGGTGTGGCTTGTTGGAGTAGGTGTGACCTTGTTGGAGGAAGTATGTCATTGTGGGGGAGGGATTTGAGCTCTCCTATGCTCAACCTATACCTAGTGACACAGTTCACTTCCTGTTGACTGCAGATCAAGTTGTAAAACTCTCAGCTCCTTCTCCAGAACTGTGTTTGCCTTCATGCCTCCATGTCCCACTATGATGATAATGGACTAAATCTGAGATTGTAAGACACCTGAATTAAATGTTTTACTTTATAAGAGTTACTGTGGTCATGGTGTCTTTTCATAGCAATAGAAACCCTAAGACAGAAGTTGGTACCAGGAGTGGGATATTAAGTGTGACAGGCCTGACCATATTTTTGATGGTGGAATTTGGACTTTGATAGTTTGGGTTAGGAAAGCAGTGGGATGCTTTAAAAACTGCTCAATTGGCCATACTAGTAGGAGCATAGAAGATTTGAACTGTGGGGTGATGGTTCAAGAGGTTTCAGAGGAGAAGAATTTTAGTACTTTGCCTATAGAATGTTCTTGTGATATTTTGGTGAAGAATGTGACTGCTTTTTGCCCTTGTCTAAGGGCAAATCTGCCTAAGGCTAAAGTGAAGAGATTTGGATTAATTCTGTTGGCAGAGGAAATCTCAAAACAGCTTAGTAGAGCTCTGTCTGGTGGTTATCAGTGGTAACTCTAATGAAGATATATAATGAAAAGGAACAAACTAAGCAAGGAAAAACACAAAATGTAAATTTTGAGGAGAAAAGGAGCACCAGGAAATGGAATGCAGCTAAGTCCTGAGTTCATAGAGATAAAAAGATTAAGAAATGGAATTAAGGGAATGGTAACTTCTGGGTTACCCACCCAACTTGTGAAAAATTTCCAAATTGTGAAAAGGAATTAAAGAAAAACTTAGTCAGGGGCTGTCATATCTCAGAATTTGAGTACAGCCTGGTCTACAGAGAAAGTTCCAGAACAGTCAGCTTAAGCAATGAAGATAACCATTGAAAACAGAAAGATGGTGAAGATGTAACTGAACTAAGAGGCCATGTATAGTGGGAAATTATCAATATGGAGTCAGGTAGAAATACAAGGGTATTTAATAGGTATTTAATAGGGAAAAGCCTTACTTACAGAGCAACCTAGCCAGCTGGCGCGGTAGCGGTCTGTATGCAAGCCCAAAAGTGAAACCAAAAGAGAAAACGCAGTCACTCTATGTCACCCTGACCACGCCCTCGCAAGTGTGGTCAGGCACACCTGTAGCCAGCCCCTAAGTAGTCACGGCTACAGCTTCCCCTACAGCCATGTTCCAGCCCCTGCAAGCAGCAGAATTTTGTAGCTTCAGTCATGTGGTTCTGGCTTTAGAATTAAGGATAGAAGAAAGGGGCTATGAAGTTTGTCTCTCCAACTAAAGAAATCTGCTGTGGCCAGGCATGTATCAGGGGTGTCCCTGATGGAGGCCTATAGATACCATTGTGTGAAGCTATGAAGGTAAAGCCTGGATTGCCTAGGAGATCCAAAATGTTAGAGATGCCAGAACTGCGGGATACCTGCCAAGGAGAAATGCCAACAGCGGGGAAATAGCCCAAAAGAGAGGTATGTTGTAATCAACAATGCTGAAAGCAGTTGGAGATCTGAAGAACATTTTGACATCAGACATGGAAGTGCAGAGTTTGGAGTTTGCCCAGCTAGGTTTTGGTCTTGGCTTTGGTCCAGTAAATCTTCATTATGTTCCTTTCCCTAAGTTTTCGAAAAGTAATGTATATCCTGTGCCATTATATGTTGAAAGTATGTGATATGTTTTTTTTTTTATTTGCTGGTTTATTGTTTTTGTCTTATTAAGAGATTGCATGAATCTCATAAGAGACTTTGAACTTTGGACTTTTAAACATTGTTGAGACTTTGATGGACTATGGGGTCTTGTGAAGTTGGACTATATGCATTTTGCATTATGATATTGTTACAAACTTATGGGGACAAGTGAGTGGAGTGTGGTGGGCAATTGGCCCCCATAAGCCCATAGTAAATAACACTATTAGGAGACATGACTTTGTTGGAGTAGGTATGGCATTGTTGAAGGAAGTTTGTCACTGTGGGGGTGGGCTTTGAAGTCTTCTATGCTGTACCTATGTCCAATGTCTCAGTCGACTTCCTGTTGCCTGTGGATCAAGATATAGAACTCTCTGCTCCTTCTCCAGCACCACGTCTGCCTGCATGCTGCCACGTTCTACCATGATGATAATGGACTAAACCTCTGAAACTGTAAGTGAGGCACCCCAATTAAATGCTATCCTTAATAAGAGATGCTGTGATCATGGTGACCTCTCACAGCAGTGGAAACCCTGAGTAAGACAGATCACTCGTCTAAGAACACAACTTAGAAAAAGGGAAACAGAGAACATGGAACTTGAAAGAATGACCTAAGGAAACATGAATAACCAAGTAGATCTCTTCAGCCTCCAATAAATTATAAGAAGCAAGGTTCAACATAAGAAAAGGAGGGCATCCGGGCATTGGTGGTGCATGCCTTTAATCCCAGCACTTGGGAGGCAGAGGCAGGTGGATCTCTGTGAGTTCGAAGCCAGCCTGGTCTACAGAGTGAGTTCCAGGACAGGCTCTAAATCAATACAGAGAAACCCTGTCTCAAAACCACAAAACAAAACAAAGAAAAGGGGGGCTGGAGAAGAAGGATCAGTGGTATAAAGCACTGGCTGCTCTTTCAAAAGACCTGGGTTCAATTCCTACTACCCTCCCAGGGATCACAACTATCTATTACTGCAGTTCCACAGGCTCTGACACTTTCTTCTGGTCTCTTCAGGTACCATGTGCCCATGACACATTGACATGAAGTAAAATAGTCTCTCCAGAGTGAAATATAAGAAAAAAGTAAGTAGCAATGAATAAATACTACAAGTGAGTTTCAAAGTCTTTAGAGAGGAAAAACTAATGAAATGTTTCAAAAAAGAGTACCAGACGTGTCAGCAGTAAGGAGGGATTGGTGTGATGTGAAAGTGACAACAACATGAAACTATTATTGAGAGGTGGTTAGACATTAAGAGACGTTCACATAGGCTATAGAAAAGTATTGAAAGACATAAAAGCTACTCTCCAGTAAAGTATATCAATCTGTAAGGGAGACTCATGCATTTAGAAACCATGTACAAATGATCCCAAGATGGTCTATGAGGAGGCTATGAACTCAATTGATAAGCATTTATATGAACAAATATTCAAATAATAAATAAACAGAATCTGAGAGATTTTTGCTAGTGAACTCATTGATATAATAAAAGGCAACATTCTGGAAGGCAGAACAAGTACTCAGGAGTACTTTTTCCAGAGAAATTATTATGTTTTGACCATGAGATTCAACCAAAGATAAAACAGAAATTAAGAACCTGCTAAAAGCGAAGTAAAACAAGTGACTGGAAACTGAATGCATTTTTTTAAGATGGCAAAATCCTGGATCAGAGAGATAACAGAGCAGTGCTATAATCTCCATTGCACAGGGCTTCAGGTTTTTGTGATAAGACTGGGTTCTTGCTGTTACAGAAACATAATAAACCCACACGCTAAGTTTGCTACCTTAACTTCTGAGGACTTTTAAGGTAGTAACCTCTTCCAGCTAAGCAGCATTGGAAGACTCCATGTCAGTGTCACCCCACGTTGGACATCTGATGGACACATTGCCTCTTGCATATTATTTTAAGAACCTTGGTTATGCTCCACAGGAACCCATATGAAATGGGGACTCTGTAATCTCCACAATATACTTGAAGAAACTAAAGCAGTACATTAGGAACACAGATAGGATCTTGTAGGTGACATCACACAGCTATCCAAAAGGAAAAAAGAAGTGAAGGCTTTGCCACTCCATATTCTTATGAGGTACTGTTCAACTAGTGTATGGATTTCTGCTTTAATATGAAGTCTCTTGATTCAGGTCTCACCTCTAGACAGAGGTGACTGCATACTGTATGAACTTTCTTACAGGGAAAAATCAACTCCATAAGCTGTCTGATGATGAGATGATCACAAAGCTAGTGTATATTCTGAAAAGCTGCTATACTGATTAAGATGAGAACCTCTCCAAGTTGCAGCTGTCAGCACCCGAGTGAGCCCCTCAAAGGAAGGATCACAGTAGAGGCACCTTCTTTGACATGCAGCTGTCAAAAAATGTGTTGATTGGCCACATTACCCAGAATGCTTTGAGGTAAAAAAAATCATTGTGTTTATTTTAAAATCTCATGTGTGTACATGCATGTGTGCGGGAATGGTTTTGTGCATGTGTGAGTGCATACATGCAAGCAAGCAAGCTTGTGTGTGTGTCTGTGTGTGTGTGTCTGTGTGTGTGTGTCTGTGTGTGTGTGTCTGTGTGTGTGTGTCTGTGTGTGTGTGTGTCTGTGTATGTACATGTGCCATAGCATGTATGTGGAGGTCAGAGGACAACTTTAGGTATCTTGGCTTCCACTTTGAAACAAGGTCTCTTCATTGTTGTGGGTGTCAGGAGATCCCCAAAAGCTTGGGGACCACCTGGCCTATCTCACCAGAGATGTTCTGGAGCTGTAGATGAGCATGAGTTCTGGGGATCGCATTCATATTCTCGCAATTGTGCAGCAAGCACTTTACCCATTAAGCCATCTTTCTGGCCTACAGACATAATTAAACAAGTTAACAAAGATCACCTTGATTTGATCCTTCCTCGAGATATATTTGTGTCTTACATTAAACTGTTGAAGGAAATCAGTTTTCCCAGAGCCAGCCTCCATATTTGAGCAACTAGTTATAACTAGAGAAATTTCTATAATAGGGAATGGGAATAGCCTGTGTGGAAGCAAATGCCACCTAAAAGCATATGACTGTGAAGGGCCAATGAACCTTCCTGGCAGCTGAACTCCCAGCCAATTAGAGGCTGGAAACCCCCAAAGTATGACAGTTATCGGCAAATACCAACTCCAGGCAATAAGCCAGTTTCTGTATGCTTTGTGTGTAATTTCCAAAGCTGGGGTGGGAGGTTCTCAACCACATACCACTGCGTTCCTGGGAAGCTTCTAAGGCCCTTTTCCTTTCCTCAGATAAACATTATTTCATTGAACCCATCTCAGAGTTTTCTTTTAATAAGATTGTTTGATTTTTATAACTAAATGACACCCAGATTATAAGGTTGGTGAGTAAGGGCTATGTGTAGGAAATGGTGGTCATGGCACAAAGGTAAATACATGTGGGAAGGGGATTTCTGAAACAGTATATTCTTAGTTTCTTTGATGTGAAAGCTGAGACCTCAGGCAGGTAAACTGTTAACTCCCTCAAAGGAAAATTTTTGATTTCTATGGTTCTCGAAAACACAGTGTCCCTCAGAAAGGCTGGATAAAAGTAGTGAGGGGGACTTGGACTAGCCTAGTGACCACAAATATGTGGTTGTAATTCATGTACCCCACTGTCTGGGAAATAATGGGGGCTTGGATTAGCCTAGTGACTACAAATGTGAGTCCGTAGTTCACATACTCCCTGTCTCAAATACAACTTTTGATAGAGATCTCTTACTGGGGAGTTCACTGTGGATGTTGATGCTGTTTGGAACCCTGTCTAAATCCCACACATGGGACCAGCTCTTGCGTTAACACAGATCTGTTGAAATACTTCTTCACCATCAACTTCCTGGAATATTTTACTCAAAATTGTTATCACTTCTTCAGAAAGTTCATAAAGTTTACAAATGAAATCACTGGGGACTATGAATTTTAATGAAAAGGATCTTAAACTACAAATTCAATTTTATTAATAGATGTGGCACTATCTCGTGTATTTCTCCTGAAATCAGATTTGGTTTAGGGCAAACTCTAAGGAATTGGGCTATTTCATCTGGGTTTGCTAATTTACTAGCATGAGGTACTTTAAAGACTTTATTAGCTCTCTTAGGTGTTTATAGGATGTGTGTTAATGATACTTCTATTATTCCTAAAATGTGTCTTCCTTTTCTTCCTGACCACTCCGGCTGGCAGTGAGTGTGACCGTGATTGATATTCTCAACACACAACTTGTGGCCTCCAGTGATTTCCTCTGTTGCTCCCCATTCTATATTTTATCCCTCATTGAATCTTTATTATTTCTTCCTCCCTTTCATATCATGTTTGCTCTTTTCTATGAATTATGAGACAGAAACTGAGGCTATTGGTTTGAGGTTTCTCTTTCTTTTAAAGTATATGTGCACATTTACTGCTGTGAATTTAACATTTGCCTTAGGTTTTGTCGCTAACACTGTATTTTATACTTTCATTTTTACCCAAATCATTACGCTTTATTTCTTAGTTAACCACAGGTCATTTGGAAGTATGATTTACATTTCCAAATATCTGACGTGTTTTCAGACCCCTCCCCCTGCATTGATTTCTATTGTAATATAATTACAATCAGAGAAGATATTCTAAATATCTTTTAGGTCTAGTTAAGCTTTTGCAAAATATTATTTATATTATTATCTATGTACATTTTGAAGGGGAATTCTCTAAAAATCACAAATTAAGGTTGAAAGTAGTTTTTTGGCTCTTCTATATTCTTCCTGAATTTCTGCCTCTTGTGCCACCATTTTTGAAAGACATCTCTGAGTAGATTCATCAACTTGAATATTTTCTTTGCAGTTGTGAGTGTTAGATGCATTTGACACCTGAATGTTCTGTACCCTACCCTCCTTGTAATGAATTATCCTCTTTCTGTTCAGAAAATTCTGCTTTTCCATTGATCTGTCTTGAAATCGACATTTTTCTGATACTAGTTTCCTGTCTCAAGCTCTCCTTTGACTAGTGATAGCTTTACCAGGACATATTTTCTGTCTTTCACTTATACTCACACTCATACTCATACTGCCTGAAGATTTTCTTGCAGCCGTAAGTGAGTATAATTTCTGTCACGAATGGGGTGTTTGAACGAGTGTATATGGTAGGACAAGCATGCTATTGGGTTTCCTGCTGCATCAGCTGCTGGCTTCCTGTATCTCACATCTGTTCTTAACTTTGTCTTGATCCTTTCATCTTCTTCTAAGAGGCTGTTTTTATGATTTCACCTTATTTCCTTCACCATTTTATTAGCTACAGTTTTTGTTTCTTAACTTAATATTCTCATTAAGGGTTAACACACAGTATTAACCTGTTAAACTGAAGGGAAAATGTCACAGAACTCATCTCTGGGAGGACCTCGGTGCAGAATATTTCATTATCTCTCAGCCACTAAAGCATTCTGTGCAATTGTCTTAAATCTGCTCACATTATTATTGGTTTTATTTAAATATCCAGTTATAGTCTGAATTATTTAAATGATAAGAACAAATTTACATATCTATCTAAGTAGTTGCTATTTCTGGTCTCATTGTTTGTGCAGATGGATATTAATATTTGACATTTAAATGACTGCTGTTCACAGCCCTTACATTGGGACTCTGCTGAGGATGGATTGATTTGGCTGTGTACATCTGGGTAAGTTTTTTCCTTTGCCTTATAGAACTATTTTTGTATGCTACCAAGTCCTAGGTTGATAGAACTTTCCCTGTCATTCCTCCAAAATGTTGCTCCTATGTCTTCTCACTTGCAAGTAGTCTGTTGCCATTCCTCTCTTAATTCTGGCTGTTCCTGTACGTAATGTGTCTTTTTGCTCTTAACGCTCTTAAACTTGTTTGTATTTCTCTCTCTCTCTCTCTCTCTCTCTCTCTCTCTCTCTCTCTCTCTCTCTCTGTGTGTGTGTGTGTGTGTGTATGTATGTCTCTCTCTCTCTCTCTATCTCTGTGTGTGTGTGTATGTGTGTGTATGTGATTGTGTGTGTGTGTGTGTGGTGTGTGTGTATGTGGTGTGTGTGTATGTGGTGTATGTGTATGTGGTGTATGTGTGTGTGTGGTGTATGTGTGTGTGTGGTGTATGTGTGTGTGTATGTGTGTGTGTATGTGTGTATGTGTGTGTGTATGTGTGTGTATGTATGTGTGTGTGTGTATGTATGTGTGTGTGTATGTATGTGTGTGTGTATGTGTGTGTGTGGTGTGTGTGTATGTGTGTGGTGTATGTGTGTGGTGTATGTGTGTGTGTGTATGTGTGTGTATGTGTGTATGCGTGTGTGTGTATGTGTGTGTGCATGTGTGTATGTGTGTGTGCATGTGTGTGTGTGTGTGTGTGTGTGTGTGTATGTGGGGGGGTGTGGGGGGGATGTGTATGTGTGTGTGTGTGTGTGTGTGTGTGTGTGTTCTGTGTTTCAGGGCCTTGCACATGATTGCTCAGTGCATCGCTTCATTCCCATCACATAATGCCTTCCCTTGAGTTGATGACCCTGAGCATGGGTGGTCACATGTTTAATGATTCTCTCCTTCAGGTATTTCCGTGCTTGGGTTTTATTTAGATTCCTGGAATTGTGAGTTCAAATTTCTGCCATATTTTGAATATTCCTATTTTTAATTCTTAAAACATTTTCATGCCCCCCTTTAGCTGAAGCACTCAAATTCCATCTGCATATTTTACCAACATCTTTGAGTTAATCTATTGGTTTTATCCTGTATGTTTTTCACATATGCAACACAGTTTTCATCTCTAGATCTTTAGCTTTTATCCTCACTTTATCGATCCGTGTCTCCACTGAACGTTTGGTACATGTAAGATACTGTTCTGAACACTATTTGTATTTTGAATCTTGCTTCTAAGACTCATCTGGTGAGATCTAACCAGCATTACTCTACCCACCAGATCAAACTCCTCCATCCATACAAGACCTTAGGAACTTACTCAAGTCCCATGAATAAGTTTTCCATGGCTTAGTGGCAAAACTCTCCTCCCAGTTCTCTGTAAGGTTAGATGCTCTTCTCATAAAGCCTTTGGCAAGTCCTTCTCTAGATGTTGAATGTTTCTCCCATGATGCATGTGCTCCTCAGTGCTTTGCTGGACACACAATGGGGGAGAGTTTGCTACATATTTTTAGGCCTATCTATCTATCTGTCTATCTCTACTTATCATCTGTCTATCTCTACTTATCATCTGTCTCTGTCCCTGTCCCTGTCCCTGTCCCTCTCCCTCTCCCTCTCCCTCTCCCTCTCATCTACCTACCTACCTATCTTCTATCTCTTATTTTTCTTCCCTGTACTCCTTTAAAATCTTAGACTTCCTTCTTGGTCTCTCTGTACCTTCAAGTTGTCTCTTTAGTGCAAATGGTCCCCTGGGAATCCCTGGGTCCCCTCATTGTAGCATACCCTAGAAGCCCTCTATAATCTGGGAGTGATTCTAGGTATTTCTCCAGTAGAATTGCAAATAAGGCATAGGGGCTCTCCCTCTTCTCTCTGTCTCCTCCTTCCTCTCCCCCTCTCTCTCCCCTCCCTCTGTATGTACGTAGTCCAGATCTGATTGGAAGAATCATGAAAACTCTCAAGTCAAGCACAGCAGTTCCTGTCAGTTCCTTCCCACACCTATTAGCCCCCACGGTAAAGCTGAGGATTGAAGAGTGGGGCTTGACTAGTAGGTTTCAGTGCTCCAACTTAGACTACAACACATTTGAACTTGAGTTCTTTGTCATGGTTTCTTATCACACCACTTTAAATCCAAGAGGCATGGAGAAAACTCGGGTTCTCCACAGAAAACTTGTAATGTTGGGGAAGCAGATTTTTGGTTTTTTGTTTGTTTTGTTCTCAAGGCCACTTACAAAGGAGCCATCTATAGGCAAAAAAAGGTTTTCATAGGAAGGTAACCAAGATTCTGGGTAAATTCTCACGACCTGATAAAAAAGGAGAGCATGAAGCAGGTATTTGGTTGTTCAAGGCAACCTTGCCTTGAACATAGAGAGGATGAGAGGAGAATTTGTCTGTATGTGCAGCCCACGTATTCCTCAAGTAAAGGCAGCAGAAGCACAGAGAAGCAGCTACATACAGGATTCCATGTTTGATATTTAACTGAGCAAAAAATCTATCTGGAGCTCTTCCAGCAGCATTGTAAATACTATTTGTACAGGGTAAGGAAAGAAAAATAAATGTTGCATTTAACTAAGTAAGCAGAAAGTCTCGATTTTCTTTGGTATAAGGATAGTAAGCTCACAAGAGCTCATCCAGAGGGCAGTACCACTCGTTTTCCCAGAGAGAACTTTTAAAATGGAGCATTTCAGGCTCTGGGGAGTGGATCAAATGCTTGCTGAGACCTGACATCAAACCTCTGGCACCCGTGTAAAAGGCAGACAGGATTCCATGGCCTGTAATGCCAGCACTGTGGGTGGAGACGGGGGCATCACTGGGATTTGCTGGCCACCACGCCTTGCTCTAGGTGCAGTTAGAGATCCTTTCTCAAGGTGGTGATGTGCAATAGAACAGGATATTGGACAGCCTCCTCCAATTCTCTGCATGCATATAGGGTCACACACATGGGATTTTAAAAATAAGAGCACATTCGAACACACATCCTGAACATTCCCACTCATGCAGGCATCACCCACCTGCGGCAGACAGGGAACTCGTGAGTTAGAGAGGGTGTCCTCATGGGGCAGGAGCTAGTCTTTGACACTGGACGAAATTCCCTGCAATTGGTGAGTTTTATAACAGAGGAGAAAAGGGATTTGAATAATTCAAGAGGAACTTCTAATTCTAGAGCTAATCAACAAAGGAGCAGTTGAATGCCTAAGCCAACATTTGAATACAAACAACAAAGGCACAGTCGGTGTTTGGAAAATTTACAGTAGACTGGCCTCTTGCCTAAGCAGGAAGACTGATAAATAAGCACGTACGTATATTTTTAAAGCCCATTAAACAAAGCCAAGGATCTTGCAGATGATAATTTATGACTTGGTGACTCAACGATGGCCTTTTCCAATGCAGCAGCTGTTCACCACATTTTAAAAACAAGCCACAGGTGGCCTGGAACAAGGCACAACTGAAGTCCAACCACATTGTGTGCATTTTCATTTGGAGAAAAAAAAAAAAGCCATGAAAATGCAAAAGACACTGTTGGAGCGACTTGTTGGAGTTCCAACAAGCCTCGACAGGGGCCACTAACCAAAAGCAATATGGCAGGTTTGATACATGTTTTAACTAATTTCTAAGATAGAATTTAAAGTTGCACCTACTAGAATTAGGGAAGAGATCCCAGGTGTGGACAAGAACAATGATGCCACTTGTTCTCTACAGAAGGCGGCTCTGGGAGAGAGGCAAAAGACCAACTAACAAACTCAAGGTGATCTGGTGTGAGCAATGCTGGGCTTCAAGATGTTGGACTTTCTTTGGATTAGTGGTTCAAGTTCAGAGCTCAGCTAGTTTGAGGCAGATGAGGTATTTTAGAGATAAAGTTATTACGATGTGAGATAAAGCTACATTCCCTTTGTAACTTGAATTCAGAAGATGGCTTGGAAACAAAGTCAGTTTTTTGTTTTGTTTTGTTTGGTTTGATTTTTTGAGACAGGGTTTCTCTGTGTAGCTTTGGAGCCTATCCTGGCACTCCCTCTGGAGACCAGGATGGTCTAGAACTCAGAGATCCATCTGCCTCTGCCTCCCAAGTGCTGGGATTAAAGGTGTGTGCCACCAACGCCCAGCCAAAGTCAGTTTTTAAAATCTTGTTTTTATTATTATCAATTATACAGAGTATTTCTCTCTCTCTCTCTCTCTCTCTCTCTCTCTCTCTCTCTCTCTCTCTCTCTGTGTGTGTGTGTGTGTGTGTGTGTGTGTGTGTGTGTGTATGCACATGCACATACATGCCTATGTGGGTATGTGCATGTGAGTGCAGGCATCCTGAGAGATCAGAAGAGGGAATCAGATCCTCTGGAGTTGTAATGTAAACCATTGTGAGCTGCCTGACATCGGTGCTGAGAACTGAACTTGTATCCTCTGGAAGAGCAGCATGTGTTCTTAACCACAAGCCAGGTCTCCATCTCCAACACCTGGTTTTCAGGGTTGCTAATAGAATCACAACAAGAAGAAACAGACACCACTTATTCAAAGTCTTGATTTTATGGATGAATTTTAAAAACCACTGAAATTCCTCAACCAGTTACAATAAGAATATATGTCAGGTACTAAAAGAACATTGCAGCCACCAAACCACAAACAGCTCTGTGAGAGCCTGAGGAGTAGAAGCAGGGGTGGAGAAGCACTTGTAGAGGCTTTGAAATTATAACTCTAGGTGCGGCTTCATTATTTTCCCCTTGTAATCTTGCTTAGACTGATTGCTCATCCACAACAAAGCTTTAGTATCTCTGCTACTTGCCTGGGGTCAGGTTACTTGTATTGTTCCAGGTCAAGGTCCATGAGAGATTGTCAGGAAAGGGCCCTCTGGAAGTACACTGTGAGCCTTGTGGTCTGTCATAGCTACTCCACTCTGCCACGACAGCATGGACAGAATGACAAACAAGACATTGAGAGATAAGTCTTGCTGAGCAGCCACAGGAGGTTGGTTGCTCACAGATACAGAGGTTTGGATTTCCTATATTTGTGTGTGTAATAACATGGTCTTCCTTTTTTTTTGTTTTGTTTTTTTTTTTTTTTTTTTTTTTGCTTTTCAAGACAGGGTTTCTCTGTCTTTGGAGGCTGTCCTGGAACTAGCTCTAGTAGACCAGGCTGGTCTTGAACTCACAGAGATCCACCTGCCTCTGCCTCCTGAGTGCTGGGATTAAAGGTGTGCGCCACCACCACCCGGCTCGATTTGTTTTTTTTTAACCAAGTACTTCACCATGCAAAAGCTCACTTACCTCGAAGGCTTTGCCAATAGCTCTAAATCAGAACATGGACAGAGGCTGTAGTGTGCTGACCCCTGCTCCAGGCAGTATGGTTGTTGTTTGATTTAAAAACTGGAAGGGTCGTGATTCAGAAACAGAATAGAACAAGACTCATAATGAATGCCTGAGTCCTAAACAGAAAGCTTGGCCTTACAAAGACAGTTCCCAAGAGCAGAAGAGCAAGCCCACAGATTTCCTTAGGAGTTGGTTTGTCTTCAACAATACAAGCCAAGCATCCACCCTGAATCACCATCCTCCACACAGCCAAATGTCAAATAAAGCATAAGAAAGTCCCCAGGCAGCCAATTCAGAAGAGCTCGCAGTCCCAGGTCAGAACCAAGAGGGAAGTACACTAATCCATAAAACCTTATTGAGTACCAGACACAAGGCTTAGTCGGATGTTAGAGACTCACAGCAAATTGGTATAAACCACAGTTATTCTCAATAGATAAAATACATTTAAATGTAATTAAGTGGAAGAGATTCATTAGTGGGATCTCTTAATATTTAAGAGCCTCAACCCCTTCTCAGTAAGAAATTCCATGATTCATTATCTGAGGGATGAGGAGGGGGGGAGAGGTAGGTGGTTCAAAATGCTGAATTCAATTTCCTCCCTGACACAGAAATGTCTAAAGTGCTGCACACCCTAAAGGGACTTTTAGCCATCTTTGGTTTTGTCAGAAGATGCTCTCCTTCCTCCCTGTTTTAACTAGATGGCAGGGACCATTTAAATTAATGAGCCTCACCAAAGTGTTTCCCTTGGAAATGGCAGGCTGTATTAACGTTTTCACAGCTCAGTTTCCAGCTATAAGCCTCAGTGTTGAATACCTATGTCGCAAACAATACCTCCATGTATGACCGGCTCTGCCAAGGGCAGATAGGAAGCTATGCGGTGAATGTTTTATTGCTACACACAGTTTAGACAGGTATGAAAACTGAAGGCCCAGTTAAAGTTTCAGAAATGTGATTCATGTCATCATGTGACATTGCTTAGTCAAGTTAGCTACTAAACTGTGAAAAGCAAATTTTCTTAACCATTCAAGAAAGTCTTAGAAATGCTGAAAGCATGTCTGTTCACACGGTTTCAACAATGCACACTTTGATTAGGATCCAATTAAATGCTTAGTAAAAATTCCCTGAATCCAATATTTTAACTTAGAATTATTTAACTTAGACTGAAGAATGAATATGCATTTATTGTGTGATCCTTGCCACATTAAAGCACAATAGATGTGTGGTGGGTCTATGGAGATATATGGCGGAGCTGCAGTTATAACTAAGATCTTTAAGAATATGTTACTTCTTCTCAATGGTACATTAAATGTCTACTTGTGTAGACAAAAGGAACAACAAATGTGTTTGTTTGTTTCAGTATAACCTGTTCTGGCCAAATATCTATTCCTTCAAACAATATTGTGCACACATTTACATTCTGTAATCACACAGAATGGTCTAGAGATTGCATGACTAAAGAAATGTTTCTGATAGACTGACCATATTAGGAAGTATTAAAGTAACCCACTCTCTTTTAGAGACCCCACCACTTTGGTGGGGGGTCTAGGTAGGATGCATGTGCTATCCTTTGGTCCCTCCATTTTGATCACCCTAGGGAATCTCTAGACCTGCCACTGCTAGCCTGAGTTTATTCTCCCAGCTCACCTCTATTCCATTTCAAATCCATCAATGTCCATGAAATTGAATGACCAATCCTGCTTTAAAGATGTTCAGAGTCAATTCCCTTTTCCCATATGCTAGCTTATCTTCCACCTGACCCACTGCATAGAGTACCAAACAAAACATCCAACCAGTTAGGATCAGGTGAAATTGTAAACTTGACCCAGAGTGCCTGAAGATTGAAAACCAAGCATCTTTCAGCTTGCCTATACCTGAAAGATTGGGACAACAGCAGCAAAAACAAAACAAAAAAACAAAACAAAACAAAAAAACAACAAAACAAAACAAAACAAAAAAAACATTGCCAGCACTTTGCATGAGTTCTTGTTAAGCTAATAGAAGAAATTCCTATTTTAGATTTAAATTGAAATACTCAACATCTCTTCTGTGAATTTGTACATGATTTTTGCTTGATTGTGATCTTTCTGCCTTGTTAGGCCACTCACATCCTCAAGCCCGTGCTGGTGCCCCCTGTAGGGCCCTGGTGCCATAGGGTTCTCTTTCTTCTGTTCAGATTGTCCCATCAATTCTAGCACCTGCCTCCTTATTCTCAAGCACTTTATTAATATCCTGATGTTGGTGAGTAAGAAGGGAAGATTTTAGACAAACATTTCATGGAATTGAAAATCATTCTGTCCTTCAAGTTGTGCATCGTGCAAGACATCTGAGAGAAGACTGCCCATGCCTGCCTTCCTGCCCCCTCATCCTATGTTGTGTATGACATGTGTTAATTATAGCAGGGTTGGGAGAAGCCTATCAGGTTCACAACATCACCAGGTGAGGAGAAGATGGTCCATAAAGATGCAATTCATCTTGACAGGAGATCCTAAAACTTAAGAATTTTGTTATAAAGAGAGTTGCTTTGAAATAACCATATATTTTGTTGATTGCTTTTTAGAACAATAGATGCATGCACACAAAAGTAATAGCCCACAAAGACTGCTGCCTAATTACTGGCATTTCTGGCCACAGGGCCCTGTATTGTGCTGGTTCTCTGCAAGCTCCTAGTGAAGAAAATCAAAGGCTTCCTGGTGGGAGAGTAAGGCAGGAGGTGTTTGTTCTAACTTCCACAGAGCTCTTCTTTTCCTACAGATTTTAAGGGACACATGGTGTAAAACTACCAAATTAAGGTCAGAAACATTTCCCTGACTCTCCCCAGTTCCCCTCCATGCTTGGTCATCTTTCACGCCAGCCATCTGTGCCTCACAATCAAGGAACCCCTGATTTGTTTTATTTCTCTACCGGCCGATTTGCAGTTTCTGCAGGTCTTTGTCAATTACGTAATACAGAAGCTTTTGGGCTCTGGATTCCTTCACTTGGTATAATTACTTTCATTGGTCCATTCCTTGCTAACATGTATTGCTGAATACATATTCTACTGTACATGCCATAATTATTTATGCATTTGAGTGCCATTGAGTGGCCATTTGAGTTCTTTCTAGTTTTTTGGTTATTCTGGACAAACTGTAGCATGCATTCTTGGACAAGTCTCCCTTGTGAATTAAGTTTCCAGTTTCTCTTATGTAAAAGTTAGAACTTGTGCTGCTGGGCTGTATGGTGAACACATGGTTAACTTTTAAAGAACTGTAAACTCTCTGAAGTGGCTTCATCATCTCTATTCTCACCAGCAATATACAAGTACACAATGCTTTATGTTTCTGCCAACACATGACATGGGCAGTCTTTTAATGCCAGCCGCTCTCGTGAGTATGAGATGACATCTCATTTTAAATTTCATTGCTCTTTGAAAGATTTTTCAAGTGCTATATGCCAAGCAGACACATTCTTTTAGGTGGAATCTTTTGAAACAGCTATGTTTCCTCTTATTGTTGTCTAACTCTGGGGTGTTTTGTTAAAAAAAGGTATTTCCACTGAAAACAGATTGGCTAAAATAAAAACATCTCCAAATGGCAAAACAATGACTGTAGGACCTGAAAGTAAAACCAAGAATACTAAACATGCTGAGAAGTCTATAGGTGAGAGTGACATACCACAGAGCAATTGAGATGGTTAAATGTTTCAGTATCAAGAAAGGAGAGTCAGATTATTCCTCAAGGTAATATATTTACATGTGAAGATTTTGCTTTTTCATTTTAAGTCTATTTTCTTATCTGGCCCCTGGAACTCCTCCTCTGTTATCACTGTACATCTTACTTGGGACTTACATATTTGAATGCACCATTGAACAAACTTCTGACTTTGAAATAACTTTGGATGTGTAGAGGGTTTCAAAGATAACAGAACATGGACAGATAACTCCTTCTCTGTGTTCCTTAATGTTAACATGGAATGCTTTTCAAATATGGAGAGCTAACTGTGGCATATTGCCACTCATAAATCTAGGTACCACGTTCTAATCATACAAGGTTTCCCCATGGCAAGGGTCCTATTGTTGTGCATAGTTTTGTTTCATTGTACTTGTGTTTTCTGGTACACACATTTCTAAGCCTTTTGTGTCTTTGCCATCTCTGACCTGGGCCAACTCCAGGAAGCCTTATCATATATTTGTACAGTGTTCACAGATTCGGGGTTCTTCAATGACCTGTTGGACATTCTGTATTTAGAGGACTCAGACCACAGAGCAGTAATTTCCTGTCATGGCCCCAAACAATGTCAACAGCCACTGATAATATTAACCTTCTGTCCCTGAGATGTGGGTAAGTCTATTTTCTCTGTGAAGATAATGCCAGTCTGTTGGCTTCACTTTACTCTTGGGTAGTAAATCACTAAGCCAAAATAAAGTTGTGTGCATTTCAAAAACTAGATTGTATGGTAATGTTTTCTTGAGTAAAACTTGTCACAATTTAGTGGCTTAAAGCAACACATACCTAAATCATGCCACTGTCATCTTGGCTTAGGAATTTGAGCATGGTCAGCTAAATCCCTTGACCAGGGTTCCATGTATGAGATAAAGAGACTATGGTCTCTCCAGGAGCTGACCTCTCCTTCCAGGCTCATGCAGGTAGGTGATCAGAAGAGAGAAGCTCACTGGGGCTACTGAGGTGAGGCTCCCTTTCTTGGCTAGCTGTTACACAAGCCTGATCTGAGCCACTGTAATGGAATCTGCTCTCATATCTTAATCTATTATACCACAGCTGTTGGCTTCTCCCAGGCTGTGGGTACCTTCTGCTCCTACACAAACTTCCTCTCAGGAAAATTTCCGGTTCAGATGGACTCTAATTATGTGAGGAATACCCTGCTTATGGGAGGGGATTCTACCACATGTACAGATTTAGCTATACAGGTGGAAGTTATGCAACCTTGGAGTGGGAGAAACAAGGGCGCCATCTAGTAATTCTTGCTCTCACCACTTGTCCCATCATTTCATCCCAAGAATTATTCATAGGTGTTGGAGAGAGAACTCGGTGCCTAAGAACAGGCACTTCCTGCTGTACAGAGGACTCAGATTGGTTTCCAAGTTAGAAGACACAGCTGCTTTTTCAATTCCAACTTTAAGAGATATGATGCCCTCTTCTGGCTTCTACTGGCAACTGTGTGCATGCGTGCATGTGCACACACACACACACACACACACACACACACACACACACACACACACACACACACACGCATATGCACCACTAAAAATTCTTTCTTATAAAGAGTTCTTCATAAATCCTAGAGGTAAGCAATCTGTCAGGTACACTTTTAACAGGTTTTTTCACCTGTGCCTCATGTTTTCCTCTCTGTAGAAATGTATTTTCAAATTGTAAATGGTAAGTTGATTGGTTGTTTATTATGATTTGTGCTTTTTGCCTCCTCCTTAAAACTATTTATCTTACCGAAGATCATAAATTTTTCTTCTGTTTTATTCTTAGAAGTGCCAGAATGCCAAAGCATTTAAGAGAGGCATAAAAGAAAAAAAATCAACAGTTACCTAAGCTGTGGAATCTGAAAAGAAAATAATGTTGCATCTTTATCCAGGTATCATTGAGAAAAGTTAAGTAAAAATGGTCCCAGGGGGAAACATAAAACATAAAGCCATGACTTCTTAATGGTATCAAAATTATTTATGACATACTACATGCAGGGATTTCTCACAAAATGAGGATTCTATTTTCTTAGTACAATATTGCAGAAAATATTTTGTTTCCAACTCTGTAGGAGGCATTGGGAAGAGCTTCACCAGGGACCATGAATGAGATCCTCATAAATATGGAGTTTATAGTTTGAAGAAGAAACAAGTGGAACTCAGGTTTCAGATTCTAGAAATATCATGCTTCAGAGAGACAGAGAGAGAGAGAGTAGTTCCTGTGTATCAGTGTAGAGGCCAGGCCAGAAATCAGTATCAGATGTATTTCTTGGTTGCTTTCCAACTTGTTCTTTGAGACAGGGTCTCTCACTGAGGCATAGTTCTCAAACTTGACCATATTGAAGGACTACTGAGTTACAAGGGTCTTGCTGTTGAAGGGAGAGCTCCCCATTTCGGCAGCCATGACAGTAACATGTGCTTGCCATGACCTTGCCTTGGTCACTAAGAGGTCAGATGCCTGCCTCGTGGCAAGGAACTAATCAGAAGTTAGCTGGTGGCGATATGCATTTCGGCTCTGGGTGTGCTTTACAGACAAGTGCACAGCAATGACGCACAGAGAATAGCAACCACCCTGAGAGGGTCTATAGGCCATAACAACCAATTGGCCAATCAACACAGGGCAAGCCCTCCAAGCCTGGAGGCACACCAATCCTGAACCTGTGCGTACCCCTAGACACTCCCCTTAAGCTGCCCCCTTCAAGATCTCTCTGCAGCCTGTTCGAGCTGTCTTTGCTAGCCATCCGCCATGGTGGGTGGGTGAAAGACCTGAGCTAACATGGGGTTAGCTTGTTAAACACCAATAAAGCCTCATGCAGTTTGCAGCAAGCTTTCAAATCCGCCTGGTGATTGGGGTGACCGTGGTCCTGGGCTGAGACCCTGAAGGCCTGAGTTTTCCAGGGGTCTAACACGGTCTCTGCCTGCTCTGTGGCTATAGGCATAAGTCACCACAACTGGCTTTTATTATGGGTGCTGGGGACACAAACTCTGATCATTACAGTCATGTGATGACAAGTTTGCCAACCGAGACCTCTGCCACACCTCAGCCCTGAATTTTCAAGCAATATTCTCTAGCTTTCTATCTGCCTCAGTAATATTCTAGAAAGGAAAGACAAGTTGGGTGAGTGCCACTATATATCACTATTTCCACCTAGGAGTAGACCCTGTGGGTCCTTTATAGGGTTATTGATGGGGGATGTCCTTCTGTATATGTGTTTCTCTTATTGGTTAATGAATAAAACATTGATTGGCCAATAGCCAATAGAGGCAGGAAGATAGGTGGACTAGGAGACAAGTTGAATTCTGGGAAAGGTAGGCAGAGAGGCTCTGTGAGAGGGGACACCATGTAGCCAAAAGAAGTAACAGGTCCCGGCATTATCTGGTAAGCCAAGACCACATGCTTATACGTTGATTAATAGAAATGGGTTAATAATTAAGACAGAGCTAGTCAATAAGAAGCCCTAGCCATTGGCCAACAGTTTAATAATTAATATACGTCTATGTGTTTATTTGGGGCTTGAGAGGGGGCTGAATTTGGCAGGAAAAAAGAATCGACAGCTGCAGATTGCATATACATAGGAAGTGACTTTAGGAGGATCTGGCCCACTTCTTGTCCTTTAGAAACCCTGGCTGATCATTGGCACCCAGCACTCCTACCACGTCTCTGCATACAGGATCTCAGTGGGGATCCCAGCTATTCCAGGCTTCCTGCTCTTTCTTAGCAGGCAGCTCGGATATGAACTTCAATCCCACATTGCTAAGTATACAAGTTATCCAGTGCTTCCTCATCAGCATTTTGAGTGAACCATTGCTGTCCTGTTACATTCTCCTTTCTCCACAGGTCTTGCTTCTCCAAATGGATATCAATGGTGCACCACTCCCATCCCCTTGGAACCAGAAGAGAATTAAAACCTCTATATCCTATTTTTCTACCTCATTCATCTTGTTTTACTTTTGTTGATTTGAGTTTGCCCCCAAAACATGTTCTTGTAGAGGCTGGAGAGATATAGCTCAGTGCTTAAGAACACTTGTTGCTGCTGCTATATATGTGTACCCTCAGGGACAGGACACACACATATGCAGAAAACAAATTACATAAACCTTTAAAGAATACTACCCATATATAGAATTTAAAAAGACAGTATTTTAAAAATGTGTCACTTTACCTCCATGCCCTGCAGGCTTCATGTGGTGTGTTTGTGTATCTGTGTGTGTTACTAGGACAACACATACTGGTGTTGTTCTTTCAGCTCTTTCAGTACCACAATGTTTCAACATCTGCAATACCCAAAGCAAGCCCATCTCTGGAACTAAACCTTCCATAGTGATGGGCTGAAACCTCCATGTATGGAAGACTGGAGATGTCAGGCAGAGACCCTCAACGTGGGACCTGGCTCCTACTGTTCACCTTGTTTAGCTCCCCCCCCCGCCACACCTGTATATTTTTGATAGAGGGTCATCCTCTATTTTATTTCATCTGCTACCAAGTTCTTGACACTAGATTAGAAATGGATTGACCCAAATTTTGGGTATTAGATAAATCCTATGACCAACGTTCTGGGTCTTGAGCTATGCCCAGATCTCACTGGACTACATTTAGTTCAATATTAAATGGAAGAGTAAACGTAAAACTTATCGAGATAAGGGAAATGGACTCACTGGGCTGCCCCTTCAATATCTAAGCAAAGAGAAAAATAAAACAAAGGGCACTTGACTTGTGTCTGTTCACTGAAGCTAAACCAGTTACAGGAAGACACGAAGTTATGACAGTCCAGACAGATAAAAAATGGACCCATGAGGTAGACATCTAAAACCCAGAGTTCTGGAGCCATCCAGGGAGCTAAGAGAGGAGAGATGTGAAGTGTAAGAAGTCTACCCAGGCTAAACTGAGAGAAGGAAGAGCTCAGTCAGGAAAAGACTCTGCAAGGGATTAGGATGTTTAGGAAGCTTGCATGGGTGGGTGATAACATTTACAGCTTATGTCTCTCTAGCAAACACCCCTGCTCTCATTCAACAACTCTGAATTACAAAAAGGAAACAATAGCACCAACCTTTAAGTCTTCCTTTGCCTGTTGAGGTTTAATATTAGGAAGAGACCCACGAGGAAGCAAATCTTTGGGCCTCTCAACTCCAGATACACAGAAGGCAAGTGTCAGGCAAAATATTAATGAGCTCTTATCATTCACAAGGCTGTGGGACCAAATAAATTTGCCAAGTCTTGACTGTGCAACACAAAGGAATTCTTCAGTAAATGGTCTCACAGAGTCTTTAGTGTACTGTTAATAATTCCCCAGTGATGTGTGGTGTTTTCCAAATCCATTTAACTTGGTAATTTTTTTTCTACTTCAGAACCCCATTAGCATTGGACATTTGTATATGGGGGCCTCTCCTCTGGATTTGGCAACCAGTGGTGTAGGTCCATTTACATTTCAATGGATGCCTTGAGAACTTCCAGACTGCCTGCTTGGCACTGAAACCCCAAGGAAGCTGACAGGACAGAGAATAGAAAGACCAGTGTGCAGCCCCAGGCAGAAAACCTCCACACTGGCAAGCTTGTTCCCAAATCATTAGAACTGACAGTGTTCTGGCCTTTTATACTCAGTGCTCAGATCTGCAACAAAGAGCCAAATTGGCCTCTGGGAAGATGCTGCGCCCAAAGAGACAACTGAGACAGGAAGTGGGCATGAAGAAGGCAGTAGGTGAGGGGGACCCTGGAGGTATCAATTCAGGCAGTGAACCACAAAGAGATGACAATGAAAACCCAGTGCAGATTGACTTCATCAACCTTGGCCAGACTTCTGGGAGTCTAATGCCAGGTGATTCATAGTCAGCATATTTAAAACACATACAATTTGGGGAAGGTTTCTAGGGCAACCATCTTTCCAGTTCCAGGTGCATGATAAAGTTACCTAGAGACTCCTTTACACAGTACATGTGAGCGTGAGGATGGGATCTATAGTTAAAAGGCCTAGAATCTAGTGTGGTCTCTGTGATAGCATAGGGGTCAGCAGGCCATGAAGTACATGTGACATCTCTCCTAAGGGCAGGTAACCGTCTAGGGAAGGAAGAGTCTTAGATAATCATTCTTCGAAATTTGGGGGAGGTCTGCCTCCACAGATAGCAAAAAGATAACCAGGTCATTAACAAAATCCACTTCCAGTCTTCTGGGCAGGAAAACAGGTATTTTTGATTTTCTCTGTTGAGTACTGGTCCCTGTGTGTTTAACATTCCTGATTTCCCTAGTGATCTGTGTGTACAAGGACCTTTGTGTCCCCAACAAGTAGGGACAAGGACTTTGGGCATAATGAGTTGAAAGAGTGGGATGGGAGGCACAGAGCGCCCATGGTCTGGGGCTCCTGGCTGTCAATTCACTCAGCCTGCATTCATCCCTGTCTTCTCTTGGCTGTGGATAACCTGGGAACAGAGCTGTGAGGGAAAGAGGGAGAAGAGACACAGGGACAGAGGGAGGCCACAGACTACCTGCGCCTGGAGACAACCAAAGCTTTTATTTCACCAAAGGAGAAGAGGGACAATTCAGACCAGAGTGACAATGGCATAGGATGCAGGCAGTGAGACACAGGCAGCAGAGTGACCTCAAGTGAGTAGAGGGGTCAGATGTCTGTGGAGGGCAGCATGTGGGTGTTCTTCACAAAGCAGATGCCATGATGCTCAGTGTTCTCTGAGCAGCATAATTATAATGGCTATGGTTGAGAAGATGGCAGGAGGGACGTCAGAACTAAAAAAAATCAGAAAAACTCATGCAAACTCATCATTTGTCAGTGAAATTCAGGGACATTGCTATGTGTAAGTTACACACACACACACACACACACACACACACACACACACACACACACACACACACACGGCCTTCATATAAAAAATAAGCAGGAAAACTAATGACTAGAAAAATGCCATTAGCAATAGCTATAAAATTTCCAGTAACCTGATAAACTCTGCTAAATACAAGTCTTTGTTAAAAGGAGATTTTAATATTTCATCGAAACTCACATTAACGTACGTAGCTAATTAACAGACATGCCATGGTACTCAGAAGGCCTCTATCGTACGCATGCTCAATCAAACTGATCCAGGCCACTTCTCCAACAATAATTTCAACATGGGTTTTGTGTGATTTAACAAGCTGAAGGAACATTAGCTAGTCTTTCCCAGAGGAGATAAGAAGGCAAGGTGGTAGACTTGTGGGTGTGGACAGAAAATCTGTTTCTTTCCTGTGTTTTTTAACTTGGCTCTCTCTGAATTCCTAATACACATGGTGACTTTCCTCTTGTTTTTATTTTTTTACCTGTTTTTGTTTTTCCCAACAGCATGACCAAATTGACTTGCCTTTGCTTTGTGATCCATAGGCTCATTTTTAATAATCTAGGTTTTTTAATTTATCAATGATTATCATACAAATATTTTCTACTAGTTTGTGGTTTCCTTTGTAATTCTACTAATGGTACCTTTTTGCAGGGACTATGTGGTATTAGATAGGGGATCATGTAGCCACGGCTGGCCTCAAACTCTTTATGTAGCTATGGATGTCAGCTTGAACTCCTGACACTCTTACCTAAGCTGCCTGACTGCTGAGATTACACATGGCAGCACCCAGTTGATTTCACTGTGCTATCTTTTATGCACAAGAAATTGTTGATATTATTATTAATGCCAAGGAGCAGGGAGAGCCCGTCCTGAGGACATCACTAAACTCTCATTAGGCTGGAGAACTAGGCATCTCCAGAGAACATGATTGAAATCACCATACAGTGGCAAAACTGAAATAAAGTTTGGCTTATGTGGTATAACTTTTACTTTAAATGGCTTGTGCTGTTTGGAAGAGAAACTAGAAAATCCAGATGAGGGGAATGTGAAAACAAAATCCATTTACAATACATGTTGATATTCTGATATGTTTTCTTGCAATATATATTCATTCCTCAGTAGATTCAAATAGCCTGGGTTGCCTCTCCCATCTGTGTATCTATCGTCTCACTATGAAAGATAAAAACAAAAATGGCTACACATCTCATTTGTTCTTGTCTAACTGATTTTGGTTTGGTTTGGTTTGATATAAGATTTTCTCACACCAAAGAACCTGACTGGGATATTGTTATATGGCTCAAGCTGTCCTTAGAAATGAAATCCTCCTGCCTCAACCTCTAGAATAACAGGTATCATGCGCCAGCACACTGGCAGCAGATATTCTGCCAGGTCATCTTTTTATGTAAAGCTAAAATACATACCATATAGATACTGCTTTCATGGAAATGAATCCATACATTTTGTGTAACTGTGAATAATACTGGACATTATTTGGTGCACATCCCCCTTCTTGGGGAATAATTAGCCCCTCTGTGACCCTGAGTTTCCCAGTGATGTGGTTTCTAGACTACAGAAGCAGCACCCCAGAGGGATGGTCATGTCAATGATGACTTCACCTCAGAAGCAGCCTGCCCATCCTGCTGTCCCCTACAGTTCAAAGCTGCCGTCTTGCTCACCTTGGTGTCAGATGTGAAAAAGTATTTCACAGGACAGGGTGAGGGGAAGAGCATTCTTGCAATGATCTTTGGAAGTAGGATCCACCTGTGGGTGTTACTGAGTAGAAGTCTAGAGAGAGCTGTCTCTTTCACCCCAGAAGATGGAAGACACCATCAGCTTCCAGCTTATGTACTGCAGGAGCGGGGACAGAAATGAGACCTTAATTAATTTATAAATGGAGTTTTTTTGATTTCTTGTTTAGAAGATGGGTTTTCACTATAGGATAATGAAATCATTACTTGAACATAAAAACACACAACTACACAACACACACACACACACACACACACACATACACAGAGAGAGAGAGAGAGAGAGAGAGAGAGAGAGAGAGAGAGAGACAGACAGACAGACAGACAGACAGACAGACTTTTGAAGGTCAGAAAGAATGAGCCACTGTTTTAACTCTCTTCAGTGCTGGGCTCGGTAACCAACAGCAGGAGACATTGAACAACCATTCCAGAGCTAGCTCTGCTGCATATGCTATTGTCATCATGTTTTGTTGTATGCCTGTGATGCTATGGACCACATGCACCTTGTGACAACTTACATAGATAACACTGAGGTCTGGATTAACCAGACTTTCTGCAAATGAAAAACCTGATTCTAGGAACAATATACATGAGCTCTAAGGAAACACACTCCTTGCTGATAACCACCCAACTTTGTATGCCAGGGAGGAGCAATCAAGTTAGACTGTGACCTGATGTCAATGAACACCCAACCTCTAGAATGACTTTCCTCTCCTAAGTGCTCACACAAGCCTCCTGGAGAGAAGTACTATCTCTCTCTAAACAGCATCTGGGTATCAGGGCTTTTGAAAAGCTCCTACAGAGGTATGGAGGCCATGTCTCTCAGCTTCTAAACAGCCTGTCTTCTAATAAAGGCATGCTATTGTTCAGTAGCTTTTGCCTCACACCCCTCCTCACTGAGTAGCTAAGGAAATGACACTTGGCTGCAGCAAATTTACTTCTTTACAGGGGAGAGCCCTGCACTCACTCTTCTGAGATATTTAACAGCCTGACCCTGTACCATCACTCCACTCTGCACTCAGGGTCTTTGTCAAGAGAGAGGAGTCAGTCATTTTTCTTAAACTGCATCTAATACTGACCATGGGTGGGTGGCCATGTGGCCTCGTCGTTTATTTATGTGAGGAAGGAAGGTTTGATTATGAAATGTTGCTTTGTTTCTTGGAGACCCCTTACCCTGAGTTAAACTTTGTGATTCTAATGAAAACATTGTTTTCTGGCAGTTGTCAATCACTTGCAGTCCTTGTGTTTCCCCTCTATTTTATGTCCTCATAAAGTCCTCAGAATGTGTATTCATATTGATCTGAGTGGAAGCACATGGCCCCTCCTTTGATGAAACACCCTGTAGTCTACACAACTTTCTTGACATTTGTTCAGTTTGTATGTTTCTTTGTTCTTTAGCATTAAGACCTGCTTTCTCCTTCGACTGATGACAACAAGACTACCAACCTATGGACCAGGACAGCTGCTGATGCACATACTAGGACCAGGTAGATAACCCTGTGATTCTGAAAATAAAGACCTAGCTGGAAATGTTGGAAATGACATCCCAATATTCACATCAATGAAGATGGCACAGATGAGACATGAAAAGGGCTGTGTAGTCTTGTGAAGCAGATGTAACTCAGAAACATAAAGGAAATATAGTATAAAACATAGTGATAATAATAAATGATGTGCTCTGTAACCAACAGGTCCTATGCAAACACTTGTTTACATGATAATGATAAAAATTAATAGGGTAAGTTGCTCATATGCCATGGATGCATTTTCCAGGAGAAACACACATGTAAGAAGAGCTTAATAGGAACTCTCCCCACTTTCCCATTGTTTTTTCTAGGTGGTTAGAACAACTATGTCTGTAATTAGTACTTTAGCTGGCATAGTGGGATAGAGTATAGCCACCAAAGATATTTAAAATTCAACCTACTATCCTTGAGGAAATTAACTCAGTTAGATTCCTTAGATGGTCAATAGTTCTGAGTTGAAGAGAAAAGCCATCATTATCTCTCTGACCAACCAAACTGTAATGATGAAAACCCATCTCACCAGAGCCTCTTCCCTTCATGGTGGCTCCAGGTAGAGTCCAGAAAGGCATGGTGGCCATGCCAATTTTCTCTCTTCCTCACCTAGACTATTTTCATCTTTGTTCTTCTATATTCCTAGGATTGGGGTGGGAAGGATCAGTAAGGTAAAGAGAATGTTAGCTAGTGTCACTGTGACATGTGCCCTGTGAATTCATGGTTAAACCAACCCTCAGAGATGATGATGACAGAAAGTGGGGGTTGGGGGAGTCCAGGACATCCTGGAGGTAGGTAGCAGGGGTGGATATAATGGAAATGCACTGTATCCATGTCTGAAATTACCAAATAATAACCTTTGCAAGGGTGTGAATTTAAAAATTCCCTCTCTTAGAAATGAAAAAGACCCAAGACATGAGCATCTATTTCCTCTACTCTACTTCTCCATGTCTGTTCTGTTCTTGGAGTCTGCAGTCAATGTTGACAAAGTCTATAGAAGTGCAGGTCACTCTCAGTCAGTGTGGACAAAGTCCATAGAAGTGCAGGTCACTCTCATTTTGTTCTCTGTACTCTGCAAGGCAGCAAGCAGTGACTTGATTTGGAATGTGCCCAAAGTCTACCCAGATATCAAGTCACTGAGTATACATTTAGGGGGAACAGTGTATGCTCCTGGAACTTGTTCTCCAAGCCACCCCTCCCCCCCACCGCCAAGGCCAGGCCTATATGGAAGGGGGAAGAGGAAAAGAGAAAGAGGGGAGGGGAGAGAAGAAAAGGGAAGGGGCGCATCTGCCTTCCACTCCACATCAAGTGGGGCAGGGATTACTCAAGGCACCCACATGACATGTCCCCAGGGTATGCAGAAGATGGGGTTTCTTCAACTCTCCATGGTAAAGAGAAGGGGAAAGCCATCCACTTGACGCTAATTCACACTAATGCAGACTTTGATGTTTGGGTAAAACATATAGAAATGATCAGGTTTAGATATTTGAAGACCTTGAAAATTAGTGTGAGTTCTAAATAAGACACTTTATATTATTTTCAAATGGGAAGTTCAAAGTTACCCAAGAGAGGATCAGAGTAAAGGCATTATCCTCTTATATACATTGGATCTGGAAGTATGCACTGTGGCTTCAATAGCCTCAACACAAATCACTTCACGGTTGAGTATCCATGGTGAGGTAGCCAGAACTGAGACTGTACAGAATATTCAAGAAGGGACTGGATGATTCGGTCACTGATCTATCTCATGAACACTGTTCCGAGCCTATGTTTATCCTGACAGTTTGTTTGCCATAATCAATAGTTTGCTTCAATATATTGTCTGTGCTTCCCATGACACAACACAGCATGCTCTGTGTCACCCCAGCACCCTTCAGAAAGTTCCAAACAACAAGAAGTTCTTCATCAAATACAGGCCACTGTCCTTGGAATTGAATTAACTGTATTCTCTGTGAATTTCTGTCTATAACGTTTAGTGATAGCCATAGACAATATAATAGGAGATGGTGACAGAAAATATATCCATGCATGCTTTTAATACATGTAAGGCATTAACATTGGTAATTTCTATGTGGCAGAAATATGACATTTATATAGCCATCTTTCTTGTCTTTATTTTCTTATTCTCAACAGTGTATTTTAATAGCTTCTGTAACAGCAAAAATTTATTAAAGAAGGAAACAGGTAATAAATTTTGCCCAAGGAAAACCTTTCTTAGTTTCTACATTATTAAAAATATGTAGAGTTAGGGGCTTTGTTTAAAGCCATTCCTTGGAAACTAATGCTCCACAAGTCACCAAGTATTTCACATTGGAATGGAGTTATCATACCAATTCTGTGATCCTGGTGTCTATGAGGCAGACAGGACACATCCATTTGCTCAGCTTACGATGCTTATTAACTCACTGGTAAGCAAAGCTAACTTTAGATGTGATACACATCATGCCCTAAAGATATATCCACAGAAGAATGAATGGTCTTTGACATTGCCCATAGCCAGAACAATAACTCTTGATCCTAGCTCATGGACACAACCACCTGATGTCCTCCAATGGACAGTGATAGCAGTGTCTAGGAAGACCATCTGGTATACAAGTTCTGTGTCTTCTTATATCCAAAAGATACAACCATATCTTTCACTGTGCAGAGCATTGTCATCCCTCTGGTCATCAACACATCCCAGTCACATTGAAGTCCTACATCCTGCACTTGATGAAGGGCTGTGCCCACCTCTCGGGTTTCATTTCCTCTCTACCATGCCCATTATCATTTTAATTTCCTATCACCCAGAACCTCAGATTTCATCGCTGGCAATATGTTTATTAGTTTGATTGCTTATACTATTTTTGTCTGCTTGCTTTTTTTCTTAATCATGTTCCCTGAGGAAAAGATACAGACATATCTTGCTTCGTGACTAATTTATCCTATAATATCTGGTATGCTGTACAATAGTGGCATGAATGTTATGAAAATAACCAACCACTTTTTAGACATGGATTTAAGGGCCATTCTATGAGATGAAATCCATGCCCAACACTGTAAATGAGGCCAAGAACCTGAAGTTAGGGGGAACCTACTACAAATATTCTAAACGGAAGTAGCAATAAAATTACTCCTAAGAAATTATTTCTATACACATAGATTAACACATTATTCATCCCTCATCAGAGAAGTTTCTTCTTGTATTAGCTGCCAATTAACACAGAGACCCACAACTGCGCAGGATGCAGAAGAGACTTTGGAGTTTTCAGCCCTAAACAAGATGTCTATTATCACAACCTTTCTCCTCAAGGCTCAGGATACAAATTCAGAAGAAGGAATGGAAAAATTTTAAGAGCCAGAGGTGGTGATGGCTTCAAGGAAATGCTGATTTCCCAACACAAGGGCAGATGCACATATGAACTGAGAGATTGTGACAGCATGCACAAGACCAACAAGCTTAGCCCAGGCAAAATGGAAGCATGTAAGGAAGGATGTGAGCACGGAGTCTCACTCCTAGCTGAGGAGCTCTCTGCTTTTGATTGCTGCTGGGAAGGAAAGTCAGTTTTCTTCACCAGAGTGGCATCTGGTGTACTGACCACACTCTAAGGCAGGCCCCAGGCTTGGGAGCAGCCAGTCAATGCTAACTTAACTGCATGGGTTAAAGCAATCAAACAAACCAGGAAAGAAGGTGTGTGTGAAGTTAAGATGTTCAGAGATCTGGGGATCTGGGAGGGGGAGGAAAAGGGGATGAAAGTGATCATTGCATGAAATTCTCAAGAAATGAATAAAAGTATGTTTGATATCCAGCTGATATAAACAGAGGCAAACATTCCAGAGGTTTGGAGGGAGAGAAAATGAGGAGGTGGAGATGAAAGTTTGAGAATGATCAGTTACATACCAGGAATAATCCTAGAGAGTGAACATGCAGTATAAGGACTGTAGTTAGCAGTACTTTCCTCTGTCCTAAGAGCACACGTTGCCACTGCTTTTATCCCAACAGGTAACAAAACATTATACATGCTACTGGAGCCAGAACTCACACATACATAATCTTCCACCTTAAATGAATACAACAGGACTAGTCTCAATAGGTGCCCACCTAGCATGCATGAGGTCCTGAGTTTGACCCCCAGCAATATACAAACTGAGTAAGGTGCATACTTGTAATCTCAGCACGAAGAGCATGAGGAAGGATGATGTAAGGCTAAGGTGTTCTACATTGTATAGTGAGTTCCAGGCAGGCTGAGCTGCCTTAGATCTGGTCTCTATAGATAGATAGATAGATAGATAGATATAGATAGATAGATAGATAGATAGATAGATAGATAGATAGATAGATAGAAGATAGTAGGTAGATGGATAGCTAGGTAGATGAGGGAAGATAGATAGTAGATAGATAACAGATAGATAGTAGATGATAGATGAGAGCACATAAATGTGAGATGATGCCTGAAAATATCTTTGCAAACAAAACTCCTAAAAGGTGCTTGAAAATATGACCAAAGTTTAAACAAAAAGCTATGAAATCATTTTCCCATCTCTTTCTGTTTCATGATAAATTTCACACCATTGTATGTTCCTTCCAAATGGAACTGAAAGAGAATGCAGCTATTATGTTCTAACATACAACAGTCCAATAGTCCACAGCAGTTACTTATGGAGACAGAAATTTCAAGTGTTTTATTTCCTTCTCTGAACATTCCAACATGACTTAAAATTTCCTTTTAATAGTCCTATTATTTAAAATGATACATTTTAACAAAAATGCCATACCTTTCTGCCTCGTCAAAGGTTCTATCACACAGTTCTAAGCATAACACTTAATAGTTCAATATATTGCTCAATGAAGTACAGAAATAATGAAAATTCTCACACTTGTATTTCCTCCAACAAAAATGTGGCTTTAACCTTGAATTAATTGAATTTCAGAATGGAATCTGTATGTATTCCATAAGGCTAATAGGAATTTTATGCCTGCTCTTTGGAGCTATGGCTCCTATTGTACTGATGGCAGCCTAAGCAATAATTATAGATATCTCTTGTAAAAAAAAAAAAAACCCTCTGAACTCTTCCCTGGTTTTATAATGCTATTCATGTTGAGCCGGAATTCTTTTGACTCGCTTTGTACCATGATTAACTGGAATAAAAGATGAGTCACAAAAAACTGCAAAAGAAAAAGGAGGCACTGTCTTTTCAAGAACAGGCAGTCTCTTTCACATTATGATTCGGAGATAGCTATTTAGCCTCTAGACTTACATTCAGTTTCAGAGGGGGAATATTTAAGTTGTGTCAGGAAGTCAAGAGTTCTTTGCTCGTCCCTTTATTCCAGTGAGAGAATTGGGTACTAACAAAGCTGAATGAACACCTAGGTAGTGAATGCTGACACTGAGATACCAAAGAAATCTACAATGGACAGTGTCACATAACCACTGTGTGTTAGAACCAAGAAGGACATGAACAAGGAGTGTTCTGTATGAACCTTCTAACACATCTCTTAAGTATCCTTATCTGAGGGAAATCTGTGCTTTTCTACACAAATTCCAATGGCATTTGTCCTGGTTGCTTTTTCTAACTGCTCAAATAAAATACATGTGTGATGGTTTGAATGAAAAGTGACCCCCACAGGCACATGTGTTTGAACATTTGATTCCCCAGTTGGTGGCTCTGTTTGGAGAGTTATGAAACCTACAGGAAATACAACCTTGATGGAGGAAAAACCCTCATTGGAGGCAACCTTGAGAGTTTATTGCCTTGTTTCTCTTCCTGTCTTTTCTGTTTCCTGGGAATGGATGAAAATGTGATCAACCAGCTTCTTGCTCTTGTTGCACGCCCACCTGTAGTCAAGCCTTTTGTCACTATAGACTCTATCACTATGGAAACACAAAGCAAATTGAACTCTCCCTTAAATTGCTATTGATCATGATATTGTATCTCAGCCATAGAAAAATAACTAATAGTTCAAGGGCATTGCCCAACATGACTAGGACTTCATGGTAGCAGAGGGATAAGGTAGGAGAGCGCATTGCATTTGCCCTCAAATGATTGTTAGGGCTCAGCTCACTTCCTCCTTTGCATACAGTCTAGGCACCAGAATAGTAGCACTCATCTGGAGTGTGTCTTCCTAAATTAAACGCAGTCTAGAAATTCCCTCACAGACATGTCCATGGGTTCATCTCCTACATTATTCTAGAATCTATCAAGCTGACGATCAATATTCACCATCGCAGCTCTAGGGAGATATGCTATCTTATTGTGAGATATCATGATTGCTCATCCATATGAAGTTTGTAGTTAATGTTCCCTTCCTAACAGTAACTAGAACCCTGTTTCTTCCATCTGGGGTCTGCAGGTCAGAATCTGTGTGTCTCAATGGATGTGTTTAGGAGATTCAATGTAACTGAGGTTCACCCAGTCACTGCATGCCCCACATGGCAGTCAGAAACAAAAGATGATCCCTACCTAATGTCTTGCCAGAGACATTCTGGCTGTTGTCTGTATTAATATAGTGGCCAAAGCATATTAACTTAAGATAACTTCATATTCAGGATGGCCTCTGGGGACTTATTCTTTCTTCCCTTGATTTATAAGACATACACTCTCAATTTCTTTCCAGCATTGTCTACCTCAAGTAAGAGCCTTGAGAAATACTTCTACTTGAACTTAATGTTTCTTCAAGTTCACCATGTACTGTCATTCATGTGGTTGTGCCAAAGAGAAACAAAGAGAGCCCAGTCATCCTTTCCCTCTATTAGATACTTCGTGGGCTCCTAAAAATTAAGTGTAATGGTATACTCTTCACTTTTTGTGTAGGATCTCCCTCCAAAGTGACTGACAATCCACAAGAAGATTCTTGGGGCTATCTTGAGCACCACTCCATCTTGCAGACACTTACACACCTTGGATTGTTTATGCGCTTTCTTCTCAGACATCTTTTGCATTGCTTTCCTTATTTATCACCAACCAAAGTTCTCTCTCCTGTACTGAATCCCAGGAACTAGCTCTCATGCCTTGCTAAATTACCAGTTTTCAGGCCCTGGCTTGAAATATTGTCCATTTTTCTCTAATATTTCATTTGTTCATAGTGGACTGTGTCCTCAGCTGTGCCTTCATTGGTTTCTTCATCTATTTTATTTCTTTCTGTGTCTACTAATGACATCCATTCATTCATATCCCTGGGTTGGTTCTATTTATAGAAAGCTGGATATGACAGAGCACATTTCATGAATCTGTAAGCTGCTCTCAGACTGTTCGTTTCCCGGTAACCCTGATACATAGCTTCTAACCTAGATATATAACTATAAGAAGATAAAATACCAATGGTAATTTAAGGCTTACTCAGAAATAAAATTAAGGGCCAGGCAGTAATGGTACAAACTTTAATACCAGCACTTGGGATACAGAGGCAAGTAGACTTCTTTGAGTTTGAGGCCAGGCCAGGAAGTCCCTGGCCAGCTAGGGCTACATAGTGAAAATTGGTCTTTTAGAATTAAGCTTTCTAGTCTAGTATAGACTTTCTTTGTAGGACCACTCCACTATTTCTTAACTTTTAACAGGAAATAACTGCATTGTATCACAGATATCTTGCATACTATACCAAACTGTCATACAGACATCCCTTATATGTGTACAATCCTGTCAGTTTTAAAATACTTATGTGGAAAATGACCTAGATTATCCTCTGCCATCTAGTATTTTTAACTTTCATTGACAAACTCAAGGCTTATTTTGTCTATATGTAGAACTCATTCATTAGAACCTTGAAATTTTCTTATGTAAAGCATACTGATTTGATACAAAGTTCTTATATATACTATATATACATACATGGGGATATCTGCTACACAGTTATGCCCTGTGTTATTAATAAGTCTTGAGAATTTGAGGGAGGATTTCTCCAGTTTTCTCCTATCATAGGCAATCAAACATAGAGGGCATGCATGGTGATGTAAACTTGAGAGTCTGCCCCTGACAAGACATGCCCATCTCAGGAGTTCTAGTGAATCACTGTGCGTGTGGTCACCTAAGCCTTTGAACAGGTCGATATGTTCATTACATGTGACCTTCTCAGGACTCACTTTAAAGCATCCAGTTCCAAATGGACAGAACTGGTGCAAAAGAACTCGGTTCATGGGAGAATAAATTGAATGCCATTATAGTATGTTCCTATTGTTTGCTTTTAGTGTTTTCATAGTTTTACTTACTAACTTAAACTTAGTTAAGTAGTACATGAGATGATACAAATTATGCAAATGTCCATGGTGTCCTGTGGAGTTTTGATACTTATGTAGATTGTATACTGTCACCTGCATTCTCCTTGGCCACTAGTGACCACTCTTCTCCTTTTAACTTCTGTAAGACCAGCTCTGCATTCCACTTATAAGTCAAGTCATGTGACTTGTCTTTCTGGTCTGAATTTATTTCACTTAACCTAATCATCTCCATTGAACATCATCTGCATTGTTATAAAGGACTGGATGACATTCTTCCTTTATGATTGTTATTTAATTGTATTATGTGTGCCTCATTCTGTCCATTTCTTCACTTTTTACAAGTTGTTATGCAACAAACATGGAATACTGACTTCCCTTCAGTAGGATATATATGTATTGGAACTGACATATCAAATGATGGTTCTGTGTTTAGGTTTGTGGGGAATGCTGTTCTAATTTAGACTCCCTAAGGAAGTTCTAATTTACATTCCCAACAGCACTTGTTATCACTTTTTTTTTCCTTTTGCTAATGGCCATTCTCACTTCAATATCCCTTGTGGCCTGGAATTGCAGTCTCTTACTTAAATTTCAGTCAGAAAAGCAAATGATTTTAAGAGATCTAGTGTGGGGCTGGGGACACAGATCAGCAGTTAAGAATTTTTGCTGTTCTTTCAGAGGACCTGAGTTGACTCCCCACACCCAAGTTAGACAGCTCACAACTACCTGCAACTGAGGATCCAACACCCTCTTCTGAATCTGTAGGGATATATGCACACGCACGTGCGAGTGCACACACACACATATGTACACAATAAATAAAAATAACATTTCAAAAACTTAAAATGAGGGATCTATTTTGTGGTAGCAACAGCTAATAAAATATACTGAGTAGGTTACAGAATGAGTATGCCAAATAGCAAAATTAACAATTATAAGGTGTATTCACATCTCAAAATTTTATGTTGAGTATCTATCTCTGTCTCTATATAATTTTCTTTGCTAACAAAATGTACCTATTTGTAAAGAAAAATAGTATTTTCATCAAAGGAAAAGCAGGTATGCCATCCTCTCATTATAATTGCTGTGGCTTCCCTAACTTCAGGGTTCTTCACCTATGCTGCTATGCCCTGGACAATCTATTAACAGCCGCTTGCCTCCCCTCATATATTAGAGCTTGAAAAACTGGCAAAAATAATGTCATTGCACACATTTTTTGAAGATATAAAATTAAATGCACACCCAAAGGACTTCACAAAATTTTCTTAGCTTGGATTATATAGCCTATGGCCTGGGTTTAAGTCCCAACTTAACCACTCACCAGGCAAATTACTGTAAGGGAGTTCCTCTATGCCACTGCCACTTGTAAGTAATTGGAGAACATCCGCTGGCTCTTCCTTGGTGTGCACTGAGCCAATGCTCACTACAGAGAATGCATCAGGGAAGTTGGTTCTCTGTGCACTTGAATAAATGACATGTGAGTGACAGTAGTAGGTAAATGGACATAGAGACATCATTTCATGACACAGATGCTTAAGGCAACAAGACCCACTCTCACAGGGACACAGAAAGCTTTGGAGTTACGCTCACGCAGTTCAAAGTACTGCTACTATGTAGACTTGGCTTCCCTTTACATTATGTTCCCTGTGAAGCAAATAGTAGGTTCACAAAATGTGTCAGCTAACCAGAAAATGAAGTTCTTTAGATAGTTGGGGCTGATGACTAAGAAGTTAGCATGGTGGCCTTGGCAATCACTGGTTTTTCTAAGATCTTCCAGCAGGTGCTGGGAGAGGGCAATGGGTATCAATCAAGTCCAGAAAGCAGAGATTCAGCACCAAGCCCTCAAGCAAATGCATAGTCATTCTCTCCTCAGACCAGTGGCCTCCCTGCCACACTGATTTGTCACTAACAGTGTGCTTCCACACAACAGCAGAGCAATGCTACTTTCCTCCAAGAGAACACAGTGTCAGTCTTGGTTTCCCTGCAAACTTCCTGTTTCTTTCTCCTCCCTGTTCCTGTTTTGTGTGATGAACATCAGGTGGTAGCCACAATGGAGAAATACATTTTTCTAGCAGCTGTGAATGTTATCTTGGATACATACACTTCTTCAAAGAAATGAAACCATCTGGGTGCTTTTCCAAATGTGTTGAGTTTATCAGGGGAGGGCGGGGTGTATCTTGCTGGAGAGAGAGCAAGAAAGGAGATTTTTTTTAGAATAAATTATATATTTGTGACAAGTTTAATAACCTAGAATAATTCCCCATGTTGAAGGAAAAAGAACTTTTGTTTTCCTACATCTTTTTATTTTATTTTTTTGCTTTTGCTCACCTGTTCAAAAATTGGAACAGTATCTACAATGCTACAGAAAATGTTTACAGGTCGGAAATGTCATAATTATAGGAGGCCATGACACTTGGGTAGCACCAGCAAGGCCCGGTGCCTTATCATGCTATTCCCAGCTTTATAGATAATGGTATGAAAGCAGCACTACTTTATCAATTGAACAGAAATAGCAGAATAATAAACAGCTTTCCTCATGAAGATCCCAGATGCAGCTGACAGCACAGAAGGTTAGCATCCTGGGCAGTGCTGTCATTTGTGGCCATATAGCTGGAGGCCATAGGTTAATGGAAAATATTTCTGTTCTCTGTAAACACAATAAATTATAATGGGATGGCATCAAAGGACTCCAGTTAGGACTGCATCTTGCGCAAGCTTCAGAGATGATGAAGATCTTCTTGGCTAGGAGTGAAAAGTGATTTTCTTGATTGACACTGCCAAGCCAATGGCAGGCTTGTGCCCAAAGTTGACTCACCAAAGTCAACATTGGGGGTCTTCCTGGACATGTCCACTATGTGGGACTGCTGATAGCCAGAGGGGGCCAAGACAGTGTTAGGGCAGGATGTTTTCAGGGCATTCTTGGACAGACTCAGCTCCCCCTTCATCCTCCCAAGCATAGTAGAATGTGACAAGGAAGAAGGACCCTGGGATGAGGATAAATGAGGATGAACAGCTGGGGTGTTCTGTCCGAGTCCCTTGCAGGACAGTGTCTTCTGGCATCTCACAGTAGGGTCACATCACTCCTGGGGTCTAAAACCCAGGGTGGATGCTTCTTGGACTTCCTGGGGGAAGTGAGCATCATGCATAAGGGTTGTTTACAAAGTCAGCCTTCCCAGGCCTTGGGAAAACAGCTAACAATAGGTTCTGCTATTCCTAGCTACCAGTCTGTAAGTGATCTACAGGAGAGAGTTCTGCCCAAGGACCTGGAAAAGCCACTAAACAATGCACAGGGAAGCTGCTAGACACTGGGCAGGAAACAATAGGCTTCTAAGATGATCCTTCCTGTCCCGGGAAGGATGAACATGCATGGGGAAGGAATGCCTGCCTCCCTTAGTGCCAGCAATGCTCCTGCACATTCCATCAACCAGACACGCCACAGACATTCTGAACCTAACCTACAGCAGAATGGTGGCGTCAGGCAAGTCTGGCTCCACCTTCTGGCCCTGGCTATCTTCCTCACAGCACAGACAGGGTCCGAAACATGGGCTGACATCTCTTTAAGACCCAGATCAAATCCCCACTACAAAAATCAAGTCTGACTTTGTATTTGTAGTAAGTTTATAGCTTTTAAAGTATCATTTTTTTTAAGTTTAAAAGAAATGTGCAACCACAGGAGGCCACATTCTAGATGATGAGCTCTGTGCATGGCAGGCATTGTAACTTGCAGGACCTGGTACAAAATGGAAATCATAGGCATCTTTAAAATGCAGGGGGTGGGGAGGGAAACTGCAATTAAGTATGCTAAAATAGAAAGATTTTTCTTTCAAAATACTTTATTACTTATGGTATATTAATAGAGGTATATGAATACAAGTTATGAGAAATAACATTTTGCTTCCATTTTATGTAACGGAAGAAACTATTAGTGCTGGAGCTAACAGGTCCTAATGCTTCCTTGGGTCATTTTTCTACAAACAAGTTTATTAGGTCATCAAGATTGATGCTTTCAGGAACTTCATGGAAACTGGCCAGCGGCTCATTTTATTGCTGCCATTTCACAAGCCACTTAAAGAAATTAGCTATCTGACAGGTAAGTGGTCCTGGTGAAATACAATGTATCTAGATAAGAACCAGTCTTCTTAGAGGCCACAGGCTTATATTTGAACACATTTTCCTTTTTTAGTTAATTAAATTTGATCGTAGACAGTTTTCCACATGTATACAATGCATGTTTACCACTCTGATTCCATCATCCTCCCCCCTCCCCTCAATTCTATAAACCCCTATGCTCCCCCAAATCCCCCTTCTCATGTTTGTGTCCATCCATTTCACTTTTGACCTACTTAGTTCAACTGGTGCTATCTGAGTGGCCGTGGCTTTGGCATTCTCTGCTGGGCTCAGTAATGGATACTGAGCTAAGGACCAAGATGTCCCTTCTCCCAGAATCTCTCAGTAGCCAACAGCTTAGCAGTAAACCATTGGGTCCTGCGGGACCCTCCCCCTCCCGTGAATAATTCTTGGCAGGGCCAGTCCTGTTTGGGCTCAGTGCAAATGATCACAGTTGTGATTTACTGATTGCACTGGTTGTGTGAACCCTGGAGACTGGCTCTCCACAGCCCCTCACTGATGGGGGTTGTCCTTCAGTACATATGTTTCCTTTATTGGTTGATAAATAAAACACTGTATGGCTAATAGAGGCAGGAAGATAGGTAAGGCTACAAGACCAGGAGAAGGCTGGGAAAAGGGAGGCAGAGAGGGACCACAAAGGGGTGCCATGTAGAGGCAGAGAAGATAGGATGTACCAGGAGTTCTCTGGTAAGATAAGGCCATGTAGAGATACATAGATTAGTAGTTATGGGGTAAAAAATAAGAGAGCTAGCCAGTAAGAAGCCCAAGCCATCAGCCAACAGTTTCATAATTAATATGTTTCTGTGTACTTATTTGGGGCTAAAGGGCGGTGGGATCTGGTGGGACAGAAACCTCAATCTTCACTTTGCCCAATCTTCTGGCTCTAATATGCTTCCTGATCCCACTTCTGCGATGCTCCCTGAGCTTTCGAAGGACTGGTATAAACATCTTGTTTAAAGCTGACTGCATAACCATCATTTATTCTTTTTTGACTCAATCCCTTAGCTAGAAAATTTGGGTCATGCTCTAAATTCTACAGGATCCCACCTCCTGAGAACACCTGTGCTGAAGCTCATGGTGAGTAAAGGCAGCCCAGAATCTCATAGTAAACACACAGTTGCAAGCACCCATTTAGGCCCTTGAAGACCCGGCATAGGCTTTCTGCTGATGCACCTGTTACTGGGGTCCTTAAGGGCAGAGCATAAACTGTGGCATTTCATGAAAAAAAAAAAAACTTCAACAAATCATTTCAAATAAATTCGGTATAAACAAAGCTAAAGACCCTCAATGAACAATTCTTTGAAAAGCATGCTTCATGAGAAATGCTGTGTTGAGTTGAGTTTCAAACAGTAGCCTATCCTCATATACTCACACTCATCATTTTCACTACAACCTTGTGAATTTCACATAATTTAAAATGTTCTTTGTAAATTCTTTGGTGGTATTTTCAAGTTTACTTCTGACCGTCTTGTCATTGGTAGCCATGAGGGAAAATAGTGAGTAGAGAGACACTAGTAAGTCCCAAGAGTTTTAATTTTTAGTGTGCAGCCTACCCAGCTTTCTTCAGCTGTTCCTGCTTAAGGGGTCACACCTAACCTGACTGCAACTGGAAACATGACTCAATGTGAACCCCTCTTTATTCTCAGAGGTTTTAACTTATTTGAGGCCATTTTGAAGTGTAGCAGGAGGCCAGACTCCCGTGAGTCTTTGCATGTTAATGTCATGTTGTCTCAACACCATCTACAGAAGACCCCAGTCCTTCTCCCATTGGCTAATCTCAGCATGTTGGTAAAAAGTGATTAACAAGAACATATTGGTGGAGGTTTGTGAATTCTGGATTCTCTTCCATGATCGATTGGTCTGTTCTTATGCTGTTGCCATACAGCTTTGAGTGGGATGCCTTTGTAGCTGTTTAGGGAACAAACCCAAACAGCTTGAATCCTGCAATTTTGCTTGTATTTTTCTAAATGGCTTTGGCTGTTTGCAAGTAACTTTAGAAATAGCTCTTAAGTTTATTGTCTTAAAGACAACAAGAATTTTGGTAGAGATTTTTTTAATGTGTATATTATCATTCAAAAATATCAGGTTTTCAAACCCAAGGTTTACTTGTTTAACTTAACTGTTTTCCAGTCTGTTTTGTTCACTTTTTTTCCTTATACCTGCCTTTTCCCACTGGAAAGCTCTGAAGTCAAGTCTTGCCTGAAGGTTCTTGTCCTGGGAAGTATCTGGTCAGTAGAGCAATGGAAGTTTTCCAGAAAGGATGTTTTTAAATGTCTCCAGTATCATTTAATCACATTCATGGCTGCCCATCTGCTGGCCCTCATTGCTGAGTTTCAAGGCTGCTCTGGAAATGCAGAATGGGATCCTGGCATGTGGCACACCGAAGGTCAACTGTATGTACCATTTGCTTGCACACATACCTGCAGCTCCTGGTTCTTATCAGAAGCTGCACTGCCTTTACCTAAATGTTAGAACATTCTTATTAACTTGTCCATTCCACATCAGACCACCTCCCTAGACATTCTCTACTGTTCATGGTACTGCTGATGATGCTTTGTTTCAAATCAGGTACAAGTTATGTGGAGTCAGTCACTTCTGCATCAAGCTGAGGTCACTGTTTTTGATTCAATGAGGCAATTGGGTTCTGACACACAGTAATATTTCTCATTAAAACACCAGTGAGTCTTTATTTTTTCCTGTAAATAATTTCCTAGGATGCACTCTTTGTAGATGAGTTCAGTCCTTTCTTCATAAATACTAAGCACCTACCCGTGATGCTTCAGTTGATTCTGCAAGGTTACAATTGATATTTTCCATAAGCTGACTCTAGTTCAACTGCAAAACTTTTTATTTTGAAATGTCTTTAGACACTCTGCCCATTTAAAATGAGTTCAAATACTAAAGTCTATCAAGAAAATGTGCTAGGCTAAATTCTTAAGTTAACAACTTTTTCTGAATTATACACTAACACATTCTAGCAAATGGATAGATACATAGGTATAGAATAGATAGATGACAGATACTATGTTTTTTAAAAATATATTAATTACATACAAGTAGCAATATAGCCAATAAACATATTCACGGAGATATAAATCTGTCACCAGAATGGACATCACCAAACTATACAGGTGAATTAAGATTGTTTGGGGATCAAAGTATAGTGACTGAGAGACCTGACTCACAAGTTCGCCTGGATATTAACCCTGTGTTATCCACTAGCCACTTCCCACCCAAGCTCAGCTTTAGAGACTGCCCAGGACACCAGGACACATTCTTTCTTTCTATCCTACTCTAGATGTATACATCTGGTATCTCACCTGGACCACAGCCAGCATCTCACCAGGACTTCTGATGGCATCTCTCTGGGTCTAGTAATGATATCTTACTAGGATTACTAGCATCTCACTGAGACTACTGATAGCATCTCACTGGGACCACAGCCACCTCTCTGAAGAAATATTCAGGATGGGTAGATGACAACAACATGCTTACTCTTCTTTGTCTTCCCTATCATGGACTTGAATATTTATTGTATCACATTTTATGTAAGACCACTCTGAACTTTATTAGACTTGTTTAAATTATCAGTGATGACTTAAGCAAACAATGAGAGAAGGAAACACTAAAAGTATGTAATTATCAATTGCTTTTGGCAAGATTGCCATTTTTACTATGTTGATCCTACCTATGCAAGAGCATGGGAGATCTTTCCATTTTCTGGTATCGTTTTTAATTTCTTTCTTTAAAGACTCAAAGTTCTTGCTATACAGGTCTTTCACTTGTTTGGTTAGTGTTACCCCAAGATATTTTGTTGTTTGTGGATATTATAAAGGGCCATGTTTCTCTTATTTCTTTCTCGGCCCTCTTAATGTCTGTATATAGTAGGACTATTGATTTTTTTGAGTTAATCTTGTATCATTCCACTTTGCTGAATGTGTTTATCAGATGTAGGAGCTCCCTGGTAAGAGTTTTTCGGGTCACTTATGTAAACTATCATATCATTGACAGACAGTGAAAGTTTGACTTCTTCCTTTCCAATTTGTATCCCCTTGATTTCCTTTTGTTGTCTTATTGCTCTAGCTAGCACTTCAAGTACAATATTGAGAGTGGACAGCCTTATCTTGTTCCTGATTTTAGAGCAATAGCCTTGAGTTTCTCTCCATTTAGTTTGATGTTGGCTGTTGGTTTACTCTATATTGCTTTTATTATGTTCAGGTATGTTCCTGTTATCCCTGATCTCTCCAGGACCTTTATCATGAAGGGGTGTTGGATTTTGTCAAAGGCTTTTTCAGCATCTAGTGAGATGATCATGTGGTTTTTCTTTTTCAGTTTGTTTATATGGTGGATTACATTGATGGATTTTCATATGTTGAACCAACCCTGCATCCCGGGATGAAGCCTATTTGATCATGGTGGATGATTTTTCTGATATGTTCTTGGATTCAGTTTGTCAGTATTTTATTGAGTATTTTTGCATCAATGTTCTTGAGTGACACTGGTCTGTAGTCTTGTTTCTTAGTTGTGTCTTTCTGTGGCTTGGTAAAGAGTTTGACAATGAACCTTCTGCTTCTATTGTGTGGAAGAATTTGAGGAGTATTGGTATTAGCTCTTCTTTGAAAGTCTGGTAGAATTCTGCACTGAAGCCATCTGACCCTCTCCTGAGCAAATCGGGAGCATGGGGGGAGGGGAGAGGGAGCTAGGAGAATGAGAAGGGGAGAAGAGGTGGGGCGAGGAGGACATAGGGAGCAGGAGGGTTGTGTAGGGGGAAGAATAGAGGAGAGCAAAAAAAGAGATACTATCAAAGAGGGAGCCAGTATAGGTTTAAAGCAAAAATCAGGCAGTAGGGAAATGTCCAGAGATCTACAAGGATGACACCAACTAACCATCTAAGCAACAGTGGAGAGGCTACCTTAAATGCCCTCCCCTGATAATGAGATTGATGACTACCTTATATGCCATCCTAGAGCCTTCATTCAGCAGCTGATGGAAGTAGAAGCAGATACCCATAGTGAAAAGCTGAATTGAACTGGAATCCAGTTCCAGAGAAGGAGGAGTGATGAGCAAAGGGTTCAAGACCACGCTGGTGTAACCCACAGAAACAGCTGACCTGAACAAGAGGGAGCTCTTGATCTCCAGACTGATCACTGGGAAACCAGCATGGAACTGATCCAGACCCCATAAATGTGGGTGTCAGTGAGGCAGCCTCAGAAATATACGAGACCTCTTGTAATAGATCAGTACTTATCCCTAGCATAGGAATGGACTTTGGGATCCCATTTTATATAGAGGGATACTCCCTCAGCCTAGACACATGGGGGAGGGCCTAGGCCCTATCCCAAAGGATATGACAGACTCTTAAGATCCCCCATGGAAGGCTTCAGTCTCCCTGGGGAGTAGAAATGGTATTGGATAGGTAGGGTGTTAGTGTGGGGCAGAGGAAGAGGGGAGGGAGAGAGAACAGGGATTGACATGTAAAACAATCTTGTTTCAAATTTAAATTTAAAAAATCATAACAACCAAAATAAAAACACTTAACTGTTCACCAACATGGCCTCTGGCTTCCTTTAGAAGGCTCTTTTCTTCTTACTCATATGACAGTTATATCACCAAGCAAGAGACTGTTAACAACATGTTAGACCTATGGACCCGTGCAGTGAATAAATCCATTAGGCTCCAGCTATTCATTGAGAACTATTTCCTTAGCATTTACAATCTGCCAGGTAGTCTTAGAGACATGCACAGTGCATCAAGTAACAAAATAGTCCCAAACCTTGACCACATAGTGCAGACATTCTATCTGAGAAACACACACCACAAGCAACAGATGTGATAGACTTAAAATTAATTATATTACAAGATGAAAGATTATGAGGCTAGAATATGTTGCACACCAGGAGAGAGCAGGAAGCCAGGCTTAGAGTGAGGAGGATGATAGGGTTTTAAAATGTGCATGGTGGGGGAGCTTTATTAAGAAATGAACACTGGGGTGATTCTGGTTCTGTCCCTTTTCTGCTGTGATAAGGAATACTGAAGCCTAGGTGCATGCTGAGAATAGCAATTTATTCACCATTTGCTTCTGGGAAATCATAGAGCCCCAGACAGATACCAAATGAGGACCTTCGTGCTATGATATCCTGTAGAAGAGCAAGAGAGAGAGACAACAAGAAAGGAGCAAATCTGCCTTTGCTACAGTACCACCCTTGCAGTCCTTAACCCTCTAGATAAAACTATGTTGATATGTTCTTCTCAGGACTCATCTCCTATAGAGGTACATCATGATGTCTCCTTTCTGAGAGGTTCAGTTACCAACACATGAGTTGGGGTGGGGGATGAAAACCATGGTAGATATCTACAAAGACATGAGCCATAAGGATACATACAAGTAGGTATAAACTGCAAAGAAGTTAGTGGTGTTGGCATGAGAAGAAAAAGGTAAGCAAAGGGTTAGGGAAGATAACAGACACTCAGCTGTAGGGAACCGTCATGGGCCCTGACAAACCTCAATAGTCTACATCCATCCTTCCCTGTATTTTTCTTTGAGACAGTGGTCTTAAAATGAACTTGTGCCAAATCTCAGAAATGACTTTAAGTAACTCATGATACGATAATGAATTTCTGTCAACTTGACACATGTCAAATGTCACAGAGTTGGGGGAGAAGGGTGTGGAAAGATACTACTCATTCTAGACGTGAAAGAGAAGGTCACAGACAGTTTCCAGATGGACTAAGAACTGAAACAGGTTAATGGATTTAGACATTACCCCATTTCCCTTTGTAATTTAAGGGGAGAAGCCAGCCCACAGACACGAGATGGAGCTACAGAACACTGTTTTGTTTTTGTTTCCTTGTTTAATATTAAACTGCCTGGTTCCCCCAGCTAATGGGTTTCAACTTCCTCCAATCCCCATGGAATTGGCCCACATTCATTCTACCATCTGTTCATCATTTGTTTCTATTTCATTGGGTAGAATATGTCCCCCATTCAGTTCATAGCATGGCCTGTGCCCGTTTCTTTGATCTTAGCTGAGAAGCACCTCAACCTCCAGACCTACATATCATCCAGCCTTCACCTCAAGTCCACACAGAGCCCACCAAGGCTTGCCTAGTAGGCTATCTACTTAAAACTGCTTTTCATTCTGAGTTGCCAAACTGAGAGATGGCAAGACTGGAAAGGGTGTGACCTCAGAAGAGTAACCTTAGGCTCAGGTTGAGCATCTTTTGGTTATACTTCAACCACATTGATATCAGGATAGTAAGAGCCTCATACACTAAGACCATTCAGCATGGATAAGTGGATATTTTCTGAAAGGTTTATTTCCACAGACACGAGTAGGGTACAGTAGATCAAACAGCCCCAGAGATGCTCTTGCCAATGTCCCCCACAGTGCTGGGGTTGCAGATGCATAGAGATTCATGTCCAGCTTCTTCCATGGATGTTGAGACCAGAACTCAGCTCCTCACACTTTGACCACATGCATGTACCTTTGTCCTATGAGCATGCACTCAATTCTCAGCATATAGGATAGGTTAAGTAGGGGAGAGGAATACAACTTAAAGCTTGGGTCAGATTAGGGAGATAAATGGAGGAAATGGCACTGGTGTTGTTGAAAGACCCAGAAAATTCAAGAAATCAATGTAAAGGTAGTGGAGATAATGGCAAAACACTGGGTGGGTGCTGTATCTGTGCCAGGGATTTTGTTGTATAGTACACATTCTGTAAATGAGGCACAAAGTCACATACTATGGTTTAAGGAATTGAATTCTCCTTAACTACCTTGGGGACACAGTAAAAGCTATTATTTCATTGCATGTCATACATGAAGCAGAAGTTAACTAGAAGTCAAAAATCTCTAAGAATGTAAGGCTCACATTGGTTACTTTGCCTGTTGGTATAAACAAATAGTGTGTGTGTGTGTGTGTGTGTGTGTGTGTGTGTGTGTGTGTGTGTGCGCGCGTGTGTGTGTACAAGCACATCACATACATGCAGACTACATATGTATATGGGTAAAAAAGCAACTGTAGGAGTCAGTCCTTTCCTACCACATGGGTCCAGGGAATTGAGCTCATATCAGTAGGCTTGGTGACCAGTACCTTTAGCCACTAAGCCAGCTCATTGGTCCATGAGAATCAGCTTAAAGGAAGAGCATTTATTGTGAGTCATAGTACTGTCATCATGGAGGTCAAGAAGACAGCAGGGGCCTCATGTGGCTGTGGCAATGGGAGGTTGCTCATGGCAGATGAATCAGGAAGAAAAGAGAGATGCATGATGATGCCCAGGTGCCCTTTTCTTTGTCTCTCTCTGAACTCCCAGCTGTGGGACAATGACATTCAAAGTGGGGTTTCCTCTTCAGTTTTACCTTGTTGGAAATACTCTCAGAGATGCACTCAGAGGCAGGTCTCCTAAGTGATTCTAAATCCAACCACTTGGCAATCAAAGTTGACCAACACAAGGGTCTTTTATGTTGATATGATGACCGTGGACAAGAAGGCCCTAAGAAGATGTTTTGTAGTTACAGGGGCACTTTCTGCTGCCTGTGGTATTCCATCATGTCACAACACTCCCCTTGTAGAAAAAAAATGCATAGAGACTGCTGCAAACATACCGTGTAGCTTCTCCATTGTGTGGTTTGCTTGAATTACTTTGCCTTTTTGTGGAAAGTTGTGACTGTATGTTGAGCTCTCAGATGGTGGCTCTTGGATTGCTTGTTGCAGCTGCTGTAAGAGGCAATTTGAGTCTCTGCAGAGCTGGCATAATTACTTGTAAGACACACATGAGCATCCTGGATAACATAGAAAAGCCCTGCTGCATATTATCTGAAGGTGGCCAAGGAACACTGCCTCCGTGGTAACTCTGTGCTACCAGCTGCGGCCAGGTGTGTATCTGCATGGTGTTGGGAAACTCTAGGTGGCCTTGGATGGCTATGGTAGAGTGGATCCCTAAGGAGGAACACAGCCTCCACACTTTGTGATGGCTCCTATTTGTAATGTTGGGTTAAGTTTTATTTTTCTAGGAAAGGAAAAATAAACAGAAATATTTTATTACTTGTGTTCCATGAAGACCCCAGGTCTGCCTGCTGAGAAGTTTTCTGGGTTTCGAGACTCATAAAAGCAAGTCTGGGCTTATCTTTGGAAAATACCAACTAACTCCCTAGGAGGGCCCTGATGGAGCACATATCTACTGCACTAAGTTGACCAGTTGGAGCTTCTGGAATTCAGCATCTGTGTGCCTGACAATGCTGTCCACAGACAGCATGGAAAAAAGACACTGGTTTAAAGCTGAGCCAACTGGTACATGAGTATTCTCTCAGCTCCCTTCACTGTTGTTACAGTTAAGCTAGGAAGCTCAGGAAAAAAAATGTGATGACATAAGCTTGGAAATTTACTAATGAATTTGATCCTAAAGAAATGGAAGTTCAGTAAAGAGAAATAAAGTCTATGATACCTATGTTGCCCTATGCCTGTTACTCCAGTAGGAGAATGCTAAAATAGGAAGATGGGGAGTTTGGGGACAGCCTGAGCTGCAATAAATAAATAAATAAATAAATAAATAAGATTCTAGACTACAAAATAAGAAAAACTATGACTTAGACTTCTTGGCCTACTTCCTTTCTTTTAAAACTATGGTCTTCATTTTGTAGTTGCTTGATATTCTCTCCTAGTTTATAACCTCAAGATATTGTTCCTAGGTATTCTATTTTCTGAAGAAAAAGTTACAAATGCCAATGGCTATAGGAGCCAAAAAGATGACAGCATTGTGAGCAAAGTGCATCATAAATAACAATAAAATAGGTGAGCATGGATGCTTGCCCTCCAGAGATATTTGGGTCACAAAAAGCTTCAATACATTCCATCAGGGGGGAGCTTTGAATTGCCAGCTTTTATATTTTCTATGCAAAACAACACATACGTGCATCTTATGTAAAATTAATGGGGGTTTAAATGCCGGTACTTAATTAATTGTTAATATACATAGGGAAAATAAAGTATCCTAACTAATTCCCCAATTTACTATCTTCTGTTCTGAGCAAATTTTATTATGGGATACCATTGATGAATTGTTCAATAATTCATTACTACTAGCCATTGTTTTTAAAATTGTGTTTATAAAAATTATATAGGACTTGTGTCAGGGGAGAACAGATAATCCTTTAGGAAGAATTATCTTGGTGGCAAAGCTTTTTATTGCATTAATTACTCTATAGTATGTTTCATCCTTTACTCACAGGGAGTGCCTTCTAAGAGTTCTTACTCCTCCCACTGCATGGAATAAGAAACCAAGACACAAAGAGATTAAACATATTCTAGTCTGACCTCACACAGCACAGAGGTGGCAATTCTCCAAGTTCAATATCAGTAAAAGGATGCCAGTCCTACCTATGGCACAGAATCATCCTGGCATACAGAAGTTACTTTGACTATATGATATTAATTTTATTATTGCTGAAATGGAACCCGGCCCCTTACTACCACTCGCTACATAGTTATTGTGAGGCCAAAGGTGGATAAAATGTGTAAGCTTCCTTTTATGCTGCCAAATGCTGCTCAAACATAACTTGCTATAAAGTGAGACCCAGGTTCCCAGAAGCATATCGCCGTGCCCCATCATTAATACACAGACATGTTAATTCTGCAGCCACAGTGAGACAGACATCATGGACATAATGGTTATTACTGAGATAGCTAAAAGATCTCACTCTGTGGCCATCAGTAGGCTGCTGATGCTTAAGAGACTGAATGCCTGTTCAATATGGTGGGAACGACTGTGCAATTCCAGAGACACCTTAAAGACTTTGGACAGAACTGAAGCCTCCTTCTCCCTGGTTGAGCCTTCCTTCTCCGTCTTCTTCTCCCCCATCATCTTCTCCTCCTCCCCCTCCTCCACCTCCTCCTCCTCCTCATCCTCCAAGCTATTTGCGTAACTGATGACAGAGATCACAGGCTATATGTGTCTTTCTGTCAAAGCTGACTGGGTCGTTCTGACTCATGTGTCTGAATCATCTTTTCAGAGTCTGATAACCTGTAGGTCTGTTACAGGACTAAAGGAAGATGGTCTCTCTATCATGATGGCCTGCCTTAGACAGAAAGCTGAGTCACTCATCTATGTAGAGGAGTTGAAGTGTTATTACTAACTGTTTTCTCAGTGTGATGTTGTGTTCTACACAAAAGAAGGATAAAATCAAAATAGTAAGAAATACAACTCCAGGTCTACCCAAAGGGATAATATCTGCTCTGCCCATGACAGATTACACATACCAGGGAAGAGGAGATACATTTAAATGAACTTCCAATAAATTATCAAGAGAAAGTTGATAACTGAAAAGATCTAGTCTACTGAGAAAGCAGCATCTAGATGTTCTGAATATTGTCACCCAGGAGGGACCCCTTAAGTGAAGAAGTTGTCAGAGAGTCAGCCTCCTGGGCCTTTCCCAGCAGCAGCCCCAGATGGAATATATGCAAGGAGCTAATATCAGAAACAACTGAGCTCAGTACCTGGTACAAACCCTGTAACCAATGTTTGTTATAGTTATTATTAACTCAAGAAGCTGTAAAGTTAGACCAAGCTGTTCAAAGCAAGATAAGCTACATTCAATCTTAATTCTAGATATAGAGCAATTATCAAGAATGGTTATTGTAGCTTTATAGACTATACATTTTTTGTTTGTTGAAAAACTATATTTCTGAAAATTTCCAAGAATGGTAATAAGTTATATTTGTAGTTTGAAATGTGAACATACTGTTGTAGTAGACTATAAAAGAGACCAGAGACTAAGCCTCCTTAAGCTCCTCCTCTTGGGTATATTACTCTTTAGCATTCCCTTAACTCTGTCATTGCAAGTGCCTGCTCTCTTCCAACCCCTTATATCTGACCTAATTTCACACCTTACTTGGGCCAATAGAATAACCTAGTGGTTCTGACACTGGTTCCCATAGGCTTCTCTACCTGTTCCTAGACACCCAACTCCACTTGATCTGGCTTATATAAGTGGTGTATCAGTAGTATCCGCTGAGAGTAACCTTCCAGAGTCCACTCATAGCTGTCCTGGAAATTAAACTTAAGTTTATGGAAGCCACGAACTGAATCTAGAATAAATGCTCATCTAAGTCTGACTGGGAATAGACCTGGATGAATACTTATTTGCTTAAACTGATAACTGCAGAGTGGGTTTGCATTTCATCAAAAACTAATGGACACACACTCAGGTACAGAAAAGAAATGTTCATTTATCTCCATATGACAGAGATAACTGGGGCATTGTCTATCGTTATGCATTGTCTCAGAAGTCATTATCATGAGATGATAGCAGTGGGCCAAAATTGTCCCTAAGATTACAGGTCCACTGAGTATCCTTCTTTTTTGATATAGGTATGTCGTGGCTAGACTAGAAACAAATTCTGAGAATTTTGAATGGAGAGGTCACAAATTTCCTCACTCAAACATCTTGGATATTCATAGAATCACACTTCAAAATACTGTCATAATTTGACATGAAGAATGACTTTGGAAACATTAATTAAAGATAAAGCTTGGTTCATTGACTTGAAAAATTGGGAATATATGTTTCCTGTTATTCAGTCCTTCTCCTTCAGAGGCATTTGAGGAATAAACAGAAGAACCGAGTTATAGAGAAACATAATCAAGTTCTGGGTCTTTAGTGAAATCTATTTCTATTTTTATCATAGTCCACTCTAAAGAGAGGGCATTGGCATGCAAAGGCTGCTACACAAAGTAGGAAAGACTATATTGTCTTAAAAGGTAAACAGAAAAAACAAATACCCAAACAAATCTACATCTACATCTTTATAGTCCAAGATTAAGATGCTGACAAAATAGGCTTCTTCTAAGAACCAAGAGAGGTGCTGGGTCTTATGTCCTTTATTGGCTTCATGTAGATACCTTCCTGTTTCTTCCCTTTTCATATCTGTGCCTAAATATCTCATCTTCTAAAGACCTCAGTGAGATTGTACTAGAGCTCACCCAGATGACATTGTTTAACTTTACCCATTTACTCAGCATGCTATGTCTATATGCCTAGGCTGTTTGTGTTTTCCAGACCTGCCCTTTCAGGCCAAACTGTGATGTGACAAGACATCTGGTTTACCTCTAACAACAACCTAAAGGAAAATAGTCTGATTTGAATAGGTATTGTGACTTAGTGGTATGGTGGTTTGAATAAGAATGGCCCCCATAGGCTCAGATATTTGAACACTCAATTTCTAGTTGGTGGAACTATTTGGGAAGGATTAGGAAGTATTGTCTTATGAGAGGAGGCATGCCATTGGCAAGGGGATGCACGATGGGATTTCAAAAATCCACCCATTCCCGGTTAGCTCTCTCTCTCTCTCTCTCTCTCTCTCTCTCTCTCTCTCTCTCTCTCTCTCCCACCTGTCTTTAATAAAGAATGTAAGTTCTCAGCTACTGATCTAGAAACATGACTGCCTGTTTGCTGCCACGCTCACTGTCATGAGGATAATATACTCATGCCCTGAAACTATTAGCCCCAAATAAACTCATTCTTATATAAGTTACATTGGTCACAGTGCTTATCACAGTCATTGAAAAGTAGCTGAGACAATTGAACATATATTTATGGCATCTTATTATGTCAAACATGATTAAATAAAACAGTTCTTTGCCTTCTATGCATTTCTGAACTTTTGAATAAAGCTAAGATATTAAATACAAGAGAGAAAAAATAAAGTCCTGTTATGGTAGATTAAGGCTATCTGAAAATTCTTTGGTTCTCTTAAACACGTGTGTTTAATTCTGATGCTCTGGGATTTAAGTAGGTTAGGTTCTATGAGCAAGACTTCCTCCCAGAGAACAGCAAAAGTTCTGTTGTACTATTTTTTGAGCATATGAGTGAATGTCAGGGAAACCTTCTCTGGGACAGTGGCTGAAGGAGCAAAGCCTCCATGGAATTGGAAAGCACAGATATTGCAGGAGATCCACTGTGAGGAAAGTTAAGATCCCGACTAATATCCCTCTCAGGGACTGCAATCAAACTGCAGTATGGGTTTGTCAGCCAAAAGAAAAGGTCAGCTTGAAAATTTGCAGAACAGGTAACAAAGATGGTCCTGCCCTATAGAGCTAATCCACATTGGAAATAATAGCAAGATTGACTACTGTTGTTCCAAGGCACAGCCAAGTCTTGGTGAAGTGGTCCAGTAGCCAGCAGAACAAACAGTTAAAGTCATTTTGTCTCTGAATGCATAACCACAGCTGTGGACATAAACTGATGAGTGAATGATGATAGATAGATAGATAGATAGATAGATAGATAGATAGATAGATAGATGATGGATGGATAGATAGATGAAAGATTAGTAGTTGATGATGGATAGGTGAAAGATAGGTAAGTAGTAGCTGATGAATGAATAGATATATGAGCTACAAATAAAAAGCTATAAAAGTAGGCATGTTTATAAATATGTATATACAAGTGATAAATACATGAGTTATACATAAATTATAGTTATTAATAGATGACTATTGTTGATATCCAACAGATGATAGAGGGACAAAACAATAATAGGTATGCAAGTATATAAATTAATATATATTTATGTACATAAAGTAAAAGATATAAGTAAACATATAAACAAATGATGGATATTAGTAACTTATAGACAGGTATACAGACAAGTGCTAGACTGAATATCAGACTATGTCATCAAATAGACAGTTGGAAAGAACCTGTAGAGTGTGTGCTTACAGCTTGCTTGCAGTAAATAAATATTTGTGGTATACAGAAGTGCTCACCACATAGACATGAGTAGCAGAAATGCTTTTGAAGAAACTACACTTATTCCCAGATACATGCTGCTCAACAAAGTGCTAATAGTGTTGTAACTTTATATGCATCAATTTTACTTTCTGAACCTTTGTGTAAAATACAGTTCTTTATTTCTCTAACTATACTTTTTCTTTTTAAAGCTGGCATATACTCCTGGTTCATATTCTGCTAATCCTTTAAGTTTCTCTTTAAAGCAAAGGACTGGTGGGTTTCATTCTCTTGTAACCTGACTGTCTTTATCTTTTAATATAGCAATTTATTTATTTGCACTTCATGTTCAGATTAATATATTTCATTGCATTTTTTCCTCTGTCCTGCTAAATTTAGTAAGAACTGCCTATCTTTAGTTCAAGGTTCTCAAGTATATTAAAAAAAGAATAGGCAACTTTTTAATATTTTATAATATAAACTACAACAGGAAATTGACATACAATCTGATATGAATTTTGTATTACTCTAAGCTGTCAGGAGAAATTTTATGGTTTAAAGAGTAAGCTTGTACATGACCTCTCCCTTCATTCTTTGTCTTATTCTCTTACTTTCATTTACAGTTCATGCCGTTGAGATACAAATGCTACTGACAAGCTAGATCACAGTGCCAGTAACTGAGGAGGTCAAAGTACTAACTTGTTTTCAAAGAAGTACCCCAAATCATTTTTTGCTTTTTTTCATTCTGCTATGCATATCCAGGACAAGGGTTGGAGAGGGAGGTCTCCAGTTCTACTATTCCAGTCCATGTTAATGACCTCTACCTTGTGATACCCATGGTCATCAAACATTCTTCAAATTATCACACAAAACTGGACCAGTACAGAGGGTGTGGCTCCATCTGGTGGCCCAGCTTGAAAAAACAAAGTGGCTCAGTTTCCCACACCACCCTGCCCCCATCCTCACAACTGTGGTTGCCATGCACCAGGGCTGGTTCCTCCACGCAAACTGCTTGGTGGTCCATCTCTTCTTAGCCTGTGGAGAGGTGCAAGTGCAGTTCCAGCCCTTCCTGTGACTCCACAAACCACTCCAACATGGGAATGTTGAGATCAGTGCATCACCATGATCTCTTTACCCCAACATGAGATTCATTGGTAATAATAGTCAAATGCTGTTCTTACAATAGCTCATCCCTTAGTTTTCTTCTTAGTTGACTCAAGAGCGTGGACAGAAGAGAAGTGTATTTTGCTGGGGGCTCTTTAGAGCTATAAGAAGTGCGTGTGAAATAATCCTAACTCTCTTACTTGATTAATGTTTCATGAGAAATGGCCTACAGTGGTGATGAGTATAATATAGCCTGTGATCATACTTGTTGGCTCCCTAAAGGTTTCCTCCACTGGTTCAGAAATAGGTCATCAAAATATCTTACTCCTCCTGAAGGAATAGGAGGAGAGGAAGATTACAATTAAATGACCCCTGAGACAAAGTCAATCCATTTAGTCAGCAAAGACACTTAAGAACTTGGGGGGGGGGTCAGATATGATCACATAATTAAATGATATTCTATTATGACACCATCTCAACTTCTACTCTGGATCAGAATGTAAGATGCAAAGAGCATTAGAAAAATAAGATGTGCATGCCTATGACTCTAATATTTTCAGATTATACTATGGAGAAAGCCTTCCCTTCAATGAGTGTGGAGCTACTGGTGATTGCATCTAATCAACCACATAAGGAATGAAACACTGACTGATACTCATTGCAAGGGCTTCTTTGAGAGAGGCAATGGCAAGTACATAGGGTTCTAAAGTATATGGTAAAAATTGCTTTGCCTCTAGAGGGTACAGATGACACTTCCAACAGTTTAGGGAGTGAACACTGATTTCTTTCTCTGTAGAGGTACGTGATAAGCTAGGGAAGGTAAGAAATAGCTGCATTACCCTTGAGTCCCATAGGACAATGGCTTCCAGTAAGGAATTTAATGAGGCTACAGGAATACCACTGAGCCTGAATGAACAGAACCAATGAAGAGATGGAAGAGCCTTTTGCTCTTAATTTCCAAATGAAACAAGACAACCTGTACCAGAATGCCATGGTACAAGCCTTCAATCCAAGAGCACATGGCATACAGAGACCTAACAAGTTCCAGCTGCATGAGGGGGGCTGATGCTGATGTCTGGAATGAGACTAGGACTCAGACACTGAGACAAAAACAATTAAGATTGAGAACTTGGCCAGATAGCCTTTACGTGGAGGTGGAGTTATTACAAGGTTTTGACTGAGTGTAGTAAGTCAGGGCAGGGCCATGGAGGGCAAAGAAGAAGCCCATCCCCTTTGCACACACACCCTCAGTGACTGACATACCCTATATAGATCCCCCTGAGAACTGAGAAGGAAAGCCTGAAAGTTATCACTATACCAATTAAATGCCACTTTGGGGTCCAAATTTTAATCAGGTAATGGGCAATTAACATCGTGAAATTCTTTCTCACTGGGGCCAGAAGGATGATTCAGTGGTTGAGGGCTCTGGATTCTCTTTCCTAGTACATGGTTTGGTCCTTAGCACTCACATGGCTGCTTATAACTGCCTGTAATTCCAGTTCCAAGTGAACAAATGCTCTCTCGTGGCCTTCACGAGGACTGCACACACATGGCACACATATATGTAGACAAAACAGACACATAAAAGAAATAAATAGTTGTTAATGGTTTCCTTTTACACATAAAATGGAGGAATCATAGATTTTATGGTACCAAAGCTACCACCTACATAGCCAAGCATCCAGCATCTGTGGTCTTTGCCAGAACTCAGCTCCCGTACTCCCTATTTCACTTCCTAATGCAGTCTATATGTACTGAGTCAGCAATATTCGAAATGCATCTTCCTCTCCTGTGTTCTCCCTGGAATAACTGTACCTCCCATATATTTTAATAGATGACTCATAATGTCACTTAGAGTCCAGTAGGGCCTTCTGAGTCTCTCTGAAACTTGCTGCTCTATTTCTGTATGGTTATTTGTGGGGCATGAGGCATGGCAGCTTGCTATTTGAAATACCTGCCAGGTCATTTGTCACTTCTAAGCAACAAATCAGTTCATCGTTTGTTTTCCAAGGAAGGCAAAACAAATGGGGACAGCCATCAGCACACAGACAGAATGCTAACCTGGTGTGCTTTGTACTCGGGAAGGACATATGGTGTCTGGAGCAATGATATAATCAGTAGTCCTTGCCATGTAAGTCCAAGTATCTGAGTGAGAAGGTTCCCAAGACCCACACAAAAGCTCAGCATGGTGGTGACATCTGTGCCCCTAGCAATGTACAGGTGGTTAGCACCCTAGCTAACCAATCAGTGAGCTCCAGGTTCAATGAGAGATCATGTTCTAAAAAATAAGGTAGAGAGAAATTGAAGAAGACAATGGATGCCAACATCTGACATCCACGTTTACATACATATATAGGCAAACATACACACACACACACACACACACACACAGAGAGAGAGAGAGAGAGAGAGAGAGAGAGAGAGAGAGAGAGAGAGAGAGAGAGAGAGAGAGAGAGAGAGAGAGAGAGAGAGAGAGAAAAGGACCTATATCCAACAAGATGCAGTGTTACCTGAAGGTAGAGACCAAAAAATTGATTCCCTGTCTAATCATTTATGTCACTGAATTCTCACTTTTCTGTGATGTAACAGCAAAGGAAGAAAATGGATGTCATGGATGACAACTTCAGGGTAGACAGTGCGCATATTCTGAATTTGAGTGCAGAGAGCAGAAACCCCAGAAAGTTAAGTAACACACTGTATCATCTTCTTTCTCTATCACTGTGACAAACAGCTGACCAAATCAAGCAAGACAAAAAAAAGAAAAAAGAAACAAAAGGTTTGCTTGGGCTTGTAGTTCAGAGTTTGAGGGAAGATAGTCCATCACAACAGAAGGAATGGCAGTAGGACTCATATTGCATATACTTTCAGCAAGCAAGCAGGAGACAGGAAGGAGGGCTAGATATAAGCTCCAAGCCCCACCTCCCATTGGCTCACTTCCTCTACTCCTGAATACTCCATTCCCCACAGTACCACCAGCTGGGGAGCCAACCATTCAAACAGGAGCTGATGGGGACACTCTGTGTTCCCACAAGGGCGCATGTTCTTTCTGCATTTACACCAGGGCACATGCTCTGCAGCCCCTGGCTCACAGCATGTGGGCAGAGCATCCAAAGGAGTCCAGACACTCCTGTGAAAAAATCTTACCATTGTGCTGATCTGTCAACTTGGGTCACTCTCTGCTTTCCTGTGCGTTTCTGAAGATACATCACCAAAGAAAGCAACCGACAACGGCAGCATTTCGAAGACAGCACAGAGAATGTGAGTTTGAAGTCTCTCTCCCATTGGTGTGTGATGCCGGAGTTGTCTTTTCAATGCAGGCTGCAGCTGTTTGGGAAAGATAGAGGAACTTAGTGCCTAATAATGACTCCATGCCCGAGTGAGGGCTTGTTATTGATACCCTCAGATGCCTTTGCTAGGTTTGCAAAGCTGGAGCCATTGGGACAAAGTCAATAATGGCTCCATTTTCTTTCAAGGATCTGGAATAAAAGCTACAATATAGGGAAAAATAGAGACACAATAATGACAATTAACTGGGCATGATGCCCTGGGGAAAGTACACTTGGTTTCATCAAAAGAAGACACTTCATCCATAGGCCTTTCAATCTCTTTCTAAGCAATGGAGAAATGACAATGCATGCTTTTAAGGGACTTCATGGTGCCTGGGAGCAAAACACGTATCTAGAAGAGGATTTGTTTTATAAAGAAAAGTACCATTCACCATCAATTGACGTGCTAGTTAGTTTTTTGTCAACTTAACATATCCAGGATCACTTGGAAAGAGAGAACCTCTGTTGACAAAAATGAGTCTATAAGATTGGCCTACAGACAAGTCTGTGGGGAATTTTTTTAAATTAATGATTGATATAGAAGGTCCATCCCATATAGACAGTACCACCTATGGGCAAGGTGGTCCTGGGTCATCTAAGGAATCAGGCTGAGCAAGCCACAGGGAGCAAGCCAGTTATCAGTGATCCACCATGGCCCTGGCTTCAATTCCTGCATCTAGGTTGCTGCTGCTTCTCCTACCAAGGTTCCCTATATGATGGACTATGATCAGAATGTATAAGCCAAATAAATCCTTTCTTCCAAAGTTGCTTTTGGTTACGGTGTTTGTCGCAGCAATAGAAAGCAATCAAATGCAATCTGTTTCTGGGGTAGGAAAGAAGAAGGCAGGAGAGAGGCGATGGAAAGCAGGGGGCATTTTCTATGGAAATCTTTTTAAAACCTTCTTTGTTCTCCCTGGTGTGTGTGTGTGTGTGTGTGTGTGTGTGTGTGTGTGTGTGTACAGGCCCACTCACCTGCATATGCATATGAGAAAATCAAAGGTTGACAATGATCGTCTTCGCTCACTCTCTACCTTATTATTAAGACAGGCTCTGAGTCGTCTTCCCAGCCTTCCCTCTAGTTTGTAACACTGACTATAAATCCACTTAAGAATGTGATTATTATGACCCTGTCTCCACACTAAGCTCTTCCTGTTTTTCATTTAGTAAGTCTATGATATCCCTGCAAGCGTGATAAGACTAGCATGAGCCCATACATCTGCAGCTTTGTTTTATCACAAAGATCATGAATCAAGAAGCATGATGATGACTCTCTACAGATATTCTTCCCATGGCCAACAACAGTGTGTGTTGTGTACTTTCCTCACAGACCATCTGTCCTGAAACCCCAGGCCCCTTCAGCCACTCCTTCCTCATCAATAAAATCCAGACTCTGCTTGCTGTGTAGGTGGCAAGCAACAACCTCTCATTTTGATAAAGGAGACCCCACATGCTATTATTGGGAGTAATAGCATTTTAATAGTTATCAGATGCAGCATATATGCAGCATGTTATTGAGCTCCCAATTAAGGGTACCTGACCTGATCTGGATGTTGAAATGAGGCATCCTTTGGGCTGCCAATGGTTAAGCTTTCCTAGAGATGCTGACTCAAGATGCATGCTCTAACATTCTGTATCTGTTGAAAGGATCAAGTCTCCTGTCAGTGCTTATCTTCACACAGGGAGAACCTCTCATGTATATGCACAGTAGCAGGCCTGATCTATCAAGGACCTGGGCTCCTTGGCTTCCTGGATCTTTATAGCTGTGTGAAATTTATTCTCAGAGACCTAGGAAGATGACAGAGATGAAACTGAGCAAGAGAGAATGGCTTCTCTTGGGCACTCCTTTGTGATAAAGCAGTCCAGTGCCTCGCACACAGAGGGAGGTGGTGGAATGATGCAGATCTGTAGAGATGCAGAAGTGCATGGTGGACTTGCAAATGTCAGACCAAGGTCAACACACTGAAAATGGCTGACCTCTCAGTGATGAACTCAGAAAGTGAATCAGGGCGAAGACACCATAATATTTCATTATTGCTTAAAAAGAACACATGTAACTTACAGGGGGATACAGCAAGCAAACAAACTAGCACCCACTTCTGGAGAAGGACAGACTCATGTGTGTGTGACCTGGACAAAATGTGTAGCTAGCATGAGCATCATGCAAAATGATGGAAGACATACCTAGACTCTACCTTCAGCCAGAATTTACCAAGTACCTGACAGATTGGAGATGCTATCTCATCCTCTATGGGGAAAAATGATGAAGGTCTTTAAAAGCTGTCAAAGCTTAGATTTGGGCTTCAGCTGTGTTCATGCTGGAGGAAACCCCTAATGGCAATGTCTTTGATGACCTGTACTCTTCCCTGATGCCTGAGAAGTGTTATTAGTGTTGCTGTGGGAATTGGTGATATGTTCAACACTGATTTTAGTAAATTATGTATTTGTAAGTCATTGTTCACATGTTGTGTTTTCATCTAGGAACTGAAATGAACCAGGTAAGAGAGGAGACAAAATGCCCCTCCCTTTGATCAGCTTCCATTCTTGTGATGAAGATGAACAATTAAATATCAAATCACATAAAATATGTAGTCACTGCATGGTTTGAAAGGAATCCGAAGAAAGGACATACTGACTAGAAGGAAGCAGATAGTGGTGAAAAGCCTTACCAAGAGTATGGAATCTGAGTAAAAAAGGAAACAATGAAGTAAGCCAGGCCAAGAACTCAGAAGAGAAGGGGCAAAGCTCACAGAGGACTGCCACCAGCAATGCAAATTGCTCTGATGTGATGCAAGGAAATGCAAAGAGACTGAAAGAAAACATGCAGAAGAGTTCCAATAATCTTATCCCACCACAAAGGGGCTTATGTACATTTTTTCTTATTAGAAGCCAATGAACCTTTTGAACAAAAAAATCGATCCCCTCTGCCTACCACATACTTCAGATTCCAATAGGAAGGCAGAATAGACCACTGTAATAATCCAGGAATAGACTGAACAGTGGCTATGAAGACGCGAGACATGATATGCTTTGTGATCTATTTGAGGGTGGAACAAATGAATCTTGACAGATGAGTGCAAAACATCTAGAATGAGGAATAAAAAGGGGTGTGTGGCTGTTTGAGCTACCAACTGGCAACAGTTGTCTTGCCAACTGAAGCTGGAAGACTGTGGGAAATGTAGGTTTAGGGTAGAGGGCAGTAAGGTCTTAAAGTTTCCTGTGCAGAATGAAGACGAGCTGTGGAGGGGCAGCAAGATATGCAAATGGGAAGACTGGAGAAGAGTTGTGAACTGGAGATAAAAAGACATTATCATGTGAATGTAACTTCAAGCATGGCATTAGAGATCATTAAAGGGGGCTTTATGGGTGGATTCCCAATAGCATCTAATCATTGGGTGCATGGGGGTCTCAGCTTTCACAGAATCAGAATTCAAAAAAATTTTCATTATGGATAAAGGAGCAATCAGTAGGATTACTTGAAAAAATAGATCTTTATCTTCTGAGTATCAATCAAAACACAAACAACAGTTTCAGGAAAAGAGATGGTAAATAGTTAGGCAGATATGGTAGAGGCTGAAAAGTGACCATGGGATTTTATGGCATGGTTTGAGACAATATTGAGCCTCTCTTCGTTAATGTAGCAACTATATAACTTCATGCAATCCACTGCCTTCCCTAAACATGTGTTTGCTTCAGGAACCTTGCTGAGATGTCTGTGGTCCTCATGGGTCCAAATCCTAGTAAATGGCTCATCAATTATCATGCCTAAAACTTAAAAATCCTCAAATGTGATAGACTTGAAATAAGAGTTGAACATGTCCTGGGAGATGTATGCAGAAGGAAGGAGGCAGATAAAAGACACAAGGGGCAAATTGTTTTAATTTTTAAAAAAACTTATTTTAGAGATGAGCTACCTATACCCAAGATAGTGGCTAGAGCCATGAGACTTGGTAAGCTTCTTAAAGAAGAAAATGATTGAAAGAAGTCTTAATATATATATGACATCAAAACACAAAATTTGAAAGATAAAACTTTAATTTATTTCAAAACAGTTGTTGGATTTAGACATTTCCTTAGTTTCATTTCCTTTTGCTATGATAATATATGTTAACAAAAAAGTCTATTTAGCTCACAGTTTAATGATACAGTCTACCATGATTGAGAAGTCAAGGAAACGGGGCCATGAGGCATCCAGTCTACACCTACGAGTCAGGAAGAAAAGAGTGATGAATGTGTGTGTGCTCAGCTTTGCTTTTTTCTTTTTATGCAACCTTTGGAAAGGAGCCACCCACAGTGGACAGACAGTCCCACCTCAATTAGCCTCATCAATATAATCTCCTAGAAGGCCTATGGGCCCTGAATCTCAGCAAATTGGCAATGGGATTAACATCATAGCTGCCAACAGACAAGGGAGAGAAATCTGCAGCAAGTCCCCATGGACCAGTCCTTGCAGGTAAAGTTTTAAGAATTATAACCTTGTCTAAAATCATAAACACAAAAAATTGGACAATTACTAGAAGAGGCAGTAGTATTATCAAATGAAAATTGTGTCCTAAAATTTTGTTAAATGTGAGATGCAAAAGGAAAAATCAAACAACTGAAAGAGACATTGAAAATATTTAAAAAAAACACTAAAAATATTTAGTACTAAGAATAGCTGGTCATGTTGGGATCTGGAAAAGAATAAAATGAAAATTCAATGAAGAGAGAACAGCGATATAAGATGACAACATGGAAGAAAAACTACTGACCATAAAATTCAGAGAGAAATAAACATGTAAAATAAAAATTAGAAGACATTAAAGAGATAATGAGTTCCATTGACTAAGAATATCACAGAAAATTCACAGACTGAGGCCTCCTCAAGCCTGACAATCTGAATTCAATTTCTAGGATCCACACAGTAGAAGGAGAGACCTAAACCCTCTAGGTTGGCTTCTGACATCCTCTAACACATCATAGCACACATGTATTCGTGTATGTACACACACATAAACACACACACTCAATAGAAAAATAAATTTAATAAAATCTTTTAGTTCACAGATTAAAAAGATAGTTACAGCACACAGAGGAAATATGTTTTGTTAGCCCAGCAGTGGTGGCCCACACTTTTAATCCCAGCACTTAGGAGGCAGAGGCAGGTGGATCTCTGTGAGTTCAAGGCCAGCCTGGTCTACCGAGCAAGTTCCAGGACAGGCTCCAAAGCTACACAGAAAAACCCTGTCTCAAAAAACAAAACAGAAAAAAATAATTTAAATCATCTTTGGCTAAATCTCTGCAACTGCATCAAGAGTTGGTGTGTACATTTAACACCTACAGATTACCAAGGGCAGTCTAAAGAAGCCTGTCTATCCATAGTAGACAAAGATTAGTTCCAGCAAAAGACTGCCAAGTCTCAGTGCAGAAGAATTTAAAATTTCACCAAGATTTCAGAACCTAAATAAAAGAGATAATATACCATATTATTCAAAAGCAGGCTCTATGGACATTCCTGAACATGACCAATCTTGTCTGATCTTGAAAGTAGCAATTGTGTCCATCTTACCCACAAAGTCACTGAATTCCTGGGCAATTCCAGCAGGAATGCTCGGTGAGTTAATGTCTGGTGCTAAAGCTTTTAGGAAAGAATAAAAGGTCACAAGAGCCTAGAGTATGGAAGAAAAAAAATGGTGATTGTCTATGAATGTTCAAAACATATAATACTGGGATAATTATGAATCAAACTGAAACAAAAGATCAAACCCTTGAAAGAGACAAAGACACAGACACCTGACCTTGGAGATGAGTTTGCTTCAGAAGGTGAAGGCACATAAACACTGCCCCAAATCAGAGAAGGAACAGCTGGCACTGTGTAGAGAGGAAAAGAAAATCTCCTTCTCATTAACAGTGAATATGAAAAACAATCACAGGCATACTGAATACAAATTGAAAGGGAAAATTTGGAAACAGGAAACAAACAAAATGTAAAATGGTAGATGATTTAAAAAAAAACACTAAATTATTTAAGTGGACTGCATAAAGCATAGAACATAAAGAAAAGATTAATGGATTTGATAATGGTCAATTTTCAGTCAATCAAAAGATACTATAAGGCTACAAGATAATTATAAGTGATGTTCACAGGGTACCTTATCCAGGATATACATACATGTGTCTGTATATAAAGTTGATATAGACACACATGTAAATATATGCATGTATTTATACAGCTAATCATATATACCCACAGACAGTATGCGTGTATGTGAATATTGTGAATCAATTAGGATTGGTTTTGCTTACAGTTTACAATCCATCATCCAGGGAAGAAAAGGCAAGAGTTCAAGGCAAGACCCTAGAGGAAGACTTTTTTCTTCCACCGCAACAGCTTATCAGTTTCGTCATTCATTTACCCGCCATAGGTTCATGGATATTTATTTCATACACTGGCTTGTCCTCACTAACTCCCTTACTTTTCTTGTTCAGATTGCTCCAGATTAACCCATTGGAAGCCCCTTCATTAGGCTCCTGCACTGTTTGGAAAGATGGCCCTCAAGGTTTCCTGGATGCAAACTATCATAAAGAACTGGCTGTGTGAGCCAGGAGTGCTACCAACCTGAGGGTTAATGCTATGACTTACTGACTACTATACAGCACTGAAGAGGAACTAAATCATTACTAAGTGGAGACTTCTTGAATCCACTGATTTCAGGGATGTTAATCCCCCAGCAGAGACCTGCTGTGATCTGTGATATGAATATTATCTTGCCTGAATTCTCCTGGAAACGTAAGGTTTCCAATACCCATGTAAGTCTATCTGCAGTAGATCTAAGTGATGGCATGCTGAACTCCAGCTACTTAAAAAGTCACAGTAGGATGAGACTGACACCTCCTTTGATTAGACTGTAAGTTAACTGTTGGTTCTTCTAGGACATAACTCTTCCTAAACATACAGTGAGAGCTCTCCTCATTAGTGTACACGTGGCTATGACACACAGGTTGGGCCTCTATTTTTCTTCTCAAAACTTCTAGAAAAACAGTTAAGAATGGCAGATTTTCAGACCAAAAGACACCAGACACTGGCAGATCCACACAGCACAGCTTCTCACTCCCAGAGTGGGTCATGGCACGAAGAACCAAGCCTAGAGCCTTTGTACAGAATAGCCTTCTATGAGTTCTCACCTTTCATAGTTATAGATGGAGATGGAAAACCAGATACATTCAGATTTTTTAAAATGTAATGGATTGGAACAAACTGGTTTGATCAAGGTCACATGCTTGATTAATATTTTTTTTAAAAAAAATACCCAGCATATGTTTGTTTTTTACTATTTTCTTCTGCTTCAAGCAAACAGAAACATAGTCAAGGCTTGGAAAAAGATTTTGAGTATTCGGGGCTTGTCAATATTACAACTCATCCTCTTTTCTGGTAAAATAATTTAATGGAGTTTTATCCACTTACTCCCATTAGATACTTTGTGTGGTTTCTTTGAAAAATCAATAACCATTTAAATATGGTAAAATAATCTTCAGATTGACACTTCCATAGTTAGCATGAAAGACCAAAATTCTTGAGTGATGGAAATCATTTAATATTCATAGACACAGTAAAATGGTCTACAGAACAATAATTAATAGTATCATGACAATCTGTCATGTTTTATTAGGTAAAAATTATTTGACTTTGCTTTTAATACCCAGATTTATATACGCTGATGGATGGAATATTCATAATGCCTTTTTACTGCTAAACTCCCCAAGTTTCACTTCATATTTTAAACTAAACAATCAATTTTGCCTATGTGCACCCTATCTGAATAGACTGACATGAATTTGTCACTTACTCTAATTATGTATGCAAAATAGGTTGCAGACAGCAACACAGTCAAGCTGTGTGTGGGGTGTTTAATATTCATGGGTTTGAGCCACGATTAGGCTGTAGTTGCTACAAGATTCCTGCTCCTTGGAGCACATCAATTCTGGTAAACTTTGGAGCAGGGTTCCTTTTGCTTATCTCTCCGAGTCTGCTACCCACATAGTTCCATGTAATGACAGGGTCTTTCTGTTAGAAATCTAGCTTCACTTTGTACTAAAGCTACTGTCTGAACAAGCATCTCCGGCTAAAACCTGAGAGAGCACTGCAGATGTCCTGGGGTAGGGATGGGGAATGAGGAAGCAAGATGTTTGAGAGAGTACCAGGGAGCCAGGACAAACCCACCTTCCTACTAAAGAAATAACTCCAAGTATGTGTCCCACAGATAAACCCGCAGCTTCTGATGTAAGTCTATACATATAAAGTGATTCTTCACTGGACCTCTGTGGATCTCGGCTCCACTGATGGGTATTTTGGCAGAGCAGAATTTACTCTTATTATCTCTTATGAAGCCTGACCATGCTTTTATTTGATAGAGACGATTGATAAAGGCCTTCAGAGCCACATGACCAACAGGAACATGTTCTTCTCTACTCAAAGCCATCTTTTCCAGAGTCTCATAGGATACCCTGGATGAGTGAGACTAGAGGACCAAAAAACAGAAAGAGATTCATTGAATTATTTAGTATAAAATGGTCACATGGAGAACAGATAATAATGAACTTCAAACACGGAGGATAATGAAATCTTGGGAATATAAAACCTCATGGGAGGAAATACAGGAAAAAGAAGAGGAGGAGTCTGGGCTGACTCCAAACTGGGAACCAGATTTTAATAATTGAATGTGGCAGTAATGATTGGAGAGACACTAGGAAGACTGGAGAGGAGGGGAATGAATGATGACAGTGAGGACAGATACATAGTTCTTATCAACAGCAAATGGAGTACTTATGTAAAGGAGACTGTCTGAAGATAAGAGATGGAGAGAAAAGTAACCCAGGAGATGGTGTAACAGCTAGCACTGTTTGATGCCCCTTTGCTGTGTATGTATAAAGTTCAAATTCATTGTTCTATGCCAGAGTGGAGCAGGAAAGGAGAACAAAATGGGGCAGGGAAGGAAGAACACACTGACACAGGGGAGATGCAGAGAGTGATAGAGAACCCTTCTCTCTTGAACCACAAAGAAGAGAGGATATTCCTACAACTGAGTGAAACTCCAGGATATAAACATGCCTGTTTCAATGGTCAAGGCTATTCTATCCAAAAGCAAACCCTTCTTCCATTTCTTTATCTCATGATAAGTAGGCGAGGAAATTGCTGGTCACCTGACATTTTCTCCATCACATTTCTTCCCTGTAGGATGCAGAGGGTTTCTCTCCCATGCTAGCTATGAGCGTGAACAACACTCTCTAGCTTAATGCATACAGGCTCACACTAAATCAGCAGTGAGGCTTCCAGTAGCCAAGACAGACCATTTCTTTTTGCCTCCATTCCACCAGGAAAGGAAAGGCTGGCTGGATCAGCACAGAGCCTTGAAGCTCAGTGATGTACTAGGAAATTCTCTCTAGAACGTTGTCTGAGAGAGCCATCTTCCTTATGGCCTGGAGTTGACAATGAAGTAGCTGAAAAGTTAGAATTAAACACCTCCCCCTGAGGAAACATAGTCTCAATGGTTAGGAAGACTCAGGGGCAGATAGGAGAAGCTGGAGGCATCTTGGTGGAAAGCAGAGCTCCCCAACTTTATGAAGAAGAGAAAGAAGGGGTGTGACTCAGTTGAGAGCAACATAAGTCCATGAGTATTTCGTATTTCCAAGGATGATTTACAGAATATAAACAGATCACCTGAAATGGCAATTAAGGCAATGGTGGGTAGAGAGCCAGACCTCTTAGAAAACAGAGGAGCAGGGTGGGACAAAGATAGAGCAAGTTCTCAAAACATCAGCAAGAAGTTCAGGTAACAGGTGGCTAAAGGTACTGTTTTATCCTCCATCCAAGTTGATTTTCCTTAATTTCAGATCCCAACAGAAACACTGGACTAGCAGCATGTGTTTTCTCCATAGAAATGGGATGAAAGATAATGCCAGAAAAGACCATCTGGGACTAATTCCTAATAAAAAGCCACTGTATTCCCTACAGTGGGTCTGGGTCTTACATTTTGTAACTCAAACAAGGATACCAGAAATCTTGTAGCCACAAATGGTCCATCTAGCATCCTTAACAACTGCAGTATTTAGTCAGTCCCTATGTTTCCTCCCAACTCCCAGCCCCAGCTATCACCACCATGGCTTCTTCAGAAAGTCTTTTCTTCCTAGACTCTGAGACTGGATTGGCTGTGGCTTGGTTCTAGCTCTGTGTGCCTGACCAGCATCAGGTCAATGTTGGAGCTAGAAGCAGCCATTTTAAAATCTTTCCTATGTGGATCAAATATCCTCTGGCATAAAGGGGAAGCCCTCGTGGAATTTCAAAGCTCCCTTCCTTGGGAGGGTTTTCTTGTGTCGATGGATGTGGGAGAGGAGCAGTTTGTATTGCCCTGCTGACAACACTCTTCTCTGGACTATAAATAATGGAAAATCTCAGAAAGTGATTTTCTAATTCTGTGGGCTTCAGGCTACCTACCCAGCATGTCTTCTTGTTTGCAACTGTAAGTACAGATGCATGCTTCCCCCTTTCACTCAGAGCATTAGCTTCTTGGCTTATGGAATTAACCTCTGCCCTCCATGCATTTCCTGTTTGCTTGCTATTGCTATTTTAAACACCGAGTCTATTCGGCACTTTTACCACAAGGCTCTCAGAGTGTTATATAAACTGCTACTCTGTGAATTCTTACTTCATGTAATGTGATGTGACAGACTCAACCTCATTCACTGATGGGCAACGTTGTTAGACATTCAAGAGAATCCAGTATTCTACCAGAAACATTTCGAACTAGTTGTGTTAGAATGTCTCCTAAGCTTTTAGAAATGGATTGGTTTAGAGCTATTCTACCTGCATTGTATGCCCTAAAATTTTCCTGGATATCGGGATAATGTACCCTTACACTATGCCTTAGCCTCTTGTTCCTCTCATCATGCCTCTTCCTCGGGACATGCTTGAAAAAGCACAAGCCAATCAAATCAGCCTTAGTCCAGCTACCTCCTGCCTGAGGCTCTCACAGGCAGCTCTGTCTACAACTGCTAATCATCTCAGAGCCAGTAAACTGTGTGAGCCAGAACTCACCCCAAACATTCAAGCTAGACAATTCTTCTAAGCCTGTCTGATACCTCTCCTCCATTACTTTCTCAAAAAATGACACAGAAGCATCTTTGTCCTCTATGCCACCATTGTCTCCCTCTATTTTTGCTTGAATCACATTGTGTGATATGACCATCATCCTATTAGCAGGTCTGCACAGAACTTGCTTCTCACTCTACAGTTCCTGGAGATACATGGCCAAGAAGAGCCTAAAAGTGGAGCTAACTGACCCTGGTGAGTCATTTTAGTTTTTAGATCCCTAGACTTAGTGAAAAATCTGCTGACATCCTTATTCACGGGGATGAACTAATTCTGTTTACTTTGCAATTTCTTCTCCTCTTTCTCCATTTGTTTGATTTTTATGTAAATCCTGCTGAAAGAAATAAGATGTAATTGCTGTGTCTCATCAAAGGAAGGGGAACGGAAAGCATGGAGGGGAAAATGAAATCATTTTACATTCGCACTTATTAAAATGAATCTTTGGGTTTTGGTGTCTTTCTATCAAGGTAGATGTGAATACCTTGGGTGATGCTGAGGAGAATTTAACTCTTCAAGTCCAGGTACCAGACACCACCCAGCTTCTCAGCTGTGATCCCTTTGGTAACCATGATGCAGAATGCTCTCAGGTGTCTGAGGACAGCCATGCATTTAGTCTGCAATGGAAAATCGAGAGCATCCATTCCAGCACACCTTCTGGAATGTGTTATCTGCATCATTTACTCCGCTTTCTAGGATATCTGGTCTTTCTTTATCTCACCCCATGTTTATTTATGAGAACAGACACATATATATGCATGCATAATAATCCCCCTAGGTAGGGAGGCCAAGCTCACATAAATGTAAATGTTGACAATTACAAATGACTGTTGCAGAGATTATCTTAAACCTCGTGTTTTTACAAGTGTCTCTCACTATCCTTGCCTTATTTTAACTGATACACAAACACAATTGTACGTACTAATGGGGAGCATGCACTCTTCAGTATGAACATGCATGATTATTGTTGGAGTTCAGAGCAGGTAAAACTTACCCCTTAAGCTTCCGCCAGTGCTTTCAGGGGAAACCTTCAAAGTCCTCCCTACCATTGTGCTCTAGTGTGTGGTATGCGGCTGTTATCTGAAGCCTACAGCTGTGATGGCATGCCAGTACCGCTCACCTCTACCCAGCCATAACTGCAACCTACTGATCAATCTTTCTCATTCTCCCTTCCCCTATACACACCCTGTCTCCCACATGGGATGGGGCACACAAATGCCTGCACCTGCAGGCTTCATTAACACCCCACCCAAAACCACCCCACAACAAATAAATACCCACCCACCCACACACACACATAAATAAATCGATTTTTTTTGTTGTTGTTGTTTTTTCGAGACAGGGTTTCTCTGTGTAGCTCTGGAGCCTATTCTGGCACTCGCTCTGGAGACCAGGCTGGCCTCAAACTCAGAGATCTGCCTGCCTCTGCCTCCAGAGTGCTGGGATTAAAGGTGTGCACTACCAACACCCCTGGCAGGAAGACAATTCTATTCACTGCCTTGAACAGTTATGTGTTGGGAGTTCAGCAAAACTGGGTTTGCTTTGGGCCTGACCTGGGAGAGAGGCTGCAGATTGCCACAATTCACCCTACCCAAGTGGGCTCATCTGTGATGTAATGTTAAGGAGATGGCTTGCAAATCCCTCAGAAGAATCTCATGAGCTCCTATTCAGTGTATGGCAATAATGAAGAACATTTCCTATTCTATATATAAATAGTTGTGCATTTTAACAGCAGAACGTATAAAGTTGTGTAATTAGCCTACATTCTGTGTGTTTCCTGATAGTTAAGCGTTAGCCTGACAACAGTGATTCGACTCGTTACTTTGACCATGGAGCCTGCACCTTCTCTAGATGCTGCTCTATGTCCTCTCTTCTGCAGCCAGACATTGCTTTCACTGCCATTTTGTAAGGAGTTCTAGGGCCAGCCCTGGAATGTTTCCAGACCAGGCTATCCTAGGAAAAAGGGTGGCAGTGGGGGAGGCAGAATCAATCTCTTGTGAGAGCCAGATATCGTCACCCAGCCGCCTCAGGCCCAGGAATACTTGGTCTCCAGGGCAGGTTTGCCAGGTTACCACCCCTGCAGTCACAGCATACAAAGAGCACCAAGAGGAGGCTGACAGGAGCACTGTGTTGGTTTCTCACTCCTGCACTTCCATGTCCTCAGCATTGTGCCTCTCCTGGCGATGACAGTCCCTGCCTGTGTGCACCCCAGTCAGCTCAATCCCCTGCTTTTCTATGTAGACAAATCACTGAACCAGAAGGAGGCTGGTTTCAGTTCTGCCACACTGATTATGCTGACGTTATGTATTCGGAGAGCACAGAGATGTCTAGAGAAGCTGGGAGACAAGGTGAAGTGAAGGGTGGGAATACAGCAAGGGCCTCAGGGTAGCATGGCTGCTCACAGACAGCCCTCTCACTGTAAGCTGCATCAGAGAGAGCATGGAGTAGCACTGTGTTCTAAATGCTTGTGAGCATCCACCCAAAACATGTCCACACAGGCACAGATACACATATGTACATATGCACACATGTATGTACATATTCACACACACTCACACTCATACAACATTCATACATACACCAACTTACACACACGCATGCTAACACATTCACTCACTCAAATACTTCTACACTCGAACATTCATAATCACATACTCTCATACTCACACACTCATCCATGCACACATCCATAAACTCACACACACATTCATATTCACACATTTGCACACTTACATTTTCACTTACATATACTCATCCACACACACACACATACATTCTCACACATTCACACACACACTTATACTCATTCACACATTTGCACACTCACACACATGCTGCTGATTGTGTTAGTGACATATCAGAGGATCTTCAATGGATATGCATTATTCATAAGAAATGGTGCTAAAAATATCTTGTTTAGTGGCATTTATTAAGTACAAATCATTAACAAAATAAATATGTGGATGGGAAAAGGAAGATATGATTAATTGAATTCTAAAATTTAAATTAATTGCATTAAAACAAACATGGGACAGGGAGGGAAGAACAGGACAAGGAGGGGATATTGAGATTGACAGCTAAAACTAAGGGCCATTTGAGGGGTAGTATGGAAACCTAATAGCGTAGAAGCTTCCTAATATATAGCATATGAAGGTGACCTAAATGAAATCATCAAATTACGGGGGAGACAGAGCCTCATATGGACTTCTCTTGTCACCAAATGAAGCCTCAATGTTAGGAATGAGTTACTTCTAATTGGACTGTTATTGAAAAGGGTTCTCTGGGAACCCTAAAAAAACCCAGGCTGTTGCCAAGGCTATCGGTTGCTCTCCACAAGGCCTCTGTTGCAATGATATGTTATTTATATTCTAACAAAGCTTGCCTGAATATCAGAAAAGCAAAGCAGCCAAGCCACCAGAGGGCTCTTACTCTACCAAGGCTGGGGTGATCATGTCCTCAACGTGGCTGGAGACTATCAGCACTGAGACCCTGTTCCTGTCTTATATACCTCTTTAGTGCTGGGATTAAAGGTGTGAGCTCTGTTTCTCTTTTAGACTGATTCACTCTTGTGTAGGCCTGGGTGGCCTTGAACTCACAAAGATCCTTCTGCCTCTATTTCCTGAATCCTGGATTAAAGGCGTGTGCCACCACAGCTAGGCCTCTATGAATGAGGCTAGCTTTGCATTCTGATATTCAGGCAAGCTTTATTAGATCATAAACTATACATCACCACACTCTGTTGTTGAAGACAGCATCTACACAACTCACTGAAAACAGAGAAATTGAGCCTGTGTCAGATAGTGTTCTTGGTGCCAGAAGGCACTTAGCACATTGCCAAAAGTCAACCCCACTACAAATCCTTTGATCTGCAATGGTGTCCTACCTTCAAGATACACTGGTCCAATAGTGACACAAAGCTTATGGCAGTAACCAACCACTATCTGATTTGACTTAAGGTCCATTCCACAAGATAGGTCCATACACAACACTGCTTGTATGACTAAGAACCTAAGACCTGATAGCCAAGTAACCTAGGGGAAAACCAAACACTAATGTTTCACTAAAAGGACATAGCAAGAAAATGACTCCGAATGGCATTCTGCTTTATTCATAGATTAGAGCCTCACTCGGCCATCATCAACGGAACTTCATCCTGTAGCAGATGGGCACAAATACAGAGACCCACAGCCAGCCAGGTAATGTGCAGAGAATGGAAGATCTCGGAACACTCAGCCCTAAGAGGGATGTCTCCATCAAATCACTCCCCTCAGTGCTCAGGGAACTCCCATCAGAGGAGTCAGAAAGGATATAAGAGCCATGTGGGATGGAGGACACCAAGGAATCAAGGCTTTCTAAACACAAAATGACTGAAACACATATAAATGCAGAGATTGGGGAAGTATGCACAGGTCCCATGCCCGATAAGGTACTAGAGCTGAAAGGGGAAGTGGACACATGTTCCTATCCCCAACCCAAATGAAAATTGAGTTTTCTCCAAGTGAGCCTCACTGGGGAAATGAACTACTGGTAAGGGTAGGCTGCATGCCAGGCAGTAGATGGCCAACCAAAACCAAACTCAATAACAAGGACGTCTTTGCAGTTTCCTTGTTCCATACTGTCATGTCATTATAATCTCTCAGAAGTCTGTTTGTTTCCTAACAAGAGACAGAAAGGAGGTGAATGCGGGCTGGAAGGCAGTTGTCAAAGAACTGAGAAGAGTAGAGGAAGGGGAAAACAAAATCAGGATAAATTGTATAGGTAAAGATAATATTATCAATGAAAGAAAAAAATCATTAAAAAGTACTGTGTCTCTTAATAGCAGGAACTTACAGATGTGATCACTATCCATTGACATGCAGGGAAAATTAGCATTCCAGACAGGAGACCAGAATACCATGGTTCTCATGTTGCCCTCAGCTCCAAGGTTCTGGTGTCAACTGGGTCCCCATGTTACCTTGCTACTTGACCCAGAGTATACGTAAGCTTCAATTTTTGTAGGAGATGTCAGTGGGGCACTGTTGGTCCTGAAGAATAGGATTAGGAGGGCTTGGGCCTCCTGAATATGAGGAGTCATCAGAGGTTCATCATAAAAGGCCCAGCACTCAGGATGCAGAGCAAGGTGTATCTGCAGGCAGAGCTGAGCATCCAGACCCAGCTCATACTGCAAGGCAGTTCTGACACCAGGGAAAGTGGTTGTTGTTTTCCCAGTCAAGTATTTCATCTGTTACCCAAGCATGGCCACAAAGCATCTCTGGCCTCTTTGTCTGGAGTCCAGATGATTTCATGCTGTGTCTTAATTTGGAATGTCTAATGAAGCCGAGTGTTCCTTTCTGAATCACAGGTAGATGTCCCTGATGGAACTGGATTGGACCAGACTCCCAGGTTTGTGAGCTTATTACAATATCCCCCAGGTCAGAGAGAAACAAAAGCCTTGCTTTACCACCACTGTCCAGATGTTTTTCTATCCTGAAATGTGTAAAGCCCACAAGGAAAGATTGTCCATCTGGCCTAGCAGCTGCTTCCTGCCTGTTTCAATCCATAGCTGGGCCACAGCTCTGATAATGATGGCAGAGTGTTGTGCACCGGCAGGAAGTCTTCCCAGGATGTGGATGGCAGTGGACAGCCGAAGCTGCTCTCAGGGCCAAACTCCGAGGGCATGACCCTTGAGATAATGCTTCCAAGAAGTAGGGATTGTGTGTGTGTGTGTGTGTGTGTGTGTGTGTGTGTGTGTGTGTGTGTGTAAGTGCATGCGCACATGTGGGCACACACGTGTATATGCATGTACTTATGCATGTGTGTTCAAGAGAAAGAGGGAGAGGGATGCAAGCTATATGCATGTACCTTTGGGTGAGTGGATGCATGTATGAATTTGTATCTTTGAATGTATGTGTATGTGTGTATAGCTACAAGTGTTTGAAAGACTAGGTGTGGATGTGGATGTGTAAGTGTGTGTGTGTGTGTGTGTGTGTGTGTGTGTGTGTGTGTATACAATCTAGGAGTTACTCTCTGATTTAGAATATCTAACCTGGAATCAAGCTTTACCCACAGTAACACAATGGCCATAACATATACATGATGTCAATACACATGGCATTATTTCCAGGTACCTATTACATACACTTCAACAGGAGAGTGTCAGGGAAAAGCCACCTGGATGTGATGTACCCAGGTTAACTTTATAAAACCTCTACGGGATTGAGTGAACTATCCCGTAATTATGATCACAAATGCTGGTCTAGGTTTCCCTTGTGTAAGCATGGATATCACTTGGTTTAGAGTATATAAATGTTGAAACCTATTAAATTCTCCAAGAGAAAACATGTCTGTGGGTGAAATGGGTGTGAGAAGTGCTCCAAGGTGGAAACCAGAGACAAGGCTACTCACCTTTGACCTCGGGGATCTGTCTATACTGACTGATTTCTGGTCAGTGCTGATAATTACAGATTTTTACTGCTGATCTTCAGAAATTTGTTGAGACTCTCTGGGGAAGTCCTTTTTAAAATGTAGACATAACCTTACACAAGATAAAAACAACACTGGCAGCTTCTTAGCCAGACACACTACTAATAATCGCTTTTAAAAGAAAGAACAACAAAGGGGAAAAACTCAGTGCATCTAATTATGTTTTGTCTCATTACTGTCCCACTTCATCCTTAAGATGTGACCCAAATTTCTTGCCATTTCTTATGAAAATCACAGGTTGTAAGAAGCAAGGTCAGTTGTGTTGATCTTGCAACCCAGGTGCTCAATGCAGACTTGGTCTTTTGTACCCGAGTTCCTCCCCTGAAAACAGTGTATTCTCTGGGTTATCCTCTCAGCTAAGAACTCTCTGGAACATTATTTGCACTATGCTGAGTACAGCAATGTGCAGGTTCTGGAAGTCTGCCAAAGAAGAGAAATTTAACATCTGTACACGGCGAGTATCCATCGATGAGAAAGATGAACGAAAAGTTTGCTATGGAAGTTTAACAGGGCAAAAATGGAACACACTTATTATGTTGTCAGTCCATAGGTGAACCCCAAGACTCCTCCTGACTCTTGACATTTGTGCAGGAAAAATGGCAAGCTGAGAACGAATTATATGGAAGGATGTCAAGGTAGGTGAACATCACCTCAGCCCCTCCTCATAGGTCTCTGGTGTTGGGAATAGGCCCAAATTCCAACGAATCCTCAAACCTTGAATTTTAAGATGAGTTTTTAAAAGGAGAGCAATTAAAAGATTCAAAATCAAAGGATGCTAATGGACAGCTGACTTTGCCCAGCCCCCAGGACCTGAGGTGTGAGCATCATGGAATCCTATCCTGGCTGTACACATGAAGCCTATACTCCCTGTAGCTCTTCCCCAAGACTCTCCTGTGGATCCTTCACTGAAGGGAATGGACCCCCATGGTGCTTGTGGTCACTAGGATCTCTGTCCTCTGTAAATTAAAATGTAATTAAACCCCCTTCCTTTAGCAGCCGCCCCACCCCGCCCAGCACTGTTGTCAACATGAAGATGAAGGCATCTAGCTCCCTAGCTTTCATCCTGCATAAACAGTCACTCATGTTTCTTAACCAAGCCGGGCTCTTAGCAATCCACTCTCCACTTTTGATGGAGGCTGAGGATGTGAGACCATCTCCCCACCCCTCACCAACATGTCTCAGCTAGCTTAACTGCCTCTCTCAAGCTGGGCTCTGCTCCTTTGGAGGGGGCGGGGATGCTAGTGGAAAAGAAGTGGGTTTGGAATCTGTCACCACTTGAAAACTGGCCAACCACCCCACCTCTACCCCCTCTTCCTTGTGTATGACCATACTTAAGTTGCTCACTGTTGTGCAAAACTCCTTTGGTTGTCATGTGAAGTTAAAAGTTACAAATTCGGGTGATTTCTGCCTATAAATTGAGCAGCAATTGACCATCTTCTTTTATCATAAAATACCCACAGTTACACCATGGAAAGTGGCCTCTCTGCTCCTCCCTGGGTCTACAGTACAGAGCCTGCATGCTGAGGAATTATTGTTCCTTGATTCTCATCATGGTTTCTTGTTAGTCCCCAGGAGGAGTTTTTATAGGCAAAGCATTTAGTTTCGTTTTTTGGGTACATGTCTGCAGGAGCTATTTTTAAACACCTTGGTAGGAGGCAGAGCTCCACCTCTGTGGAGAGTGATTCACCACAGCTCCACTAATTATGCGTCATTCCTACTGTAGATTGCAGGGCTAAGTGTCTACAAAACCAAATCTGAGGAACCTGGAGGCTAATTGGGCTGCAAACATCCCTTTGCTAAGGCCCAGAGGCAGAAGATGCACAGGCAATTTGGTTCTAATGGGCCAACACAGGCGACTGCTGCTCTTCTTACTGTCCACGGTGGCCAGGCTCAACATGCCAGCTGTAGCACACAGCAGACCCAGAGCATGCCCAGTTAATTCCCCTCAGCCATTTTCTGGTGAGTTCTGATACCCTTTGTTGAGCTTTCTCCTTATTTCCCACAAAATGTGATTGACTGGCATTTCTTTAAAAAAAAAAATACTGTCAGAGGGTACTATGCTGACTTCAGGCATGAATAAGGCATTTGTGTCGCAGAAATTTGTAATAGGGGAGAAACAGACCCAAGAACAACTCGATTCAAAGGGGAACTTCCAGTGGGTGGGTGGCTCCAGCTCTGACAAGAGAGACTCCTATTATGCCTTGACTCTGGATCGGAATTCTGGGGGGCAGGGGAAACTGCCAGTGTTCTCTCAGGATCCTTCAGAGCAAATGCACATTAGAAAACTCTAGGGGAACACTCTTTCCTATTCCTTATTCTGAGCATTCTTGTGAAATTCAGTGAGAGGATTATCCTTAGACTAGGGAACCCAGACTCCCAGGGGGCATAGCCTTGCACCATACTTACAGGCCATGGGAGGAAGGACTTGCACAGAAATGAACTTCACCCAATGGAAACTTGAGTTGACATCACACAGAGACCAACAGAGATGTGTTTCAACATGTATATCTACCAAGTAACCACCATGTCCTGGATGTGACTTCAGGTCTGAGAATACAGCTGTTAACCAGTAGCACATACTCAGCTTTCATGAATTATTCTTGGTAATGGTGAGGTGGAGAAGTGGAAGATAGATGCATATATAAGGAAATAGATACTCCTCCAGAAACCAACATATATGGGATGGTCTGATAAAAATCGTTGATTTGGATGCCCCTTTATAGATGTGCACTCAGAGTTAGGAGTCTCTGCGGCAGCCATTGCCCACTGGAAACAGTGGCTTCTTGAGCAAGACTGAGAGTAACAATCTACTGGGAGAAGCATAACTATTCAGAAGGCTATAGCCATTGGTCAGCTGCCCATGTACCTGTCAATTACCTCTGGCCCATCCTCCTTTAAGCAACCCTAATTATAGGTCCCAAAAAATGATATCAAGGTTGAAATGGGACTAACTGGTAAGAGAGGTGGACCAATAGGAGTGGGGTGGGGAGTAACAAGGGTGAACACAATCAGAAGAGATTATATACATCAAGGAGGATGTCACAATGAAACCCTTTGTTGTACTTAATTAATATGACCAATAACAACTGTAGAGATGGGCTGAGGATGTGGCTCAGTAAGTGCTCAGTTCCTGGGTAGTATATAAACTGGTGTGGTGGTGCACACCTGTAACCCCAGCACTGGGATGTAGAGGGAGAGACCAAATGACCAGAAGTTCCAAGCCATCTTGGTTTATACAAGTTCAAGGCCAGCACTGGATATGAAAGACTGTCCTCTCATCGTACAAAAAAAAGGGGGTTCCTTGTGATTATTAAGAAGTGGTTATATGGGCTGGAGAGAAGGCTCAGCAGTTAAAAGCACTGGCTGCTCTTCCAGAGGTTCTGAGTTCAAATTCCCAGCAACCACATGGTGGCTCACAACCATCTGTAATGAGATCTGGTGCCCTCTTCTGGCATGGAGGTATACATATACTGTATACATAATAAATAAATAAATAAATATTTTTAAAAAAGAAGTGATTGCACATAAAGGGAAGAAGGGAAATTTGAGAAGTGTGAAACCTCAAGAATGTTATACCTGCTTAGATGATGAAGATGTCAGAAGTAATGAGAAATGTTTGGAGCCTAGGTATTTCTGAAAGTCAAACTGACGAGTTCTGTGTTAGTCACTTTTTGTTGCTTTGACAAAATACTTGAGAAAAATAACTCTGTGGAGGAAGGATTTAATTTTGGCTCATGGAGTTGTAAGATTCAGCCCATGGCTGCCTGTATCTAGTTGTTTTCAAGTCTGAGAAGGGGAAAACAATATACAGGAATAGTACTGTGCAACACAGCTCATGGTGGCCAGAGAGAACTTTCAGAAAGGGCAAGAAGTAAGATCCACCCTCCAAAGGCACATCCCAAATTCTCTACTTAGCCCCACTTCTCAATAACCCTTCCAGCTAGGAATTTATAAATTCATCGGTTGGTTAACTCATGGAAGGTATCAGAGCCCTTGTGACCTCATCACCTCTCAAGTGCCCATTGATTAGAGAGCAAACGGTCAGCATATGCGCTCTCAGGAGATATTATTAGAGTCAAACCATGAAAGGGTAGGAATTATGTAAGGTGACCCATGAGTCATTTGGGGTTCATTGAGGAGTGAAGGGTTTACTGGGGCATGGGGTTTTTGGTGCTAAACCAGGTTGTTCTGGTCAAGGTTGAACAGGACGCCTAAATCATCCCAGCCACGGGAGAAATGGAGCTGTCAAAAGTGACTCTGGGTCTAGTAAAAGCAAGACTGGTCTTGGAAATTAGCAAGATGGATATGAGAAAATTGGAGGGGATAAAAATCAAACACAGAACTCTTGACAATAAATTCAAGATACTTATTGGACACAGAAGTGGTATGTTGGATCTTGTTCAGAAAGTTCCAGAAGACCAGAAGCCACCATCCTTTAAGGCTGATGGGGGTGGTGTGGCCCTGTGTCTAAGTGAGTGGGAGGGTACACCATGGCATGATAAGGGTAGAATTGGCATGGAGACCAAGAGGGTGCCTTCCTCTCTACCAGGCATGGGGATGAGATGCGAGGTAAGAAAGTGGCCTGTGAAATGAACTGTGAGTCCTGCTTTGATGAGAGTGACTTATCCAGGCATCACAAAATGCACAAGCATCTTAGTTTCCATCAAGCACTTTGGGTGACTCATAACTGCTTGCAATCCTAGCTCTAGGGTACACCCTCTTCTCATCTCCAAAGACATGCATACATCTGTGGCATACATTCACACAAATAATACACTCCTGTGCATAATATTTAAAATAATAATCTTTAAAGAAAATACCACTGCTTAATACTTCTCAGTTTACAGATATGTACTAGTAACTGAGTGATTTCCTAAATTGTCCTCTACCTGTAAATTGAGTTATTAATTGGTCTAAATAATAAAAACCCAGCTATAGATAGAGATCAGAGAGAAGGAGCAAGCCAAAGTCACCTTAGCCTCATTAGCTTCTCAGCATTAAAGAGAGCGAGTTCCTATTTCTTCCCACTATATTCTCTCTCTCCCCAGCCATATCACTTCCTGTCTGTCTGTACAGACCTCCTGACCTCTATGGTTAGCTAGGGGCAAGCTCTATCCTCTCATCTTCAGACAAGTTTTATTTGTACAAGCAAGATATCACCACACCTACCCAAACCAATGGCCCTAATTTTCTGTGTCTGAGCCTTTAGGACCCATGAACATTCTATGTCTAGAACCCATGTCAATGGATTAACTAGGTGTGCCTCCCTCAACCCATGTGAGTGCTGGTTGCTGTGTTCATCTCTCCTTACAAGTCATCACAGCTTGAATTGTACAACAGTGATTTGTACAAAATCAAGGCACTGTCAGAAGCATGCTCCTCCAAAGTCTATGCAGAAATCTGTCTTCTTCTCTTTTGGGTCCTGGTCGCTGTGTACAGTCCTCTGCTTGCAGCTGTCCCCCTCCAATCTCTGTCTGCATCTTCCACAGGCCTTCTCTATTTTTCTCAGCATGGTCTTTTTTTAAATCTCCTGTAAACAGCATCATCATAGCACATTAAAGGTCCACCCTAATCCAAGATGCACCACTTTAGGTGGAAGGGATGGTGTGAAGTGCCTACTGTGGCAAAGAGATGATCAGTAGAAACTAAAGCCTGCCCCATCTGGGTATCAGAAAGCAATGAGGCCTTGGAGTCAAAAGCGTCCCAAGAGGAGAATAATTCCCACTTCAGTACATAGAGGAGTTGTTGTAAGGCAAAGAAAATTATCCAGAATAGTATAGAATAGTGTGTGTGTGCGTGTGTGTGTGTGTGTGTGTGTGTGTGTGTGTGTGCGTGTGTGCGAGAGAGAGAGAGAGAGAGAGAGAGAGAGAGAGAGAGAGAGAGAGAGAGAGAGAGAGAGAGAGAGAGAGAGAGAGAAATTTCATTTATTTAGAGACTTCAGCACACAGATATTTCAGAAAGTGTGAGAGAATTCCCTACAAGAGGAGTGTCCTTGAATGTGCTGAGGAAGGGATTTTCTTCTCCACCTGGATGTGCTTCATAACAAATATATCCAGAGTTGAACAACCTTTTCTCTTCTCCCTTCAGGTATCTTTATTCATCAGCACAGACCCACCACTGCCATACATCCAGAGAACCCAGGCCTCTCCTTAGCTCTGCTGCTATCTGTCTTTATCTGGCTTTGGGTTTCCTCCCTCCATACCCCTCCCATCCATTATTACTGGGGAAGAAACCTGTGCTTTAGACGTTGGGAATATAACTCTTTTTGCCATCAACTATGTCTTTTCAAATCATCTACTGTGCAATGGTATGACCTTGACTAAGCCATTCACTTGTTTAAATTTAGCCCCAAAGTTCTCTTACTCTGTGCCATTGGGATATGGTTTGTCACAGGCTGAGTAATTCTGTTGTCTGAATTTTGCTATATCTTGGATTTAACATTTCTAATTTAGACATGATTACTCAGCATTCTGTTTCTCTATCAGGAAGAGCAACAGCCAGAGACAGAAAGGGGAAGGAAAAAAGGAAAAATGGAATGAGGGGGAGAGAGAGAGAGAGAGACATAGGGATATACAGATAGGCATTGTATATCAGACCCAAAAGTCTCCAGACATTGCTGGAATCTACCAGATCTCTGCAACAGCTTCACTCTTCTTCCCGAGATGGAGGCCAGCGCCTTTGACATAAACCTATGTCTTCCCATCAGCTCCTCTAGCAAATACCAGGACAGCCTTGATGAAGGGACATGCATGTTGGGACAGATACTGTCATGCCTGCTGCCATCTCACTCACTGAGTCCAGGTAGAGTGCGGATCCAGGAACTTTAAGCTGGGACTGTGAGCTGAGCACTGTCCTGAGGATATCTTAGAGGCCTTCTTCACAGCTATCAGGAGATAACCCTCACTATCACTGCTCACAAGCTTGTTTCTCTCTTCCCAGACAACCTGACCACTTCAAATCATTGCCTAACACAGCTATATTTTCTGTGTCTCCTCCAGATCCTCCTTAAATGAAAGAATAAATGGACACATGGGTGAATGTGATAAGGACTGAAAGAGATGAGATGATGTAGAAGCCAGATAACAATCTTGGAGTTGGCTTTAAATGGGATTTCCTATCTCCTTGCTGATAATACAAAGGAGCAAGAGGAAATGACTGCAGGCGGTGTGACCAGTCAAGTGGGGTTGATATTAAGCAATTTCCTTCCAGAGAGCCCCAATTTTCTTTGTCAAGTGAAAAAGTGAGGCTATTTATTAAGAGTCAGTAGTAAATAGAAATGTGGCCAGAAGAATGCAGGACTAGAGACAACACAAACCTGGAGAAGGGTGGGGAAGTGACCGAGTTTTCTCCAGCAGTATCCCATGGCTTAGGGCTGTTTAGTATGCTTGCAGAGAGTGGAAGTGCTAATCAAACTGAAGAGGTGAGCACGATAATTGAAGACAGGGATGACACAATGATGGGAGCAAAGGGTGATGGCAACTGTCTGTGTGGAAAGGGGATGAGGAGAGGAAGGAGCAGTGAGGGTAAGGACTGGGAGCATTTCTGTGCTTGGTACAAGACTCTAGATACAGTAGCATGCTCACTTACTGCAGACAGTGGGGAAGGGAAATAATGTCTTCCCATGTGGGAAGGATGTGGGAGACATTATTCCCCTTGTACTAAGACACCTGTATTATTTCTCTCTGGCTGCCATAACTGGGTGTAATTTTCCCCCTCATAGCTGTGGAGGAGGCTGAGCTGTCCTGGAGCACACCACCTCAGCTTGGAGATGGCCAATTTCTGTCTCTTTCTTCATGGCCAATAGCACGCCAGCCTATTGGACTGGAGTTTAGTCCTTATAGTTCTGTTTAGTTTTAGCTGTCACTTTACACATAATCTCTAATTATGGCCACAGTGTAGGAAAAACACATCATGGTATGTGAAACCTACAGGACAAAGCTCAGCTCATGACACTTCTACCCTGGACACTACAATCCATGCATTTATCACAAGAAAGGTGCAAACACCAACAGCCCAACAGCCCAATGGAAAGTCTCAGCCCCTCCTTCTAACAATTTCAGCTCCTGGTCTTCATCTAACATCATCTGCACCAGTTAGCAGGGCACCAGGGCTGGGGTTATGATTCATCATGAGACCCACTTCTTTTATTTAGTTAACCTGTGAACCAGCCATGCTTTGCACTGGCAACCAAAATACAAGGTCAGGAAAGGCATACAATAGACTTACCACTCCCAAAGGGAGAAATTCGAAATAAAAATAGAGTAGGGTGCCCTAAGTGCTTCCTGATTCTCAGGAATAATCATTGTCATTTGGTCCCCTGAACCCATCAGTGTGGTAGCTCTATGTCCAGGGACCCCAATGGCCCAGTGAGACCTCTCAGGCTTGGGTGATGTCTTGTCCCTGTGCATCTGTGCAGCAGCCTTCTTCTCTTAGGTTTCAGGAGGTGACTGTCTGGCTTATTGAAACTGAAGAGCCTGGGAGCCCTAGGTCTTTGGGGGATTAGTGTGTGTGAACAACTTTGAGCTACCATTAGATATTCTTCCCTGGCATGCAAATATTAGATCCTTGTAACCAGAATAGAATCTGATTGTCTTCCCTTATTTTCATCCCATCTCTGTCTTTGTTAGTGAAGTAGGTAAAGTTTCTGTTCCAACCACCATAGTCCCTACTAATATCCAGCCTTGGTTTTGGCAATTGTGGCCATAATCTAATCTACTCATCAAGTAATTTTCCAATTGAGACATGACCTTAATAATGTCTGCTTCAGAAGTTCCTTCCACTCATCCCCAACCCCCACTCCAAAAAAAAAAAAAAAACGGGAATACTGAAAATTCTCAAGCTTCCTCAAGCTATGTTCCTTTTATCTTGAGAATTCCCAGTTTAATCCAGTCCTCCCTGTGCCATTTTATTATAAGCCAAAGGAGAAGTTAAGCTGTAACTCAGTCTTGCTTAAAAATGTCCTCAGTGAAAAACCTAATTTTATCAAAATTGATAATTTTCACCAAACTGAACTATACAGCATAGCTCATCCAAGTTATTTTCCATTTTACAGCAAGGATTATCTTTCCTATGATTTTTTTTCAAGACATGGTTGCTCTGTGAAGCTTTGGAGCCTATGCTGGCACTCTGGGTAGACCAGGCTGGCCTCAAACTCACAGAGATCCACCTGCCTCTGTCTCCCGAGTGCTGGGATTAAAGGTGTGTGCCACCAACGCCTGGCTTTCCCTATGGTTTTTACTATATTTCTCATTTTCTATGAAATTCTTGGCATCACTTTTAATCATTTTTTCTTCCAAATCTCTAGGATTCTTCAAATGTGTCCTTTAAACCCCTTTCTACCCTCTAACCATCATGTAATATGAAAGCATCTTCTATGTTAAATTTATCTGTCACAACCAAAACATTTTACTTGACAGTGATCAGATTTGCCATTACAAAACACCACAGGCTGGGTTACCCAGTTAGTAGACATTCATTCACATATTTTGAAGTCAAGATCAAGGTATTGATTGATACTTTAGCTTATTCTGTTGGTAGTAGCCAACCTCTCAGTCTGTCCTCACATTGTTTGGCAAAGCCACCAGGCCTCTTCAATTTCTAGAAGAACACTGGTTCTATTGGGTAAGAGATCATTTAATCTCTCTAAGACTATGTCTAAGTATATAGTCCTACTGTTGAATAGTACTCATAACAGCTTCACTATGATGGGGGTGAACATTTTGAAAGGACGTCAATGTTCAACCTTCTAACTGAGCATATGCCATCATGACCAGTGACACGTGGGAAACAGGGTTCTTTTCTGGAGACTGTTAACTATGAAGTCATTATTATGAGAGTAGAGGGACTATGATGCCATTTCCAAAGCGTGCCACAAAATTGTAAATGAGCTTAAAATTCTTCAGTCATGGAGAATTCCCAATGTGGTAGAGGCAAATATAAATTGATATGTGAAAGTATCTTTCAAAGCTAGGTATCTAATAAATCTACTTAATTTACGAGGTACTCAAATCCAAATTCATAAGCAATCACCTCCCAAGGAGATGGATTCCATGATTGATTCTTATGCCAAGTGACAATTTATTAAATTATTCTAATCAGATATTTAAAATTATTGAAATTTGATGTAGACAAAAATATATCTAACACATTTAACAAATAAAAGTAGAAACTGAAAGCAATGATAATGAAAAAAGAAATTATCTAAATTTAGAAAAGAAATTTGAAAAAGAAAAAAATTCTAGAGGTTAAAAGAAAAGTAACTAAACACAAAATACTGAAGGTTGGAGAGATAGCAGATGGCTCACAAAAGTAACACTCTGTACCATGTCTAGTCCCATTTTACACAGACTCTGAGATTTACATTTAACATCATGGCAATGAGTATTTTAGCGGAGATGCTTCTAGGAGGCCTGGACCCACAGTTTGAGAAATTCCAGTCTAACCTACCTGAGAATGAGAGAAACATGGTCAAGTTATCCCAAATACTCTAGCTCACTAAAGGTGCGAGAGTGGGAATTTCCCAGGTTTCTGAGACCCATAGAACTGCAAGGTGACTGTAGAAATCAGACAAGATGCTTCTAATCAGGAGGATGTTTGATTTAATCTAGAAATCTGAGAGATGTGAGACATTTGTTTTTATATTGTGAATGTATTCACCAAATTCCTACCAACACAACCACAATTCTTAACAACAGAAGACAGTTAAAGACAAGGCCGATGATGTAAATGATCTATTCATCATATATATAGAGATGAAAAAAGATGGTAGACTGGTATATAAAGGACAGAAACAGTCCAATACTCCTCTAACCTGAAGGTGGTAGAGGAGATACCATCTGCAGAGATGATGGTTAATGGGTTTCCTAGAATCAAAGAATAGCAATCCTCACTGAAACTTCAACTTAAGAAGCCATCTGAATGAGAGAAGGAAAAGAATGACATCAACACCTCCATACATAGTGGTTAAAATGAAGAATACCAAGGAGGAAGAAAAGGTCCTAGGAAGCCCCTCATGATGACTATCTGTGAAATAATTGGGTCACCCCTCAAAAGTGTGGAGGTCACAGAAGACAGAGGATCAAGAAGTTCTTTCTAACAAAGGAGACAAACGGACATAATTAAATATTACAAGTCATTAGAACTAAATGTTTAAAACAACACTATTTAAGAGCTATGGGATTTAGCTAAGGAGATACTTGGAGTTTTGAAGAGATTTTAAATAAGTTTATTGAGCAAGAAGGTAGGCTGAAGGAAATGCAAACACCTAACTTTTTCCCATTTTTTAAAATTTAAATTAGAAACAAGATTGTTTTACATGTCAGTCCCAGTCCCCTCTCCCTCCCCTCCTCCCCTGCCCCCCACTAACACCCTAGTATACCATACCCTTTCTGTTCCCCAGGGATGGTGAGGCCTTCCATGGGGGATCTTAAGAGTCTGTTATATCATTTGGAGAAGGGCCTAGGCCCTCCCCCATGTGTCTAGGCTGAGGGAGTATCCCTCTATGTGGAATGGGCTCCAAAAGTCCATTCCTACATTAGGGATAAGTGCTGATTTACTACCAGAATCCCCATAGATTTCCAAAGCAACTCAAGGAAAATAGGAAAGGCCCATTATAAAAGTGAAAAACAAACATATACATATAAAATCAAAATGAGCCAAATGTTGATTTCCAAAAACAAATAATAAGCAATAACACAGCCATCAACAGAAGGTGAGAGAAGGTAGAAATGTAAGAGAGGATTGACATTCCAGAGGTAGCTAAAATTACAACAGCTACAAAGAAATCCAAGGACATTATCACCTTTGAGGGCATTGATCTGTTTTTTATTACTATAAAAAATATCTGAAAAAGGTTAATTAAAAAAAAGATTTTTATTTTGGTTCATCATTCTGGAGGCACCAGTTCCAGGAGATCTGCTGTTGCCTAATTGGGAGCAGAATTAAAAGACAGATAAGAGAAATACAAGGAAGTGTGTGTGTGTGTCTGTGTACCAGAATGAGCCAATCATGTGCTCCTGATCACCAAAACACATCTAATCCTAATTACTTTCCCAAGGCCCTGCCTCTGTATGCCAAAATGCAGTTCAATTTCTTCCCTTTTAACACTTTCAATAAGGATCAAATTTAAACATACAGAGCTTTGGAGAAACCCTCAAATTGTGTCCAAACCATAGCATTAGAACCAGTGAAACTTGTTGAGAGTAAGAGACTTTGGAGTACTCAGCCCTAACTATGACATCAGGGCTCAGGGATCTCTGCTGAAAAGGACACAGCAAGACTGTAAGAGCCTTGTGGGTGACTGCAGGGAAACTGTTGTTCAGACATATAAGTACTGGTGTACATGTGAACTCACAGAGACTATGGCAATACACTCAAGGCTTGAACATATTCAAACCAGACAATCCTAACACTGAGAAAGGAAGGAAGACCACCCTACTCCTAACCACAAAGCTTACTAGCTGCTAACTGCTGGGTGAGGGACAATCATTTTTCTCTAGTGGAGTATCACTGGGCATGTCAACCACACTCTAGTGCAGACCCCAAGCCCAGGAATTGTTGGTCAACAAAAACAGACTCCATTTTTTGAACAATTTTTTTGTTTTAATGATTGTCTTGCTGTTTTGTTTTGCTTTGCTTTCTGTTTTCTTTTTAGTTTGCTTTGATCCTTGTTTTGTTATTTTATTTTGTTTTTAAAGAGAGAGAGGACCTAAAGTTGGATGGGTAGGGAGGAGTATGAGGAAGGGAAAGAAAATGATCAAAATATATATTGTAAAAAAACATTAAAAATTAATTTTAAAAAGCATTTTTAGAAAATTATCAAAACACCAAGAGTAATTCAAGAAAAGAAGTTGAACTCATACTGAAAACTTTTCCCTCCGCAAACTGAAGGGGCTTGAGAAATGGCTTGGTGGTTAAGAACACTGGCTGCCCTTTTTGAGGGTCTGAGGTTCAGTGCCTGGCACCCACATTGTGGTTCATTAACTATTTGTAACTTCAGTTCCAGTGGACCTGACCCCATCTTCTGGCCTCTGCTGACACCAGGTATGTGCATGCTGTGTATACATTTGTGTGGGCAAAAACACCCATTCATGTAAAAGTAAAATATAAATTTAAGAAGAACCAACAAAAATGCAAAGACCAATCTATCAATAAACAAATCAAACAAGTCCTAGAAGGAAAATGTAAGATTTGGTGAATGTTTATTTGCAAAATTATGCAAGTTCACGTAAGAGATAGAAAAAGAAATGCTGCTCCTGATAACCCTTATGATTTCTAAGTAAAACAACAACAACAACAACAACAAAAACAGAAATAAAAAGTTATGGGCTATTCTCATTATGAGGATAGGTACACTCATCTTAGAAGGTATTCCACAAATTTCCTGATGAATAAATAGACCAAAACCATATCTGACTTGTTACATAATGCAGAGAGTATATCCCTTCCCCCTATCTCCTCCCCCTCCCTCTTACACACACCCACACACAAACACACACCATCCCTGCCTTCATGTGCAATGCAGTGGTGATGCAGGCCATCCAGCCTGGAGATCCACAGCTGCTAGAGGAGGACCATCGTCTGGAAGGCATGGTAAGGATACCACGGCACCATAAGGTTCACTCATACAAGCTCAGTGCCAGTCTCAGTCCTGCTTGTCAAAGGAATCCATTTCCTTATTTCCTCCACACTGAAGGAAGATTGTAAACTTCAATGTATCCAGAATTTCTGTTGAATATTTCAGAATCAGCTGCTTACCCCATCCCACCCCACCCCCAGATAGATCATGAGGATCCTCAGCTCCTCGAGTGAGGTAAGGAGCCTTGGGGTGTGTCATGCTTCAAAAAATTAAATCACAACAACCCAGGCTGTTTTCACAGACAGTGTAAAAGGGCTCCAAATTTCGTGAAAAAAAAAAACCAAACAAACAAACGAAAAACAAACAAAACAACAGATGGGAGATGGGAAAGTTCCTTGCTGGACCTGTTTTTGATAGAACAACTTTCTGACTTTACTAATCTGTGGAGAGTTTGGCCGAGTGCAGATGTGTTTGGATTTGAGATCTTTTGTTTTTCTTTCTAGTCTTTGAAAGTTTCAATTAAGTATATAATGAATGAAGTCTATTTTACTCTTATTACCTTGTCTACTCCCCCAACCTTTTACTAAAATTCTTCTTTCTCTCCTCCCTGCTTTTATGTGCAGGTTTTGCATTTGTGACTCTTGAGTTTACGGCCACCTGCATGAGCATGGGTGGAAGGTTATTTACCTGAGCATGGGCAGTTTGCTGATGATGATATAACTGCAGAAAGTAACACACCTTCTCCCAGCCATCAACTTCCAATATTCCCTCAGAGAGCAGGATACCCTCGGGAGCCTTTCCCTCATCCATGATGAAACTTTGATGAATGGGTGCAATCCTGTGCAGGTCTTCTGCAGGTTACCACAACATCAATGAGGTCATGGATGTGTGGCCAATGCTGTTCTGTAGAGGACTAGTCCTTTGTTTCAGGAAAATATGAACTCTACCTGTACATGGAGACACAGGGTTCTCTGGTCTCCTCCCTTAGTTAATCCAGTTGTACAGGTCAGTCAGCTAAACAAGAGACCACCTCACACCTCTCAGGAGGTCGGGTCCACCTCATGTCATGCTAAAGAGAAAGAAGTGTAACGATAACTCTTTCTGCCAGCTGCCTGAGTTCTGCTACCCCCAAATAACACACAGAGTCTTATATTAGTTACAAATGTTGCTGGCCAATGACTAGGATTTCTTAGTTGCTAGCTATGTCTTAAGTATCAACCATAACCATTAATCTATATATTTTAAAAAGACTTATCTTATTGAGGATGCCAGAGGCAAGCATCCTGTCTTCCCAGGCTCTCATGGCGACTCTGTCTTTACTACATTTCCCAGAAACCTCCTCCTCTCCTAGTCCTGCCTATCTTGCTTTCCTATTGGCCAACAGTGCTTTCTTCATCAACCAATAAGACAAACATATACACAGAAGGACCTCTCCCATCAAAGGAGGAATACTTGCCCTTTGCCATAATATACTTTTCCTTCCCAGAATCCCTAGAACAGTGGTTTAGTCACCACCAGGCAGCTTTGTAACTCTGCCCACTTCTCTGAATTACTCACAAAGGTAACTTTTCTTTTCCACTCTTCATTTTCTAAGCACCATTTCCCTAAAACATGAAGCCCTTTCACCCTGTGTATCCAGCCCCTCTCACTGCAGGGTGGCCCTTTGTCCAGTCTGTGACTGACCTCCATGTCAGCTTAATTCAGATGGCATTGCTTCCTCTCTTCCTGTTCTCCCTCTGCTTCCTCCGGGCAGCTGCTGAGGTTTTCCTTCTGAACGCTAATAAAATTATCTGTGAGCTTCTGTTTAGCCCATTCATACTTTAATTAAAAAGACCAAGAACTCCAGTAAGAGACACCCAACTTCTCCAGCAACATGCACTGATCCTGGGGAGGGGGGACTCCCCAAAATTTCCAGTCTCATTCTCAACCCCTTCCTCTCACAAGCTCTCCACCCCCACTTCTTTGATGTATAGATACTTGGTGAAATGTCTTCCTCCACAGGGACATTCTAAGCCTCCAAGAATCAGATCTGATGAAAACACATGAAGGGCTGGGCAGTACTTTTGAAACTTACTGTGTATTAGAGGTTATTATGAATCTCTATTGAATTTACCATTATTTTGAAAGCCTTGACTGTGTTTCTCCTAGCCAGACACTTTTAAAGTGAAAATTAATGAAACTCTTTTCACTAACAACCAGGGGAAATAAACAGGCAGTGAGGGCTCTGTGAATGTGCAGCAAAGATGATGGGGATGGGATCTCAGCTGGGCAGAGGGTGGCACTCAAGTAGGAAGGGCGATTGATCACTTATTCTTTTCTGTGGCAAAGTGGCAGGGTTTCTGCTGCCTCTCCATTTACCATCTGTGTGCCTTTGTGCAGGGCACATTTCTGTTTGCATGTCATAAGGTTTTCAATAGTTTGCATCGTGCCATAGTATTTTTCTACTTAATCTCTGCTCATGGGAGTACTTGGGTGACTCGGACAGGACTGATCCATTAGTTTGACTACACTACCATGCTCCAGCTTAAATCTTTGCAATGTGTTGTCCCCGGAGTGAATGTTTGCAAAGTTTAGTGCCAGCTCATGTCTCCTTAGGCTTATACCATATTCTTACCAAGGGGGTGACTTGGAAGTGCAGGAATGTTCCTTGTATACTACCCACAGACACTTGCTACCACTGGGAACTTGGTTCCTACAAATATGAGGTCTGGTGTCATTTCCCAGTCCTAATGAAATCAGACATCTTTTCACTTTTCTGTGTGTGCCCAGTGTTTAACGACCCTGTGTATTTCAAGATTCTTCATGTCCTCTAACAACCCTGCTAGTCTAAATGCTATGTAAGTTATTAGGTTTAAATTTCATGGTAACTATGTTCACCAATGGCTATTTTTAACACCTCAAAATGACAACAATGTATTTTAATTCTACATTACCAAAAAGCTGGTCACTTTGAAATCATCTGCATAGATGTTTGCTATTCGGATTTATTTGCAATAGATTGATTTATGTTGCAGTCTATTATTAAGGAAAGAAAACCAATAAATAATACTGCAGTTTTTCAGTGACACTTACTGTTTGGGGACACAAAAATAATTCAACCACAAAAAATAACTTAAATTTAAAAAAGATATTACTATTTGTGAAAAACAGCTTTATTGTGTAGATGGGTATTCATGAAAACCAAACCCTTTGCTGTATTGCTTTTCTTCTCAAGTCCTCCCTCCTTGTGTGGAGGAAGCCACTCACCCTAGCATTTCCCTCTCCAAAGTACACTAGCTCACATCTGCTTCAAGAGACAAGACTCATCCTGAAATCGCTTTTTTGGGTTTTCTGGGGCCTGAGAAGAAAATCACATTAACTCTATCTCCTCCAGACTGTCCCTTCTATCTCCGTGTCTTGCTCCTTTCCTTTCTTCCTCTGTTTTTTGTATAGTATAGTTTTTAATGACCTGATACTTTTTGTTTTTACCTTCTCATCTATTTCACCAAAACACGGCTTCAAGAAACCAGGACTCTTGAGTCTTCCAAATCCACAGAACAGCAGCAAGATGCCAGTACACAATAAATGCAATTTTAATGTTAGATCAAGTTTGTAGAAGGCACGTATTTTAGATAAGTTAGTCCATCCGATGCTAAGAAAGCACATCAGTGAAGTCCAGATGATGAACATAACTTTTATGGCTGTTAACAATTCACTTTCTGTAGTTCGTGCCACAGACACAAGTTTCTAAGTTGAAGGTGGTTTTTTTGGTACAACTAATTGATGGGGATGGGGTTGTGAATTACAGACAGCATGTGCTCTGTATATGGCAACAAGTGAGTGGAAATAGAGTTGGCCACAACCATTAGCCTGCCAGGTGTCTCAGAGGTGGTATTAGCCAACAGTGACACCTTTGTTTTCCCCTTTCACTATTTAAAGGGAGTTTTTATAAAGCAAGTATGTTATGATCCAATCATGTTCCCTTGCTCAGTTATCAATTCTGTTACTTAGAACTGACATCTGGAGCTATTCATATTACAACTCAAGTAAGAGACGCTTTAAATTTTTCACTTTGCACAAAAGAAATCATTTCCCCCAAAGTCTATAAAACGTTTATTTGTTTTTAAATTTCACTGTTTCTGATATCTGTTGTCTTAAACCAAGTGATCTCACCAGACCCGGCACTGACTTGGCACAGAAGATTTTAATTTCCTTTTATTTAGTTTCTATTTTGCTTCTTTTCCCCCATAGTTTTTCGATGTCTAGATAATTTTCTACAGTGAAGCAGTTGTATGCTTTCTCCTGCTCAACTTTAAGCAGTTGGGACCCCAGCGACACTGCCCACTGCCTGCTGGGGAGTCTCTTTGGCTTGGTGGGCTTGCAGCACAGCTATGGCTTCATCAATTTTGGTGTGGAGACACTCTGGAGACTCAAGCATGTGACGTAATTCTAAATTATCAATCTCCAACAGCATGCCAGTGATTTTACCAGCTAGAGCAGGGTGCATGGCTTGAATAAGGGAAAACAGCCATTCCCCTAACATTTGCTTTTGCGCTTGAGGGGAAGCAGATGCCAGCATTGAGGCGGTCAAAGATGCTTTACCTTGAACAGGAACAGCAGACCTCTGCATGGTGACTTGTGGCTGTGCACTAAGATGCTGAGGGGGATTCCGGACTCCAGCAGTATATTTATACTGGGGAACGGGGCGGGCTGTGGGATGTGAGCCCATCATCTGTGTGGATGCACTGCCAGCACGATGTGTTGACATACTCCGTAGAGCCTGTGAGGAAGCTGGTCCTGAAGTACTAAACGATGGGATAGTAGCTGGCTGGATGGCACTAGACATATTTTGGAACGGATGAGCTCTGGCACCCTGAGCACTCCCACGGTGACCTGGTCCCTGCTGAGTAGTTTGGTTAGGAGCATAGTATGCTCCACAGTTCTGAGTCTGTGACGTAGTTGTCATGAAGTAGCCTGAAGGAGCCTGTGCTGGCTGGAAAGGGTTGATGACCGGGCTGGACACAGCACTGGTGCTTGCCATTCTTTGCATATACTGATTACTGAGGTGAGCCTGGCGCTCCTCTTTGCGTTGGGCTAAGGCTACATAGAGTGGTTTGGTGGCCACAATTCTACCATTCATTTCTGTAACTGCTTTAGTGGCTTCTTCCGGAGAGGAGAAACATACAAAACCAAATCCTTTGCTGCGACCACCCTCCATGGTAACCTTGGCGCTCGTGATAGTGCCAAATGGAGAAAACTCCTTCCGGAGACGCTCGTCATCAATACCATCATCGAGATTTTTCACATAAAGATTAACACCTTGGCACCTGACGCTGATATCTTGGGGTACCTGTTCAACCTTGTGCTTATCTTGCTTCATCTGTCCAAATTTGTGCTTCAGTTCAGTCTGTCGTTCCACTTTTTTCTGAGCCCGACCAACATAAATTTGCTTTCCGTTGAGGTCTTTTCCGTTCATCTCATCCACGGCCTTCCGTGCATCTTCATGCCTTTCAAAGCTTACGAACCCAAATCCTTTGGATTTCCCGCTTTCGTCAGTCATGACTTTGACACTTAAGGCAGGCCCAAATTTGCTGAAGAGACCCTGGAGTCGCTCATCATCCATATCTTCTCCCAAATTCTTGATGTAAACATTGGTAAACTCTTTAGCCCGGGCTCCAAGTTCAGCCTGCCTGTCTCTACGAGACTTAAACCGGCCAACAAACACCTTGCGATCGTTGAGGAACATCCCGTTCATTTTCTCAATGGCTCGTTCGGCTTCCTCCTGCGTCTCAAAGTGCACAAACCCGTAGCCCTTGGAGCCGTTCTCATCACACACCACCTTACACGAGAGGATGTTGCCGAAGGCGGAGAAGGTGTCGTACAGCGCTTTGCTGTCGATGGACCTGTCCAGGTTTTTGACGAAGATGTTACCGACCCCGCTTTTGCGCAGCGACGGGTCCCGCTGAGACCACATGATGCGGACAGGCTTGCCCTTGATCACATCGAAGTTCATGGTGTCCAAGGCCCGCTCGGCGTCCTCCAGCTGCTGGAAGTTGACAGACGCATAGCCCAGCGAGCGCCGGGTGGTCCTGTCCCTGTAGACCCGGATGGAGAGGATGGGCCCGGCAGAACTGAACTTCTCATAGAGCATCGCCTCGGTCACATCGGGGTGCAGGTCCCCCACATAGAGTGAAGCCAAGGAGTAGCTGGGGTCGCTGGGGTTCATGTTGACACCAGGCTGGGCACCGAGAGGGACTAGCACAGGAACAGAAGGCAACCGGAATGGAAAGCGCCTCAACGGCCTGGAACTCAGCAGCCCACGCACGGGCGAGTAACTTCCGGTTGGGAGCGAGGCTGTGGTGCCTTAAAAGGCCCGGTCCGGGTGGAAACAGACCTCCACATCTGGGTTCCAGACACTGGTACCTGGTTGGTTCTGCCTGGTCTCCCGTTACGGAACCAAAGTATTTGATGGAAAAGATGTGGATTTAAGGATTTCCTATTTTTTTCTTTTCTTTATTTAAACGGTGTGTGTCTGGGGGGGGGGGTGATAATAAACGTTTGCTCTGAGTTTAAAATGTGTATTTTGTGTGTTATGCACAGGTTTCAGGGGATGTAAGGACGCTTTGAAGGGAGCTACTGAACTCCTGAGATCAAGAAAGAGTCCAAGGTCACAATGTCTCCATTAATAACACCATTTAGTATATTCTAGCTCAGTGTAGAAGGTTGATAACAGACGAATGCAAACATAAAGAGAAGGTGGGGGAGAAGAGGAAACATCCACTTTGAGGAAGTTTTCCATTCATATTGCTAAAAAAAAACTTCCAAGACAAATGTTTTTGAGAGCTTAGAAATTACTTAGTGAGTGGGGGAGCAGAGGGGAGGTAGGGGAGGGACTGGGAGGAAAGGAGGGAGGGGAAATGAATACTACTAATACTGATGCTAATAGAATTATTTAAAAAGAAATTAATCAGACTGGAAGTCCCCATCCCAGTCAGTGCACTATACTATAGGAAATTATAGAGTAAGAACAAACTCTTGGGAGTCTGAGATCAAGATGTTAGAGTGTGTTCAGTGTGTGTGTGTGGCGGGGGGGGGGGGGGTTGTTCTCTGGAACACAGGTGACAGGCCACTACAAACTCAAATGGTAGAAAAGAGGAGAAAGACTTTCTGGAGGCTGTTGAGGAAGACAATATTCACCCCAAAGTCAAAACTTCAGTGATTAGATTTCACTATATAAATTTCAAGGTGAAAAGAACATTTGGAACACAACGATCTCTCACAGTTTGGCTGCTTTACTTATGGGTTTTTTTTTTTTAGCATACAAAAAAAAAAAGTAGTCTCCTGTTAAGGTGTTTCACATTAGTGCCATCAAAAATATGAAGATAATGTACCATAGGCTCAAACTTCATACTTCAGTCTAATTAAAAACCTTATAATTTAGAGAGCTATGAATTGACTCTCTGTTGGCAGATACTTTATTCCAGATGCAACTAATTAGTAATAGGAAGATAGTGGCTTGGGGATGTTTATGTTATGTGGTGGGGAGGTATAGCTAATCAGCTACCAAGGGCATAGCTCTAGGAGAAGGGAGGATGTGTGAAGAGCGCCCCACCCTCATGCAAAGCATCTCCTCCATCCCTTAGTGGGAGCATTTATTATTATCATCAGTGCATTTGTGTGTTAATAGATACTGTTTACACTTTCCAAAAATGTTTTATATGCACAATGGCATGATATGTCTTCAATGCCACCAGTAACACCACATGTTTCTTAACTGAATTTCTGAGAAGCCAAGGTACTCAAAGAAGGTCATTTTTGTTTGCCAACTATAAATTATAACTTACTGTTCCATTACCCCTTATGATCTTTTCCTGAATGTACATTTTGTTGCCAATTCAATTCATAATAAATTAGAATCTCTCCAAAAAACTAAAGTATTATAAAAGCTTAAATGTTAACTTATATTCTCTATGTCATCAATATCAGCTGGGTTCAGGGCTATTCACTGCCCCTTTCTCGTGCTTCCTGGGCAGCTGCTCCATCGATCAAAAAACCACATACTCAGCCCTTAATTATCAGGCTTTTTCACAGTGGATAGTTCATATACATTTCAGAAGCCCTTGTTCCATGCAACCAAATTTTCAATTGTGAAATGCTTGTTGGTTATAACATATAAAAACAAAGTTGATCTACAGATGTTGTCTACAAAGACACCTTTTTTTTTCCCTTGTAAACTGTATTCTTTGAGGGTCCCCTTCTATAACATGGAACAAACTCAGTTCAGACACCAAGGCCTGTGAAATCGCCAATGGAATAAATAATTTATACACAAGTAATATTGTCACCAAAGAAGGATTGTAGACCAAACTGGCTAAGAACAAGCTGTCATATAGAATTCACTAGGTCAATTTTCTCTTCGAATGAACAACAAAAAAAGTATTTTGGTTCATACAAAGAAAGAAACAAAAAGAAATCCCAACAAAAAACCCTCCCAGACCCAAGGCCAAGCATTTGTTTTGATTGCTCCAAATGCTCCCTGTGCTTCTGAGGATTCTGCATACTCCACAGACTCAGTGTGCTCATGTACTCCACATGGAACTTGTCCTGTTGTTTCTTTTTAAACACTTTCATCTTACAGATTGAGAACCTGAAAAAAAAAAAAAAACCTCCAAACAAGCCAGTAACATCACCTTTTCTAACATTCCTAAGTGATAAACTGAAGACATTTAATATGTTGTTTTAGCTAGCTGTGTTTTAGAAAATAAAATAAAATGACTGCATGGAGACAATTACAGTCAAATTAAGGGAGACAGGTATTATATTATTTAAATGTGCAATTTAAAACCACATATTGAGAGTTATGGCCCATTAATGTAAATTATTTCACAGTGAAAAATATCTAATTATCTCTCCCAGATAAGAGATATAAATGTAAATGCTTCAACCCAATCATAATAACCTGAAGAGCGAAGGGCTACACAATCGGATGCTAAGAATGCACCCAAAGTTGAATTGTCTGTGAAATTTGCCTGCATGTCTCTGGTGCGCTATTTCTTGATGGTTTTCTTACAAAACGAGGTAAGAAAAATGTATTAGCTTTTTTCCCATATTGGAATTGCATTTTTATATGAGCAATTATTTGGTGTGGTAAGTGATGACATTAACTTTAAAAAAAAATACTCAGCTATCATGGTTCTCAGTAAAACACATCTGTACCACTTAGTGTACATAAATTAATGGAAGAAATGTTTTGCCTACAGATTCAGGTAGTAACTAATAACCTATAGTTAAATGTGAGTCGAACACTGTAGGCATTAAAATATTGAAGATTTTAAATATATGCTGAAATGGTTCTGTAATACAAGGAATGTTCCTAAAGCCCTTGGAAGTGTGCCTTGTCATAAAGGTTTGTTTACTGGACATATTTAGACTAGGGGGCTATACTTATGTTTCTACTTAGACAAAGCTGGGTTCTGTTGTTAAAGCAACAAAACCCAGGATCAGGGATGTTGAAGCTTGGGTATGCTGTTTGGTTATAAACCATTGGTTTACCAAATGAAGAGCCTAAAAGCAGGGTGTTCTGATTTGCTTTATTGGTCAAGTTGACACATCCCAGAATCATCTGAGAAGAGTCTCAGTAAAGGATTGCTGTCTTCATTGGTCTGTGGGGAATTGTCATAATTAAGTTGATTATGTGGGACAACCCAGTCCACTGCAGGTAGCACCACTACCTAGGTCCCAAGCTATAAAATAGTGAAGAAACAGTTGAACAGAAGCAGAGAGTGAACATATATGCATCCATTTCTTTATGCTCTTAACTGCAGATATAATGTGACTGCCTCCTTGAAGTTCCTGTCATTGATTCCACCATAATAATAAACTGTATTTGGAACTGTGAGTGCAAATAAACAATTTCTCCCCTAGGTTGCTTTTCATCAAGGTGTTTTATTAGAGCAACAGAAATGAAGCTAGGGTACAATGGTTTCTGTTATCAAGAGAATAGAATAAATAGTTCCTTCCACATAATAAATTGTTTCACTCACCCTTCCCTTCCATCTAAGGTTAATTATTCCACAATAATGAAATGAATGACATAACATCATCTTTGATGTGCTTTATAATTTTTCCATTGGCTTCAGTTTAATACAAAGGCTGTGGATTTATTTGGCAGGAACATGCTGCTTCATACATGACTAAATTATTAGAGATCCTTCTGGTAGCAAGAAGACTGTGCCTTGGGGTAAGTATGTTTTAAGAATAGATGAGAGAAAATACCACCTCACACTTTACCTATATAGCTAAAGCCAACATGAATGTCATATCCATTGGCCACATGAAAACTAGAACATGCTAGGGGGCATGGGATGCCATCTCAAGACACTGGTAATTTGGAAATGACATCACTGACACTTGCACTTCTGGCTAGAGTTCCTGGTGCTGGAAGGTGCTATACTGGAGAGATAGCATCAGTCTTACCCAGCTATAGACACTGAGAGTTACAACAGTGGCCTTCCTGGAAGATATGCCAACGCATACACTAAGGCCAAGAGTACTAAGAGTAACCATTCTTTTTTATTAGGTTTAAGGACAGCTCCATTAAATGGGACCCATACCTGAAACAGTCAATGAGGCTAGATAGATCATGAACCCTAGTGGGAAAGCTACCTACCATAATTCTGCTAAATGGAAATATCAGCACAATGACCCCTTATGGCATACTATTATACTTATAGAACAGCACATCACTCATCCCTCATCAGAGAAGCTTCTTCTTGGAGTAAATGGTAATTAAGATGAGACTCACAACTGCACAACATGCAGAGAATAAAAGATCATGGAATGTTCAGCCCTAAATGGGATGCCTGCATCATACACGTCCCCAAAGCTCCAGGATGTATATGCAGAAGTGTAGAAAGATGGTAGGAGTCAGAAAATGTGGCTGATGTCAAGGAAACATTTTCCAGACACACAGGCAGCTGCACATATATTAAGTCACAGAGATGGTGACAACACGTACAGGTCCTGCACAAACTGAATCCCGACAAAAATCTGAGCATGGAAGATGGGAAGTAGGCACAAAGCTTCACCCCTACATAAGGAGATAATGGCCTTTGATTGCTGCTGGTAGCAGAACAAGTTCGCTTCAAGGGTAGCAACCACACTCCAGAGCATGTTGTATGCTCAGGAGTAGTTGGCCAACACAAACTTCACTCCATGTCTGTCTGTTTTGAGATAGAGAGTGATAGAACATGAGTTCCGGTAGGTAGGGTGATGTGGAGACTGGGAGAAGCTGGGAGAGGGAGATGAACATGAACAAAATGTATGAAATTCACAAAGAAGAAACAAAGCACATTTTAAAAAAAACAACAATAACAAATATTGGAGGGTTCTTTGTTTTATGTTCTCATGGGCTCACATTGGGAAGCAGGCTGCCTGCCTATTGAGGGGATTGTCTACTATGACCTGACCTTACCCGACCTGGACCTGACCTGTCTCAGTTCAGAGAAGGCAGGAATGGCCTCTTAGAGCATGGGTGTGAGCCCCCACTTTGGAGGCACAGGGTCCACAGTAAGGCTGCTGCTGTTGGGTGGTATCAAAGGTGGTACTAATGTGTAAGTGTGTTTGCTGTAGTGTTCTTGCATGAGTTTGAAAGAAGTGGTTAGAATGGGCAGATCTAATTAACTTTTGAGACACAATACTAAAACACCCCTAATTCAAAGTAAATATCTGTCATAGATGTGGAGTTGCAGTCCCTCTGAACTGGACAGAAGTGACCCAGGACAGAGGACCTGTGGCAGCACCCAGTCAGGGTGGGTGGGCCAAGCACTGGGCACAGTGCCTTTGTTCCCTAGCATCTGATTCTCCCCTTTCACCAATAGATGTCCCTGTAGCAAATGAAAGCATTTTGAAAGGAGTCCAGGGGTGTAATTAAGTGAGACAATACAGATGCCAGAATTTAAACACTGCCAGTTTTATGTAATTTAATTAATACTGTAGAGAGGGTGGGAAAGTGCTGGCCTGTGCAGTATTTTGTGAAGGAAAGAGCTGCTGACTAAAGGCCATCCCCCTGACGGAGAGTTGAGAAGCAAGAGTGATCCATAGATGGCTCTATTGGATTAGAAAGAACAGCCAAGCCCAGGGTCCTGTTTATTATTTTATGCCTGACATTTTATGAGCCCGTGTAATGTAATTATCTACAGAAATTCCAGCAGCATGCTGGTTGTCTCTTACCAGTGCACCTGCCTGCACAGACAACCTCACAGACATCTACAACTCAAGGTGCCACTGCTCTCCTCTGCTTGCACAGGGCACCTAGACCCAGGAGGGAGGAAGGGAAACTTGAAGCCATAAAATGAGTCTCTTCCTTAAAAATATAAATAGGCAGGAAATGTCATTACTGGTTCTTGTTTTGCTTTTGATTCAATTCAGACATCTTGATAAATGTACGTTTCATCTGCCTTAGAGAAGCGGCAGCTGCAGCTGTAGGTGGACTCCAAATCAATTTTAGTAATAACTGTTGGTATAGCTCACAGATCCCTAAATGAAAATCAGGGTACATGAAAGGATAGGAGAGGCTGTGAGCAGAAAAACACTCACTTAGGTGCTTTCTGTCTCTGTGGGTCCTTGATGGCAGCTTATAGATTCAGAATAAGGGAAAACTATGTGAAATTTCAAAGAGTTGGGGATTTGTAAATTGTCTTCATTTAAATTGTTATCCCTTTCTCCACTCTTTGTACATCATAGTTCTTCTAAAAACTTTCATCCCCAGCACACCACATAGTCAGCTTTCTGCTGTTTTCCATAGATGAAAGTGGGGTGGCGACAAAGCCACGGGACAAAGAAGCTGCCTAGTGTCAGAGGGCTCCTCCCTCTCATTTCAATTACTGCATCTTCTCTCTACGCAGTCATGGAGGTGGCTTTTGTTGACCACCCATTGTCATCAAGTATGATCAGAGCAAAAGGATGAGCAGTTTTCAGTTAGAATGCATGTTCAGAATAAGGAGATATTTATCACATTTTTGATTATTGGTGCAGTAATGTGTATGTCACACAATTCAAACTTAGTTGCACTAAAACCTGATTCCTTATCTCTTTTTGTCTCTCTTCTCTGTCTCTGTTTCTTTGCCTTTGTCTCTGTCTTTCTCTCCATCTCCTTATTATTTCCAGGTGCTTGGGATCGAACCTAGCACTCACCACTGCTAGGCAAGCGCTGAATCAGCATGCACCAGCCCCAACCACAACTCCTTTTCAGTTCTGTACATGAGACAGATGTACTTTGATCATGTCTAGTAAAGATTGTGTCCCATCTAGAGGGGTGTGTCTGAGGCAAGAATATCCTGCATATTGTTACCCCTAAGTTGTTGTTTTTGTCTACCAGTTAAGTGAGGAACTTCCCCCTCTTGGTTATTTCAATATCAAGTTTTATTTATCTACAGTATTACTATTATGTACCAGGAATCCAGATGGGACCAGGCAGGACATTTATTTTGCTCTGAAACATGTTATCTGGTATATACAGTGTCTCTACTTGTTTATCTGTTGTGTTGAGGGAGAAGCAGCAAAAATGTGACTCCACTTGGCCAAGTTGGTGTCCTGGATGCGGAGCAAGGTCCAGGAGGCCTGCTTAGGATGCCTTGCTATGAAGGTTTCACAGCTCCTTCTGTTGCATACACTTGGCCAAAGTTCAGGCAAAGAGCCAGGCCACATCCAAGAGGTGTTTCTTAAATAATGCTAGGAGTTCTGTTATAAAATTATAAATCTTATCTGCAATACAAAATTTGAACCCACATACTCTTTGAAGCTAACGTCACTGTACTTGGGTTGTGAGAGAAATGCAGAGGTGCAAGAAAATTGGGGAAAGGGCCAATAAAATCTTAGGATTCCAGAGAGATGTCTTATCATTCTATCCACAGGCTTTTCCTCCAGAAAACAGGGTTGAATTCCCAGAACTCAATGGTGGTAGCTCACAACTATCTATAACTCCAGTTCCAGATGTCAGATCTACTGCTCTCTTCTGGTCTGTAGGTACTGTGCACATGTGGTGCATAGACACTCGTGGAGGCAAAACATACTACACAGAAAAAAATAAATAAAATGATTTTGGAAAAAAAGAATCTTAGAAATGCTGTGCATTTTATGACCCCTTCAAACATCCTGGATTCCTATGGAGACTTTCTGCATCCACTCTCTTGGCTTTTCCTTTCCTCCTAGACCATGTGCTCACAGAATCACCTGTTTTCTGTCTTTGCTTAAGTCACCTCTTCTATCAAAATCTTTACCAATGAGATACAGGAAAAATGAAAAACAAATACTATTTTTCATACCTCAAAGCCCAAAGGGGAATGTTATCTTTACATTCTGCTGAGAAATGTTCTTTTAAATTCTACCTTGTCTTTCTCATCACATTTTACCATAAAAACACAAACACAGCACATCAACACTACCTGGGAATTTTCTAAGTCTGGGCCCACTTATGTGTGTGCCATCTTCCATGTTTCTGCAGATACCAGTTTTGTCAAAATGTCCTTAGCTACAGAGCACATGTCTCTATTTTCCAGGTGTGAATCCCAGTGTCATCATAAGCAATGCCACTTTTCATCTCTCTGTTTTCCAGGTGTGAATCCAAGGGTCATCATGGACAATGACACTTTTCTTGCTAACTTTCCGTTTCCTTTTCTCCCAAACCAACACCATCAGTTTGGGGTTTCTGATATGAATTATCCCACTTCTGGTACCAAACTCTGCTTCAATTTTCCAATCACTGTCTACCAATCTGCTCTAGGACAGTGTAGTTTAAAGAGTGATCTATTATTGATTACAACTCTTTGTGTCCCCAAGAGATTTCCTGATTCAAATTGGGGTCATGGGAAACCTGACCAAGGACAGAATGCCTTGATCACACAGTGGTTATTTGTATTGATCTCAAACTTTGTTTAGGCAGGGCTGTAGTCTGGGGCTATAGTACTCTCCTAGGAAGCCTTTTCAGTGTGCAAGTTTCAGTTTGATCACAAGGAGGAGGCTAGGATTCCCTGGAGGACATTCTAAAAAGCAAAAGCATAATTCTCCTTCCTGTATAGTCCAGCCTCAGGAGTCACACAGCATTAGCCTAGTCAAAGGGAGATGGAATCAATCTGCCTGTCACTGCAGAATAGATGGTACTGCACAGCCAACTGAGCAGACATTTGGGGTGCTATCGTAAGCTAAATGTATGTCTCAGTCAAGAAAAGAGGTCCTGGCAGAATGTCAGGAGAGAGCATGATAGGAAAAATGCATTCATCCCAAATTCATACATTGAAGTTAGAATGCCAGTACTTCAGAAAGTGATCTTACCTAGAAATTTAGTGAGATGTAGTTACTCTGGAGTGATCCAGGTCTCTGGCACAGTATTGTCATCCATGTAAACAGATGAATTTGGACACACAGATGCACACAGGGAGAATGCCAGGTGTGTATGGAGGCAGAAATGTGTGGGAAACAGTATCAAGAAATGTTGTGTGTCAGCAAACCTAGAAGCAGGTAGAGTTGGGCAAGGAAAGTGATGTAGATTGTTTTAACAGCGTCATGCAAAAGAGCAGCCAATGCCTTGACCTTGGACTCCAGGCTCACAAACATAAATTCTGTGGTCCAAGCCACCTCATGTGTGATGATCTGTCATGGCTGCCTTTGGAAGTAGACAAGTCACCAAAGGCCATTGGCTGAGCATCAGTCCAGGCAGGTAAAATATGCACACAATGATTCCCCATGGCTAAAATCTCCTGAATCCTTCAAAGATCTAGGCAAATAGGAGTTATTTTACTTATATAAAATTTTCACAAGAATAAAAAGATTTTTTTTCTAAGATAGTTGTGACCACCTTTCACTCCCAAATCTCACATGCTGCACTAAGGAGACTTCATCTGAGTGTGTGGTTGTGACTCATGTGTGTATGTGTGTGTTTGTGCACACCTACACATGCATGATGTATGTGCATATATGTTTATGTGTGTATGTCTATACATGTGGGTGGTGTGGGCACATACACACTCAACAGCCTACATCGGAAATGCTTCCAATATTGGCACTGCTGTCATTTTACACTGCTTATCAAGAGACTCACACAAAAATCTCTACTTCTGCAGGGTAAACTCCTCCACAAAGCCAGGATTATCCAAGTGTGTGGCATTGATACCTCACATGCATGGGTAACCAGTGGTCACTGCCATTTTTGCAAGGCACTAAAATTTAGAAACCACTTTATTTCGGTGACCACAAGTTCTGCTTTGCTAGTTTACCTCAGAAGGGTTTTGCTCCCTCAGACCAGTGCGGCACACTGAACCTGCCATCTAGATGCTTGAATATGAATGAGGATGTGACAAAGATTGATCTGTCCATGGAGGATTGAAATGTGAGCGTCTGCTGCCACAGTACTAAAAGGAATTAGGCTCATCAGCTGGAGTGATTCATAATGATGTCTGTGTTTGCTCTCAGAATGCTAAGGGAATCAACCACCCACTTCATCGCCAAATGAACTTTTTTTATTTTATCCTCCACCCTGCTTCATTCTCTCAATATATAGATTTTTATATAGATATATCTCCAAATGGTACCACCAGCATGAGCAAAGAAAAATTATAATGAGCTAATATTTTTTGATGAATGCTAGTTTCTCTGCCTGAACTGAGGAGCATAAATATTCCTTTTAAAGTGATACCGCCTGCAAATAAGATCAAATCAAATTCCAAGGCACTTTGTTAATGAAAAGTATCGATTTTTATACCATTTGGTCCAAACCACTGCCAATTTTCATGCATTTGCCATCCTTTTAAACAATGAGCTTATGCCATTAAGACCTACAGATGCCCCTCCATTTCTCTTTCACAATGGCTCACCCTGTCCTCCTTGAAAAGCTCCAGGTCTCAACCCTAAGTCTCTTTGCACCATGGAAAATCAGTTCTAGGAAGATGGCTTCCCAACCATCGTCTCCACAAAGCACTCACACAGATGACTTCTTTCTAGCCTCATCTCTCATTTTTCTCACACTTCTTTTTCTACAGGTTGAGATTTGCAAGCCTACTGTCAAAGAATGACTGCCTTTGAGAAACCAAGACAAACATCCATTTCATGCTCTCTAATCCCCCTGGCCTGTGATAACCTCCATACTCAGTCACAATCCAGACACACTGGCTGTCATGCTTCAGTTCCAGGAGTATAAGTCACTGTCCCCACAGGGTGTTGCAGGAGGATACTTGAGTAGAGTGGGCTAGGTAGGTGCTGGACTGGAAGTTAACTTGGTCCAATAAATGCAACCCATCAAAGCTAGGCCAGTGACTATGGAAAATCACAGCAGTCATTGAGTCAATTCACGTGTGTGTGTGTGTGTGTGTGTGTGTGTGTGTATGTGTGTGTGTGTGTGTGTGTGTGTGTGTGTGTGTGTGTGTGTGTGCGCGCGCGCGCGCTTGTGCATGTGTAGAGCTTGTGGGATAGGCTAGGTGGGCTGACCAGTGAGTCCCAAGGATCAAGGATTGCATTTTCCCTACCTCCACAGTGCTGGGATTGTGAGCAAGCACTATCACTTCTGGTTTATTTTAATGTGAGTCTTGGATATTGAACAAGTCCTCATTATTGCATGGCAGGTGCTGAGCCAGCTCCCCAATCCAGCTCTATTACTTTCTTAAGCAGTGATTGCAAACCAGATATGACACCTCATGTGACAAATTAAATTTTTATTTGAATCTAGCACTTACTTGGCTTTAGTGTGTTTAGATTTTTGTCTCCCCAATTAAATTACAAATTTCCAAAGAAAAGATGAAACAAAGGATTTGCTTAGATACCTGGAAGGTGCGTGCTCTTGTTTGTCAACTCAACACAAACTTAGATACATCTGGGGAGAGAGAATTTCAGTTGAGAAATTGCCTCAATCAGGTTGGCCTATGAGGTGTATTTTTGGTTGCAATTGATGTAGCAGGGCCCAGCCTACTGTGGGTGGTGCCAATCCTAGGAAGGTGTACCTGGGTAGTAAAAAAAAAAAAAAAAAAAAAAAAAAAAAAAAAAAAAAAGTAGCTGAGGAGGACAGAGGAAGCAGGACAGTGAGCAGTATTCTTACATTGTTTTTGCTTCAAGCTTGTGCCTTGAGTTCCGTCAGTGATGGACTACAACTTGTGAGATGAAATCTACCCTGTCCTGCCCAAGGTGTTTTTGATCAGTGTTTTATCACAGAAACACAGCAAGGGCAATTAAATTATATTTCCCTGAAGACCCTTTTAGTTGGCTCCATTCACCCTCAGAACTTAACAATCTATGTAGTCTTACTATAATGCAAAGGTAGCATTAAACTGAGTAACCATGGTGAAACATAGAAGAGACTTCCCCTGGGGGCTATTTGGACAAGTAGATAAGGGAGTGTGCCAAGCATATGGACTTCCTTGACAACAGGAGGAGGAAGAGAAGAGGGTGGGAAGGAAGACGAGAAGCATTAGAATAAGAAGTAGTAGTGTTCTAGAACGACCCATATTTAATGAGCTGTCTTTAAGGCAAAGAACATGTTTATGATCCTGTGTGGCTCAGAACTTGACTCCATATACAGCACTATTCAGAAGTGGCCATTGTATGGGAAAATAGAGGGATTTTACTTGGCAAACAGTATCAGTGTATGTGTTTGGAAGGCTGATGTCTGAAATAAACAAACATGATACTGATGATCTCCAAGCAAGGATGTGCCGTTCTATACAGGCACTTAGAGCAGAAATGCCAACGTGGGTAACCGCTACTATGCAAGGTAAAGGAATCTTTGCAAACTAGATGTCAAAGTGAATGATTCCTTCCCTACCTGCTTGCTTTCTTCATTACACAGATGTGTGTGGCTTGGTCAATTTAGCAAAATGAGTTATTTTTTTGGTCAACACAATGGAAACCTAGCATAAATCAATCATTGTTGGTGTGGTGTAACTAAATAATAAGAGAAAACCAGGGAACAGAAATGAAAGAGGCTAATGCAACATGTTTTTAGGAGAGCAGCGATGACCAGAGTATAACAGGAAATGAGAGGCCAAGCCTGAAAGCCAGCTCCCTTTCCTCACCAATGGGTTCTGGGATTAGCCAATGGCACAGGCACCCTGAAGACCCAGGCCCTCAGCACTCGGCTTAACATGGCACTCCGCAGCTGTAAAGATGATGGACCAGAAATATGTGTAATTTGTTGAATAGTTGGACTTCATATTGCACAGCCTGTCCATGCCCCCCCTGCATTTCCCCCCTTTTCATGTCTCCATCATCTACTAGGCTGGGGAATCTCTGCTGTAATTAGAAAGATGATTGTCCCTGTGTCTGAGCTGAGGCCCTGTGCACTGCTGGAGTGATCACTCATGATGGCAGAGGCTAGAGGAATACCAAGAATGGCCAAGAGGAGGTAAATTTCTCAGACATATGGCTTGCTTGCCACCTGAAGCAGAGGGACTCTGTCTTCCATTTTAACTCATAAAATATGTTTTGAGATGGTGACATTTTTTCATGCATAAATCTTGAACACTGAAAGTTCAATCTTGTTCTTGTGACTCTGGAGTTATTTCAGGCCATATGCTACTAGCAGAGTCTCCAGAATGACACAGGACATGTGGGATTCCAGAAGGGGAGGCCAGGAGAGCCAGGAAGTCACCACCAAGGAAAAACAGTAAATTGACTTCAGCTGTGTATGCTTCTGTATCCCGGGTTAATTACTGTGACAACTGAGGAGCAGAAACAGCCAGCCAATGACAGAAACCGCAAGATCAATCACATCAAGTCTTCACTGGAAAGAACCCTTGACTCTCTGTCACAAACTCATGCAGTGGGATCTAAGCCACAAGTGTTGTTATTTTGCTTGTGGTTAGAAAACTCCAGGATACAGAACCACTCAGACCAGATCATCCCATTCAGGAGAACTCTGCCTTTCAAACCATCTGCATTTCTTATTCTTCCCAAGAAATGCAATTGTTTTTTTTTTTTTAATTTGAATTAGAAACAATCTTGTTTTACATGCCAATCCCAGTTCCCTCTCCCTCCCCTCCTCCTCCAACTAACATCCTATCTCATACCCTTTCTGCTCCCCAGGGAGGGTGAGGTCTTCCATAGGGGGTCTTCAGAGTCTGTCATGTCCTTTGGGATAGGGCCTAGGCTCAGGAAGTATTCCTCTATGTGGGATGGGCTCCCAAAGTCCATTCCTATTCTAGGGATAAGTACTGATCTACTACAAGGGACCCCATACATTTCCAAGGTTTCCTCACTTACACATACATTCATGGGGTCTAGATCAGTCTCATGCTGGTTTCCCAGCTATCAGTCTGGGGACCAAGAGCTCCCCCTTGTTCAGGTCAGCTGTAAGAAATGAATTCCTAATGAGAGTGGAACACTGTGGATAAGAAATAGGTGAAATTTGGCAAAAATAGATGGAAGCAGCAATCATGAATCCTGCAAGGGTCTTCTCTGAGTCCTCTGTATATGTTATCCTTGTTTAGCTTGGGACTCCTAACAATGGGAATGAGGGCGTCTCTGACTCTTTGTCTGCTCTTAGGACCTTTTTCTTCCTACTGGGTTGCCTCATCCAGTGTTGATATGAGGATTTGTGCCTAGTCTTATTGCATCTTGTTATGCTGTGCTGCGTTAATATCCCTGGGAGGCCTGCTCTTTTTTTGAAGGGAAACTGAGGAAGAATGGACCTATGGGAGGGGAAAGGGAAGGGGGAAACTGGGAGGAGTGGATGGAGGGAAAATTGCAGTAGGGATGTATTGTTGGAGAGATGAATAAATAAAAAGAAAAATGTCTAAGTGCCATATTCAGTTAGTATACCTAAATCTTTGGGGTAGGAGAAGAAATGATTGAGGCAGCCTGAATCAGGGATTGTTACCAAGCCCTTCCTTAATTGATCTATTAAATACTATCAAATCTGACCTTCTGGTCATCTACTCATCACTCAACTGCTTCTTCCCCAACAAAGGAAATGATTTTTGAAGATGCACTGAAGGGTCCCTTCACAAGTAGATTTCCACAAACACCAAATGGGAAGGAATGGCAGCAACAGGAAGGACCCTGGGTCTAATTCTCATCCACGCCTCCATATTGCAATGGTTCAGTCTGATGTCAATTTGGTAAGATTAAGAAACACCTAGAAGATATAATTGATGGGTCATTAATCCCTCTGTGGCTTCATACTATCATAATGACACTCAGAGGTAGGGAAAAGCAGAAGGTGGCATAATTGGAAGAAGAACAAAGAACATCACTGGGGGCTGGAAGCTCATCTTGCTCTGGCCTCTTTCCTCCCCCATCCTTTTCTCATGTTCCTCCTTCCTGGCTGTGGTGGTGTGAGCAGCTCAGCTCCACCATGCCCTCCCTGCCAAGATGAACAGACATCTCTGGGACTATGAATTAAATCTTTCCCCTTTTGTTGTTCCATTCACAGAAGCAGGAAACATAGTAGAAATAAGAGAGACTCATTCCTTTACCACAGCGGATCTCAACATTCCTAATACTATGATCCTTTATTCCTCTTGTTGTGGTGACACTCCCATACCATAAAATTATTTTCATTGCTACTTCAAACTGTATTTTGCTATTGTTATTCATCATATCTCATATGCAGAATATCTGATATACAACCCCCAAGAAAGGGTCATTTGACCCCCAAGGGGTCACGACCCACAGATTAAGAACCACTGTTTTACAGCTTCCACTCATCTTCAAAGAGAAAGAACAAATCAGCTCTTCTTGACCCTCCTGATACCCACACTTACTGACTGGGCCTGTGACTGTATCTTGTGGCTTCACTGAGGTCTACAGTTGGCAAGTGGGGAGCACAGCCTAGTGGTCAAGCTGGATTCCTGGGAGCACAGCACTATGTCAACAGGCAGAAGAGCCCTCCACCTCTGAGTAGACAATGGCTTGCAGCCCCTAACCTTCATGTCAACAGCCCTCAGAACACTGTCTGCACCGCGCAGCCTAAGAACCCCATTCTGGACATTGGGCAAAAGACAGAAAAAAAAAAAGAGCCATAAATGGCATATGGACTGCTTTTCTCTAAAAAGCAGAATTTACTCAAATCTGAATGGACTGGAGCTGCTCAAGGCGGCTAGGATTAGAAGGTGAACAACATCAGAGCAAACTGCCAAACTTCATGTTTTAATTCTTGGTGTTAATTGTCTGATAACCAAGATTCCTGGATTGAAGAAATACGATGTAGTTTATAGCCATCAGTGGCAATATTTCATTCAGCCTTGATGGGGTAATTAAAAAATATTATACAGGATGTATAGTTATGATTTAATTACTACATTCTGTGACTTTTTCTATTATAAATAATACTGCCTGTGTCTGGGTAGCTTGCATCAGAAATGATAATGCAAGTTTGATGCCTTAAACTGGTGATATAAGTTGCCTTACAGGAGGGTGTTCCCATGCTCTGGGCCCCTTGACTTGCAGAAGTGCACACCTTACTCTAGGACCTATGTGCTTCTAATGGTGGTAGAACTTGTGGCAGTCCCAAGTCCCATGCACCAACATGTACACCAGGAATCTTCTCCGTTTACCTAAATGTGCTCTCAAGTTTCGAGCTGGAGAGGACAACGGCTGTTACTCTATTTTTATGGTTTTTTTTTAACCATACTTACATGTGTAGTGAGGCAGTCTACATTGTAAACAACACCATAGCACAATGATTTTCTATTACCACTTTTTTTTTTAATGGGAAAATTTCAAGGTCAGAAAATCTTTCCCTCAGAACAGCTCATTTTTAAAACTCATTTTAAAACCTTTATTAAGTAGGTCAATGGGACAAATGTACTTAGTGGTATCTACAATGGAATGAAAAGTAAAGTACAACTTCAACTTCACAATCACTGCCTCAGAGAAAGAACAGATCGAGCACTCGGATAGAGGCACAATGGTTCTTTCGATCTCAGTACACAGGAAATTGAGTTTATGTATCCACCAATGAGGTAGAAGGGGGGAGGGGCAACTGTTACAGAATGGAAAACAGGGGAAAAGGGGGGCTTGATTTCCTTTTTCATAATTCATTTTGCCTTCATTCCATCCTTCCTCACTACCCAACATCACTCACCCTTGTCCCTTTTCTAAATTGTGTGCTATATCCACACTTAGACCTATTTATATATACATATGTCTCTTAAACCTGTGTGTGTGTGTGTGTGTGTGTGTGTGTGTGTGTGTGTGTTTGTGTGTGTGTATATGTTTACATTACAGGCTAGGATCCTCTATGAGTGAAAACATGAATTTTATTTTTCTTTCTGAGTTTGGGTCACATGATTAATACTACACTTTCTGGGTCCATCCATATTCCTGAAATTTTCATGATCTTATTTTCCTTTATAGCTGAACAACATTCCATTGTTTATGTGGATCGCATTTCCCTTATCCATCCATCTGCTGATCGACATCTAGGCTGCCACCACTTCCTTGCTCTCATAAACAGCACCGTAAAATTTCTAGTTCTTTGCTTTCATTTCTGAGGACATTACTTCTGTGGACTGAAGAGAAAAGTGCCTGTAGAGTTTGTAAACATGTAATTTAGCTGACATTTTCCCCAGAAGTTCATGTCGTACTCTCTGAAATTAGCTCAGTGTGATCAGATTTGAGTTCATAATATGTAATTTGAATACATGCACGACCATACTATGTATTTATTGCCATCGCCAGGGGTCCTTTGACATACATAGATGTCACCATCTCTGAAGTCAATGATTGAAGAACCCGAGAAAATTCATTTGGCTGAAAATGTAAAAATTTAGACATCTCCAAACTAAATTTGTTCTTTAGATTTTTCAATCATGCTAATCTGAGACTGTGTTCTCATGTTTACCAAATACTGTCCAACAATGATATTCAAATAATTGCATCCGTTTTTAGCTTTTATGGGTTGAAGAAGAGTTGAAGCAGGTGCTTGTGGAAATAATTGGGTCTTTCTGTATACACGATTTAGCCTTAATTATGTGCATATTTTTACATTGTCCTCATGGTCGCTAATGACTCTGGAGCCTGTTGCTTCATGCCAGTGCACAAGCACTCAGAGCAAGGTTGGCCAGGAAAGCCACTCTGTTCGAGGCAGAATTATCCTCCCAACAGCCCATAGAGCAGAATGTGTTCTACAGGATCTTTTCTAAGCATTATTTTGATTTGCAGCCGGCCATGCTCCCAATTGTAAAACAAGTGCCCAACTGTACAAGGTATCAAAGAGAAACAATCAAAGAGATCCCTTTGTCAATTCTCCATCAACCTTTGAAGCCAGAGTTCCTTCTGATCCCTCTCCCCATGTTGGGAAAATTCAATAAAATGAGCAAATTAAGGTGAATTTTTGTCTCTAAATGTTGAGATTGAAACAGACAGATTTAATAGTGGTATTAATTTGTTATGCTCTGAGAGATTAATGTCTACGACATTAATGGACCCCAGGAATTAGGCAAAAGAGTATATTCCATAGTGAAATTTCACGGGAGAGAAAGACTAGCAACGGAAATGCTTTTCCATGTTAGGGCTAGAGTTCCCTGTGACATGCCCAGGAGGGAGATGCTGTATTCATCACTTCACTATGGCTGTGATAAAAGGCTTCCGCCAAGGCAAATTATAGAAGGAAGGGTTTATCTAGCTTAGGTTTCCAGAGGTTTAGAATCCCTAATGGTGGGGACAGCATGACAGCAAACAGCAAGCATAGCAACTGGAACAGGAAGCTGAAGATGACATCCTCAACCATAGAAAGAGGAACTGAGAATGGCCTTTAGCTTGCAAAACTCCAAACTGGCCCATGGTGGTGTGCTTCCTTCAACAAGGCCACAGCTGGGAGACCTCCCCAGACAATGCCAACTGGTATCCAGTATTCAGTACCTGAGCCTACGGGAGACTTTCTTATTCATACCATACACATTGCCGTGTGCCACTGCCTTGGAGTTCAGACAGGGCACAGAAGTGTCTATTGTTCAAGTCACATGGCTATGAAAGAGAGAGGCTGAGAATGTGGTTATGATGGAACACTTGCCTAGCATGCACAATGGTCTTGGGTTCAATTCCCCACGAAGGAAAAAAAAAAATGATATTTAGGAGACAGTGTCCCATGTAGGTTTGACTACAGATCATCTGCAAAACTGATGTTTAACATCCTAGATTAAATGGGGCTTGAACTTCAGTGGCATTTCCACACATACATAGTTCAGCTAGTGCTCAAGACCCTTAGATCTCACAGTTCTGTGTGTTCCTTGTAACTGTTTATAAGCTCAGGTGTGACTGGATTGAGCCCAGGAAACCATGGTAAAAGTAAACCCTCTTTCTCTCAACCTCCTTTGGTTCTGAAGTCATTGATCAGTCTATGTCAAGAATCAACAGAAACAGTGTGGCCAGTCTCCCTCACACTGTGTTAGTGTGTCATAGTGTGATTGCCTCTGATCATGTCTCCCAAGTGTGGGAAACATGAAAACTGGGTTCCAAACAATAAAGCACATACAGCAAACAGCATTGCTTCTTCCAAGAATTCCCAACAGGACCTAGGGTTTCTTGACTTTTCTCTGGGAAGAGTCTGCCATGCCCTTCTGTGTAGATACACTGTCCCACCTTTTTGTGGGTAAAATATCACAACACTGAGTCAGGCCATACAGAAATACCCCCACTACACAGAGAACTGAACTAAGTTCAGACATCAGGGCTGAGAAAACCCTTGCTTGAAAGAACTGAAAGGTCTCCAAACTACAAGTCCCTGCACCATTCCGTCAAACCCCATGGTCTTCCCTGCTTGCAGTACACACACCTGAAAAGCTCCCTGAAAGCCTCTCAGAGCTAAGGGTACTGAGAGAGGAAATGTAATGTATACCGTCTCTCTTTTGATCCCATCTAATGCTCGCTTTTAAATACCAAGGTATTAACAGATAAACCATGTGGAAATGGGTGAGTAGATGAATTGCTTCTTCTACAGCATTACATGAGGGATTGGACTGGATTAAAATTTCATCATTTATCTTCCACAGTCCCCAAAATCCAGTGTTATTTTTACCATTCGACATAAGCCAAGCGGATGTGCTTACATGACTTAGACTTTTAGGCTGTGAAATCCATTTGCTTTATCCATTATACTTCCAAGATGACTGATATAGAGCAAATACATAATAAAATCTAGTAATTATACAGGAAAAAATCCCTTGCCTAGGTAAGACTAGACTTGGAGAGGTACACTGTGCTTATTTTAACAGGTGTGTGTGTGCGTGTATATGTGCACACTTGTGTGCATGTGTCCATGTGTGAATTGTGAGTATGCACCGGGCTTTTCCAGGACAGAAGTGTGATCTGATGGGTCGATTGAGTTCTGCTTTATGCTCAGCCTTGAACAAGGCTACCGGCACTCTTGCTGAACTCTACATTGACTCCCCCCCCACACACACCTAGCTTTTGATTCAGTTAGAAATGTGTTAGGGTTGGCACACTTAGTCAAGTTCTCCAGGCAAAGTGAACTCCCCCTCATATCCAAGCGTGGGGACAGCATTTCCTCTGAATGACGATGGTGGAAATAAACCCGGCAAAGCACTGTGCTGATGGATGTTTGTGCACAAGTCTTAGATGTCTGGAAATCACTCTCAGTATTGAGAACAGAGGTAACAGATGTTTCCAGATCTTTCGGATCTTCCTGCTAAAATCTCCTCAAAGACTAAATGAAGCATCTAAATTTTTTTTTTCTTTTAGAATGAAAGTAAATGATAGCAGTTGCTTAGATCTTGGCATTCTTATTTACCACTAAGGAGAAAATAATTTGAGAGGTAAACCCCCTATTTCTAAGCATATTTCCTATAGAAAATCCACATACTAAGGCTGGAAGATATGGTCAGTTCCATGCTAACGTATAGTGAGAAGCACTCCAGAACAAATCTACAGTTAGCGTTAGGCTCCTCAGTGTCCCTTCAGCCAGGGCTCTTCTCTTGGCCCTGGTGATTTCCTGGCTCCTGAAGTCCACTCACCACGAGTTCCCAGGAGGGAGGACAACATTCTCAGGGGGTTCTCTGTGGGAAGGGGACCTAGTAATTAATGTTTCCTGTGGGATGTTTATGTCTGTTTTCAGCACGAGAACCATGGGTCAGAAATCCCATGACATTTACTTTCATTCTTTTCCAAAGCCATTCTTAAATTCCTGGGAGGCAGGATTTGAGCGCTCCTCCAAAGCCATGTGTCAGAGCCTCTCTCTCACTGAACTGACTCGTAACTGTTCTCCCCGGAAAGGACAAAGAGAAGATGGGACATGGTGGCCCTCAGTGGAGAAGTGAGCTGTGTGGTAGGGGAGATCAGGTCTCCTCTGCTTTTCGGTGTGCTTTCTTTCTCTCCTTGTTCATTCTAATTTAAGCTGTCATTTTATTAGGAAAATTACTTCCAATTTCTAAAATTCTCAGGAAACATTCAAGGAAAAGTCAGAGCCCTTCCTCCCTCCCTTCCTTAGTGTGATTTGCTCTTGAGTTTTTTGTGTTTTCATGGCCAGGCACTAAGTCTGCAGTTTGCCTCTTTGTTCAGGTTAATGTCTAGTATTTTCAGAAGTGGCCTGTTTGGTGAAAGGCTCAGGCATTTCTTAATCTACTGACTAGAAGAAGAGCTATCCTGCCTGCAAATATAGCTTCAGATGCTGTCACAGATAGTGACGAAGAAAGGGAAAGATCGTTTGTTTTTCTGCCAAAAAGGCTGTCCCAAACTAAGAAATTCTCTATGGACATGACAGTGCGTGATGATGGGTGTTCCGGTGCCCAGACACTGAGTCTCCATGGCTGCTGGTCAGAAGGTCCTGAAGAGTCAGCCATACAGAAGAAATTGAGAACTCCACTGTGAACTGCTTGTGAAAATTTCTTCCCTGACTCCACTCTTGCCCCCCTCCACCCCCACTGCATACACATATACACATAGGCAAGCATACACAACAGCTGATAGACTAGAACCTGCTCACTGGTGGAAACTATCATCCTGACCCTTGAGTTATCTGCTACCATCAAAATACAAAAAGAGAGGGAGGGAGGGAGGGAGGGAGGGAGGGAGGGAGGGAGGGAGGAGGGAGAAGAGAGAGAGAGAGAGAGAGAGAGAGAGAGAGAGAGAGAGAGAGAAGAGAGAGCCGCTGGGAAAATTGATCAGTAGGTGAAGCACTTGCTTTGCAGGCTTGCAGACACAGGTTTGAATCTTCAGAACTCATGCAAACCTAGGTGTGGTCATTTGCATGTGTAATCACAGCACACCTTGAAAGACAGGGGGTGGAGGCTCCCTGGAAGCTCAAAAGCCAGCTAGCTCAATATATGCAATGGTGAACACTAAAAGAGAGACCTGTCTCAAAGTGGGAGATGGGAATCAGCACCCAGGGCTGCTCTCTGACCTCCACACACACATGATGTGGTACATATGCCCATACTTAAGCACGTGAACATCCTATCACTCATACACATATACACATAGGCAAGCATACACAACACCACACACACACACACACACACACACACACACACACACACACACACACTCATATACCCTCATTCATACACATGGATAAACACGTGAACATGCATATGAATACACATGCACACATATACATGCATACACAACACACACACTTAAAAAATAAAAAAAATAAAATACAAATCTTGTATCTGCTTGCTCAAAAAATGCCTTGGTTGCAGGCCTGTCTCAGCAAAGGCAGAAGCAGGAGTCACTGCTTGCCACAATGATTGAGAGACCTGATTGGACTCCAGAATTTTGCCAGATTTCTTACAAGGGGGTAAACTCAACTGGAAGCTAAATATAAAGAGCACTCCTGTGATAATTTAGCATTTATAGTTGTCACAAAGGTACTCTGTTTATCTCTTAATGCATGACCTAGAAATAAAAACTCCTCATTAAAATGTTTATCAATCTCACTACATGGTATTAGAACCCAACAGTTGAAATAAGTACAAAATATGTCCAAAATACTCACATGTCATCTCCAATAAAATAACCCAGATGAAATTATTTTCCAAGTTAGCTACGTCTGCAGTGGGGCAGGTTTGCTGGGTCGGCTTCCGAAGCTTTCTACATCAGTTCTCTTAATAAGCTGGTCTTTGAATTTACAAGCTTTTGGCTTTTAATAAAACGTGAAAGTAGAAGGGGCACTAGTCAGGAAAAGGGTGATTGGAGGGTTGGGAGGGAATGAAAGAGGGCAATTCAGTGCTCATGACAAAATCCTCAGCATGCATGCATGAAAATGCCACAATGAACTCGCCAGGTATAATTAATAGACACTAATAAAAGACGAAACACATGAGATTCCTACATATTCAGTGTCAGCGAAAAGGTGAAGGAGAAGGAGCCTCTAGTGTGGCATGTGGAAGAGCAGCAGCAGCGGGATTAAAACCAAATTGAAGGCTGCAAAGCTTTCCACGGTCAGGAAAGACAGAAATACCCCTGCAGCCACAGAGTTGAAGTATTCACAAACTCCTGTCTCTACAGTATTATGTAGGAAGGCAACTGAGACACCGAGAAGTTCTACTTCAATACCAGATCCATCCTCCGATCAGGATTTTATTCATACATGTGAATGTGAGGATGTGAACATGAAGCAAGCAAGGGAAAACCAGTGACTCACACTGGAACCTGGGCAACTAGCTGCACAGGGCAAGAAGGTGAGCACGCAGAGGAAGGACAGGCACCTGCGGTGCAATGATCACTAACTAGATGAAGCTCTGTCTTCCCACAGATGTATAGAGAGAAGTGCGCACACATGTGTATGAACAGTAAAGACAGTGCCCTTTGAGAGGAAAGTGATGCCCTCTTCTTTCTTTGTGAAGCTTGTCCTCTGTATCTTGGATGCATGTGCAAGATATGTTCAGAATAGCGTGGTTGTCAGTGGTGGCGCACGCCTTTAATCTGAGCACCCAGGAGGCAGAGGCAGTTGGATTACTGTGAGTATGAGGCCAGCCTGGTCTAGCAAGTTCCAGGACAGGCTCCAAAACAATACAGAGAAACCCTGTCTCAAAAAAAACAAAAAAGAAAAAAGAATGAAAAAGAAACAAAACTTAAAAAAAAAGAATAAGGTTATTTCAGTATGTTAAAGCAAAGAAATCAGTTTGGAAAACAGTCTCTTCCAGAAAAAAATCTTGTTGAATGAGCATCTCTATAGATGTAATACTTGACAAAATGTATAAAAACTGCATTGAAAAAAATCGATAGTGAAAAGTCTACGTTTTTGTGCAAACACTCAGTAATTTTCAGATCTCTTATGGCACAGGGGGTTCTTTGAACAAGTACCCATAGTCTGTTTCAATGTCTGCTCACAACAACATCATGAGAAGATGGCGCAGGGGTTGTAGACATGCAGAAATTTCAGTAAAACACATGCATGTAGACAAACATACAGGCCTGAATGCACACCTGTAAAGGGGGCTGGTGCGTGAAAAACCATAGAACTCTAAAGCTCATATGGGCCTCAGAGCCCTAACTCATAATCCTGCAGGTGAAACAGTGCTCAGTGGTTTTAAACGACACGTCTATAGAGGCATTAAAGCAATCTTTACAGTGTTCCATTTATGTAAGATTTGACTGCTTTGGAAGACTGAAATAATAAGAACAATACAACAAAGCATTTTTGCTACAACTTAACACATTTCAAGTTACTGACTCATCAAGATGGACTTGCTGGTTAACTCTGATTTTATAATGTTTTGAAATAATTATCCCAAATTTGAAGTTTTTCTAATAACATCATTGATGAAAATGTGATATTCCCAGTTTTTGTTTCTTTGGATAAATAAAAATGTACTGGTGATTAGAGAAAAAGCTAAGTGGTTAAGACTGTATACACTGTCCTTGCAGAGGACCCAATATGGATTCCCAGTATCCATGCTGGCAGCTTATTACTGCCTGGAACTCTGGCTTCAAGGGAAAACCGAAGCCTCAGACATCCACAGGCATATAGACGTACATGCACACACAGAACACATAAACATAGTCAAAATAAAAGTGAATCTCTTCTAGATGTGGCAAAGCACACTAGGCTGCCCTATGGGTATAGGTACCATCTGACTGTGAACTCTGTTGTATACTCACAAAGCCATGAAAATGGAAGGCTCTGATCCAGACTCACAAAACTACAAGGACAGGTGTTCTACATCACATTCATAATGCCACAAAGATGGTGGCTCTGAGTCATACTCAGGATGTCTCAACAGCAAATGCAGGATGTTAGTCATGTCCAGAAATTTTGAGCTTATATTCAATGTGGGTACTTCAATTTCGAGTTTTGATAAACTAAATAATATGTATGTAATTTACTATTATTAACAGTCTTAGAAATTCAGCTCAAATGTAAGTGAACTTGCATCCTATCAAATCTAATTACCAGGACAGATTTAATGCTACATACATACTGATCAATAGACACAAAGGTTATTTGTGATTGTAAAAGAAATTATAAAACTTAACAAATGCTTTGAATTGTTAGAAAATACTTTGTAGGCTATTTTAAGGCAAGAAATACACAAGTTTTGACTGATTACAAGAAGTCACTCATCACTGACATTTTTAAATCCTATTTGAACTGTTTCCTTATCTAAATTCAGTGGTATATGTTCATTGTACATGGTGGTGGTATTCAGGGACACACTTCCAGGCTTGTCCAGCAAGGACTGTGAGCATACTCATCCTCCCCACCCTTTCCTTTCTCCTCCTCCCTCTTCCTGATGGCTATCTCTTCCCAATTTCCATAGACAGCCTCACTTCTATTTTCAGGACATATACACATGAATGACTTCATGCATCTCTATGAAGTTTAAGAACCGCAAGTAAGCACAAGCAAGCTGCATTTGGTTCCCTGGCTCAGGTTTATTTTACTTAATATGGGAATCTCCACTTGCATCTCTTCCCATGATATTTCAATGAATTCTTTTGCCATGGTGGAATAAAGCAACACTGTGTATAGGGAGCACAATCTACCAATACATGTGCTGAGAGATGCCCGGGCTCATACCAGAATGTGGCTGTTGTCAACAGTGTTGCAACAAACAGATGAGCACAGAGCTCCGTGGTGTGATGACTTCAATTTGATAAATCCCAAAGTAAGAGATACTAACAGGCTTTGGACTCTACATTTCATCATTTTTAGCTATAGCTTCTAATTTGGAGAGTTTTCTTCGCTGGGCAATATTGCACAGTGAATGCAGTATTCTCTATCTGTGCACTGGCATTGGTTGTAACACTGCTATCATTCTATATGGGGTAGGTTTGCACAGGTCCCCACCCATATCTCTACTATGCTGTTTTCTCTGGATGTCAAGAACAAATTCACAGAATCCCTCTATTGATGCACGTGCTGGCTGGAAGACTTACTGTGCCAATGAAGGAAAAGTGGTATAGACTACCTTCCCTCAGTGTCAGCTTTGAACACCCACAGGACAACCATGTCAGTTTGAGGATGTAGAGGGGAACATGGTTTCTTGTGATAGCCAAATCCCCTGAATTCACTCTTCCTTAATCTTCTGGCTACAATCAACTTGGTACTAAGTTTGTTTTATAATCTATTTGTATGGTTTTGCTAAAACTAGTGATAAGATGAATGGACTATCATGGGAGGAGAAAGAAGTTTAAGAAAGAAAGGACTGGCATGGCATCTGCTTTTCTGAGTCAACCTAAATGTAGAAGGCAGTTCATGCTATCTCTACGGGGAAAAGAGAGGCTCTAGACTAACAAATACCACATGTCAGTCCCTGTTAAGTCCCAGGCAATATGCTAGGAATACAAGTGTAAGAAAACAGACCCCATAGGTTTCTTAAGAGAGTGGTCCACTCCCTTCAAAAATGGAAGATTAGATAATGAGTAACATGGGGTTGCATGGGGGAGAGGCATATAATTTCCATCAGAGCAAAGCAGATTCAAGTATGCCAAGGGAAGAAGGAGGAAAAAGATTCCTGGAGCCTGGAGTACTGGGAATGGCATGGAGTGATGTTTAATAGTTCTGCTATAACAAACCTAGTTTGGATGCAAATGGCTCCATGCAGTCACACTGCACTTCTTATAACTGTGCTTGAGTTTTGGGTTTCAAAAGGAAAAAATAAGTTTATGAGCCCAATCTTAAAGGAAGAAAATGTATCTCTCCTAGGAATTTCTCAAAGATGATTAAAAAACAAGCTGAAGTTGACAGTAGAGTTTTAATAAATCTAATTCGGAGTGCCACACCAAAACAGCATATTCCTGGGCACCTTGTTCCTGGCAATCAAACACTTCTGAAGCAGTTCTATGCAAATGTGCAAGACTTATTTTTGCAACAAAATATAGCAACTGTATAGTATGGCAACTGTGAGTTGTAAGGCAGATTCAACAATTGGCAAATATTACACCTTTAAAGCACTCTGGGTAATTGTGAATGTATCTGCGAAGTGCATACATCTTTTATATATTAATGTGTGAAAGCACAAGACTCCAGATAACCCCAATTAAAGAAGAAATGTAATATTTCCCTATATCTTTTAGATTATGATTGAAATTGCTGCTCTATCACAAGCTACAAGAAAACATGAAGGGACTCGACATAATTCCTTTTGTAGACTCTGTCATGATAGTAAACACTTAGTGATTACTTTTCAAGGACGATCTTGAAACGAAATGCTAAAATCACAACAAACATGAGCCACAAATGAGCTCAAAATGAGCTGCTTTGGGCAAAAACAAGTGTGAAATGTGTTGTCGGCACCTCTGTGAGGAGTCTGGTAAGTTAATTAGAAGTTGATGGTGATGATTGTCAGTTTCAAACCATGGCCAACAGAAATGGATTTCAATGTCTTCAACAAGGCAGGAACCCTCAACAAGATCACAAGCAGCTGTTTAGTTCTTTACACTATATTTTTTACATTGATTGTACTTGTATTTAATGTGCTTAGTTGGATCAGTGGGTCCCAAATCCAGAAGGAAGACCATGAGAGTATTTGAGAAACTCATTTCAAATATGAATTCTAGGATTTCAGGTCAAACTGGTACTTAGTTGTCTGTCTACCTCCTCTGCCTCTCATATGGAATATGCACAAACCTATGGACATACAGACAGACTGACCTATGTACACACATACAGACACACACAGGAAACACACATACATGGAGGGAGGGGAGAGAGAGGTACACAAAGAGACTAATATACACACAGAGAGACACACATCAGAGTAAAACATTGCACAGACAGGTGAGTATGCCAACAGTAGACCAGATATTTGGTGGCCTGCAGAGTAATTTTACATGAAAAGGTTTAAACTCAGTTGGGAACACAGGGATTAAAATCTTCCTTTATGTCTTCTCATAGAAATTGCAAGGCTAGAGTCAACAAAAATAGGCTATGGGGAACACTCACAAGAGATTCACTCCCTCACAGACCCCTTCCTCTGTAAATCAGTCACCAACAGCAGCCCCTAACCTCCAATGCTCCCTTTGTGCTAACTATTCTTGGTTGTCAACTTAACTACATCTGGAATTAACTAAAACCCAAATGATTGGACACACCTGTGAGGGATGTTTCCTCAGTGGGAAGACCCACTTCTAATATGGATCTTTTGAGGCGGGAAGATCCACCTTGAATGTGGGCCATGTCTTCTGCTGACAGTCTACATGGGACACAGAAGAAGGAAGCTTGCTCCCTCTGCCTGCCTGTCCTCACCCTAACCGGAAAGTCCAGTTACTCATTCACTTCTATAAAGGCCTGATTCTTTGGGATTCTGCCTTATACTGAGAGATCGACTGAAACATCCAACCTCAGAGACTGAACTACTAGATTCTTGGACTTGTTGTTAGACATCCACTGTTAAACCAGCTGGAACACAGCCTGTAAGTCACTCTAATAAATCTCCTTTATAGACAATAGGTAGAAAAATAGATGATAGATGGATGATAGATGATAGACAAATGATAGACAGACAGACAGACAGACAGACAGACAGACAGACAGACAGACAGACAGACAGAGACATTCATGAAGCCCTTCAGGACTTCCCAATAGTAGCCCCCTGCTTTATTGCCAGTGCTCAGGCCTCGTTTCTCAGCAGACACAGGAGCAGCTCTGAGTTGAACATTGAGTCTCGGCAGCCTACCCTCCTGCACCTAGCTCTATCACTAGGATTACCTTCCTCTCCACCCATGATCACACTCAGGATACTGACCAGCCTATCCATACCATAGTGTCTCTTCCTTGCTAGCAGTCATGCCTATCCTACCCTCTCTGATTTTCTCAGGGGTCTTCCCTAATTCCAGTTTATCATCTTATGTGATGAACTTTATATTTAGTTATCTGTTTAAATATCTGCCCCTGATTGTGAATACCCAATGAGAACTATTCAGCTTAATTCATTTTTGGACCCACTAAAGTCAATTCCAGCTGTACTTTGAAGATGTGGTACTCAGTGAGGGGACAGAAAGACATTTTGTTGGTGATTTCCTCAAGAGAGACAATCTTCCCATTCAGTGCATCCATCTCTCTCTCTCTCTCTCTCTCTCTCTCTCTCTCTCTCTCTCTCTCTCTTTTGTTTTTTTTTTTGAGACAGGGTTTCTCTGTGGCTTTGGAGGCTGTCCTGGAACTAGCTCTTGTAGACCAGGCTGGTCACGAACTCACAGAGATCCGCCTGCCTCTGCCTCCCAAGTGCTGGGATTAAAGGCATGCACCACCAACGCCCAGCCAGTGCATCCATCTCTATTAAGTCTTATACAAAGGTAAGTGCAGTCCTACAATAAACAGGGTATCTGCTGGCATGGTCACTCATTTGCATGCAGAGGACATGAGAACCTGGCAAAAGAGATGCTGCCAATCCCATGAGAGCTGGGTGACAAGGCCTCTCAGAATGCCTGTCTTGGAATTATTAATTAACGCTCCTCAAGGATGGTTTGTTTGCACATCAGCCACACTGGTGTCCCATACATAATAAGACAGCCTGATTAGGCCTACTCATTAATTAAGTGTCTTTGCTGTGAATAAACAGTGATATCTCCCAGTCTGAGGGCCCTCTGGCGCAGCCATGAATATGCAGCTGTTGACACTCCCCTGACATGGCTTGACATCTTCATCAGTTAGCAGAGGCTCCCTCCCCGGGGACAACAGACACAAGTCACAGGAATGAGACACTTTGTTGCACTCAGCCCTTCAAGTTATGTCACAGGCAAGTTTACAAATAATCTTAATGGAGAGTAAACAAAACGGAGGTTTGCTTCTGCATTTAACTTTGACCCTAGCCGACCACTTCTGAGTGTCTGGGGTGCCAGCATGGTTTGAGAGCACAACTTTGAACAAAAATAATATGGTGCTTTTGCTTGAAGGAGAATATACAGGCTTACTGTTTTATAAAAATCGTTTAGGGTCTGGGAGTTGGCCAAGTGGGTAAGAGCCTTTGTTTGCTACACAAGCATGAGGACTCTATGTAAAAAGGCAGGCATGGCTAGACATGCCTACGACCCTAGCATGAGAGAATGTAGCCAGGAAGACCCAGGAAGCACACTGGCCAGCAAACCTACCCAAATTGGCAAGCTTCAAGGTTGATGACAGAGCCTGTCTCAAGAGACTAAGGCAGAGAATGATAGACCAGGACACCTGATACCTTCCTCTGGCCTCCGATGTCTTGTACAGTTACACGTGCCTGCATACACATGTATGTATGCATATACTACTGACACGAGAAAATACTATATTTTTTAAAAAAATAATTTGAAGTTCAATGACAAACTTTTCCAAAATTGTTTTGCAACATTTTAAAAGACTGCTAAGAAATTCCCTTGGAAACAATGGAGAAGAATGCCATGCACTGTGGCTATACCACTTGAGACATCCAGCACTCCCTCCCAAGCTCCTGTCTACTATGCTGCCTGCCACTCTTGAAACTGTGGCATATGCACAGAACCAAACTGACTGCTTTCTTTCCATGCCAGTTTGCCCATGAATCTTGGCTACTCATAGTTAGGTTACCGTGTAGGTAAATCAGGGTGATTGCCTAGAATTGGAAAATTCTCTACATTTTCCCAGTAGTTCCTCTGTGGCCTCCCCTCAATGGTGAAATGTGCCCTGGAATTAATTGTGAGTCAAATAAAGCCTATCTCCACCAAGTTGCTTTGTGTTAGGTATTGCATCACACACCACAATGAAATTAGAATAATGGACATTTAATATCTTTTATAATTATTACCTGGCTCCTTCCAATAAATAAAAGGTAAAACCAGAAGTGTTGTTCTCTTCACTATTCTAGATACTTAACTAAAACCATGACAAACTGGTCACAGAACCCATTTTTCATACTTCTACAGACAAAGCCCAGGATCTAGGAGCACCAGGTTTGGGTGTCCTGAGAACACCATACCAGATTTGCTCCATACCACATCCTCACTGTGTCCTTACAAGGTCCGGAGGGCAAGGGGCTATCACAAACTCTTTAAGAGTTCTAAGCCATCCCTAGCCCTAGTAATCTAACAGCCCCATTGTCTGATACTGTTGCATTGTGAGTTGGAATTTTGACATTTGAATCTAGGGCACATGAAATTCTAGACTGTTCAGTAGTCTATGCTTTCCACTAACTGGAGCACGTAGGTTCTGAGATGCTACTTAGTCAAGACTAGGTCTTCCTCTAAGGACCATACTGAATCAGCCCATCTGGTGGCACTTGTGAAAGTGGCAGGAAGTGCGCAGTCTGGATCAACAAACCATTTTGAGCAACAGTAGGATGTGTACTTGTCCTGAGTGCAAAGGAACAAGACTGCAAGTAGAAGCTTTATCTGTGTCACCAGGGTCATTCCTTAAGATCCAAGAGCTTACAATCCCCTTAGGGAAATTAAACTTGAATAGTGTGAACTGATGTGTTAGGTTACAGCATCCTTACCCCTTACCCCACAGGGTCCTAGACAGAGTATTAACCAGAGCAGACTCACTGGATCTGGCCACCAGCTCCCACTTCTGTCAACTCTCAGGAAGGTGGTGGTGTGTTTTCTGTCAGACTTCACCATTGATAGATGGCAGGGGTGGGTGGACAAACTCCCATTAGCATCTCTAGTGTCTACAGTCTCCTGCATGACCCTGGCACGGCTGCTTCTCCTGCATCCCAGTGCCACTTGTTCTTCCTGCAATCATAAGATGCTCAAATCCATCTCTTCTCTTTGGGGAGCTAATCAAGAGACTGGAGTTGTGGAAAGGGAAGCTTTAACTGGTGGGTACCAAGTAACCAAAGACCAGACCCTGGGGTGTGGTGGGGGGATTGAATACAGCCCAGAAGATGCTCTACCTGTCTGTAGTGATAGACTTCCTGGTCCTTCTTCACACCCAGTGACCGACAGCCTCAGACTCTAATTTTACCTACTCCCCTAAACACAGAGATCCCTGGGTTTCATCTCTTAGGCACCAGCCCAGCAATGTGGCCAATAGTTTGTTACACTCTAACATTTTTAACCTGCATGTTTGCCATCTCGGGGATGGATGAGAAGAGCTTAGGTGCCACAACAGAGTCACTCTGCTAACTCTTTTGGTGGCACAGTTTCTTCCAGACCTGTGGAGATGGCAAGATGAGCTGCTCTCCCACCATTTAGTGTGGATTCACACCTCACATCTCAGAATAAATACAGAGGAAAAGGCGGTGCCAGTATTACCTGGCCCGATCATTTCTTGGTTTTGCTGCCATTTATCTCCCTGCTCATGAAAAGCTTCTTTTGAAGTCAGAACTGCAGGCACCCAGAAAGAAGAAATTCGTCAAGAGAATTGAATTTGGGGAGATTAAAATGTGGAGTTTTAATATAGCTGTTGCTGACACATGTCAAGGAGATAAAAGGAATATTCTGGATTCTAAGAACAGTGCCAAGACCATGAACTACTGCTTTAAAAATACATATTATTTTGATTGAAATTTGTGGAGAAAAAAATCAATATAATCAACCACTCTGGTAAATGGATGTATTGAGAGGATGCTTTTGGCTCTACAGTGTTCATTTCTTGAGGGAAAAAAAATGCCTCTGCTAACAGCATTCTCCTGTTTTCTAACAGGCAATACTTCTAAGTGTACTTAACCTAGAGAATTTTCTCTTTCCATTTTTTTTTATGCTGAGCTTTTCCCACTCAAACAATGTTATTAACCCTAAATGAAGCTAGGAAGTTAGCACATTACTGACTTTGCTGTGATAGGATATCAGGGTCTAAAGGTCTCTGTAAATAGAAAGTTGGAAGTGGAGGTTAATCTCTCTCCACAAAAGAGCAGTCATGAAAACACTTCACCTCTCTAAGGAAAGAAGGGGCAAAACTCTCAGTAATTTCAGCATCCAACCTTTCTCTACAAATTTCCTCATGCCCAACTTCCTCAACTGCATGTGTAATTATCTTCCCATCAAATAAACTACCTTAATAAATATTATGGAAAATGGGATTAAAATCTGGTTTGCATATTCCAAATATAAAATAATTCTGAGGTGTTTCCATGATGCTCTATCTGAATTTCTGAGTCCTATAACTGTAAGGGAAATTTGGTATTGGGGAAAAAAGTTTAAAGTTCCAAAGAGTGCATTATTATTATCATCATTATACATGAAGATAGCAAGACAGACAAAATTTGGGTTCATGTTTCTGTCTATTGATGCCTTGTTTCATAAATTGTGAACACTAGGCAAAACACTGAGGTTGATGCATTCTTTGAATTAACCTCAGATTGAAGTCAGAACAATATCTAAAGGAAAGCAGACAAGAGGGTATTTCAGAAAGCAGTAATGGGTTGCAGATAGATTATAAAGTGCCTATGATGCACTTGGAGGTATTCTTGGTAATCTACTGATCTTGTCTGAGAAGCAGAGAGTCAGTACCGGCCCTACAAGAACAGTTAAGGGTTTTATGGAAGCTGAGACCACAAGAAGGGGGTTGGGGGACATCCAATAACAGTGTGCATGTAGGGAAGACAAGTGCTCCTAAGAACATGGCTATAGTTTGCATGGGTATGGAGAGAAGGACAAGAGGACTCAGAAGGAATGGCATTGTCATCATTTCAATGAATGAGTATCAAGTAGGAAGTTACAGAGAAGTCAGGTAAGATGACAGCCAAAGAATAACCATAAATTTAAGAACACTGTGGCATAGAACTTGGTGGAAGCTAAAAAGCTGTTTCCCATGATAACATCAATCACTTCCATAAACTTCTAATTAGGCTAACAAAGGGAAGGGGAAAGTATGAGAAGAAACAATACCAGAAACAAAAAAGGAGTCATTACAACAGGTTCACGGACAGTCAGTGGATACTAAATAAATATTAAGAACAATCCTATGACCACCTCTGATAACATGGATGAAGTGAACTGAAATTTGAAAGATCCCATACTTCAAAGCAGTGATCTGGCCACCAAGTATTTCACCTGTAGTTATTCCCTAACTCCATTCTGGATCCTCTTCTCCACTCTATTTATCCACATCCCTCACCATTTAGCTCCCTATCTACTAGTTACTACTTAGTAAGATACATTTATGAGTTTCTCAAATAAAAACTCTTGCCTAGTTTCTACCCTCATGACCCTCCTTCCTCTCTAAATCCATGTTTCATTTGTACATCAAAAATATAAATAGAATCTCTGGAGATGATAATTCGATATCTACCATCAGTCCAAGCTCTAGGGTCATATTTACAATTCCATTCTTATGAAGGACTTTTGTGCCACCCCAACCAGTCTACAAAGTGAACCCATCCTTTTCAGTTGATCTGACTATTGATGCCAGAATTCACTTTAATGTATGTAACACTGTACTCTGTGTCTTGAAAGTCTAAACGTTAGATAATGTTGTGTTCATTTTTCTCTTAGAAAGAAGAAATGCCTTGGAATTAAAATTTAACAGTTGGAGAACTGGAACCCACTTTCTTTCCATTGTTCCCGATTTGAAATTTCACATCTCCATTGCAACAGTTCAACAGCCTAACTCTGTGGTTTCCCCCACACCAGTTTACCTTGCACACAGCTCTCTGAATCTGGGGGGCAGTTTTCAGAGACTAAAGTTGATTTAACATGACCGGAATTCATCCTTCAGCTTTATTCAAGATCATATCCATACTTTTGATCTGAATTCTTCTGTCCATGCCATTTCAATCTGAGAGTTAGCCACAAGATTACCCTTGAGTCTCAGTTTTCTATGTGCCTTCTAATAATGGAGTTCACTTTATGCATGATGCTTCCAAATGACATGAATGGGATGGGGGAGGAATTTGTCAAAATTCTAGTGCCACATACAATGCTTTTTAAAATGGCACATCCTACTACTGAAATCCACCAATGCCTTTGATTTTAGTGACCAAGTAGTCAACTGCTTCTATTTTTTTCCTGCACCTGCATGGTACTGACAGGTTACTGCTTATGCATAATGAACTTTATTAATCTCTTCTTTCTCCATAACCTACCAGTCAGGTGATGTTTATTTTCCCCAGAAGTAATCAGGAAAAGTTAAAAATAATGTACCTACTCCTAAATAATATTTAAACCCTATTCCAGCACCAAAATGTTGCTTTTGTCATAACCAACTGTCAGTTCTTCCTTGCTGCCTGTCTCTCAAGGTGATGTGTTTGTGACTTTGCAGAGTGAAAAGGATCAAAGTGCATCATTTAGTTGGCTTGCCTCCCAGCAATTGAAGGACATTGACACACCCCATCCACAGTAGAATGCAGGGATGCTGTGATCTGATTGTGTTCCTCTTTGGTGCCCCATTTGCCATCAACCCTAACCTCCCTTTATATTCCAGTTAATACGCCATCATTTTGCTCTCATCTTATGTGGTATAATGGTTCTGCCACCATCGCTACTCTGGGAGGAAACTAATTCTTGTGCATTACCTTGTCTCTACATCATTGAAAATGGCTCCCCTTATTAAACATCCTTTAATACCAAATCTAACAGTTGTGCATGCTTCCTGTGGAGATTCCAGTGAGTACAGCCATTCTGTGTACCATCTTGTATAATTAGTTAACTTTTATAAACCTGTATTACCCATTGGTGAACAGAGGTCTAGTTTGATTCTCTGTTTTTGTTTTAAACACCATGACCAAAAGCAACCTGGGGAGGAAAGGGTTTATTTTAGCTTCTAGGTTACATTCCATCTTTGAAGGAAACCAAGAAATACACCCAAGGCAGGAACATGAAGCAGAGACCACAGCTGCTCACTGGTGTGATTCCTCTGGCTCACACTCAGTCACTGTCTTACACAACCCAGGGCCACCTACTAGGGGTAGCACCACCCACAGTTGGTTGGGCCTACTCCAAGAGTGCCCTACAGATTTGCTTCAGGCCATCTTAGGTTCCATTTTCCTAAGGGACTATAGTTTGTGTAGCATTAACAATAAAGCTAATGTTTTGGGTTTTTGTTTTTTGTTTTTGTTTGCTTTCTCCAAAGCAGTAAGCACATGAGCAAACTCATGTACTGCAAATGTGGTAGGTGCAATATCATAAAAATCAATGTCTACATAGACAAAATAGAAAATATGATAAATGAACCACAGAGCAAACTTTCCATATATTAGATAAAGTTACTAAATGTGGAGTGAACTTACATTAAACATGTGGGGACTGATAAATGAATACAATTGAAAATTGCTAACGCAGTCAGCATGACAAAAATACAAATGGATTTAACATTTCAAAGAGATGTTAAACATACATCTTATGAGAAGAAATACAGATTAAGACCATAATGATATATTCTGTTGTTTTTACAAATGGAGCTTTTAAAAAGTTTTTTTTTTTTTTAAAGTAAGACAATGTGTTCTACTGATGGGGTGTCAGGTAAGCTGAACATGCATAATTGACAGGAATGTGAATTGGTACAACCCCTTCAGAATGGAATGTGATAATATCTAATAAATAACAAATATGTATGTTCTCCAGCCCAGCAATTCTACTTCCAAGAATTCCCTTTCCAATGACATGCATGGACATGAACTAGGATGTTGGCCACATGTTAACTCCACAGTCAAGTACACCAGCTTAGTAGCCTACAGCCCCTCTGAATGGTATCAGTGAAGATGCCAGAAAATGGTTTCTTCTCACCCTTGGTGGCTCCAGTGTGTCCTGAGGCCCCTCCCTCTATGATGTGGCCAATCCTAACCCTGTAGTATCCAGATGGAACTCCGGTTCCAAGCTGACAGACTCATATCAGCTATGGGTTCATGAAACATCCAGGGCTTGTCAACCCCTAAACCCCCCAGAGTATCCCTGTCCTCCCCCATAAACAACTGCTAACTGATACAATCATACTCTTATAATAAATTATGAGGATTATGTGGCCACAAAAACATAATGAGGTAATGATGGAGATATGGCTCAGTGGGTGAACCTTCCTGCAACCAAGTCTGACAATCCACATGGCAGAGGGAGAGAATTGGCTCTTATATGCTGTCCTCTGACCCCCACATAGCATGCTCAGGCATTCATGTGCCTCCCCACCACACAGAACAAGTAAATAAAATTATGGTAAAAAATAACTTGACTTGTATATGATTATAAACAAGGCCTGGGATTATATTATGCAAAAGTGAGATTCAGAAACTGCATGTAACATGTAGTTGTTGGGGTAATAAAAGAAAGCTGTTAAATGGGTATAGCAACCCTCAGGTCCACTCCCTATGCATGTCTTCTCATAGGCCATGGCCAAAACAAGATCTAACATCAGGAAATCCTGTGCTGAGTACATCAGGGATGACCAGGAGGAGGATGTGTCATTGTTCAGTGTCCTGGTTTCTTTGCCATTGTTGTGATAAAACATCCCACCAAAAGCAACCGAGGGGAGAGTTTATCACATCTCTCAATTCACAGCCCATCATAACAGGGATGCTAAGGCAACTGGAACTCAGAACAGTTAGTCACATCACAGCCACAGTTAGGAGCTGAGAAAGATGAATGCAAGCAAGCCCTCTGCCCTCCTGCCTCCTGCCCCCTGGCTCCCCTGCTCCCCCTTCCCCCTGATGCCCTGAGCCCCCTGATCCCCTGAGCCCCCAATCCCCTGACATGCTCAGTTCCTCTGTCTTACACATTTCAGAAGCCCATGTTAAGGTGACATAGCTTCCATGGGCTAGCCTGGTCTTCCCACATTGCTAGATAGCCACTCTGACAGGTCAATCCACAGCAGACTGACATCATCATCATCACCATTATCATCATCATTGTCCTAAGTTAATCATTGGTATCAAGTTGACAATTCACACTAACTCACATACAACTTTTATACTGTTTAGTTTTTCCCATGTGTTTGTATTAATTGTTTTGCTTTTGGTGTTTTGGACATGTGTGCATGTATGGTGTGTGTGTGTGTGTGTGTGTGTGTGTGTGTGTGTGTGTGTGTGTGTGTGTGTAAAAATACAAAGTAGATGTTGGTGGCTTTTGGTCCAATTACTCTCCACTTTGAGTTCAGATCTTTCACTGAACCTAGACTCCCACTCCCACCACTCCAGTTTTGACTCATCCACCTAGACAGCTTGCCAGGGATTCACCCGTCTCTGTCTTCCAAGGGCTGCGATTTTAGGAGACTGCCATGCCTGCCTAGGTTTTATGTGGGTTTTGGACACATGAATCAGAACTCTCATGCTGTGTGTCCAGCACTTTATCCACTTAGTATCTCCCCAGCTTTGGGTTTTTAAATAATGACAACAGCACCTTAAGAGAAACAGACCTTACTGAAATCTCCCCCACACATGCCCTGAGTAGAAGGAGATCTCAGACCATATGAATATCCTTGTACTCCTCACATATGCTCCATGCAGGAGTATCCATGATTCCCTCATCCATGATAGAGGATGGGGGGACTGAACTGTGGTGTATGCAGGGCCTAATGGCAGGTGGAGCCATGTAGTACAGTCACTCTGAGATCCAAGGGCATATTCAAAGTCAGGACATTATAGACATGGGTTAAATGGCTGGAATGGGAAGATGCTCAAAATCCTGTTCTTGTTGAGGTTAAAAAAAAAAGAGTATTTCGAAAAATGACAAGGGCTCAGGTGAATGGAAGTGTTTCTATGTCAGTCAGCTTTCTGTGAGCAATCATGTCTCCATGGAAAAGGGCAAACATGAACTCATTACATCTCAAGACTGGAAATACCTGCCAGCGACAAAAATATCAGAAGCTAAATTCAGATTTATTTGTTGCTAAAGATGTTTGGGGGAGTTGGTGTTGATAATATGTGTTATGGCTATTTGGCATGTGCTGTGTTTAGGGTGTGTCCAGCAAGGTTTGTGTGCCTGGAATCACATCACAGTGTAGATGTGTTGAGGGAGAAGGACCTCTAAGTATAATTGAGTCATGAGACGTGCCTTCACAAGGGGCTAATGCTTGCACAGGATCATGTTCATCATCTAAGGACCCCTCTGACAAAGCTGAGTTCTCCTGTGGTTCAAAGGTGAAATGCCCTTACCTGCTTATGTGTTTAAACACTTGATCCCCAGCTGATGTCAGGGTTTTAGAGGGTTGCAGAACTTTAGAACATGGGATCTATATAGCAAAGGTGGGTCGGTGGTAGCAAACCTTGAAGGTGGCATAAGCTTGGCATAAGCCTGAACTGTTTCTATCATGATGTGATGGGCCACGGCCCCATGTCCTCACCACCATGGACTCTGGTCATGCCTTCCCTGCTGTGATGGAATCTAGCTTAGGAAGCTATGATCCCAGCTAAATCTTTCTTTCTCTCTCATGTAAGTCTGCCAAGTGTTTTGTCACAGCCAGGAGGAAGCAATTAATGTGCTTCTTACTGTTTGTACCAAGTGCCTCCTTGAGTTATGGTGCCTCCCAAGGGGAGGGCACAGCTAGAAGACCCTCCCAGATGTTACCTGTAGATCTTAGACCTTCCATCATCCCTAATTATGAACCCAATATACTTCTAATGTCCATAAATTACTTAGCCTTTGGTGTTCTATTACAATAGCACAAAAGGGCCTAGATCTCCCTCTCCCTTTATGTCTCCCTCTTTCCCTCGCCCCCTCCTCTGTTAAAGACTTCGACATACATTTTTATATGTGAGAATAACCAGGGTTTCTTCTAAGGTCACGGAAAAGATAGGCAATCTAATATAAACCAGCAAATGTATTTACAGTAGTTTGTAAATTTGAGGCAAATGTTCACACACAAATATATTTTTAACCAGAGAATTTTATAACTTTAAAAAAAAAAAGACAATGCCTGGAATGAGGCAGATGTTTAAGCTAACTGGTTGCAAGGATTAAAGTCATATATTACAGATTATGCACAGGTAAAGGGAGACTGTCCACCTACGCATTTATTGCCTTGGAAACATGCCACTGTGCCCAAATAGCTTCCTCTGTTATTCTAGGCAAGTTGAAGCAGAATGATGCCTTACAAAAGGGCCATTCCTCTCTCACTTGCTGCTTCTACCACTTTGAGGATAGAATGCAGTGCCCGAAGGCAAATGATAGATGAGACAGACCCAAAGATCACCCTGGAAAGAGGAAGGTCAGACAGGAAGAGCTGTGCCAGGGATGTGAATTCTTAGCCCACGAAATAACCAGGCTGAGGGCCTCGGCTTCATGGCTGCCTGTCAGTCTGGTCTACCCACAGCTACACAGAGGGAATCAGGATAAGTGTGGGTGGTAATTTGAAAGAAAATGACCCCAAAAGAAAGTGGCTCTATTAGTAAGGCGTGGCTTTGTTGGAGGAAGTGTGCTACTGTGGGGGTGGGCTTTGAGGTCTTTTTCTCAAGCTTCACTCAGTTTGACAGTCAGTCGACTTCCTATTGCCTCTGAGTCAAGTTGTCACACTCTCAGCTCCGGCATGGTATCTGCCATCATACTCCCACCGTGATAATAATGGACTGAACCTCCGAAACTCTAAACAAGTCGCCCCGATCAAATATTTTCTTTATCAGAATTGCTGTGGTCATGGTGTCTCTTCAAAGCAATAAAAACCCTAATTAAGATGGTGAGAAATGAGAGACAGTTGACTGTAACTGTTCTCTGAAAGACTTTCATGAACTGGGGCTTTACTTTTCTGATCATTGGAACAGAATTATACCTGATGATGCAATCACAGAATACCAGACTCTAGCCACAAACATAAAAACTCCCAATTTAAACAACAATTGAGGCATCTAGATACCATGCCCCCTTCAGAGCGGATGTCTTTCCCATGATCCTGAGAACAAGATGTCAGTCACCCCCACTTGCTGGAAAGAGTTATGCTGCTTCAAAAATGCATGGATTTCCAGGACTTGAAAACAGGGATGAGGAGGCTATAGTGAGGTCTACCCCTATCCTGTCATCACTGAGGTCTCCTTATCTCCCAACAGTCAGGAATGGCACATTCAGGATTGCCACCAGGCATTTACTGACCACCGTCTTCCTTGTGGGCTTATAAATGTTTTTTACAAATGGACTACAAACAGCACAGATATGGATCAGTTCACCCAGCTGAAAGGTGCATTGACCTCCAGAGAAAATGGGAACCCATCTATAAACCAAAATAGCCCTGCATTAAGGTTGAAGGGTAGCTATGCATGCAGAAAGGCTTATTTGCTTGAAGCCATAGGAAGGTTCGGTAAGCAAAGGACAGCCAGTACTATCTCAGGCATTGAAGTCTGAGGAAGAATGGCAGCATTTAGATGATGAATCTTGGCTGGGACTCATGAACACCTTATCCATCTCCCACAGGGACAGAGACCACACTGTAATTGTGGCTTCCCAGGTCTCTGGGAGCTGCCAATGCTGTGGCACTAGCCTCTGCACACACAGTAAAATGACTTACGATGCTCATGCATCCATGAAAGTCAAGCAGTCTTGAAAAACCAATGGCAGCATCTTCCTGAATCCAACAACATGGTCCAATGTATTTCTGTAGGAGCATCTGATAACACAGGTCAGTGTGTTTCTATACAGAGCCTTGTCAAGCTTGTGGACCCTGAGGCGCCTCCCAGAGGTGCTCGGCTTGGAGGAGATGTGCTACTCTGTTCAAATTCACCTACTCTGGCATCTTGAGATGCTCTGCTGAGCCTCACCGTACATTGCAGGTCCCCCAATATGCCTGAAGCAGTGTTAAGGGGAAGCCAACTGTCTCCCATCTGTCTAACTTTGTTGTGGTTGTGGAAACAGAGACTGCCTCATTTGTATCATCCTTGGCTACCAGGAACAGATGTCCTCAGGGCAGTTATGAGAGAAGCCAATTTTTAAATGAGATTTGTACTTGCTATTTACTGTATTTACTATATCTGTGGAGAGCTTCCCTCTGTGGCATTTGGTGAATTTTGTGGCGAAACACAGTTTTCAAAACATGTCAACAATGAACACAGGAGGTGATGGGTCACATACATGAAGTGAATTTGCACAGCCCACTCTCCACATCTGCAGGGGTCATATCCACAGGTGTAACCCACTGTAGGCAAGAAATTGCCCTCAACAATGACTCTGTATGGATCAGATCCAAATTACAGATGTTCTTGTCTCTGCCAGTGCTTCCTTCATAATAATTGATTCACACATCAACTCACATTGTATCTACTATTTAAAGTAATATAGAAACAAATCAGAGTATCTCAGAACAATTTGACAATTTTACGTTTTGGCATCCTTGAGGATCATAGAAGCCATCTCACTTCTAGAAGGCAGCTCAAAACCCACTTCTGATTTTAGCAGCAACTAGGAGCCAAATCCAAAAATGAGTGGAGACCTTAAGGATCTAGGTTGGACTTCCCAGGGGAACTGCATTGTGAGTCAGCCAGTCTGGTCAGTACATGATGAGCTGGCAAGCACAAGGGTGGGAGACCCGAGGAACACATGAATGTGGTTCAGAAGTTTAGAGGCCAGTGTACAGGGAAGAAAGAAGGGCGGCAGGAGAGCAGTGGCTGCAGGTTGACAGGGCACACAGCATGGGGCAAGAGAGCTTACACTGGCTCTCCCAAAAATGCATTCTCAAGCTTCACTCAGATGCATTCAGATTGAAGTGACAGAGAAAGCAGGAGGGAGGCAGCAACGAAGGAAGAAACCCCAGCATGAGAAAAGATGCTTTTCCTATCTTCCTGCCTTGTTCAAGGCATTTTGAGTAAGGCTTATGTTGGGGTAGAAGAAAAAGATGTTGCCTTTGAGTGTGGGATACATCAGGTAGTTACAACAAAGCTGTTCAAATGGTGCAAAGGCTAGGGCTTCCAAAAGATTGGCTGGCACCCTGCAGGCTTGGCAGGGGTCTAGCAAATCCAAGACAGAAATTAACTTCTTTCTTTCCTATCACTAGGGGTCTTTCTGGTGGGTGGCAGTGTGCTCAGTGCTGAGAAAGCAAGACCTACGGGAGAGGGGTGGGAATGAGACTTCTCTCAGTTCTACAACTGTGAAGCAGGGTAGCCTGGAGAAGACAGTGGGACCTAGACATATCACTACATGATAAAAGAGTGGTAGTCAGCCTTGTTTACCACATAGTCCATGCCTTGCCGCACAGTTCTGTGTGCCTTCCCTGAGAGAAAATGTAGGGAGAGAGAGAAGAACCCCCCATTTTGGCTAGAGATTCTCATCTGACTGCTCAGAGCCCAGTAGGACATTTCCTACAAAGGCTGTGTTTGCATCATCCATAGACAGAGACTGGTGCTAGCTTCTTAGAGAGGAATGAGGCAGTCTTCCAAAGGTGTTGAGTATGTTCTGCATACCCTCTTAGGCTTCTTTACCTCCCTGGCTGCTCCAGGGGTGTGGTCGGGATATTTGTTTCTGTGAGTGGGCATCATGTCCCACTTGAAGCTAAGCGCACAAAGAGTTGTAGTGTTTGTGGTATTTGAAGCAATTGTATCTCCTGGTTATGACTTTGTATCTTCTGGTTATGACTCAGCTGCATTGCCACAAGATCAGAAGTTATGATGGTATGATAGGATGAATTGAGGTTCCCAAAAGAGAGGTCATCTTCCATTGACACTTTCATTGACCCTTCCATTGGCCCTTCTACACAGTTGACTGATTAGAGATTCAACTATGGAGAGAAGTTGGAATTTTTCAGGTCCAGAACCAGATTATCTTGGGTCACCCTTAGCCACCTTCACAGTCATTTATTACCCATCTCTGTATGACGCCTATGAGGCAAGTCCTACGGAATGTACAGAGTCTTTGTTTCTACCAACCCATAGGCTAGGAACATCAACAGAGTATTTGCAATCTATAGCAGAAATTTCCCTGATTTCTCTTGACCTGTCAACCTGATCTTCTCAATGTATTTCAAAAGTATCTTTGTTTATAAATTTTCTTTGTTGCATTACTATCAAACTGTAATAACAAAACATGATTTTGGGCCCTTGTCATTCATATTTGGCTCTAGAATAAAGAGTCCATTATCTTCTTTGAGGTGAAAGCTATGTTCACACATTGACAATGACCATCCTCTCTACAGAAGTGTGTGTGTACTCACACATGTATATTCAAACCAGATAGCAATTCCTAAGTATCTGCCATCAGCTTTCCCAGCATCAGTGCAAGGCTGCTACACTTTCCCCCTCGTCTGTTGTGTCTGCTGATTCATACACCAGCAAGAAGGGTCAGAGAGAGATCAGTTGGACAGAGTGCTACCTTCAACCAAGATGGTATAGAGAGCTAAACAGTTGTAGCTAGTGTAGAATAGTGAAGACAGCCCTGATTATTCTCTTAGAGGGGCAGAGATGGATAGGGCAAGCTCTGCCCTTCTGTGATACAACTAACTACTGGGTGATAACCAGTTCTTCTACAGTAATTTGCTTTGCTTAGAGTCAAAGTTATTTGGTGAAGGCCCAAGATTCCCCCAGAGGAAGTCTGCAGTTCCACAGCAAATGCCATTTGCTTTTGCTCTGTCTCACATGGGAATCCTGCGGGACAGCTTCCAGAGAGCCTTGCTCAGGGCAGCAGCTAATGACTGCAACTCCCCAGGAGTCTGCTCAGAATTGTTTTCCCTGCAAAAGCTCACAGCTTTGCTCTTGGAAAAGCCCTGTACTTGTGATCATTAAAGCAACAGGCATTCTCCTATGAGAAGGTATATGTATGGTCCAGGGTAGAATAATTAGCTTCATATACACAAACTAGAACTTTAGGGGCAAGTTAACCTTTTGAGTCATCATGCCAAGTTGGAAGCTCAGTTCTTTGATGCCTACAGCTCCTGATGCCTCAGAGGCTAAATTCCAGAAAAGATGGCCTTGAAGAAAAGGAATCTTGCTTGGTTTTGTTCTTTGCTCTTTATTGTTTGGTTTGACTCTCCAGATTGAATTCACAGAAGTGACAGAGCATGAAAGTTTCCTTCTTGATTCTGAACACAAGCTCCGTGAAATTACCCCTGAGTATTCATGCATGTCAGATGGTTCCAGGACATGGTGACATCTGGGTATTTCTGAGTCTTCATGCATGCTATTTCTAATATAATGTCAGCTAACTGATTTCCCTTTGAGAATGCCTCCTCCTGTGATCCCCATGAAATGATGAACAAACATGAGTGAGTCCTTATTACTTGGTTGCAAGAAAATTTTGTGACTGGATTTTTCTGAATGTCTCTGGATCAGCTTTCTCTTCAACTCACTATAACTGATACCCAGATCCTTAATTTAACAAAGAAGGAAAGAAAGAAGGAAGAAGGTGGTGGAGGGAAAGAGAGAGGAAGGATGGGAGAGAGGGAAGGAATGAAAGAAAGGGAAGAAACTATCCTTAGATCAACTCTCCTTAGATTATGTAGACATGATCTTCCCTTGACAGACATAATTAATCCATCCCAGTAGCAGCCTACTGTGATCAGACTTTAACTGGAGTCCTTTTTAACCTAAAGGTTGAATCACTATTATTGAGAAATTGAAATGAAACTTGGTTCCTTTCCTTAATTATGTGACCTCAAGTTCTCAATAGATTTATTGAGAGTGACTGTAACAATTGCCTATAGACATAAAACTTTATAAGCAATAAATCAAGGAAGCTGGGAAAGTGGAAAACATGTTAAAAGGCATGCTGGTGGTTTGGTCAGTGAAAATTAACACAATAACCAGAAGCCTGTCTGCTGTTGATACTGATTTGAAGAACTTAGTGATAGGTGTGTAAATAGGGTGTTTGAGATTTGGATTTTCGATGATACTGTGATGAAATACATGGGGCTTGGCAATGAGAGTCAACTGGTTCAAAGGACACTTAAGATGATAATTGGAGAAGGGGTCAACTCATGATGGACCCAGGCTACACAAAGTGTCATCCAGGCAATGTCAGAGTTTCCTGAGCTAAGGTGGACAACACTGGTGGATTGAAGCAACAAGAATAGTTTCTTCAGGGAGGGGGACCAGAGTGCCCCTGAGTATGATAGTAGTGACCCCAAGGAGAGATGATGAATGCCATCGTCTTATGGCAAGAGTCTTGAATCTTGGAGCTATCTTGGCAAGTTTGAATCATAGAGGTCACTGGTCACATGCTCTTTCTGTATCTGCTGATAATGCTCAATTCAACTCAGCTAGAAGAGGAAGAAACCTGGTCTGCGGGGGTTTTGGATCACTCAGTCGGGCAGGTCTCTGCTTGGCATACTGATTAGCTATGTGGCTAAGGTGGTTTCTTTTCTACCCTAGCACTGTGCCAGTCACCAGTCCTAGTTGGAACACTTCACTTTCATATGCTTTATTATAATTTTTCTAGAATCTCTTCTAGGTATCTAGAGCACAAACTTTGGTTTCAAGATCCTTCAGGAATCATTACCAGAATACTGGAAGAACTGTAACCCACTATTGATATTCAAATATCCTGATTGAAATCATATATTTAATCAAAGGAGCACTGAATAAGCAAAATAGATGTTGATTTTGTTTCCAATCTTAGGATCATACCAATACAGAAAATGTCTTTTGTGAAACATAGCTTACACGGATATGATTCATTTGGTCACCAACCACCAGGTTAGGGGCAGGCCTGGGAAGAAACCATGATTCTAAATAAGTAAGGCACAAGAACCCATAGCATAGCATCAATTCCTCAATTCTCAACTTGCTTCCTCTGCGTCTGGCTGGTGACTGCTCCTCTGCCCTTTCTCTTCCAATAATTCTCCTAGTCTGGTAGCCCCACATATATTTCCTGCCTGGCTACTGGCCAATCATCATTGTATTAAACCAATGTGAGTGACAAATCTTTACAGTAAACAAGAAGATTATCCCACATCATAACCCCATTGCATTTGTCCTCCTCCAGTTGGACATGACATCTCTACAATGAATACAGCTTAAATCAAAGACCAGTGATCTTAGGAATGTCCTTAGTAACTGGCAGCTACATATATTTCTTTTGACTCAACCTCCTTTCCACCCTTCCAGATTAACATTTCAGCACTGCTGCCACATGGATTTGTAACAACCCCCTAAGACTCATGTGTTCATCTTGATCCTCAGCATTGTATCATTAAAAGGAGGTGTGAAGCATTTAAGAGGCAGTTCCTAATGGGAGGTTTTCAGGTCATGGGAAACACACCCTTAAAGTAAATAGTAGGTCCCTTCCTCTTGATTTGCATACATGTCCTCAACCCAGTGTTTCTGCATGACATGCCACCTTTTTATTGACTGATATCAATAGTAGACTAAAACCTCCAGAAGTATGATTTCAAATGAAGCAAATGTAACAAACCGATTATTTCGTGTTTTCTTATAATAATGGAAAATAGATATAATACTCGCTTCTTTCTTTACAAGCTTCATTCTTCTCTTACATTATCCCCCATATGCAATAACCTTAGTTTCTAGTCCAATGAAAAAGAGGTTACTATATCTATTCTCTCCTAGAGAGAGAAGAAAGGCTCCAAAGACACAGGAACTTATACTATTCAAGAAGTTTATCAAGTTATGGCGTACAAGGCCCTTCCTTAATAATGCCCAGCAGAGGACACTTTGATAATCAGAAAACACTGCCTCTGAACTGCTTGAACTGTGAAAGACTGTTCAATAAGAATTGAAAGTATCTCACAGCCTGGCTTGTGAGCCATGGAGGCCAACAAGATCGGTCTGAGTGTGACAGGGTAGATAAAATGATTAATATAACTACATACCCTTCCTTAAGATGAAAACCACAAAGTCTGAGGACAATGAGCCCTTCGTGGACTAGCTCCTCTGAGTCAGTAAGGACCTTTGGTTGGTTCCTGCTGGGGATACCGTGAATATGAGGGACTGGAAGACAACAGAGGAAGAACGGGTGTAACGATAACTCTTTCTGCCAGTAGCCATGTGATCCCAGGAAGATGGGACGCTAAGGCCAGTGTCCTCGATAAGATAAGTCCTTATAAAAATATATAGATTAGTAGTTATGGTTGATAATTAAGACTGAGCTAGCAAATAAGAAATCCTCATCATTGACCAGCAGCATTGTAACTAATATAAGACTCTGTGTGTTATTTGAGAGATTAAACGTGGTGGCAGAACTCGGGCGGCTTGCAGAAAGACTTATTGTTACAAAAGGCACCCATGTAGTTTTTACGAACTTCCACATAAAAACTTCACAAAATCTTAAACAGTGATTTTTAGAAACAAAAAGAACAGTGGAAAGCACAGTTTCTTGACAGCAGAACTTTCTTGAATGAGCAATGTTTCCCAGACTTTAAGAGACATGCCACTGTGACTCCTTTTAAGAGCAGCTTCCTCATTTACATACTGGCCAAAACTGAGGCTGTTAGTAAGCATATAAGACTCATGTGATTAGAAAAAGATACAGATTTACATTAAAGAAAAAATATACATAGGTTTGGGAGAGAAAATAAAAAATGAGTGGCTAGGTATACTGACACATGCCTTTAATCCCAGCACTCCAGAAGCAGAGGCAGGCAGATTTCCACAGAAAAACCCTATCTCAGGAAAAAAGAAAAAAAGGAAGTAAAAGAAACAAAATAATAAAAAGCCAGGTAAAGATTGAAAATACTCACAGAGTCTGGATACTTTATGCTATATTGTTGTCTTTAAATTATTTGATTGCCAAAGAAAGAACTACAGCTGCTAAAAGACATTTGATTATAGGTGCTGCTAAATTAATTCAACTTATATATTTTAAAAATGCTCTGACTTCTAAAATTAAATATAAGGACAGGTTACTTGGGAAAATAGTTTTTGCTTATGTTTACACAGAAAATGTAAAGCTATGGATTCCTTCCAGAATAATATGGTTTGATGAAGCAAGACCCCCTGAAACAGTATCCCAGGCAGTCCAACATCTAAAACAGCCGAGGCAATGCAGCCTTGCAGACTACAAAAACAAGGACCTGGCCAGGTTTCTGTGTTTTTTCATGATCCTTGTGGTATGGACATCACCCCCAACCAGCAGGAAGCAGTTTGGAATGAATGATGCCCAAATTCCCAAATATTGTTTATAAATGTTTGATTTCATTTAAATGGGATTGGTTATAAATGGTAATGATCACAGTCAATCTCTTTTTAGATGAAAAAGGGGGAATAGGATATAGAAATGAATACTTTACATTGGTATGGATTTTTATTTATTGATACAAATTTAAGGTAAATGTTGTTATATGTAAATTTCTCCTCTTGTTTGGTATTGTGTTTATACAGATCTTTTAAAATATAATGCATAATTAAATACAGAGTGTATATAGTCAGGCATAATAGTCAAAACTTACAGTTAGGTTAGTTAGGTTTTCTTTCTTTTTTTTTTTCCAGGACAGGGTTTCTCTGTGGCTTTGGAGGCTGTCCTGGAACTAGCTCTTGTAGACCAGGTTGGTCTCAAACTCACAGAGATCTGCCTGCCTCTGCCTCCCTAGTGCTGGGATTAAAGGCGTGCACCACCAATGCCTGGTTGTTAGTTAAGTTTTTTAGATATATGGAAATGTATTTGAGATCGACAGATATTCTTCAAACCTTTCGAAGACCTACAGAATAATGGCATTTAAATGGTTTAGGGCTTTTTGTGACAGTGAGACACAACTGCTCCTGGCACACCAATTATGTCAGAAAGGAGGATGGGCATTGAAGAAGCTCAATATGGAGTTTACCTTCAACATGGCAAGATTAGTCATTTGGGCAAGGAACTGATCTTGCCTAGACTGTTTGTTAAACTGGATATGCAGGACCCGCAGGAAAGTGACTTCTGAACTTGCAAAACAAGACAATCCTAAAGGGTTCCTGCTTCATGGAAAAGTCTGCCAGACACAGTGTAGCCTATAGGCTGAATATGGATGCCCCAACTTTACAGAGGAACTTTGGGTAACTGTCCAGGTAGCGAGATGTCTCTGTCAGATCTAGAGTTTATATATTATCCTTCTATTGTCTTTGATGGAGTTGAAAACAGATAGTTATGGTTATAGTTTTCTTTAGTTATTATAATAACTAAGTTACATATAAGACCTTAGACTCAAAGATAGGATAGATGATAGAATATTTTCTTTAAATCTTGCTAAATGTTAATGAACTAAATATTATAACTGTAGTTCTTACTTGATAACTGTTTTGTTATATATTTTACTAGGTTAATGTTTAAAACCCTTCTTTTTATTTAGACAGTAAACAGGAGATGATGGGGAAAGTCCTTCTGTGTATATCTCTCTCTTATTGGTTGATAAATAAAGCACTGTTGGCCAATAGGGAAGCAAGATAGGTGGGGCTAGGAGTTGAGGAGGATTCTGGGGAATGTAGTAAAGAGGGAGTCACCATGTATTCCCAGGAAGAGAAGACTCATAAGGCTGGTGTCCTTATAAGATAAGTCCTTATAAAAATGTATCCATTGGTAGTTATAGTTGATAATTAAGACTGAGATAGCAAATAAGAAATCCTCATCATTGGCCAGCAGCACTGTAACTACTATAAGACTCTCTGTGTTATTTGGGGGCCCTAAAGCGGCAACAGAACCCAGGCAGCTGGTGGAAAGAGTTATCATTACAGACAGGCATTGCTGGGAGGAATGTGGAAGACAAAGGTGATGTCTGATGTCTGTTTACTAGACTTACTATGCTCAAGTGAAAATGAAGAAGTGAATTGATCCAGCATGGTCCTCAGAATCTTCATTGACTTTGCTAAACCCCATGAAGGATATGACCCTTACTCAGCAGAAGTTACTGTGTTCAAATAGTTTGTAGAGTTCTAAAAACATTCAGAAGGTAGTGAAAGAGGAGAAAGTAGACAATGATAAAGTATGTCAATATCTGTGTGGAGTTCCTGGGGGTGGAGTGACAGGATGCCAAGTTTTGTGCTAGTGAGCCTGTGGAAGGATTTAAGGCCTGAACAATGGGGCTTTAAAATTAAAAAGGGAGCAAACAGAAAAACAATATAGATAAAACTAAATACTTCCCTAGTAGGAAGTTTATTCTTCCTGAGTCTATTTCTTACATGCAATCAAGTTTCCCAGAGATGGAGATTGTTTGTCTAGCCATGGTCCTTTCAGAAGCCAGGCATTGCTGACAGGGAGGTGATGGCCTCAAAGCCAGACCAGACTGAGCCTGTTAGAACCACAGCGATGATGTAATATGCAAGATCACGGCCCTGTTCCTCCTGAATGCTGAGCCAGACTGAGCCAGGAATAGCAGGAGTTTCTCCTATTGATCCCAGAGGGTAGAAAGATGTGTGTCAGTCACATGGCAGTGCAGCAAGATGAGGCAGCAACATGGCTCATGGAGATTAAAGATAGATTAAGGAGGACAGACTAAGATACTACTCCCCCACACATGGGTGCCATTGTATCCCACATTGCTCTTTTTCTGGAACAATTGATACAAGTGATGATAATTTTCATTTTGCATTTGACCTTGCTAATATGTTTGCTGGCTGCTGAATCCCAAGACCAATTGCACAGAGTTGGAATGGATCATTTTGGATCTTTAGATATTCCAACTGCTCTCTGTGAAGGGTTTCATTGCACCATAGTGCCTTTAAGTATGCTACAGATTTGGTGAATCATCTAATAAAACTGAAAATATCAGCTTCTAAAGTTTAAACTGAGACATTCTAAATGGGTAGGAAAGGCACATCCTAAGCGGTAAGACTAGTGAATGAATACCCCAGTGCTAAGGATGGACTACTTCCTTATGAATTCATTACTAGGGAAGCCTCTAAAATTCCATAAACCATGAAGAATACTGCCACTGAGGTTTGCTGCTTTGTGGAACAAGTTGGTTGGTAAGACCCTATTGTTTAAGACATAGCACGCTCTGGTGGTAGTACATAGAGAAATCATGTCTAAAGTGATCTAAACAATAACTCCATTCTGACTAGATTTCATGAAGCTGGCAGGTGATATACAGGCTAGTTGGGAAGAATAATATCAACATTCTTGCTCAGCTGTGAACCCAGCATGCTACCCTAGCAACATGCAAAGCAATGTGCACTTGAAGGTACAATAATGGCATGACTGTTAAGGGTACAACAAACTGGGTGGGACTTAAAGCCTACTTCTTAGAAGGAAGGTTGTCTTTAGTCTTATAAGTCAAAGCAAAGACATATGTCTTAGGAGGTCATAGGCATCAACTAAGAAGCCTCTGCTATTGTTTTGTTAAACCAATGTGATATATGTGCCAAATTATCCTCTAAAACAGTTGTGTTCATGCCTCTAGATTACTACTGCTGTAAACCTCCATTATGGAGGAGAATTTTTCTTCCTTCCTTCCTTTTTGTAGCAGGTCACAGTTGTTGTAGATTTTCATAACTGGTCAGACTACTGGGAGCAAGGGATTATTACTGTGACATAGTTGCACAACATCCATGGAGGGAGGAACTGTAGTTTTAGTACAACACGGAAAAAAAAAAGCTAACCATTAATTGTTTCCATAAAATGAAGTCCCAGGTAAACCCTGGTATGGCCAAGCACAAGCGATCCTTCAATAGGAGATTGTCTATTCAAATTGTCACACATTCAACTAAAAGTTCACTTATCTTGGTGACACTAGAAGTCTTACAAGTGAAATCCACCAGACTCTGCCCTATACATTTTCTAATTGACTGATTTTAATGTAATTAAAATTCAATTTCCTGTAAGGAATATAACTTTGACTATAGCAGGATCTGGAAATTCTCTGAGTATTTGAGTAATTGATAAACATGGAAATTTTAAAAGAAGATACTTCATTGTTCAGTTAGTACTAAAAATGAGATGGCTCTCAGTGAACTCTTCCCTCTAGTTCTATGGTCAGATCCCACCTTCTTGCACTGGGGTCAGAAGTCCTGAATAGATTTGGCTGTGGGGGCATTTTACTAATGTCTCACATTTTAAAAAAATTCTAGATAATATAACCAAGACTTGAACTTGGTGCATCATTAGACATCCACAACTGGATGATGGGCAAAAAAAAAAAAAAATCAATGGATGGATGGATGGATGAATGAGAACATAAGCCTTACCCCACTTTGATATTGAGGAATGTTCAACATGGCTGTCAAGCTGGGCCAGAGAGCACATTGTTACCCTTCTTTCATCTCTTAAGACCCATGGACTTTAAGACTTATAAGATCAAGAATAATCATTCACCCTTACATGACCTGGTCTCAAATTTAACCTAAAAATGCTATATAAAGCCACAAGGGACACAATAAAGAAATATCATGTTATATGGGCTACTTTGAAAATGAACAGTTTCAGGATTGAGATTATGAGCATTCTGTATGTGAAATGGATAGATTAATTTAATATGTCTGCTGGTGTCAAATTTCTGCTACTGTGTCAAAATACCAGAGCGATCAATTTGAAAGGAAGGAAGATCTATTTTGCCTTGTGGTTTCATGGCCCCCAATCTACTGTCACCTGACTCCATTGCTGTGGGCCTGTGGTGAGGCAGACAGAAGCACTGGCAATGGTGTGTGGAGGAGGAGGCTGCTCAATTCATGGTGTCCAGGGAGAGAGAAAGAGGGACTTAGAGTGGGATTATTCATATCTCAAAGAGTAACCTATTTTATTTTTATTCCAACTAGGCCCTATACCCTAATTTCTACTGGTTCTTAATAATGCCATTAATTTATGAATCCACAAGTGGATGGCCCATGAAATAAGAACCTTAGGATCCAGCCATTCAAAGCCAATCACCCGAGAACCAAACCTTTAGCACACAAGCCTTTGATGGGCACCTCATGACCAAACCACGATAGTATCTAAGTCTATAAAGACCACACATGTAAAGTAAACAGTCACTCAAAGATTCAGTCAATATTAATCTTAATATACCAGTGTTCAGTCAGAAGTCTTCTTCTTTGTTGTTTACCACAATAATTTCAATCCGTTCACATTGCAAATTCAATATGCCATTTCTTTTTCAAATATTAATTTTGAGTTTTTAATCAGTGATTACAGGATATTCCTAGAAAACAGCAAACATAACCTTGAATGAAAAAAAAAAGCACAGGAGATGGCAACTGAAATTCAGCTAACAGAGACCTGGCCTTGCAGAGAGCTGTGAGAACTGCATGGAACCCTTCCCATCAACGATATACTGGGCACTTAAAATTAAAGAGATGGTACAACCTGCTGATCTACAGGTGAGAGGAAGAAAATGAGAAAATCTCATTTTCATTTGAATCGGTAATAAATGAAGGGTTTTCTACCTCCATATGGCTTCACCTTCTGCTTGAAAGCTCATGACCATATATAGTGAGGACACAAAAGGGCAGGGCATTGGAAACAATGCAATTTGAGCTTCAAGTCAAGTCACGTTCCCAGGAGAATTTGAACCCTATTTACACCCTGTGTAACACAAGAACATATTTCCCTGCTGGAATGTCAGCAATCAACAGTGAAAGATTAAATTACAGCTTGGGGCTGAACAGGGACACTTTATCAATTCTATGATGTGGAGAAACATACACAGACATTAATATTTTTTGGGCCTCTTTCCAAAATTGTCCAGCAATGAGAAATAGGTATGATCAAAAAACAATTTTGACACAAAGAGATTTGGGGGCAACAGAAATAACCTCATTTTTTCCCAACCTGCCATTAAGGTCTGGGTCATCCATCCACTGTAGAAATGGGAGTGTGGCTAATGAGTAATTCCCACAATGAAAGGGGAACTGAGTAAAACTCATTCAAGTTGTAATTTGAATTTAATGCCTCGTCTATAAAACAAACAAAGCATCATAAAATGTTCAATGGTACATAGTGAATCAGGAAAATGCTAAAAGTGCCTAGTATGCATTATTCCAAGGAGACTGTCTCTCCTCAGAAGAGCTGAGCTCACCAGGACGGGGGTCTCTCCCAGCCCAGATTTCTCAGAACCTGCTGAGTCAGTTGGAAATACTTATTCTTCACTATCTGAATCATGTCACCAAGGACCCAGGCTTGAAAGTTGATGTTGCCATGTTTAAGAGGACTCTACCCACTCTTGGCAGAAAGCCTGGGATTTCACAAGAAGCAACTTTGTTATCCTGGATGGACTCTTGAATTGATCCACTACCACAGTTTGGACACAAATATCCTCTCCTTTACATGAGTTGGGCAATTCACATCCCATTGTCTCATTTAATGACTGTACAGAAAACTGCACCCTGTGTTTAGTTGCCATGTCATCAGAAGGTGGGGGAAATTTCTTGAGTTTTAAAATTGTGCCTGCTCATTGGACCTCCATCTCTCCCCCTTCTAGAGGCATGTAGGGCCCTGGGAAGGTACAGGGGAATTTCTACCACACATATTGTGTTATGACCCAAAGTGTCTGATCCTAGGATTTGACATCAGAACCATTACTTTGTATATAGGCTTGGGTAATATGTATTTGTATCTACTTATAATTTACTGCATATATGAGTGTGCTCATGTGCGTGTATATCTACATGTGTGTAAAAGCATGTGGAAGCCAGAGGCGGACATCAAATGTCTTCCTCGATTGCTCTCCACCTTGTATTTTGAGACAGGGTTTCTGTCTGAAAGACTTAGCTTGGCAGGCTGGCCAGAAAGCCTCAGGAATCCACCTGTCTCTGCTGCCCTGGTGCTGGAATCATAAGTATGAACTGTAGTTTCAATGTCCTGACCAACAAAATTAGGATTGTAATGGCTCCCTTATGGGGTGCTATGCAGAGGAAAAGAAAGAGTATGTTTAAATCATAAGTATTGTCCCCAATTATAAGCCCCCAAATGGTCAGAAGTTATTAAATTTATTTTCAATCATGGTTTGTAAGCCAAGTTATGTGTGTGTATGTCTCTCTGTCTATGCCTGTATATGTCTATATGTCTGTCATGCGTCTCTGTGTGTGTTCACTTTGATACGTCTTCTTTTATATCTGAGAGGTCATAATTACCTTCCCTTACAAGAAGTAGGTGCTGTCATTTGAAGTACCTGATGCACAGATAAAGGTGCCCTTTGCAATAATATAAAAGATTTTCTTTCAGAGCTTTCGAATAAAGAAACGGGGATAAGCTGAGTCCCATGGAAACACAGTGAGGGCCCTGGCACTGACCATGGCAGCTTGAACACTCTAGAGCTGCTTCTCTTGAACTGCACACTTCCTCTGACTTGCTAAGTTTTGGAAGCCATGGAGAATGGTGCCACTCTGAAAGAAAGCTGAGCATCTGGTGCCAGGTTATGAGGACAGCTGAGAAAAGTGGCCTAGAGAAGACCTGTCTGGGTGACATACGTGCAGCACACACAGACTTCCAGCGAAGACGCTGGTGTCCTGCTCACACATGGACCGATACAGCAGTTTAAGAACACTCTCCTCTAGACACAGTTACAAAGAATGTCTTCAATGTTTGCAGAAGCCACTCATGGGGCTAGTGTGCTCTTTCTCACGCTCTTCCTTGGTGGCTAGGAGCCCTGGGACCTTTGGGGGCATCTTAGGGGGAACTCCTCCTCCTCCCCCTAACTCTTCAACGTTTCTGCTAAAATCCCTCTATTTAAAGGTAAGATAATGAGCTTTTGTTCACTTGATTTGGATCAAAGACAATCTCTGAGCAAAAACAAAGGCAGCCTTAGGCTAGGAGCAGTCAGTTTCTTGTTGCCTGCAAAGAAAGGAACTGTTTTGTGGCTTTCTTTTTTCTTTCTTTCTAATTCCTTTTTCCAGCACTGGCAATTCTCATGCCCTGGAAACCCCAGCCGTGGAACTCAAAAGTGTTTCTAAAAGACAAATATCCTATTATGAGGAGAGCAGAAGTTGGCTGCAATCTGCAAACTGGTGGGCAATTTGGCACAGGAGGCCATCCTGTCCCATAAGAGGAGGGTGCACAGACCCTTTGTCCCCATTCCTGGCACCTCCTTGAGTCCCTGATCTCCATCAGGACTTCCTTCTCTACTGGCTCCTCTAGCTATGTTGTCTGACTGCTGGGTAAATAGCCCAGTTCCCTGCTCTCTCAACTGTGGGATGCCTGGCTGACCTGCCTTGGGTCTTTTAAAGTACTGAGCAAGGAGAACGGGCAGATGCCTAGATGGAGCTGTTCACAACGTTATGTGGGTAGGGTGACTGTGACCTAAGATTTGCTCTACGAAGCCAGCAGTGGTGAGACTGAGTGCAGTGGTGTTAATGTCATACAAATCCACCTCGTTGCATCCTTGTAAATGTCTCAGAAGTTTCCAGTGCCCTGAAAACACACAAGGACAAACTGGGGACCACCACCAAAGGACTTCTCTAGTTCCTCCTTCCTTAACACACTTCCCTTCCTTTCCCATTAGAAGTCTGAACACCTCCTGGAGCCCTTGTGGCTGACTTCGTAAGATTGCTCCTAGGTCAGCCAGAGACTCCCTAGGAGGAGAAGCTGCGGATGTGCTTTCCAGAGTGGAGGCCCCTCTCCTGAGTCACAGGGAGGGAATCAAAGAGGATCCTTAGTGCTCTTAAAAAAGGGAGAGGCACTGAGTTCCCAGGCACCACACAGACCACCACCTAGTAATACTCAACAATGGAGGCAGAGACACGTTCAAATTCCTCTAGTCCCCTGCCTTCTCCTCTATGATGGACCTTGGCTGCAGTAGAAGGTTCCCTGCATGCTACCTGGTTCCATGCATGGCCATGCTAAACACACCAGCTCCATCTTGTGCTCTGCCCAAAGCCTACCAGACACCAGACTTTCTCTCCTCTCAGCCTGGATGCCCCTTCTAACAGGAACAAAGCTTCCTCCCAGCCTAGTTTTTATTCTGTTTCCTGTGTGCATAGGAAAAGCACAGCAAACACTGATTACTACATATATAGACATGTATGTTGTATGGATGTATATATACCAACAAAGAAAGGATAATGCAGACGGGGGGATGGGCCAAGAGGACCCACTGACCTGTGCTTTTCTACTGAAAGTGCTTGTATTCCCAACAGCAAACGGTGTAACCTTCCTGTTTAGCAAAATAATCACTACCCTTGACAAATAGTCACAAGCACAATATCTAACGATAAACTCTCTAATGAAATTTACCCGAGAGGCCCACGACAAAGGATCCTATGTCCTTAAGCATCTGAAAATAATGATAAATTGATTTACCAAATGCCATTTTAAAGCTACAGAAAGTAAACTCAGTAGGATGCCAAACACTCTCCATAGTTTTCTGAACCTCATAGGGAAAGTTCAGCCCTGTTCCTCCTTTCATGATGTCAGTCAGATGTGTCACATGAAGCCAGTGACGAGTAAGACTTCTGCTGGTGCGCAACACTGAAATGAGTATTTCAGGGAAAGCTTTAATTACGGGTTAAAATAATAATTTCCAAGTCTATGACACTAAAACAGGGTGAGGGAATTAGCCAAGTCTCTTGGCTTTACTGCAGCACCCAAGCCCTGGCTGCTCTGCCTCCTGGCTTTCAAGCTACGCACACTGGGGAACTACTGATTTAACCAAAGAATATGTCCTGCTCCTCACCACTCACACGTGTATGCATGTATACATGCATATATACATAAAAATACACATACATACATACGTACATCTGCAGAACAGCAGCAGGATCCAACTGCCTGACACCACAGAAGGTCAGCCAGGAGCCCTTCCCACAAGACCTGTCTTCTTCTCAGAGTGATCACCATGTGCCCAGCACACCTGTGTGATACCCAGATGGACAGAGGAGGCTGTTCATGCCATCTTATCTTTCTCAGGTCTGACCTGATTACTAGATTCATAAGAGTTAAAAAAAAATACCTCCAAAGCTGCAAGTATCTGAAGTTTCTGAGATGTCCAAAGCACACAGAAACCTCAAAGTCAGCATCATTCCTTCTCTCAGCCAAAAAAAAAAAAAGTCCTTGATCTCCACATCCTCTTATTTGTGCAAAGAACAGGAGACAAGAGAAATCCAACTTAGTAAAGAAAGACTGAAACAAAGTGATCAAAGTGGTTATTAGAAAAGGACAGCCCAGAAACTGACCTCATAGAGGTGTGTGGTTTAAAACAAGGAACTTTATGATACAGGGGCTCACCCCTTCAGGATGGTGCTAGTTTGATGGGCTGCCCTCATGAAAAAAATATGTTTGAACATTGTACAAAGAAATCAATTTGTGACAAATCTCTGATATAACTAGGAAGGGCAAACAATAAAGCTTACACAGTGAAATATAGGGAAGGTACTTACAACCTTGGAGTAGGGAAAAAATGTAAAAGGTGTGTAAGTGTGTAATAAGAAACAAATAAGTGGATTGTTTCTTTGTTCTATTTGAAATTAAGAAGGGTCTTCTGGTCAAAGGATGTCATGTAGATGGTAACAAGGCAATCCATGGAATTGGAGTCCAGATTCACAGCACATGTTTGAAAAGAGGCTTGTATAACATGTAAGTAACTCCTAGAAATCAATTAAGAAAAAAAACAAAAACAGAAGGCCCAGTTGCTTTTAAAAATTGAGTTCAAACATATACTTCTCAAAATAAAAAAAAATTGAAATACCCAAAGAAAAAGTGCTAAACTTTACCAGCCAGGTTTAAATGCCACTTAAAAGCCACAGTCTGATATATCTGTATATCTGCCAGGATTTGTGAAGAAAGTACAGAGACTAGAATTCTGCACACAGCCAGTAAGAAAGTCCTATCTGGTACCTTACCCTTCCCCACAAGCCTGATATCCCTACTCACAGAGAGCAGGGGCTCACAGCCACACAGTAGTCATTCTTCAAAACAAATGAGAAATGAGAAATGTCCCCCTTAACACTTGGTCCAACACTTGGTGTTGCTCTTTGGGGAGGGCGTGAGACCTTTAAGGGGCAGAGGCTTGCTGGAGGAAGTATCTCACCAGAAGTTTATAGTCCCATTCCATTTCCAGTTTCTCTCCCTCTCTCCCTCCTCTGCTTCATCTTTGCAATTGAAGGTGTGATCTGTGGCGCTCTCTCAACTTCCTGCTCCAACAGCTTGCTACCATGCCACCCCCACCATGAGAGACTTCCTCTCAGAAACCCTAATCCAAAATACACTTTCTTCCAGAAGTCATTTCAGTTGCATGGTTTATTACTGCAACATAAAGTAACTAAAACAGATGCTTTTAAGTGAGATGTGCCCATTAGGAAACATAGTAAAGGGAAAGAAAGGAAAACATTCTCAACTCATCACTTTGTCAGTACGTCTTTTAGTGTGGGTATAACCTTGCTTACTTGTATTCCACTGAACTCAACACAGTGTAAACAAAGAGGCAAACGTAATGCTTTCCCACTGTAAGTCTACCCTGTGCCGGGTTGGTAGAAGTCCTTCTGTAGTACAGTGTTTCCTGATTGGACCAAGGCTTCCCGCTCCAGACATGGCTGATACTGTTCTCATTATACACTAACCCTTCAAAGGAAAGATACCCTTTTCTCTTATTCACTGACTTTCCCACTTCTGTGTTTTCAATTTTTATATTTTTCGGTTGGTTACCTGGAATCTGTCATCTGAAATTTGTTGGGGAATGGAATATTTATTGAATATTTCCAGCACCGTGTGTATCTGACAAGATATTTTATGTGGCCTTCTCTTGAGGTAAAAATACAGCACCTTGTGATCTTTCATCCGTATGTTGCATGGCAGCCTTGAGTTCCTGCAGTCCTTCTGGCACCAAGATGTGGAGAGTCTTTGTATTCTCTCAGTGGAGGGAGCTGTCCGTCTTCTTCCTGAATGGCTGTGACTGGTTTCTTCATCCTGTGAGTTATAGCAGCTTCTGAGAAGAGGGGGAAACAGCTAGCCCTCTGTTATTCCGCATTTCATGTGCCCATTCTTCTCTGTCACGCTCCCTTGGTCCTTCTTATGCTCTTGTTTGGTTCACCTCTGACTTCATAGGAATGCCTCTCAATTCTTCTTGTTTCTTCCTGTGGTGCATGAGCTTTACCCATCCTCCTTAGATACCCACTGCAGCTCCCAAAGTCAAGTTTTGTTCTTGCCTTTGATTTAGATCACAATTCATATGTCCCTTTCACCGCACGTATCATGCTTAATATGTGGAGCTGTGGGCCACTTGTACACGAAACACTCAGGGTCTAACTCACAGAGAATAGCCCTCCTTGTGTCTCCAACCCTACTGTTATCCCAGAGTCTCCCTGAAGATAAAAACTCCTAACATAAAGACAGAACTCCATAGTGGAGAATAGGAAGTGGGCACTGCCTTCCTGAGTACTGTGAACTTAGAGAGTAGGGGCCCCCTGGCAGGCACAGAGTATTTGTAACTTGGCAGGCATGGTTTGAAGTCTGAACTCTTGCCACTGATTTCTGGATCCCTGGGGGGGGGGGCGGAGAAATCCGTTTTATATACAAATGGAGCTAATAGATTTCTATTGACAGTGTTGTTGAATATTGCCTATTCACCTTAGACATCAATTTAGCTGATTTCAGATATTTTCATAGGCATGGCAAGACCTGCATAAGTTTCCAAGTTCCAGACACCATCCAGGTATTTGAGGCAGAAACAGAGGCACCAAAAAAGGCAACATCAGGTGTCAAGGAAATGCCTCATGTGTCCACCAAGTGAGAAAATTCCTTTCCAGTCCTAATCCACAGAAAAAAACACAATCATATTATTTAACATGAAATTTCTGGGGGCATTATCTCTGTGACATTTTATAAAACTTTAATAGCCATGTGGAATCTTATTTTGCATAATTAAGCATCAAACATGGCAGCATCTGAAATTCAAGTGCTTTACTGGGGAATAGTCCAGGAAGATAAAAAATTCCTTAGATAACAGAAAGGACTGAGGTGGCTTACATGGAAGCAGGTGAACTTATTTCATTCATGGCACGTTTGGAAAGCCTGAGATTTTTCATCAATTAAGTGTAATAGAAATGTGAGCTAATTTTGCTTTGAAATAAAAATCTATGCTAAAAGACAGATGAAAATGTACTGAACAATATTGTAACATTAATGGGTTTTGTGAGCGCTTGTATTTTAGCATAGAGTTTTACATGATGTATCTTAATTTTCCTTTAATAGATGAATTCCACAATAATGTCATATGTCCTTGGAGTGAGCTATTTTGAGGTGTCCCTTTTATTACTGATTTGTGAACCTTAGAATAGTATTATTTGACTTAGAATTGAATGCAATTATTCATTCATGGTTTTTAAGAACTGCTATGGTAAAAAATTATAATTAACTTGGGTTAGAGTATATATATTGTTTTAAAGTTATTCTTGAGATGTGAATTAAGAATATCAATTCTTCCTACATGCCCTTTAAAGGACAGAGCAATTAAGAATGGCCCAGGCAAGGTTGCTGGCTTGAAGGCTCACAGGTCACACAGTTAAGAGGTTTTCTAGCCAAAGGTGGTTGGTAAAACTCTGCAGTTAAAGCTGTGGGTATATGGGTGGCAGCTTTGCAAGAGCCCAGAGTGACATTTTATATCTACAAAGAAATATTCATTTATTTTGTTTTATTTCTACTTTTACTTATATTCAATGCTGTTTGGGTAATGGAACTTGAGGTTGTTGTATATAATAAAATATTGTGCTAGAAAGAGCTGAGAAATGAGGATAAATTTGGGGAGACTGAGAGAAATGATAGAAATGTAGGGACCATCCAAACTGAGTCTAATGTTGTATCCAACATGTTTCCAAATGAAAGCAATTATAGGCTTTTTTAAAAAGCATGATTTCTTCAAAAGGACAGAAGCAAGACTATGTGGATTCCTTTTACAGAGTAAAAAGTCTAACAGGAAAGAGGCTTGGTGCTCTTCCAGCCCCTAATCTCAGGGTGAGCCTCCATTGCCCTCAGCTCCCCTTAGGCCACAATGGGTGAGCATAAGCACTGAGAAGTAGGAATTACACAATACGCTCCAGACATCATCTCATCTGCCCTCATTACACTGTTACTTGGTATCATCTGTGTACATCCGTGTGTGTGTGTGTGTGTGTGTGTGTGTGTGTGTGTGTGTGTGTGTGTAAGCATGTGGAGGCCAGAGAACAACCTCAGCTTGACACCCTCTGTTCAGAGTAGGTGGGGTAGACAGTGAGTCCCAGTGATCTTCCTATCTCAGATGTTCCAGCACTGAATTTCACCATGCACCACCTTGGCTGGCTATTTCTACATAGGTTGCGGGTGTATAACTGGAGTCCTTACACATACCAGGCTAAGCTAATTCCCAAATCAATCATTTTTAATGGCAATGATGTCTCAACTTTCAAGTTTTGCCCATTCTATCTGCAATGTGCCCCTGTTACCTTGCAAAGGCACAGAAGTGATTATTCTTTGTTCTCTGTGTGTCACATGCCCACACTTTCTGTAAGTCACCACCAGATGACAAGCGCTTTCCCTTGGTGGTATTAAGTCCAGTGCCAGCCTTTCCATTTAGATCTGAATATCAAAAGAAAGTTAGTTCTTTATTTCTAAAATTCGACTTGTGACTAATTTTCCATCATTAACAAAGACTTGAAATGTCATTCAGAAGCTCTTATGTTATGGCCTTAAGTACCAACCTCCAGCAGGAGCCATTGGGTTTAGAACACTTCAGTGTGATGCTGGATCATCTGTCAGAAAATAGCTTTGACTTCAGTAAAATTACTTTTCTTATCTGCAAGCTCCTACAAAGCTTGAATACAGTGGGAGTGGAGGCTGCTTTTGCCTATAATGGAGATGTTCACAGTTTGCCTCCAAATCACCCACATATCAAAATCCTAGCCTGCCTTGTCACTGAACTCTTTACACACATAAGCTACTCTTGCACCAGTTACTGATGAGAGAGAGGCTCCTGCCTCCTTATCTTTGACCAAACAATATACTAGCTTTATGCTTCTATCTTAGCATTTCAAAATTATTATTTCAAGATGGATGCAATGCTGTTTGCTATTCAGTTAGCCAAGTATCTGGAAGAATCATGTGACTAATGTGTGTGTAACCCTTACTATGTAACAAACCCTGAAAGACGCCTGCCGATCATCAATATTGTTAAAAATACAATTTCTTTCACATGCCAAGATAAGATTCTTTTATCAGTTCCATGATGGCATATTATCAATTAGAATTTTGGCAAAAACAATATAAGCAGGTTGACCCCAACACTCAAGTAGTTAAGTATCAAATTTTATATTGCTTTTAAATTTTCACAACAGCTTTTCTTAGTATTTTCTTTGGGGATAAGTAAATAATGTCAAAGCTAGAACAAGTCAATGAACCCCTGACTTTAACATTTGATAAAGCCAATGATTATTAGAAAATAATTGTTTCCATTTTAAGAATTGGGAAACTGTTCCTTTGGCCTTCCATGAATGATCCCTTTGACTATGTATTCTGCCTTGTGTTCCTTCCTGGATCACACCAGAAAAGCCTCACAGAGAATCCATGATGACCAAAAGTAGTGAGAAGATTTCAGACTCTGTGCGATCCCATTTAGGATTCCCCAAAGGTCACTTTTAATCACTTTAAACACTAAGCCAAAGCACTGCTGTGTTTTTCATCAGCAGTCCACAGCGTAAAGAAAATGTCCCTGGGCTCTGCTTTGACGTGTAGCCGATAGTGATTGAGGGGCTGCATCAAAATCTAGAATTTGCCAGAAACCGGCAGCACTCTATGAGCAGGACCAGTTTAGCCTCAAATGTCTTCATGAAACACTACCTTTCCTTTGGCTTCATTTGATTTTATGTCACTCAATCCTCATGAAGAGGTTAAGAGCAAAGAGTTTGCTCCTGTTAAAGGGAGGTTGGAGACCACCAGCTCAGGAGGTCTCTGATTGCTGTGGTTGAGGATAAGGGATAGTTAAGAGGCCAACCAAGAAGATCCAGCCATGTGCAGTGGTTAAGAATCGAGAGTCCAGAGGCAGCCGGCCCAGAGTCCTGTGGGTGGTCCCATAGAAGACACCACGGTTTCCTCCATGTGAAATGGTAGTATGATGTCACCACACTCACACTTTTGGTGGAGGAGTGAGAAAATATATTGACTTGTTATCCCTTGGACAATACTGAAGTAGCACAGAAAGGGCCTTGCTTCCATAGTGACTGAGACAGCAGGCAAGCAGAGAGCTGTCACACAGAGCAAAGCCATCCAAATCCAGGGGCCTCGTGCTCCCCAACCACAATTTTCCTCCCTTGCATTCCATGACTTGCAAATGCAATTCCTGTACATGTATCTTGGAAAAGGCCTGTTCACTCACTGAAGGAAGTGCTGGCCCCACTCATAGGACATTGCGGCTGTGCCTAGCCATCAGACTTCTGAGATGTTCAACTAAGAAAGCTCAAACCTACAAGAGCTGACAACTGAATCACTCAGGATCTTCAAATCTCTGTTCCATTTCTCTGCATTCACACAGGTTATTTTAATGATTTTCAATTCAATTTTCATTGTTTCTTAAAACCATTTCATTAGATGGAAATCTAGCCATTTAACTTTACATATTTCAAAAAGCATCATTTAAAAATTTGAAATGTTGCGGGTATGTACATAAAAATGACTCATATACAGTTATAATACAAAGAAATATTAAGTTCATTTATTAAGGCTAATAACTGACCTTTGCCCACTGTAAGGCTTTGAATTCTTCCTTTGGGTTTGTTCTACTGGCTACTATTCATGGGATGCTTTTAACAGAGCTGGACAGGGACATGCTTTGTGGAAGGCTTTTAGTTACACTTTCAGCTGAATTTTTACATTCAGAATCATTAAAATCACTTATTTTAGCCTTGCTCAGTTGTGTTACTCTAGGAATTTATTTCATCTAAATTTTCAAATTGGTGATCATAAATTTTGAATTTGTATTCTTTTAGAAGTTTCTAAAATGTGGAATATCTTGAGGGTTCTATCAATTTTCATTCTTGACATAGTTTCTATATTTAATCCTTTGGTTTTTAATAGATGGCTGCCATTGTGCTTTAAAAAACAATTTTCATTTGTTTATTTTCTCTCTTGTATTTGTAATTGCCTGTCAGTTCTTATTCCTTACCCATTTTATTCTTTATGCTTTGTTGCTATAACTTTCTTACTAATTTCTTATGATGACTATTTATAACAGTATTTGGAATTCTGGTTTTTCTAATAGTTTGAGTTTGTCTCCATGAATCCCTCAGTAGCAACCTGCCATCTTTCATCTATTTTTTCTCCACATTTCTTTTAAATATGTTAAAATTTCCTTTGTGCCCATCAGTTATTTAGTAATTTATTATTTCAGATATCCATTATTTCAGAAATTTAGAGACTTTACTAAGTATATTGGTTTCTACCTTAATTCTGCTGCACTCAAGGAAAATATTCTGAATTATTTCTATAATTTAGTTTGCTTGTTTTGTTTGTTTGTTTGTTTTTGTTTTTGGAGACAGGTTTCTCTGTGGCTTTGGAGGCTATCCTGGAACTAGCTCTAGTAGACCAGGCAGGTCTCTAACTCACAGAGATCCAACTGCCTCTATAACTCACAGAGATCCACCTGCCTCTGCCTCCTGAGTGCTGGGATAATTTGCCAGAAGCTAAGTAGTGCATTAGTTTTAAGAAGAACATGACCTAATTTTGTTGTGTTATTGACCAAAAGCAACTTGGGGTGGTGGATTTTATTTCAGTTTACAGGTTTTGTAGAGCATGACTGAGGGAAGGCAGGTAAGAACTCATGAAGAAACTTGAAGCAGAGCCATGGATGAATGCTTCATGCTGGCTTGCCAAGGTTCACACTTAAGTAGCTTTCCTATATAGTTAAGAGTGGTGCCACCCACAGTGGGCTGGGCCCTTGCACATTAATTAACAATCAAGACAATCACCTAAGGGCACATCCACAAACCAATCTGATCTGGGTGATTCCTTGAGAACTTTCCCAAGAGAATCTAGACTATGTCAACTTCACAGGTAAAGGTGATTAGGGTAGAACTGTATCCATAGAACAAATACAAAATAATGTACATTTTGCTTTGGAGAAATACTGCAACTTGTTTGTGGCTTTGCTTTTTTTCATATAGCCTCTGGGTGTGCTTGTAGGAACTGTCTCAGCTAAGTTAAGTGAGGCGAGAGGAGCTGCCCCATCCACTATGAATGACACTGTTCCCTAGACTGGGATCCTGTACTATTATCCATAAAAGAATGTGAGCCTGTGTTGCTTTATTCTGCTCTCTGATCCTGGAGCCACAGATAAAATAGAAACAGCTGCTCCAAAGTCCTGCCACCTTGACACCCAACTATAATCAACCATACCCTTGAATCGTGAGACAACAAAAAGAAAACTTTTACCCTTAAGTAGCTATTATCAAGGTATTTTATCACAGCAACAGAAAAAAAAAAAACTTAGACTGTGATTGGGGGGGTTGCTCTCCTATTTTATTTGTATTTTAAAAGTGTATTTGTGTAATAAACTTAGATCATAAGAAAGACTACAATCTCTACATGATATTAGCAATTGCATATCTGTTCTGATGAAACATAATTTTATATTAAGATTTCTGTAGTGCTAGGATTTAACAAAGGCATAGCATGCCAACGGTGGGTGCTGTTACAGTGCTTTGTCTCCTGTGCTTAATTTTCTTTTCTCCATATAAATAGTTTTTATAGTTTCACATTTATTAAACAAAGCTTTATTTCTTTAAGTCCATAATGCATGCCACAGAAGATATTGCTTTCAGGATATAAACATACACAATGTTGAAAAAAATTCCCAAGAGGTAGTTAACTAAACAAAAAAGGCCTTCATAGGGAAAATCCTAAGAATCAGTGAGTGTTAAATAAATTGAGAAATTGGGACTTAAAATGTGTATTAACCACAAAGCTAACTAATTCTTTTAAACTGTGATTATTTTAAAGAGCATAACATTTGGTTGAAAGTAAACACATCTTTTAAAATAAAGACTGAGCGAATTCAATATTTAAGAGTGTTGCTACACATAGCATTTGGTTGTTTCCTGTAAAACAACCCGGACTCTGAGAAAGTAAATGGAAGGGACTGGCTCTTTGTAAGAATGCCCAGATAGGCCATTAATAAACACAGTGTGCAGCAATATGGCTAATTTCCAATGCATGGTGGTGGATATCCCACCAGTCAACAGTTGTCCTTTCTCCATTCCTGCTCAGGGAACCTCGCCCTACTGGGGGCCTGCACACAAGTACAGGAGACTTAATTAAAACTACAGATCGTAATAATTGTTAGTTAAAATCCTATTGGAATTAAACCCATGAATCCCCTGAGCATGTTCATTTTAATAAACATAAACAATTACTAATCACAAGCCCAGTACAATCACACCAAGCACCACATCTAGGATTCATTCTGGGCATTCCTGCCAAACAAATGGTCCATTTTCTGGGATGATGGACAGGAGAGATGGACCTAGCAATGTTATGAACTGTCCAAATGCACAACACACAAGCAACTATCTGTGTAGGTTACATCCATCAACTGGAAGGTGACAGAAAAAAGCAGTGCCCCAGAATGCAGAGGGAGAGGTGATGCTCAAGGGACTGACACAGTCTAATGCCAGCAACCAGGAGAAATGTAATGTGAGACACAGATGTAGTCTAAAGTTTTACTAATCACATTTAAAAATTTAAATTAGAATTATAAAGTGTATATTAACCCAAAACTGCTATCATTTCTCTGTATAGCCATTATAAAACCATTAATGAATTTTTGTGTTATTTTTTTCATATTATATAGTTTCTAAAATTACCTTCCTTTCATTTATGTGGTGGCCACATGAGGCCAATATTGACCCACATATGCAACATATATACAGTGACACATTCAATTTCTCTTAAAAATTATAGACATCTATAGATTAAAGTCGTGGGGAAAAATAACTAATATCTACTTCCAAGGAACAATTCACAAATTAATTCTCCTGTTTTTATGATCAGAGCAAAGCATTCCCACTTTCTGAATGCAGAACTGTATTATGACAGGCTATACAAATATAGACAACAATTCTATACGTTGTTGATGAATATGATTAATAAACATATGTTTTTGAAATATGGATGACTATGAAGACTACACAGGAATTTTTAAATAGCTGCTGTAGTAAGAAGCGAGATAACCAGATTATTATGGAAGGATCATAAAATAATATTTGTTATGGTTTTTGAAAGACATTCTACCGAGAGAGACCATGTTGTATTTTCACAGCTTTACTATTTGGAGTCTTCCATTTGACTCCAAGCCAAAAAGCTTAATGCAAATGACACTTTTTCTCCTAGGAAAATAACATAAAACAAAGTATCAGAAAGTTTACAATGAATTTAATGATTTAAAATATAAAAATTACAAAGACTTCAAAAGAAAGAATCCACACATTCTAGTCACTCTGAATTTTTCTCAGCAGGAACTAAGGACAAATCAAATGCCAAAGAATCACGACTGTAGCATTGCAATGCCCTGCCAAACTGCAAGTACATGGCACAAGCTTGAACCTCCTTGTCACATCTCTTCCATCTTGAACCATTCTTCACTTACGTCCAAACACCCATGGTGCTGAAAGAAAGGAGCTCATAATAGTCTTGATTAATTTTCATTAGTCTTATTCTAAATTAGTAATCCCCCTTTACTCGTTCATGTCTTAGTTACATTGCCTGTTGCTATGACCAAATACTTGACAAGAAGCAATTTAATTATAGTTTATTGTGTCTTACAGTTGTAGGAAGATAGAACATACCATGACAGAGAAGTCACACACAGGAAGTGAGAGAAACAAACAGGAAGCAAAGCCAAGGTATAAACCTCAGAGGCTGCCCCTCAGTGACTCACTTCCTCCAGCTAGGCCATACAACCTTCCCAAATAAGCAGGGTTATCACCAGGGGGCCCGGTGTTAAAACCTAGGAGCCTATGGAAAATGTTTCATGTTCAACCCCATCAACTCAATTTACTCTCTGATCAAAACGTGTCCAAGAAAGGCAGAGGGGCTTCACAATGGGAACACCCATTACTAATTTGTCATATGGTGTTTTCACAGTTACACAGAATGAAGGGAAAGATGGTGGGGAAACCAAAGGACCCCTCTAGCTATGAAAAGACAAGATTCCTCGTCCAATGCTCACACCCACATCCACAGAACCACAGGTATGTAAATTGCCTTCAAACATAGCTGTGAAGGGAGGCATATTTCACTCTTCTTAGGGAAAGACCACTATACAAATCAATGTAATAAGTAGACTTCTCAGTTATTTCTCTCTCACCACTCCGGAGTCATGGAGTATCTCCAATGTCTTCAATACTGAAAAGCTACTGGCACACTTTGGAAAGTCAGAGAAGAGTTGAGTGGTGGCTACCGACATTCGCTTTATTCTGTCTTAAGACATAAACAAACCCCCAGTCATCCGAGCACTGATTTTACTCATACTCAAATACAATGGATAGGTCTTCTGCCAGCATGATTCAACCCCAGGAATCACAGTTTTCATAAATCAAGCAGATAATTTCCTGAATTTTAGGTCTCTCAGCATCAGAGGAATCTTTGCCAGTAACAATTCATTAAATAAATTATCCCTGTGCTAACTCAGCTCGTTATGATCATTCATCAGAGGGAGATGGGCTGGGCACTGGAGAGAGAGAGAATGAAAAGTGTAGCATGAAAAATAAAAGACCCAGAGACAGATATCAGGTTTCAAGCTTCAAGCTGAAGATCAGAGGAGCAAAGCAGCTGGACACTAGCTCTCACCCCTACCTAAGGCTGAAAGGTGATCCTGGCTCCAAACATCAGACTGCTGCCTCTCCTCAGAGACTTCAATGTCTTCCAATCCTCAATGTGACTTGAGAATGAATCCCAGATCTAAGACCTTACTCCTGTCTTACATACTTCCCTAATGCTGGGATTAAAGGTGTGTGATCCCAGGTGTTGGGATTGAAGGCATGAGCTCTGTTACTCATCACTCTTGTGTAGGCCATGGTGACCTTGAACTAACAGATCCATCTACCTCTTAATCCTGAGTCCTGGGATTAAAGGTGTGTGCCATCACTGCCTGATCTCTAGAGTTTACGGCTGACTTTGCTTTCTGAATCCTCAGGCAAGCTTTAATAAATCATAAATAATATATCACTATAGCAGAGCATCCAAGATGCACTAGTTCTGAGCTAAGAGCCCATGGGCAGATAAGTGGGTGATTGATGTGCTGGCCTCCTCTGCCATTCTCCCTTAGACAAGTCAGATGAGCTGTGTGACAGGAAGTTAGATAAGTAACTTGTAGAAACACAAACTCTGGGGTCTTAACTGGAATGGTCCATGGCATCCTCAGCGAGTCACAGTCATGTCTACAGTGGTCATAGTTTCCGAAGCCCTCATCTCCCAAGTGCTGACCCTAAACACATTCCCCAAAGAGATGGAAACAAACCACCAAAGCCATTCATAGCCAACCAATCTGTTCTTTGACACAACTGGCAAAGAAAGATAAACAGAAAAAGGCGTGAAGGATTCCAAGTAAGGCCAAGCAGGAGCCGTGTTACCTGGATAGTCACCACAGACTTCAGATGGAGAAAGTGGTCCAGCATAGGCCAAAGTGTGTGGAAGAGCCTTCCAGAGAATGGAGAAAAGAACACAAAATCCTGATAAAATGTAAACAGCAAGGTGTTGGGAGGTCCCTGAGATGAAGTCTTCTTCTGCAGACCTAATGCATCCAGAATCCTGAGCTACAGGGGATGTGGAAGGAGAAGGGATCCAGCAATCTCACACTGTCCTCTTCCCTAGGTGAAATTTCAAGAAGGATGGAGACAGAGGCCACTCAGACACATTGTATATCCTCCGCCAGTCTTTTTACACCCCCTCCTCTGTTTTCACATCACAGGGCTCTTCCTGTTTCCTCAGTACTAACCGTAAGAACAGCAGACTTAATGTTGACCGTTTGTGCTGCGTCCTTTTTATCCAATTTGTGTAAGCCTAATAAAATGCAATGGCTCTTTTATTACGTTAAGAAAGCACTTTTCAGTTAAGAAAATGCCCCCATGGTGGAAGAATTCTTTCCAATGGGAGGTCACTTAACGTTGCCTGTCTCAGAATAGAGTGTGATATCTTAAAATAAAGCAAACCCGGAATCATCAGGAATAAGATACAAAACAATTAGCTGGTACTTTACCAACCCATCGTCACAGCAAGCTTCTAGTGTAGGAAACTCATGAGGATAATTGATTTAAGGAAATGTAACTGTCAACAAGTAAAACTGTGTGATTACTTTGCCTGGACTTCCAGCTGAGGACCAATTTACATCAACAAACTCATTATTTTTTTGTTCGGTTCTTAACAAGTTTATCTATTAATTCATGGGCATGCTCAAACCTGCTAAGTGGAAATTCTGTAAAGCATAAATATTGATCTGTGTTTCAAAAGCAGCAAACACACCCTGGGGAATGAGGATGTAGACAGTGTGGAAGGTACAATTGTGCAGATGTCCCCAGGGCCAGGGTTGCTGTAAAACTCTGGGCCAGCCTGACTGGAAGAGATTCTACATTCAGTAGTTGTTGGGGTGGGTTTGAAAAGAAGCATGCCACTTAGCCCCATCCCTAGTCTCATTCCATGCAGATCAGATGGAGTATTCAAAGACTGACTGCATGGGCATGCTTCCAGAAAGTTCCTTTGTAGCCCCAGGTGCACAAAGTAATAGAGTTCCACCCTCCAAGCTGAGCCTGTGAGGACCTGTGTTCTCAGGTCTTCATTCACCACCATGGCATGTGCTCTCAGACAAAAAGATCAAAGTGTTGTTAATGTCCTGGGCTTGTGTGTCCGTGTATATGTTCACACTTCTAAATAACTGCCAATGTAAAAAAAAAAAAAAACCACATTTGTTACCACAAAGCGAGTAACAGATATTTTGTTCCAGGGCCAAATATAAGTGACCAAGACCTGGGAACATAGATTCTAGCTTCCTCAAATACTGTTTTCCACTGTAGAAGTGGTTATGTGAGATTTTATTAGTTACAGAACATAAACCGAAGTGTTTACCAAATGTGTTGGTGGGACAACAGGCGGGTAGATCCCAGCAGAGCTCTGCTATGGGTTTCAGAACATATCTTACACATTCCTACTGTGGGGTTTGTGGAGGTACTGGTCTGCTGAGGTTTATTTGGTCACAAGGATGTTCAGCCAGACACAAGATGAGTAAGTAATGTGTAGTTCTCAGAGGGACTAACAGTGGCTCAAAGTAATTTGGCTTTGCCCTCAACATTTTAACTCTCCTTAATATTAAAATTTGGTCATTTGGCCTTATGGAATCTTTAACATGGATGCAATTTTTTTCTGGGATCTTCCATTCACACAGCCAATGACTAAAATGACATGACTGGATATAATCTCCACCCATCTCTTTCTTCAAAGCATAATGGTATTCGTCTAGAATAGACACCAAAGAAACCCTTTCCTCTCCAAGTTCTGTTGGTCATGGTGTTTCATCACAGCTGTACTCAGCCTAAGACAGGATGGCTTAGGGGTGGGGAGGCACTTTCTAATGTTTCTTACTTTAGCTTCCAATTAAATGCTAGTCTTGAACACCTTAAAATTGATGAGCATCTTAATGGAAATTTCCCCAAAGATGAGGTCAAGAAACTAAGAGCTGAACCAACTACAATCAGGTCTGCACATCTACTGAAGTTAACAGGCACTGAGGGTTTGAATACTACTAGACTGAACCACATTTGCTTTTTCTTTTGGTGTTTACAGAACAGCTGGAACAAACGGAGGATTTAAGTATTAGCCAGTGTTGGATGAGTCATCACTTAGCTTTCCAGAAACAGCTGGTGTTACCTGAGACCTTGCAACAAGATCTCCAAGACTCAGCAGGATGCAAAAATGTGAAGCCCTCTTTGCATAAAAACCTAGCAACATCACGACTACTACAAGAGCTAATCACAAAGAGAAGATACACACAACCCATGTCTAGTTTAGTTGTTCTCTGGTACTCTACAGCATAGGGGCTTGTGATGATCCAAGAGCAAAGAACCATGGTGGCTCCCCTGTGGTCTCTGGGTGCAAAGGGAGCATGCACTATCACCTGGCCCTCACTGGTGGCCTCACTTCCTCCCAGTCAGCCCATGCTTCCAACACAGAAAGCAACAGGGCCACCAGAAAGCCCACAGGTCTCTTCTTCCTCCCAGTACCATTGGCTTTAGCCAATGGTTTCTGCTGAAAAGGAGGCCTCATAAGAAAAAGGCTGGATAGAGCATCTCACAGGTCCTTTTCCTTCAGTTCCTCCACTCTCATTAGCCAGCCAACGGCCTATGTTGGTAGGGTGTGCTCCCATCAGGAGGTAGAATGAGACCACTGAGTTAACTTGCAGTGTTTCTGTGGTTGTAGAAGGATATACACGTGGGCATGACAACTAGATCATGCCCATAGGGGGGCTCAAATGTAATTGCCACACACATCAGATTCACACTGATGGCAGAGGTGATGGCTTTAGAACTGGGGCCCTGTGAAGTGATGAGGTCATGGGTATAGTGCCCTACAGAAGGAAGCCCCAGAGAGACCTCTTGTCCTTACAGCAATGCTTCTCAGCCTTCCTAACACTGTGACCCTTTTATACAGCTCCTTGTTGTGTGGTGACCCCCAATCATAAAATTTTTTTGTTGCTACTTCGTAACTGTGCTTTCGGTACTTTTATGATATGATTTGCAATGTAAATACTTTTGGAGATAGGAAGTTTGTCAAAGGGGTCACAACCCACAGGCTGAGAACCGCTATCTTAGCAGGTAAAGGTGCAATCTAAGAACTAGAACTTGGGTCCTCACTACACCCCAAAGTCTTCTAGCTCCTTGAACTTCGAGTCACAGCATGCAGAACTGTGGGAACTTCACTTCCCAGCTTGTGTTGTTTTGTCATAGCAGCCCCGAGAGATTCAAGCATTCAATTACACGTACAACTTAAATTCTCATCACGTCTGCTCTTTGAGACTGGGTCTACCTCAGAGCCTGTGATGCTGAAACAAACTTTCCCCTGCTGAGTGCCAAGTGCAATCTGAGCTGGCCAGTACTCTTTGTACTCTCAGAAGTTCCTTCCTCCTACAGTCCCTCCCAAGACTTCCTCTGCTGCTCTATGTAGTATGTGAACATGCAACCACGTGTCTAACATTTCACAGCTCTGTCACACAGATGATTGGAATACTTGGGTTCACTTAGACTTCACCATTCCAACTCTAGGCTCAGGGAGTGACATTCCACTGATGGGTATGGAGGAGGCCTCCATAGAGCAGATGAGACTGAGGTTTCAGTACTGCCTCTGCTCTATGTACTGTTCCAGCTTCATGTCTGATGCTGTGACAGGCACCTGACAACAAGCAACTGAAGAAAAGGGGGGTTAACTGGCTTGCATTTTCCATTCATACCCCTTATAGACAGGAAATCAAGGCCTAATCTGAAAGCACCATATTCAGTCAAGAGCAGAAAGAAGGAACATTCAACCTTTGCTTACACTCAGCTAGCTGTCTCCTCTCTTACAGTGCTGGTGACCTAGCACTACCTAGGTAGTGTCCACACAACAGGCTGGGTCTTCTCCAGACATGCCCACAGCCGATCTGATCCAGTGTAGAAGGCTGTGAACTCAGACTTTCTTCACAGGTGGTTCTGGATTGTATAAAGTTGACAGTTAACCATAGAATCCATCGATTTTTGGCTTTGCCTTCTTGGAAAAGGAGAACAGATAGCTTTGAGAGTAACTTCTGTCACTAGCATCCTATAATATCAAATGTTTATGTTTTTTGAGACAGCTAAAGTGGGAAGGGCCAGGGGGAAGAGATTTGTCTGTGGCTTGATGCTCGATGCAGAGCTCCAGATCAGAACCAGAGGCATTGTGCAAGTTCTTGTTCTAATCGCACATTCCTGCACTCCTCAATCTACTCAGCCTTCTCCAGACCCAGCATTCAGTACACGTGAATAATAACACTTTCTGGAGGTGCCATCTTCCTACATACTCCAGGCTGGTATCCCATCCATGATCCTCCTGCCTCAGCCTCTCTAGAGCTGGAATTACAGCTATGTACTACCACACCAGGCTTCAGTCATTTGTCAATTTTCAGAACTGATGCTGTATTTTCTGGTACCATTGATAAATGGCAATATTCAGGATCACAATTTTCCAAACAAAGGCACTCCATCCTTCCCAAATCCCACACCACTCAAAGGCTGTTTTGCCCTTTCAGTCTGTTGTGCCAGCCTCAGTTCCACATCTGTATGGCCAAGGTCACCAGCTACACATTCCACAACATCTGCTTTTACCATATACAATGATACAAGTTGATTATTGAAAACACCTTGAGCCAAAAACCAAGCTATATACTAGGACGCAAATCAATTACAACCTCGGGATAAATTTACTTATTTTATTCTTTATTATTTTATTTCACTTATTTTATGTTTAAATATCTCTAGCAAAATTTTCCTTCTATGACTTAAACAGTAATTTGACTGAATGTCAAGTGAGGTTCATTGTGTGGCAGGAGAGCAACAGAATCACCATCCTGGAGAAAATTACCATCTGTGGTAGAGATGCACACTCAATGATGGCCGTGCAATGGGGAAACAGATATAGGAGGATCTGAGAAATGCTCCAGTATTTCTGTTGTTTTCTTTTGGTTTGGTTTTGAGACAGAGTCTCACTCTGTGGCCCAGGCTGGCCTTAGACTTACTATGTAGCCAAAGCTAGTCATACTCTCCTGCCTCAGACTCCTAGTGCTAGGTTTACAAGTGTATACCACCATGGCTGGCCATTTGTAATCTTGATGTCAACCAACTGTCATCTAAAGACAGAAGCTCTTATAAATGACTCCAAGTTTAAATGACAAAGAAATGTCAGTGTCTGTCCACCAGGCCATTATGCCTAAATCAACAGAAGAGACCTATACTTCTGCTCTATGAATTACTTTAAAGGTGATGCCAAGACAATCCCACCATGTAAGAGAGACACTAGCACACAAGCTGGTAAACACAGCTCAATATTATTTTTAACTTCTGAAAGAGGAAGTGGAAATAAGTTGAGCACTTGAGCACTCCCTGGTAATTAAATTTTCTCAAAGTAGGTCATGGTTCCCATTACAACTGTGTGAGGCAGCCCATTCAGTCACAGGGCAGCTCGAATTGCTAAAACATTCTTTCCTGCTACACAGTGGAAGCTCTTCTGTTTTCTCATTTCCCCCAGAAGCCTCTCCTGCCCTCTGGAGATCTGAGAGTAGGCTGGAATCCATCTTCCTTGTGGCGGTGACCTTTAGCATATAGGACAGATCACAGGCCACTACTTGGCTTTCTTTTATCCTGACTGGCTCCCAGTCTGCAACAGTCTGTTGTATACTGTGACCATAAGTCCCCTGATCAAATAGGAGTTGATTTCTCATGACCTTTAATGTTGGTATATCCTGGGTCATGATGAAAGCCCTTCTTTTTTCTGTGGATACTAGCTAATAGCACATGTGACTGTCTATCTATGTGAGTTAACACCATATGTCCTCCCTCCTCTGGTCATCCTCTATGTAAACATTGTCACAACCTTTAAGACTCACATATGCAACTATTTAAACAGCCATGCCTTGTCTGTGTTTGTATATCTGGGTTTTACTGATAGGACGACAGACTTCCACAGCTTCTCTGCTACATTCAGAGTCTCCAATTCTACACATTTTCCATTGTTCTCTTATTTAAAGAGCCTGGGTCTGGCATGCCTCTTATTCCGGAAAGACTCATAGCAACCCTGCTTCTGATCAGCACCATTATCCTTGTGCTGGTAACTAAACATCTTGAATCAGACATGACCTGTTGCTGGAGTTTCTTGTCCGCCAGGTCCCATTGCCCTCTCAGCCCCAAATAAGCACAAACAGACTATATTAATTATTAAACTGTTGGCTGATGGCTAGGACTTCTTACTGGCTATCTCTGTCTTAATTATTAGCCCAAAACTACTAATTTATGTATTTCTACATGGCCTTATTGTACCAGAGAATGCCTGGCACATCCTATCCTCCTGGTCTTTCATGGCGTCTCCTCATGGTGCCTCTCTACCTACCTTTCCCAGAATTCTCCTCTCCTAGTCCCTCCTATTTTCCTGCCTCTATTGGCTCAACAGTGTTTTATTCATCAACCACTAAGAGAAACATATATATACACAAGGACATCCCCCACCAATGACCTGCCAGGAGGAATCCTCTTGGAAGCTCTAAGGCTTACAGCAGCAGTCTTTGAATAACCCTCCTGGCCTCCTGGCCCTCCCGTCATCAGAGATCTGGGTTACAAGCTCTTCCACCTCTTTTGCTTCCCTATTCCTACCTGCCTTCATCTCTCCATGTGCTCTCCCAGTTGGGTTGTGTTAATGGACCAAAGGGAAACTCCAAAGATAGATTTAGCAGCTGTACCATGCTAACATCTTAGTTGGCTTCCTCATATACAAAGTGAGATGTTGGCTTCCTCATATACAAAGTGAGATGTTATCTACCACCTAGGACCACTGACAAGATTATGGACGGTTTGTACCAAGGGCTCAAAATACTGGGAGCCACTAAATTTGAGCAGCTATGTGATATTGGTGGCAATGTTGGAGATCCTTTGTCTAGCACCAAAGGAACATCCCCTCTTTCAATTCTGATATCCCCTTCTATTTATTCAGTGCTGGGGATCTAACCCTTGGTCTTGGACAAGCTAGGGAAGTGCTATGCCACTGAGTTATACCCTAGCCTTATACCAGTTTTTAGTTCTGAGTCTCCAACATTATCTTCACACTCACAGTCTACGGAGTCTATCTCCTGTCTTCCAGAGGTCTGTATTGTAACCACAGTTGAACCTGCTATAGGTTCATCTATTCAATGGCAGGAACTAATTAAAGGGGAATCAATCATTCCCTTAGGTCCAAGAAGCTGGTGCAGAGCTTGCCACAGCTACAGTACCCAACACATGCTTCCTCAGTTACACATGAAAAATTCAAGATAAAGTAGAAGAGTCTTTCTAGAATACTGAAGGTTTATAAATCCCAAAGAGTGTCACAAACGCAAGATGTCACAATTACACACCAGGAAGTCCCATGTACAACACGTGGTAATACAGCTTTGGAGTGGATGCTTCATTTTCACCCATGGCTGTGATGCTGTAGTGTTCTTGAACATCCATCTGTCTAGACATATCTCTTGCCTTGGGTCATGACCTTCTCCCAGGGGTATCAAAAGACTTCTGAAATTTTAAATATGTTGTCCTTCATGATGATTGACATATAACAGGACCACACATAGAATACAACATACTACTTTTTTTTAAAGTTGTATTTATTTTATTTGTGCATCTGTGTGTATATGTGTGTACTTGTGCATATATGTGTGTATGTGTATGTATGTGTTTATCCATACATATGTGTGTATGCATGTGCTTTTATGTATGTATGTATATGTGTGTACCTTTGTGTCTGTGTGTGCATATGTGTATGTGTATGTTTGCATGTGTCTATGTCTGCAGCATGTGCATGTGTCTACACATGCACACATTGGGTATGCATGTGTATATGTGTGTGCATGTGTGTGCATGGAAGTATGTGTATGAATATGTTCACATGAGTGTGTACGTATATATGTGTATGTAGTGTGTGTGTGTGTGTGTGTGTGTGTGTGTGTGTGTATGTGTGTGTTTGTACAGGTACACACCAAATCCACAAGAGACTCTAGTCTTCTGGAGCTATGGTTACAGATGTTTCAAGCTGCACAATGACAGTGGTGGGAACATAACTCAGGTCCTTTGAAAGAACAGCAGGTGCTCTTAACCACTGAGCCAGCTCTCTAGACCCCAAAATGCTATTTTCCACCATGGGATGACATACCATCATGGAGTGGTATCTGTGCCATGATATGGCATTTCCAACCTCCAGAACTTGAGAAACTACTTTCTAAGCTATCTGACTTGTGCCACACATAACAACACCAATGAGACAAATACAGTCATGTTTTGACACCAAAACACAAGCAAAATAAAAGAGCCAAGGCTAATGTCTCTGCAGTTGGCAGTTTGGCTCTCTGGGAAGTGTTTAATGTTAGTGCTCCAGCCTCTTCCGTCCTCACTTCCAACCTCACCTACTCTGCCCACTTGGAATTAGACTCCTTGATGTTTGGGTCTTCACTGTCAACTTGCCTGAATTTGGAATCGCCTAGGAGACACACCCCAGCCTATCTGTGAGGGCCCTTTCCAGGGAGTTCCAAATGGCCAGAGAGGACTCAATCTTAGGTTTAGGAAGCATGATTCCATGGACCAGGGTTCCAGACTGCATAAAAGGAGAAAATGAGCTGAGCACCAGATTCATGGCTCTCTGCTGGTGACAGACATGTGAGATTGGCCACTCAATACCCCACCTCTGTGCCTCCCTGCCATGGGGAACTGTAGACCTCAAACCTTGAGACAAAATCAATTCTTTCTTTGTCAAGCTGCTTCTGTCACACATTTTGTCACAGTGAGGAGAACAGTGACTAATAGAGACTCCTAAGAAAGGATATTCTGAACAGAAAAGATGACTGTGTCTCATATATGAGGGACCCATGATAGAGGACACAATCTCAACCTAGACCAGATCTCAGCATTGTTGTTCTCTATACTTGGCACAGGATCTATGAACAGTATTACTTCATGATGGGGAAGATGGAGCATTTCTAAAGCTACTCCACTGAGACATGTAAGAACCATGCTGTCCAGAGAACATGGTAGTTTCCTAACATTTCAGATGTCTCCAGTGTAGGGAAATTACAGGAGAGTTGCCTGTAGCAAAATCGAACTAGAGCAGAGAGCTAAATCCTCATACGGGAAAAAAATGTGATGCCAAGGGAAAGAGTCGAACAGGAGGGGGAAAAGTAGTCGAGATTGATGCAAGAGTCAAAGGGAAGTACCATGTGGGATGTCACAGCCCTGAGCTGCAACTTGCAGAGCAGACAGAGGTGAACAAATTCCTGGGGGCCCTCGCTGAACTTATCCGTCTTTAATGTGGTAAGTTGTAAACACAGAGACAAAGGAAGACCAACAGAGATTATTATTACTTTTTTTGTACACATAAAACCAAGAATATCAGACCATTTGGTTTGTTTTCCAGCCTAGGGAAAAACTAACACACAAAAGTTAAAATGTGAGCATACCTCTCTCTTGACACCAATACAAGCAATAAATAAATAAATAACAGAAAAGCTTCAAGGCTTAGAAACTTCACAGAGAAGCTGAAGAATGTGTAAATCACATGTGATATTTTTTATCCACATCTCCTTAATTTTAGGAGACTCTGTAGCATAATATCTTCACTTTGCAAGAATCAAACACAGGGAATAGGCTATTAATCGGAGCCTTGGGGACTCAGTATGGTTTTAAATTCTCCTTTCAACTTCTGAGCAAATACAAAATAGCTTTTCACTGACTCTTCTTTTTCTAAATTGTATTTCTTTTTTTCATCCACAAATTTGTTTGGCAATTCACCTTTCCCTGGCACACAGACTATTGTAACTTTGCACTCATTGGTTAACAGGGGTTTTCATTAGTGCATGAGCTGAGATAACTTATCCCACTATTTCTACAAGCTCCTAAGTGATGACAATGAAATGCCAAGATCCTAAATGACCTCAAGATTTAAAAGTAAGGTGTGCAGAAAATTGAACTCTGGAGCTCTTCAGCACTTCTGGGAAATAGAGTTTCAATGCACATTGAAGGAACAAGAATGTAACTGAAGTTAAATTGGCAGCTATATCCTAAGTCCAGCAAAAGCTGTCCAAACCATTGAGGCTCTACCTTCATGGTGACTGACCACAATTTCACAATGTTTGAATTCAGAGGAACAATTCAAATCCAATTTGAAAATATCAATAGGGGATTTACTGATAACAAGCCATGAAGCAAGAACCCTTAGTAGGTAAGATTTAAATGGAAAAAAAAAAGCAATGACTGGTCTACATCTTAGGGGATGCTGGCTCTGTGCTGATGAGACTAGGATAACTGGGCGGTGGTGGGGAAACTTGACAAGATGCCTAGTTACTCTGAGGTTTTCAACAGACAAGCTTTGTAGACTACTCATTTCCTTTGTATGACGCACTAGAAGTAATCACACTCATGGAAGTAAAAGAGGGGACGATAGCTGTCAGGAACTGGGGCCAGGAGCAGAGAGTGGACATGGAGGTGAGCAAGTTCCATTATCAGTGGCACACCTGTAGTCAGCCGCACAGCACTGTACACTTTCAGACATGGAGATGACAGACTGCACATGATGACAGCAGAACTCAGAACAAAAAGATGTTCAGGCTGTGGAAGCGCTGGATCTCTCGATTGTGGAGTGGACATCCTCAGGAATATACATTAAATCCCAAGTTCCTCAAAGTGTATAAATTAAATAAGTACAGTTTCTATAGTCATTCCTCAGCAAAGCAAGTGGATAAAGAAATAGTGTGCTTGAGAGGTGTAAAGGACCCACGGACATCTCAGAATCCTTTGAGGAAGAAATGCTCACTTAAGGGTTGCTTGTGAAAATTTTCCATCAGAAAATAGGGAGTGACCAGTAAATATCTCAGTGGCTAAGGTGTCTGCTATGCAAGCATGATGACCTGAATTCAAGTCCCTGGTACCCATGTTATATGTTCAGTATGGTGTATGTGCCTGTAGCCCTAGGATTGTAGGGCTGGAAATGGGAAGAAGTCAGGGCTGGTAGTCTGCCATCCTAGCTCCAGGTTCAGCCAGATACCCTGTGTCAGGGGAATAAAGTAGCAATGATGAAACAGGACAACCAATGTCCTCCTATGGCCTCTGAACATGTGTGGCTACACACGCACATGCACTATGCATACATATACTCCCACACACACACAAGAATACATATGCATACCCGTACCCCCCACACACACACACAAGAATAGGGAGCAGAAGGAAATAGCAAGGAGAAAGAAATAAAGAGCCATAAAAAGAGTTCCGTCTCCTCAGCATGCTGAGTCAGTCAAAGGGGAGGGAGGCCTCCGTGTTCAGAGATCTGCAAGATTGACAGCTCATGTCTTAGTGGCCAAATTTGTTTCTTTCCCCTACATGAAGGCACTTATTACTCAAATAATACATAATTTAACAAAAAGAATGGGGAATCCCAGAAAATAGCTTTTATGCCCATGCACAACATTGATTTAAGAACCTTGACATTTTGGATTTGGAAGTTCTGATCCAAAAGACTCCTCAGATAATTTACCATGGGATCTAAAACCTTGACCTACAACAGAAAGGAATGCTCTTCCTTGGGAATTTCCAGCGGATATAAGAACAAACTTTAATTCAGATGCCCAGCAATTCCCTTCCTAAGTTAAAGCTGAGACCCAGCCAGCTACACAAGACTCAATGCTCACCAGGAAAGCCCATAGCTGACCAAGGACGCTCTCCAGCACTTTCCTCCAGCCACCATCATCTTCCCTGAGCATTTCACAGCGCATTCTCCATGCAGGACAGAGAGAAGTGGTCTCTGACTTCCACTCTCCTATGCTCCCTTATCCTAAGGCTGCTCAATGTCCCTAGGGCCTCCAGGCCTCTGCTTCTTCACACTCCCTTCTGCAGAGGAAACTGCAAGGGTTGCAGGCTCTTCCTGGCTTTTCCATGCTCCAGTCTCCCCTGCAAATGAGCAGGCAACTTTCTCTTTCCCTGCCTCTGCTACAGTACAGTGTTTGTCCTATTCCTCCATCTCTACCCTACCCAGCACTTTTGCCACTCCATTCTTTGTTTTTGTCATACTCTCTGTCCTCTTTGAAGGCAGGAGTATCTTGTCCTCCCATTTTTCATTAGGCTTCTAGAACCAGGCATATCAGGGTTTGTTAAGTCTTGTCAACCCGTGTGTCTCTTACCCATACCTGAAAATGATATATTTCAAATATCCTTCCCAGAGGGTAAGTGAGCTCTATGTGAAGGCATAACTTGTCTTTCCTTTCTTTCCTTGTCAGGTCACTTACATCATCCCAATTATCCTTTCCTGTGGGTGTGACCTTTGATAGTGGCCCTTCTACTTCCTTGTCTCTATGTTTGGAGAAAAAAAAAAATCACAGGCCATCTGTATCCATTCTCACTTTGGGCATCCCAGAGTTATCCAGCTGAGGGTGGAGTGGGGAGGGGCTGCTGTATTCTCTGCCCACACAGGAAGAACACTACCACATGGTTATCAATGAAACTTTACTGCAATATGCAGTACAGGTGTGCAAGAGGCCAGGCACACCTCATCTTGCAATGTATATGTGAATAAATAAAATATGTTCTCATGTGCTGCCTGCTACTGACTACTACTGGGCTGTGTCCATCCTCTGAGCATAGCTTGATACATAGTAAGTGTGGGAAGCATGTGCCCAGTCATAAACAAGTGGAACACTAAGATACAGTGCTCCAGAGACAGGCAAGAGGCAAGGTGGTGGGCGCTGGTGGCATACACTTATAATTGGGCACCCAGAAAGCCAGACCTAGAGGCTGAATAGTTCAAAGCCAGTCCTGGCTACCTATCAAGTTGGAAGCCAGCCATGCTGCTGGGACCCTATCTCGACAATGACAATGACAATGACAGCAGCAAAGAAGGAAGAGAAGGAGAGAAGGGGGTAGGGAAGGAAGGCGAGTGGGGCACACTGACCCGTCTCCTGCTCACCAATGACCTTTACTTCCCTATAAGCATCCCATCACTTCAGGTTACAGAAGTCAATGTTCTTTGTGAGGACTTGGCAAACCAAGACATGTGGAATGCTGAGCAGAGCCTGGTGACCAGTGAGAGGACCATAGACATTAATCGTCTATGCTACCCTTGCCCTGTCATGCACCAAAGAAAGCATACATGAAGGAGGTGGTGGTGTAGAAGAGGCATTGCCGGGGAGTAGTTCTCAAAGACAGAAGTACAGGAGAGAGAAAATTTAGTTTGGTTTGGTGGTTGAAAGGCAGCAAGAGGCAGAGATATGCTTGGCAAGGGGTTCGTCTGTGGGATGATCCTTCTGTACCATGCAAATATGTCTTATCTCATTAGTTAATAATAAAGTTGATTTGGCCTACAACAAGGCAGAGTAAGGCTAACCAAACTGAAATACAGAGAGGAGGGGGTGGAGTCAGAGAGAGATGCAAACAGCTACTGGGGAAGCAAGATGCTAGAGATAGGCAAAGCCACGTGGCAGTACACAGATTAATGAAAATAGGTTAGTTTAAGTTGTAAGAGCAAATTAGTAATAAGACTGAGCTATAGGCCGAGCATTCTATAGTTAATATAAGCTTCTGTGTGATTATTTGGCATCAGGCTGCTGGGATAAAAGAGAAGCTCTGCCTCTGATTACAGGGTTTGATAAGAGGCCCATGTCTAGGATACAGGCTATCACCAGGCCCAGTGGAAGCTTTGATAGGGTGTTACTGATATTGGTAAGAATAACAAATCCACCCATCGTTCTCCCCATCTCCCTCTCCTCTTCAAACTATGACTGAATATTTTTTATTCCAAAATATGACTTGAGTAAACACTTAAAAGAAAAAATAAAATATTAACCCTTTTGTTTTGTTTTCAAAAAGACAAACAAATGCTCTAGCTGGTGATCCTATACCCACACCCATACAGGCAGCATTTGGTGGACCCAGTGAGTTTAAAATCAAGAAGCACAAAATAGGGAGGGAAAGTGGGAAATAGGGGAAGGGGTGGGGGGAACTGGGGGATAAGTTATATGCATGTATGAGACTCTGAAAAAGAACAAAAAAACCTCAGAAAAAAAGGCAAAAAAAAAAAATAGCAGGCAAAAGTTTTTTCACCCACAAGAGGGCACTCCTGGACCCGGAAGCTAAGAGAGACTGTCATTCCTGGCACACCTGGAGTCACAGAAAGTATGTTACTTAGTTACAGATGGCAGAGAGCCGGCTAGCATTTCCCTGCACTCTGCAGCACCTATGGGATCCGAAGATCAAAGAAGACACCCGGCTGTTATCAAACCAAAGCACCCAGGCTCTTTACTAGAAGTTTCTAACTGTAGGGGAAGCTGGGGTGCCCTAGAAGCTCTTCAGCCATCCCTCTGCGTGTTCTGTAGGAGAAGGACCATTCTCCTGACAACACAGGTCAGGATGAACTTCCATCCCTTGCCACAGCCAATCAAGAGTACCAGTCACCAGAAATTAAAAATAGTACGTCACTACAGGACAAGGCAGCAAATGACACAGGACCTTTGGGAATGTCTGGCTGTGTCTGGCCAGCCTCACCCTCTGCCACTCCAGGGCAGGGAGGAGGCATGAGGCTCCTGGGAGTATGGCCAGGAAAAGGCAGTGGCCAGGCAAGGGCACAGAAAGGATTTTCCTTTCAGTCAGGGATGACAGCTGTCCTTGTGAGGGGAGGAGTGGAAAACTGGATCCACTAAGCGGTGTCCGCTGAGCCCGAGGAGGTTGTTGGGAGCCCAAGGGCCTGCAGCGACAGGAGTTCACAGGACATCAAAGCTGAGATTAGCACAGCTTCCTGGCTATTGCACTCTGTATTTATGGCACGTTGCACATTTCAATGCTGTTCTCATAACATGTTTCAGCTGTCAAAATCCCATATTGGGGCGATAAAAGTGCCTGAGAAGTGCCAGGGTTCCTGGGTGCCCAACCCCAGCAGTGTGCTAAAGCCAATAACAACCAAACAACCAGCACCCAAAAGATGAGTGAGTGGTTTCCAGGGCAGCCTGTGAGCAGACTGGTGGACATACAGTGCACTATAGTGCCAAGAGAGAGGAGATAAACCTGACTGATCTCTGGCGGGGGGGGGGGTTAGATGGCAGCTCAAGAGTTCTCCCCTGATAAACTTTCTGCATAGCAATCACTTCGTCTTGCTGGTGAGCATTACTCCATCCACCCCGCGGCTCACTGCACTCAGCACTGACTTTGTTTCAATCATATTTGAGTCCATGCCAGCATCAGGGAGGGAACTCTGAAGAAGCCAGAGGTACCTGAGAGTACTCCCTGTCTTCCCTGTGAGGCTGGGGTGGGTGATCTGATGGAAAATTAAGGAGCCATGCTAATGCCTCTCTTCTGACACCCACACAGCATGGATTTCCTCCAACACGACTCCTCCATTTGTCTCTTCTCCTTTAACATGACATATCATGTTTGTGTCATGGGAAAAACAAGGACTGGCAGCATGCAGCAATAAAGGAAGTTTTTCCACAGAGAGCAGAGGCCAGGAGAGAAAAAGAGAAGGACCCTGTGACCACAGTGTAGTCCTTGTGCTAAGGCAACCTGGAAGTCAGCATCTGGCTCCTGCTGAAGAGCCTCACCTCACCCCTGGGAGCCCAGGCTTTCCACAGTTCCTTTCAGATGGGTGAATTAAATATTCAGTACTCCATCATAGCATTGAACTGAACAGAATATACCTCTGGTTTCTATTTAAAGTGTATGTCTCCCACCCTCTCACCAATGTGTTTAGTGTTTGTGAAATGTTGGACATTGACAAGGTTTACAGTGTGCTGCATTTACGCATATATGGTGTGTGTTCCCTATCAATAATTCTTGGCTAGTTTCCTTACTTTTGGTTCATGCAGCCTGTCTGCCCCAGGGACCCCTTCCCTGTGTTCAGCTCCCTCGAATGAAATTCAAAGCCTGATTTCCCCACAGAAGTTTCCAAGGGTAACTTGGAACATCATTCTCTGTGGACATCTGTCCTCCAGGTTTGGGCTTGAGCCTAAAGCTCATCTCTCACAGCCACTTGCAGCTTCCCAAGATAGCCAGGTCAGGATTTAATCAGCCTTCTACAAATACAGTACACACGAGTCCACCATGGAAGCATCCCATGAGCTAAGCCTCTGCTTTCCAACAGTTGCATCAGCCATCAACTCATCGAGACCTGGGGCTCATTAGGCCAGGGCTCTGAATGGAAGCAAGATGTTTTATTAATTTTCCAAACCCAAATTATCTTTGGCAAATTTTGGAAGCTTTAATGTGCCCAAATGAAAGGTCACAAAGGTATGGCCTTGTGTTCTATCTTCATTTCTAGTAAGAACAGTCTGTATAGAGTCAGGAAATGTCCTAAGAGTTTAATGTAGTCTCCAAGATGAAGGCACAACGTTCATATGGCAGGTATTGGATAAGGATCATACAATGGTTCAGTAAACATTGGAGCCGGGCTCTCAGTCCAGCCTGAATCAAGAGGCTCCATACTTGCCAACCCCAAAGTGCCCCTTCCCATGCCCTCATCCCATTCCCTAACAAAGGTTCTTTAAGTTGGGTCTAATAGAAAACTCTTCTCCAGTAAAGAAAAAATTCAATTTCAGAGGAAAACGATGGTTAAAACTTACCCCAGGGGAACCTATTTCAGGCCTCCTCCTCTGTGGTACCCTCTGCTGCAGAGAGACACAACTTTTCTTCACAATAAACTTAACTTGCTTACTCTTCTTTAAAAATATATACAAATTCTCAGCCACATCAGAGATCTTGCAACTCCAGCCCTGTGCTCAATCTGAGGATGGACTGTGTGGATGGTGATGGCAGCTGTGGTGAGGTTGATGGTGAGGACTGTGTTGAAGTTCATGACTGATGAGGATGGTGGTGATGGCGGCTGTGGTGAGGGTTGGTGGTGATGGCGGCTGTGGTGAGGGTTGGTGGTGATGTTTGTTGGTTTGGTTCATCTGTGGTGATATAGTACCTTGCAGGTATTTGAAAACCGTGTGGTTGTAAATCAGAATCATTTCAGTGATGTCCATGAAACATTCTATCCAAATTGCCAGAAATCTGGAAGGTTTAGGACTGGCACAAGACCCATTGTCAGAGTTGAAGGCTCTCTCACCTTTTAGGACTACCCATTAAAACAGGCTGCCACCATAGGTCGCAATGCTACTCAACACTCAGGAAGCTAAGGCAGACAGTCATTCAAACTTGAACCCTACCTGGGTTACAAGATGAGTTTTAGGACAGTGTAGACTCATGTGGTCTTTAAAAAACAAATCCAAAGACGAGATTCTCCCAGTACAACCTCACAATCAAGTGGCCTCTAAGGTTCCTGCAGGAAACATGACTATGGGGATATAGTACAGAAAAACACCAAAGCTCCCAGGACCCCAGGCACTGGGCTTTAGAATCAGGGTGGTCCCAGTTGCCCTAAAATTTGTGGGGCCCTGCAGAAAGACGTTGCCAAGGAATTTCCTTAGGCATATCATCAAGTAACAAAGCAAGGAGGGGTACTTGGGAGGGTTTAGAAAGAGGACTGAGAATGGACAATGATACAATTGTATATCAAAAAGTAATAATAATTTTGGCTGTGGTTCCCTGGGCCACTAGGGGGAGCCAGGAGAATGCTGCCAAAGGGTTCTCAGGGTCACCAGATCTGGGGAAGAAACTGGGAACCAGTAGAACAGTGACTTTCTCACGTTCACAGCTTCACACTCCTCTGAGCCACTCTGGAATCATGTTGATCTGGTAGAGACAGGGGTGCTCACTGAAGACACCGGACCTTCCTGGGACCGCCAGCCTCAGTTCCAGGCAGCCACATGAGGTCACACATGGCTGACCATCAAGGACACAGACAGAGAGGCTGCCAGAGGCTATTCTCAGAGAGTTAGCTTTGGAATGGAGGTGACAGGTCACTGTGGTGTTCAGAGCAGGGAGGGACTTTGGGATTGAAACCTTAGCCTTAACTGTAACTAGGCAGTCTCTTGGATTTAGACTCTTCTAAGAGGGGGTGCAGAAGAATGCCCTGAAGGGAGAAGCTCCTGAATACACTCATTCCAGGGAAACAGCTCACATCTCCTGGGCAGCAAGCAGTGTAGCCTGGAGTTACAGCCAGCCGCTGTCACAGACTTGGGCCCCTGCAGCTATTTTCCTCATTCATTTCTCTAAGGAAAACTGCTGACACTATTTCCCAAGCCTTAATTATACATAATAGCTATCTCTTTAGTCAAAGGAAAGCTGAATGTAAACTCAAAACCATATTGACATTATTGACCCACCACGGCCCCACATGAGCCTCACATCTGCCTGCCAATATGACAGACACTCATGGGAGAAGGACACAAACGCTCCATGTCCTTGACGGGCAGCCTTCATTTCCACATCAGGCAGATTCCATCTTAGCAGATTTGTGAGGAGGAAGAGAATCAAGCTCCTGATAAGAAACTTGGCTTTGGACTTCCCCTTTCTCCTCAGTATCTTTCGAGTGACAAGCAAGAGCTACTGTGGCTCAACACTCTCTGCCTAGACAAATTCTAAATATGGATCTGCACATATGTACAGACTAGATTGAGCACACCAGAGGAAAACAAGCTGGCCATTACTCCTGTCCCCTCCCTCTCTGTAGGAATCATTCTGCTTGCCAACAAGGGGCTATGCTCTTTTTGCCCCAGGTCCTACTCTGCAAAAGGTGGCCAATATATTCCACCCTAATAACTCTGGTGCATTAGTGCTTTATCACCAGGGACTGTGGGATGGTGCTCTGTATGTTTAACCAAGGTTAGAGTTTTTACTGCAGGGCTATTTTCTAATGGTAAGCGTGCTTCTGGCCTTCATGGTTGTAAGGGAATCCAATGTCCTTCAAAGGGGAGAAGAGTAATATGTGCCCAGAAGAAATCTGGTTTCTCTGCTTAGGCCCTCAGCTGCCTTGGAGAGTCTGGGAAGACAATATTATGAGCTGTTCAGCAGCTGCTTCTGGCTTCTGTATACTCTCCCCATCCCTTCAGTCACTAGTGAAATTGCCATGCTACTGTTTCCTCGTTTCTGTCTCAAAATTATCTGTGACTGAGTATCCCCAACACTTCCCAGGAAGCACAGCTGAAAACAGAATATATGTGAAGAGAAGGGCTATTCCCTCACATGGCTAGAGAAGGTTTGACTAAATGACCAGAACAAAGGCTCTTAATTAGAGCTGGGGGTGTGGGGGGACGACGACGACGACGACTCAAACATTTGTTCTGGGTAAAATCAATGCTGGAAAACAAAAATTTTCTGCAATAGTTGTGTGATCCATACGTCCCAGAAGCAAACCACATTTGCTTGCAATCGTCTGTCTCTTCATTCACATTGTAAGGAATCTTGAGTGGCCAGGTCAGGGAGAGCAATGCTAATTTCTATGTAAAGTGAATGAATGCCTGAATGAGGGTTTAAGGATGACCTCTGTGGCAGTCCAGGCCAGTACTTGGACTGTGGGAAGCCTTCAGAGCTGGAACTTCCTTCTTTCTCATGGCTGCAACATGCACTAGGGTCTCACCGTGCTCAGCCTCAAACCACAGATGGAGGAAGAAGGGTGCAGATGGAGAAGGGCTTCCTAACCACGGATATAGAAATGATAGGCTCCACCTCTGCTTTCATGCCCACGGTTAAAAGACTGCTCATCAGATATCAAGTGTGCAGATGAGGCTGGGAAGTGGTGCCCCAACAAAGCAATCATTTCCCAGAGATTCATTTCAACCAGGTTAAGACAGGCTTTAGTTCCAAGGACAAACAGCAGTCTTTGTCATGTGGTTATCTGGTACTGGGCTGACTCTTTGAGCAACATCTATGACAATGGGAAATCCATTCCCCAACTGTGGAGCACGCAGGAATTTATAATTCTCCAGTACACATGATCGCCTGTCTGTCTCCATTTGTGAACAGATAACACTAAGTCTAAGAACATTTGTATACTGAATCGTATATATATATATATATATATATATATATATATATATATAGTCATGAAACCTCATACAACTCCTATCTTTTGACCTTGGTTCCAACTTCCTAGAATCATTTGGCTGTGTCTTCATCCTTTACCAGACAAGTCTTCAAAAGATGAGAGAGCTATGTGTCTCCTTTAGATGGCTAATTTTCTAAACATTCCCAGCTTCACATTGATTTCATTGCACTTACACTAAGATACTTACATAGTGATATTCAGCCCACACAAGACGTTTAGCTAATGGAGGCTGGAGGGACAGTTCAGTAATGGAGACCATGTACTGCTTTTGCAGAGGATCCAAGTCAGTTCCCAGTACCAATGTCAGGCAGCTCACAGCTGCCTCGAACTGTAGCTGCAGGAAAACCTGAAACCTCTGGTCTCTATGGGTACTATACACACACACACACCACTTAAAAATAATAAATCTTTTTAAATGATTTGCTTAAGAATGAGAACACAGTATCAAGTGAGCAGAAGCAGGGATTGGGAGACAAGGATGACAGTCCCAATGCACCTCTATTTCAAGGCAAAGCATGCTTCAGGCATCTTTCTTACCCTCCTGCGGTGTCTGGTTGTCTGTGGGTGGGAGGATACCTATGGTCTTCTAATCTCCAACCTCACCTCCTTCAGTGTTTTAGCACTATGGGGTACGAGTACTTTTTTTTCCAATCAAGGCTTTTTGAAACTTAAAAACACACAGGTGAACTAAAATGATAAGAAAAGGGTTCATGACCAAAAGGCCTTCCATGGGCTTCACATCCCAGTAGTTGCGCTCCACACAGTCCTAGAGGTGACCATATATTAGATGTCCAGCTCTTCGTGTCTAGAAGAATAAAATTTAGATTAAATATTAAAAAAAAAGGGTCTAGTCCACTGCTTCTGCAGGACAGCTGAGAAATGTGGAGTATGTTACTCTCTTCCTCTCCAGGGCTGGTGCTGTAAAAACAGGTCCTTATAAAAACAGCTTAAGGCTTTACTACAATTAAATTTTGCAATTAGAAATTGCACTGTGTCTAAGAACACTGTTTTTGCTCAAATGATCCAGAGATGCGGCTGGCCTCTGTTATGTTTTACTTTGCTCTATTTTGATGGGAGAAAGGGAAGGCAGGCCTGTGAAGAACCTTTTAATGCAGTTTAGAAACTCCGTGTGCAAAGGGCACTGATATAGTAATTACCGGTTTTCTTTTATCGGCCACGGTGCCTTTGTCACTTCTGCTATTTAAAGTTACTGTTCACACACTGTGGCTAATTCCCTTTGTTACATTTCACATTGAATGCAGCTTCCTGAATATTTGCTATTGCAGTCCTATGGATGCAGGCTTCTCAGATAAAGGGAAAGCTGGGTGCATCCATCTGTAGGCAAATTGAAAATGAGTTTAACCCCTTGACTTCCGTGTCTCTGCACCCTTAGGCAGAATTGTGTTCTATGGGGCTGACTGAAAAGACTTAACATTGTAGCAACATCTGTGTTTATTTTTAATGGCACTCACTAGAACATCCAAAGGTACGGTGTTGGTATGGCCTATGTTAATGCAAAGAAACCCATCTGGGGAGGAGGCAGAGGGTTGTGGGAAAAAAAGAAAAATAAAGAGATACTTTTAAGGTTGGAAGGGTAAAAAGCTTATTTTCATTATTCAGGGCTTATTCCCTGATGGCTCATTAAGTTATTGACAACTAGGGTAGTTTTTAAGCCAAGGAGAGAGGAAAGCAGAGAGATGGGTGAGGGTGGGTGTTTGCTTTTCTCCTGCTTTCTACAGTACCAACACTAACCAGGGTCTGTCCTGGGGAAGACAGGAGGCAGCATGCTCACTTTTCTCTTTTTTTTTTCTACTGCAATTTTCAGAGAGAAACAGGGAGGAGAGAGAATAAGGAAACAATTGCCCTCATCTCTGTTCCTCTCAAACTAACTCTGAAAGGCCAGCCACACAAGAGTGGATTCTGCATTGTTTGGAGAGGGGATTAACATTTGTTTATTCATCCAACAAACATTTTCTGGATGCTCCCCACACACACCCTGTCCCGCCCAAGGACACGCTGTTGTATTCCCAACCTTGTGTAGAGGAGCAAGAACTCCGAGCTCTAAAGGGGCCTGTGTCACCGGAAGTCTGGCACAGACAGGAAAACACAGACAATATGGGGGAAGGAAAGGAAGCAAGGGAATGAGAGGGAAGCACTGTTGAGTGACAGGATAAGTAAAGTCTCTCAGGAGACTCTGACCAGATGACCACCTGCAAAACCCATGCTTCCAGCTGAGGGCCAAACAGCACAAAGACCCCAGGCCAGGAAAGAGCTCTGAGAGTTGCCGAAACAAATATGGTGGATTTGACAACAGAAGGAGGCTAGAGATGAGGCTATGGACATGGTTTAGGCCTTGGATTTTACCCAAGGAGCACAGGCAAGTCATAGGAGGGCTTTTTCTGTGGAATCATTTAACAACAGTTGCTGTTAAACATCCTCCAACTGCAGAAAAGAACTGGACAAACCTCGTGCGGGCATTGCCCACCTCCAATAAACAGCGTCCTTGTTCCCTCCATATCCTGCCCAGCTCTTCATAATGTTATCCCAGCTTTACTTTATCCCATCTTGTTTTTGAAACAGAGTCTTTTGAAACAGTATCCCAGAGTTAGCATCAAACTTGTCATGGAACTGAGAACAACTTTGAACTTCTATTCTTGAATTTTTTTATTTATGCATGTATTTTGAGTGCTCTAGCTGTATGTCTACCTGAACACCAGAAGAGGGCATCAGACCCTATTATAGATGGTTGTGAGCCACTATGTGGTTGCTGGGAATTGAACTCAGGACGTATGGGAGGTCCTGAGTCATCTCTCCAACCCCCGAAGTTCTATTCCTACCACCTCCACCCATGCCCATCCAGTACAGAGACTCAAGTCTACACTACCATGGTGGATTTATCTAGAGCCTTATATATGCCATCTGAGCTCTCTGGCAGCTAAGCACGCCTCCCCATAATTGTCCTGCAAACTCTTAATCATGTTTCTTTCCCACATAAATAATTCAGTGTGGATCACACTGGAACATTGAATGATTCCTTAAACACAGCACTCTAATGATCAGACAACAACATGCCTGTGCATAAAAGTTAAATGTGCACAAAATTTTCATTTTGCTTTGTTCAAATCAGAATACAAGTAAGGTTCATACATGCCATCTGGTTGGCATTCACTTTATGTCCCCTTAATCTTTGGGCTCTTTTTCATCGCAGGGCTTAAAGTAGGGGGATTTCATACTTCCCCATGTTTGAGAATCTCTGCTTAAGCTCTGTGTGGAGAGAGGCTGTCATCAGAGCGTGATGGAGGAAGCAGCAGCTTCTGGCATCTGTGACTGTGGCCTAGCAGTGTGAAAACTATCCGGACTCGGTGATGGTGGAGGAGGAAAGACTTTGGAAAGATGTAAGGGTCACATTCTCTATAGACCTTACCTGGCTGATTGTGTGTGTGTTGGGGGGGGGTAATACTAACCTAACCAAGTTTTCAGATTACAAATATATATATATATATATATATATATATATATATATATATCAGCAGAAATGAATCAAACTGCCAGTGGATCCATGCATAGAAACAGATATGCTACAAATAAATTTAGGCCCATAGCATGCTTGGATAATAGTAGGATTAAGACAGCAAAAGGGAGTCTCAAATTCACACAACAACATCCTCTCTTCACATTACCCCATACTCCCTAAAATCAGATTGTTTCTGGTTGCCCAAATGAGATTTCCTCTCAGAGTTGATCTTCTTCATTGAAATTCTCACAGATTATTTAAAGTGACAGCATAGCCTGGTAGAATTAGTGATTCATCCCTTAGAGACAACAAAGTACCTGGCTTTGAAATTATTAGGAAGACCCAGGCGCTGAGCTGGATGCTACACAAGAAGCAGGTCACTTGAGCCCTGTGGATTGTTTGGAGGGCCTGGGTTCTCCGGGGATGGTTGCCCTGCAGCCAAACCCACCCCCTGCTCCCTGGATTCTCCAGGGCCAGCCCCCTGCTCCTCAGTCGAAGCTGCTTTTAGTCTTTCACTCTTCATGGTTGTGTTTCTGCGCTGGCCAGCACCCATTTCCTGCTCTCCTTTCATGTGTAGCATGTTTCCCAGCACTCTTGCAGAGTTTGGGGTGAGATTCTGAGTACCCTCATTCACTTTGTTCTATGTTCTTTTACCCATGGGCAGCCTTCTTTTACACTCACTGCCCATTGGAATTGAGCTTTCAAAGCATCCTGAAGTGTTATTTGTGAAGGCTGCCTAGTATCCTGAGAGGTCCCGAGTTACAACCCAGATCCCCTCCAAGCTTCCAGTCAGTCTCTTAGGTCTGTGGGAGCATTGTCCTGTGGGAGCATTGAAAAATGGAAGAGCTGGAAAAGGAGCCAAACGGGGTAACAAAGAAAAAAAAATCCACAGGGAACAGCAAGTTCCATTCATTAACATTATTTAGCCTTGTATGTCAACCAACTCTCAAGAGCCCTTGGTAGTTATTTCTACTCTGTAGGTCCATGCTGCCACTATACCCAACAGTGACATTGGGGTTCTGGTTTTGCATCAGTGGTCCTTGCTTGATGTGTTCTTGAGAGTGTGAGCACAGTTGAAGATGTGGGCCATGGCTGCTGTCCCTGTCCTGGGCATGAGGCTCACTGACAGTGAATTCAATTCCCTGGCTGTAGCGGCTCTTTGTAGGATCCACAGGCTCATGGTCACCTCTCCCAGAAATGCAGTGCACCATTTCGGGATGAGCATCACTATACCCTGTATTTATTGGAGAAACTCTGAGGCCCCATCTCTTCCAGTACCTGTCATCTAGATAAGAGTTGTGAATAGTAATTCAAAACCCTAATAAATGTGGTCTTAAAAAAAACAAGCATAAAAGCTCTGAGATTTTCTGATGCTGAGCCAGCAAGATGGTTCTCCAGGTAAAGGCACTTGTCACCAAGCCTGAGGCCTTGAATCTGGGGCCCACATAACGACAAAGGGGAACAGCACCCCCAAATTGTTTTCTGACCTCTGTATGAGTACTGTGGTGTGCTTGCATGCATACACACAAAAAAGTCCTTTGATTTTTTCGTTAGGAAAGAAAAGTGTATAAAATCCCTTATGTTTCTATGAACAGGAAGGTAGAAAGCCTTTCCCTGGGTTCTTTCAGGGAAGGTCATTTGGTTCTTCAGCAGAACTCAGTCACATGCTTTTGAGATGACCTGTTTCCCTCCCCAGGGCACCTCATAGATCAATAGCTAGGAAGGAGGCTGTTCTCTGAGGCTCTCTCTACAATGTTGCCTCAAATAGCATGGCCTTCACCCACTTGAGATGAATCTTTCCTATTCTTGAAGCCTCTTAATTTCCTATAGGCGAAGGAGGGTAATTAATAATTATTTTGATGATGAGCATTTTGCCTTGTACCAGCCACCAAGCTAAGCTTTTAATGTAAGTTATCTCACTTAATCCCTTCAACAACTATTAAGATCTCTCCATTAAATATATGAGACACCTGGGATTCAGGAAGTTTAAATAGCTTGCCTGGAGTCGCTTGACTGAATTACAGAAACATGACCCATGCACAACCTACATTTTTATACCTCATTCCCTTCTGAAGAAGTATTTTTATTGTTTGGCCATTAAAACCTCCCACCATCATAGAGTGTGTGCGCGCGCGTGTGTGTGTGTGTGTGTGTGTGTGTGTGTGTGTGTGTGTGTGTCTGTGTGTGTGTGTGTGTGTGTTGTGTGTGTGTGTGTGTGTGTATGCGAATGTGTGTGTTCGTTGTTTTTAGTCAGACTAATTTCTTGTTAAAATTCCAGCTGACTTAGCTTCATAGCATTTCCAAATTCCACAGGGAAGTGGACTCTATGCAAGTCCCCAAGGCCAGCCCCTCTGCTGTGTTTCCTCTTGAGCAGAGAGGAAGTGTGCAGGAGTCTCCAGGAAGCCTGTCAGGGGGAGATTCCTATACTTGAAAGGGCAGCGCCATCAAGGAGTCAAGCTGGCCTTGGAAGTTGACAAGAAATGGATGTTATAATCTCAAAAATAAAAAGGGGTAGAAATTTTTATTTTCTATTCACATGCTATGAAATACTTTTTATGCTACTGGACTTGTAATTTCAATAAACGTTGACTAACCCTGAAAAAAAAAAAAGACTACATTTTGGAAAAGCCTGGTTATAAACACTGCAGAACTATTTTACCCCAGAGCAAAGGCCAGCTCACAGCAGACAGTTTGGCAGCTAGGGTCAAGGGCACTCTTCTCTGTTCCTCAGCTCCCAGAATGCCATCTGTTGCGACATTCCTCTTTAATAAATCATTGAGAACAGCAGACCCTGTTCTAGTTTGGGGTTAGTAAAGTTGAGTGCAGTTAGGGAAAGAAAGAAAACAGAATTGTCTGGGTTCTTATGCAAGAGAAGTACGAAGTATAAGTTTACAAAGAGCATGAAACACTCTTTATGCCACAAAGGGTCTCATTGAACACCACGCTGCCCAGACCGCTCCACATCTATGAGTCTACCTAAAACAGCAGGATGTCTCTAACAACCCCTGTATTATTTGCAGGAAGGTGGTACAGGGTTTCCTCTGATATTCTCTCTCTCTCTCTCTCTCTCTCTCTCTCTCTCTCTCTCTCTCTCTCTCTCTCATGCTCTTGGTCATTTCCTGTGCAGAACCTCAGGTCCGTTAGTGCTGGCTAGAATTCTGTGCTTAGAAATTCCACCAGGGTCTCAGCATGGCAGCTCAGAGCCACTCATCCCATCTGTCCTGTTCATTACTGGCCTCAGGTTACAGAACCAACCCCCGCCCCCAGGGTGAACTCTTCTCACAAGCAGGTAGCTGAGAGCCATCCTTGATTGGCTTTCTCCTGCTCTTTCTCTTTCTCCATCTAGAAAATCGCCAAACACAGTCTGTCTTCTTTCTAACCATCTCTTAAATCCATCTGTTTCCAGTCTGCCATCAAGTGGTGCCTCACACATTCCTGGTGTGTCTGTTGCACAATCCTATGTGATGGATGGATGGATGGACATGACTCAGGTCAGGCCATGCCTGTCCTGACTGTACGTCTTTGCACCGTGATGCCTCAGCCTTGCTCTTACCCTGTGTTCATGCCAAGTGATTCATTCAGCTTTAGACTCCAGGGGTCTTTAGCACAGACAGTACCCCTTTCAGAACAGACAGGAACATGTTTCCTGATGTGACAAAAACTCCCTTTGGGCCCTCAATTTATGCTAACTACCACATGACCATAAAATATCAAATATTTAGACTCAAAATTTCTACCAATCATACTAATGTCTGTTCTCTATTTCTTTAGTCATTTCTCCAATTTTGTGGCCCATCTCCATTAACTTCCAAGAACCCATTTCCGTTTATGACATCCCAAGTCCCTTTACTCAAGTATCTGCTGGACACTTCATTAGGAAAGACCTACTTCTGTTAAGAAATGGAGAAAACCAGAAAGGTATAAAAGCCTTCAAAGCAGAGGGTGGAGGTAGTAAAATGAAACATTGTAACAGAGGAGAAACTCTGGACACTCAGGGAATGGGTGGGTAAAACAGAAAGACTGGAAGAATCCAAGAAATCACCTTTCTGCCACAGTAGATTAAATTTAGTGTGTTTTCCTTCAGTAGGTAACCCCCATAAGGGGCACAAGGAAAGTTAGGTTTCTTAGCAAAACTTATAAACTTGCTTGTATCACATTGCTCTTCTGCAAAGAGCTTATTCTAAGGAAGTATAACTTGTGTGCTACATTCGAGTTGTTAGGTAGACACTCCAGTTTAGAATACTCCTCAGAAATTGTGAGCACGGGCAGAATGTGCATCTGATTTTAGGCTGCCAACGCTGTGGGAGGAACCTTGGGCCACCTGCTCATTCGGTGTCATTGCCCACATACCAGACACCTGTGTCATTTTTATACACACCCCAGATAACACTTAAAAGCATGAGGTGGGGCCGGCATTCCGAGATCTTTCCACAGGGTCAAATGAAAGGTATGTCCCCTGGCTGGGTTGTTTGTCAACTGATACTTTTCACCCTCAGGAACACCTGAAATTTCCAACAGAATCTCTCCAATTCCATCCAAGGTTAGGGGGCAGTGTACACAGAGTTTACAATCACTAAGTTCTCATGCATAGGATCTGGACCAGTTTGAATTGTCAGGCATCACCGGTGGAATGAAATGCTGAACTTCTTCACAGTGTACAAATGGATGGGTAAGCAGCAGCATCTTCTGCCATTTCAATATAAATTGCTCTGTTGAGTGAAGTCATGTATTGGTCAAACAGGATGTTCTTACATGTCTTTTGTGTGCTTTCCACCCAAGAATGACTCACATCGAATTGTGTACACGTTTGAGTCCCTTTTCCTCCACCAAATGGGAGTTCTTTGTGTATTAGGTGTCTAATTGGCCATCTGTACTTTCTCTGGGTGCCATTTGTCCTTTGACCTTATACAGCATACATGTGCTGTACAGAGTCCTTTTCAAGATAGGGAAATATCAGCCTCTTCAATGATTGCATCTGGACTTTGGATTATATCTAGAGGTTTTTTTTTTTTTCAGGATAGAAATGTATATGATTTTGTCTTTGGCCCAAGAAGGCTGACAAGTTATTTGAATATCATTTACTTTAAAAGCCATCTTCTCCCAACTGGTGATATGTACATGAATATTTGTATGTGTGTTTATATTGTCTTCGTATTATAATCTTTTAATTTTTAAATTTTATTAATACTGTGTGTATGTGTGATATGTGTGTGGGCATGCTTGCAGTAGCACATGTGTGGGAGTGAGAGAACAGCTTTGTGGAACTCTCCACTATATGTAGGCTCCAGGGATTAGACACAGATCAGGAGGACCACACTATATGGAAGCTGTGTGTGGGATCCAAGTAGCAAAGGCAGGGTCATCAGACCTACATCACATAGCAGCAAGCGCCTTTAACCTCAGAGCCATCTCGCCAGCCCCAGTCTGAATATTTAACTTGTACTTGGAGTTCTGATTCCTTTATTCGACTGGCCCTTAAATGCATCCATGGTTCTTACAGATTAATATTTGATTTCTTCTTACTTCTTTCCATCCCAGTCAATTTCAGCATCTAGCTACCTGGCTTTGTGGAGAGAGAGAGAGAGAGAAAGAGAGAGAGAGAGAGAGAGAGAGAGAGAGAGAGAGAGAGAGAGAGAGAGAATGCATGCATTTTTGTACATGTTTGAGGGTGTGGGGGTTCATGTGTGTGTATGGATATGTTTGTGCATTTGTGTGTGTTTGCATGTGTTGGTGTGGTGCACATGTGTCCTAACTACTGGGGCACTAAATTTGTGTATGAACCTAGAGGAAGCTGTATGTTGAGGACAATAAAATATGTTCATCCAGTAAGTTTTTCTGGGGCATAGCAATGGGTTGCAATAGCTTTTAAGCCATTATTTTTTACTTTGTTTTCATGCATTTTACCTTGTAATGCTTCAGCTATTGGGACTATTCTCATTGGTTATGCATGCTGATAGGGTATTTGTGACTATAAAGGCTATTGATTTTTGTATGTTAATTTTATATTCTGGTAATTGATTACCTTTTTTCAATTAGATGAGTTTTATCATTAATTCTTTAGAGGGAGTTCTTGGTATTTTATTATGTCAGCTGAGAAAATTATATTGTTCTCTAGCAATGTTGCCTTTAATTCTTTACTCTAATCCAATAACACTGGCCAATACTTCTAGAACAATGTTAAACGTTAGCAAGTCAGTGGGGATCTTTATGTCTGTTCAAAGAAATGGCTTTAGTGTGTCTCATTTGGGACTGATATAGGAATTAAAATTAGGATGCAATAGCGAAGTCCAAGATTTTCTTTTTTCTCTGTCTTCATCCCCACCATCTTTATTTTTTATTTTTATTTTTAAAGCAGCATCTTGTGGTATAACCCAGTCTGTCATAAGAATCACTTTAGTATTGCTTCAGTCTCCTGAGTTTCTGGATTGCCATGTTGATCAATATATATATATATATATATATATATATATATATATATATCCTATTAGAGATTTATATTCCCAGTTCTATTTTGTCAAGATTTTATGAAGAATCAAATGGATTTTGTTGATGACTATTTTCCACATTTTTAGAAATAGTTACCTAATGTTTCCCCTTAGATCTAATTGTACCATAAAAGATATTAGAGTAAGCATTCCTGGGTAATGCCAGCACTCTAGAGGCAGTGGGAGTGTAGCAATTTGATGGCCTGTCTTGTCTTCACAGTGAGAATCTATCTCAAAAACACATTTAAAAATTCTTTTCTAATATGGAACTTGAGCCACAAATTGTCACAGTGAATGATTTTGGAATTTTCCATCACTGTTAGCAAATGAGCTTGATCCATCGTCCCTTGAGGGATTCCTCCATTGTCTATCGACATGATCCAGGCCTCTTAAAAACAATCTGGACATTTCCCTCACATCTGTCTCCTGAAACAGTGTTTTAATGTGCTCAGCATCTTCCACAGACACTGTCTGGAACCTATAAGGAGTAGCATTTGGTGTACATTTCTGTTTCTCCTGTGGGAAATGTTTATACCTCTTACAACTATTAGTGTGGCCATTCTAGTGAACTGCTTTGTACTAAGGAATAGCCACTTCACCAGGCATTTTTAGTTTACCAGCATTGCTACATGAGGGTGCTCATCTAGGATTTCTTTGTCTGTAGACTCAGGCAACTCCCCTATCCTTTTATTTTGTAAAAATTTGCCCACATTTTCCATGTTTAAATTAATTTTTTTCTTTTCTGTTTTTGGTTTTTCAAGGCAAGGCTTTGTGCAGCCCTGGCTGTTCTGGAACTCACTCTGTAGACCAGACTGGCCTCAAACTCACAGAGGTCCACATTCTGCTGCCTCCCAATTGCTGGGATTTAAGGCATGTAGTGCCATGGCCCAGTAATTAAGGGTTTTTTATATTCACAGTTTACTATTTCTACTAATTAATACAGTCTAGCACTATTCCTATCACTCGATCATGTCACTTTCTCCTATTTTGCCCGAGTACCATTACCTATTCCTCAATGCTGTGTTTCCCATTTCTGCCTTGATGCTTTGTTTTCTTTTATTGGCTTATGGAAGACTAGGATTCAGTTTCATGCTGTGTAGCTCAGGTTGGCCTCAGACTCACTCTTCTCCTATCTCACCACCCCCACACTCCACTGTCTCTGGAATCACAGTGTGTGACACACTGCACATTTTCTACTTTAAACTTTACCTGTTTCTTCTAAGCCCCTTAGTTCCAACCTTCAGACACTTCCTTGAATCTTTCATGTTTTAATCGTTGGCCACAGTTAGTTTCTGTTCCTCCAAGGTTGTTGGCATTTTAGGAAACTTTTTACTAATGTGTAAGTGTGTGGACCTATCTCTGAGTGTGCCCATGGGTGTCTTAGGTGCCTGGTGAGGGCAGAGGTATTTGAGTCCCTAGAGCTGGAGTTCCTGATGGTTGTCAGCAGAATGAATGAAGGAGGTGCCAGGAATAAAACTTGGGTCCTCTGGAAGAGTATATAGTAAACTCTTAACTTCTGAGCCCTCCTTGTTTCTTTGTCCTTGGTTGTTACCAGCTTCTGCATGCCGATTTCTATATTCTGTTTTCTCAAGATGGTTCCATAGGCAAAGGAACTGGGTTTTTGCCATGGCTCCTCACATGGGCCAAGAACTCTGCTTAAACCGTACTTTTCACTTACCTGCCATCTTCTTTCTTAGTGGATAGCCAGGTTGGAGAGGATGGCTTGGTCTGTGCTCTACTTCCTTGTCCACTCCTCCTGTCTCTCTCTTTCTCCTGACTGACATGACCCTGGTGAGCACCACCTTCCCATATCCACATTATCCAACACTCTCCAGGACAAAGTATTGAGTCTCACAGGCCACTTCCTTCCAGCAGTGTTCACATCCCAATCCCTTTCCTGGGGCCAGTGTTTCAAACAACAAGATAGGGAGCCTCTGGGAAGATGGCCTTATTTATGTCATCCTCCCCATGTTCCTGAACCCTCCCAGGAGACCATTCCCCAAACCTAGCTACTTCCAGGGTTGGCCAAAGGATTGGCGAAATCTGATTTATTTCTCCTTGTAGTGATATCTTTCTTGCACAAATAAAGCTTGTCTAGGGGTCAGTGAAAGGAGCTTGCCACTAGCTAACCATAGAGGTCTGGTAGTCTGTACAGATAGACAGGAAGTGACATAGCTGGGCACAAAGAGGATATAATCAAGGAGAAACAGAAAATCACTCTCTTCTGAGATGCTTAGGAGGTAAGGTGTGCTGTGGCTTGCTCCTTCTCTCCTATCTCTCAGCACTTCCCTCTGTATCTGACTCTGGCCTTTTATTATCTAGACCAAACTAAGAACTCCTCTTATGTCTCCTCTTACGTGTCGTTATGTAGGCTGTGCCATCCTGTGTCTTTCAGGAAATTGGGTGGATGGTTCAGGGTGAGTTATGAAAGGAGAAGCTGAAGACATCATGTACTCTGTCTCCTTAAGACTCCTCTCTTCTCCTTAACCTGATCATCTATTTCTGTGGACCAGAATCTAAGCTCCAGGAGGAGGACCTGAGGTCAGACTCTAATGAAGGCAGAGATGGAACTCTGCTGAGAGGGGCACTGTGTAAGCATGAGGACACAGCCATATTCAAAGGGGCAGGGAAAGACATCTCTGGGGGTTGCCACGAAAATTAACTGAAGCAACGACATGTGTGACAATAAACATCTGCCATGTTGTTCATTCTTTAAAATGTCACCACTGTATCCACCTACTAAAAAAAAGCATCTTTCTGGGCTTCCCTGGGGACAGACTTGACCCAACTTGCTGACCATTTTAGGAGATGTTCTAAGAACTCACCTGGCAGGGAGCTAACACCTACTCCGAGTTTGCCCTTAGACAAGAACCATACATTAAGAGCTGAATTGGCTAATCTGGGACAGGAAGTTGATAAACAATAAACAAGCATTTCCCTAAAGACAGGGAAAAGAAAAGGAAGCTAAGAGTGTGGGTGCTCCAATGCTGGGCATGCCTGCCTGCCTTTGTTGCTGCTTTCTCTATTAAACAAGAGACAAAAGAAACACTCCTCCATATGCAAAAGATGTCTTAAAGTAATAGTTCTGGTTGAGGGGTTTGTGGTCATTGTGAACTTTTTCTCTTCTCCCTGTCAGTGTAGAGTCCCATGACACTGGCAAGCTGACCACCCCCCCACACACACACACAAGCTAACAGGAAAACCATTTTCTGCTTCCTTCCTCTAATTTTTTTGACCATCCACCCTCCCCACTGTTACCCCAACCCACCTCAGTCTCGGGGCTTTTGCCTTTGGTTCTCAATAGCAGCACTGACTGTATCTTAGTGAAAGGGGGAGACAGATAAAATATTACCCTACCCTCAGCAGCGCGAGTAAAGCTCTTATTAGAATTCAGGACCTGCAGCTGGAACTTCCAGCATGGGACAGGAGATGAAGTTCAGTATTGTTAGCTCACAAGTGGCTTGGACTTCCTGGCAAGGACAGGGAATTACTCAGTCATTTATGCAGGCTTTCAGAAACGCTCTACTGTTCCCCAACAAAAAGGCATTCAGGGAGAGAGTGGGGGCTCCCCCCCTGGCCTGGAAAGTGGCTTTGGGGCCTTGAATGGATGCTTCGTCCAGTGTCAATGGCCCCTGTGGGAAAGGCAGTGATGTCACCACAAATGCATTTAGGGTTTTGCTCTGCCATCATTTCTTGTTCCCCCTTTCCCTCTACTGTCCCCTGTCCTCCCCCTTCCTCTCTCCCCCCTCTCCCCTTCCTTTCTCCTCTCTCTCTCCCTCTCCTTTCCTCCTTCCTTCCTTACCCCTTCCCTCCCCCTTCCCTCCCTCTCCTTTCCCTCCCTCTCCATTCTTTGAGGTCGGTACTTTCCTACAGGTGAAGTTCAAATCCAAAGGCCCACACACATCAGTATTACTGCCATGGCAACACTAGCCCCCTATATTCTCTTTACTTTCTCTCTCTTTTTTGCATAAAAAGTAGAAGCTTGAAAGAAAGAACAAGAATCAAAGGGAGAGAGAGCAAGTTTGGCCCTGCTTGGATGGGAAAGGAGCAAATAAGGAATAAAAATGAGGGACCTACAAGTGAGAACAAGTCAAAGCCTTTGAGGAACAAAGTGAAATCCTTCACTTCCAAAGCCTCCAAATGGTCATGGTGGCACCAGAGATGGATGAGCCAATGGACAACAGAAGAGTAATGAAGTTTTCACAAGGACTAAGATCCTACTTTCAAAACCATGCCCCCAATCCCAACATCTAGAGTTGGCTCCTTCAGAGCTCGCCCTGTCCTCAGAAGAGAGCAGGAGAGGATGGCTTCAAAGGGACTTCAGTCCCTGTAAAGACAGAGAGAAAGCTAACATGCCTTAGGATGCCCAGAACCCAAGCTCTACTTCAACTTGCCTGCAGAAACCAGTCTCCAGGGTGTCTGCTGGGTTTTGTCACCCATCACCACCAACATTTACAAAGACACAGTCATTAGACCTGGGCTTTCTTCCCTCTGGGAACACAGCCTTACCCCAACTTCCCAAAAGAACAGAAATGTGTCATTTCTGGTATATTTCCCCTGCATTCCTCAAGAGTTGGATAAAACAGCCTGGACAACTGTTGTTTCCATGAAATCCAGGGCTGGTAGGTGAGGCTGGACTATCCCCTGCACACACCAATCCACACATTCTACTCTCAGTATAGAGCACCTTCTGGAATTCCTGAGTCTTTGGCCACAAGCAGTGACCTCCCTTTCCTTCCTTCCTTCCTTCCTTCCTTCCTTCCTTCCTTCCTTCCTTCCTTCCTTCCCAAGTAGCTAATCAGCTATGCAAGAAGCATCCTGTCTCCATAGGGTGGCACAGACCCATGAGACCCAGTCTCCTGGAACGATTCACACACTAAGTCACAGGACAAGGTGTCCCAGAGGCAACAGCTTGTCTGGAAGTGTTAGCAACAGGAAATTATTGGAAAGAAGAGAGAAGGGAGAAGGCAAAAACAGGCTTCTGAGAGGACACCAGCTTGGGGGCAGGTCTGGAGGCTGGAGATGTGGACATGGAAACCATCCAAAGTACAGTCTAATCTGTTGTCTCTTCTATTCCTCTTCTGCATCAGATGCAGTATCTACTCTAGGACCTCTGATGAGGTCAACTCTGGTGATGCTCCTCACTTACTTCCAGATGCTGAAATAACTCCACTTTGTCCCTTCCTCCCTCCATAACCCTTTTTGGGCAAGTGTGTATTCAATGTGTTCACATGTGCTCGTGTGTGTTTAGCCCTAGAGGTTGACCTCAAGTATTATCAGGATCCATCTACAATGGTTTTTAAGACAGGACATCTCCATGGGACCTAATCTGGTCCCCAAATAAAATAATAATGGCCAGTAAGCCCCAGATATCTGCCTGTTTCTATCTACCTCCCCAGTGTATAGAGTACAGGCATCTCTCACACAGCCAGTCTTATAGATGGCTGCTGGGATTGAATTCAGAGCCTAATGATTGTGTGTATGGATATCTCATTAGCACCTGTAGTTCACTTTCATATCCCCTCTCCCTCCTCCACCTCTCTGTGTATAGACATATCTGTGTTTCTATACATGTGTTAATTCTATACACATGTATATTCAGGTTTGTGTACACATGCCAGTAGAGCTCAGAGAACAACCTCCTGTGTCATTCCCCGTATGTCCAGGTGTTGCATAGCTTTCTTTTCTTAGACAGCATCTTTCATTGGTCTAGATGCCATCAAGTAAGCTAGGCTGGCTAGCCTGGCCTGTGAGCCCCAGATCTGTTTCTCCTCCCCAGCACTGGAATTATAAACATGTACCACCATGCCTGGCATTTTACAAGGATTCTTGGGATCAAACTCATATCTTTACACTTTCAAGGCAAGCACTTTACAAACTGAAAACTTCCTAAGCCCCCAATAATGAAGTGTTCACCTGCCTAAACACACACTCTAGAGTGCCAGCCTCATGAATAAGCAGGTCACATATAATCCAGATTTTGTCAGAGCAATGGAACTAGCACAAAGATCGACAGTCACATAACAGAGGCTCTTATTCAAGGTCTTTTAGGCCCCTCCAGAGAGCCAAATATGACATTCTCTAGTTCACTAAATATACCCTAGGAAGACACTTTTGCTTCCCTTGCCTCTGCCTGCCCACACTCTGGGCTCTCACTAGGGATCCTCCTACTGGCACCTCTCTCCTTGGGTATGTCTGTCTAGAGATGTCTGACCAAAGGTCTCCCTATCAACCACTTTCTTCAATGGATACTTGCCCAGAAGACAGCCTGTCTTCTCCCCTTCCATTCCCTCATGGAATCACAGACTGTTACTGTGCTCTCCTGTTCCTTACTCTGCCTCCATCCCAGTTGTGTCTTTCAACCAAAAATTCTTAGGGTGAGACCCAGGAGCTCATTGACATCTCTCTCTGACCCTTGGAGACCTCTGTGGGAAGTGCACAGATCCTTCCACAGTCACTACTTCATGTGCCCCCCAAAGGAGTTTAAATACCTTGAAACTGAGCAAGCTCCCAAACATATGCTATGGTGGTGCCTTTTTCCTGAAGGTACTCTGGATGTTATGCTTAGAATTTCATGGTGCCACTCCGTCCCTTCCTTTTCAAATGTGGCTTGGACAAGATTTGCAAGGAAAGAGTCTTTATTCCATATCCCATGGGAGAAAATAAAGGGAAAAGCTACCGGGTCTCTCACATAGAGTCGTGGGACTTTTCCACATAACTCACTGTCCTCTGGACAGGTTGTTTGAGATAGAGGAAAGAGTCCGAGTCTACTTACATCAGCACCCTTCTCTTTGATGGATGGGAGTGTTAACAGCGCTGGTTTTCATGTCTAGAGATCTAGCTGAAATTCTACAAGAGAAAAATACATTTCCAAATACTGGCACTTTAGAAGTGTTTGTTGGCTGCATACAGAAGGCATGGTAAATTCACTTGGTTCTAGAAACATTGTTGTCCAACAAGCAGCTGTTGCTTCTCCACTCTTGTGTGTGTTACTCTGTTTCTAGTTGTCTAACTAGTACCTTTTCTTCTTCTGACATTGCTGATTTCTTACTGCACAGCGGCACCCCCTTCACTTCAATCCATGAGGACTGGCTGGAGACTCCAATGTCCAGGGACAGCCACACGATCTGAATGCGGCCAATGAAAGCTAAAGCTTCCTGAGTACACACTTGCCATGTGGTCTACACTAGTCTAGAGAAGGTGAGTTCCAAGCCCGCTGTGGAACTTTTTGGTAAAAACCTATTTGTTGCTGCTGTTGCATTGGCATTCAGAACAGCGGTCATGTGATGGTGTTTGCAGGGAGCCATCTTGTGTCTGTAGCTGGGTGAGAAGGAGGCACCCGGAGAAGCTGAGCTGAGATCAGAAGAGTGTAGAGACCAGAGTGAGCCTGCCCTAGACCTACTCATACTTTTTCCAAATAGGAACCGATAAATCACAACCCTCCCCTCATCTTTGTCATAAATCCAATTTGTGGGCTTTCTCTGTTGGAACTGATCTTCACCATTCTCCCATATGCAAATTCTTCTATTTTTGACTCATCAATTACACCCTTAGTACCCCGTTATTCAATTCTGTCCTATTTTCCTTTGAAAGACCTTAGACAGCTGCTTTTCTCTTGCTGTTATCACTGATACTCCACTGATCCAATTTCCCCAGTCAAACCCATCTGGATCACAATAATATCCAAACCAACTGCCAGGTGGGAACCGGTCCCCTATTCCTCAGGCACACTGATTTTTCTTAAGTCTCTAGAACCTTCATTGGTTTCTCTCACTTTGTGCCCCTCAGTGTCTTCTCAGTTGTCAAGCAAGACTCCTGGTATACTGGCCCCATTTTCTCCAGTCTGATTCTTATTAAGCAACTCAGTCACACCAGAGATTCCTCAGAAGAGGCTGCTTGCAGGCTTCCCTGGGATCTCCTCAGAAGCCATGGCAGTCAGGAGCATGGCCTGGGCACTCCTTCTTGTCAACCTACAGCACCATCAGAGCCCCCAGAGAACAATGAGATTTGCTTCAGAATGGAATAGTACTGCAGCAGGAATGTATGTGCCATCTGTTGTCATGAAAAGAAGGCTATGGCAAAGGGAAGGCTGTAAAGGAAAGAATACTTGCTGTGCAAGCATGAAGTCCTGAGTTCAAATCCTCAGCACACACATGAAAAAACAGGTAGAGCTCCACATGCCTATAACGACAGCATTGGGGGATGGAGACACCAGCTAGCTCAGGTGAAATGTGAGCTTCCAGTTCAGGGAGAAAGCTTACCGCAAAGCCAGAAAGAAGAGAGTGACAACGGAAGATACCGGACATGTTCTACTTGTTGTGTGTACACACAAGCATGTGCATCTTCACTCTCATAGGTGTACATACAAACATAAACATGCTAATGCCCTTATACCTAAACAGCTTGGATAAGGTCTTTCTGGATGTCAACAAGTTAAGATGAAGTTGTGAGGGTGAGTCTTTGACTTAGCTGATTATACAACGCGGCAGCCCTACACATTTGTGGCGACAGACAAGACTCTATAATGACCCTACCACCTGCTGAGGAGCACCTGGACACTGGAAGCTGAGACTGCAGGGGAATCCTCCACTAGAGGGTCATGGCTCTGGTCACAATGGATGTCTGACTTGGGTGTCAATGACTATGTGGGAATTTCTGCGTGTTTAGATTTTTGCTATGGCCACAAGAGGAAGTGGGTACAGACACAGACCTGTAAAACTGGTGACTCAGAGTGAGAGGACAGCAAACACAGATGAAGGTGCTCATGCTACCATCCTCACACACTGCTCAGACTCTCCCTCAAGAGAGCCAACTATGGAGCCCCATGCTGCAAAACCTTACTTCCACAGCAACCCTACTTTAGACCATATGGCCTCTGAGCGGTGCCCAGTGATGGTGCATTCAGAAGCCATGGACCAAGCCACTTCTGCCAGACACGGACACCTCCAAACATGTCATCTATGCTGAGGGACTTATGAGAGACTGAGCTGAGGTGCAATTGAAACCATATTGCCACCACCTCAAGCTCTTCTGAGCCTTGTGCCCTCATGTGTTTACATCAACACATGCAATTGTCTCGACTTGCCCTTTTAAGTATTTGTCCTTGGTAGAGGCCCACCATAGTCCCTTGTGTATGTGGTCACCTTATCTTTTGCCTCTTGGAGAATCTGATCTGATATGAGGGAGACCCAATCTTCACACATTCCACAAAGTCCTCCCAAGCTCCCAAGGCCATTGTTGTTGCCAGTCCCTTGTAAGTTCCTCGGAGGAAGATGTCCTCATCTCTTCTGCATTTACTCACTCAAGAATGCTCAAAAATAGCAAACACCCCGGGGCTCAACACTCAGAAATGAACACAGCCTGCTAATGAGTTTCTCCCACCTTCTGAGTTCTCTTGATTAGCTCAGTCTATTAGCCAGCAGCCACGATGCAATTGGGCACCTGCCCACTGGGGCCTAAATGAGAAAGTCCTTATAACTTGTGTTCACAACTCTCTAAGAGTCCTGTTATTCTTGCAGAGTCTGTATTGGAAAGTAAAAACAAAAGAATTAATAAAGGAAAGGTGAAGAAAGCTAGCAGCCTGTGGTACTTTCTCAATGACCAGTGATCATCACACGGTGGCCAGCCCCCACCCCTGATGAAGAAGGCCTTACATGTCCATGACCAGCTTCCTATGTGGTATGAATCTGATAAAATGTTACTCCAGTCAGTAGAGACTAGAGCAAAGCAAAATTCCCTTTTCTCTCTTCTCTTCCCACAGAAGGAAGCTCTGTGAGCTTAGGCAAGGCTTAACTATTTTCTGCTTCTGACTTAGAAATGGAAGTGGTAAAATTTCCACCTGCATAGCCATGAGAACTGCTTCTGGGGGCTGGGGGTGGCCCTGAGCAACAAAATAAATGATAATTTACTGAAGGCCGATTAGCATCATCATTACCACCGCTAAGGAAGTTACTTGATGAAGCATTTTTGCAGCAGACACAGATCCAGCAGCCCCCAGAAGTATATGAACTACCAGCCTGGCCCCCATAGGTCATTGCTTAGTCAGGGATACAAAATACAAGCAGATTTATTTCAGATAACAAAAACGGAAGCTAGAATCCTAAGATCAGAGCTGTACTGAGGAAGCCAAATATGGCAACAGAGGATTTTGAGATAGCCCTTAAAGATTAGAAACTTTTCAGAAAAGAGAGTAGACCATACCTGAATCCATATGGGGTTATAGCAAAAGCCAGCTGGCAGAGGAAGTATGCCTCGCTATAGGGAGCCTGCCAGTTGCTAACGAATCCAGGTCTTCCTGTGGGGACACCGAAGCCTCAAGCAAGAAAAAGAGAACAAATCAAGAACGTGACCAGGGCTGGAGCTTCATTTGGTAGCTTGGAAAGGGACTTGACCACCTAACAGAGTCCAAGTAGATTGTAAAGGACCCAGAGACATGGCTAGTGGGGGAGATTTCCCATGGCATGTACAGATATTGTGTTCCATGCCCAGCATGGAACTGAAAAAAACAAGAAGCAGGATGTGCCATTTGGATTTCAGGACAGCCAGTAATGTTTGTGGGTTGTTTTGTTGGTTGTTGGGGTTGAACTCAGAGACTGGACAGACATGCCTAATTTGTCATTGCAGAAGTCACTGGTCAGCCCTTCAACTGGGACCTGCCCAGCAGGGTACCAGCCCATGTCATGCAGAGATTTCATGATGAGAAAGGAAGCTACTCAGCTCTCTATGCTCATAGAAAAGGTCTGCTAAGCATATTTCTCATTTCATTGGAAGCCATTGTTTTCTAAGACCTGCGTTCTTAATTCCTTCTCAGTCCACAATTTGTATCTCTAAGCCCTTTCTAATGCCATTTAGTTATTTGTTGGAGGGAGGTACACCTGCCACAGCTTGCATCTTAAGGTCAAAGGACAACTTTTGGGAGTTGGTACTCTCCTCCTATCATGAAGATCCCGGGGATTGAACTCAGAGCTTTAGGCCTTGCAGTAAGTACCTTTCCTCGATCAGCCATCTCACGGGCCTTCCTCATAATCTTAGTTCACTCCAATCCCATTGTTTTAAGTGTTATCATGTGTTTTTGTCTATGTTCACACTTGCATGAGTGTTGTGTGTGTGTTCTTGTTGAACATTGAGAATCTGAAAGACTAACTTCTTCCTTCGGAACCTGTTCTCCTTTTGGTCCTCAGAGTCTGATAATGCCTTCATTCTTTACTCACTTGTTTGAGTCTCAACATTGGCACCTAAATATCATTCTACATTCTACCTCATCTGTGGTCTATAAATGAATCTTCACCCTCACACTCTTCTTACTTTCTGGATCTCATTCAGGTGGTGCCACCTTCCTAAGACTCTTGAAGGTCTTGTCACCATCCTCACTGTGTCTCTGAGCCCACCATCAATAAACCTTCCTCATTGTTAGGTAGTTGTTATTCCCACCCATGTCTGCACAGGCCACTCTCCTGCTTTAATTTCTCCCAGGCTCTAAAGAAAGGCTCACCAAACCTTTCAACACTGGGTACAAAGTCTCTTCACTGGTTAGTTTTCTTGACCCTATACACACAGCTCATCTTGGCCATTGTCCTATTCCTGTGAAGAGATGCCATGACCAAGCCAACTGTTTTAAAAGATGGCATTTAATTGGGGGCTGGCCTACAGTTTGAGAGGGTTATTACATTATGGTTATGATGTACAGCATGGTGGCACACAAGGCAGACATGGTGCTGGAGAAATAGCTGAGTGCTATGTCCTGACTTGCAGGAAGGCAGCTGGTGGGGCAGGGGCAGCACTAGTCCTGGTGTGGGTTTTTGAAACCTCAACCCACCCCTAGTGACACACCTGTTCCAATAAGGACACACTTTCTAATCCTTCCAAACAGTTCACCAACTAGGGACTAAGCATGCAATATTTGAGCCTTTGGGATCCATCTTCATAATAACCTTATTGCCTCCTCAGTGTTTCCCTATACTCCCTACTCTTCCCCTATATTACCCTATGACTGGTATGCCTTCCTTCAATCCTCACCTGCAGAGCATCCTCTTAATATCTCAGGGTCTTCTTCCATTAGAGTGTTAAGTGAAAAACAAAAACATCTTTCCCCCAATCTCAACTCTAAACTCAAAGTGTGTTCTTTACCAAACTCCCAAATGATTAAATGCTAGCCTGACTAAAATTCTGACTTTTCATAAGAAGTATCACACACATGCCATAAAGGTCCACAAGGGACCCACACCCACAGAGACTACATTCTGCAAACAGAGCTTTAGGAGAACCAGCCTTGGTGACTGCCATCACTTCTGGGCCTCACCATCCACAGCAGTTTTTGGCTCATTATGTGCTCAAAGGGCTTTTGATTATATGACTAAATAAAGAATAGAGAAGTAGAAAAGGGTAGTTCTACCTCTAGTCCAGTTTTGACATCATGACAGAAAGCAAGCCAGTATTTTCCTTATTCTCTCTAACAAAAATCAAAAAAATTTTCAGTAAATTATTTCACAGAAATAGAATTTAAAAAAATGTTTTAACTTGGAATTTCCCAATTCTTTCTGTGACCTCAGAATTTTTACTCTAGTCAGTCATGGTGAAGCACTGGGTCACTCTGGTGTCTGATGGCTGGGAGAAATGCCATTACAAAAGGATGGATTGAGTGAATTGGCAAAACATTCAGGCTGAGAACCTCTTCTTTCTCATGACAAGTGTGCTTGTTTTAATGTACGATAGATTTGGACTATAAACCACACACTCCTCAAACTGTCTGATAACATGGCCTGACATAACAATCACCAAAAAAGAGGGTGTGAAATATACAGATTCTAAAATCAAAACCAGTACTATGTAAGAATAATTGCTGTGACCAAGTGAGATTTTTTTCCCATCATGCAAGGTTGGTTCAACATTCAAAAACCATAGGATCCTATGGACACAGAAACATCTTAAAATCTAACACCAATTCATGAATTATAAACAGGAACAGACAATCGTCAGTAGCTCACAGAAGACCAAAGATAGAATGAAGAAAACTCCATCACCTGGACAAAGAACATTTGAAGAAACCTTAGGTCTCACCGGGACAATCTCTGATAGCTGCCATGGAGGTACAGTGTCTGTGCTTACAGCCTTTATTGAGCAAAAGGAAAGATTGTCTAGCCAGGACAGGAATTCAAAGCTGAAAGAAGGAAATCAATGGAGTGAAAGGAATAGATCACACTGACAATTTCCACGTGTCCAATTTAAAGAAATGTGATTATTAGAAATTATCGGTTACCATAATGAATTAATCAAGACACAAGATACAAGCTCATCCCATGAAATTCAATCACATTTCAATGTGCTAAAATCACACTGACAGAGACCAACCTGCCAAATACAGTAGCATTTTCTGCAGAGAAAAGTGGAATTCTTGGATATAAACTTTAAAATATAGATACATAGGATCTATCTGCTAAGATCATGGAGAAGGGATAAGGCACAAATGAAGATATTTCATCTATGGTTTGGAAGACCACACAGCAAAGATATTAGTTCTATTCTAGGTGACTTAATTGCTTAATAAAACTTGTGTTAATATCCCAAAGTTTTTGTAGATCTAGGAAAGCTAAAGGCCCATTTTCCAAAAAAAAAATGAAAGTGGGAATGTTGGGTCTACTCAACTTCAGGACTCATGCAATTGGTGTGGAAACAATTGACAACTGAACTCCACACCTATACAAAATTGAATTCAAAATTAGCCATAGGATTTAGGTGTAAAATCAAACATTTCCAAAATTTTGGTTAAAAGTGTGGTAAGTTTCCAGCACCTGTGGCTAGGAGGACACCAAATGTCCAAGTTCTCATAGTAGATTTTCCTAAATTGAATGTGATTGAAGTCTAAACTCTGGTCTGTGAAACCATTAGAACATTTTGAGACATGCTATAGACTGATAAAAAAACTAATTGCACTTTTATAAATAATTATTCTCTTGAATATAAAGAACTCTCAAGTCTCAACAGTGATAAGCAAATAAAACAAAACCAAAAAAAGCAAACACTCCAATTAAAGCCTGGGCAAAAGACATTTCACAAAAGAGAAAGCACAAGAGGTAAATAGGAAAATGAAAAATGTTGCTTATCATTAACCAATGGGGAAATGCAAATTAAACCAAGATGAGGTGTCGTTACCCAATGACTCAAAATAAAATGCAATGCAATCTCAAGCTCCTGGCAAGGAGGCTAAAAACTCTATCACTGCAGAAGGAAATGGGAGGTGTCAGAGCCAGTCATTAAGGCAAACAGGCAGAGTGGCCAAGAGAAGAACACACCGGTAGCACTTGACCTGGTGACTGGACTGTGTGGCTGTCTCAGGGACATGGAAGCCTGTGTGTTCATGGGGCAAAAGTTACACTGATCTCTCTATGTGAGAGGGCTGTCTAGAACTACATGCATGTACATACAAACATGTACATACACACATACACAAGCACATGCCTTGGCATAAATCTGGCATAAGAGGTGAACTGAGATCACATCAATATAAACATTAAAAGAAAAAAAATGCCAACAGGCCCACCATGTAAAAACATGGTGGAACTTAACATGGAATCCACATCACGTTGTAATTTTAACACATGTATCTACATTTTCAAACAGCAACAAGGAAAGGGATTAAATCCTATTAATATCTAAGAAGCATGTTTCTAATTCTGGAATATAGATGTTCAGGATCTTCCTTAAGAAAGCAGCTTCCAGTAGTATTTTATTCTACTTTCAACTCTGCCATAGTTCTTTTAAATAAAGTCTCTAATTTAGTTAGATCGGATTTTGTTTCTAGGAAGTTCAAACTGAATTTTAGCATGTGGGCTCCTAACATCTCTTTAAAAGCTGACAGAAATGTCTGAAAAATGGTCTCACCGAATACATTTTCCTCCATCTCTTTAAGTCTTTCTTGTTACCTCGTTTTGTGTTGTAGGCAGGGACCCACCTATCAGAGAGCTGGTTTTTCTCTAACTCCTGTCCTGCCAATCACAATTGGTGAGAGCCCGTGGACTTCCTTGTAACTGTCAGCCAACCAGTGGAGAGTGGCAATTATATTGTTGCTACATCTTTCTGCAAAATTAAGCCAATTCTTTAAAAATATATATTTATATCGGTATCTCGTGGCCCATAGTAGGGGACAGTGATTAAAACAAGCCATTTGTTGGCATCTTCTCTGGCAGTCTCCTCTGGAAGAATGCAAGCAATGCAAGTGGACGCACTCATCCTCTGGACCGTGTGTAAAAGCCCCTGCAGCCAGCGAGGGCTGCTGACCCAGAGCAAACAACTTAACCAGCTTCAGTAATTATATTTGGGTCATTTTATGTTAAACCATGAAATCAAAAGCTCTGTTCAATTAGAATCTGAATCACTGTGGTGGCCGCTGGGACTTCCTCGGCACACAATCAGTCTGCAGAAGTGCCCAGAATTTGTTCTCTCCAGGCACAGAAGTTTCATCCATTTCCTTTTTAAACAGGCTACTCATCCGGTCCTCTTTGGAGCTATTCCATGAACCCCCTTGCTTTTTTCTGCAGATAAGTGTCAAGGGGCTTCCTTTGAAATGGACAGGAGAGAACATTGGACCCCTGTTTGCTAGTCTCACCCGTCCTTCAGTTAAGGTCCCCAGGAGGAGAAAAAACACAAAGCTTGGGGACAAAAAGCAGAGCCCTGTGCCATGCCCTGTGTTGTGTGGCAAGTCTGGGGTATGGCGGGAAAGGATCAAACAAGGGCCCAGGGTTCAGGATGGTATGTGTCCCTGCTGTGTCCAGATGGGCTAAGGCTTTGGAGCATGTATCACCTGTGCATGGGTCATCAGAATGCCAGAGAGTGGGGAGCGGAGGACGGCTGGCCATCTTAAAGGGAATGTAACAAAAACACAAGAGAGGAAGATGGGGTGGGGGCTTTGCTTATCAGTCCTCTAGGTTTGACAGCTGCAGGGCTTCACACACTGCACTGTGTTCTCTACACCTTCTGCTTGACATAGGGACCCAGGAAATCTGCAAGGAATGGCAATGGAGGACCATCCAAGAACTACAGATATGTAATGTTTTCTCCAAACTGACATATGAGAAAAATTAGGCATAAAAGATGGGAACAAAACAAATATACATGTAAGAACATCTTTGTTAAACTAGTCTTAGTACGTTTTAAAAGGGACACATTTCTCTCTAAGAACTTTACTCTAGAAATTATTCCCTATATTCTCCCAAAGGCAAACACTTAAATCTATATATAGATGGGGAAAAACCTGTTAATGATATATATTTATACAAAACCAGACAAAAACATTAATTTTCTGTCTTTACAATTTTACCCCCAATATTCCAGTATTTGTATTAGCTAATAACAGAAGGCTGGATGATGGTGGTGCTGCACACCTTTAATCACAGCTCTTGGGAGGCACAGACAAGTAGATCTCTGTGAGTTCAATGCAGCCTGATCTACAGGACAGGCTCCAACCTACACAGAGAAACACCATCTTGAGAAACCAATAAATAAGCAAACAAACAAGCAAAACAGAAAAACCAGGATCAGCAAGACAGCTCAGTGGATAAAGACCCTTGCAACAAGCCTAAGGATTTGAGTTTGACTCCCCAGTAGTCACATAAAGATGGAAGGAGAAAACCAACTCCTGAAAGTTGTTCTCTGACCACCACATGTGGGCCATGGTGTACGTGTGCACAAATAAATACATACCTAATAGGAAACTCTGCCTTCATAACCACACTGCAGTCACCGACTTCAGCAAGGCACTTAAGTGTCTTCCTCTGGCCTTTAATGTTGCAGTTTTGCCATAAACCAATCATGTCCTTCCTGGTGTCATTTCTCTGGGCGAGGGTGGGGGGTACCTGTCCGGGATCAGGGTTGACTTCAGTTACAGGAGTGGCCGCTTTTTCGTCCGAAAGCCCTCTGCCTTGTGTGGCTGTCTCAGCATCTGTGGAGAGCTTCATACCCTTTTCTTAGCAGAAGCTGGTTAGTCTGTTCTTTAATCATGACTAGATCGGAGATGTGCATTCTCACCCAGAATGTGACAGGTAAAGCTGTGCCCATCTCAGGCATTTACCTGGAGGCACTAGTGTCTGGTGTTCTTGAATCTTACCAGGGAGGTTAATTCTGGTTCCATCAATGCTATCAGTTCCCACTGTTGTAATACTTCTTAAATGAATGGACAGATTGTGAGGAGACAAATGTATGTTCCCCAATCTTTCTTCTTCAAAGGGCTGAGGGAAAGTCACAGGAAGAAAGCCCTTATGGTGCAAATATGAGGACCCAAGTTCTGATAGTGGTACCCATATAAAATGCCAAGTATGGCGGCATAATCTTGTAATCCCAGAGCAGAGTAGAGATGTGAGGATCCAGCCTCAACTGCCAACCAGCATAGCCAATAAAGAAAACTGCAATTGAGACAATAAGAGTCTTAAAAATTGAAGAGCAGAACAATTGGAGATGACATGTGACAGGATTTCAGACCACACACACACACACACACACACACACACACACACACACACACACACTTCTTCCTTGATTGTCTATCCATCGATGACTCTTACAGTATTACAGGTATACATGAACATGTTTGGAAGCCAGAGGACAACCTTAGCCTCATCTTCTATCCATTGATGACTCTTGACTCCTTTGACTTTTGTTTTGGGATGCAAACTGCAAAGTTTCAACTGCAACGGCATCCCCACATTACCAGGGGGAGCTATATTATCAAGGAAGACCTAGTCCTCCAACCTCTATTTATTTACCTAATAATCTATCTGCAGAAAGTACCTGTGATGTTGCTGTTCAGTTTTTCCTAAGACTCAGAAATAAATGCACATTGTCTCCATTACCTAGATTTTATAGCAGGATTAAATAATACATGCACACACAGATATACATCTTGATAAGGTGTGAGTATAAGCACGTGCTCACATGCATATGACTGTGGCAACCAAAGGACTACAAAGGAACATATAGACAAAAACACATCATTAATATCAGAGGAGAATGTTGAGGGAGAAGCAAGCTGTCACACAGAGCTGAAGAAACCATTGAACATGTAGAACACATTAAAAAAAAATAGGTGAGAAACTTAACAGTTGTTACACCACAAAAAAAAAAAAAGAGGAAATGGAGAAATTTCAAGATTTCTCCCGCTAGAGTCCCAAGAGGAGGGAATGAAGGCTAAGAATTGATATTCAGAAAAAGTAGTATAATGAACCCAAGTTTCTCAGAATCCTTGAAATGTTGCCAGTTGCACAAATAAAATTATACTTATGGCTGGGGAGATGCTTAGTCAGTAAACTGCTTGTCATATGCGTGTGAGGACCCAAGTTTAATCCCCAGAACCCACCTAAAGGGCTAGCCATTGTGGTCCATGCGTATAATTTCAGCTCGGGAGAGATGGACCGAGGAGGATCCCTGGGATCCATTTCTCTGACAAGCTCTTCTATTTGGAGAGCTTCAGATCAGTGGTCAACCCTGTCTCCTGAGGAATGAGGGAGGCTAAGGTTGTCCTCTGGCTTCCAAACACCCTCATGCATATCTGTAATGCTGTAATACATGTAAAGCTACATACACAGGAGCACACAGGGAGAGACAGGAAAAAACTATCATGAAACAACTGAGCATCGAGAATCCCAGGAGGAAAAGCAAGTTCCCACAAACTAGTCACAGCCATCCAGTGTCGCCTTAGTGAACCTGGAGCCAGGACGTGTATAACCCCGAAGCACCAGAGAACAGCTTGCCAGTCTCCTCTTCAGCATCTTCCGAGATAGAGATAAAATGAAGACACATCTAACAAGCCTAAGTCCAGTTATTAGTTCTCTAGGATCTACAGGAAGGAGGTGAGACTTCGGGTCAGGTGACAGGAGAGAAGGCCATGAGGACCAGTCTTGAGTCTCTAAGGGGAGCCGTCTAGCACAGGTGTTCTGGATACTAAACAGAAAGGGCTGACAGTCCCTGGCCCCTCAACTGCCCTGTGCATGAGTTACTGTGCCCAGCAGAAAGGAACTTTTCATCCCTGACAAAAGCCTCCAACTAATGTCCAAGGGTACCTCACATCAGTACACCCTGGCACCTAACTCCTGGGGCTAGATTTCTAACTGGAGGCCATCCTCTCTGAAGCTGGCTGATCCATTGGGAAGTTCATCTTTAGCTGCTTTGTGAATCTTAGTTCCTTGCCTATCTCACTGTTGAGAAATTTCCAACTCTGAATTGAGAAAAATCATCTACGATACAGCTTCCAACCACCACATCCACTGCCTGCTCTGAGCACTGTTGTCTCTTTGGGATGAGGTAGTGTCTAGATAGCTTCCCTGCCCCCTTTTCTGACATCATTATCCCGAATAAGCACCTAGTCTGAAATGACAAGATCCAGGCAGACATGACACCCCACAATGTTTACTCTCTGTAACACTGTGATTTTATTGTGTGTCATAATTGTTGGTTATATCCTTCCTCCACTCTGTTTGGAAAGTGCAGAATAGATTAAATGATACAAGTATTTCCTTTGGGGTAAGGATCAAAATAAATGAAAGTGTACAAATAAAAAGCTATTTGGACTTTCTGAAAGGAAAGGAAATAGTTCTAGAAAATATCATCTACGAAGAAATACGAGATAATCTGTAGATACATTATTGTGACTAATAAATAAGATTTGGCAAATCTTGTGATATAAGCCCATATTCAAAGTTTTAATTCATTTATATTCTACAGCAATAAAAAATAGAGGCCAGGCTGGGAAGATGGCTCATCAGATAGAAGTGCTTGCCATCAAGCCTGCTGTAATTCCCTGGCCTCACATTGTAGAAAGAGAGAACTGACTTCCAGGAACTGACTTCCAACTTTCATGTTCCCACTATGGCATGCACATACCCCACTATCACATACACTAAATGAACGCATTAATATAAAAAGGTAATTTACATAATTACAAATGAATCTGAAATAGTGTTCTATAAAAAGGCCATCTCAGAAGAGATGTGTGATATGTTTTGTGAAGATATTAAAGGTCTAAATAAAATGAGACAACATTTTTTCAAAGTAAATACTCAATATTCAACACATGGTTGTGCGAGTTGGTCTATAGGCTTGATGGAAGTTTTCATAGACTTCACCAACTCTGTCTAGAATTAAGATTTCTGAAACCCTCACAATAAGAGCAACGTGGAAATGATTGTCCCCCTGGGAACTGAAGCTGGCTATAGATCTGAAGTGGCGGTGGTGACCAAGCTGTGTTGTAGGGTAATAATCAGAACTGTGCTGCAGGTACACAAAGGCAAACTCAGAGCCCAGACACATGCAAAAGAGGTGGGTCCTATGGAAAACTTTCTTAGAACAAACGAGCATATGACCACTAGATTGTAAAGGACCCCCCCTTCTACCTCCTCCCCATGAAGCAGGACTCCAATCACACAGGACAGTTGGAAAGTTACTAAACTAACCTCCCCCTCACAGGTACCATCACCTCACCTCTGCCTCATTCGTTCCTAGGGTTACATCCTTTCATCTCCAGGCTCTACCAGTAAGGGATGCTAAACAAGACTCAAGGATACAGAAAAGATGGTTGACCTGCCCCCTCCTTGTTAACTCATTACCCTTCATCCCTGTGTCTACTTTTAAAACTATGTTATCAGAATTCTTCTTTACCATTAAATTTTAAATTCCACAAATAACTTTCGCATGAAAGAGTGGTCTCTCAGAGACAGGGACAGGAGAACCACTGCAAATCTAGGCCATCCTGGTCTACAAAGTAAGTTCTAGACCAACCAGGACTATACAAAAGCAAGAACCATTCTCAAACAGCCAAAATACAACACAATGAAAAAAAATATTGGTTTTTAAAACCTCAGAATACTTAGAGTCACAAAAAGGCATCAATGTTAATTCTACAATTTTACTTGCAAATCAATTTGCTGGTGTTTCCCTCCAGCAAGCTGCATAATGTGGCTGCATATTGTATTACAAACAGATTTTTTCCAAATAAACACTCAGTTTCACGACTCCAAATAAACCATCCTGAGATGTTGGCACTTGATTACTTGAAGATAATAATAATTATTATAATATTTCCCAAGGGACCAATAATCTCACAAATTAAATTCAGTGAAATGTAAACTTGTCACCATTATCTTTCATTATTGCTGAACAAGGCCAAGAAAAGCACAAGTGGTTGTGGGTAAAGTCAGGTGTGCCATCAGGGCTCAACAGTGACCACATGGAAGAGTCCCTGCCACTGAACACCAGCACCTGGCTCAGACTTTACCAAAACAAACCTTGGGGAGGGGAGAAATTTGCATCAGGCTCTAACTGGTGATGCTCCAACATCCCAGGATGTGGGCTGTTCAGAGGCAGATACAGGCAGGTACTTTGTGTCACCTTCATTAGTTTTTCAGGTCTGCTCAAGGTGGATGGATTGTTCTGACATTCACAGAAACCAGATTTGGTTCCATGATTTTCTCTATTATATTCCTCTTTTTAATAGTCGTCACTTATGTCATTATGATAGCCATGTATTTCCTTTTAATCATGTTGTGTATTGTTGGTTTTGGTACTGAATAGCCTCCTGCTTTTCTGGTCTAAGCATTAAGAGTGAGAAACCACCTTCTTAGTACTGTTTTGACTGTTTTACACACACACACCTATGCCCTGCCTTCATTTACTTTTTAGTCCAATGTCTTCGGTGCCTCGAGAGCTCTACTTTGAAGTATTGATTATTTATAAAGGTGTTACTCAGCTTCCAAGTGTGTGAGGAGCTTACTGCTACTTTTCCTGGTATATTTTCTACATTGATTGCATTGTTATACTTTCCCTTTGAATTCTGACATGTCAAGAGCTGACGAGTCAACGTCCTGTGTAGTACTAATAACATAACAGCAAAACCAAGTCAACTGAAAAACGGTGGCATTTCTTGGACAAATAAACAGGAGATACAAAGCAAGCTGCAAGAACCACACCTGAAGACAAGATTAACGCATAGAGGTGTAACTAGGACCTGCAGGCATCATCGAGTGAAATCACAAGCTGGAGGGAATGTGTAATAGCAATTACGATGAAACATGTGCCCGGGTGTGACATAGTATGGGTGTGAGAACACTTAGAGCCACACCTACCTAAGTGCTCATGGCAGAAAGCTAAGTTCATTGCCTTGTGCTGGTAAGGGAAGGAAAGTAGAAAATGTCGAATATAGTCAAAATGCTGCACAACCCAAATCACTCTCCATGATTAGTCTTTCCCAGGGACTCATCTGGGAGTGGGCTGAGTTGGAGGTAATGCCATTGCTGGGCACTGTTAGCCCCCTCTATTATCCAGTGAAACCAAAGAAGTACTTGTGAAGGTCACATACCTCTGGACATGAATGCACTCAAAGACTTAGCTCTAATCTGAAGATTATAGGAAGCATCCCCCCCCCCGCCCCCACCATCCTGCCTACATACCAGCAGCAGTAAATTAGGAAGAGTATTGTGGAAATCCAAGGACTCCAGAGGGGACAAAAACAAGGACATTGGGAGCCTTCTCATACTCTCAACTAGCTGTCATCCTAATTGTCCTTAGCACTCTGAGGACTTTTCTTCCAGTGTTACCTGCCTAGTTCTTCCTTTGTAACTCATTGGAATCACTTTACTGAGGCACATGTGTGGGTAAACAGGTTCCCAACACTGTACAATTCCAGAATCCAAGGCAAGGTGTGGTGCCATCCAGTGTTCTCTTAGAATCTATTCTAGAAGACGTTCTTGAAGTCCTCTCAGGGCAGTTACTCTGAGCACTTTATATGCATGAAACGATAACTCTTTCTGCCAGCCACCTGAGTTCTGTCTCCCCCAAATCACAGAGTCTTATATTAGATACAATGATGCTGGCCAATAACAAGGATTTCTTATATGCTAGCTCAGTCTTAATTATCAACCATAACTACTAATCTATATATTTTATAAGGACTTATCAAGGACACTGGCCTTAAGCATCCTGTCTTCATGGGATCACATGGTGACTCTGTCTCTACTACATTTCCTAGAATCCTCCTGGACTCCTAGCCCCACCTATCTTGCTTTCCTATTGGCCAACAGTGCTTTATTTAGCAACCAATAAGACAAACATATACATAAAAGGACTTCCCCCATCATATGCATTCTAGTTCACTAAAACAGGGATTCATGGTTCAGAGGTGTTCTGAAAACTGTCATTAGTCATAGTTCCTGAGAAATAAAGCACTCTGAATAAATATGTATAAATCAGAAACATAATTCCTCATCTGTATCTCAGCTCAATTCTATGTATAATAAATTATTTCCATTCTAAACTGATGTTATATTGTGACCTGAAAACGTGCCTGTTCTAATATGAGTACCATGTCATGATTGTTCAAAGATTCCCCCATCCTTAACTGGTTTCCTTAAATGTCTCCCTTTTAAAAGCCTCATCATTCTATCAGTAAATTTTGGTATTATTTTGCCTTCTCTAGTTCTTTATTTTTTTTAGCTGTGTGTCTATGAAACTGTAGGTGCATATGCATGCTTTCAGATGCCTGAAGAGGACATCAAGTCTCCAAGAATTATATTACAGTCTGTTGTGAGCCTCCTGCTATGAGTTCTGAGGGCTGAACTCAGGAAGAACTGCAAGCAGTCTTAGCACTGACCCATCTTTTCAACCTTCCTTCAAGTTCTTGTTTCTGAGTTTGCCACTAAATAGGTCTTTTGTCATAGCATCTGACTTTAAGTATATCACTGTGTTTGTGCATAGAGGTCTTCATTACATTTCTCCAATGAGGACATCTCATCTGACCTCTCTAGGAAAAAAAGAAAACTCCTAAGCAATCACTGAATTCACATGTCCCAGGTATTAAGTATAATTAATTCACTTGACCCTTGATTATTGATTTTAATTGGTATTACTTTTCAAATTCATTTTTCATACTTTCAAGGAAAAAGAATGTCTCCAAAATCCATCTGGGGTTAACTTGAGGGATAAAATCAGGGTTGTTATCAGTTGAATGATAAGGTATTCTAGGAATAAGACACATGAGCAAGACAGTTGTTAAGTCTGAATTTTGGAAGCTGAGAATAGCATCTCATGTCTACACCCAGGGCCCTGCCTCCCTGGTTCCAGAAGAGAACAGCATCTCATGTCTAAACCTAGGGCCCTGCCTCGCTGGTTCCAGAAGGCTGTCTGCTAAAGCAAGAAAGGCACCCTGGAAGGTGACCAGCCACATCTTAGGGATGCCAAAATAAAGGACCACCTTACATTCTTCTTTTTAAAAAAATTTAGAGAAGGTGCCAGTTAGGATTCAGCTTGAGTCTGATATCAGTTAGTGGACTAATTCTGTGATATGTGATAGAACAGAAATTCATAGATGTGGGAAAGGCATATATCATGTGGAGAAGGCATATTCATGAAGGAAAGGGTAGCAGCTTTTATCAGAATAGAGATAAAGAGGTCAAGGCACCTCAGCCACACCACCACGTATCTTTTGGTTACCATTTTCTGAATGGTCTCACAAGCCACTTAAATTCTTATGTTGATGGAATAAACAGGATCACAGACAAACATGGTATTTTCAATGTCTTCCAGGAGATGTAGGAACACATTTCCTGTTCCTTAAGAAATAAACTCTGACACAGTTTTACCAAAATGTGCTGCAGAAAAACATGTAATTCACTTGACGTAATTCACTTGACATAATTAGGTATCGAGTTGGAAATCTTTTCTAGAATCCTGGCTTGTTGGTACTGTGTCTCAACCTACACAAACTCTTCAGCCATGTCCTAGGTAATCTAGTCCAATGTACTTTGCATAATCTAAGAATCACTTCTGCTTCTCCTTGACATTACACTGAGCTACTCTTCTCTCCAAGTGAGGAGTTGACTGATTTACAACAAACCATTGAGGGATAACTGTAATTATTGAAGACAACCTCCTTCTCTTGTATCTAAACGTGCTTTCTTGTTACCACTGTCTGTTGTCTCTTAGTTTGTAAAATAAATCTTCCCCATTCTTCTCATGGTGACATGCCAAGCCTGTGAAAGCTTTTACCCTGTGCCCTTGAAACTTTCAGTGACTGCTCTACATATAGCAAATATGTCATAGTTAAATTCTGAGTAAAAGATTGGTCACAGCAAGTATCTCCAGGGCTGGTATTGGTTCACAGATCACATCAGCCTAAAGAAAGTAATTACCTTTCTTTGGGCCAGCAAAACTTGATAAATTATAAAAGCTATCCCGGGAAGTGTTGCCATCACCCAGTTTCAGTAATAAATCAAGTAGGCAAGCTCATCTAAGTGACTTCATTACTGGGTGTGCACTGAGAAAATGACTTTCCACATTAGCGTCGCTTACCTAGAAACTGAATGGACATGAGAACACAGAAAACATGATTTTAATGTAATATTGCTTCCATTGATATATAATTGGCATTTTAAAAACTAATTTGGGCAACATACTTGGATTTGTTTTTCCTTCGGTGTGTACTTACTCCCTTTCCTCTGCCATGATGCTTTAACAGGACTTTATGATTGGCATATGATGTCATACAGAAGTCCCACCTGGATATGGGGATCATCTGCCTGTACTTATTCACTTCTAGAATGCTCACAACCTCTCACCCCAAATCACCCTGCTTCTCTTGCTTCCTGTGTTCCTGTACAATTCTGAGGGTCTGTCCTGAATGCCTGCTTGCTGAGTTTCAGACAGAACTCAGTATCATAACTGTTTCATGGGGCATCTGAAATTGAGACACCCAGCTTCCTGAATCATATCAGAGTACATGATATTAACATGGCTTACCACTGTCTTCATCCCTTGGAGAGGACAGTGTCCAGGGGATTTCTTCACTATATTGTAACTTTCTCCTTTTCTTGGGCTACTCTTTGGAGGCTGGCCGCTATGTGTCATTCACCTCTGAGACGAATAAATGAAGCCATATATATGTGTAGTCTATACAGTATATATAATAAATTATATGATATATATATATATATATATAGTCGTTCAATAAAGATCATTAGTCACTTCTTATCCATTTCTTTTCTATTTGATCTTGTCTTCACATTAGCATGAACTCAAGGGTGTTTACTTTATCCTATGGATTAGTTTTATCCAAAGTTTTTTCAAGTTCTTTTTGTCATTTTAGTTGGGTTAACTGTCTTTCTTTATGAGTCTTTTATCAATGCATGTATTACATACATTCGGTTTCTGCTCATTTGTTTCTCTAAGCTCTTAATGATGTATTTGATTAACAATTCCTAATTACCATTAATCATAATTTATTAAAACATGCCATGAAAATTAACAACTTCATGAGATTTTCCTTTTGAAGCAGAAAAATTTCACAGACTAGCAAAAGCTTCTGTCACCTCATAGAATGTTGAAAGGCAGCCCCAAATTCTCAGACTAAACATCCAACACTTTCCACAAGATATATAATAAAAAATGGGGGAAGTGTTGTTCAAGACCTTCCAAAGTAGACACAAAAAAGTGTTGTCCAACACTTCCTACAATAGACATACACACACACACACACACACACACACAAGAAAAACAGTGTTGTCCATCATCATGTTATACCTTTAAGACCGACATCCTGGTCAGCACAAAGTAAGTTTCCACAGATACAGAAAACAAAATGAAAAAAAACAAAACAAAACAAAAAAATCCTTCTCAAATCAAGGCTTACACATTCAGAAAGCTAAAGAGTTCTGCAAACAATTTAGTAATAGAACAAACTAGCAACAAATGAAAAGTTAATTATATTTTTACATAATAATGATGCATACATGACAGTGTTTAAATATGACATGATTGAATATGAAATAGTAAATAATTTCGATGAAAATGTGATAGCCACAGAGCCCCGAAAAAACATTACTAACACAAATTATTTACATATAAGTTACCTGGATAGACATACCATGTTCATGGATAGGATAAACCAATGCTAAGAGAAAGGTATAACTTACAGTAACAAAAGGTCCAATATATGGTGTGGTGAGTATGGAGAATACTTCTGTATTGCACACCCTAATTTTGCTAAGAAATTTGATCTGATACATTTTCAGTGCATGTGTGCACACATACAGAAAAAGGGAGAGAGAGAGAGAGAGAGAGAGAGAGAGAGAGAGAGAGAGAGAGAGAGAGAGAGAGAGAGGAGAGAGAGGAGAGAGAGAGAGAGAGAGAGAGGGAGAGGAAGCGAGAGAGAGAAGGGTGAGAGAGAGAAGAGGAGAGAGGAGAGGCGAGAGAAGGAGGAGAGAGGGAGAGAGGAGAGAGAGAGAGAGAGGAGAGAGGAGAGAGAGAGAGAGAGGAGGAGAGAGGAGAGAGAGAGGAGGGAGAGAGAGAGAGGGAGGGAGAGAGGAGGGAGGGAGAGAGGGAGAGGGAGAGAGGGAGAGAGAGAGAGGGAGGAGAGAGAGGAGGGAGGAGAGAGGAGGGAGAGAGAGAGAGGGAGGGAGGGACGAGAGAGAGGAGGGAGAGAGAGAGGAGGGAGAGAGAGGTAGAGGGAGGAAGAGAAGAGAGGAGAGAGAGGGAGGGAAGAGGAGGGAGGGAGAGAGGGGAGGGAGACGGGGACGGGAGAGAGAGAAGGGAGGGAGAGGATGAGAGGCAGAGAGAGGGAGAGAGGGAGAGAGCGAGAGAGGGAGAGAGAGAGAGAGGAGAGGGAGAGAGGGAGGAGGAGAAGAAGAGGGAGAGAAGGGAGAGAGGAGATTTAGGGAAGACGGGAGAGAGAGAAGGGGGGAGAGGAGGGGGAGAGAGGGGGGGGAGAGAGGGAGGGGAGGGAGGAGAGAGGAGAGAGAGAGGAGAGGCGAGGAGGGGAGAGGGAGGGAGGGAGAAGGAGGGGAGGGAGGAGGAGAGGGAGGAGAGGGAGAGAGGGAGGGAGGGGAAGAGGGAGGAGGGGGGAGATGAGAGAGGGGGGACAGAAGGAGACGAGGTGAAGGACAAAGGGGGAGAGGACAGAGGGAGAGAGAGGACAGAGGGAGGGTGAGGACAGAGGGAGGGAGTTACAGAGGGAGGGGAGGACAGAGGAGAGGAGGAGGAGGACGGAGGGGGGAGAGAGGAGGGGGAGAGAGGGAGGGGGGAGAGAGGGAGGGGGAGAGAGGGAGGGGGAGAGAGAGAGAAAGAGAGAGGGAGGGGGAGAGAGGGAGAGAGGAGAGAGGGAGGGAGAGAGAGGAGGGGAAGAGGAGAGGGAGAGAGGAGAGAAAGGAGAGGGAAGAGAGAGAGAGGGAGAGAGAGAGAGGGAGGGAGAGAGAGAGAAGAGGAGAGGGGGAGAGAGGGAGGGGAGGAGGGAGGAGAGGAAGAGGAGAGGGGGGGAGAGAGGAGGGAGGAGAGGGAGGGGGAGAGAGGAGAGGGAGGGAGAGAGAAGAAAGAGGAGAGGGAGAGAGAGAGAAAGAGGAGAGGGAGAGAGAGAGAAAGAGGAGAGGGAGAGAGAGAGAAAGAGGAGAGGGAGAGAGAGAAAGAGGAGAGGGAGAGAGAGAAAGAGGAGAGGGAGAGAGAGAAAGAGGAGAGGGAGAGAGAGAAAGAGGAGAGGGAGAGAGAGAAAGAGGAGAGGGAGAGAGAGAAAGAGGAGAGGGAGAGAGAGAAAGAGGAGACGGAGAGAAAAGAGAGAGGAGAAGGTAAAATATACTAACTAGCTTTATTGAGGTAATACTTTTTATTTTTCTTTTGCAGAATTTTTACATCTATTCAATGAAAATATAATATTGCAATGCATACCTATATAAAACACAACTTTGTATTCATTAAGGGTACATTAGTTTTATGAAGCACAACTCAGTGTTGGAATGATTTTTCTAAAACATATCCAAGCATATTAACAGGGTAACGTACAACAAACCACATAGAAAATATGCAGATTAAAAAGCAAAAAGAGTGGAAATACTATTTTAGCAAAGATTGATGAGCCTCTTTTAAAATTTTTATGGGATTAGAAGGAACCAGAATAATCAATCCAATCTTAAAAAGAATAAAGCCAAGGAACTTTGTAAACTGTTAGCCCAGTGTAAATTGTTAGCCCAGTGTGACCAAGGACAAGGAGAGCCACCTAGGGTAAATGCCATAGGGAAGTCATTCAGAACCATCCCAGATCACAGTCACCGCCTTTGCAATCAACTCTACTGTGACTCACTGGAGGAGGGGGGCTTTCATAAGCAGATATCTACTGATTGCATACGGAAAACGTGATTCACCCTTATACTGAATTTAAACTTCACTTGTGAGAGCTCACAGATATAACTATAAAAGCTAAGCAATGATATTCCCTGGTGAAAGGAACACAGGGTGTTATTATAATCTTGGGAAAGGAGGTTTCTTCCAGAATACTCAAGTGTAGCAACCATACAGTCTTTTTTTTTTTTTCCCAAAAGGAGGAGGAGGAGTTTTATCAGTAAACTCTTTAATGTCCGTATATTCCCTAAACTCACTCAATTTTAGGCTCTGCACTAAACTTTGTGACTTTATCCCATTTATCTAGAGCTTACCAAATGTAAAACGAGAACACATGGCTAAATATTAGCATCCCCTGTGTCTTATCCACTGTTATTCCAAGATATTAGAGACATTTTCTTTCACCCAGATACTGAATTCTCTTTAAATTCAAAATGATGTTTAAGCAACACTTCCAGATATAAAATTCTACAGACTGTTGAATGGCTGGGAATCCCTCTGCAAAGTCCCTAACTTCCCAATAGGGTATCCTGTTTGTTGCCTCCAAATAACAAGTTTCCAATAGCATTAGTGTCACCATTAAAACCACCAACTGTACTGAGCACTGGATCACAACAGCACAATGTTAGCTACACTTCACACATCAGACACAGTTACAGCAACTTGTCCAAATGGCTGCCCACTCATGTCCCACATGAAAATGATTTTTACATCACTGGAAAAAAATATTTTAATACTTTATAATACTTTATACTCTAAATGCAATCCTGGAATATTATGTATTTAAGCAATATACATATACTTTTAATTGCCCATAGCTTTATAAATTATATAAAAAATAGAAATGGAAATGAGATGGAAAAGGGGAAGGTTAAGAGTTTTTACTCCTTGGTACTTGAGGTCCTAGGGTTCAAACCCAAGAGCACTTGCTTGCTAGGCTAGCACTCTTACCCAGGCCACACCCCTCACCCTCCTACCTGCATTTGATGCATCCTATGAACTAGGGATTGCTCTAGTCATGCTGACAGGACTTGATCCATATTTTCACACAGACACTAACACGGTACCCAAGCAACACAGGCAAGCTGTCAAACAACTACTAAAGGTTTTTCTAATTCAACTTTTTAAAATTGTGTGTCTATATGTGTACCCTCCTGTGTGTGTGTGTGTGTGTGTGTGTGTGTGTGTGTGTACCTCCCCCCGTGTGTGTATATGTGTGCTCCCCTCTGTGTGTGTATGTATGTGTACATATGCCTCCTTGGGGTGTGTGTGTGTGTGTGTGTGTGTGTGTGTGTGTGTGTGTGTGTGTGTGTGCTTCCATGTCTCCTCTGTGTCTCTGTGTCTGCCTGTGTGTGCATACCTGTGTGCACACCTGTGTGTATCTCTGTATGTATATGCTCATGAATATAGGTACCTATGTAGGCCAGAGGTGTCATATCTCAATGAAGCTGGAGTTACAGCTGTTTGTGAGCCAAAATAGGTTCTAGGAACTGAACCTGGTAGTACAATCCCTCAGCTCCTAAACCATCTCTAGTCCTTGACTACTTAATTATTTATGATTTCCTCTTCAAAGCAGATAAGTGTGTTAAAAGAAACAAAAAGCTTTCTGTTTTGGAGAGGGTGTAGGAGGAATATGTTTGCTAAGAGAACATCAGCATATGTTAATTAACTATGACTCTTAGACCATTGTATGTCCATTGAAGTCAACTCAAAACACAAAGTCAAGAAGTGAGTGGCATGCTTGCCTGGACATGTAGTCCATTGGCACACTATTTCCTTCAGTGAACATATAACCAACAGTCTATTGTGACACTGTATTTCCTTCAATGGTGGTATAACCCATATAGCTTAGTCTGGCCCTCATGACCCTGTTACCCTTCCACCACTGTCTACTCCACAGAAGTCTCATATCCTTCTTTCATCTCAAGCCACCTAAATCCCTGGGTCACCCATCCAGAGGCTTCCTGGTCTCTTGTGAGATGGTCCCACTTTCTTCTCATCTTTGACAGTTCAGCATGGCTTCATTCTGTGGTCTCAGACACTGCCCACAACAGTCAAAGCAATTTATATACATGAGAGGGTCAAGTTCAACTTCCACTAGGCCCCTGTACCCTCTTCAGCAGAAGAGAAGCCCTAATCAACATCTTGTGTTCCAGGACACACCCCACATACACAGCACCAGTGGTCTCCATGGTAACCACAACACAACCAGGTCAAGGTTTTTCAATACCCAGAGTCCCAGGTGTCATACACATGAATGCATTTTGCATTGCTGAATGTGTGAGAGGGTTAAGTGTAGCTTTTCCTGCTTCCAGTGTGATTTAGACACTGCCTTGAAGCAATGACCTTCTCACTGACCAAGGTCCAGTGGCCCCTGCCATGAGCAGTGACATCTCTTGTGCACTCACAAGCTTTTGTTTTCACTTTCATCTTTGTAATGGTACCTACACATCAGTCCCTTGCATGATTCTCAAGAAAACAGTCACCAGAGGGCCCCTAGCAGGTGCTCTGTTAGCAGAGCCAATTTCTCAGTTCCTTCAACATCTTAGGAGTTATTGTTATGATTGCATTTCACACAAACGCCAAATCTGGTGACTTGAGTGTTAACCATTTTAAGTTATTGACAGCCACTCTTATATTTACTGACTGGACTCCTGCTCTTTGGAGACGGTGCCTGTCCTGATAAACACAATGCCTGAAAGGAATTTGGGTAGGAAACATTACAGTCTATCAACAAAGAAAGCCAAGACAAGAGATAGAAGAAAAAACCTGAGTCAGTATCTGATGCTGAGACCACAGAGAAACAGCACTTAATGGGTTGCTCAGCTACACTTCTCATATAACTCAGGGGTATCTGTCTATACATGGTACCATCCACAGAGGACTGGACCCTCCTACATCAATTAGAAAAGGAATCAAAGGTGCACACAGATCAGGCTGATGGAGACAATTCCTCAGTAGATTCCATCTTCCTGAGGGTGTCAAGTTGACAAATAAGATAAACCACCACAAGCCTACCCCTTGTCGACTTGACACACACATCAGTGTAAAGACATTGTCTCCTTTGTCTCCATCTCATATTAATATCACAATATAAAACACCATCATATTGTAAGTCCCAGAGTCTTAAAACTTCTATACATTGAAGTCCAAGGTCTCTTTTAAAATATTGTTTCTTAACTGTAGGCTCCCATGAAATTAAAATAAAATACTTTCTTATTCTAAGAAGGAATAAGCCAGGCACAGTTACAATCATATAAAAGCAAAACCAACATCTAACAATGTCACAAGTTTGCAGTCTGGTGTCTGGAACTAACTCAGGATATTCTGGGCTACAAAGGACTTGGGCAGCTGCAATGTCCCATCTCTACCACTCAGAATATAGGCAGTTATTCTGGTTAGCACAGGCTGGCTCCATTCCCCACCTGACACAGTTCTTGATGGATGTCCCTCAATTTTAGCAGTTCAAATATTCTGGGGTCTCACTATAACTAAGAATGCCCCTTGACCAATGGCTTCTCCTGGTCTTTTACAGCACTAAGTTTCAGCTTCTCTTTGAGGCCCATTCAATCCTGAGGTCTCTATTGCAACTGAGGCTGCACTTTGACCAATGACTTCTCACAGTGCCAAGCCTCAGTAGTTCTCCATGACCTTTTAAGTTCTGCAGCTTTCATCATGCCATAAAAAAAAAAACAGTACCATGTGAGAGACTGTTACACCTTACCAAGTTCAGCCACAAGCTTGAGAAGCAGATTTGCTCTTCTGGACCACAGATTTTTTTCCATACTGACCCCAGGGAAATACCCTCAGATTTCACCTCAGTGGCTCTGATTGCCTATTAATCACAGCTGATTTTTTTAGTCCCAGATGACCAGTATCTATTGTTTCAGCAAAGCAAGGGTTTGACTTTCACAATTCTTAATAAAAAATATACTACATAAATATGTCAAATGTGTCTTTGAGGGACTCTCAAACATCCCTTTGAAACTTCACAAGCCAGGCCACCATCATCTCCATTTCTCTAAGCATTTTTATCTTCCATGCTCTCACAGAACAGTCCATTAAGTTCTAAACACTCATCTTTTCTAGCCAAATGTTTCAAGTGTTTCCACAATTCCAGCCCCAAAACATGGCCAGGTCCATCAGAGCAGCATCCTGCATCCCTGGTACCAATTTCTATTCCAGTTTGCTTTTCTGCTGCTCCGATGAACCACTCTGACCAAAAGCAGTATGAAGGAAGGGTTTACTTTAACTTACAGACTGTAGTCCATTCTCAGAGAAGTCCAAGACAGGAACTCAAGGCAGAAACCGGAACAAAGGCCATGGAGTTATCACCACTACTTCCTGGCTTACTTTTATACCTTTCTTACAGTTGTCAGGTGCAACTACCTAAAGATGGCACTGCCTACAGTGGGCTGGATCCACTTACATAAATTAGCAATTAATAAAATTCCCCTGTGACATGCCCACAGGCTGATCTGATGGAGGCAATTCCACGAGGGATGTTTCTCTTCCAGGTGTATCAAGTTGACAGCTAAGATCAGTCCCTGCCAGAATCAGTCTACTATTGAGTTCTTCTTTTGAAGAATATCTCCACAAGTTTAAATGTCAAGGGACATGGGGACTGATGAACACCTTTATACTTCTGAAACTTCAGGAAACAGAACAAAACTCCAGGCAACAAGCAATAGAAAGGCTTTGGGCTCACACCTCCCCTGGGCGTGCAATAGCAGAAGATCAAAAGAAGTTTTCTTTTCATGGCAAAATGTTAACCCTAATTCACCGATCATGTATGAAGACATCTGTAGGCTTAAAATGTGCTCTTTGTCAATATCCACAAACTCCAACCAGAGGTGGGGACAGAGTATGGGGATATGACATGGCCCCAGGCCTTAAGAGCCATCACAGCAATACTACTAGCTCACAAACTAGGGGGAACTTGTGTCAGACACACTATTTCCCTGAGGATAATGGTGTGCTCATCAAGACACCAGCTCAGATTCCAGGGACCCTCAGAGAATTGCAAGCTACATAGCATGCAGTGTGATACCGATCAATGCCCTGGCCTCAGTGGATTGAAAATACCAACTCAGTAAATGTCTCTTTATTCCCTCTCCCCTTCATGTGAAGAGAGGGTGTCTGGCTGGGCTTGAGCATGTTTGCCAGTGTATGAGTACTGTCTACCTTCTCAGAGATACTTTACCGTACAAGCTAGTCACTGAGGTTGAAATGAGACAAGAGAATCATTTATAAGCAATTCAGAGAGTTTAACTCAGATCTCCTAAATTACTGTGCTATTAATTGCCAACTCAACTTGATCTAGAATAACCAAAGAAAGAAGACCCTGTGCATGCTTGTGAGGGATTATCTAGAGCTTGGTTAATTGGAGTAGGAACACCCTTAACTATGGCAGCATCCTATAGGATGAGGTCCTGAACTAAAGAAAAGGGAGGAAGATGGCATTTGTCTTTTAACTAAGAATTAAATGATACAATGTGGCCATCTGCTTCCTTCTCCCTTCCCCAGACTTCCCCTGCCATAATGGAGTGGACTCCAACTGTGAGCGGAAATAAAAATCCCTTCCTTAAGTTGCTCTTCTCAGAACAATGAGACAAATAACAGATAAAATTACAAAAGTAGTTTCATGTGAACAATATCATTCCATAAATCGTAGAAATTTTTAAAAAACAAATACGAATTAAGGAAATATAAGCCAAAGGAAAAGCTTGGGTAGAAAAAGAAGCCTTGATTTCTTCTGCAGCAGTTAGAGTAGGGAGTAGCTGTGGCTGAGTGGTCAGCACACCCAGAATAAAACAACAGGTTCTTGAGATAAGCCAATGGATTGTGTTTGGTTTTGTGTTTGGTACTAGAATAATAAATAAATGGAAATCTTGGGCTCATAGCTATTTGGGGAATTTTTTAGCCATGTCCTTATAATGTCTGTATAATAAATTCAAGAATTGTTCACTAATATTTTCTATAAGGCACATTAGTTCATACCAACCACTTGACATCAAAGCAATGCTTTTGAAGACTAAGTCACCCACGAGTTAAGTGCTGCAGCTTGTTACATGGGAACTAGTTTGATCCAAGAATAAAATTTAGATTATCTAGATCTAGAAAAAACAAAAGCCCACGATCCACTCATCTTAAACAAAGGCAGAGGGTATATGTCCTAATCTCTCTCTTTTTAAAATAAAGTTTTTAAAGTAGATACACAGGTGGAATCTACCACCACTCAGCAGAATATTCTGAGATGAGGTTTGCCTCGGATGCCTCATGCTGCCCTAGCTGAAGTTCTAAGCAACACCTATGGAATGTTAGCAAAGTCCGGAGGATGGAAGATGAAGAAGGCATGAATCACCAAGGAAGAGGAGGAAACCATTCTACCCACAGCTCCATTCTTTGGTGTGTGTAAAAATATCTACTTGGGCATGGTACTGGGCATGACCCCTTATTACAAAAAATCATGTTGGGAGACAAACATGTGTGCCCCATATTATATACAGTGGTGAGGAAACCTACCATTGGGATTGTTTATCGAGTTCCATTCAAGGAAGTCAGGAGAAACCAAAGCCCTGACTCCCATGGTAAAAGGTGTTGACTGCCTATTCTGGTACATTTGAACTCTGTAACATTCACCCCAGTTGGAATACTGACTGACAGTTAAGTGGCCCTTGTTCCCAAACCTGTGGATAGTAATTGAACTTGTAACTGAATAGACATTATGGAAATCCAGGGACAGAGATACAGAAAGGATGATGTTTCTGTAAAACGCAAATTGAGTTCAATCTCCACTACAAAGCTGAGTTGCTGAAATCATTGCTTGTAGATTAAATAAAGGCAAATTAGGAACTCTGGAGAGAAGCTCAAGGGTTTGAGGATTTCTGTGCTGAGACCACTTCACACATGACTATGCATTTTTTGTTCTATCTTGGTTTTTGTTTTTGACATAGGATCTTGTCATGTAGCCCAAGCTATATTCACAGTGATCCCCCTGCCTCAGCCTCTTGGGTTGACCGCACACATCACTCTGCCCCACTTATAATTTTAAGTTCTTACTCCTTGTAGACATGCAGTGGGGGAGGTGTGGATGGATAATGCTTTGTAATTGTGGTCTATAAAAATGTGTAAGCACCAATCCAGGCAAAACATCTAAGTGTTGTGTCCCCTGGGCAGTGGACCCAAGCAAAACATCTAAGTGTTCCCTCAGTATTCTCCTTACAATCTCCCACCTAAACCCCTCCACAAATGTCTCCTGCCTTCACTTTCTCCACCTACATCATAAGCAATGCACTACTCTAAGAGGTGAAATTGTATCATCCTTTGAGGACTTGTTGCCCTGCAGAGATCTGGCTTCATGAATCAGGAGTTGATGCATTGGCCCAGATTCCCATGCTCCATTCAGTGCTCTTCAGTCTCATCTTTAAACTTGAATTCTGAGGCAGGCACCTGATCAAACAGTGGAAGAGTGGCAAGCATGCACTTGCATTCCAGCCTTGCCTACACATACATAGAATCAAGCTGCAAGCACAGACAGCCGAATCTATACAGGCTTTGACTACACAGGAGCAAGCACCTTGGGGGTCCCTCGAGTGGATTGGTGAGAAGGCTACAGCTGCCGCCACAGCCCTAGCCAAGGACAGGAGAGGTCTTTACATGACCACAAACCAGAATGCCAGGACACATGGGTGGGGCTGGCTGCCCATTCTGACCAGAAGGCTCTCTTCCTGCAAAGCCATGCCATTAGTTCTCCACACTGGCCTCCAGTGTGGAGCTTCCAACACACAGACAGTAAAAGTTATCACAAATGATGATGACATAAGAGTACACACATGGTTACTGCCACACAGAGTGTAAGGGAATCTACAGAAGCCTGGTGGTAGTGGCTCACATCTTTAATCCCAGCATTCAGGAGGGGAATCTACAGAACATTTTGATGAGTTTAAAATCTCTGGCTCAGAAGCTTGTAAATAACTGTCTACTGATGCAGAGCTACAAAAGTCTACCTTAGATGTAGAAGTTATATGTAAATATCTCCATAACCAATGGAAAGGAACACTGTTATTTTATTAGACCAGATAATTAGATGAACCAATCATTACCAGGATTTCTTGTTGGCCTGGAACTCACAAAGTAGGCTAAACTGGACAGCTAGCAAACCCCAAGGACCTGCCTGTCTATACCTCCCCAGGGCTAGGACTGTAAGCAAGTGCCATCATGATTAGCTCATTTTATATGGGTTCTGGGATCCAACTCTGGTATTCATGATTGTGTGGCAACCATTTTGCCAACTGATTGTTTTTATAAACCTTTTGCTTTTTTGTTTGTTTGTTTGTTTGTTTTCAGGGCTAGAAGTTGGACCCGGGACCTCATGCATGCTAATCAACCAAATTCTGAATTCTAAACCAGACCTTATAATGGGGGTGTCTTGGGCAATGTATCTGAAGAAATGCCAATTTAGAAATTAAGTCAAGAGGTGGGTAGAAAAGAAATTTTAAAATATGACATCACTCAAGTAGATACCAGGCCCCAAATTTTCACTGTTGATTACAAAGAAAGAATGTTTTGGTAAATAAAATTACAGTGTGAATAACAAACAGGCTGGTCTATATGGTTCTGTGTTTCTGTTCTTAATTCAAGATTACTAAAGATATCATGTTTTTTCCCTGAAGAATTCTTCCTCAGTAACATTCACCCACCAAGGTATCCCTCCATAGGGAATGGGCTCAAAAAAGCCAGTTCATGCACTAGGGATAAATACTGGTCTCTTCTTTCAGAGACAGTTCTTGATGATCCTCCAATAATAAAAAGAAAGTAATAGGGAAGACTCCAATTTGTTGTGGAATATTATTTTAACATGTGTTACACTTGTTTATGCTGTGAAACATTTGTTTAGTGATGAAAAGATGTGTTGCATTATTTTAGGTTGCATTTGTGTAATTCTGTGAGGTTGTGTTACTTTGCCTATCTAAAACACCTGATTGGTCTAATAAGGAACTGAAGGACCAGGAAAAGATAGATGGGGCTGGCAGGCAGTAAATGGGAGGAGAAATCTGAGAGAAGGAAAAGCAAGAAAAGAAGGAGAGGAGGACATCAGGGGCCAACCACCCAGCTACACAGCAAGCCATAGAGTAAGAAGTAAAGAAAGGTATATAGTATAGAGAAAGATAAAAAGCCAGGAGGCAAAAGGTAGATGGGATAACTTAAATTAAGAAAAGCCAGCTAGAAATAAGCCAAGCATTCATAAGTAAGAATAAGTCACCATGTGTGACTACTTGGGAGCTGGTGGTGGGCCCCCAAAGACTTCAAGAGCAAAGAGTAAAAACTAACAACAGCCATCTAGACCCTGTCCTAAACTGAATTATGTAGTTAGAAAAGCTATCTATAACTTGGTGCAACTATAAGTCATCAACACCTCAAAGCTAGTCTCAGCTTGGAAATATACCAGCGTAGGACATGTTTTGCCATCTCAACATCCATTGGGAAGGAATGAGGGGACAGGATGTCTTCCCTACCTCTGTCCACTCTCAATGTCCACTTTCATCACTGTCTGCACTGTCACCTCCAGGCCACCCTTCTTGTGTTTCCTCCACATACTTTAATATACACTGAGAATATTTCCCAGAGATGGAGTTAGAGTCATGAGTAGAGTCTCAACAACTGAAGCTCAGAGGCCAGCCTGAGCACATGGAGAATGTGGAAGAGTAACCTTCAGCTATACTCAGAGCCATTCTCTCTAAGCTTAGCTCAGTAACTGGTTGTGGAAATTGCGCTAATATGCTTCATCTAAAAAATAAACTTGTGTCTACCTGCTGCTGAGCCATATTGTGTGATCTGAGCTCATGCTGAGGCAGTCTGGGCAACACACATCTCTGCCAGGTTCATATTCAGCTCCTGCCATACCTGAGCCCAGCACTATAGGTTCAGAGTGTCTTCCAGGTTCTTCCTACAGCTTCCTTCATAATCAACCCCCTTTTCCCATCATTGTTGCTTAGTTGGGCATCTTGGCATCTTTAGGGATGTTACTGTAAGCTCAACATGGAATTTCACCAGTCTGTCTCCTCAAACTCTGGAACCAGATTTACCTATCTAAAGAAATTGCATGAGAATGACACAAGAGAGATCAACATCACTATCTGAGCAAGGACATGATCTGCCCAAAGTGGACTTTGGTAATACATAGCCAGCCTATTTATGTTTAAAGAGAACCCTGTTTTCCTTCCAAGAAAAGGCTAAAAACACTTATCAAAAGCTGTCTCATTTTCAGGGTGTACCAGTTTTTGAACCATAACACCAATCTTTTCCTTCCTAAAATTTGTGTTTCTGCTTGGCCTTGAGTCAAGTAAAGGACAGTCTTAAAAGAGGTAGACCAGAAGGCTATGAAGGCAATACAAAAAAAAAAAAAAAAAAAAAAAAAAAAAAAAACTCAATTCTGAGAATACACACATGATGATCATAGACATACTCGGGACTACACAAGTATTGGCATTTCAATGTTGAATACTCATTTAAGTAATGGCTTGCTCTCTCACAACCCCTTTCCTTATTCAGGAAATAGATCATCCATCTGAGCCCAGTAACTACTAAGTGCTTAATTGATATGCATTTTCTTTCTCTTTTTAAATTTAACCTGCATTAATTCTTTCTGACATGCATTTAATGGATTCTTCCAAGAGAAAAGCACTTTCAAATGTTGAGGTGGTTTCAGTAAGCAAATTATTTAATGATATATTTTTTAATTGTGTTCATGAGTATGTGTCTGCGTGAGAATCTGTGTACATGTGTGTAGTTGCCAATGAAGGCCGGAAGAGGATGTTGTGCCCCTGGAGTTGGAGTGACAGGTGGTTGTGAAGCTGCTGTGTGGGAGCTAAGAACCTAATTTGGGTTCTCTGCAAGATCAGCAAATGCTCTTAATCTCTGAGCCATCTTTCCGGCCCCTGAGAAATCACATTGTATAGAAAACAAGATCAACACTTGCTGTTATTACCACTAGTGCCACTGTAACCACCATCCTCATGTTAATGCTGCAACTAGGAAAATGCCTCTGAAAGAAAGTGGAACTATTCCTTCAGAACTTCCTCACCCTTCTCCAAAGCCTGAGACAGGTTTCTAATCAATAGCAAGGATGAGCTCTCTGCTTTCCTCAGGCTGTCACATCATAGGTGCCTTTGACAAACCCACCACATTCCTGTGATTGTTGTCTGCCTTGGCATAATTCAGAAATGCCAATTAGTGTCCTCTGAAATCCAGTTCTCTGCCTTACAAATATCTCGGTCTCCCTGGTGATGGCTATGGATTTCTCTACCTCTTACAAGGAGATTAAATAAGGCCTCGAGAGGATTCATGCTACCTCCAGCTTTTGGTCAACCAAAAAGATGCTCTCCTGGGAACCCATTAAAAGACTCAGAGTAGAAAAGTCCAGAGCTCAGGCACCACAACAAGTAGCAGCCTGCTCCAGGGACTGTCTGGAGTACTGGCCCTGTGATTCTGACTTCTGTCCTACATGAAATGGCATTTGTCCTGCAGCCTCACCTTCCTCATTCCCCTGTAAGTTGCTGAAGTGACTGTGTTTGCCTCCAGCATCTCTGGATCAATTTACAAGACTGCATCATGACTCTTCCCTTTGTCTTGTAAAGTAACAATTTCTAAAGCCACTTATTTAATTTTGCATTTGACATGAAAGGAAGAGTAAGTATTATTTAAAATACCTGCTGAACAGGTAATAAGGTCTGTGACTCCTTAAATCCATTCATGATTTCTCAAGGCCTCTGGAGTCTGAACAGTTGCACACAGTAAAACACTTTAACTTCCTTGAACCACCCTTGATTGTTGTCTAATAGAGCAAGACACTCCTCAGACATCCTGATTACATTATACAGAAAGACTGTATTTAATGCACCCTGGCTTGGACACCTGTTAATCTCTAAATTATCGGTACCTTTGATCTTGAGGCAAGAATTTGCATCTTATGTGACTCACCAGGCACTCTCAGTAATTACACAGGACTCATCTCCGGGCAAGCAGAGGGCTGAAGGGGACTTGCCGTGGCTTTGCAAATCCAATACTGCTTTCTGGACCTTGCTTGTTTTCATTCTTCTGATGGAACTGTAACAGCAATGCTGTTTCCATGTCTAGAAGTCATTAATCAGCTGGAAACTCATCCCAGGATACAATAAGCTAGAACCAGGATCGGGGAACTTAAGCTCTCAGGCCAAGCCTGCTTTCCTGGAGTGTTACAGAAGCAAGTCCACACGGAGGTGTTCCAGATTGTAGACACCAGAGGTAATCAGTTTCATCAGAATCCGAAACTGGCCACATGATGCTTTAACTAGTTTATCCTCCCAACCAAATCTTTGCCTGCCCCTGAGTGGACATGAAGAAGAGTCCTTCTACCTCACCTCTCTCCTCCATTCTACAAACAGCTGAGCTCATTCTCAAGATTGGTTCATAGTGCTTAGCTGTGTAACCAAAAAACCCTTACTGGGTTAAACAAACCTACAAACACACACACACACACACACACACACACACACACACACACACGCATGCACGCACGCACATGCACGCTTGGAACCAGAAATGCTTCAGATCCTGAGATTCTAGGCTAATTTTAATGTTAGAGTATTTGTTACAGATTATCAGAATCCTGGGGATTAAGCCCAATATAAATGCAGAACTGATTTTTATTTATCTATACCTTATACACTTAGACTGAAGGTAAAATGAAATATGAAATATCATAGTGTGGAATATTCCACTTCTAGCATTGAGTAACAGTCCAAGTTTTGGATTTTGAAGCCTTTTCATTTTGGAGGTTTTAGATTAGGGTACACAACTTGTGCTCAAAGGCTGTCCTGATATTGTGGCAGATATCTCCATCTTCTTTCTTGCAACCCACTGATGTAAACTGCTCTAAGGGCTGATATTTCCCTCCAATGCCTTGAGTCAATCAGCCCTCTTCCCACAGCTGTCTTTCTTGCAGCGCTGCCTATTTCCTGGATACCCATGAGCCCACCCTCCCCATCTACCTTCTACCATCCTTCCAAACTTGCATCACCCCTGCTACCCATCCTTCAAAGCTCCTAACCACCCAAGCTTCCCCTACCCTCCTACCCACCTTTCCCTGCCACCCATCCTCCCCTACTGTACCTAGTGACCAAACTACAGAGACAGGTATATACTGTGCTTCTCAAAACTGAGAAGAAAGGATTTTGAACACTGTCACATAAGGAGGCGATGCATACCTGAAGAAGTAGATATCATTAGCCTGACTATTCAATATACACAGGTAATGAACTATCACCTGGTATTCCATTAAGACACATATGTGCATGGTTTGCATGTAAGTTAGAAAAGAATAAATAACACTCAGAAGAAAAAAGAACTTGAGACATGTGGAGACTCTGCTCAGCTCTAACTGATGATACTTTTCTTGATAACAACCCACTCGGGACTCACCAGTAAAGCTCACCATCCCTTATTAAGATCATTACTATTAGAGATGAGAAGGCACATTGGCTAGTTTATGGGTGAATATACAAATTTCTTATTGTCCCCAGTATTTGGCTGCATCCTTTGCTAATAGTGTTTTATGTAACATTTTATTTTATTGGTTTTCTAAACATCTTTTAATTTTCATGACTTAGCTGTTCATAGCCACAAAACAAAACAAAACAACAAAAAGCAAAAGCAAAAACAAATGTCCTGTATTCATTCATATCTTATGCAGTGGCCAAAGGCTTTATAGAAAATGTTTCCATATTAGAATACACCGTGAAAGGTATATTTATTTTTAGTTTAAAAAAATCTATATACTTGACTGCCTAGGGAAGCAGAGAGTTTTTTAGAGTTCTTAAAAATCATTTAGCAAGGAAATCTGCTGACCTCTTCTAATTTCACTGGTGAGGCTATAGAAGCAAATTCTTTATTCAGGAATAAAAACTCATAACTAGATCGCTTTGGTCAGGAAGCCATCTTTCTTGACACAGTGTGTAAAATGAATTTAGATATTGAAAGCAGCCCATCATTTCAAGGATGGAAAGATACAAGTTTGTTCCTGTGGGGATGCAAAGAAATTATTTGGGAAGCCTGGCTCCTCACTGAGGTCAGGTGTCATTCAAATATTACCACTCAATTAATCTGGCAGGAAGGACACCAGAGAGTCAAAAAACAAACAAACAAACAAACAAAAAATCCAAAGACCCTGTGGGAAAGACTTGGGGCATAAGGACTGATGATAGGGTCTGGGTACACAGCCATGTTTAACATGCAAGAGGTCTGTAATTGGCTACATGAGGCTGAGACCCCTTCCCAGTGTAGACAGCCTGAAATCTTGGCCATTTCTTGAGACAACATTGAGAATACAATAAAGAAATTGTTTAGGGGCTCCAGGCCAGAGGAGGCCCAGAGTCCTGACAGTAATAGGCCAGACATTTCTTCTCATCCCACCTCGTGCAGGAAGAAGTTGCTCTCACATATAGGCCATGCTGTTGGTCTCCACAGGTTGCGCTCAGTGGGCAGTGTAGTCACTGCAGTGATCAGGCCATCCTTATTCCAAGTGAAAAGGATACAACTCCCCAGCAGAATGGGTAAGCCTGCTGGTCTCCTCTGATATAGGAGTACGACTCTATTCCTAGCATCTGAGGTAACCACCTCAAGGAAGGAAGAAGGGAGGGAGGGAGAGAAGGAAGGAAGGAACAAAGGAAGGAAGGAAGGAAGGAAGGAAGGAAGGAAGGAAGGAAGGAAGGAAGGAAGGAAGGAAGGAGAGAGTGATAGAGGGGGAGACGGAAAGGGGACAGGGAAGTACGACAGCTATGGTGGGGGAAAAGGTGACCTTGCAGTAGTGAGACAGGTTCCAGGAACCATTTAATCTAAAGATTAGATGAAGCTGAACCTACTCATTTTCTTCATGTGACTGTGATGCTATAATAAATGTCAGAGTCTGGCAAGTCCAGATCAAGGCAGGAGCAGGTTCAGACTCTGGGTTGCTGTCTTCCTTCAAGATGGTTCCCATGGCTGCATGCTCAGATAACTAGAAGGATATGAGTAAAAGAAATAAGCCCTCCTTTAAGCCTCTATGTAAGGACTCGGAGGCCCCTGCCACCAACTTGACTCTTCCAAAGGCTCCCTCTTCACTCTATCTTAGTGACAATTAAATCTCAACATATAAATTACATGAGGCACATCCTAGCCATACCAACCATTAAACACCCAAAGTGGAGTGTCTCCTTGAAAATTAAATCTTTGAAAAACTGGAGTTACAATAATCTGGCTCTTTATAGCTCATAACATGCAGCCAATTGCTGACCACCTTCTACAAGGTCTTACTATTATGTCACTAGAAATTTGCTTTTGCCCAGAGGGAACACCATACCCTCTGCTAATGGTTGACAGCCCAATCAATACTGTCAGGTTCACATTTCTTTGGTATCTAACACTCCTACTTTATAATGTACAGTTTTCATGATGTTCACAACCTTGTTTTCCATTTTAAAATGAGTGAGAATATTTTGTTTAATTCCTCAGATGGCTAAGCTCAATTCCCAAGTCAAGGAACCAGGGTCCAAACCCACCTCTGATGCATGTGAGATACCCAGGGTGTTCATGTGAGGTGTGGGAAATAGGAAACTTTCAATGCATGTCCACTACCACTTGATGCATTTTAGATACACAATTAAAAAGAAAATAAAGGTCAGGCCAGTGGGAATGGACTCTCAAAGTCAACTGACAGGAAGACCGTAGACCTGAGCAGTTACACTAGAGGGAAGCATCAACCAGGGGACCCTGTAGCAGCTCCCACACAGGTCTTGATTAATGAAAAAGCTGACTACTCTCCATTTAGTGTGGAATCATTTCCCCCTTTTGACAGCCAGATGTTCACTTTCTTTAAATAAATAAATATAAATATAAATAAATAAATATAGGATGATAAGGGAATCTCAGGTTTCCATTTGTGCCTAAGAGACTTCATTTCAACTAATATCTCCATTTTTATCTGTCAGGCCTAAGAAAGGAGAAAGATGATCCATTCAAAGACTGCTGCCATCCAATTAACACTTGACTCCAGGTAATAAATCATATCACAGACTTTATTGACAAACCTGTAGGATGTTATCTATTCAATGGCACTTGGCATGACCTTTAACTCCAAATGGTTTGAAAGATGTTTGTGTGCAGCCTGCCAGGGCCCACCACCACTGCCTACAACATAGTACAGCTTATGCAAGAGAAGGCCCAGCACTGTACAGAAGGGCTTTGCCCAAAATACAATTACTGCTGATTAAAGCGTCATCAGCATTTCGTGGGTACACATCTATTTTTATCATGCATATTTAAAACTCCCTTGAACTGGATTTCCTTCCTCAAGAGTTCATTATTGGTACCTTTTTCTCCCCCACAGGAAAAAAAATAAAATGTTCTATAATGCATTTTGTGTAGAACATGGCTCTAACACCACAGAAAATTCCGTTAAATGTCAGAAGAATTTAAAGACTTGTTGTTGAAAAAAATCACAGGCTTGGGATGTTATGGGTATTTGGATTCTTGGAAACATTAATAACCACTGAGTACAAGAATCTTTCAGAAGTCCCAACTTGGCGGTAGCCTACGATATAATCACCAGTTTATTAAAAGAAACCAGTAATTATACATGTAAGACAAGGGGAGGGTTTGGGGAGCTTTTCCTTTGGTGCCGTATCAGCATTCTTCCTTGGGCACTCTCATGCATTTTAAGGATACAAGATTTTATCTTCCTTCAGCCCTTTGCTGTACTAAACAATCACGTCTGCAGAGCTGTTAAAATAATTTGCATCTTGCTTTATCCTTCGAGTGCTGAACAAAAACAAGGTACTGAAAGATAAACAGAGACGGAATTTTAATCTAGAGGCAGATGACTGCAGGAGACCTCAAAAGGAGTTCAGTGTAGGTTAAATGCATAAACGAGCGAACACAGAAGAGAACACATGCACACACAACAATGCAGGTATACACACATACACAGCCACACAGTGTGCAGCCACACACATACACAGGTACACACACAGGAACACACATTCACAAATATAATACACACCCAGAAACACACATGGATATGTACGCATGCATGCACAGAGACACACATACACTCGTATATACGCAGCTATATAGGTGCACACACAGCCATACACATGCAGATGCACACATAAGAGCACAATGTGTACATGTATACACAGAAACACACATGCACACACATATATATATAAATGCATATACAAAAAGACACGTATACATGAATGTACACAGTTATATATATATGTATATATATGTATATATATATATATACATACACAGACACACACACATATAGATACACATACCTATGTATATATGCATACATAGCTGTGTAAATATGCATGTACACATACACACTTCTACATGCACACTCAGGTAAACATGTATAAATATAGGCAGCAACATACAGCCACACATATACACATACAGTACATACAAACACACAGGTATACACCTACATATGTACACATGTACACAAACCACACTGGAGAACAGAGCTCTTAGAACACACTCATCTCTGGTGAAATGCTAGATCACTCCAGAAAAATATTCTATTCCTAACAAGTGTTTGTGTGTCCTTTCAAGAGTTTTCTGAGCCTCACTAACCACTACCTTTCCTGGTCCTGGAAATAATTACAGTCCTAGATTCTTGAAACCTGATGGCGCAGACACTAAAATATGGAGCACAGAGCTATTATGGAGACTAGATAATTAGTCTCAACAGCAATGAGGCTAGGAGACTGAGAGGGACTCAATCCGGAGAAAGGAATTCAAACTTTTGTTATACTTTTTAAATTATTCTTTTAATTTTCATACAATGTACTTCGATCTTACTCTTCCCCCTCCAAATTCTCCCAGATACCCACCCCCACTCCTCTACCCACCCAACTTCTGGTTCTTTCTCTCACAAAAAGAAAAAAGGAAACAAAACAAAAAGGCCAAAATCAAACAAATAAATAAATAATCCATAAAAAGAAAAGCAGCCCCTACATTATGTTGACCAAATTCTCCTCAGCATGAGGCAGGCCCTGGAGTTTGCCTGGTGTTGTTGATATGCCCAGTGTCACTCCTTTGGAGAAAACTGATTTTCCCTCTCCCAGCAGGTGTTATTTGTTACAGACAGCTTCTTGGTTAGGGTGAGCTCTGTGCCCATCCCACTCTCCTTACTGGGATTTTGTAGGTTGGAACCTGTGCAGTCTCTGCATTCATGCATTCATCGGTCCTGTTATGTCTAGAGGATGCTGTTTCTATGGAGTCCTCCATCACCTCTGGCTTTGACGGTCTCTCCATCCCCTCTTCTGCATAGATTTCTGAGCCTGGAGTGGAGGGGTTTAAGGAAGATGCCCTGAGCAGGACCGAGTGCTCCATAGTCTCAGCATGTTGTTCAGTTGTGGGTCTTTGTGATGACTGCCATCTAACGAAAGAAGAGGCTTCTCTATGAGGGATGACACAGGGTTAGGGGGTGCCAGATGAGTACGGCAGCCATGAAGTCCCTGGTAGAGAGTGTTCTGATGGCCAGCATGGAGTAACAAAGGAATGGAGGATAGCTAGAAGTGACTGAGGGGAGCATCGAGGAAGAACTAGGGGTACCCATGTCTGTACCATTAAATGAAGGTGCATGGAAAAGAAGGTAGCCTAGGAGGAGGGGCCAAGACCTGTGTGGGGGCTAACTTTGAGCTTCTTAGAAAAGATGCTACAAAACTTACAAAGAAGGCACATAAAGTCAAATCCAATGCCCAAACCTGTTCTGTACCAGATGGAATATGCTCACTAAGTCTCCTCTCTGCCAGGCCCCCACTGGATTGGCACTAAGAACTGAGGAGGAAACATAAATATGCATCCACTGGGAGAGCTCATAATATGATGTGACAAATTAAACTCAAAACACAACCAAAGAATGATCCTAATTGAAACCCCAGCCAGCAATCATGAATGTACCACAAATCAGTTCTATACTCCATGTTACATGCATCCATTCAATCTCTTATATCCAATATTAATCCGAGGAAGTTCCTGGGTGACAAATCAAACTTTGAGTAAGGAAAATGACATAATTCGTTAGGCAAAATTGGAGAAAGCCAATCAGAAAAGGGGGCGTGAAGTTAAGCATCCGAAGGGCGAGAAAACCTGAGCTTCGTGCAAAATGATCCTTGAGTTGAATACTTTACCGAAGATGCAAGAAAAGATGAGGAAAGAAAAAACAATCCTACATTTTTAAAAGGAACCTCTGGTGACCCCATCTCTGTTCATTGTTTTTGTTTTTGTTTTTTAAATAACAGTTGCTTTATCAGACAACAAAGTGAAGATCAGTACTTACAATATAGGAAATATGAGCTTCAGCTTGAAAAGGAGAGGGACACAAGCCACCTGCCATTTGGCAAAGGAGCTACTGGCTGTGGGTGGATGAGGAAGAAGGAGGACATTCTCCTCCAGGGACATCTTGCTAGTAAGTTACCCAAGCCTCAGAAGATGGCCCCTCACCCACACTCAGAGAAGCAGCACTAAATGGAATTAGGAAGTTATCAATAACAAAAACCAATGGAGGGCATGAATGTGAGGAGGACATGAAAGGAGGTAATGATAAATAAAAAAAAATGAAATATGTTGTTTAAAATCTTCAGAACATGAAAAATATTTTTAAAAAAGAAAACATGGTCTTGGAGATGTAACTTTGCCTATACCTGTCTGATTGATAGGACTTATGAAGCAACTTCCCTTCTTGAGACAGGCCTGAGAGTCACATAAGAGAACGCACATGAAGTCCACTACATGCTGCTCCATGTCTGACGTTGGAATGTCAGTTCCTTTACTTCCCAACCGTGAGCTCCCTCAGCGTTTGCTACAGACCACTCTTACAGTCTGGCGTTAAAACATCACTTGGAGCGAGAGTCTTGTGATATTTGATAAATGTTATATTTCGGATTCACATTACCCTAATAAAAACAATAAAGTCTTCAATATAGGATTTATTCTGCTTTGCAGTAGTTCTCACAGGAGTGGAATGAAGTGACTCTCAGCTGAGTTAATCACAATGGAATGTGACCCAGGAGCATCTTAGGGACTGAATGGCATTAAGCATGTATTGTGCTTTGCTAGTGTGAGTATGCACAGACACAGCTCCTCATGAGCACTGTGTGACAGTTTTGTTTTAATTTCACTTGTTTTTCAACACAATTCACTCTTCCATTTCCCCTTAGAATCCCACTTGTGCAGCCGTACAGCACGGCTACTCGATAAAGAGCCATAGTCAAAAATTCCTAGCTGATGAATAAGAGGAAGTACTGAGAAGTCTATGTATTCTCGTTATCTTCTGATGTGTGCTGGTCACGCTAATATCAAATGAGACCCACACATATGCCTCACTTCAACAAGAGTGAGATGAAAGTCTTCCTTGTTGTTCTAGTTGGCAGTTCCCCAGTTCAGTGACAACTCAGTGACTTGCCTCCGTTGTGTCTTGTAAAGGCAAGATGAGTGACAGAGTGGTATTGCTAAGCTTTGGTCACCCTCGGGAGGAGGCTGGGTACCACCGTGCACACATGTGAACCAAGGTTCTCTTCTTCAGGATGGAGCAGGTAGTTCTTCTGTAGCCAAGCAGGACTTTTATGAGACACCTGATGTCCAAATCCATGCTCTTGAGCACACATGTTTGACCTCTCCCCAAAATAAGAAGCCCTGCCTGGAACACAGGGAACTGTTGGCATCAATAAACAACACATTTCCACCAGTGTAATGAGTTAGAAGCTGGAACACAGCCCTGGGGTCTTCAGAATAGAAAATGATTTTTGAACAGAACCAAAATGAGGGTAGATTATTTTCTTTCTGTGTTGGCTTTCTCAGCCCTCAAAAGTAATATTCACAGAGTTTTACATGAACCATGAGGCTCCACAACACTGAACTGCAGGCCCATTCCATAAAAGTAGATCCAATCAAATTAATCAAAGATCTAAGTAAGACATCCATGAAGGTCAGTCAGACATTTCTATTCAGTATACTTAGTACTAGGGTATCTCCTCATTAAGAATTTAGGAGCCTTATAATTTAGGCATTCACACTACTGAACTCTATTTAATTTACTTTCTTCTCAGCCCTCAATTAAAAGGTTGCCCTGAGTTTAGTGTTTTCTCATATTTAATGTCAAATTAGCTAGCTTGCAAATATTTCCTTCTTTATTTATACATGAAGGTAGTATACTAAAGTAGTATAGCCTTCTCTAGGGTATTTATTTTCCTGGATCTTACTTATCTTTTTGACCAAATTTTGCTTCCAGACTGACTCAGTGGAAACTTTACTGAGCTTTGCTGGGCATTGGTGGCACAAGCCTTTAATCCCAGCACTCAGGAGGCAGAGGCAGGTGGATCTCTGTGAGTTGGAGACCAGCCTGGTCTACAGAGCAAGTTCCAGGACAGCCTCCAAAGCCACAGAGAAACCCTGTCCCAAACAATAACAAAACTTTACTAAGCTTCTTTTATCATCTTTCCATCATCCCATACATTCATCATCTATCCATTATCCATCCATCATCCAACCATCCATCCATCATCCAACCATCCATCCATCATCTACCCATCCATCCATCATCCATCCCTCTGTCTTTCCATCCCATCAATTAGTTGGGTGCTGAGTTCCAGAATAGACTCTGAGTTGGTGAGTGAGGTTATTAGAGAAGAATAAGGAAGACAAAGCAAGACCTTGTGTGATGGATAGCCTGTGTTTCTGTGCCCTTATTTCATGGGTTCTATGCAACTATGGCAGCCTGGGAACCAGAAGAGTTGGGTTTTGAAGAATTTCCTTTCTACAGTTAAGACATCACAATGCAGCTATATCCCATTCTTGAGAACTGGGAAGGTTGCTTATCCTTGGGACCTATTAATAGCTTTTGGCCATGACAACAAATGCCCAAGATAACCAACTCACAAAGAGAAAAGGGTTCTCTTGGCTCACAGTTTTGGAGGTTTTGGTCTACGGTTGCTCCTACCATGTTTAGGCTTGTGATGGATACCTGGCAGAGCAGAAAGCCTCACTTCATGACACAGATGAAACAAAACAAGAGGAAGAGGCTGAAACCCACAGCTCAGTATGAGAACACATTCCTAGTGTTCTCCTTCCCTTCCTCCTACTAGGACTCCTCTTTAAGCAGTGGTTCCCAATTTTCCTAATGCTGTGACCCTTTAACAGAGTTCCTCATGTTTTCGTGACCCCAACCATAAAATTATTTTTGTTGCTACTTCATGACCATAATTTTGCTACTGTTATGAATTGTAATGTAAATATCTGTGTTTTCTGATGGCCATAGGTGACTCCATGAAAGGGTTATTTGACCCCAGAGTTGTCTCAACCTACAAGTTGAGAACCACTGTCTTAAAGTTTCTCTCTAGCACCAGCTAAGGACTCGCCTTTTGTTTGTGGGATTTTGATCCATTTAGCTGATGGCTTTGGGGGCAGCAAGCCCTAAGGCATGACCTGTTAAGAGTGGAGGGAGAAGGGTTGTGTTCTCTCTCTCTCTCTCTCTCTCTCTCTCTCTCTCTCTGTCTCTCTCTCTCTCTGTGTGTGTGTGTGTGTGTGTGTGTGTATTGTGCAGGGTTCTAATCCGTTCTGTATCAGTGAGTGCTTATCCCTATCTTATACCTAAATAAATTCTTGAGACCCTTTATAACAGATTCTCATGGGTTCACGTAACAAGTGGTGTCCAATATGAGGCCTTCATCATTCGAGTCTTTGGAAGACTTCTAGAACCAAGCTATGGCAAGGTCTTTAGCTACATGTTGGGTAACAGCAATACCTTCTCAGGATTTGTGAGAAGAAAAATGAAAAAAAAATACAAGTACGACTTGTGGCACCAAACAAGTATGTGCTCAATAAACATTACTTATTGCTGTTTTGTCTAGGCTTTCTCAGCCAAGGATTTGATTTGTTTTGAGCCCATCTTGGGATGACAAGCTGTCAGCCTCTAGTCATCCCCACTCTTCATAGTACTCCTTTGCTGCAGCATTGACTAAAAATAGACTTTAATTCCCCCCAGGAAAGAACTAAATCTGTGCACCTGTGCCTTCCCATCTCACTAGGTAAACCCTGTCAATATGCTCATCAAACACAGTTCGGTCTCTACCCTTGTACTCTAAGACAAAAAGAATCCAGGAACCACTCCCCTAGGGAAAAGAATCTTGCTCATTAGACAAAAGCTATGAATTCACTTTTGCTATAAAGTCATTTTATTAGTTTCAAGAAATCAATTACAATAAAAAACATTGTCTCATAAGAATGAGAAGAAAGGCTGGATGGTGTCAGTTTTGTCCAAAATGAAGTCTTTGCAAGAGATGGCAGCAGTGGGGGCCAATGGCCTCATCCCTGGCACATTCCAGCTCCACCCTGTGTTCTAAAATTAGAATGTCCTTGGTCTTTCTGGGTATTTTATGCCCTGTGCTATCTCTCTGTGTCCTGTGAATCGTGGGTGTGTTTCTCTTAATTTACAGAGACAATTTAAAAATCCTGTCTAGTAATAGTTTTGTCAGGCTCTGCCTAATGATGAGTAGTGTGGGGGACCATTTCAAAGATGTGTCTGTGGTTCATTAGGAGATGAGCATGCCAGAGTGTCAAACTTCATTGCATATATGCCAACACAGAATCGAGTCTCTCACAAACCTCTGCCCAGAGAAACGAGCTCTCACCTGTGAATGTGATGCAAACATGAGTAAATAACCAGACTAGTCCACAGCACCCACGGGTTCCTTCTCGTGAGAACCATTCAGGATTGGGAGGTATTTTGGCAATGATGCAACTCATGCTGACCAAACACAGCCAGAGAAGCTGCCTGCAGCCTCAAGACATGGCTTTGGGGTGCTTACTTCTGACATTAAGACCATGTAATCTGCATGGCATTTTGCCAAAATTAACTACATAACAGATTGCATCATTATTTACTTAGGGGTCCCCTGGACAACATCTGGTGTCAGTAATTCTGTGCTAATTTATAGCACCCTGAATAGGCAGCATTAGCCACAGTGGCCCATGCCAGATCTCCTTATCAGTACCATGTTGTCTAAGCATCAACTGTCTCTCAAAGTCCCCTGTTTTCTTCAGGTGGCATCTCCACTTTCCATCTCTCTTGAATAGGAGATGACCTCCTTCTCCCACCACAGCCTCCAAATGCAAATCTGTCCTCCAAGCCACTGATTAACCTTCTCTGGGGAAGATGGACACAAATAGTTTGTGACAACCACAGCAGTGTTAGGTGGAAGACAATCAGATGCCTGGGGAGTCTTCTGCAGCTTAGTGCAAAACCACCTAGTGTTGTATATTCTCTTTGATACACACAAAATTGTATTGATTTTAAGATTAAAAATCAGTACATTCATTTTTTAAATTTGTTTACATTTTTATCTATTTGTGTTGGGAGTAGGGATGCACATGCCACAGCTTGCATGTGTGTGTGTAGGTCAGAGAACTATATGTAGGGATCAAACTCAGTCCATCAGGCTTAGCAAGCACCTTGCCCACTGGGCCATCTTGTTGACCCTATTTAATTGGTTTAAAGCCTAGAAAATGTGCTGAAGATATAGCTGGGTGGGAGAGCACTTCCCTGGCTCATACAAAGCCCTGGACGGCCACCTTAGGGCCAGAAGAAAAGAGAAAAATATATACATTTGAAAAGATGTACGGTCCCGATAAGCATTAGGTTAGTGTAGGCTCAGCCTCTATTAGGATAGAAAAACTGAATGTCCTAGGTAAGGCATTCAGGTAAACAAATATGGAGAAAGATCTGCATTGCATGGAAACATTGGCAGGGATTCTCTTTGCTCTGGAGACAGTCGTTCTACACCAACGAGGCTGTGTCACAAGGCATTACTGCACTATTCTCGCAAAGATGAAGCTCCTGGTGGCAGCGCCCACTGGGGTTTGGGAATGATCACTCTTACCTGGACTGATAATTTCGAACCTATGGCCCATGCTCTTCACCTTGCATATGGCTTCTGTTAGGATTAGCAAATGCCTAAGCCAGCAGAGGATCGTTGTTAGTACAACAAATCCCCCCACCCCCGAATATCAGAGCTTGAATTTTCAATGTTCTTCAAGTTAACTAAATGAAGATGAATAAAGGTTTCACTCAGCTCATCCAAGTCACAATTTCTCACACTTGGCAGCACAGTGCCACATTCTGTCTACCCTGGTTTGGGATGTATCTTTTTTGTTTTCTTTTTAAAATTCTGTTATTTCTGGAAATGGGATCATTGTTCCCTGGCTACATAACCCCTTTGAAATATCCCAGAGCACTGGTGCTGAGAAAGTTGAGGGAATGGAGACCCTTTTTCCTAGGGATAAACTCTGAGCTCCACACACTCCCTCCCCAGGAGTACACAATCCCCCCTCCCCTAACCCCCTCCGCTCCCCCCTCCACCATCACCCCCCCCCCGCAAAAAAATGTGCTAAGCTTTTCCAGTACACCTCAGAGAATTCCCAGTCACCAATGACTCCAGAAGAAAAGTAGAAATCGTGGAGGCCATAAAGAGGTAGGGGATGAGAATTCTGCCAAAGGGCAAATAAACAAGATCATGGAATTCTTGTTTGTAGAATGTCTTCTCTAACAAGCCAAAAGCCAGCATCTTCAGAATCACTCATGGAAACGCTTCCCAGGATGTCAGCCCTGATTAAGGATGTGTGAGGGTTATTGACTTCTGAATTAGATGCACTTTAATAAAACAGTAGAATGTTCTTATCTGACTGCACCTGTATTGATTGTGTTCAAAAGGTCTGCCCTTGGATCCAGGTCAACGATTTTACATAAACTTACTGGAGATTCAGACAGCATGTTCATTTGTGGATTATGTAGCTGTCCGGTTTGTTAGGCTCCAGCACTCTGAGCCTAGAAGACATGATTGCCGCTGAGTAAAGTTTATTTTGCTCTTGTTACATTTTGCTTAATCTTCTGGCCAAAAACCCAGAAGACTACATTAATTCTAAAGACTATATTAATAAGAGAATTTTATTTCAAGTGCTTTTATATTTGAAGATGTCTCCCATACAAATATGAAACACACAGTTAAATTTACTTGGGAAAAGTAGCTGCATGTCTAAATAACATACAGTGAGAAATTCACAATTAAAACTAAAAGCAAAGAATGAGAGACTCTGGCAAATGGGCAGATGCTGGCAAAAATCCAAGGGAGAGTGCTGTTATTATATCTATATGTTCATAGAGAAGAACTAAGCCCTTAGCTGAGACCGAGCACAGCATAGGGCAGGAAGGGATGGATCAATGGGTGATTTGCAGAGGAAGACTGATCACGCAGAGATGCACCAGTGCTGCCTGCCAGTATCGCAGTGGGGAGGGAGCTGATGGGAATGTGAGCAAGAGATGGTGAGGGTAAAAGAGAGAGGAACATGATTGAAACCAATTATATACAGGTATGAAATCTCACAATGAAAGTCATCACAAATAAGAGATATATGCTGATTAAAATATTTTTTTTCAAATGTTTAAACAGAGATAGGTACCATTAGGTGTTTTTCTAGACCACATTTAACTGGCTGAGTATGGACACCCACTTAATGGAGTTGGTTTCACTGAAACTGTGAGTTTCTTGGAGAATATAATGGAAGAATAGAGAAACAAGAGCACAAAGGATGTGTTCAAGGGAGCAGAAATTGTGATAGGGCAAGAAATTGATGGCAAGTGAGGAGGGGAGTTGTAGATGAAGGGAGGGTGGGACACTGGGTAGTGGGTAGCATAGATGAATTGGGGGTCTCTGTTCAGATGAAGTCTGAGACCCAGAAATAGCAGAGGAATACATGAGCTGAAGAAGAGAGTGGCTCTCAGAATGGAGGTTTTGCAATAGTGTAGAGAGTGCAGTTATTGGTTAATAACAAATGCAGGGGAATGGTGATGAATATGAACAACAGGAGTAAGAGGCAGGAAGTGTATGTGGGGGACAAAGAGAATAAGAGTGAGGGGGAGGGTGCTCACTGATCCTTTACCTTAAGAATGGCGCCATATCTGAGGGTCTGTGCATTGGAGAAGAGAAGGAGAGAGGCAGGGGTTGTTGGAAGGAGACCTGTCATTGCCTGTAGAAAGGTTAGATGCTTCAGAGACACTAGTAGGGTTTTCTGATCTTATTTATTTTATGCTAGTGGAGAAAGATCAACACTGATCCTTGAAGAGCAAGAAAAATACTAGACAGGCTCCTGCTGCAAACATGTGAGAGGGGAGCCATCTACCCCACTATACACTGGAAGCTGTGCTTTTGGAGGTAATGAACAATGAAACTCTAGGCGAGGAACAGATTTGGTGAGGATGGAATAAAAAGATCAAAATGAAGTAAAGAGAATTCATGTTTGATGGTTGATTCTGGATGTCTCTTAGATTGGGTTAAGGAGCACTGAGGTATCTTAGTTAGGGTTTCTATTGCTGTGACAAAATACCATGACCAAAAGCAAGTTGGGCAGAAATGGGTTTATTTGGCTTAGACTTCTATGTCACTATTCTATTGAAGGAAATCGGGACAGATACTCAAACAGGGCAGGATCCTGGAGGCAGGAGATGATGCAGAGGCCATGGAGGGGAGCTGCTTGCTAGCTTGCTTCCCATGACTTGCTCAGCCCATCTTCTTATAGAACTCAGGACCACAAGCCCAGGGATGGCACCAGCCACCATGAGTTGAGCCCTCCCCAATTGATCACTGAGTGAGAAAATGCTTTGCAGCTGGATCTCATGAAGTCATTTACTCAACCAAGGTTCATTCCCCTGATGACGCTAGCTTGCATCAAGTTGACCCGCAAAACCATCCAGTATACCAGGTGTGATGGTTAGTGTCAGCTGTCAACTTGACAGAATCTAGAATCACTGGGGAGATGGGCCTTTGGGCATGCCTATGTGAGATTCTATTGGTGACACTCATTGAGGTATGGTAGCCTGCCCACCGTGGGTGGCACCATTCCCTGGCTAGGGTCCTGGACAGTGTGAACAGAGACAGGGAGCTGAGCAGCAGCAGCAGACATTCATTCGTTCCTCTCGATACTGTTGTGGATGGGAAGTGAGCAGCAGCTTCCTGACACCTTGACTTCCCACCCATCACAGCAACAGGAAAACGCAAGGAGACACCAGACATCTAGTAAACCACACTTCTTCACCACTATGTTCATTACCCTTGTGCCTCAGTTAGTAGAGAGCCCATCCTCTTCTGCTGTGAAGGTGGTCAGGTGGTCTGGCATCTCAATAGAATGACTAATGCATCTTGTATGTGCCTGAGGGTGTCTCTAGAGCAGTGGCTCTCAACCTTCCTAATGCTGTGACCCTTTAATACAGTTCTTCATGTTTGGGTGACCACTAACTTTAATATTATTTTCATTGCTACTTCACAACTGTACCTTTGCTACTGTTACAAATAATACATTTATCTGTGCTTTTCTTTCTGATGATCTTAAATGACCCCTTTGAATGGGTCATTTGACCCCCCTAAAAGGAGTCACAACCCACAGGTTGAGAACCTCTGCTATAGACCTCTATCATAAGATTCCTGGGGCACCCAGCCTTGTGGCCTGAGCAGTTACTGGATTCTCAGCCTCACCTGTGTTTAGGCAGCCATTGTGAATTACCCAGCCTCTGTCATATGATGCAGTTTTATGATATATGTTCATTCTATGTGTTCTATCACTCAGAGAACTGATTAATAGAACTTCTGGGACCCACACGAGGGCTTTCTAGGTTCTTGGGCTGTTGGTTTCAGACTGGGAGTTACATCATTGTCTCTGTGTTTCTGATACCTTTGAGGCTGGACTGATCCATGCTTAGATTTACAGATGGCCTATCATGGGGATTCTCTACCACTGTTACTGAGTGAGTCCATTCTACTGATAAGCCCTCTCCCATAACTCTCTATTCTTCTTCTCAGCTCTGTCTCCGAAACCCTGACTTTCCTGTACCTGAGCACCTTCAGTCTTGAGGGTGAAACGGGAACCTGGGTAAAAGCAAGTTGTTCCCACTTCAGGCTCTTCCCACAGCAGGCTCCTCCCACTTCGGATTCTCCCATCAAAGGTTCATTAGCAGGCAGACAGTCTGAACTCTTGAGAGTCACTCAGCCCGCCTTGATGTCTCCATGCTTAGCTCCAAGGCCAAGTGACCACGAGTGAATACTTCTAAGCTGAAGTGATACAGACAGCACAGGTACTTTTCCTGTTACTGTGACAAGAGAAGTGCTTATTCTTGCTCACAGTTCAGGGGTAAAGTCCATCATGGAGGGGTAGCCAAGGCAGCAGGAGCTTGAACTATCTGATCACATGATATTCACAACCAGGAGGCAAAGAGGAATGAATAATTCTGCTGCTCAGCTCCCTTTCTCCACTCACACAGGCCAGGATCCTAGCCTAGGGAATGGTGCCACCCACAGTGGGTGCATCTTCCCACCTCACGGCAATCAAGACAGTCTCCCAGGCAAGCCCAGAGGCCTCTCTCCCAATGATTTTAAACTCTGTCAAGTTCACAATTGTCACTAACCATCACAACAGGTAGGGTAGGTACAATTAACATTTATTAGTTAATTGTCTGCATATAATGTCAATAGCATTTCCAGCAACAACAATCTGCTCTGCTGTGTGAGAAACTAAAAGACTAGCTATGGATTTGGAGTGGACCTCAGGCATCCCTGAGTATCCTACTTTACTGCTTACCAAGTCACCATCACACTTCCTGAATCACCACTACTGCTACGGGGACTGCTAAGCTAAGATTCAGAAGGAACAGCATCAAAAAGGATGGATCTGGACTCAAACTGCCATGAGGAAAGCCTAAGAAACTCTTCTCTTGCAGAAGACAGAAATTATAGTGTCTGGTGCTGGCAGAGGAGAAAAATATCTAAGGATGTAAGTGGGTTAGTTCTGGTAGAGTGGCCACCTAGGGACCATTACAGACATTATCCTCTCCATGGGCCCATTAGCCAGGATTACCCGAAGAGTGAAGGTAGAAAACGAAGAGCTAGAAAGTACTCCTCATGTCCAGTCCCAACCACATTGGCATTACTGCAGGCTCAATTTCCCCCTTATCCCATGCATAGATTAGGAGGGTAGACCTCTTTTTCCTGCCTCCTGTTGAGGGGGAAACAGAGGGCGTTCTGACAGCCAGGCAATAAGAGCCAGGAGACAGAACATGCCTAGGGCTAGGAATTTCCTGGTCATGCAAGCCAAGACACAGAGGGAGGTCATGGAAAGGGCTGCAAGGGACTTAAAAGCATGGGGCTTCTCTTACCAAATCACTACTGTTGAACAGACCTTAGCACACTGTGAAGCACCAGTAGACACTTATTGGATTTGTTTAAATAGTTTGATGTCTTCATGCTACACCTATATCAGAGCAGCTGCACCTGAGAAGTCAAAGCCTTTCAATGGAGGCACTTACTCCCACATTTCAAGGAGATTCTTGAATAGATTCTTCAAAATCAAACAAAAGTGCAATTAATTGTATCATAGATGCTAAGGGATGCAGAAAGAGAACGAGAGATCAAAGCTCTATTCACACTGTAATTGCTTCCTATAGACACATTTCTTTCCAGTCACCATTGCCTTAATCGGTACCAATTTACCCATCATCCTCCAAACTAAAAGTCAACAAAGGCCAGATATGTAGAGCAAATACTCCTTTTCAGCCACATGTAAACATTAGAAGTCCAGAACTCCATAGGCTACATTGATTGCAGTAGATTGTCAAAAAACATATTTGTCCCAACTCAAATCCCAATACTAAGAAGTTTAGCACACATTTGAGTGACTCACAAAGGATTATGAAAACTCTAACACAATGGGGAGGTGGTTCAGTGATGACAGTACTCACTATGCAAGCATAGGAATCTGAGTTTGGGTCTACAGCATATATATATATATATATATATATATATATATATATATATATATATCAATAAATAGCTGTAACCCAGCACTGAGGGGAGGAACAGGGTAGACCAGATGGACCTTGGGGGCTCCATGCATAGCTAATTCAACAGAAGCAGTGAGTTTCCAGGTTCAGTGAAAGATTCTGCCTCCAAAAATCAGGCAGAGAAGCAATTGACAAAGATACCTCAGTGTGAACAACTGGCTTCTAAACATTCTTGCAGAGATGAGAGAACCCACACACACACAATTAAACACACATGCATACAAAACACTGGAAAACTGTGATTATATGTGAGCAAGACAAGATGTTTCATTTTGCACTCCCGTTGTTGCTTAAGGAAATGGTAGATCACCTTACACATTTACCATGCTCCAAAACCACCTTTCAGATGATGATAAAAGCCCAAAGTCTTGAACCTGCTAAGGAAAACCAGGTGCATTGTCTGTGGAATTCTCCCTAGGGTACTTTGGTATATAATGTTTGAAGAACATGAGAAAGGCTATATTCCAGCACTGACATAGTTCTGCCAGATGGGGGACCTGGGAACAGTGGTATTGTCCTGCACAGCCAGGGCCAGCAGAACACCTCAGCAGGAGAGCCAGCTGAGTATTTCCCAGACTGAGCACTAATGGGAACCCAGAAAAGCTTTTAGGGAAGTAAGAACAGAAGAGATATTGACTCATTTGTCTGAAGGGACCAGGCTTCCTTTGGCTGTGAATAGTTGCTGTTGGCTGTGAATAGCCACTGTTGACAGTGGGGCTGAAGAAATAGCAGATCCTTCCTGCATCTGAATGTTGAGTCCAGGGATCAGGCATAAAAAGTGTTTGGGGAAGTACTGTTGATCCTTGCCAAAATGTTTATTGGTTGATGGAAAAATGAGAAAATGCAGTGACAATCAAGGGAGTTGTCTGCAAACCTAAAAATAGTCATAAGTATCATCGTATTTTCAAAATTAACTTTCAATCCTACCTTTCGTGTCAAACATCCTTTTCTTTGTGCAATTATAATGCTCTGTAAGAGAGGGTGGCTATGTCATTTGGTTTCGTTCATAGTGTCCTTGTTGGCCAAATGTGAAGCTGGCAACACTGTCAGCCTGTACTTCCTCTGGGGGCTTTTACCAGCCTAGGAAATGGAAAAGCAAGACATCTTTAAAGAACAGGAAGGCAGCTGCTGTAAGGGGTTGGGGGTGGGGGGTCTTTACTCTCTTTCATTACAAACTTTTGGCAGAAATGACTGCATCATCTCAACAAAACTCAAGAGCCAGGAAGGCCGTTCTGATGATTGGCTGACTCTGTGGGGAGAGTGAGCCCTGGAACACCCTCCTCCACCTCCCAGGCAGGGGCATTTCACAAGCCAAGTGAATAGAGCAAAGATCTTCTTAACACAGACCGCCAGGTACCAGACAAACATAGTATGTCAAGTGCATGGATTCCCCCTGTTAGAATAAAATCCATGGGGTCTTCATTCTTCCAGAATACAAGTCATGCCAAGATGTTGTTCTAAAAATGAGAGGCAGAAGATGTGGTCTCCTGATAAGTCTTGAGAACAGGGTGAGAGAGGGACTGTGATTCGTGGCACATGGCTGAATGTTGCTTCCTGATCACTTCCTGTCTGGGAGTCTCTTTTCAGGCATGCTCTCTCTTAAGTCCTTTCGGGCAGCATACCCTTTACCTGCTAAAGATTTCTGTTTGCTGTGTTTTTTGTTCTCTTGACTTACAGCAGTTCATCTCTCCAACCAGGGCCATTTGCCTTGGATTGTTTCCTGTTCTAACCATCTGACACAGGTTGGGTCAGAGATGAGCATGTCTTCTTCAACCACAAACACAGACACCACCCCCAGAGTCCTGCAAAAGCATTCATCTGCCCCTCTGTTCTTGTACCATGCTGATCTGGTTACAAACCCACTCATCTATCTTCTCAATCATTCGTTCATTCGCTCAATAGATTTTATTGTCAAATGTACGTGGAGTGACGACGGTGTTCTCAACATGGGTGATGTGTCTTCAATTGTTTAAGTGTCTCCTCTCACAGGAGAGCAGCTTGGAGGAGGTAGTGTGGTCTTTGCCATTTCCAATGCCTGGTGCAGAGCGTGATATGTACGTGGTTCCTCAGCCCAGGGAAATCGCTGCCTAAATACTTCCTTTGGAGGGCCCTCGGCGTCCCAGGCACTAAGAAAGAGCATGTCTATTATGTCACTAAAAACTGCGCGTGACCCTCTCCCTTATTTACGAGTTATCCCTTGCACAGATCAGAAACTGAGGCTCAGAGAAGTCAAGTGATTTGTGCTGCTTTCAAGCATATGGTGGATAATGGAGCCATGACTCAAGCCCCAAAATTGGCTCTACTTCTTTTCAATGAACATTTCACTATGCAGTCTCAATGCTGATTGAATAAGTTAATGAGTTAACACTCACTAGAAGGCTGGGGAGACAACGCGGCTGATAAATGCTTGTTCTGCAAGCATGAAAACCCGAGTTCGGTCCTCAGAACTCACATAAATACCAGGCCTTGTGACACATGTAAATAATCCCAAAGTGGTGAAGACAGAGGCAGGTGGATCCCTTGGGCTCACTGGCCAGCAAACTTAGCCAAACCAAGGAGTCCAGAGCAAAGAGAACCTCTGCCTTAAAAAGCAACATGTACAGTGCAATGCCCTGAGGAATTATACTAAGATTATCACCTGGCCTCTGTAATTTCACGTATGGGCGAGCACGCACGCATGTGTGCGCGTACACACACATACACACACACACACACACACACACACACACACACACACACACACGGGGGGGGGGCAGAGGGGTGGATAGTAACATGCACTAGGGTAACAGGAAGGCTAGAGTGAACTACCCCATAGCATAGCACCCCTTATATAATAAATTCAAATAGCAGGAATTCCCCACCAAACTTAAATTCTGAAACCTTGCTAAATATTTCCTTTAGCAGTTTACACATATGTCTATCGATTACAGAATGTCTCCTATTGCACTGATGGCAAAACTGTTTGGGGACTGTCCATAATGAGCTTCTCCACTAAGCTGAACACATTTCCAATCTCCCAAGTGCTTTTCTAATTCTCCTTCTAACGCAGACTGGAAAGTTTAACATGTAAATACATTTACTTCAATAGTTAACGTTTTAGTCAGAAGGGAAAAGAAAACACAATTAAGGCCTACCCCCACAAAAAAAATTAGTGGTTTTAGAAAAGATAAATAGGGCTCACCATTCGGTGATCTGAAAAATCCCAATGATGAGAAAATAGACAGAAAAAAAAATATGCTTCCCAGCTTTCTCATTCATCGCATATTGACTAAGTAAGTGCTGGAATGTGTGCTGTTCACAGATTAATTTGCCAGTTCAGTGTGCAAACTCCTCGGAGCTTCTACAAGCCGGACCCAGTCTTCACACCTGATTTCATTACAGCTCTGAGAGACCAGATAAAGGGAAAGATGAATGATATTTGAAATTAGTATTTCCCTACCCAGGGCTAATCTGTGAATCAGATATTATCCATTTTTTACCCCATTCCCAAATCAAATAATTTCAGAGACTCGATCCTGACTGCCTAGAAAACTGAAATCCCCAGTGAGCTAGATTCACAGCTGTGGCTACCCCCCAGGCCCCTCCCCTCCACCAGCCAATTCATTCATTTGGACTTAGATTTCAGCCTAGCCTCCCATGGAAGGAAAGGGTGGGAGTCCGAGTTTGGCAGCCTCTGAAGACCTTGAAGAATTGAACCTAAACGCTTCTGCATGTCTTTGTGTAACGTACAATAGGAACTTGTGAAGATCCTTTCTTTCAGGTCATTTAATTTTCCTCTCTTGAAAGACATTCTTTGGAAATATGGCCCTCTTAGCATCTTAAACATCATGCAGGCTGTTACAATGGCTCCATTCAGTGCTATGCTGGAGGCAGGCTCCGTGGGATCACAAACAGGAACTGGAACTTTTAGGCATGCTCCCAGGGACTCAATGGCCAGACCCTGGGCACAAGCCAGCCAGCCAATGTCTCCCAACCAGAAGATGACAGGAACAGTCTTGGGAGAAAGAGACACTGAGGACAACTCTGTTCTCTCGTGTTTTCCTTTCTATTTGTCAGGACAAGCCACAATGTTATAGGTGATAGAAATATGATTCTATTGGGGGATGCAAGCATAGCATGGAGAGTGGCAATTTAATCTGTTGTTTTGTTAGCAAAGTAACCAAGGAGGGAAATAAGCATTTTAACAAAGGCCTAAGTTTAATTTTCAGATATCAGATTCTTGAAACCCCTTTGTTCCTATTATTTAAAGACAATGATATATGCGCGAGCACGTGTGTGTGTGTGTCTGTGTGTGTGTGTCTCTGTGTGTGTGTGTGTGTGTGTGTGTGTGTGTGTGTGTGTGTGTGTGTGTAGACTTGTTCACACCCATTTCTCCCAACAAAACAATCTAGGAAAATCAACTGAGGGGCCCCAGTGAAAACAAACTCAAAATACACAGTAAAAATACCTATATCCTCTTATCAGTGAGCCTACTCAGAAGTCCTGGGCAATATTACTTAAACTACACACTGGGACAATAAAGCAAGTGTATCCATACTACCTGAAACCAATGTTGGAAGTCACATTAGTGTCACCATTCAGAGTATGCTGTTCCCAGAGGGTACTCTTGTTATAAAACCTTATTACACAAACTAGAGGTGGGGATAGTCAGGGGTGAATTTCTTCAGCAAGGGAGAGACACTACCTTCCTTCTCATGGAATGGAAGCAAGCTGAAGAACACTTTTCTCCAGCAACGAGGCTCAACCAAAAGCCCCTTCTCACCAGACTTCAATGTAATAATGGTCACTGAAAAGCACTGGGCATTTGGAAACTTCACTTAAGCCTAAACTGTGGAAATGTATTTGACAAGCAAACTCCATTAACAATGCTAGGAAAATGAGCCTTGGAGCTACCAAATTTCCATTCACTCATTCAGAGTAACTTGGAGGTTCCCTCCTCCCTCAGCAAGCACAGTACAGAAGGACACAAGCTCAGGCTTGCAGTTCTGCAAAGCTGCTCTCTCCCAGGGCCTGATGCAGGCAGGCAGGGGGGAACCTTTCCAGATGGCTACAGTGTCCTTGAGGACAACCCACAGGACTACAGAGCATTGTAAGTAGCTGCCACCTAGAGATAGCTGAACATTCCCCCCTCTGTCACATGACTATATCAAGGCAAGAGACTGCAGTTTCAGGCATGGGGGAATCGGTTCTGTTCACCTACTGCTGGGCACAGAGCCTGGAGTCAGATGTACACCCAAAGGGACACACATTTACTCGGAGTAAAGGTATTTCTGATCACTTCTGTGGTTCCAAAAGGATGCTGGAGAAAGTATGATTAACAGAATTATGAGGTTAGGAAAGACTAAGACTTCTATCATGCCTGAAGAACTGCTATAGCCCTCAGTCACAGGGACCAAGAGTAAGGTTGTAAAGTGATGGATGATGGACAACACTGGTATCCCACACAATCTATGTGAGGTGGAAAAATCCACCAAGGCAAACTGGACAGAGCTAAAGAGATCTCCCACAGAGATGCAAAAATCTAGTGAGACAATACACAAAAGTAACCGGGTCTCGGCTATGATATAAAATTCTCAAGAACGGTCTCTGGTTTGAGTGTCACACCCACTAGCTGTCAGTTTAGGGACTGGATTTTGAAGCCAATGTCAACAGAGGTATGGGTTGTCTCCTCAGAAGCTTGACATGCCCTGAGCATTGCAATCTTCTCACAGAGTTCATACAAACCACTCAGGGCCATTTAGCCATGCAGATGACAGGACCAGAGCAGAGAAGACACCTGCCAGGAGGATGCAGCTTCATGGGGAAGCAGGATGTCACTCTCTTCCTGAGACCTGTGAACCAGACATAGCCACCAGTGGACTTGGGCTGGAGAATATGGCTGGAACCTCAGCTCTCTTCGGGGGACAACAAAAGGGAACATGGACACCCGCTATAAATGGTATAAATAATCATACCTCCATGGCAGCTTCCCTGCCTGGGCCTGGCCTGAAGCAGTGGAGACATTCATTTGTTGGTTCTCTGGTTAGCCAGTGTCTAATCAGAATTTCGAGGGCAATAGAAAGGAATAAATTAGCAGGAATTCCTAACAGCCCAATTAAAAGACTGCTTTATAAAAGAGAAAAATATCTGTCTGGAATAATACATCACCACTGAGCATACAGCTCTGGCATCACTTATTAACCAAAGACAGGTTCTTAGACTTCTTAGAATTCAGTGTCACAACCTGGCAATAGCGTAGCCGTGTGGTGTTAAAGCTGATTCATGGCCACTTTGGATTAACAATTCATGCAGGAGCAGGGAAGACCTTGAGAAATGGCACCCCTTTTTCCCACAGAGACGAAGGTGCTAGCAGCCAATTACACATGGCACATGCTCTCGGAGATATGAGAGAGCACTAAGAAGGTATGGGAAAGGAGAGCTGACCTGTGGGGGGACCAGAAAAGGTCAACTCAAGAAACTGCATCTGCACTGTGTCAGGAAGGGCAGTGACAACTTGAGTGGTGGCAAAAATGACCTGATGCACCCAAGGCTAGGACCAGTCAAGGCATTTTCTTTTCAGGACTCTTGTCGCTTCCAAGAGTCTCAGATCATCATATCTGTATCATCCTAGTGGCCTGTCTGGGTTTGGTTTGTTTGCATTTGAGTTCTGGCAATATCTTTTACTGCCTTTGCAGTCATCTAGCTATTTGGTTGGTCTTGTTGTATTCTACCACCAGCTTGAGTAAGAACTATTTGACAGGAGGCTGACCCCACACCTAAATACAATTAAGTAATTGACTATCGAGGGAGGGGTGTGAAATAAATCAGGCTTTTACTCCTAACAATAAGCAGAGAAGGAGGAATGTTATAGCACCGGCCCCTGAAAACAGCTGCAATGGCTTGCTTATTGATATTTAAATTCTTGTTTAAATTGGAAATTGTGTTCTCTAAGGATGATGCTCAGTGAATAGAGACTCACTTTGACTAAAATAAAAAAGGAAGGAAGCATTACAGCAGAGAGCACTTCCCTCACTGTGCACTGCAGAAGATTATCTTAGCATCAATATGGAGAAGGAGATTTTAAGCATGCTATCTTGGAATCTTTCCTGTCACTGTGATTAGAGCACCTGAAAGAAGAAAGCTTCTGGGTAAGAGTCCATCATTACAGGCTAGTCAAGATGGCAAGAACTTGAAGCAGCTAATTACATTAAATTTATAGCCAAGACTAAAGAGCAATGCATTAATGCATGTATACTCATTCTGGCCATGAACTAATACCACCTGCATTCAGGGTGGGTCTTCACAATTCTCTTAACCCATATATCCCCATAGGCTCATATATTGGAATTCTTGGTCATCAAAAACTGGAACTGTTTGAAAAGGATTGGGAGGTGTGGCCTTGTTGGAGGAAGTGCAGAAGTGCATTGCTTGGTATAGATTTTGAAATTTCAAAAGCCCATACCAGGCCCAGTGTCTCCCCCACCTCTCTCTCTGCTTTCAGATCAGAAGTAGCACTCAGCTACTTCTCCAGCACCACATCTATCTGCCACTGTGTGCCATGATGATAATGGACTAAGCCTCTGAAACTACTAGTGAGTCCAGTTAAATACTTTATTCTAAAGGAGTTAGTTACTTTGGTCATGGTGTCTTTTCACCATTCTCTAGAACAGTGACTAAGACACTAACCTAATCCTGATATTGATATTGACTTCCAAGGCAATTCTATACAGTATCAAGTTAACAAACTATCCATCTCAACTCTACCCCCTGTTAACTTGACACCCAAGCACATCACTTTTAAATCATAAACTTCTATCCCTTGTCCCTATAGGTTCGCAGCTATGCTATCATATATATATATATATTTTATATATATATATATATATTATATATATATATATAAAATATATTCAATCCAACCTTAAAAGTCCCCATAGTCATCAATAATTCCAGTATTTCAAAAGACCAAGGTCTCTCTCCTATGAGCACCTATAAAATAAAAAATAAAAAAATCAAACAACAGCAACAACAATAATTTATAAACTTCCCACATATGATAATGTGAAGTAAATAGTTTAGATTGAAAAGGGAAAATGGTCTCACCAAAGGAAAAAAAAAAAAACAGGAAAGACACAAAGTCCATCCACTCCTTGTCTGGCATCTTGAGCTCATGATGAAATTGGCTCCAGAGGCTTGGAGAGCCTCACTCTTCAAATTCCTATACCACACAGTATACACAGCTTCTCTACTAAGCTTATCTTGCTCCATACCTGTGGCCCTCCTTGGTGGATAGCACATGGTGGTCCAGGCATCTCTACCATTCTGAGGTCTCCTTGCCGCTCAGGATTTATCTTTGTATCTTCACAGAGTGCCTCTCAGGACCCCTGCATGGTGTCCATCCTCAGCTGCTCTCTACAACCCCCTAATTACTTTTCATTTCAGTGCCTTTAATTTCAGTGCCTTTAAAACAGTATCATGAGAAGAATATTACTGATTCCTGCTGTTACCTTGAGGTATAACCCAGCCCCTTGGACCACATCTGTATCATTTTCTGGGTACTGACCCTGAGAAACCACTGTTGTATTGCTCTAGTAGATTGCTATGATTCTTGACCATCACAGTTGCTTTGTGGTCCACACTCTCCTGGATTAAAACTTTAAGTTTTCCCATGCACCTTCCCTCCATCACACAAATCAGTCTATTTTCTCTAAGTTCAACTTCACCCAGGTTCTTGGGGTTAGGGACAGAATGAAGCCAGAATTTTGGCCAAAATACCACATGGATGTTCTGTAGCTCATTTCCTAACAGAGTCCTTGTCCCTACTCTGAACCTCATAAGCCTGTCCTGTACTGTCCTCATCTCCCTTAGCATTGTTGTCTTACAAACTTCTACTGGAATGGTCCATTAAGCTGTTTCCAGCATTCAATGACTTCTCTAGCCCAAGGCTCCAGCTCTTCCCCATTCTTCCAACAGAAGAGTTCCAAAGACCTAAATGACACACGGTCAAGTTTGTTACATCAGTGGTCCCACTTCTTGGTATCCATTTCTGTCATTTCATTTCCCATTTCTGTGATTAAATACTCTGACCAAAGAACCTTAAGGGAGAGAGAGCTTCTGGATTAAAATCCATCATTGTAGGCAAATGGAGGTGGCGGGAACTTGAGGCAGTAAATCAAGAGCAAAGAGCTTAGCTTGCTCTCTCCTTCTCACTCAGTCCACAGCCCAGCCCATGAAATGGTGCTATCCACATTCGGGGTGGACCATCTCACCTCAGAGAACCCAACTGAGAAAATTCTTACAGGCATGCCCACAGCCCAATGCAATCTTGATATTGAGATAGGCATGTGACTCAGAAACTCCAGCCCTTGCTCTTTATAAAATGCATGGATCTATTCATTTTAGCTAGACTAATGAAGGCCATTCAAGGATGAATACCAACATCCAAAACATCTTCAAAAATATAGATTTGGTGAGCCATTAATTCATCCAACTATGTCTTCTAACATAATAGAATTAATGCACCACCCCTGAACATGTGTGAGCATGGTGAGCTTTGATTATGTGAGCCCATGAGTAAAAGGCTGATCTGCTAAGTTAAATACAAAGATTCAAGGCAACTTCATCAAACTCCATGACATAAATTCCTCATGGGGAAGCAGGTATAGTGAACTTCACAGGCTGGTCACATGCCCTGTTCTCCAAGATCCCTGTCTGCTGTCCCACAAAACTAAGAGACAGTACACAAAGGACACTTCTTAATTATACACTGTCTAAAAATGGTTAATGACCACAGTTGGACAATAAGTCCCTGAAGTTCAGGGCAACATCTGCCTGCTTTTCTATGATTCCCTCCAAATCCTGCTTTTATAGCCAATTGATTATTTAAAAATATAGCAACCTAATAAATCCTCAGATTTTTTCATATGGATTTCATCTCAATCACATTATTCAGCATGAAAAGATCTTTTTGTGTCCTTTCTAGGCTAGGGTGGTATACTTAGCTGCACAGAATTTTTGATTTGACCCATGTTTGGAGTATGTGCATTTTAATTGTGATTAATTCTACCGGTACTGGTTCATTTGCGCCAGTGTGCTTATAATTCAATCTAGCTGCATATAAACAGGTTAAATAATGTTAAAATTTCCTAAAATGGCCAAGAAACATCACTGATAAAGACTTTTTAAAAGTCTTACATGTTTGTGTGCATGTCTTATATGTATATGTGGTTTGCTCGGGTGCAGCTGCAGGCAGAGGTCAGATGAGGACATCAGGTCCCTGGAGCTGGACTTACATACAGTGGTTGTGAGCTGTCTGGCATGAGTTCTGGGGACCCAGATCCTTGAGGCAAGCAGTTTGTGCTCTAACTACTGAACCTCCTCTGGTGTATACCTGTTTATAACACTGAATACAAAGAGATTTCTAACAGAGCCTACTTTCCCAGTAAGAGCAATCACTCTCCCATTTTTTTTCTCCACACCATAGAAACCCACACCAGTTATTCCTTTTTAGGATCACAGGGATTTTGCAAATGTTTGATTCCATCAAGAGTTACAAAAAGCACACAGTTCCAGATGTACATTTTAGAACACTGAGCAAAAGGAAAGAAGTCACTTATGAGCTGAACAAGGACAATACCAGTAGGCATGCCAAAGTAGGCAAGGAGAAGCCCATATGGCCTCAACTCTATACAAAGAACCATAAGCAACTGGGGAAAGCTGGAAGTAGGAGAGGCGTTCTTCCCCAGGGAAGAGCACAGCAATTGGTTGTCCACTGCCAAATGGTCAGCCCTGAAAACATACCTACAATAACATACAGAGTAGCAGGTTATATTGGAATGTGTATGTGAATGCACATGCATATGTGCATACAATAACAATTAATCAAAAGGGATGCCGTGAATTTGAAGGAGAGTGGGTGGAGGTATAGGGGAGGGTTCTGAGTGGGGAAAGGGAAGGAGAAATGTTGCTCCCCATGGTCTATTTGAGGCCTTCCTCTGCACTGACCACCCCATCCTACATTGAGCTGTGAAAGACAAAGTTTGGAGATTCTGTAAGTACTCTGGATCAACACAGACCACACGAACAGAACTTTCTAGACTTCAATAGAAGTCTAGAACCATATTTAACTGATGGATAGGATGCTGCAGACGCTGCGGTCAAATGCTGGCATTTTACTTTTGTTGCCCCATGGATAGGACCTATCTTCTTCATCCCGTGATCACTCTGAGGTACTTCTGAGACAGGCATCTCCCAGGACAGAAGTTACGGCCTTCCAGTGAGGAGGGCCATTGAGATGCACAGACAAAGAACAAGAACTCAAGTTTTAAAAGTTGGCTCTTGGTTGGGCCAGGCAGAAAACTACAAACGATTGTTCAGTCTCAAACTATCTCTAAGAGTCAGCTGCTTCAGCTGCTTCAACTCCTGACAGCTTAAAATCCATCGAATGTCTGAAGTCTACAGCAACTTTTCTTCTTCTTACTTTGAAAAAGAAAGGGCTTGGCTCTGAAAGGAGAAAGAGTCAAAAAGATCCAAGTGTTTAGAAAGGAGCTAGAGTCGATGGCCACAATCCCCTCCGCTATGTCTGTAGCCACACTAAGTCCTTTTATGTTCAATTTTTCTCTTTCAGTTCCTTGTACCCTTTGAAGAACTGAGGCATTTGCAGAGGGTTTCATTGATTCAAGGCACCAAACGGAGGGTACCCGCCCAGCATAACCATCTGCTAAGCCGGCAGATTCCCCCAGGCAGCTGCTCATAGCAAATGCGACATAACACCTCCAGGCAAATTGCATGACCTAGATGCCAGTAGACTAGCTGTTCTTGAACCATTTTGGGACATGAAGGTTTTAATCTTGGCAGCCAAGAATATAGCTCCTGGATTGCTTCAATATAAGACCATTTTCCTATTTGTCAAATACAAGGGGTGCCCTTCCTTTGATAAAGACCCACCCTCTCCTTCTAGGAAGAGGATTCCACAGCCAAGGTGCTTGGCTGCCTTCCTTTGCCAGTTACTGCTACTCAATATGATCTATCCGGGCAGGCACTCACAGAACTTCTTTGACCTGATATACAAATGTCTCCACTTTTGTGATAAAATGGAGACAGAAAATGCTCTGTAATTTTACATCATTCCTGTGTTCATCTTTAAGTATTTTTAATATCCATGCTAAGAACAATCTAGCTATGAGGAATATAGAGCATCTACTGGGGAAAGGTTATTTTATGGAGTCAGTCATCTGGCTAGGGTGCTAATGAACACCTTCTGCAGGCTTCCTCTGCTAAGCACTGGTTCAGATGGCAGGTGCACACAAACACAGCTCAAAGGTCAGAAAATGGAAAGGAGAGCCTCCAAAAACACAAACACAGATTGCTTATCCTTAACCAGCCCCTTCTCTCTCCTCCTCAGCCAGGTGGAGCAAAAACTTAATGCAAGCAGTTCCAATTGAGAAGCTTGCCAGCCAAGATGTTTTAAAATGTTGCTGAATGATTAAACACAAATCCTTAAATGGAGAGAGCTGGTTTTTATTAAATATCCCAGCGCAACACTGTCTTTCCATACTTGTGCCCATGTCTGGCTGCTGGCTGATAAACGTGGTGGCTTAAAGATATGACTTATTAGCATGCCTGTATATTTCTACCTCACGCAGTCACCAAGGGGTGATTGCTATCTCTTAATTGAATTCTGTGCCCGCAACTGTGTCTTTGTGTGCTTGCCATTATAATTTCAAGGACGGTAACTTCATTCCCTGTTTACAAATAATAACGATAAAAATATAAAGTTGTATATTTGTGAACTCTTGTGCTGGTGTGTGTGTGTGTGTGTGTGTGTGTGTGTGTGTGTGTATGCGCGTGTGTGTGTGTGTGTGTGTGTGTGTGTGTGTGTGTGTGCATGAGTGGGCAGAGGCCACTTGAAGCCACTGTAAATTACAGAAAGACACAATTTAATAAGCTATACAGAAACACACATCTCCAACCACTCGACAATTTTCTGGCTGTAGCTGGTGGACCTACAATATAGAAGCAGACACTGATGTTTTACCTTTTGAACAAATAATATAATCTGAGGTGATGGACAGAATACTCAATGCACAGTTAAGAAGCTGCTTGCCTATAAACCTGTCTTTTCCCTTAGCTTGAGAGTGTAAGTCACAGTGATGCTGAGTCCTCTGTAGATTCCAGAGCCCCAGTGTCAAGGTCAGGCTTCATTTGCCTGGGTCAGCATGGCACCTTGTCAGCTGTGTCAAGCACAGTGAGGCACGGGACTGGGGGTGCCAACAGCCCAGGCAATCAGATCCCAGTGTCCTTTTCTAGGAAAGCAAGTTCCTTCTAAGGCTCAATTTAAGATGGACAGAGTTGTGTCAGGTGATTCACTGGGAAACACAGCATGCACTGTTTAACTAGTCCAGATGTCTGTCTCAGCCCAAATGACTCTGCCAGGCTCTGTAAGAGATGTCTCCTGGTCACTGAAGACAGAATAGGTCAGCTGCTCAAACACTCCAGAGATGTGTGCTTGGGTCTTGGCATGGTAACCATCGCCTGGGGAGGGGGAGCGCACATGTGTTGGGAGCCTCTACTTCTGAGTGGAACCTTTCCCTTCAGAAACCCTAAAACAGAGGTAAGATGTGATGTAGCTCTCACTGCAAACAAGTCACATGGGGTATGAGATCTCCCTCGGCTGCTTCTAGACATGTGGATTAAAACCGAGACAAAAGGCTGGCACGATGGCTCAGTGGGTAAAGGCACTTGCTAACAAGCCTGCAGCCTGAGTTCCAACCCAGGGATCCCCACTGTTGAAGAAAAGGGCAACTCTCTCAGTATATCCTGTGTCTACCATATGTATGCCTTGGTATGTACACTCACACATAACAGACAAAGGCAATAAAACCTGCAGTGCAAAGCATCAAAAGTGACAAGATGGAAATAATAAAAATTAATCAACGGAACTCATGAACATAATTCCTTAAGGACCCTAATTTGTCTGTGATGTATCCTGGCTTGACAGTGGCTGCTGCCCCTGTGTCTGGGTCAATGTCTGTTTCAGTAACTCCTGGCCCCCTGAGAACACAGCTCTGGGGCTCACTTAGAGCTGGGACTACACTGAGCCATGCACACTTCCTCCAGTGAAATGCTCAGAAGAGAATTCTTCACAGAACCTCTAACTTCCTCAGGACACAAAGCAATTTAAAAATCTAAGCCCATTGCTGTAGATAATGTTTTCAGGTATTGGGAGAAATGCAGCCTGTTTTTCTCGAGTGGATTCAAATGAAAGTTAGAGTCTATACTTGGTACTACATTGACTTTTTCGAACTAGGAAGATGAGTAAGACATTCTTCTGACAAAAAAATAAAAACAGCTTACAATCAAAGTCACTGAGTGCTAGAGCTGGGTGGTATGGGTGTGGTGGGGAGAAATGCAATGCAGACTTGCAAAAATGGTGTTACCAACAGAAAGTGGGTTTGTATGGGATTGAAAAGAAGCAGAGATCAAGTCTGTGGCACAGCAGACAATGACACAGAACTTCTGTAAAGATGGTACCAATGACTAAAGAAGCAACATGGGTCAGATATTCTCAGCCTGAGGGATGACATTGGGATGACACTGGGATGTGGAAAGCTTGAGTGTGTTTGGGGTATGCCGGGGAGGTATTGAGACAGAAAAAGAGAATGAGCCAACCTTGAAAACAGAACGAACCTCGTGGTCAGGGTGAGGCCAGAAGACAGGATTAGAGCCACAGGTAAGAATGGATTTACAGCCATGGCAATGGTAAACCTTTTTTCAGACATGGCTCCGTAGTTCACCGGGGGCAGCTGAGCCAGCCTCTACATGCTTTTGCTTTCCCTCCTAGAATGAGGGCAATAGTCCTGATATAGATGCCATTCTAATAGTGAGAGCTCATCTCGAAGGCTCTGTGAAGTCTGACCTGTCACAATCCCATTAATGTCACTTGGCCAAGCGTAACATTAATAAAACCTTCCCATGAAAACAGGGAGCAATGGTTGAAGTCAGTCATCACAAAGGGCTCAAGGTGAGGTGGCACTAGAGGGTAAAAGAGAAGAGACAGGTGTGAACTCTTAGAGACCCCAAGAGAAAGACAGCCAGAAGTGACTCCCTACCTAGAGCAGAAGTGAATGTAAAACAAAGAGATGTTAACAAGGAAATTCAGGGACCAAACCTGGGCAGAAGGAAGAAAACTGGATTTTCTGGGGATATGACCAGGCAAATGTATACAACTGTGTCCCAAGAAATCTGTCCCCACAGACAAACAGAGCCATGTCTAGAGAGAGTCCTGGGAGACAACTTCATGGCAACTGAAACCAAAATTGAGTCAGACCTTCCAGAAAGAAGTAAGTCTTAAAAACAACAGGGGAGAGATCCAGAGTCAAGCTTTCAGTGACGCCATCATTCAGAAACAACACACAGACTGCCCCATTTGGCACTGTGCTGCCAGCTATAAAATGATAAGTATAGTTTTAGTGAGATGATCAAATTTTCCCTCAAATTTTCATTTCTACAGACACCTTATGTTTGATATGATAGGAATGTCCCAAATGTCCCAAATATGAAGTTGCTTTCCACTGGAAGAGCAAGTGTGAAGGGGAGATAAGGAGCCATGTAGAAGTTGAAGGAGCTAGAGTCATGGGATTTTGTTGAGATGACCAAAAAACCTGCAGGAGTGGTGGAACATTCAGGCAAGTCTTTATATCTCAGAGCTGTGCCCAGGAAGGGGGAGCTGGACAAGGAGCCTGAGTTGGTTAGCTTTTATGTTGCTGTGATCAACACCTGAGAAGAAACGACTTAATGGACAAAGGTGTTATTTGGCTCATGGCTTTGGATGTTGTCATCATTGCCCCTAAGCTGTGAAGCAGCAGAATGACATAGAGGGGAACATGTGATCACAGAAAGATGCTTGCTGCATGGCACCAAAAGTAGAGAGTAATCAAAGGCCGGAAGAGGCTGGGATCAAATGTGCCCTAGAGAAAGACTCAGGTTAGGGATTGGCTCTTCTCCAACAATCTGTGTCTGCAGCAGTCACTCCTGTGACATCCAGGTGTATGTGTTTGGTCTGGGTCTGTACATCCCTAGCAAGGTTCACTTTCTCCTTCATTGAATTTCTGTGCCCATGGATTATTTCCTTCCCAACAGAGGAAATTTGTACTGCTAGTGGTGCCGGCAACACTATATTAAAAGTCAGATTTATGTCAACACCCACAGATCAACTATCAGATGTTGCTATTAACATTGACATCAAAATCATTAAGAAGTTTCCATCATGTAAATTAATTGTAAGAATTGTATTGGCACGAATACATAATGACATTATTCATGCAAATAATTAAAAATATGCCTCCTGAAAACAAATTACAATAATGGAATAAAATGTCATTATTGCAGCTCTTCCATGATCCATTAGACTTGGCTTGGGGCACACAGGGCTTCCAGATTATCATAGAGGAAGGGACAGAATGTGAGTACCACTAGGGACATGCAGGTGGTAGGCAGGGCACTGGGATACCCAGGCAGGCTCTTTATGCCTCTTCTTTCTTGTACAATCATCTCCACAATTACTGTTGAAGGGAAGCAGGTTATCTTACTGTTGCCAGTCAGGAGTCTCCAGGGACCTCTCACATAAAAAGTTTGCAGAAAAAGATAATTAGCCCTCACCCTCATGAGCCTCTCTCACCACGACACACAAAAGTAATTACTACCCATCAGTGTGTGAGAAGGGGTTGACGGGGGCTGCACGTGCGTCTGCAAACATCCCCCCCCGAATCATGATAAAGACAGGATTTAGGTTCCTGGAAGAGGGGGGGGGATGGCCTTAACCCTGACAAATAAACATGGGTAGCAGTGTGTACCTGGGCATGTTTAGTTCAATGGTAGTGGTGGGCTTTATGACAGGGTGGGTATGGAGCAAGACAGGAAAGTGACACCAAGCTGGGTCAGGTTAATCACTTGCACCTCTTGCTGACAGCCAGGTCCTCTTAAGGAGGTTTTTTCTGCAGAACTGTAGAAACCTGAGTTCACTGAGAACTTAGAAGAAGACACCCAAAGCTCACACATTTAATATGCAGCTGAATTGTATGGAGATAGAAAATGGATTTGTCACCAGCATTGGAGTCTGTGATGGTTGATGGACCAAAAGGAAGCTGAGTGAGTCAGTGGCCAAGAACGCTGCCTTTCTGGTGCACTAGGAATAGGAGGGCCTACTGCTAGATGGTGTTTCCTCAATGGGGCTTCAGACTTTCCACCTCAGATCCCAAGTCTGGGCGAATATTGGTTCTGTCCAGTTCCCTTGCCTTTAACCTATGTCTTCTGGAAGTGTATTAATACATAGTATGCTAAAAAGCATTTTGTTTGAAAAGCTGAGCATTTTCAGAAAGTATTTTACCAGTATTTCCATCTATAAATATTTTTAAAAGGCAACAAGCCTGTCTTATAAAAAACAATTCAAATGAATACCTTGTATTCACTCTGTGATATGGGTGCTTGCCAATCATGCACAAAACCCCAGTTCTATAATAGGCACTGAAAGTTAATTAATGAATTCTGGCAAACAAGTTTACACATTAAAAAATACTTTGCACATTTAAAATCCTCATCTATAAGTCTACAATTGGAATTCGCTGTATAAGCCAACCAGCCTGTCTATAGTTGCATGAACTAATGGCTATGTCCTTGAATGGAATCATCTCCTGAACATGTAAATGGCTTTATTCACAAATGTAAAGAAATAAAAGGGCATGGTGAAACGCATGCTGAATCCAGGATTTATGAAAACTGAGGCAGAAAGATGGCACATTTGAGGCCAGCCTTATCTATATAGTGAGTTTGAGGTCAGCCTGAGCTACAGAGTAAGAATCTGTCTCAAAAAGAACAACAACATAAACAGAAAAGAAAGATCAATTTGTTTTCATAACTAAAATGTACAGCTACTTTGGAAATCAGTATGGTGGTTTCTCAGAAAATTGGGAACCAATCTACCTCAAGAACCAGCAATACCACTCTTAGGCATATACCTAAAGGATGCTCAATCATACCACAAGGACATTTGCTCAACTGTGTTCATAGCAGCATTATTTGTAATAGCCAGAACCTGGAAACAACCTACATTTCCCTCAACCAAAGATGGATAAAAAAAAATGTGGTAATCTCTGCAGAGCCACTGGCTTCTGTGATGTCTGTGTAGAAGAAGAAGGGACATACTGGCATACATGCACAGATATTCATGTGCAAACACAAGTGTGTGTGTGTGTGTGTGTGTGTGTGTGTGTGTGTGTGTGTGTGCATTCACACCTGCATGCATGGACGCACATTCACACATGTGCAAAGGGCCAATGGAGCCTAGAACCGTTTCTCTAAGAGAAAGCAGTTGGGTCGTGGATTAGACTCTATGGCTGCAGTAAATTCTAGCAACCTACTGTCTACACAAAATACCCTGTTTTTGGAGGGAGTCTCATAATGATGGAGATGAGGTCTGAGTTCGGTTGTCATAGCACTGTGGCATGTGATGAACATGTTACCTGCTGTGTGGCCATTGCTCACCCTGCTACCACTTGACGATTTCCACACTGATGGGTGACGATGAATCGGAAATCTGCTTTAATGAAGCTTCCTTTGAAGCCTAACTGGCCTCATCACTTTTTGTCTCACATTCAGATATTCTGTTTGCCCCCACCTGGCCTGACTTTCTCCAGATGCATCTGGTGCCTGAGTAATTTCCCATCCCCCACCATCACATCCTCAAATTCTCTGATGTCTCCTCCTCCATAAAGACCCTTTAATAGCTAATGTTCATTGTCAAAGTTGACTGCATTTAGAGTACCTAGTAAACACACTGTGAGGTTTTTTTCAGAGCTGTTTAACTAGAACTGATCTAGGTTGTGCTGACACCTCTGTAAAAAAAAAAAAAATTCTGAGGGGTAGCACACTCTATCTAGTGAAGGCCCTTCCAGGCAATGGCTATGTGTGTCAGTGACAAAACACCTAGCATGTTCAAACATTAAAGTGGGAATTATTTTTACTGCCTTTGTGAAAAGCTGACTTAGGGACTGTGTTCTCTGCCCCCAGTCATAGATTACAGACAGGCAGTAATTTGAGGTTAGTTTTTGAAGGGACCAGCTTCCCTTTCGGCAGCCATAACAGCCGAACACGTGCTTGCCATAACCTTGCCTTGGTCACTTAGAGGTCAGATGCCTGCCTTGTGACAAGGAACCAATCAGAAGTTAGTTAGTCACTAGAAAGTCAGATGCCTGCCTCACAAGGAACCAATCAGAAGTTAGCTGGTGGCGCTATGCTTTACGACCTTGGGTGTGCTTTACAGACAAGCACATAGCAATGACGTACAAAGCATAGCAACCACCCTGGGAGGGCCTATGGGCCATATCAACCAGTTGACCAATCAACACAGGGCAAGCCCTCCAAGCCTGGAGGCACACCAATCATGAGCCTGTGCCTACCCCTAGACACTCCCCTTACGCTGCCCTATAAGATCTCTTGGGAGGCCCTAGGAGCTGTCTTTGCTAGCCATCCGTCATGGCGGGTGGGTGAAAGACCAGTGCTAACATGGGGTTAGGTCGTTAAATTACAATAAAGCCTCATGCAGTTTGCAGCAAGCTCTCGAATCTGCCTGGTGATTGGGGTGACCGCAGTCGTGGGCTGGGACCCTGGATACCTGAGTTTTCCGGGGGTCTAACAGTTTTCAAACCACCGATACATCCTGTGGGTTAGGGTCCTGGACTCAATGCAAAAGAGAAGATGAGAAAGTAAAGCTGGACCTTCCTTGACCTTTGCATCCTAACCACAGACACAATGTGACCAATGGCAACATGTTCTTACTGCCATGCCAACCCCTCTGTGATACCTCTCATACCAGGAGCCAAAATGAACCTTCCTTCATTTGATATTTCTGTTCAGGTATTTTTGTTACAGTGCCAAGAAAATGACTATTAATGATATATACCTCTGATACAGCTTGGATCTTGAATGTCCCCAAAGGCCCATGTATTGGAGGCTGGATGCTAAAGGTGACGGAACCTTTAGAAGGTGGGGACTAGAAAGAAGAAGTTTGGTCCCTATTGGACGTCCTAGACTGATATTATGGGACCTTTCTCTTTAACCACTTTCATGATATGAGGTGAGAAGCATCCCAAAACCTACCCTTAACACACACAGCTCAGGCTCCCACCATATAGTGTTCACCGCAGGCCTAAAGAGAATCAGGCTGAGCAACCCTAGGCTTGAAACCTCCATAACTTTGTGGTGGGGAAGTCCTTCTGTGTATATGTTTGTCTTATTGGTTGATAAATAAAGCACTGTTGGCCAATAGGGAAGCAAGTTAGGTGGGACTAGGAGTCAAGGAGGATTCTGGGAAATGTAGTAAAGATAAGTCTTGTGACCCAGACAGGAAGTGACATAGCAGGCAGACTCAGAATACAAGAAGGGACAATCAGGAAATCAATTGCTTTCTTCCTCCACCTCTCTTCTCTGTGGGCTCCCCATGTGATGGCCTGGCAAGACAGGACACTGAGATCGGTGTCCTCAATAAGATAAGTCTTTATAAAATATATAGATTAATAGTTGTAGTTGATACTTAACACAGAGCAAGCATATAAGAAACCCTAGTCATTGGCCAGCAGCCTTGTACCTAATATAAGTCTCTGTGTGTTATTTTGGGTGCCCATGTGGCAGCGGGCAGAACTCCTTACAACCTTGGGCCAAAATAAACCCTCCCTTCTTATAGTCCCATTCATCTTCACTTATTTGCTTACCTCAGAAATTTTGTTACAGAGAGAGGAAGTGACTAACACACATCCTGGTCTGTGGTGGATAAACAACAGTGTCCTTGACACACAGGCACTCTGCTGTCAAGGTAACGGGTACCAGGCAATGCTCTTGATAGTAAAAATCAATCACACTAATGACTATTCTGATTCATCTAGTAACCAAGTGTAACTTTCTCTCTTAGGATTATGTTTCCTACCCATTCCCTTTTCTATCTCCTACAGTCTTCTTGCTTAAATGTGTGACTCCATGAGCTCCTGCCTGGTGTTGCTACCAGGCTGTTCTGCAACCAGCTTGTGTCTTCCCAGAAGGCTGAGTTCCCCAAGGAAGAGGATCCTGTATGTGCTTCTTACCTCCTCAAAGACAAACTTGGTGCTCTAAGAACATCTATTAAGTCATATGGAGGAAGGAAAGAAGACAGAATAAATAAATAATTTCAGAGACACAGATTTTGCAAACTTTACAGGAAGAAACACTACCGGGTAAATAAGGCATGTCTCTTGCGGTAGAAGGCGCATAAACGGCATGGCAAGAAGAGCATGGTGTTATTTATTTTCACGCAGCATCTTTTATTCAAAGCAGTGGCAGACGTTTGCCGCAAGGAGTTAGCTGCACCAAGGGCATATGGCTCAATGAGGTGCTGTAGTCACATTTTATAATGGAAGGGAGGCTCTCCCGAGATGTCTTCTTACCCGACAGAGACCCAGCAAATGAGCAGTAGATAAGAAACCAGTGGTGCGGGAAATTCACAGTATAAAACAAGCTGCAGAGTTTAGCTGGACAACACGATCAATGCAACAGTGAAGGGACCTTCTTGTAACTCAGTTTCAGCATGAAGCCAGGGTGACACAGGGATCCAGGCTGTGGCTGGGTGAGGCTAACTCAGCCATCCAGGGCTCCCTACATGAACTCCTCATCTCTGGGACACCAGGGAATGAGAACCACTTTAAGTCATGCTGATATGGTTATATAAGAAAATCTAGACGGGGCAACATCTACTCATGTCACCTACAGAAGACAATTTGACCTACTTTGTTGGCCGATGGAAGCCTGAGCTGGGGACTCTGTTGCCATTTCCCACCACTGAAAGCAGACACTATGATTATCTTTCTAACTTTCCATGCCTTATTCTCCTAGAAATATTAGTTCGCTAAGCCACCAGAAGTGACAAAGGTAGAGAAACAAGGACCTTTTCTGAATATTTGTTTGCAGCAGAGTGAGATTTATGCATGAGATGCAAATTGCTATGTGTTATTTACACATCTGAGGAAAAACAAATTTTGAATGTAAATGTTTAGAGGGCATATTATTTTTAAATAAGAACATAGCAAAAAATTATTGGAGCATTTGGAACTCCCAGTTTGTTCAAGAGATTTCCAAATGAGTTTTTAAAGATGAATTTTTATCAGAATTACAGAAATTATGACAAATAAACAAAAATTGTTTGTTTTGTTTTGTTTTTAAGCATTAAAAGTCTGGCAGATTTTACACCTATATATCCTTGGGGGGAGTTAAATTTCAATTGATCATAGAATTGGCCCACTACCTACAAAAAAATCTTTGTTTTTAATTAAGCATCAAACAACACATTTGCCTACTTATTATCAAGCCACACACACACACTGTTTCCACAGGAGTTCAAGTGAGTGGAACTTCTTGTTATTTAGATAGCTTAATCCAATTCGTTTTATAGAGCAAATTTTAAAAAATGAAACATCAAAAAAGGGGTATGGCTGGGCATTGGTGGCGCACGCCTTTAATCCCAGCACTCGGGAGGCAGAGGCAGGCGGATCTCTTTGAGTTCGAGGCCAGCCTGGTCTCCAGAGTGAGTGCCAGGATAGGCCCCAAAAAGTACACAGAGAAACCCTGTCTCGAAAAAAAGAAAGAAAGAAAGAAAGAAAATAAAAGGGCAAACTACTGATTTCATTCGCTCAACCATTTATTCATTCATCAGTCTCAGAAATTCTGCTAAAACCCAACAGTGGGGGGGGGGGGTTGCAGGCAGGGACCACTCACAAAGAGTAAAATAATTTTATCAGGTACTATACATCTTCCTCTTTTCTGGGTGTTTGCATAGGAGGTCTCATTTCTTGCTCACAAGAAGTGTGGTTACAGTTGTTTTCAGGTGAGGAAGCTGAGGCTGCAAAGTTAGAAGTTCCCAGATTGCACAGTTGGACAGTTGTAGAGTCCAGCTGTCACACAGGCCCCAATGTCAACAACCTCACAGCTACTTTACTTCATTTCTGTCTTTAGTGTGTGTGTGTGTGTGTGTGTGTGTGTGTGTGTGTGTTGTGGAGAGAGAGAGAGAGAGAGAGAGAGAGAGAGAGAGAGAGAGAGTTTACACAAAGGATGGATATTGGCGTACATTAGCACCACCATGGCAAGTTACCTCACACCAGGGAGCTTAAATTAATAGGAAGTAACCCCTCCTAATGCAAGCCTGACATCTAAAGACCTAAGTAGGACAGGGTCACTTCCTTCCTCCTGGGACCTCTGACAGGGAATCCACTCCCTTGCACAGTCCATAGGTTCTGGGTGTGGCCAGTTATCCTTGGTGCCCTTCACTTTCAAAGCCTCACTCTACTTGCTGCTCTCATTTCGCTACTCATAAATACCCACTGACCCATTCTCTTCTGAGGACACTGGAACTGGATCCCAGGCCCACTTTGACTCTAGGAGGTTCTCACACTGAGATTCTTTGCTTCTTTTGTTCTACAGAGATCCTATTTCCAAATGAGTTCCCACTCTCAGCTCCCTACAGTTAAGACATCAATCTACCTATCAGGGGTGCACAGTTCAACCCACTACAGTTTCATCCATAAAACTGTATTGCGTGTTCCTAAGTTCCAATCTTGATTATCTTACCTGATGGTGCATGGTGAGATCACTCCAAGTCACTGGTTAATGCTTACACTTAAGGCTTTTTTTTTGTAAACACATTGTCAGGTGCACCATAGTTAGTAACTCATCTGGAGATTGATTAGTCCTTGCTTTAAGTTTGATTTTCGTAGGTGTGATTGATATTGTGATCTTACTCACACACAGTTTTATAGTTGGGATTCCTGAAGACACATTGCTTTGTTTGGAAGACACTTGATTACTGTCCGTGTTCACAGAAGTTAGGCTGGGCAATGGCTTATGGGTAAGACTGTTTGCAGAAGTCTTGAAGACCTGAATTCATAACCCGCAGCACCAACGTAAAAGCTGAACATGGTGGTATGCACCTGTAACTTCAGAGATAGAAGGAGGTGGGGATTGGAGGATTGCTGGCAAGCTTCAGAGCCCCATGAGAGATCTTTGTTCTATGACCCATGCATGTGAACACATATACTCCCTACACACACACACACACACACACACACACACACACACACACACACAAATGCATGTCATTAGAAGTTTATGGATGTTCTGAAGAAAAAAGATATACTCACTGTCACAAAAAGTCAATGGCAGTGCAGGCTTCCCACATCCCAGATGACTTTTCTTTCTTCCAAGGGTGCTAAGTGTAACCAGAGTTGTTCAATCTCCACCCATGGAGAGCTCCAGCAGCTTCTCAATTGTGGACAGTGAGGGTTTGCTGATCTGTGTCCATGGGTGTTCTTTGCACACCATCCACTTGTAAATGTCCCTTGCACGTTGGTAACTTTTGTACTTAACCTTCCTTTTAACTTAACCTCTGAGTTCCCTAGCATGAAAGGGTTTTTTTCTCAATCATTTATCCATTAGTTGGTTGCATTTGGTGTCAGCTTTACAAGATGCATCTTGTTTTTAAACAGTCAAACCGGCTTCTCGTTTCTCTTGGGGCTTTTGGGTGTACTGCCATGCTTGCCAGAACCCCATCCATAAGATTTATACTATTACTTCTCTAGTTTCCTGTTACAATGCCTACTTTTAAGCCATCAACCCATTTAGTAACGCACACATTGTGTGGGAAAGAGCCCAACCTGATGTTGCCTGATAGTGACAGCCAGAGATAAGGTGATTTTTCTGGATAGCACATCTCTTCTGAGTTTTAGCTTCACTTTGTCAAGTTCCCACAATACCGTGGGCTCTGCTGTCAGATTTCAATATGCTTCCAGTAAGCTAGTTTCTCTCCAGACCAGAACCATACCAATTTGATTTCAGTGGCTTTAGAGTATGTTCTGGCATGGTCTAGCTAGCACCTCTCATCACATTCCTTGTGTAGAGTCATTCTTCAAAATCATTATTTCAAGAGGGGGAGAGTATTTTTCTTTTCAATGAGTTTCATAACTATCCTTGTTAATTTGGGGCTGCTGGCACTTTAATGACACTTAACTTTATATAAAAAATAATTTTTCCATTTTGTGAAGATCTTGTTTCATATCCTTAAATTTTTGTTATCTTTCACAAAGACTCTCAGATTGTTTTCTGATTAACAGAATTTGTAAATACTTTATGTTAATTGCCTTTGCCTTTTAATAGAATGATTTTTCTTATTTTAATTTCCAGCTAGTACCACCACTGGCTAGGAAAAAAGCTATTGATTCGTACATGTGTCACAGTTAATTACTTTACCAAATTCACTTAATAATTATAGTAACTTTTAAAATTAGAGTATTTTGAATTTTGTGGATATATACTCAAATCATCTGCAAAAAGAATAATTTTGTCTCTTCTTTGCCAGCATTTTAATTATTATTTCCTTTTCTTATCTTCTGAAATATCAGATAATTGTGACAGTAATTACCTTTGTCTTATTCACAGTTTTAGTAGGAATGAGTTTAGCCTTTTACCATTTACAATAATGTCTCTGGGTTTGCTATTTTGTAATGAATTGTCTCTTACAAATTCAAATTATTTCTCCCTAATTCTTATTTGCTTAGATGTGTTATTTGGAAGATCTCCTAAATTTTAATCAAATATCATTTAAAATGTGTTAATATGCCACATTTTTCTCCTTAAATTTTTCTCCAAGGTATGGTGAATTAATTCTGTTGACATGCTTTTAAAATTTGCTGCTTTAAAAAAAAGTGTGATTTGAAGGATGTGTAGTTGGATATTAGTTGCTACTTTTTAGCTCAGAAATTTTGCATTTTGTTGGTGGTGACCAGGATGGATCCTGGTTTTGCTTCCTCTCACCCTGCATCGTCTTTTGCAAGGTAACTTCCGAGCTGTTTGCCTCTGCTGAAACCTCTCCTAAGGTTTTAGTCTCCCACCACCGGGTAGTTAATGCTGTGCCAGTAGCTGCTTTTGCCCTCTGATTGCAAATCTCTCATGAAGCCTGGCTACTGTGGGCATCTGCCGCCCTGCATGGGCACACAGACAAGGCTGCTTTGTACTTAAATGATGTCATGGTGATGAACGTGACAAGAAGACAAGTGCCTCAGAACCCTGCCGCTGCAATGTACTCTGGGGAAAGAGAAGAGACCCAGCTTCTTCAGCAGGGCCAAGGTTCTCTGCACAGAATGGAACTTTGAAGGCTCTGGGATATCTGAGAACCCCATCCATTTGATGAACTGACACTGTGGGGTGGCCTGACCAACACTGACAAGTGAACACTAGTCTTGTAGCAGAAAAGGAATCCAACCCCTGTCCCCAACAGCAGGCACCATGGGAACCTGATAGTGATGGTTCTCTCTTCACACCCTTCAGCACATCCACTGCCCACCTGCTTGATGCAAGCCAACAGAATACCCAAATATCATCTGCACCCTGGAGGTGGGACAGACTGACACTACAAGCTAGTAGGGACTTTGATGGGTTTCCCTCCCAAGCCTCCCCTCTGGTCAGCATTAGCCCCTGGGCAAGACCTCTTAGATGTCATTGCAGAACAATACAAGCATGCAGGACTGCCCTTTGAGAACATACTTTTGTGAATCTAAAAGCAAACATAGCCCTGCTTTCCAGCTGCTGGGTACCTGGACTGTGAGAGTTTTAGGAAGCTTGCACCCTGGGTTATGCCTGGTGAAGCCTCCATAACAAACTAAAGACAGAACTGTGACAGAGCAAGGGGATAAGGGTCTGGGTAAGGCCTAGACCCATGTCCCCCTGTCTAGAAGTGGGGAGGTGAGGACAATGCCTGCTGATGGTGTTTGTAGCTCCTGCTTTACCAGCAGAGCACATGAGCACTCACCTCTCCAGGACCTCAGCCCATTCCCAAAGCACCCAGAACACAGCATCTTCTCAGCTCTAGGAAACAATGTAATAAGCCCAAACCCCATGCAGCCAGTACCCTATCTCAAATCAGGCTCACAGAATAGAACAGAGATCACTTGCAAGCTGTCCTGTGCAAGGACTGAGTCTCAATTCAAGCCTGCAGGAGCCAGACAGAGCACAGGGGAGGTGTCCTGTGTGTCAGACTTTGTGTTTACTGAATTCCAAGTCATGTTACACACCTTCACCAAACAGGCAGTGAATAAAAAAACGTATCTATAGACTCTTTCTGCTTGAACACAAAATAAGCTAGTAATTTGCACTCTGGGAGCATCTCTGGTTGGTGTTTCTCACTGCACATCAACTCAGCTGTTTGTTCAGGAATAAGACAACACACATATACCACATTCTCTTCTCTCATTCAGTCATGTGTCCTGATACCTCCTTTGTATCTCTATTCTTGTGCTTTGGGACCAGACATTAAGAACTAAATTGCTTCATTTCCAGGAAAACAGATGAAAGTGGCCATCACCATGTTAAGTGAAACAAGCAAGACCCAGAAAGATAAATGGCACACATTTTCTCCCAGATTTAAAGAAAAAATCAAAGGAGTGTAAGAGGAACCACTTGAAAAGATGAAAGAACCCTCAGAAAGAGGGAGGGGAGAGAAGACAAGTCATGACCATGGCCAAGTCAATAGTGTCTGTGTGGGGGAGATGTCTCAGTGATACCCATTGTACAGCTGAGATGCTCTGATGTTAATAAACACAAGCAGTGTGGTGCCCACCATGGATGTAATGGCCAACATGGATACCAAGAACACACACTGTGGGATCATTGAGTCAGTGGTGTCCCAGGATGATGGCACCAACTTCATCAAATAGTATAGAAGCTAACACCACTTAATGAATGAACTGATTGCTTCTGGAATTTTCCATTTAGCTTCTATAAAAACCATAGAAAGGAAACCTGCAGACACTGAGGCTATTTTATCTTCACAGAGATTTCCAGAAACTTTTTGAATACCTATGTTTAAGCATAAGCAATATTTTTTTAGAAGAAACTGAGGTCATATGCTATAATGCATACGTTTTCCTGTTCATTATTTTGGTAATATTTGCCCTTGTTGACAGATGCAATTAACATAGAAATCTCTGTGTTGTTGATTTTAACAGTTACCACATAATGATAAAAACATGGTTGTAAATTTGACTTGAGAGAAGGAGACTCAGGGATGGCTGTACCCTGTTCCACATAAATGGTTAATATTGATGAGTTTCGGTATAAGCCCTTTTTCAAATGCCTGGTTGAATTGTGAACCCACAGGTTCCCCGGTTTCCTTTCTGCTTCTATCTCCTTGCTCATTATTCATCTATTCAGGGATTCAGATCTTCTTGGTTCAATTTTGATAACTCCTACCTTCCCAGAAATGTACCCATCTCCAGTAGTTTTCTTATTTACTGGAATACAAACTTTCCAACTATGCCCTGGCAATTCTCTGGATTTCAGTAGCATCTTCCGTCCCATTACTTTTTTGTCTCTAATTGTATTAAACTGGGTCTTTTCTCTCTTTTGGTTAGTTTGGCTAAGTGTCTGTCAGTTTTGATTATTCCCACAAAGAAGAGCCTCTTTGTTTCTCCAGGCCTTTGTACTATCCATTCTAGCTTCCATTTCATTAACTTCCGCTTTGATCGTTATTTTTCCCTTTCCTCTGTTTGAGATTGGCCAGATCGCCACAGTAAGTGAAGTAAACTATCTCCCACAAACAAGCCTGGCATGTGTTCTCTGCTAAGTGTGATGTGGAGAAAGGAGGACATGAAAGAACCGGGGGACCCAGAGTGTAGAAAGGGAAAGAGAGAAAGGAGGAGGAAAGGAAAAAAAACGGCAGAAGAGGGGGTGGCTATAATCAACACACCTTATATGCACGTGCGAGAATAGCATAATGAAACCCATCACTCTGTTCATTAATATATGCTAATGAAAACAGTGTGTTGAAATGTACCTATGTTTTCATTTATAATGCTCCTTGATTAGAATAATGTTCCTTAAAATTAAACAACATGTAACAGTGAGTTTAAGAAAAGAAAGTAGAACGTACACAGAACACAGGCTGTGCACTCATCCTAGAAGCACAACTCAAGGAGCTGACAGAGAAATACATATCTGCTAATTGCTACAGAGATTAAAAAATATAGACGCACTGGGGATGTACTCAATGGTAGAGTCCCTGCCCCGAATGCACAAGGTCCTGAGTTCCACAGCCTACACTGCAAAGAGAAGAAACAAATCTAAAGAAATAGAACACTGTCTGTTTCAAGACCCCCCCCCCCAGTCCTCTCTTCCTGTCTCTTTTCACAGGCAACCACTCCATTTCTTTTCACACGTGGGTCTCACTGGGACTGCTTCTGGACTCTATGAAATTACTCAGTGATCTGCATTATAAAATATGTATTTCTCTACTCTGTTCCCCTTGCCAGATTTTATGATTCTGAAATTGATCTGCTGTGGCTTGTAGCTACAATTTGCTCACTTTTATTGCAGTATGGATTCTAACGCCCAGACAAATCTTTTTATATATCAATGATTATTTTCTTAGCATAAATTTGAAGAAGAAGAATTGACATGCCAAGGACCAGGCTAAAAGGCAGTGAAGGGTATTTCTAGTTGCCCTCCAAAAAGAACACGCTCACTCGTTCCCTAATCTACACCAGTGTGCCTAAACCCTCATGCATGCCCTGCAGCCACCGTGGACTCTAACAATTAGTCTTTCCGGACATGAGAAGCTATAAAACACATTGTTTTCTAGCCCTTTAAAAGATGTACTTCATTCAGAATTTGTGCAAATGCATAAAACATAAGAGTGTTATTTATCATGAACACTTTCTTTGGATTCTAAATTCACAACAATGACATAATTTCTCCTCAACACACCAGAGTTGATAATGTTAGTATCCCAGAATTTACCTTCAGATATTTCACTGTGTGAAGAACATTAAGATTTTTCTTATAAGTTCATGTGTCATAATGGCCCTTAACCCTCATGTCAGTCATTTGAGTAAGGACCTGGTACTACGAACCGACTCCCAACAGGAGACTGAGGCACAAGAAGATACAGTAAGTTGCTGGAGACTAAGAAGCCATGGAGGTTGAGAACCTAAAGCTGTCCTAGGCTTTGGCTCTGGTCCCAGCAGCCATGATTTCAGCACCTTCAAAAGGTGACTGTCATCACTACTAATCACGTTTCCTCTTCTTAAGAAATGAAAAAAAAAAAAAAAGGTTGACTTAGTCCCATGGCTTGCTTTTTAAAGATCTTGGAGATGACCATTGTCTGATAGATGAAATTTCATTTATCTTTGATGTTACTAATAAAATGTCATTACATGGAGAGTCACTGATGCTGGCCACTGCCTGATGAGTAGGTTTCTTGTGTCGGTTTCTTGCCAGATTCGTCATTAGTTCATTTCTATAGATAAATGCAAGAAAGTTAATTCAAAATGTTTCACACTATAAACCTCTGCTAGTCTAAAGGGCAGAAATCCTGATCTATTTTGAAAAGACAATTTCTACATGGGACAAACTCCTTCAAATCAGTGATGGGAGTCTTCCTTTGATCTGGCCAAATTTGTCTGTGTCCCCCCCCCCGCCCCACCAGGGCCCCTATAAATCTCTCTTAGGTGTGTCTAGACAAAGCAGGAGGGCTATGCACCACCCGGATAACTGAAGAATCACTTCTTGATAGTTTTTCATGAATTACAAGCTAACCAGTTAATTCCTCAGTACAGTTCAGGGCCTGGCAATGAATAGAAGGATAAAAATAAGAGACTGACTCTTTTATTGGGTTTATCGAAAATTCCAGATACAGGACAAGAAGCCTGCAGATGCCCCCGGTGCAAAGTTGGCTGTTGGCTGTGTGTTAAAAACAGCAAAGTCAGCCAGCCTCTTTCAACACAGTCTCCACCTAAATTGCTGTTTTTAAGAGCCGGAGCCTTTCCCTGCTAAAGCCAGAAGCTGCCACATGATTAATGTGCTTGTGTCTTATTAACTGTTCTGTTACAGAGGCTGTCCAATCCCCGCCACCCTTTCTGCAGGGACCTTTTTGTAAAAACCTAGTTGAAATCGTGCTGTTCTGACTGCGGGCTACTGCACCTACCACCAAAACATCATAAAGAGCAAAGAATTACTGCTTCCAGTAATCCAGGCCATAAATCAAGCCGTTCAGAGATGTGGCGGGGGGGGGGGTGAATCACGGCTATTTCTTGCATTCATATTCGAAAGCCAGTCTGTAACTGCATATTCCAGAAAGTGTCAACTTCCGTGTGTGTGTGTTGTGTGTGTGGTGTGTGTGTGTGTGTGTGTGTGTGTGTGTGTGGTGAGTATGAGTGACAGAGCTGGGGAGGACTAAAGAAATATTGGTTAAGTCATTGAGAATGCTGTGATCTTATCACGACCTTCCTCATTGTAACAATATTTTAAGACTGTTAAAAACTGCCCCTTATCTATTCGGCAGCATCACCCACCACTGAGCTTATCTGAACCCAGCTGCCCGAGGAGAACGCAGCGTGTCTTGACCTTGATTTCTTAGCACCTGACCTTAATATCTAATCAGCCGCACATGGCAGTGAAGTCACCCAGAGATGTCACATCAGCCCCTCTGGCGACTGGAGATTCAAAAGATGTTTATTTCATTCACCCTTCCTAGACATCTCCAGGCAACAGAGCTGTGCAGCCTTGCCCTTGCCATCTGCACGCCATGTCTGTTGAGGGTTAGCAGGGGGCTTGAAGTCTTGGATAACCTATCAGTTGAATATAATTTGGACCGAGACTCCGGGAGAGAACCCTCAACTTGGACATGGAAAAACATTAGCAACTCCTGGCATGTGCAGTGTTTTTAAAACACAAAACATTCCCCTCCAGAAACATCTAATGTAAAGTCTCCAATACACAATAGAAAACACCACCCATCTGTGCAAATACTCATACTGTACACCCCATATACACACAACATAATCCTCCCACATGCTCTAAATATCCACTCTTAGCAAGCTTGTAAAGGAAGGCCCAAACATACACTCCCTGAATCAAAGTGAGACTTTAATATCTGAGATAATACAAAGAAATGTTGGTTATCAAAGTGTCATAACATTAAAGGTGACAGGGGATCTGGGATTTTTACTTCAGCACTGATGTTCATTCTGATTCTTACACTGGCTTGAGTGGCCCAGCATCCTGACATTCCCAGGGAAGGAGGGAAGGAGGGCAGGAGGGAAGGAGGTCTGGCTGTTTTCTGCTCAGTACCACCAATGTGTCACAGGTCTGCAGCAGCCATGCAGGTTAATATTCCTTGGAGCAGCTGTTTCTGGTCTCTTTTGTAAACTCTGCTGCTTCTCTATACTTATGAAAGAGCAGGGCATGGGGAGAGAGGAGTGCCCAACCACCCACCCCCAGTCCAGAACTCTCTCTTTCCTTTTCCAGAGCATGGATGGGCACAGGGGAGACCAGTTCTCTGCTGTTCTTGTGGTCATTTGAGTCCTAGCAGAGGGTCCTATGAGGCCACCTTTGCCTTCACCTACACGTTACTCCTACATACCACAGAGTACTTCCCAGTGCCCCAGCTGCATGTCTACAGAAACAGTACACCTGTGTGTGTGGTCTCAGTGTGTGGCTGGGACTGTCATGTTTGCACAGGAGAATCTCTGACCTCACCATGTGAACAGAAACAGCCAAGGTGCCACTCAGCAGATGAGTGCACAGGCCCTGCCCACTTGCCCACCACTGTGAAAGTCCCTCAGAGAGCCTCCAAAGGCCTTGAGCCTGGTGTCCCTTTGTGGTTCACGTCCCAGGCTTCACACATGTGACCTACCAAAGAAGGCCTGCAGAGCCATTTGTTTATTCTTAGTCTCAACTGACAAGAGCAGTTGTGTACCCACAGGGTGCATTACTAGGCTTCGATGGCACGCACAACACAGAGTGATTTGAGCAAGCTAACAAGCATATCCGCCACCTAATTTTACACTGTAAAACGTCAGAAACTTACTTTCTTAACTCATTTGAAATATGTAATACATTCCAATTAATTATCCCCCATAATGCTGCACAGAAGATCTCAGAAAGCTTTGAGTCCTGAGCCTTAGCTTCTGGGCAATCCAACTTAACTGCCAGACCTTTGGGAGACGTCTGTACTGAAGCGCATTGGACTCTATGAACGCTGGCACGCCCCTCCTCCTTGAATTGATTACCAGGTTTGCTCAGCTCTCTGCCAAGGGCTCCCAAGGCTTTACTCCTGCAATGCTTCATGCCCCCCATGTGTTTCTGCCTCTAGGATTGGGGTCCTGTCCTATGTAAGTAGCATTGTTCTTCCTCCATTACTCTCACCTCTACCCGTTCCTGCTTCTCTGCTGATCAGACCTGTGCTACCAAGACCCAGTGCTAGCTAGAGGAAGGCCATTGCATAATGGCATTTAGGTCAATCAAGAGTGTTTCTCTCTGTTGCCAGGGTGGTCTTCAAAAGTCCCCACATGTATCCAAGGTCTCCAGATGTGAGGAGGAAAGGGGCTCTATAACATGGCCCGCACTTCCCACTGCTTTGTGCTCTTGCTCCAGGACAGTATCTCACACTGTCATGTGCTGAGCCTAGCTGGAGCTCTCAGCTAAATGAAGCTAAATAAAGCCCTGGAGAGACAGCAGCCTCAACCACAAATGCTTTCTGTCTGAGCAGGAAAAACAACAAGCCCTCTACTTGGGACCCCAGAAACTAGGGACAGCAAAGCCAAAAGGATGTGTTCTTAAAGGGGAACCTCTTGGAATAGATGCATGGCCCCAAAACACAAATGTCAGGTTCCAGAAGGAGAGCCTTGTACGCCAATGGAATAAGCCTGAGCTGTTAGCAGCTAACCCAGATGGCACAGTGAGCACCTTCCCTGCATGCTCGCCCTATGATGCAGGCATCCAGAAATTAGCAGCAGACCCTGGGGGACTATATTTGCAGTGGTGTGTAAACTGCTCAGGGGAGCACACTGTCCTGCTGTGACTTTATATTAATCTCTGGCCTCTGCATGGTCACGGGGTGTCGAATGCTCTATAATTAGATTTTGGAAATGTGTGCAAGAAGGAAGTGGTATAATTAAGGTAACCTATCAGATGCCTAACCACATCCTTCAGGAAGGAACCCAAATGTACGCCCTGGCCAATTCCTCACATTGCCCTTCAAGGGCAGAGATGCCAGAGCCTATTTTCCACATTGAAGTTAACCCACTGAAGTTGTGATCCCATGGCTCATGCCTTGGGACAGAGACAGCAGGCCTTAGACTCTAACTTTGCAATTATACTTGGTCACAAATGGGGAGCTGTGTGAGCCTCAGATAAGGGAGGGTGTAAATTGTCAGACCAGGTGCCCAGGACACCCTGAAGTAGATGAGGACTAGGCAAGGGGCACAGAGCAAACCTCTTTGATTTTTCCAGCACATTCCACCCAAGAACTGCCTTTTCACCTCAAGACACTGACTTTCAACACCCATTTCTGAGAGAAAGAGGATAAGAAGCTGACAGGAAATCCAGCCCTGCTAGCCAAGGCAAGCCCCCCAGGCCTGAGCTCTGCTTCCATAGATTTGAGTCATTGGTGAAGACAAGACCATGGGAGTCAACTCCAGATGCTCTTTGTGTGAGCTGTGGCACTACTGTAAGTTCACGTCCCCCAATATGCGTGCTCACGCAAGCGCGCGCGCGCGCGCGCGCGCGCGCACACACACACACACACACAAAGAGTTACCAGAGTCACAGCCTCTTTTCCACCTCCCCTGGATAGCTCCCTCTCCCACCAACTCTGGGCTTGGCTATGCATCACTTTAACCACTTGTGCCCTAACAAGATTTAAGGCCTATATCCAAAAGGGTACCACTCTTGCCATTCTGTAGCCTTTTTGTCATCATGGTGACCCCCTAGAATAATCCAACAGCAAGATGTAGAACAAGGCTGCTGTCCCCATCACTTATGCAAGCTCTCCACTCCTGTCTGAAGTCATTCTGGTCAGACTGCAAAAACTAAATTAGCTCAGTCTTGCCCCAAAGCACTTCCAAAATCAGGCCCTAGGTCAACTGGGGTTGTTCTCAGATATTCTGCTTGGGGCAGGGGGTGTTAATAGCAACTGAAAAGAGACAAACTCCCTAAGTCTCAGTTTCTCTGGTCACACAACTGAGACACTGAATGTTTCCTAGGAGGGTATCTGTGAGGTGAAGGAAGGCCATTCTTGGCAGGCTGGGAAGGGCAGGTCGTTGGCATTGTTGGATGTATTCCACAATATGCACTGTGATAAAGGGCTTGCCTCATGTGCATAAGGTCCTAGGTTTACTCCACAGTACCCCATAAACTAGGCAAGATGGCACATGCCTGTTACCCCACAACCCAGGGAGGAGAGGCAGGATTGGCAGAAGCTCAGAAATATGGGATCATCTTCTGCTTCAACTTAAGATCATCTTGGGCTACCTGAGACCTTGTCTCTCAAAAGCAAAATTAAATAAAGTGCCTCGTGGCTTAACGCAAAAGTAAACAACACTTCCACATTTCTGAGTTCTAAATACACCTGATGCATAAGAAATGCAAGCTCCAACATTTAAAATGTAGTCAGACCAAATGTGAGCAATAACCAGGAGAACCTTTAACATCATTCCTCCATCCTCTCAAATCCACTGAAACCAAGGTGACAAAGGACTACTGATGGGCCACCAGGCACATTTCCTCTACTCCAGCTCTGAACATGGGCTGTGAGGGAGGCTGACATCATCTGTGGGAGAGGTGAGTACCCAGGCCTCCAGTGTGTGCATCTGCAAACCACAGAACAGGGGGTTGCCAGCAGCACACAGGCACAGTCCCACGCATGCGCCCCACACAGGTAGGAAAAGTCGGCATGTGTATGACCCATGGTTTTTCAACACACGTACTACAGGTACAACCAGCCAAGATACCCATAGGATGGCTTGTGAGCAGCACCAAGGGGACCTAGATGGAATCTGGCATAATCTACAACTTAAATCAAGGGTGAGACAGCGGTTGGTGTCTGAGAGTACCACATCTGAATAGTAAGACTCTCAGACCATTCCTTCCCACCTGCCACAAACCCTCCACTCTACTCCACCAACAAGGCTAGAATCACAGAGAACCATCAAGAAAAGCAAGAGAAAGAGAGAAAACAAACCCAATGGCCACCTCCCCATTTTGTAGCTGAGGAATGAATCTGAGATGGAGTGAATGCAGCCTTCCTGATGCCTCAGTCAGAGAGCTTCCTGCTCTCTAAGCTGGTCGGCAGAGCACCACAGACTAAGTGGGGCAAAAGGGGGTATAAATCAAGATTGACTGATAGAGCAAAGTCATGGTGGTGGGGAGATGAGAGACAGAGAGAGGATGAGAGAGAGAGAGAGAGAGAGAGAGAGAGAGAGAGAGAGAGAGAGAGAGAGAGAGAGAAAGCCATATGGATATGTTAAACAAAAATTAATTCCTTCCCACAAAACTTTGTGTTTTCTAGTGAATTTACCTGTTATCACACATACTTGAGAAAGTCATTATGCACCTAATCACAACCCCTGGTGAAGACATTTTAAGTAGGAAACCACTATAAGAGTAAACACAATGATGCTTCTCTCGTTTTCTGGGAGAATAGGACTTGATTCACCCATGAGTTGAAAATTGCAGATGATTCTTGATGCTTCCCCAAACTGAAAATCGTTAAAGAGTGTGCTTGAATACTAAGAAGAAATGAAATTTACAAAATATGAATAACACCAGGTCTGATGGATGGAAGGCATGGATAAAACAAGAACATACAAAATGCAAAAAAAGCATATACACCAATGAGTAATCAAAAACAATAATAACAAAAAGAAAAGAAAAACTGGAAATTGGTTTAAAAAAAAAAAGTCCACAGTCAAACAGGGTGAGAATGAAGAGTTATTTGAAAATGTTTCACTCAGCCAACCCAGAAAGGTGCACTGAAATTAAAAAGTTGAATTTCATTGCACTAAATCCTTCATTTCTGACATTTACCAGGGAGAAAACCCTTTTATGTGTGACTATTATCCACATAAAGAATATTTGCCTAGGAATCACTAATTAGCCAAACGAGTGGTGGTTTAAATGGGCCAATGTTTTTCTTTCTCAGTAAGTTTCCAAAGGGAAAGGATGTTTTTTGAAAAGAATAATCCGAGCTTATATGGATGCATGCTGTCATCTGAAGCCTGCCATCCACTTCACACAGCTGGTTGTGTCTCCAGTCTTTGGGAAGGGCCTTTGGCTCCAGTGGGGAGTCCAGCCCCTCCCACTTCCAGCAGGGGGCTCTGTCCCCCAGCACAGACTCTGGGAAGCACTTGAAGACTGTTCAAGGTTAAGATGGCTCTATAAACAAGCTACAAACATCATCTGGCCACTAGGACCAGGCAGAAAAAAACATGTAATCATGGCTCAGGAATGTTTTAGTGAGGAAAAATCTGTGCGGAAATCTTATTATTGGTGGGAAGGGAGGAGCCTCAAAGAGCCAATTAGTGTTTTTACAAAATAATTATCAAATTATAGGGCTCACTTTAAAAATACTGAAAGATTTGATGGTTTCCCTAAATGGTTGACAACACATAAATGTCAATTTTCCATTAAAGAAAACAGCGTGAAAAAAATTAAAAAGAAAATGTGAAAGTAAATGGAAATGAATCACCTCTCCTGAGATGACAGACTGAATTTTGCAAAAGCAATTTCTACAGTTAGGGGACTGGTAGTGTTTGGAGGGAGGTATATTTTGGTGGACCTACAATCTAGGTTATTTTTCCTTAAACTCTTTCATCTTCATTTCCCACTCTATCTCTCTTGAAAGGAACCAAATCAAAAAGTCCTTTACTTACAATTTGAATGATCGCAACTAAATGCAAATGTTTGGCTCAAAGCTAAAGCAGCACCACTCTGAGCAAGGGTGATTGGAAAGACAAGCGGGAAGCCATGCAAGACCAAGGCTGTACAGCAGAAAGTTGACACAGGCCACTTCTTGTTCTTGCTTTGTAGCAGGGGACAGCGGCTTCTAGAAGGGGCTCAGATTCCCACTGTGAAAGCAGCGTGCTGCCTGACAGGTGCAAGTGGCTAATGAATGATGGCATCTGCAGGCGGGTGGAACAACGTATTCCCTTCCAAGCCCAAAGAGGGTTTATGTGTAATACACAGAAATACAGGCACACGAAGCATTCCATGAGGGAGCCCATCAAGCCTGTGCCATTCCTTTATTGAAACACCATAACCAGGTCTATAAATAAAACAAACAGTCTATGCTCAAATTTCCACATAAACATGTGCTGAGGATTCTAAGAATGAGAATTATTTCACCTCAAATTGTGAGAGCATTTAAAAAAAAATCAACATCATGTGAAGATGTTGTTGTCTCTTGGGTTGTATTTGTATTAACTTTTCATTTTCCCAGAGAATGTGCCTGGCGGAATGAGCCCCAGGTGCTTGTTGTGAACTGCTGCAGAGGTCAAGTGCGGAGAGAACGCTATGTAATATAAGTACACAGTATCCTACAAGGGCGGCATTCACTGGGGTTCATTCTCGGCCCTGCCTTTTCACTGGGAATGTGATTTCAACAGAGGCTAGCAGAGGAATGTCCACTCCTCCAGGCATACCTCACCCAAGCAAGGCCACATGGGAGCTATTTCTAGCAGCTAATTATGAGGTACTGGAATAACAACCCTTGATAAAGGGAAGAGTTGAGATAGCCACAGAGCTCATTCAAAGAGCACACTTGCCACTTTCCAGCCCCTAGCTGACCAAAGCCAGCTTGGGAGTCTGGAGGAGGGAAGACCAAGCCTGCCTCTCTGAAGTTTACAGGGCAGTTGTAGTAACCACTGGGAACTCAAAAGCGAACAGCTGTTCCACAGACTCAGCGCAGCACAGACCTTTAAAGCAGAAAGTGCCCTACATATCAGCCCAGGTGAAAGACATGTTGATAAAATTTAACAACACACTTTGGGGGACAACAGCCCTGACATGTAGGATCCACAATTCCTGGCTCCACTGAGGCAGAGTCACCCAGTAAGAGACCCCTGAATGCCAATGAAGCCTTTGTGTCTTTAGGCAAATGCTTCTGGAGTGAGGTCCACACATAGCTGGTGAGGCCAGAGAGGCCTAAGAGGGGCAGATCTGCATGACTAGACAAGTTTTCACACTTCAGGTCCAGGGCACTTTGTCAGAACACAGAGTGACCTGACTAAGGGGCTTGCATTCAGCCGTCTCTCAGCATACATTAGGATTTGTTTAAACATGTGGCTAAAGTGCATTTGGGGGTAGTCAACTGCCCCCACAAGCAAAGTAATTGTGTATTCAAACTTTAAGATTCTTAAAAATAACCTTTCTAAGGTGACTCAACACACACACGCACACACACACACACACACACACACACACACACACACACACACACACACACGGCTCTTTCAATCATTTCTAGTCTCCTGGAAGCATTCTAGAGGGGTGCTGAGGCCATGAGTCCTCAATGTTTAATGTGACTGGGATGGTGTGTGATCTGTGAAATTTCAAACCCTCCATTCCCTCTTTCACAAGCCCTGGAGTCCTGTTGTTTGTAACTTCACTTCTCTCATCATTTGTCCTCGTGGCTTTATCATCTCTGGCCAAAACATTCACAGTGAGTGCCTAGAACACACAGCAAGTGAAATATCTAGATCAAGGGGAGGACAGAAGGGACAGTAAGAGGCCCCAGGGCCTTCCTTATGTCCCAGGCCCATTCCATTTCCAAAAGCAAAATCTGCCTAAGCTCCATGCCCCAGTAGCTGCCATCGTCTTCTCTCTTATTGCCGTGCAAAAATGGAATTTCTTCTCAAGGCCCCAAGTCATAAATCTCCCATGTGGCCATATGAACTTCAAAGCATTTGAATTTCTTATGGATTTTACATGATTAAATGTGTGGCCTACTGAATATTGCATATGAGAATAAAGAAAGACATACTACTGAGAAAGGCATCCATAATGGCTTTGAGGTACAATATTGAGTAATTGGTTAGGGCCGTAAACCCTTAATATTATGCTTTTTAATGTTTTTAGTTTATAATCAGGATTATAGTCACCACTAACAGAAAAAATGCACAATAATCTATCTCTAAAATTATGAGCATTTTAGTTAAGTTAACCTGAAAACCTGTAAATTTCCAATTAGTTATTTATTATGCATGTTGCTGGTTCTATATTTTGTCATTTTAGAACAAATAGACAAAAGGGTAAAGGGAAATAATTCAGTTATTTTTATCTTTGTGCCTCTAAGGGTCTCCTATACTCTTAAATTTACCGTGAGCTGGGTGATAGGGCTGTAGGGTTGCAAACATCCTGAACACACCCAAACCACGCATTCCCTTTTCAGTCTGAGTAAACTGTAAATATAGGGTCAGCAATTTTGTGAATTGCAACAATTTTAGAGCAAAATACAAATATAAGAAAAGCATGGAAGATGTTGCAATGATCTCTGAGAAAAGAGAAAGTGACTACAAAAAAAAAAGACTAGAATAAACTCTAAGACAAAAGCAATTAACCAGCTAAGTACCATAGAATTAATAAAGTCAATAAAATATCAAAACTGCTGTCAAAAGGAACAAGAACCTAAACATCTAAACATGAACTTGGGAAAGAAGAAAGTCCAAATTAGACAATTGGACGAATGTATTTGGAAAGCATTCTTACTGTACTTTTCCTTTATTTTATCTACAGTTTAAATCACTAGTAAGACTACATAAGACTCCCAGGCAAGGACCTATCTATCAAAAATGAAACATGGATCAAAAAAATCAAATCATATCCACTTCGATACAGAACTTTCCAATAGCCCAAGAAAAATCTTAAGGAAAAAAACTACAAGTACTAGCAGACAAGTGATTGGCATGCTGTTTCACTTCCAAGTGATCAGCCGTGGACAGGCCACTAGCTCTGTGAAGGAAACACACTAAGATGGAAGCTCACTGGACACAGACTCTTAAGACTTTGAACATCTAAATGTGGGCTCCGTCATGAGGAGGGTACCAGCATGACTCTTCTGCATTTCACTATACACACTGCAAACATGGCACCTTTAAAAACTCCAGATGGGAACAACTCTCAACAAAGGGACCTTTCCGGCTCTGTGTTGAGAATGAAGAGGCCGATGGTCACTGATTCTCTTTGCCTGGTGGCTTTATGAAATTGCAGTTTGTCAAACAACAATTCCAAAGGAAGGGGGACAGCCCATATTATCCACTAGTGGTTAATGGTAATGTGTGGTTGGGCTTTGACTCTGTAAATCCATCTCAGGTCTAGAAAATTCCAATATACAAAAGGCAGCCCTGGGTGTGTGGAGGGTGCTGCCAGAAATTGAGGTTTGACTGTTGTGAGGCTGTGGCCAGCTTTAGCCGGGGCGGGGGGGGGGGTGTCACTTAATCCATGTGAAAACCTTGGTCAGGTGGATTGGACTCAAGGCAAAGTTCTTCATGAATTGGGGTAAATGTCGTAAAGGTCGGTGTACCTGGCCTCAGAATAACACCCAACAATTGCTTCCTCTGTCTAGGGCTGGGGATCACAGAGACTGCTTTATGCTCTAGAAAAAGAAAAAAACAAAAAAACAAAAAACAAAACAAAAAAAAACGTGTAGGCGGCTTGATTTTTGTTTTTTCAAGTGTTTTTTCTGGCAGGCATGTCTGTGTACCATGTGTGTACAGTGTCCCTAAAGGCCAAAGGAGGGTGTTGGATCATCTAGAACTGTAGTTACAGATAGTTGTAAGCTACCAGGTAGGTGCTGGGATTCAAACTTGGGACTTCTGGAAGGACAGTCAATGCTCCTAACCACTAAGCCATCTCTCCAGCCCAGAGCATACAGTTTGGTAGTGTGTGGTTCAGCTTGGGACTTCAGCTCATAAAGTCAAAATGGGTCCTATATGATACTGCCGCTGTTGCCATGATAATGGGTCAGTTCTACAGGTACCTCTAAACTGGCCATCCTGACATCACTCCTTCCTTCCTGGCCTCCACCTCCATCAACCACAGTCTGACCCTACATCCTGACCATGCCACCTTACTTCAGAAAACCTTCGTTTCATCTAGAGCGATATAACTAACCATGATGAAACTTTACCAGCCTGGCTCATCTGTGGACACAGGCTCTTCAACATCATAGGTCGCTGTGCTCCACTTACCCCTGAGTCCTAAAACCACTGTCCCTGCAATGTCACAAACTCAGTGCACCCACCTCATAAAAGTTCAGGGCCACCAGGCACTTCTTACCCTCTGTCCCCACCTTTCCTACTTCTAAATGTCACTTCCATTTACCTTGATATTAGTTAAGTACAATTAATCTCATTCTTCTGTGCTTCTGGAAGCCTTTTAATCATACGGAAACATTGTGTGTAGGAGTGTGTCCCCCCCATCTGTACCAAGGTCTAGAGTACATCGTGGTGATATCATAGACACCTCGTGTCTGTTTGAAGGTAGACTGTGCTCTTTTGATAGGTTGCTTTTCCTGTAGCTCCTGCACAGCAAGTCCTTGGTGATACTTGTCAGTGGAACAGAATGATGCTCATAGGTTTGCAAGTGTGATTAAGACCAGCGCTGCTCCACTTCACAGCATCAAGGGCAGACCTCACCCTGTGTCTCTCAAGGAGTTTGCAGCCGCATCCATGGAATTGTATATCCAGACACATTACATATCCCTTCAAAAGGCCTGAGGCTGCAGCTTCCTTTCTGCACATTGGATAATGCAGCAACAAGGGGTGCATTGGAGAAAGTTGTACAAAACTCACAGTTCAACATTATTATTAAACTCACATTTCTTTACCTGGGACCAAAAAAGCATTTAAAAGTGCCTCTCATTTAGCAGCTGCAGTTGACTGCTTTATCACTGTGATAAAACTCGGACCTAAACTTGTGGAGGAGATGGGTTACTTGGCTTATAGTCCATCGCCAAGGGAAACATGGCAGGAACTCAAGCAAGAGCTCAGGCAGGAACCATAAGTAGAACTGCTTACTGGCTTGCTCCACATGGCTTGCTCAGTTTGTTTGTTTTTTTTAATTCAACCCAGACCCACCTCTAGGGTGTGGGCTCACCACCACAGGAGGCAGGCCCTCACAGGTGAATCGAGAAAATGTCCACAGACATGCCTACAGGCCGATGCAGTGGAAGCAATTCCTGGAGGTACCCTCTTTTCAGATGACTATTGCTGGTGTCAAGTTGGCCAAACCCTAAGCAGCACACCAGGCTTTCTTGGTAAATTGACAACAAAGCCCAGGTTTACAGAATCCTCATGTTAATCTTAGTCCATTGACTCTTCTGTGATCTCTACAAACCCAACCCCATGAAGGAGAGTAGGGATGGAAGTGTGTTGCAGGTGAACCTGTTCGGACACCCCTTGGGGGAGGGGGTGAGAAGATGCAGCACCAATGACTCAGGCACTGAGAGTCAGTGAGTAACAGAGTGGTCATATAGACTCCTTTATTAAGGAAGTTAGGCCTGCCTTTATCCCCCCTCCCAAGGCCCCATTGGCTCAGGTGGCTGACTCTGCTGTGTTGTCCTTTTTTTCATTGCTGTTTCCAGTCAGGTGTCTCTTTATCAGCAGTCTCTGGATGGAGAGGCAGGCTTGTCTCAGAGAGGAAGTGTCTGCCAACCATGCTCATGCAGGCTGGCCTAGCACCTGGGCAGGGCGACTATGGCTTGGGTAGGTTGGCCGGCAGTTTCTCCTACAGAAGGGCACCCTCTATCCCAGTTACTAGTGTGGGGTAGGGTCTGAACCAGCTGTTTTCCTACAGGGGGAAAGGAGTGACAGCAGCAATTGTGTCTCACAGATGTGTAGCAAGTACATGACAGTTGGCCATGCAGGACTTTGGGCCCCAAAGCAGGGTGCAGCCAATAACTGTAGCTTTAAAGTCACCAAGGGCTGACCTCTGTAAAACTGCTTAGCTCAAGCACGTATGGATCTTTACTGAGATCTAGATCCCATAAAAATTACATTTTGGAGGGTAAAGAACACAAATAAAACCTTCCAAGTCATGTATTAAATGGGGAAGTCCTCGGGATATTTCCATGCATCTAAGAGAGGCCTCCCAAGTTACATTTGGGTTTTCTGCATACTCGGGAAAACATTTTGCATGTCATCAATGGGTACATGAAAATCCTAAGCTGTGTTCAAAAGATATTACAAACATTTGGTGCCAGATCTTACACGGGCATCCGAGGAGGAGCAGCTCGGTGTCCTCTCTGCATTTCAGTCATTGCCTGAGCCTGGTGGATGACAGATGGTCAGCACAGGTTACATTGTTAAGAAGAGTTACAGTGTCAGGCAGGTTTGGGAGTGTGTAAAGAAGCAGACAAAGTAGGGAAAGGGTGGAAACTATGTCAGAACACGTGAATCGGTGTGAAATCAATTCTCTTTCAGGTTTAGTAGAGCATGAAGAAGCAGTGTTAATCAAGCATACCTATACATGTGTGCACATATGCATATACACAGATTTCCCTTGTGTTAATGTCTTTCTCGGATATGACATAACTAGGTAGGCATGGCTGGTGACATGTCTGTAATTCAAGTACTAGGAAAGCTGAGGAAGGGAGAATTGAATTCTGTGTGAATTCTGTGAATTCTGTGCTGTGAATTCTGGAGTAGCATGACCTGATTCAAAACATTAAAGCAAGAAGCAGGGGAGACGGCTCAGCGGTTAAGAGCACTGTTGTTCTTCCAGAGGTTTTTACCAGCACCTACATTGGGGTTCACAGCTGTCCACAGTTCCAGTTTCAAGTGACCCAGTGCCTTCTTCTGGCCTCTGATGGTGCCAGGCATGGATGTGATACATAGATATACATGTAGGTAAAATACTCATATACATAAGACAAATGAAACAAAAACCAGAAAGGGGAAGAGGATGGATGGAGGGACAGAGGGAAGGAAGGAAGGAAGGAAGGAAGGAAGGAAGGAAGGAAGGAAGGAAGGAAGGAAGGAAAGAAAAGAAAACTATGTAACTTTAAGCCGCTTGCATGCTCTGAGCCTGGCATTTGACTAATTTTGAGAATACAAATGTTTTCCTCACGGGGATGGTGAGTTTTAAAATCACTAGGCACAGGGCTGGGGAGATTGCTCAGCTGGTAAAGTGTCTGCCTTCCAAGTATGAGCTGGCTTTGATCTCCAGGACCCATCTAAAAGCTCAGTACAGTGGTGGAGACTGGGGAGCTTGGGGAGGCATCGAGAGGTGGGTTCTTAGGCTATGTGGACAGCCAGCCAGACTATTTGACAAGCTTCAGGCAAATGAGAGACCCTGTCTCAACATTAAGATAGATAGCACCGTAGGAATGGCACAGAGGCTGTCCTCTGCCCTCCGAAAAACACCCATATATACAACTGTATACATTCATGAACACACACATAAACATAACCAAATAAATGGATGAAAATCTGCTATCTCTAATAAAAGCTCTCCCTATAGCTAGGCAGTAAAATGAAGCAGAACACGAGCCTGAGCAGTGTAGGAAAAGCAGAGCACACACAGGTGTCAACGACCCACCTCACACAGGTGTCAATGACATATCTCACACAGGTGTAAATGACCTGACTCACACAGGTGTGAATGATCCACCTCAAGCAGATGGGACCCATCGTTCTGTCCATGTTTCAGTGTTTAGTACACAGACCAGTGAGCACCTGGACCAGTAACTGACTGAACACAGACTCCTGAGGTTTACAGCTGCTCATTCACACACCCACAGGCCTCACTTCAGCAGAAGTCCTCAGGGATGGGGGACCCATTCATGCTAAATCCCAAGAGAGTGGGTAGACATTGCCCCCTTATAGGTAGGAGGGGGGCAATTCAGAGGGCACTACTAAGTCTGCTCATCTTTAGCAGCATGCTTGAGAATACAGAAAGTGCCGCAACCAGGCTGGGAATATTAGAATCTAGTGTGTCCGAGCTAATGTGTTGCTTTCTTCACTAGAACTCGTGGACAGTGAAGCACATAGACATAGGAAGGAGAGGGGCCAGCGGCTACTTGCTTGCCATGTCAAGGTCTTGGTGCTTTGATACATCGGTGGCTTGTCGTCAGAGGGACTATTAACAATGAAGAAAGGACAAGGGCAGATCCCTGGAACTGTATTTCTCAACCTGCCAACTTTTATGGAGTCTTGTTTTCTGAGACCATGTTGATCACTCTTGGTTATTCATTACTGTGGTTTGATACAGTTTAGAAGTCCCACATGTAATGTATAAAAACTGTGTGTGTGTGTGTGTGTGTGTGTGTGTGTGTGTGTGTGTGTGTGTGTGTGTATGAGAGAGAGAGAGAGAGAGAGAGAGAGAGAGAGAGAGAGAGAAGAGAGAGAGAAAGAGAGAGAGAAAGAGAGAGATCATGACTGGAAAAATCCTAAATGAGGATGCTGAGCCATTGAACCTACACAAACGTCCTGATAGGTGGGTATTGCCAGAGCTATATCAGGCCCCTCGTGACTGTGTGTCTGTTAGAAAAAAGAAAAAGAAAAACAGCGATGACTAGAAAATTTGATTTGGAAGGGGAAAAAAAAAGACAGTGCTGTTTTCCCCTCTAGGAACTTACGCTCTCATAGCCTCTTTTGTTGCTGTAAAATTATATTCATTAGCAAAGCCCAGGGGAAGGCTCCTGTCTCCAAGCACCAACTGGAAGCCGCACTGTGGAATGAAAAGCACTGATCCAAGGTTCTGCACAATCCCACGACCTGAAAAAGTTGAGGAAGAAAGCATGCAGCCAGCATGGTGTGGACTTTGCAAAGTACCACTCCAACCTAGCAGCATGGACCCTGACCAGAAAGGACCTGGCAAGATAAGAAAACCTTCAAAAACCTTCAAGAACAGTGCTTAAAGTCAAAATTCTAAAAAATAAATAAAAATAAATGTGGATCCCATTCTTACCATCCCACCAGAGCCCCTAAGCACAAACTCCCTAAAAGTCTCTATTCTTTTCTTCTGTGTATCAGACATTATGACAACTAGAAGAAAATAAATATATGCAAACCAGTCCATACCAGACTCATCCCTAGAGACTTGCATGGAATAGTCTTTGCAGATGAGCTTGCACAAGGTGGATTTGTCTCCTAGAGGTGATTGAGGGTCAAATTCTCATTCACTGTTCAGGGGGGAATGAATTAAAAGGTGCCTCCTAAAGCCTGGCACTCCCACGGCTGCCCAAAAGCAAACTGCTACTTCTTTTGCATCTTCCTAAGCACTAAGTCCCTCTGCTTGCAGCTGGAAAGAATGGTCTGACTTGGGCCCCTGCAGCTCAGCCAGCCATACCGTGCTCACAGTCCTTCCAAGGGGCTGCAGGGGCTGCTCTGCTTCTGTGAAGAGATGAGGACTCCGAAGCATCGCTGCTCAAAGTGTGTTGCTGCAGGGCCCAGTTCATCTATCAATCTAAAGACTTAAATTTGAAGACTGAGCCTTTCCTTCTCTATTAAATAATTAGTTGATTGTCTGGGCAAAGATAAAATTCCCAAGCATACTGACAAGGCAAAGTCAGTGGTGGCCCCAGCAAAGGTTGCTTCCAATAAGGAGCAATTTCTTCTAGGCTTTCCCATCTCCCCAGTGTGTTTTCAAACACTAGGTAAAGTCACCATCTGTAACTAGCTGGGAATTAAACCACGTCTATGCTATTGTTTTAGGGCTTTGGTAAATGCTCATTGGCTGAGTGTCCAGTTTGGGGGGGTGGGGGCAGTAACAATGCCCTTTCTTTAATGAATAGTGGCCAGAATCCTCACATACACATATGGACCCTGGAGACATCATATAGGAATGATATCGTGGTTAAGTATCAAAGGCTGGGACCTGACATAATAATGGCACAAAAATCTGAGGCCACATATTTCACACTTAACAAAGAAATAAAACTGACAAGTTCATGACAAGTAACATGAGACATCTAGTCCCAAAGAATGGCTTTCCCTCTTATTGATCTCCCTGGCAGGACACACTATGCCCATGAACACATAAGAAACATTCACTCATGGTGACAATTTCTATCTGCCTGGGACAATACCCTGCCTGTCTGATGTCACTGGCACAGTGCCACCCAAGTCACAAATGCAAACAGCAGGTGGGTACTTGGAGCATCAAAAGGAGTGTGTGGGGCCTCAGAAAAGGCATCCCGCAGGGCCGTGCCCTTCCTACACTACTGCAGCCTGCTGGCAAGGAGCTGAAGGAAGATGTCTCAAGGGCTTTTACACCAGACAAATTGCAGCTTCACTCAGCTAGGGCATTTAATTAGACTTTCAGAAGATAAGAAATTATTTAAACAGGGTCTTTCACACTACAAAGAGGCAAATTTATAATCCCTTTTTACTTAAAATATGTTATTGGGTGGGGAGTAAAAAAGTCATTTCTAGTTTTTTAAAAATTACCTAGTAACTTCACAGTCTTGACAGGAATGGGTCTTATTTTTGATCCTGCTTCAGACTTGCAAAAAATTCAGTTTAGAACCCCCCCCCCCAATTATACGTGTGAGCCAGGTTCTGTTAGCACAAAAGGCTGCTTGTCTTCTCCAAGTAAATATAAAACATCCTGTTGGTATCTTTAAACTCTTTGACCACACAACAAAAGCCCTAAACCTTTCTCTCCAGCAGCACCCTAATGAAATCTAACTGGGAAATGATAAGGAGATAAAAGTCCCAGACTCTGAGACTTTGCTTTCTAATTGCCAATTTTACCCCTTGCACTGAGACATTAATCCTTGAAGAATAGAAAGCCAGATTGCCAATAACCCAGCAGAGGAGGGCATGGGAGTGAGAGGAAGGAAGCCCACAGCAGTGGGCGGGAAAAACTGCCCTCCAGCTCCCACTGAGTCTGGCCACCAACATTCTGCCAGCCATGGTGGCCCCTCCTTGTCTCTGGAAGCCAGCCCAGGCTAGCATTGGTATTCAAATTAGGCTGCCAATCTCTGTGGGCACCTCTCTGTGTAGACTGTCCATCCATGACTTGAGAAATGACAGTACCGGATCTCTGATGCAGAGTGGTCCAGCCAGACTTCAGGCTGCCCAGAATCCATGCCCTGGGATTGTTCACAGTGTGCCTTGAGGTTGGGTGGGGAGGAGGGCTGTTTTCTCTCCCCCGGTCCTCCGTTTTATTAAAACAAGAATAGCAAGAAGACAATGAAGCTCCAACAGAGATTTTTAAAAAGAAGAGGAAGGGGGCTGTGCAGAGTCAAGCTTGTCATCCAGCATTGAGCACTGGTTTCTATGGGAACAAGATGGGCTTTGTGCAGGAACTTCCCATTCCCCCGCCCTCGGCGGGACTAGTTCCAGCATCCCAGCATTGTATTTGTGTGGTCAACTTTTTCTTCTGTCTCATTCACTCCCTCTGCCCCTGACTATCCCCAGCAACAACACCCATCACCACAGACACAAAAAGAAAAGAGAACTCACAGCCTCTGGGCCGAATTAAGTCACCATACAAAGGTATCCAGGCAACTGGCAGCCAGCAGACTGCCCAGGAGAGTCACGCCCATTGCTCTGTTCTCCCTCTTGCCTCATTTCTTATTCGCTCCCACAAGCCACCCAGAATGTCAGTTCCCTAACTCTTTTTATGCCTAACACACACCATACTCAGCTTTAAATTACGTCCTCAAGTACACAAAACTTAGGGACACACTGGATATTGTTACTTAGAAGTAACAATAAATGACAAATGGTTAGCGTGGATTCAAACTCTTTAAAGTTTAGATCTTTAAAATGCTGACGCCCACGTGCATACACATGAGCACGTGGGAGATGGAAGGTTCCAGAAGTCTTTCCTGTCCCTTTGATGAATCAGGGAGCTCAGTGTTCAAAGGGAGGGGTGCAGGGGGAGTACGAGGGGGGTCAAGCAAGCTTCGAAGTTCGATTTCTCTGTTTGACAATGTACCTTTGATTTGGCACTTAAAAAAATAATTTATTTTGACTTTTAAATTCTAAAACAGAAGTATTTGTGAATCTGTTACTCAGAAGCTGCCATGAAAAACATTTCAGTGCATTAATCCTCATTGTCACGACAAAGTGTTGGGACTTTATTTTATGAAAGAAAATTAATATTTCTGAATCTGTGCATAAATCACAGCTCAAATATTGAGGGCTATAGATTTCTCAAATTTCAACAATGCCTTTCTCTTAAAGCTTAATAAATGGTTAACCCCAGCCAAGCCCTGTGATGTTCATGGGCAATCTTCCAAATCTAAAGACATTTTGCAATTTTATATGTATTTACTTAGGAGATCTACAATTCATTTTCCTATACAGAATTTAAAAATGTCAATTTTTGTCATTTAAATTCAAAGTTGCCTTTTCTTTTAAAAAAAAAAAGTTTAACCCACTTATGTGTCACTAAGTTGGAATCTTAGCTTTAAAAGGCATCTTGGGACATACGCCATGAAAGGTGTTATTAGAGATTGACAGCCATTTGCAGCATTGGTAAGTCAGAAAGATGGTTTGTTCCTAAAAGCCAATAAAGTATCTTCCAATCTGTCTTTTCCTCAGCCATTTATTCGTGACTGTCAAGCCACATGGAGGCAGAGTTGTTGGGCGTGGCCAGACTCTGTGGACCTTTTCAGTTCTATCTTCTTCCACAGAATCAGCTGGGATCATTTAGAGCATCAGACCTCAAAATCAGAATGACAACTCTGCTCATATTGTCACTTCCTCTGTGACCAGTTAATAATCTGCTCCCCTCCCTCCACCTCCCTCCCCTTCCCCTTTCGTTCCCCTCTGCACCAACTTCCCCACACTTTGTTGTCACAGCCTAATGTCTTCACTGTGAGTGTTGCTCGTCCCAACTCTGACTGAACAGCAATGGCTACAATAAGGTAACTGTCGCTTCCCTATACAGGGCACAGACATAGAGTACAAACCAGAACCACCATGACGCCAACTAGTCAGAGATGGGAGAGAGGGAAGAGAAACACTTCCCATACGGTCAGCATGTGGCAAGGGCCCAGTGCCTCAGGAAGCAGTCTTGCGTATGATATTATTTTTGATCCTGCTTGAGACTTGCAAAAATTCAGTTTAGAAATCCACCCCCCCCCATTATACATGTGAGCCAGGGGCTCTGTTAGCACAAAGGCTGCTTGTCTTTTCCAGGTAAATATAAAACATACTGTTGGTCATGAGTATGATACAGACAGCCCCAGAAGCAGCCTAGAGCTCCTGACAGTGGATCCTACCTCTTGGAGGAGCCTGAGAACATGGGAATCCAGTGCAACAGCCAGTGTTGACAGCTATTCCAGACCCTTAGAGGGTTCCAGATAACTTAGAATGCAAGCCCGTTGGCACACCTGAAAGAATGGTCTAGATTTGGTTAGCCTATGGCCATGTCTATGAGGGATGATTCTGGTTAGGCTAAATGAGGTGGGGAGACCCACCCTAAAATGGGCAGCATTGTTCTTGGGGCTTGGATCCCGAACTGTGTAAAAAAGCAGCAGCCACCGAGTGCTGGCACTCAGCTTTCTCTACTTCCTGAATGTGCTACAGTGTGACCAGCTGTATCAGGCTGCTGCTGAACTCAGCCCTTGAACTATGATCCCAAATAAACTCTTCCCTGAAGTTGCTTCTGCCAGGGACACAGAACACACAGCAACAAGAAAAGAAAGTCACATAGCTGCTGTGTCTATGAAGGCACCTTCTTCAGGTTCACGTTAGTCAGATTTGCCGGGAAACCTTCTAAGACAACTCAGGAGAATGGTTCCCTGTGGTTCCTAGTTTTGGAAGCTTCCGTTCATGCCCTGTTGTTTCTGGACCTGCCCATGGTAAGACAGAAGAGCAACAAGGTAGAAGGAACTGACATAGGAAAGCTACTCACCTCATAGTGGCCTGGAAGCCAAAGGAAAGGTGTCAAGGGATGAGGGATAAGCTACATCCTTGAAAAATGTGTCCCATTTCCCACAACCAGGCCGTCCCTCCAATAGACATCCAGCTGTAAACTCCCCAGCAGATTAACACACTAAAGACATTAGCACCTTCATGAGCCAACTGTCTCTCAGCAGTGCCACCAGCTTGGGACTAAGCCTTGAATACATGAGTTTTTGAGAGAGACACCTCATATGAAACATTGACAAGGACCCAGCTTCAGCATCACCCCCTCTCATTATGGTCATGGGTACTACCTTCCATCACGGCACACATCTCTGTTAGCCTCTGAGCACTGCTTTGCACAATTAAAGGTGGTGTAGCCATGTCCTAGTTTTGTTGTCTGTTGATGTAAAGAAATAAAAGTAAGTAAATAAATCCATTGTCTAAAGCAACTTGGGGGAGGATTGGGGAGAAAAGGGTCTATTTCATCTCACAAGTTACAGTCCACCATCAGGAGAAGCCAAGGCAAGAAGAGGCTCAAGCAGGAACCTTAAGGCAGGAACTACAGCAGAAACCACAGAGGAGAGCTGCTTCCTAAGCTCTTCAAGCCAGTGAGAAAAGACAGTGCCAAATTTCTATTATCCATGTGCCCCTCATGGCAGTGGCTACATTAGTACATCTCCAGAGAAAGTCCTCTTAGTCTCAGCACCATGTCTCATCTGCAGTGAGAATCTATGGCTATGGATTTTGTCAGGGAAGCAATCCATTTTCAACCTCAGTGCTAAGTACTCAGCCATAGCCCATAGCATGTCTGGGTTTTCAGCTGGATGATGAAGACAAATTTTCAGAGCAATTACAGGTCAGAAGGTAAGTTTCAAAGGCTAAAAACAATGTCAGCAGCTGTATCTTCAGATCTCTAAGTCTGGTTTTGCTAACAGTATAAGTGACTGTCCAAGGAAAAAACAGATATCCCACACAGAAACCCCGACCACTGCCGTCTCACTGTGATTGTTCCATGTACATATTTTTCCACAAAATGTTCCATTAGTGAAAATCAGGCATTATTTTTATTAGCTCCTGAAAAATCTGTTACTGCCTGAGCATGCACAGTGTACACACACACACACACACACACACACACACACACACACACAGAGAGAGAGACGAGAGAGAGAGAGAGGAGGAGAGAGAGAGAGAGAGAGGGAGGGAGGGAGGGAGGGAGAGGGGTTAAACACCTGGCAGATAACGATCCTGCATGGGTATCTGTCAGCCTTGGCAGATTAGATGGGGAAGGTTGATCCATGCATGATGTGTTCAACTCAAGATCTGGCCTCTCAGACTTACATGTTTAGTCCATTTTTGTCAGTTTTGTGTGCTTAATCAACCTCTTGATTATCTTTTGTTTGTCAATCTATTTGTTTGTTTTTTATCTGCAGAGTAGGCTGTAGTTCTACAAACCCTAGATGACATCTGAATATCTTGGGGGACATTCAGGGACATGCCTTTAACTCTAGGCCCCACTCAGACCTATTGAATCAGAATGCCTAGAAAAAGAGGCCAGTAACAGGGCCAGACATAAACCAACGATGCAGGTAACTGATCTAATAGGTCTCTGAGCTAAGGTTCCATCTGGGTCAAATCCAAGTTTGAATTCCATCCTGCCTTATAATATCTAGGTGAGTTACCACAGCAATGAGACCTCCAAGAATCAACTATTCCCTCCACACAGTGAGGACTCTAACACTGACCAGGACTGGCTGGAAGACTGGGGAGGATGAACATAAATGTACCAGGGTCTAGGACTGTCCCTGGCACTCACTGCACAATGTCCATCAATCCATCTCAGGGGCTTTGTTATACCCTCTGTTATTGATCCTCTGCAAATCATTTTGTTTTTTGCTTTTTCGAGACAGGGTTTCTCTGTGTAGCTTTGGATCCTATCCTGGCACTCATTCTGAAGACTAGGCTGGCCTCGAACTCACAGAGATCCGCCTGCCTCTGCCTCCTGAGTGCTGGGATTAAAGGCGTGCGCCACCAATGCCTGGCATGCAAATCTATTTTTAAAACTGACCTCAGGGTCTTCCCATTGGGTTCAATGCTCATGTTCTCAGCCAACATAGCCTGTTGTCCCTCTTCATGCAATCTCTAAGAAGGCTGATCAGCAATGCCTTGTTCTCTCACCTACTCCTTCCTTTAAATCACCATTTTCCCTAAGGCCCATAGACCCAATGCCCGTATGCCACCACCACAGTTTGTCATACTACAGACAGCTGGTGTCTTGGATATCTTCTGATGACCTTATTTGTATAAGTTATTTCTTCATTGCTGATGTTTCCCCGATGGAAATAGAAGCTGTGCCAACCAACAACCCCTGGGTGCGGTGTCTGAGACTCTGCACTGTCCCCGATTCCTAAGAGCAGAGCAGGTGCTTAGGGAGCATTAGATGGCTAAACAAACAAGCTTGAAAAGCAAATACCTCTCAGCTGTCTAGGTTCCTATAGTCAGACTTTAGATTCATCACTCGAAATCTGCTAATAAATCAAAAACCCATAATACAAAATCCAGGCACAGGTAATCCATCCACAAATATCAAGGAAGATTCAGAGTGCATGGCACTCAGCCGGTCCCCTCTGCTGACATGACTGTGCATGGGAGAGAAAGGCAGGGACATCAGAGGACACAGGACACAGAGAACATGGCCCTGGGTCTCCATCCTCCTTTAGGCCTTCTCTTCTCTCATCACCATCACAGTCCTTATAATTTGGGGCCATGCTAGAGGGTCCACAGATGTCTCGGGCAGCACCCCTGACATCCTGGAAGTATGGGCTCTTGTTTAGGTCAGTAACACCATGTATATGACCCAAACAGGAGGGATGAATGGAGCTCTAAGATGCCAATGAAGGCCTTAAACTTCTAGGACCTGGCTCGGGAGACCATATCCTCCAAGCCCACATCAGCCTCCCTTGAGCAAGTGTTAGGGTGATCTAATGGGTTTGCCTACAAGAAGCCAGAGCCCCTGAGAAGTGGCAGCTCCAGATGGTTAAATGAAGCAGGGAAATCATAGCTCTGGGCTCTCCTGGGAGTTCAGGGGTCCTGAGGGATTAGATCAAAGCTTGGTGTGTTTAGTATCTGCAAAGGAAACATTCTCATTCTCTCTGCCTCTCTGTCTCTGTGTCTCTCTGCCTCTCTGTCTTGTTTCTCTGTCTCTGTGTGTCTCTCTGTGCCTCTGTGTGTCTCTCTGTGCCTCTGTGTCTATCAGTCTCTATGTATCTGTCTCTGTCTTTCTGTCTTTCTCTGTGTCTCTCTGCCTCTGTCTCGTTTCTCTATCTCCGTGAGTCTCTGTCTCTCTGTCTCTGTGTGTCTCTCTGTGCCTCTGTGTCTCTCTCTGTCTTTGTCTCTGTTAGTCTGTCTGTCTTTCTCCCTCTTTCTGCTCAGCTATACTCATATATTTCTAATAAATCAGACATCAACACTGAAACCTTTCAACATGACACTCTAATGTCACAATCACACCTCCAGGGGCTTGACATATTAGGGGCACAGGAGCCACAGCCTTGATGTTGGCTTGGTCACCATTCAAATGCACAGGATGCCCCATTCTGCATGACTCATGAGCTGTGAGCGACTTCATACCCTGCTGGGTTTTGGTGGTGGTGATTGGTTGGTTGGCTGATTTTGTTCTTAATGTTTCCTTTCTAAATTGACTTCTTGTCTGATTAATTCTTAAGCTGTGGGTTTTACTTAGGATACATCATCAAATAAACAAATTTGATTTGTTTTTCTGGAAAGAGCTCCTGTCTCTTCAACATACTATTTACCTATTTTTCTTTTATACTTTTTCTTTATGTTTTCCCCCTGAGTTATTGTAAAAAGGTCTTTTCCCTTTTTGTCTTTGCTGGTGTCTTTTTTAAAGCATTTCTGGAGCTTTAAAAGAATAAACTTGACCATTGCATAGAGCTTGGCATTTAATTGTATTCCCAGAGCAGTAAACCGTGGACCTTCCAATGGGAAGAATTCCAAAATTGTGCTTATGTACACTATATGAGCTATATATGTAGCTCTGTTTCAAACAATGTAGGGAAAGTAGCAGGAACTTCTGTTCCTCCACAAGAGAGTGTAACTTTTCAAGTTTAATGGATCATTGGCTGGAGAAGAGGTGACGAAGGGAGAAAAGAGTTGTGTGGGGTGAGGCTTAAATGTATAGAATTGGTCCTAGGTATGTGTCTGTTCCTAATGTACATGGCTGATCCTAATACAGATGGCTGACCCTAAGGCATACGGTTGACCCTAAAGGATATATCTGGTGCTAACATATATAGCCAATCCTGAAATGTATAGCTGCCATTAATGCAAAGATCAGGCATGAGAGCTTCGAATCTTATCCTAATGCTCACTGTGTGGTCTAACTGTATGAACAAGTTCATAAACAAAGAAGCCAACTGCTCCTGTCTAAACCACAGTGTAGAGGTGAGGCTCACAGATGTCACCAACTCCTCGCCACCTGGTTGCCACTGCAGAAGACTATGCACTGCCTTGGAGTACAGACAAGAGAACATTTAAAAATAACACCCAATGGAGAATCAAGGATACAAGTGGTCACCAGACAGACTGAACCCAGCTATGAACAAATGGTCACTTAGCAGACTTACTGTGACCCTGCCAAGCCAACCTCTGCCTCTGGGCCAGCCAATCTCTGAAGCCATGTGCTATGGGGATAGTACTTTCTCCAGCAAGGGCCACTGCCCTGAGTGCTAACTGACGCAACAAGGTGACAACTGCCAACTGGGAACACTCCAAGGCCATGTCTCCTACCAGCCAGCAGTGACCTACTGAGCACAGCAAAAACAACTCTGAGAGCCAGAACAGAGTACAAACCTTCAAAAGGATGCTTCTCTCACAAACAAGAGAATCCCACCAGATCCATACAGTCACTTCCCAACTTTAGCGCCTACCACACCCTACAATTCCACCTCATGGATGGGGTGCACACAGGATGCCTGGAACAAATTAATCAACTTCCTCTCAGAAGAGGTGCCAGCCTCTGGATCAATAATAAAATACTTTGTACTTGCATTTTCTGAAGTACCAAAATCAGATATGTTTAGGCTACAAGGAAAACTCATGAAATGGTTTTAAAAGATAGAATTATTTCAGAAGAAACTATGGCTTGAAAGTGCACAACCAGCTAGGTTTATGGGGGAATCTCTCGCAGGGCAAAAAGAGGAATCATCTTAAAATGCAAGACATAGCACCATTTCTAGAGAAAGCATTTTTTTGAACTTTCAGTGTTAGGAACAGTTGGCTGCTAATGGCCTTTATTCAAATAAACCATATTGCACCTCTAACCCAGTTTAATTCAGGTAGGAACAGTTGAGTGCTGACTTCTGCCTCTGGTCCCATGCTACCACATACAGGGACAACAAAATCCAGCCTGGTTTTACACAGAAAAAGACAGAGGCTCAGAGAGGATAATGACTTGCTCAAAGTCACACAGCTACACAAAGGACCAGCTAGGGGTTGCCTGTGGTGTACCCAAGGCTGTGCTATTCTAATTCCCAGCCACTCACAGTTCACCATAAGAACTCACAAAAACATCTGAGTGAGGATAGGACCATTTTTAGATAAACAGCTACAGTGATTCAATTAAATTCATGTAAGTACTGTGGAAGCAGAAATGAGGGCGGATTCACTCTTTTTGTCTGTTTAAGGCGTCTAGCTATTATGATCCAAAACACTTGATCATGGAATTATTGGCTGTCTCATTTATCCAGGCCTGGATAGTTTGTGAACAACAGACTTTCCTTGCCAGATTCTGAAGGCTGAATAGTGATGACCAAGACTCCATCAAGTCTGCCATTCTTCATAGACGGCTGTCAGCAAACGCTAGCTTCACAGGGAGGAAGATCCTGGGTGCCTATGCTCAGTCCAATTCATAGAGCAACTTTGCCCTGACAGACCATCTCCTCCCAACGCCCCTCTTCTGGTACCATTGTCTTGGAGGTGTGGATTTTAACATTAATTTTTAAAGGGGGGAGTGTCTTCATTCAGCTGTGGCATAATTCAGTTTGTAACTTCTTCCTTTCTGCCCTGGGAAGTGACAAAAACACATCTCATTCAAACATTTGGCTGAGGCCACCTGAAAGGCATTTGCAGTCAGCCTGAACTCCCTGTGATCCAGGCCTCCAAGGGCCTATTTGAGGGTTTTAATGACCACATAAATGCACATCACTCATGAGTGGCAGGGAAGCACTACAATGAAGCTTCATGGAGTCTTCTCTGGCATTGCATACAATTACCTAGCTATACAAAAATCAGAGGGTGCTTAAGCCCATCAAACAAAATACAATAGAGACACAAGATTTGCTTTTGAAATAATATTGAGCCCCTTCCCCACAAACTATCACTAACATTAGTTTGCATTTCTTTGATGCCTTCCAGGTTCTGCTTTCCCAGAACAACCAATTGTCTGGCAATAAAAATCGATGGGGCATGGGACAATTATGTAACAGCTGCATAGATACAACCTGGATAATTTAGTATCTTCTACCACCCTAGGATACAATAAAAGCAAGATTTAAATATGTATCAATAAAGCTGATAGATGGAGTGACACAGAGAAGACAGATTTCAGGGCCCTCTCTCAGCATAATGGTGCCTTAAGGAAAAAATAAAAGATGTAAGGGGGAGAGAAGGAAGTGAAGACAGGGAGGAAGAGGAAAAGAACAGGGTGGGGTGGGGAGGGAAGGAAGGGGGAAGGGGGTGGACAGGAAGGGAGGGAACAGGAAGAGGAAAACTCCCTTGCTTCAAGGCAGGAAGGATTTAAAAGGAGAATAGCAACAGTAAACAAGACCGAACCTCAAGGTGACTGAAGAGATGGCTCAAGGGTTAAGAGCATTGACTGCTCTTCCTGAGGACCAGGGTTCAATTCTCAGCACCCACAGGGTGGCTCACAACTGCCTGTAACTCAAGTTCCAGGGGATCTGGCATCCTCACACAGGCATACATGCAGGCAAAACAAACCAATGCACATAAAATAAATAATAATAATAATAATAATAATAATAATAATAATAATAATAATAATAAAGACTGAGCCTTTCTGTGCCCTATTCAGATTGGGGTCTCAGGTGATCCGAATCCCAGCTAACAGCCACAGCCTCAACCCTGATGCTTGCACCCTCTGACCTGTCTCGCTCTGCTTCTTGCCCATGCCTGAGATACATCTGTGCTTCTGGCTCATTTGTCTCACAGTTTACACCTCAGGTGGCTTCATTTTCCTTCTCAAATGAGGGGTCATTTCTGCCCCACTCTGTCCTCATTTGTCCCTCTTTTCTCTCATTTTCTCCACAGTAATCAGGCTTGCTTTTCTCTGCCTTGCCTCTTTTCTCTAAGCACCTGGATTCTTTTTCTCTCAGATGTCTTGTGATCAAGACTTGTGACCAAAATGGAACACCTAAGTACAAGGTAATGTTTTCACCAACATCTACTGATAATGACTACAGCACCTCACAGAAGTCAGTCCAGTAAACAAAGGCAACACAGACTGGACCCAACTCCTATGGATGCCACCCGGGAGGAAAGAGAGAAGAAAGACCAAAACCCAGAGGATGCACTTTTGTTTCCTAATGTGTCTGCCATTTCTTTAATCTACCAAGCATTTTTCCCTCTCCCTAAGAAAACATAAGTAAATTTCAAACCCCTCAATAGGACAATGTACTTGCTGGAGGGTACATTTCCAAGTCACATTTCAACTGAGCTTTCACTGACTTTCTTACGAGTCTCCAGGTCTGTGACCTGTTACCTAATTCAGATCCAAATGGAGAAGCACAGAAAACTCTGGAGAAAAGTAAGTGCCCGCCACACCATGAACTTCGGTGCACTCAGGATGTAGGGAGTCCTACAGGCATCCAGATGAGCTTGGATGAGTCTCATTGTTGCTCTGTACCAAGGGTAACATTACACTAGTAGTTGTTCCCACCTGTGCCTGGTGACGTGAGACTAGACACTGCATTTCCAGGTATTAAGAGGGCCCTAAGCTTTGCTGGCCAAAGAGGAAGAATAAAGACTTCGTAAGAAAATCACTTTCTGCTCCTTAAAAATCCTGACAGTAGAGAGGCCATTTTCTGATGTCAACGGATCTGAAGAAAAGATTCTAGCAAATATTTCCAGATGTTGCTTGAACTAGACCCAGAAGTGCTAGAGTATGCACTGGGCAGACGTGTGGGGCAACAGGGAGTTTCCTGTGATGGTTTTCACACACACTCATCCCATCTCTCTACGTATGCTCACTCCTTCCCATCAGCCCTGACCCTCCTCCCTCTGCTCTGGACCCTTCTTTTCCTTCCTCAGGCTGTTGCTCTGGACAATTGTTTAAGAAACCCATCCAGACCTGAATTCCCTTTGTTCTTACTCCATCTCCCTCCCGCTGAGACCAGCACACATCATTGCCACTTAAAACAAGGGGTGAAAAGGATGGAAAAACTAATGATTCGATATCAAATCAACATCACAAATTAAATATGGGCATCTGGGAGACAATTAGTCACCATGTAGCTCTCATGCTCTCCCTTAGTTTATTGATGTGTGCAGTTAAAAAAAAGAAAGAAAAGAAAATGTTGCTTTCAAAGCAGTAGTGACAAATACAACCAACTTGATTTACTGGCCGCCATAAGGATTGTTTGCTATTGTATACATTTATTATATTATAAAATATTTTATACACCTATACCATCACCCACCAGTGACAGATTTTAAGCTACAATAAATCAAAGATAAAATGTCTTACACTGTTTTCGAATGGCATACTGCACCATTATCCCAAGGCTTTCTGGACACCCCATAGATGGTCAGTAAATACTGCTCTGCACATGGCTAATGAAAGTTAACCCTGCTTGTAATCCTCTGTTTTAGCTGAGACTCACATAAAAGAAATTGTTTATGCTTAGTTGAGAGAATGGTATTAGGGAAGGGAGAATATTTTTGTCACCCATATTCAATGAGTAATGTTTGGGTGGAGGATCTTTAGGACAAGAGCATAATATTCATAAGTTAAGATTACTGACCCAGTAAGATGGTCAGGTCTCTTATGGTTAAAAACAGAAAACTTGTAAAGAAAATCAGAGCATTGTGTTATTATTAATTTACCTCTTATACAGATATACACTCAATTAGAGGTGATGGCCTTTCAACACAGTAGAAGAGCTGTGTTGGAAGGGACTTGGGAGATCAAGGAAGAGACGCAAACTCCATTTCCTGAAATAAAAGGCATTAGTTCTGAAAAATAATTTTATTAATAATGAGAAAAACAGGGATAGGATAACTTTACTAATGATGCAAAGTACCAGCCCCCTTACTCCCACTAAGTGTGTATGTTACTCTGAGAGGTTTGTGGTACTTATTAATACACTAAGAGCAAATATTCTGTACTTAAACGCTTCTTCAGCTGACATTTCCAAACCTTTGTGTAACTGTCCGCCACTTGCATTTATTTGTAGGTTATTGGGGGTAACATACTCACTGCTATCTTGCAGATGGAAACAGTTACCTAATTATATATTTGATTTTTTTGTGAGCCCAAAGAGACCTAGGTAGATTAAGTAATTTGTCCAAGACCCATATGCTTCCAGGAAAGCAGGACTAAAATAATGACAGGGGAGTAAAGCAACAACTCTTGACAGTAGTGACAGCAGCAACCGTGGTGCCACTAGTAACAGAGTCACAACAGGGGTAGTGTGCCACAGTGATAATAATCTTCCTTTGTAAACCCTTTCCCACTAGGCTCATTTTAATAGATCCCAAAACCATGTTGCCTCAGTGAATTCAGGGAAGGCATTTTCAACTTTGGATCCTTAGGTCTTTTGTCAACGGATCTGAAGGATGGAGTGAGATGTGGGTTGAGGGTAGGTGTGTGGGTTGGTAGACCAGAAGTCAATCTCAAGTATCTTCCTTAGTTGCTCTCCACTCTGTTTTTGTTTTTGACATTGTTATTTTGTTTTGTTTTTTGTGATGCATTCTGTGATGACAGATTCATTTTTAAATGCAGAACCCATCCTTAACTCTGTTTATCAGGGTCCCTAGTGGTAAGGAAACACCCCATAAATAGTTATTAACTATTTAATGACTAAATGCTTGTGCTCAATGAATTGCAAGACTAAAATGAACTGTTCCTGTGTTTGTCATGGACTGACAAACTCTTCTCTAGTTCTTCCCACTTCCTTAAACTTAGAACTGTACCATGCAATCCATGCTCAGAACACTAAGAAAGTTCTTGAATTCTAGGAAACCAAATTATGAATGACAGGTCCTCACATAAATGACGTACTACAGAGGTTTGAAAATTGTCTTGAACAGTGAACACACAAGTGAAATCTGGGCAAGTCCTTGCTGTTCACTGGGATCACATGTAGAAGTCTCCACTGCAAAATGGTCCTGTCAACTAACATCCTGTTACCTAGAAAAAAAGGCAACAAAAACAGCAGGTGCTTCCAAGCCAGTAAGGAACTGGGTCCACAAATGACGGGGTGTTTCCTGATGTGGGGTGGGGGGCAGTGAGGTTGTCAATGAGCCTTCTGGGAGCCACTTGATAATCACTATTTAATAAGAGGAAATATAAACAAAAGGGGAAATGATGGATGCTACAGCCTAAGAAAACATCCTTGGAAAATTACTCATCTTCAATGATAGCGCATTCTTTGACGGTGTTCTTTCCCCTTCTGTTTAAAGATCTATGCCAAGGAAGTTAGTTTTCATTTTCAATCTAATGGTAAAATGTAAGAGAAGATAACAGCATGGTGGCTGTCTCCAAACACCTGAAAAATGTTTGTTGGAAAGGGAGCAGAGAACCTTGTGCCCCCACAGGAAAGATTTAAAATCAGTGAGCAGAAACAACATGGGGGCTCAGTACTATCAACAAAGAAGAGTTTCCCATGGTGAGAGCTTAAAGGTCGAATTGGTTTCCCCATCACTGATGGTGTTTGGGCTGGGACAGGAAGAGGGTGGGTGAAGGACCAACTCAGGTGTCAACGAGGGCAAACTTTTATCTAGACCAGGGTCCACCCTTTCACTTCTGGCTGTCTCCAACTCTTTGCCAACACACATTGCACTTCTCGATAGTCTTGCTGCCCAGATGGAGGGCATTTAGTGAATGCTCTTTCAGGGGGTTACTGATCCTGTCTAATCATTGAAACAAACTTTATTTTTTATTTTATAGCATGGATGTTTGCCTGCATGCATGTCTGTGTACTACACACATGCTTAGAACCCGTGGAAGCCAGAACAGGGTATCAGATCCCCTGAACTGGAATTACAGGAGGTTATAAACCACCATGTGGGTGACAAGAACCAAACACACATCCTGTGTAAGAACAGCAAATGCTTTTAATCAAGGAGCAATCTCTCCATCCTGAGCATCTGTCTCTTCTCTGTCATGAGAACTAAAACTCCCACAGTTCTGTCAAGGAGACTCTGGCTTCTTAACTAAACAGAATTCAGTGCTTGTGAAGAGTGCTGAAATCACAGTTCCTGCAACATCCCCTACGTCCATTGTCTACCCACTTCCTATTTTCCTCTCGAATGTGGCTGCCCACAACATGGCTCCTTATGAATCACTCGGTGAGTTTCCTTTAAATCAGATCACAGACTCCAGCAAGTCCCGTGGTGTTGGATATCGCTGGCTTAGGACAAATGTCTGTCTGTTCTCCAGCTTCATGGGCCTTTGTGGCTTCAAGTGTGCCTTTTCATTTTTTCTCTGTTAATATTAAAGTGATTGCATGAATAAGTGCTCTCGGCGTCTTGGATATTACTATTTTAAAAGTCATTTTACACCCCAGATCATTATCTCTCTTATAATCTCCTTGGTCTTCAGCATTTCTCTGAGTACATGAGGCTACCCAAATTTCTGAAACCATTTACCAATATGTCCACTCACATTGTGTTAGTAACTGTGAGTGGTTTGCAATGCAGTATATTCTTCAATATAATGTTAGTTTATCTGTCTCTTTACATGTTGTATAAGCACAACAAAATTGTTAACAAATTCAAGAGAACACCCATAAAGACAAGTCAACTACATAGTAATAGTTTTACAAAGTCTAGACATTAACGTTTTCTGCCTCCACCAGCCATAAGTTGTGTTATTCATGGAGATCTTCACCTACAGCCAGGAGAGACACAGAACTGACTCCGGCAATGACCCCTCAGCTTCTCCTGTTAAAGGTCCCAGGGGGATCTCTGTGCAGGTGACCACTGTTTATTGTATTGTTAAGAAGAAACACCAAATGCCTTCAAAGTAGTTTTGTTCCAGAAACTAAGTCTCATGGTTCCCATCCACACCATAGTCTTACTTTGAAGATTAAACTCATGTACATGTTCAAAATGCACCAAGCTGGGGATGAAAGAGAGGCCAAGGGTTGTCAGGAAAAGGAGTAAAACACAATGATATTAGAAACTACTTGGGTGGCGGGGTTGCAAGCAGGGGGCTGAATACTTAATAACATGGACCTGGTACTTATGGAGTATCAAATCTGAGGTTTCTATTAGTGAAGACAGAATTCTGCAGGCCTCTGTGGGGATCAAACTTGAGATGAAACGGAAGTGTGTTAAAACGGCAGCAGGCTACAGTGGTTTGCTCGAAAGTAGCAGCATTCCCACTGCCTGCGCAAGAAGGCATGTTGGAAAGCATGCACCAGGCCTCTTACAGCATCATGCAGCCCCTGGGCATCTCCACAAACACAGAGGCTGAGTGTCCCTACTGCAGGGTCAAGGACATTTGAAGTAAGGTCTCTACCTTCCAGATGTTTGTAAATATATAGTCAGGCAATTAAGAAACATCACAAACACAATAGAATTAGCCAAGGGTTGAAAGTTAGCTGTAACTCAAGGAACCTATGAGGGGAGCCTCTGGCGGTGGCCGGGTAGAGTTGGGTTCCTGTCCTAGCTCCTACCATCTAGAAAAGCTGCCATGAATCCCTCGGCCTCTCAGTATTTAAGGGTTGCTGTTAACAGCACCAGGATGTTTGGATGAATGTTTTTCTCCCTAAAATGTTTTCACCCTGTGTGGTGCCTACATAAAGGCAGTCAGTGTGTGGTGGCTGTTCCCATAGTTGATGGCGTCTTTGTGCTAATCCACACTTCATCCCCAGATGTCAGTTCTTTCATCTGGAAATCTAGAAGACTGGACAAAAATCACTAAAAATTTCTCTTTATACACATACACAACGTTGATTATTAAAAAATCTATGGGTGACACAAATCCGCCTCTGAGCTAGTCAATTCAGGCAGCACGGGCTCTGCTTTAGGCTTAGTGACATCACTGTGGGCTTCTGAGGGTATCATCTTAGAGGCAGTATATCAGAAAGAGATGCGGGAGACACGGCTGGAATGGCAGTCACTGGTTACCTAAGAAAAACTTTAAACCACAAACCGTTGGCTTAGAATTCACGCCACGCGCACTGCGGGGGGACAAAAGGCACTGGGGAGCTTTCAGCAAATTAGTAAGAAATACCATCAGCCGGGTGCTCAGGGCCTCCCTGACCGGGGCATACCAAGGTGGCTGGTTAGATACAGGGATTCCAAAGACCCCTTTCACCAGCCTCTCTCAACCTTCCTAAAGCTGTAACCTTTTAATATAGTTCCTCATGTTGTCGTGATCCCGCACCATATACTCATTTTCATCGCTACTTCATAACTGTAATTTTGCTACTGTTACGAATCATAATGTAAATACCTGCTTTTCCTATGGCCATTTGGGGGTGGAGACCCAAGGGTTTACAACCACTGCCTGCTGCTGCTTTAGACAACCCCAGATCTTCGGACCACCAGAGTAAGTCTGGCATGAATGAGAGGGGTATCACAGACATGGAGCCAGCCCTGCGTTGTCAGAATACCTGAACATGAGCCAAGAAGCTCTGGGCTACTTAACCTCATTCACTGGCCAAAACCGGGTATAACCTCCCACCCCCCACCCCATCTCTTGGTGTCTGGAGCCTTGATCTGCATATCTGAGCAAGGCTCAGTACATTTGAATTCTCCTTATGGATAACAAATAACAATAGGTATTTCTTGGCTCTGGCTCTTTTCTTGTCTTAAAAATAAACCATGATCGACTAGTCACAGCTGCGCTTGCACAAAGATGCAGCCGTCTTTGACTTCAAAGGGAAACAGCTGAGAAGAAAGAAAACAAACAAAATTGCAAGATCTGAGATTTCATCTGGCGTGAGAATAATTTTCTAAAAGCATTTCTTACCCTAAGCTGTTTCCCGTCTCTTTTGAAAGCTTCTCCAGCCAGCCAGCGCCTCACTTGCAGGGCCCAGGGAGCTCTGGGGTGATGGGGAGGGGAGTGGCAGCCCCAGGGAGCTGCTGCATCCTCCAGAAAACAAACAGCAATGCATTCTAATATATAACAAGGAAATAGTTGGGGGATGGCATAATTTGTGGGAAAGCTGAAGATTTGGACACTTGAAGGTCATGGGCTTTATGGAGAAGGTCACTTGATGGTAGTTTCCAAAGGACAATAGAAGAATAGAAGATGTTCCTCTTGGCCTTCTCTGGCTGTAGAGTAAGCAAATGCTACAAAGGTCAATAAGTTCTTGGGACAGCTTTCTGAGGGGCATGCACGCTTCTCATGTTATCTGATATTTGGGTTGTGTGGGGTCAAACAAAGTGCATGGAATCTGGGCAGAGAACTAGATGTGCAGATCTGATTGGTTGCAAGCACTCCTGTCCACTCGCCAGCCTCTCCGTGCTACAGTGGGAAGACGAATATCACAGTTTGGATTTCTTAAACTCCCAACAAGAGAGTGCCTCAGCCTGCAAGGTCATCAGATGGGGGTCAGCTGGGAACAAGTGGCCAGAACAAGGGCCAGGGATGCATCCTGATGCATGACCTCACTGCAGTCATCTGGTACATGACCTGTGGCAGAGGGTGGGAAAGCAATCGTCAAAGAACACTCTACTAGTAGCGTCTTGCCTCTTCTAGAGCTGCCAGCTGACCACTCTGCTGTGATGAGAAAAAGCCTCCAGCAAGACTTTATGTGGATCCTCATCTGACTGCCAACACAAGCCTTCTATTCTCTTCAGTAACAGCTCTCAGCTCTTCAGTGGGACACCTGCACCCCCTCACCCCTACACACACACACACACACACACACACACACACACACACACACACACACACACTGGTGCCTCCTCTCTTTGAACCTGGACATACTAATACAAGTATACACTTGACCCTTCTAGAAGGCAGCTATGGGGGTAGGAAGGGAGTAGAGGAAGGATAAACTGTGGTCAGGATGTACCGTACAGAGAATAAATACTTAAAAAAAGAAAGAAAGAAACTTCACTGAGTTCTCATCAGAAGCAATGGATATTCTAAGACAGAGAATGGTTTAAAGTGCTTGAAACAAAAAGACCACAGACACAGAATTTTAAAAATAGTTAACAGGTTAGGTGCTTAATAATTGTATGAACTAATCAGCTTCAATTTACATGCTTAAGATGAGTGAGCATTAATCTATTCTAACCTATAAAAGAGTGAAAAGATTCCTTTGTAATGTCTATAGACTTTGGCTCAGAAATTCTACTTGGAGGGACTTATTCCACAAGATTCGAATGGTGGGGATCCTAGTTTAGTGTGCAGCCAGATTGTGCAAACTCATAAGAGCCACCTGTGTACCTGTGTGCCTCTCCAAGGCTCTATGGTCATAGGTTTCCCATGGATACACACACTAGTCCAGGAAGAAGACATGCCCCAGAGAAGCAGCACAACCCTCTTCCATCCCTAGAGATGCAGAAAATATTTTCTGCCCACGTCTACATGGGTCCAAACACCTCAAGTGTGCTCATGGCAGAACATTAGAGGTTAAGGAAAAAATTGCTTTTTAAAACAAGAACAACCTAAAGGGAAAAAAATCAGTTAAATGAATTAGTGTCTAATGCTGTGGAATACTATGCACCCTTGAAGATTATATTAGAAACAAAATGACATAGGTATTTTAGAAAAAGTAAAATCAGATTAATAAGCAGTGTCAGGATATAATACCATGGTTATTTCAAGGGTGAGTCTGCCAGCAAAACTATTAGCAAGGACTTTCAAAGGGAAGGTGTGAATTTTTACCCGTATTGGCTAGCACTTCCATAGCCTGTGTCACTTCTGTAATAAGAAAACCTCACAGATTCATCTCAAAGGGCATGGCCATCCATGCTTCTTGAAAACATCAGCACTTAAAAAGATACTTTCTCTTATCCATTCCGCTAGCCTGTGTCTTTTTATAGGCGAGTTAAGGATATGACAGACTTTGAAGACCCCCCCCCCATGGAAGGCCTCACCCTCCCTGGAGAACAGAAAGGGTATAGGATAGGTAGGGTGTTAGTGGGGGTGGGTAGGGGAGGAGAGGATGCAGAGGGAACTGGGATTGGCATGCAAAATAATCTTGTTTCTAATTTAAATAAAAATGGAGAGAAAAAAGATATGTGCACACACACACACACACACACCCCAAAAAGAAAAGATACTTTGCCCATGGTGGGCATGTGCTGTACTCGAGAACTTGGTGAGGGCAGGACTGGTGGGGAGGTTCAGATGCACAAAAGCCTACTACTTCCCAGCTTGCAGATGCTACAGCCAATCCAGGGAGTGTTCAACAAACACAAGATGAGTGTCTGTATTAGTTACTTTTCTTGTCGCTTTGACGAAAGCAACTTAAGGAGGAAAGTAATTAGTGTGGCTCGCAGTTTGAGGGTTCCGTCTACCCTGGTAGAGAGCTTAAGCTCTCCATTTGAGCATGTACAGATAGCTCTGAGGAGATCTGGAAGACAGTGACTAGGGTTTTCCATTCCTCTGAGAGTATTTTAGTTCCCCAGGGGAGGCTATGGTGCGGCCAGTTTGCAGAAAGTCTCGCTGACTCTGATGCTATACTACTGAGAGGAAAGGGGAGTGGGGCCTGCTGCTTATTTCACTACAGTCATTTTCCACAGAGACCAGAAGCCTCAGGAGACCTGGTGTTCCCAACACCCCACAGCGTGTTCTGAATTAGTCTGAGACCATCTCCTGGCCACCAGAGGCATTTCCAACCCCTCCTCCATCACCACCAGTCTCTTTCAAAAGGGACTACTCAAAAGCAGCTATAAGTGCTTCAAAGGGGCCTCTCTCCACAGCCAACACATGACGCCATTACCAGACTCAAAAGGCCCTGGGAAGAGAAGCCACAGATTTGAAGGGGAATTTCTCATGAGGTGAAATCTTAGAGGCATGTGGTGCAGCCTTCTGATGTGGACTCTTCAAAGGAGTCAGGCGTTTGGTGTCCCCTGGAGCGGGGTGAAATAAGATGTCAGAAACGCAGAGAAAGCGAGGGGGCACAGTCCTTTGTGACAGAGAAACTGATAAATTACCGGATATAATGGGCCCGATTCTTCCGCCTTAGGTCGGGAAAATAAAAATTCTGGTGCTATTAATGGAACGACAGTGGCCAGCAGACGCGATGTGGAGACGCATGGGAGGGGGCACCCACCCGGAATGTATTTCTTCTAAAAGCTCTGAAGATGAATTTCCCTTCGTGGAGGTGGGGTTGGAGGTTAAAGAGATAGCGGCTGCATAGTTAGACTGAAAAGCTTCCCATTAACTCCACTCATAAATTTTAACACTTCGAAGGAGGACAGATTAAGGTTATTCACAAAAAAAAAAAAAAAAAATCAAGGATAGCCACCATTATTTCCAGCACTGGCTTCTTAGCTGTCTTCCTTCTGCATCCCAGGGCCAGATCTGGGGGAAAGCACTGAGTGTCAGGATGACTTCCTCTAGCAGGTCAGAGTCATTACTGTCCAACGCAAAGCAATTCTTATTTTTCCTCTAATACTACCCATGAAAACACATGTGAAGTCTTAATATGACGGTTCCACCTCACTGGCCAGCGACCACATCTTTGGGTAGCCCTGCCCCAAATTAGAAGACATTGAGCAAATCACTTTGAGCCTTATTTGTCAAGGAATAGACCACAAAGGCTGAAGATTGGGGGAAATACACAGTTTTAGTCATGATGCTGAAATTGTGGAGTCTGCTTTCATAGTCTTTGTTGGCTCAAATTCTCTCCCCTAAATGTTAACAGTAGTAGCCAGGCTTTCTATCTCAAGGAGTCACACACCAATATCCATGGGCAATACAGCCACTCAAGTCTAGAATCCTCTGTCAATGAGGAAACTGGGTGTGCTGAACTCTTACCTGGCACCTGGACTCTGTGTTTGGGGCATCCACATACCTTTGCTACTGCACTATGAGTTACACATGTGGGCATGGTGGCTCAGCAGCAAGAGTCTGGGCTAAACAGCTAGACAGAATCAAGTTTGCTCTTGCCTCTTGTCATTTACTGGTTTGTCTGATTCTGGACAAGTCGGCTAGCCTTGCTAACTTCAGTTTGCCCATCTATAAAATGGAGGTAAAAAGAAGGCTGACCAAGGACACATCCCTGGGATGAGAGGAGATGTCCCACATGTATTATCACAATCTCAGTCAACATCCATTGCTCCCCTATCCACACTCAGCATCATTCCTGTTAGAGACAGTAGAGTGGGGGGAGGTGGAGAGAATGAATTTACTCCTCTTTCTTCTTCAGAGATGGGGACGCAACCACAATGGTCCAGGAACTCCAGACCAGTCCTTTGTACTTGCTCAGGGACTTCTGGCTCCTTCAAGGACTTTATTCCACTCAGTGTGACTCACAACTGGGTGACAGTAGGGCTGAATGGAAACTACAGAGCATGAAGATGTACAAATAGGAAAGAAGAGGAGATGATCTGAACCTAAACCCAATGGTTCCCATATCCAGAGAGTTGTGTGGAATGGTTCAAACTTTCTCCCATTGAAGGTGAGGATGCAATTACATCGCTAGACCCAACATAGATGATAAATGGGTGTTTATTGGGGAACAATTACACAGAAAAATACAAAGAACCACTGTAGTGTTTCCCTGCTCTTCCTATTGGATCTACTGACCCACCAAAAAGATCTCCCCATACCCCAAGCTCCTCTCTTTCTGCTTCTGTCCGCCTGAAACCACACCCAGAGGGTGTGGCCACTGTTACAGGTCCACAGACCAGACGCCTACATCCCATGTTACCCAATGCTCTTGTCTCATCACAGTTGATCTATAGGACCCAGCCATACATATACAGCTGGCTAAACATTGTACATACATACATACATTGTACATACATTGTACATTGAACACTTACAGTGTAAAATAGAGCAATGTGGAGAACACTGAGATAGTTTGTAAAGCATGAGCTGAGAAAGGAGCATATTGAAGTGCGAGAAAGACACTGGAGAATAAGGAAGTTTCCACTGCTGTGATCCAGGTGGCAGAGTGGGGGCTTTGCTAGGACCACTGTATTTGAGCCAGAGAAGGGATCGATGCAGAGAGACTGAAGAAGCAGAATCAATGCAACTGTGTTATTTCCTCTGGCGGCTATCGTTTGTTACCACAAATTAGGTGGCTTAAAATAACCACGATCTATTCCCCCATGGGTACCGGAGGCTAGGAGCCAGAAGGCAAGGTCTGGCAGCTGGCCACACAGCCTGAGAGCTCCAATCCATGCCTCGTGCAGCTTCTGGTGGTTGCTGGTTTCTTGGTAACAGCATCTCTCTGACCTGTGCCTCTGTGGTCAGATGGTGTTCTCCTTGTATTGTTCATACACAATGGCACCGTCCACCTGGGACAAAGGCCTATATCTGTCATCGTGAGTGCCGAATGCTCAGAAATCAAACTGCAAATTAATTAAGAGGGGAGAGATGGTGTAAGTAGAAAATGGCAAGGAGTGATCTCAGAGAGTTAAATGTTTAGCTTCCGCTTGGAGAAACCCAACACACACTACTTAAAGTGTAAAGAAACACAGCTATCCATTATTTAGAAAGTAGGGGTTAACACCAAAAGAAATGCAGAGCTCAGTGTAAGTGGAGGCTCTGGGAGAGGAGGAGGAAAGGAACCAAGAGATATTTTGTTTTAACAAATTAAGCCAGCAAGATGGCAGGTTGGGTGAAAATGATTGCCACAAAAGCCTGGAATTTGTCCTCTGACTTCATAAGATACAAATGCCCACATGTATACATCATACACACACACACACACACACACACACACACACACACACACACACTCATGCACACACATACACACATATACAACACACACACGCATCACACACCTACATACACACATAAACCACACACATACATGCAAACACACACTAATAATAATACAATTTTTTAAATGTTTAATGATGTTTAAATCTTAAAACTCTACATGGCATTTAATAAAATTTGAAGTTGCAGAAATTTTTGTTTTCAAATGTGCAAAGAGAGACCAGATAGCCTCTGTCTCATGTGCACAAACCCTCCAGCCCAGCCTCAGGGCTCACATGCCTGGCAGATTAATATCAGGACCAGTGACACTTGGAGGGAGGTATCCTCAAGAGCCAGCCTATCTCCTTTCCTGAGGAAGCTGACCCACGGACCACTCTGATGTGACTCCCATGTGCAAGACAGTTGGGTGTGTGTGCAAAGAGTCATTTAGGGGAGAGATGCTATCATATAACTGTCCGGGCAGAGCCCCGTTGTCTGGAAGTACACAAGGCTTATCTTAGCTTTGAAAGATGTTTGATCTCAATAAATCATTATAACTGACAACAAACAGAGATTCGGGAGAAATGAAAGAAACATTTACCAATCACCAAAAAGGATACATTTCCATAAAGCCAAGAAGACCTGGCTTTTGTTTTCTTACTAGCTTATTCTTTGACAATCTCTTACATATTTACAGTACATTTATGGTCACACTCATCCCTCTCCCCTCCTCTATCATGCACCTACACCCATGAGTGTTTCTTTCTTTTTACCAAGTCTCTATCTGTGGTGGTATGAATGAGAATGGACCCTAGAGGCTCATAGGCTTGAATGCTTGGTCACCAGGGAGTGGCACTATTTAAAAAGATTAGGAGGTGTGGCTTTGTTGGAGGAAGTGTGTCACTGGAAGTGGGCTTTGAGGTTTCCCTCAAAGGTTGCCCTCTTCCTGCTGCCTTCAGATCCAGATGTAGAACTCTTAGCTACATCTCCAGCGACAGGTCTGCCTGCCTATTGCCATGCTCCCTGTCATGAGGGCAATGAACTAAACCTGTGAGACTGTAAGGCAGCCCCAATTAAATGTTTTCCTTTATAAGAATTGCCACGGCCATGGTGTCTCTTCACAGCAGAAGACCAGTGACTACAACAGCATCCCCCCGCCCCCGACTGCTTATCCTCTACTTGCCAGCATACGCCCTCCCTTCCTCTTACCAAGATCCCATCATAATGTCTGTGTCTTTTTGCTTTGGGACTCCCCAAGTTTAACCAGGGCTGCTCACACGGATGTGGGCATAGAGCTATTCACTGGAGCATGAGCAAATCACCAGTAACTACATCTCTGAAGACAATAACTTCTCAGTTACAGCCCTTGACTCTAGCTACTCTGGATAGAGCCTTGGGAGCCCCTTTCCCACCTATGACTGAATGTTTCCTGGATCAGCCTTGCACAGGCTCTGCGCAGGCAACCACAGCTGCTGGGAGTTCATGTATGCCATGCTCCTACTGCAGACTTCCAAGGTCTTCTTTGCCATCATCTAGTTCTTGCATCCATCCTTTCCTCCCACTCTTTGGCAATATACCCTGATACTTGCTGAAGGTGACACAGGCATCCAGTTTAAATCTGAAAACCCACCCATCCCTTGTTCTCAGCAGCATGGCCCCCTGTAAGTCTCTGCATTAAGCACCATTCACTGAAACAAACAAGCATCTTTCTTTGATCAAGGCTGAAGTTAGCCCCGAGGGCATGACTATAGATATTTAGGATGCACTTTGAGATGCATATCTATTTCGAAAAACAAGTGTGGTAAGTTCACCACTACCATCCATGAACTCCCCGGCCATGACCCTTTGACCAGGTTCATGCTACCAGGCAGGAGTTCTCTCCTGTAGAGCGGGTCTCAGAGCCAACAAAAATCAATTAGTTGCCCCCTTAACAGCTGTACCACTGTTGCCCCATCAAGCACCTTTTGCTGGGCATGCTGGTATTGCAGCATGCCATATCCAAAATTGGAAAAGGCCCATTTTGAGTGGTGGAGTAGAACAGTTATTGATTACTTATGTTGACAGCCCTGAGATTCAGAGGTGCTTTGTGACAAACTTCGTGGGTACCACAGTTTATGGATCAGACAGATGAAGACAGGAGCTTCAGAACACACACATACTAGAAGGCCTCCTATGAACCTCTAGTTTAGGGACTCAAACATTTCCAACATTTTAAAGCGGCCCAGAAATTATGTGAGTATGCCAGCTTTGCAGTCGCATTTTGTACACATTATGAAACTCGGCTTAACTCTAGCTAAACAAAGCACTAAGGAGCAAGGGGAACAGTTAACTTCATCTTTCCCCACTGATTTATCTTAACTCTGCCTTCAACTGTAGTATCATTTCCCATTAAAACTAAAACTCCCAAGCATTCAATAGCAGGAAGGAACTTTTGAAATTAAAACTGTGGTATTATACATAAGGAAACATACTGCTCTAAAAGGCATCTTATTATTTTCCTGGAACTGTGTGAGCATTGGCCTGTGAAGACTCTGGCATGTGGCAGAAATCTAGCAAGTGCAAATAGCTTGATATCTTGGAGAGACTAGGGGATTGAAACTTGACAGGTCTAAATAAAAATTCTGGTTCCATGGCTTGAATAGAAGTGACCATTAACAGTATTATCATTCTCACAGGAGTATTCTAAGACCAAAATTTAGAAAATACCTGAGGTTACTAGTATAGTCTTTGAACACAGTTTCTTCCAGTAATGCTAATTTCTTCCCACAGAACTCAAAACGTGGCTGTAGCTGGTCCTACTGGCCTAGCTGATCATCTCTAAGGCTGGGTACCATTTCTACTGTCCATTTCCCTGCACTTACTGATCAAAATTATATCATAAAATTTCTGTTTTCTGAGTTTACTTCCTGCCTAGCCTTGCAGGTATAGGTAGCTTTTTGACAATGTGACAAAATGCCATCATCTACAAAGTGCATACTTTAGAACCATACATTCAAATTAGAAAAATAATCACCAAAATTTCCCTTTTTGCTATAAGTAAATTTTGCTTCAGCCATATTCCCAGCTATCTTTTGACTGTATGTGGTGAATAGACTGTGGACTGTATTGAAGATGTGTATGAAATTGTCTCTATTCTCCTATACATTACACATGTCATTCTTAGCTCATCTTCCTGAGGTTTTCTTTTTATGATAAATTAGAGTAGCCTTGTAATGACTGCTATAGCTCTTTGTCTACCAGACCATCTGATAATCTGTAATCACTGGAACTCAGGGCTTCATGTGTGACCCAATATTAGTCATTACCCCTTACCAAAGGGAAGACCATCTACTGTATGTCTTGAACTTACCATGGAAGTTTTAATGTCTCATCATTTCCTTTCTCTTAATCATTGGGGTAATAAAACATATATCCAAACATGATTGCATTTTTACACTTTTGACAAATTTCAAATAAATCATTTATATCATTTTGTGTTCAGAACCTATACTATTTTCATATGTAAATTCATTCATATTAGAGTCTTAAAGGGGCATAAAATTAGATAATGACTGCTTGGCATACAATGAATCTCTTTAATTGAAATGAATAAAATTATGTAAAATGGGAACTATTTCAGAAAATCTGGGACGTATGGTCATAATAAATTGTAGCTTCCTTCCTCTGGGTACTAAGAAGTAGTTATTATAATGATCCCACGTTAATTAGCAAAACTTACTGGGAGCAAAATTACAATTATAACAGTGTGCAGAGAAAGTCCCTCTGCTAGACTGCAAGCAGGAGACAGTAATGTGAAATATGTAGTGTCAGTGGTGTGAGGAGTGGAAGAAATCAGTGCAATGCAGACTACTAAGGGCTCAGAAAACCTGGGAGAGTTTCTAAAATAATGGCTGCTCAGATCTGTGGCTGGTTAAGACAGTATGATGTGCAGACAACCAAAGCTATAAGCCCAGCGAGATCCTATACTAGTAGAAATAGATACTAAAACAAAAACACTCTTGTGTGGAAATGCTTGGAAGATTCACAAGCAGGCCAAACCAGACTACACAGAAATTTCTAAACTTCCACCATTGACAAACCTCTGAACTAGCTGGCTTCATCTTTGACCAAAAACTAGACACTAGATACTGAGCTCATAATGTTGCCCAGACTAGCCTTGAATACCTGGACTCTTGGGACCCACCTGTCATAGTCACCCAAGCTCTGGGACTACAGGTAGACATGTGTACTGCCATACCTGATCATTCTTCCTCTGAATAAGCAAATGCTCAATGAAGATTTGTTGTTAATTATTTTTTCCAACTTTTTTAATTTGAATTAGAAACAGGATTGTTTTACATGGCAATCCCAGTTCCCTTCTCCCACCCGTCCTTCCCACCCGCTCCCCAACTAAAACCTTATCTGTCACATATCTTTTCTGCTCCCCCTGGATGGTGAGGCCTTCCATAGGGTGTCATCAGAGTCTTTCGTATCCTTTGGGATAAGGCCTAGGCCCACCCCCGTGTGTCTTGACTCAGGGAGTATTCCTCTATATGGAATGGGCTCCCAAAGTCCACACCTATGCTAGGGATAAATACTGGGCTTCTACAGGAGGTCCCATAGATTTCTGAGGTTTCCTCACAGAAACCCATGTTCCTGGGGTCTGGATCAGTCCCATTCTGGTATTCCAGCTATCAGACTGAGGAGCAAGAAATCCCAGATGTTCAGGTCAGCTGTTTCTGTGGGTTTCATCAGCCTGGTCTGGACCTCTGTGCTCTTCACTGGTCCTTCTCTGCATCTAGGTTCCAGTTCAGATCAGTGATTAGCTATGGGTGTCTGCTTCTACTTCCACCAGCTGCTGGATGAAGGCTATAGGATGGCATATAAGTCAGTCATCAATCTCATAATTAGGGGAGGGCATTTAAGGTAGCCTCTCCTCCGTTGCTGAGATAGTTAGCTGGTGTCATCTTTGTATATTTCCAGACATTTCCCTAGTGCCTGATTTCTCTGTAAACCAAAAATGTCTCCCTCTATTATGACATCTCCATTCTTGTTATCTAGCTCAGTGTTGTTAAGTATTTAGTTTCCATCCATTTACTCCTTGGATTCCATGTCCTAACGACGCATGTTCAGTGTAGGGTGCCCACTTGTATCTCTCTGCTTCACTCTCAGCTGCTCTGGGTCATGGTGGGCAGCCAGTTCTCTGAGGCAGGGAAAGGTGTTTATTTACCAGAGTCTACATCTCAAATTCTTCCATTACCAATATCAAACTACCAGCAGTTTATCCATTGACTCGTAAAATTAGCACACTCCAGCCTTGTGACTTACTTTTGAGATTATAACTGCCATGTTTCATAGATGGAGAAAGCAAGGCTTGTCCTAGATCCCTTAGCTGGTAAGTGTGAAGATGGGATTTGAACATTGATCTACCTAACTATACAGTCTATTTACTCAAGACATATTTTAATTGGCAAGATACTGGTTTATTTGACAAAAAAAAAAAAAAAAAAACAACTGATCCCCATAGTGTTTCTTAGCTAATGTAAATGGGGTCATGCCTTCAGACACTCCAGAGGATATTAAATGGGGTGAATAAAAGACAGGGAAATAAGCCATATACAAAACTATGCATTCTGCCCCATCAGGCAAATTTGTCCTTGTTACCCCTGGGACCTCTGATGGCTCCTTTCAGAATTGTGTCTTTAGCACAGCACATAGTTGATAGACCATAAGTGAAAGGATTATGAAAACCCCTGATATGAAGAAGCTAGCCACCAAAACACCAAACAATGAAATTAAAAAGTGGGGTGCAGAACTAAACAGAATTTTCAACAGAGGAATCTGAAATGGCTGAAAGACACTTAAGAAAGTGCTCAAAATCATTGGCCATTAGAGAAATGCAACTCAAAACAACTCTGAGATACCACCTCACACCTGTCAGAATGGCTAAAATCAAAAATACCAATGACAACCTATGCTGGAGAGGATGTGGAAAAGAAGGAACACTCCTCTATTGCTGGTGGGAGTGTGAACTTGTAAGACCACTCTAGAAATCAGTATGGCGGTTGCTCAGAAAAATGGGAATCAATCTACCTCAAGATCCAGCCATTCCTCTCTTGGGTATATACCCAAATAGTGCATGTTCATACAACAAGGACTTATGTTCAACCATGTTCATAGCAGCATTGTTTGTAATAGCCAGAACCTGGAAGCAACCTAGATGTCCCTCAACTAAAGAATGGATAGAGAAAATGTGGTACATTTACTCAGCAGAAAAAAACAATGGAATCTTGAAATTCGCAGGCAAATGGATGGAACTAGAAGAAGCCATCCTGAGTGAGGTAACCCAGTCACAAAAAGACAAACATCTATGTACTCACTCATATATGAATTTTAGACATAGAGCAAAGGTTTACCAGCCTATAATCCTCTTCACCAAAGAAACTAGGAAACATGAAGGACTCTAAGGGACAAATAGACCCCAAGAATGGGAAGTGGCATGAACTCCTGAGCTAATTGGGAGCATGAGGGTAGGGGAGAGGGAGCTGCCACAATAAGAGCAAGAGAAGAGGAATAGACGAGAGGAAATGGAGGAACAGAAATATTGAGTTTGGGGAAGAATAGAGGAGAGAGAACAGGATGAGAGATACCATATTAGAGGGAGCCACTATAGGTCCAAGAAGAGATCTGGAACTAGGGAAATCTCCAGAGACCTACAAGGATGACACGATCTGACAATCCAAGCAATGGAGGAGAGAATAACCTGAAAGCCCTTCCCCTAAAATGAGATTGATGACTACTCTTTATGCCATCTTAGAGCCCTCATCCAATGGCTGATGGAAGCAGAGACAGACATCCACAGAAATACACTGAGCTGAAATCTGGAATTTAGTTGAAGAGAGGGAGGAATGAAGATCAAAGTGGTCTGTACCAGGTTGGAGAAACCCACAGAAACAGTTGGCCTGAACAAGGGAGAGCACATCAACCCCAGATGCTGTCTGGGAGGCCAGTACAAGACTGATCCAGCCCCCTGAACATGGATGCCAATAAGGAGGCCTCTGCACTCCAGGGAGTCTCTGGAAGTGGATTAGCATTTTTCCCTGGTGTAAGAAGAGACTTTGAGAGCCCATACCTCATGAAGGGTTACACTCTGGCCCTGGACACATGGGGAAGGGCCCAGGCCCAGCACAGGAAGATTTGGTGGACTTTGCAGAGCCCCTGTTGAGGGCCCTACCCTGCCTGGGGAGTGGTGGGTGGATGGGGTGGGGGTAGGTTGGGGGTGGGGGAGGAGGAATGGGGGTGAGGGGAGGGAGAGGGAGAAGGGACTTACATGTGAAACAAGCCTGTTCCCTAACTTGAATTAATAAAAAAAAAAAGGAAAAGAAAAGAAAACCCCTGATATGGTTCACTGCAGGTGGAAGTTTCTCTCCCGCCCACCAGTTCTCTAATAACCACTCTGAGGATAAATTTTAATTATAATTGTCTAGCCAATGACTCAGGCATATTACTAACTAGCTCTCATAATTAAATTAACCCATATCTACTAATCTGTGTATCACCACATGGCCATGGCTTATTACTTCTTGGGGGAGGGAGACTATATCTCATCTCCCTGACTCCACCTTCTTTATCTCCACATCTCTGTTTGAATTTTCCACCTGGCTCTATTCTGCCTGACTGTTGGCCAAATCAGTCTTTATTAACCAGTGGTAATAAAACATATTCACAGCATACAAAGGGGAATTCCCAAATCAGCTCACTACATCCTAATAAGAAAGTTGCAGCCCTATAACCATTTCTTCACCAACTAGATGAGGCTCCAGGGCCTGAGGTCTCCACAGAGTCCACCTTGAACTCTCAGCCCAAGCAGATTATAGTTTGACCCCCTGGGGCATCCATGTTGGAGCTCAGGCTAAGCCACTGTGTCCAGCCATAGCTACCTAACTAACACAGTGATTCTTCCCCTTGTTTGGATCCTCTTACACTGATTTCAGACCATCACCCCAGGCCTCCCTGTCTGCCTGAACCTATTCTCCTCAGGCTGTTCTCTGTGCTGACTGCCTCTGTGCTGACTGCCTCTGTGGAGGTTTCTATACAGTGACCTTGTCAAGTGCAGTAGTCAAAGGTCTCTGAAGGGTCAGAACTCATAGAATGAGTATGTACGTATATGGGATTTATGATCATGACTTATAGTCAGTGGTCTAAGTAGTCCAACAATGGCTGTCTCTGAACGGAAAGGCCAAGGGTCTAGTAGTTGTTCAGTCCATGAGACTGGATGTCTCATTATTCCCAGTCTGGTGCTAGAGTCCTAGGGAAGACCTAAAGAACTGACAGTTCTTAGTCTACATTGGAATTCCAAAGAAGTGGGATTCCAGAGAAGAAATGGATCAGGATGGGGAGCAGCAACATTTTATGTGAGCAGCCTAAATCTGGGCTACACTTTCAAATGATCTCATCAAGACAACCCTTCACAGCAAGCCAAGCTACTTGGACTTCGTATCTGATTCCAGGTGTAATTGAGTTCACAACCAAGATTAGCTATCACACCAAGTCATCCTGTTCTGTCACCCCCCCCCCAGATCAAGGGACCCACAAAGCTGGCCTTTTGAAAGAACATGAAGGAGGTGACATAACCCTCAGCTATTAAACAGGAACTTTTAAAATATATACCTTAGAAGGCTTGTGGGAGCATCATACAGAATGCTTACATTATTAAAATAAAAGAGCATTTATGTTTATAATACAGTCTGGTAAGAGATAAACTCTGTTATCATCCCCCAACTATCTGGAAAGAAATCAGTCCTGAACAAGATGTGAAGTGCTTTTCTGTGTAATAGGAAACCTTGCATACTCACTCCATGCTCCCTACTATCCACTGTAGACACAGTCACCGGAGCAAGGGTGGTTGGCAGAAAAAACGCCATGGCAGGCCTTCTGCCAGGCCACAGTGAGACAGAGCTCATAGAGCTGGCTGACATACAGCCCCTGCTCCATGGAGGCTGCGGTCTAGAGAGGGCTCTGCCTGGAAGCCCTCCCAGATAGGTTGTGGAGTGATCCTGAGTATTTCAGGAACCCAGGCATGGAGACACGCTGGTGCCTTTGGTGGTCCACCTGCTCTGTCCTAGGGGGAACAGTCCTACAAGCCCTGCACTATTGCTGGGTCCCTGAGAGCCTGCCAAATCACACTCACTAATGCACTACTCAGATGCGCTAGGCTGTGAATAGTGGGGTGGGGGACATTTGTACATGAGTCATCTCCACAGGTGATTCTATACACAGGCACAATATAACCTATGACCCATGTTTCCATGAGTTTTTTCCCTAGCAGAAAATTAGGAAATATATTCATTAAGCCCACTCACTGCCCCTTTCAGTGAATCCTTGGTGATTGAAGATTGGGTTGATATTCAGGTCTAAAGATGGTGCAATAGTTACTCAGGCCACAAAATTTTAGGATAACTTTCAAATTTCAAAAAAAAATTAATGACCTTACAACTATTTAATCCCTTTCTATGTTGCCATTTCTCCAGCCCACAGTTTATACTGAATATATTTTCTCCTGAACTCTGAAACTTTAAAAAAAAATAATACAACACAGGTTTTCTTTTCTCAGTGCCACACAGAAACCTGTAGAACAGAGCTCTGGTTAAAACATCACCTGATATTACCAGAGACCGTAAAGGCTCCCCACAGAATACCATCATAACAATGGCCATAACAATAAAACTCCAACCCCGGATCAGGCTGTGCATTCATTTGGACAGCAGGACTCCGAATGTCACCTGCCATGGTGGCATCTGGTGGCTCCTGTATGTTGATATATCTCTACTCATTTAGCGAGTGACAGCTCAGCTGGTGAAACCAGGCAGCATGCAGACGCTGACGGTGCAATGGTGCAACATGAGCTCACATTACCCTCTGGTAACTGACCAGGTATCCTTCTCCAGTCACTAATGAGGAAAAGAGATGCTGAGGTTAATTGACTTAGTTGGCACGTTCAGAACATGGAGTGGACCACATCAGTCTCAGTGTCTCAGCTCCAAGCCCCTCAGGCTCCCCACAGCGTCATTGTGGATAACTGGAACCCATTTTTTAACAGCAAAAACAAAATCCTGTAATTTCCTGATGTATGGTAAGAACTTAGGGTCAGAAATGAGTCACCTTTGTTAAAAAAAAAAAACAAATCACATGAGAGACGAGTGAAAGTGAAACCTGTGTAGATAATTATGTTTGTAATTACTCGCGTGCAACAACCTCACAGTAAACAGATATTGACGGCGCTTTTACCCACAGCCTGCTTCCACCTTTCATAGCTGAGGAATCCGAAAAAGTCGCTTCTCTGTGAGCCTTGCCTGCAGGAAGGCAAACTGAGTTACAAGGAACGTTAAGGTGGGAACAGTGCAGAGGAGAAAGAGGAAGGTAAGAGATAGAGGTTAAATAGGGATGAGGAGAAGAAAGGGGGAGAAGGAAAGAAGAGAGGAGAGGGAGGCAAGAGACAGGGGTGGGCTTTAGGAGAGACTGGACCTTACTAAAGAAACTGAAATAGCATACTGAAAATGTTAAACTATCTGAAAAGTTGACAATAGCTCCAAGAATGTTGCTCCCCAGGGCAAGGCTTTCTGTAAGTAACATGGGATTTTCTTAGGTAAATGCCATTAAACATTTGAACCATTTCACTTGCTGACCTTCTGCCAGCTGCGCACATCCAGCTGTGCCTGGGTCATCAGGACTGTGCCCCTGGGGCCCTGAGCATATAATTGTGGGCATTCTGAAGCCCGTGATGACTGAGCTCCTGCATAGCCTTTACTATGAAGCACTAAATTCATTGAAGGTTTGTAGACGGTTTATAATAAACACCAGCACACCCCACAGTGAACACTATCAAATCCACCCCTCCTTATGTTTGCTTCAGATTTATTTTTAGACAAGATAACATTCTAGGGGGTGGAGAGATGGTTCAGCAGTCAAGAACATCCTGTCATTCCAAAGGGCCCATAGTGGATTCCGTACCTACCTTGGGCAATTCACAACTGCCCATCACTACAGAGGGCATTTAAAGCATCTGGCCTCTTGGGCCACCTAAACACATTCTCTCTCTCTCTCTCTCTCTCTCTCTCTCTCTCTCTCTCTCTCTCTCTCTCTCACACACACACACACACACACACACACACACACACACACACACACACGCCTAGACATGACTACACATAGTTTAAACAGAATAAAAATAAATCCTTTAAAAATATTTTAGGTAAAAGTCAACCCTTCCACTTATCCTGCCTCTATAAAAAACCTCTGACTTGGAGGTTTTTCATTCCCATATAGATTGTCATGGCAGAGCGACCCAGCAATGACACACATTCATGAAACAATATTTCAAATTTTCCAACTGTGCCAGACCCAGCATTATAATGCTATGTGTTCAAGTGCAACTTGCTTTTTCTCTCCCTCCATATTATTTGTCTGATACTTCTGCAGGTTGATTCGTGCAGCTGAAATAAATTTAATGCCTCACCCTGGAGATCTGGTGACACCTCGATCGCTGACAAGGGGAGATTTCTGTCCTGTACATCTGATCTTCAGAGTTTATCTGCTCCTTGGTGGCAGAGAGCCTCTCCTTTGAAAGCCGCTACATTGATTGTCCCTTGACTCTCGGTTCCTGGGTGTCAACTCCAGCTCTGTGGCCTGCTGAAGGCTCCAGAGTGCGCCTCATATGGAACCGTGCTGTGTCTCCATGTGACAGCCACAGCCCTGTTTCAGCAGCAGTGTTTATGCTCTTTCACGCTCTGCTCCATCTTCACCCTACAGGTTGCCCCATATATTCCATGTACTATCCCAGTTTTGCCAACTCTCAAAAGTCAAGGATACGACTCTTTCTCTAATCCTCAGTCTGGCAACTGGAAATCCACCATGGTGGGGGCATTTACACCAAGGAAATGGGCAAATGACAGAAATTAGGAGCTTTGGTTTTGGAAATTCACCAGAACATCACTTTATAACACAAACACATCACTATTGTTTTTGCTTGAATGTATAATTAAGATTTTTAAATAGCATAGAGCGAGAAAGAAAGTAGCCTCCTACCTGATCTCATTTACATTTTGCTTCAGGTTTTTTTTCTTTCTTTCTTTCTTTCTTAGCATTTCTTACAATGCAGGACTGTTGTTGACTAAGTCATTTTTTTCAACTTGCTACAAAAGTGCTGCTTTTAATACTTTGCTCAGTACAGAACTCTTTGTGCACACAGTTATCTGCTTCCTCTCAGTACTGTAGTGTTGCCAGGGCACTGTCTTCAGCTTCCTTTCTCCTGGCTAGGAGACTGCCTTCACTTCACTCTTGTCAGTATCCTCTGTGTAAGCCTTGCCTTCTCCTCTGCCTGGATGTCAAGATTTTCTACTCATTGCCCATTTTAAGGCCTTGGTTGTGTTTAGTCAACGCACTATTGCTGTGAAGAGCCACCATGACCGTGGCAACTCTCAATAAAGGAGAGCGTTTAACGGGGACCTGCTTATATTTTGGAAGTTTAGTGCATTGTCATCATGGCAGGAAACATAGCAGCATGCAGGCAGACACGGTGCTGGAGAGGAACTGTATCCAGATCTGCAGGCAGCAGGAAGAGAGAGTGATCCTAGGCCTGGCTTGGGCTTCGGAGACCTCAAAGCCCAATTCCCAGTGACACACTTCCTCCAACAAGGCCACATCTCCTAACAGTGCCACTCCCTGGTGACCAAGCATTCAAATATATGAGCTTATTGTGGCATTCTTACTCTTATTCAAACTACCACATGTTGTATTTGGGATTTGTTGAGTTTTATTCCTTCCTTCCTTTCTTTTTTTTTTTTTCTTTAGTCTGTATATTGATAGTCATTCTCAAATTTGGAAATTCTTGGGTCTCCCAAATACTGTTTTCCTCTCATTTGGAAATACAATTAAGTTGATCGTCCATTGAGAACCCCCTCCCCCCGAAGATGCCCCTAGGCTCCACAGCTCACAAATAACTCATCTTACTTGGTTGCTTTACATTTCCTTTCACAGAATCTCCATTGCTGTTTCTTCATAGGCACTAATCTTTTCTTCCTCAGTATCTATCATGCTGTTAATATTTACCACCATTCTCATACTATTATAGTTTTCAATAGAGTTCAAACCAAGTTGCCTAACTTTTCATATCACTACTCACTGTACTTAGTCTTCGCCTCTTGAACCTATGTCACATAATGACAGTGATTGTGTTGCCATCCCTGTATAGCCCACTAACTGGTATGCCTCACAGTGTGGGTTTCGTCTTCCTGCTTACTTACTGTTGGGAACATTCTTAGTCCATGCTGGAAGACTGGATTTTACTTTGGGTGTATCATACACTTTTGTCTTTCTGTAAATAATGAACTTTGTACTAAGCTGTGGGTGTTTGGAAGTGCTTAGACTCCTTTGAGCCTTGTGTTGGAGCTTAGTTGGACAGGAACTGGGCATTGTTTATCTAATCCTTCTGAGCACATACTCAATGCCCTGAGGACTCAGAGGTTTCCCACTCTACCTGGAACAAACCCCAGATGAGTTCAAAAGGTGGTTCCCTCTCCTTTCATGTGGTTATTCACTCAGCTTGGACTAATGTCCTGAAATCTGTATTGAGCAACACCTAGGGAAAAGCAGAGAGGGGCCCTCTACTGATCTCTGAAGATCTTTCTACACAGTTTTCTCTGTGCTCTACTGTATCCTGTGAACTCTGTTCTGTCCTTGGTGTGCACTGACTCTGTGCTTCCTTCCCTAGACACAGGGTATCATCCCTGTTCTGGGTGGGAAGCCCTTTCTCTGTATATGCACCTGAGTTCAAAGAACGGCTGCTCTGGTTTGCTTCTCCTTTCTCAGGAATCTCCATGCTTCTTGATAATTCTGGAAAGCTGTTACTACACATATTTTGCCTGTTTTTGTTTTATTGTGGTTTTAAAGAGAGAAAACTGAATCTCTCTTATCTTATACTGTCTTGGTCAAATGTGGAAGTATCAATAGAACTTCAGATTCTTAATTTATTACAAACTGGTCTTTGGAGTCTGTACTAGTCTTGTGATGTGCTATGTATTCCTCTGAATTTGAAATATGATGTTTATGGGCTAGTGCATAGTATCCCTAAGTGTTCAAGCCTGATACCCAATGTCTGGTTCCAGCCGGTAGTTGCTGAGGGAACTAGGAGGCCTTGGAAAGGGAAAGCTGCTTAAGAGCCATGTGGCCAACAGTTCCAGCTCCATTCTGACTTTGCTGTTGTGGAATATTTGTTTAACTGTGCAGAGATGTGTTGCATTTGTTTATGTTGCAAAATATTTATTTAACTATGTAAAGATTGTTTTATATGTTTATGTTGCGGTATATTTAACTATGTAAAGATGTGTTACATCTGTTTAATTATGTAAAGATGTGTTATTGATTTACCTTGCCTGCCTAAGGCACCTGATTAGTCTAATAAAAAGCTAAATGGCCAACAGTTAGGCAGGAGGTATAAGCAGGATTTCCAGGGAAAGAAAGAAAGAGGAGAAGGAAGCCCAAAGAAGAGGAGGTGGCCCAAATAAAATTCCAACTGTATATGGTGCCCAATGTGAGCACCAAATGTAACAAGTCTTTTTGTGTCCTGCCAGCCAGCTCCCAAATAACAACACAGAGACTTCTTATTAATTATGAAGTCCCACACTATAGCTTAGGCTTGTTTCTAACTCGTTCCTATAACTTAAATAAACCCATTTCTATTCACCTTCGTCCTGCCATGTACCATCCATCCTGCTTCTTCTATGTCTTCTGACATCTCTTACATGCCTAGTTTCCTCCTCTTCTTCCTTTGTCTCCCTGGAATCCCTGCTGATACCTCCTGCCTAGCTATTGTCTGTTAAGCTTTCCATTACACCAATCAAAGTAATACATTTTCACACAGTGTACAAATGTCCCACACAGTTTGCCACAGATGAATTACTCATGGGCATAATTTAAAAGTAAAATAGTCATACAAACATCCATAGCTAGCACACTGTGTATAGAGACACATCCTATGATTTAAGATGCTAAAAGCATTAGCCTACTCATCAAAATCAGCAGATGGAGAATATGTCTGTATCCATCCAGTACCATCGAAAACAATAATAGTGTTGAAAATATTACACACAAAATATTTTTATTTGTTAACAAGTATGTACTTGTACTCAAAATCACTTTAATCTTGCAGTATTTTCTACTTTCCATTCCTTTGATGCCAACCATGGACTTGGGTGAAAAAAAAAAAAAAAAAAAAAAAACACCCTTGCTTAATCTTACACTCATCAACTCTGGCCTCTAGTTGCTATCATTCCAGCAAAGAGCTCCTCCTGGAGAAATCATCTGACTTTGCTGGCTTTCTAGTTTACCAGGGTGGAGATGTCATTTCAGAGCACATGAGAAACTCAATTATAAACATATTTAACCTCCTGGAACCTTGTCAAAAATCCCAATTTAATCATGGTAAAGCATAGGATTAAGCCTAATGTCACTGAATTCTTCTGCTATCAAAACACAGAACTACAGGAGTCTGCTTCCCCTATCCCCACCCATCCCCTCCTCCCTCTGCTCTCTCCCAAGTTAACTGGGCTATGGGACATTTGTACATTGCATTCACAATTTTCTTTAATTGGAATTGGTTCCATCTACTAAGAGGCGGTTAAGGGAGTGGATGTGGAAACCCTGAGACCTGTTTGTCTGCTTGACTCACCCCCGTTCAAGAATTTCAGCTACTTGAGAAATGAGGCCATTTTTATTAATATCCTAAGTGTTTCTTTTTTTTATCACAGTTACACACCTATGCAGTACATGCCCATATAGCGCCAGAAAGTCCTCAATTCACTATGAAAAATAATGGAACCCATCTCCATCTCTTCTCGCTACTGGGAAACTCTTCACAACCATTTTTCACCAAGTCTTCACATTTACCTCCCTGTCTATAAATTTCATGTCAATTCTGCTATGTCTTTGCTGTATTATTATTATTTTGCTTTAGTCAATGTAAGTGATTTCATAACACATGGTTCTCCTCTAGACTTCTGCTGCTCCACTAGCATGAATGGCTTCAGGAAATCTGTGTTCTCTCCAAGGAAGTCACAAAGCCTCCCAGGGTCTATAGATTCAGTGTTTCTGCCTTACATCTTCCACAAGTCTCTGCCATGCTCTTGTTTCCTAATGTCAGTTGGATGGTTATTAAATACTTCTATCTTCTATTAGCAAATGCTAATTGTATGGCACTCAAAAAGGTTGACGTTTATTTTCTATACAACTTTTTGTTTTATTTAAATTGGTGTTTGTTGATATTGTCAGTGGCTCCCTCTTTTCTTCATACTTTTTGTCTCTGTCCATGAGTAAGTACATGCATGTGAGTGTGGGGACCACATATTCCAAAAGAGGGCATCTGAGCCCCTGCAGCTGGAGCTGCAGGCAGCTGTGAGCTGACTGGTGTAAATGCTGGGACCTCCTGGGTCTCTGTAAGAGCAGGAAGTGCACTTAACCACTATACCATCTCTCCAGCTCATTTGCCTTATTTTCCACATATTTACCAATATTTCCACCCTGGGCTTTCTAACCCTTATGGAAACATCTTCCTGATTCACATGGACATGGCCAGTATACCACCCATTTCCCCCTTCCTGGTCTTGTCTCCCCCAAGTCTCCACCTTGTTCATGGGATCTCACTTGCCCTTTCTTTCCCACTCCACAGTCAAGGTTCCCTTTATCCTGAGTCTAGTTTGGGTTTCTTCCTTATTGTAATGGAACACACCCTTCAGTGGCTCTTGGGAACTGTTGTACAGAAGGTAAACCCTTTGAGAAATCACAGTTATAAAAATTCCTTTTCCAGGATCTTCATCCAGTAGTTGATGGAAGCAGAAGCAGAAGCAGAGACCCACAGCTAGGCACTGAGAATCCAGTTGTAGAGAGGAAGGAAGTGATGAGCAAAGCGGTGAAGACCATGCTGGGGAAACCCACAGAAACAGCTGACCTGACCAAGTGGGAGCTCACGGATCCCAGTCTGACAGCTGGAAAGCCAGCATAGGCTCGAACCAGGCCCCCTGAACGTGGGTGTCAGTTAGGAGTCCTGGGTAGTCTATGGGGCCTCTGACAGTGGAACCAGTATTTATCCCTAGGGAATGAATGGATTTTGGGAGCCCATTCCCCATGGAGCAATACTTTCTCAGCCTGGATACATGAGGGAGGGCCTAGGCCCTGCACCAAATGACTTGACAGACTTTTATGATTCCCCCATGGAAGGCCTCATTCTCCCTGGGGAGTTGATGGAGGGTGGGATAGGGATTGATGGGGGTCATGGAAGGATGGGAGGGAGAGGGAACGGGGATTGATATGTAAAATAAGATTGTTTCTAATTTAAATAAAAATTTATATTTAAAATATATCTTTTTTCTACATTCATACTCGATTAAGAATTGACTTGAATATGGTATCTGGCCTTCAAACCCAGAAGTAACTGTTGAAAAGCCCAAGGTTCTTATAAGTCCTAATCACATGGATGATACTAGTGTTTATCTGAGAAGCTTCAAGAATCACTGAGTTTTCTGTTTCATTTCCTGGGAGCTTACTCTTCAACTTTGTCTTCTGCTTTTCCCCAACAGCATCTGTGCCATGACTAAGATTTCCACAAGTAACATTTCTCTGAAAGTTTCTACCTAGGCGTATTCGATCATTTCATCTCTCTGAAGATACTGACCAGGGTTGTTTGATATAGATATTTTAAAGGTATTTTCTTCCTCCATAATTCAAAGTTCGTTACATTGGCTTTGTGTAGGATTTTTTTTTACCTCAATCTCTGTGTTTCATGATACAAATCCTCTAAGACAGTGTTTCTCAACCTGTGGGCCATGGCCCCTTTGGGGGTTGAACAACCTTTTCACAGGAGTTGCCTAAGACCATCAGAAAACACAGACATTTGCATTATGATTCATAATAGTAACAAAATTACAGTTATGAAGTAGCAACAAGAATAAATTTATAGTTGGCAGTCACCACAACATAAGGAACTGCTTTGAAGGGTTGCAGCACTACGAAGGTTGAGAACCACTGCTCTCAGATAGTGATCTTGGCTGATTGCTTGTAAGTGGGACTGGGCTCTGCTGAGCTTGAGAGACCCAGTCTACTCATTAAGAAGTTATTGACATAAGTGTTTCTTGCGTTTCTTTCTAGGACAGACCAAGTTCTTAGTGAAGGAACTTCTTGTGAGTGAAACTTAGCTCTGCCCTAGTTCTGGAAGTCCAGCGATCCCAGAGGCCTACAGCCTGCATAGTCTCTCCTCTCATTCACTTTTGTCATCTGGGGCCTCTGAACTCTTCCCTAACATTCCAGAGTCAGGATTCTTTGTTCCCTGACTTTTGCAGGAGACCCCTTTCCCGCCAATCTCCCATCATAGTGGAGAGGGAATCTGGGGACTCTGTATCTATCTTCAGAGACCTTTTATGTCTCCAATCTCCCTCAAACTGTTGACTTCTGTCCCTGTCCTCACTGCTGGTTCAAGGATCAGTGTTTTTCTCTTGCCACTCATCCATTTGCTCCCAGCTTCCAAATTTCTTCTTATGACCCTTTCTGTCTCTATTTGACCTCACATGCTATGCTTACTCATTTTAGTGGAGTTCAGTAGATATCAAAAGTAAATACATTTATCCAACCTGGCATCTTAACCTTGAAGTCTACACATCAAAACTATTATATTTATCAGTATGGAAGATGATAAAAACATCCGGGTCTGTCCCCTTCCTTGTGCCTTTGCAATTTGGATGTGACTTTGTAGCTCCTGCTCTCAGAAAGTAGAGCTTATTCCCCTTCTTTTAAATCAAGTCGGGGCCTGTGTTTTGTTATATCCAGTTAAAAATTTAAGAGTTGACTGCATGCTAATCCCAAATCTAGGACTGAGGTGTCCTTTGTGGTTCTATTATTCTCCGAGAACTTTGTCTGGCCTGCATGCACCACCATTCTAGCTGCAGGCGGTTCAGGCCAGCCACCCCTAATTGATCTTACAACACTTATTAGAGTGGATTCAACCACAACTAGACAACTCTTCATGTGGAGGGAGAAACCTTGATTAGAGGTACCACTGACCATGCTCGATTGGGCATGGTCACAGTTACGTAACAAGGGTTTAAGAAGGAGGGAGGTGCGTACTTGGCTCTCTTTCACCTGGCTGAGCTGACTGGGAAGCATTTCTGGGTCTGTCCTGCTCAGGTGCAAATCTGGTCACTGGCTTCCTTGCATGAGTACTTTTCGCCAATAAACTACTGGTTATCAAGCTATCTCTGACTCCACTTTGTAATCATGTATATTCATGAGTCAAACACACATTTGCAACCTGTTAGGGAAACGGCTGCTGTTTAAGCTGCTGAGGTCTAAGGTAGGTTGTTTCGTGCAAAGGCTAACAGTTGTTGTTACTAAAGAACTGAACTTCAAAGATTCAGATGGCTTTACTGTTGAAAGGAATCAGGAAAGGTTGCCACCAAATCAGAAATGGGAAGAAGCATCCAAACAGCACAAGCCCACTGCTGACTTTGCCCCGAACAATGCTTGCATAAATAATAAATGGGTTGGTTTTGAACTTCACATTGTTCTTTTTACAAACAACATTCCCCTGAACGATAGCAAATCAATTTCATAGTCAGTACTCATGCAGCAGCAGACAACTTACATTGACAACAGAGACTCAGTGGTAACTGTTCCCAATTACTCCAGACACTGAAGAGCCTGTGAGAACAGTGAGCCCACAACAAGCCATTGCACTCATCATCACTCCAGGAGGGGTCAGCCTAGACTCTGTGCACTTCCAAATGCTGCCATAAGCAAAACAGTGAGTTTTTGTTATTGTCACACCACTACGAAATGAATTTAGTGTGCAAGGTGCTCATTTTTAAAGATAAATAACACACTTCTCTGTGGCTGAATAAAAGGAAATAAAAAATTGGAGGGAATGTAAATGAAAAGCAAAACAGATGTAATACACTGTGAAGAGGTGTCTGTGCTGAGGTGCCTTCTGATTGGTTCAATAAAGAGCGAAATGGCCAATAGCTATGCAGGAGGTATAGGCGGGACTTCCAGAACAGAGATGACCCTGGAAAGAAGAGAGGCAGAGAAACCAGCCAGACACAGAATGAGTTGGACACACAGAAAAAGAGAGAAGTAAAAGCCACATGGTAGAATGGAGATTAATAAAAATATGGGTTGATTTAAGTTGTAAGAGCTAGTTAGGAACAAGGCTGAGTGTTTGTAACTAAGAAGTCCCCATGTAGTTATTTGGGAGCTGGCTGGTGGGACAGAGAAAGACCCATTGCATGGCATCTTATCTATAGCAAATGCTGGGGCTCCCGGTTTCTTGTCTACACTGCAGAGACTGAGTGACTGGATGGCAAACATGAGGTCTTAGGGAAGATGAAAGAAGACATAAGCATTGTGAAAGCCATGGAGTTTGAATCCAGGAATGGCATGACCAACAAAAAGATTACCATTTCCAACTGTGGACAACTCAAACTCTCTTGACCTGTGGGCGTTTTACCCAGCATTCCTTGTGTAGCTCAGGAGAACATCCCCACACCATTTCGAAATGCCCCATGATCTCTGCTCTCACTGAAGTTCTTTGGGGTCCATATTTTCCTCATTCCCCTCCAAGTCTAGATTACAGAGTTAAGTTTATGATTATGAATAAAGCCTAAGGGAAAAAAAATTCTCTGTGTATGCAGTATCTGTCCGTGGGTATGCATACATGAATGCAGGTACCTGTGGTGGCCAGAAGAGGGCATCAGATCTTCTGGAGTTCAAGTTACAGATGGTTGTAAACCACCCAGTGTGGGTCCTGGTAGCCAAACAGGGTTCCTCTGTAAGAGCAGTCATGGTCTTAAGGGCTGAACCATCTCACCAGCACCACAGCTCTGATTTAGAATAAATTCATCCTGCTGGGTAGAACTGTGAATAGAAACCACTGTAGAGTTAGCCTAGCTTGGTGTGCTATCAGGTCTAACAAAAAGAAAAATTGTTAGGAAGTTAGAAATGTGAGCAGGGCCTTGTAATGGCCTGGGTCCTAGACTAGCTAAGAGTGCAAAAAGCAAGTTGAACAAGTGACCAGGCAAGCATTCATTTCTTTCTCCTTCTGATTGATATCATGTGACCAACGGCTCCAGGTTCCTGCTTCCTTGACTTCTCTGCACTGATAGGCTGTCACTTACAATTTCAATCCAAAATAACCCTTTCCCCTTAAACTCCCCTTAAAACTCCTTGTTGTTTCTTCGGGGGAGGGGAGCATTTCCAGCCATAGAAATGAAACCAGGACAAAGGTCATGGGGCTTTCTGAGTGACAGGCTGTCTAAGCTGAAGTGTGGACAAGGACACTGAGAAGTTGCGAGGGTGTCAGTCTGATGAGGGGTGGAGCCAGGGAAGTGTCAAATGCCCATTATGATACTGCCCAAGGTTGTGACATCACAAATTCAGAAGGACTGAAAATATGCCTGTCTGTGATCAGAGCTGACCTGGCCTGACCATAAGGGCTGGGGAATAATTGGGAATAAATCATGATAATATTCATATACAGTGCTCAGGAACTTGACCTTAATACTGATAATATTGAGGAAGTAGTTTATCTGGTTTCCGTTATCTATTCACAAGTTCTGTGGGAGCTTAGGAATTGTCCTGTTCACAGTGGCATCCCTTGGACTTAGGACAATGTATGATACTTCCTGGACATTTAATAAGCCTGGTCTGAGTGAAGGAACACTGTGTACCATGCTGGGAATTTCTTCTCATGTGTGTATTTGACAAAGACAAACATGCTACATGGGGCTGGTGTGAGGGAGATAGAAGGAGACCAATGTGGAGCTCAGTCGTATGAAAAGAGGTGATGAGGAGAACCACACAAGTGCAGGAGATTGTAAAACTTATCTTTGGTGTTTAACAGGTGACACCAAGGCTGTTTGATGAAGGCTCAAAGAGTCATAGTTTATACTTCCCTAAAATGATACACACACAATGTATGTGTGCACGAGCATGTGTGTGTATGTATGTGCATGTGTGCGTGCGTGCATGTGCATGTGTCTGTGCATGTGTGTATGTGTGTATTTGTGTGTGCATGTGTTCGTGTGTGTGTGTGTGTGTGTGTGTGTGTGTGTGTGTGTGTGTGTGTGTGTGTCGAGTGAGTGCATGTGGGGGGGGCTAAGGCGCTTGAGCTGACAGTGTTCCCACAAGGATGATAAACTAACAAAAGCCCTAGTATCATGCATGAGAAACCTCCTTTCAAGTTGTTGGTCAGGTAGTCCAACTATCTCCCAAAATAATGCAGGATATTGCTGTTGGCTTTGATTGCCTCTCAGAGGTTGAAGGTAAGTCCCTGTCGCTGAAGACACCACACACTTAGAATGCAGGATTTGGATGATTGGAGCTGAATTTGACCTGAAAGCCTCCTCCCTGTGGTCTAGTTTCCATGGTGCTACAAAATACTATGCAAACTTCAAAGGAAAGGAAGCAATTACTAGTCTTCCGAGCTGCAAAACCAATGAACTACAATTACCAGCATGGCAAGACAGCCACAAAGGTGCAATAGTGGTACTTACAAGTTGGTGGTAATCAACAGCTATCTAACTGGACTCAACAGAAGGGAGATCACATCTAGTACTAGCAACCTAGCCAGCCTCTAATGCCTTGTGAAGACATGGACCACTTAGACGAGCATAATTCCTTACTATGTCCTAAATCCTTATACCTACACATAGTATACATACCTCCCTTGTTGAAGAAACTTTTCTTTACAGGAACAAAGACTGTGATGGTTGGGATGAGAATGGCCCCCAATAAGTTCACAGATTTCAATGTTTGGTCACAAGGAAGTGGCACTAGTTGAAAGGATTAGGAGGTGTGGCTTTGTTGGAGGAAGCCTGTCACCGAGGATAGGCTTTGAAGTTTCAGGGCCCCACACCAGTACAGTGTCCCTCACTCTTCCTGCTGATTACAGATCAGATGTAGAACACTCAACTCCTTCTCCAGCACCATGCTTTCCTGTGTGACACCATGTTCCCTCTCATGGTGACAATGGACTAAACTTCTGAAACTGTAAGCCAGGCGCAATTAAGTGTTTTCCTTTATAAGAGTTTCCATGGTCACGGTGTCTCTTCACAGCAATAGAACCGGATTAGGACAGAGACCATCATAGGAAACCATAACTAGACACAATGCAGAGATCAATAGGTCATGGGGAACCTAAGCCCAGGGTCTACATCACAGTTCCTGAATCTATGGATCAAAGAACATCATGAGAAAAGGGAGTTGGGTGAAAAGATTTTAAGAGCCAGACTACTGGGAATTATGCAGTAAAACAGTTTCTCCTAGAAATGGCTATATAAACAAGACTGGGATAATGGCAGTATCAGGAGACATGTTAGTGTGGATGGGGAAATTTTCATGGAATCTCACCCTAAACAAAGAACGATAGCAACTAATGACTGCTTGGAGAAGGAGAATTATCTCTCCAGGGCTGAACCCTCTTATTGGTTGACATAGAGTGCTCAGACTTGAAACCATGTATACACCACCAACAAAAATAGATTCAGCCAGTTGTGTTTATATATTTACATACAAATATACATGTACATGTATGTAACAATAAAGAAAAAGCTATCATTTGGAGATGTTGGGATGAGGTGACTTGGAAACAGTTATACCTGAAGGGACTGGAAGGAAGAAAGTGAGGTGGGAAAGGGATATAATCCCATTTTGGTTAAAAATATATTTTAAAAAAATAAAGAAAAACATGGGCTGGAGAGATGGCTCAGCGGTTAAGAGCACTGCCTGCTCTTCCAAAGGTCCTGAGTTGAATTCCCAGCAACCCCATGGTGGCTCACAACCATCTGCACCAAGATTTGGTGCCGAACACTATACACATAGTAAATAAATAATTTTAAAAAAAATAAAGAAAAACAGACCAAAGAATCAGTCAGTGCAGATAGGAAAAGCTTAGGTATCAAACCATCCTAGAGAGAACATTTGTGAGACTTCACTATATTCTGCTCATAAAGAAAAAAAAACTCAAAACTCCACAGAAGGAACTTGTACAAGTTTATGTCCAAGTGACAACATAACTAGGTTGAAAGTCAGTGTTAAAAGGACACCGAGAAAAATCCTCCAACTTTTAGAAAAACCTATAACAGACGTGTTACTCAGAAAATATAAAATACAAACTAAATTTTAAAAATTAAATACAAGAGTGGTAAATGAGTATACTGCATACTTTTTAAAAACCTGTATATCAGTTAGCTCTAAAAAAAAGCTCTCTTGATTATTCTGTGTGAACCCTTACTTTGATTTTTTGTAGAAGATGACAGGAATCTGGAAACAACACAGCCTAGACTCCTGTCATCACTAGCAGAAGGGCTACAAGGGCAGGGTCATCCTCAACTACATGTCCAGTTAAAAGTCAGCCAAGGAGGGCTACTTTGAGACCTTGTCTTTAAAGAATTGTTGAAATGAGAGAGAGAGGGGATTGATTTGATTGAGTTTCCTAGGAAGGAGGTAAGATCTAGCCCTACACTTACAGCCTGATCTGTCATTCGGGGCCACCTATCCAACCTGTCCCTACAGTGACAAGAAACAAGTTGTCTCCCTCTTTCTGTGATACTTTCTGAGAGTAAAGATGGGAATGAGAGGCTCAAAATAATTGGGGAAAGGATGATGGGGTGATGTGCAAAATGAGAAAGATGTGCAAAAAACACCCTGCCTGCAGGCATGGACCCAACTTTGTTCAGCTGCGTATTTCGCTAAAATAATCAATATTCCGGTTGCTTCTACATAAAGTTATGGCACATTGCATTTAACTGTCCAGATCCCTTCTGCATGCAGTTATGGCACATTGCATTTAACTTTCCAGATCCCTTCTGTGTGCGACCCTGAACCATGTGTTTATTTTCATCTTAGAGCAGAGCATCTGGCTCCAGCTGCCAAGAAGAACAGTGCAGACAATACACAGCTCAGAATTTCACCACACAACCTCAGAATGATTGTTTGTGTGGAGAGTGGCCTGAGCCACAACACAAAGGAAGAAAAATACCTTACTATGTTGCTGCCCACACAGAAAAGAGCACATATCGGAACCCCTGCCGTGAAGCCAGGCAGACCTCAGCTCAAGTCTAATACCAGTGAGGACTGCTCATGGGAGACCTGTGCATTCCTTGATGTTCCAGTCCGCAGAATTCCTCACACAGCACTTGAGAAGAGTGGGCTTTGAGTCAAACCTGAAACGACAATCAAGAGCTAAACTGAAACCGCCCCCATTCATAGCTGTTCACTTCCTCATCACCTGATCACTGGCATCACCGCCATCCTCACTCAAACACAGTTGTATTGGCACTTGAGAAACTTTTTAAAATTTTCAGAGTAGCTGGGTGTTGGTGGCGCACGCCTTTAATCCCAGCGCTCGGGAGGCAGAGGCAGGCAGATCTCTGTGAGTTCGAGGCCAGCCTGGTCTCCAGAGTGAGTGCCAGGATAGGCTCCGAAGCTACACAGAGAAACCCTGTCTCGAATTACAGAGAGAGAGAGAGAGAGAGAGAGAGAGAGAGAGAGAGAGAGAGAGAGAGAGAGAGAGAGAGAGAGAGAGAGAGAGAGAGAGAATTTCAGAGTCTGTAGAGCTAGGTCGAGTGGAAATTTTTAGAGTATGAATTCTTTAATCTTCAATAACAATCACAACTTTTGAAATACCAGTATATGTTGAAACAGAAATTTTGTCAATGTTAATATTTCTTTTGACAAATTTGGAATAGAATCACTTTGTCTTTTAAATATACACAGCCCTGCCGTTTTGCTCATTTGCTCTGTTTTTAGCTGACTCATAAAAGAAGGGGGAATCTAAAACAGACTAAGGGTATTGTGAACACAGCCACAAGAAAAGGAAAACATTAAGTATATAAAATCTAAATACATGCTTTTCTAGACAATTTGTGGAATGATAAGACATCTCTTTAAACCCAAGTGTGTATTCTTCATCATGTAGCAATTATGCGCTTAAGCGTGTTAGCTAGTCATGAATGCTGGCAAATTGCTGAGTATAAGGAATGATCCAAATTCACTGGATGATTTCTTTGCTGGCAGAGGTTGGAATTTGCCAGAAACCAAGACATCTTCATTGTGAATCTCAACTACAATAACAATATCTAAATATGCTCCAACACTCCATTTTTATGAATGCGTACAGTGCTGTCCTAGGGGGAAACACAAACTACAAAAACACATCCAGTAAGGTTCACACATGCTCATGTGCACACCCATGAATTCTACATCCATCCGAGCACACAAGACAAATTCACCCTACTGTTGAATACTGCTATATCTAAAATAAGGAAACAGCCGGCACTGAGACTTAAAGAAATTGTTACCTTTGGCTTTCCATGTTTGGAACTGCATAAACTTACAATTAAAAGACAACATTTTTTAATTTCAAATGAGTAAAGCTTAATTGACAAATAAATCTACATAAATAATGTCAAACCAACTTAAAGTGATTTATTAGAAGGATGACACAAAAAGAAACAAGACGCTGATGAGACACTTTCTAATTGTAGATACTGCTCCCTCTAACTAGCATCCCAAGCCCATCTACCTCTGTCAAAATTTAGTCCACAGTTTATGCAATTAGGACATGTGAGCCACTGCTAAAGACCCACAAACCCTAAAGCATTTAATCCGCACACAGAATCTGTGAGCTTAGCGTGATTAGGCTCATTTTCCTATGAGGACGTGAAAGCCCAGGGAGATTAAGGATTCTCGTGAAAGTCACCTCAACAAAATAGTAGACTTAGATTTTCGGGGAACCTCAGCTATCAGACCCCTCGACCCACGTGCTCTCTCTCACGAACTTTACATTTAGCAGGAGAAAGCTGTTATTCATTAGCAAATTTTTATGAAGTACTGAGAGTTCAAAGCAAAAAAAAAAAATCATCAGTGATCAACGTTCCAACAGGGAGCTCAAATGCTGATTAATCACTCACTCAACACATTATCAAAAATTGTTACTTTATGCCAACAAGCACTTTATGTACCTAAACCTTGCCAAAAGCAATCACAGGAGACAGCAGGGTGCAGAAGGTGGAAAGAATCATAAAACCTCCATCTCTATAAAGCAGCTGGAGCATCTAGAGAGAATTAACCCTTCAATGGACTGGCTGTGGATTCCAGGAGGTTAGACTTCAGCCTCCCTGAGGGCAAGAACTCTCAGTTTTGTCTCTGCTGTGTATTCTCCACAGAACCACACAAAGTGGACTCTTCAGCCTTTAGTAGCACATGCCGCTGATGGTATAATCTGAATGGATGAGTTACTCTTTGTCTCAGGGTTTTTATTGCTGTGATGAAACACCATGACCAAAAAGCAACTTGGGGAGGAAAGGGTTTATTTGGTTTACACTTCCATATCAATGTTCATTGAAGGAAGTCAGGACAGGAACTCAAACATGGCAGGAACCTGTAAGCAGGAGCTGATACAGAGGCCATGGAGGGGTGTTGCTTACTGACTTGCTCCCCAAGGCTTGCTCAGCCTGCTATCTTACAGTACCCAGGACCACCACCCCAGGGATAGCTATCTCTGTCATTTCTAGAGTTTCAGAAGTTGTTTACAATGTACTTCCTGTTTACTTAGGTAATATTATATCTTTCTGGGGTCTTTGATGGAGTTCCAGACAAATAGTTATAATTATTCTCATTAGTTATGATAAAAGATAAATTAAATATAAAACTTTAGACTCACAAAGATAGGATATATAATACAGTACTTTCTTTAATTTTGCCAAATACAAATGGACTAAATAGCAAAACTGTTATTCTTGCTTGACAACTGTTTTGTTATATGTAATTTTACTATGTTAAAATTAAAACCTTCTTTTTTAATTAGGCAGAAAAGGGGAGATGATTTGGGATATCCTTCTGTATGCTATGAATATGTGTTACTTTATTGGTTGATGAAGCTGTTTTGACCAATAGCCAGGCAGAATATAACTAGTCAGGAAATCCAAACAGATAGAGAAAGAAAGAAGGTGGAGTCAGACAGATTCCACTTAGCCACCAGGGAAGCAAGATGTAAGGTAACAAGTCAAAAACCTCATGATAAAATATAGAATAATAGAAATGGGTTAATTTTTTAAAGATTTTATTTATTTATTATGTATACAACATTCTGCTTCCATGTATATCTGCACACCAGAAGAGGGCACCAGATCTCATAAGGGATAGTTGTGAGCCACCATGTGGTTGCTGGGAATTGAACTCAGGACCTCTGGAAGAACAGCCAGTGCTCTTAACCTCTGAGCCATCTCTGCAACCTGAAATGGGTTAATTTAATTGTGAGAGCCACCAATGTCTGAGACATTGGTCAAACAATTGTAATTAATATTAAGTCTCAAAGTGGTTATTCAAGAACTGGCAGGCGAGACAGAAAACTTCTAACTACAGATAGCACAACCAGCTGGGCCTTCCCTATCAAATCACTAAGAAAATGCCCTACAGGCTTGCCCACATCCTGCTCTTACAGAAGCATTTTCTCAATTGAGGTTCCCTCCTCTCAAATGAATTTAGCTTGTGTCAAGTTGTCATAGAACTATCTGGCACACTCTTTGCTATGAAAGTGGCAGATATCTGATCCAAAGTCATCTAAATAAACACATGGAAGTGAAAAGCCCAGACTACAACTTGAGGCAGAAACATAAGTCCTTCAGTAGGATCAGCCTCATCTATGTGTTCTGCCTCCATCTCTTCTCCAAGAACCTTTCCTGGATAGTGAATATAAAAAGCTTCTGGAGCAGCAGCTCTCAACCTGTGGTTCAAGACCCCTTTGAGGTCAAGCGACCTTTCACAGGGGTTGCCTAAGACCATCAAAAAAAAACCCACAGATATTCACATTAGAATTCATAACAGCAGCAAAATTACAGTCACGAAGTAGCAAGAAAAATAATTTTATGGTTGGTGGTCACCGCAATGTGAGGAACTGGATTAAAGGGTAGCAGTGTCAGGAAGGTTGAGAATCACTGCTCTAGAGTCTCTTGTACCCACCAAAGATCAAGAACAAAACAGAGGACAGAGCCATTGTAGTTCCCATGTGAAATGTATCTCCCTAAGATGTTCTAGTGATGAAGGCCTGCTCCCTGGGTGGTGAGTTCAATCACTGCAAGGCAACTCAATCAACAGAGCTTAGACCTAATCAATGTGTCCATCCACACATGGAAGCATACAGATAGCATTATTGGGAGGTAGAGGAAACACTCCCAGGCAGAACCTAAGTGGATGCAGTGAAGTGTTAGAGGCTTGTTCTGGGGGACCTGTATCTTGTTTGGGTCTTTCATCTATCTTCCTCTACTTCCTGACCTTCATGAGGCCACAAGCTCCTTTCCATGACACCATGCCTCACCATATCCTCAAACAAATGGAGCCACGTGACCTCTGAAACCCTAAACCAAGATAAATTCTTCTGACTACCACACTTACAAGTCCTGACACAAAGTATGACTGAGTCACTCTACATTGCATGCCTTCCCCAAGAGTAGGCCCTGTAGTTACAAAGGTATACCAGTTAGCTTATGCCTGGTCACATGTGGCCCTCCTAGAGCCAGAGTTGGAGCCAACAGAGATTATGTGGCTCCTGGGAGGTGCTTGGCTTCTACATAAAAGCTCTAGTCTGCAGAATGATGGAGACCCACACTGAAAGGTGTGTGGCTCAGCTCAGGTATGTTAGTGCTTCCCCCAGAGTCTTGCTATGGAAGGAAATTCTTTCCAAAAAAAAAAAAACATGCATAACTTAAAGATAATAGTAAAAGAGACTTGTAACTGGGACCATAACTCAGCAGGTAAAGTGCTTACTCTGCAAACAAGGGGACCTGAGTTCATATTCCCAGGATTTATGTAAAAGCTGGACATAGCTATGGAGCCAGGAAACAGGCAACTCCTGGGGTCTTACTGGCCAGTCAGTCTATTTGAAATGGTAAGCTCTAGGTTCAATGAGAGATCCTGTCTCAAAATAATGTGGAACATGATAAAGGAAGACACAAATATCAACATCTGATTTCTACATGCACACACACAGGCAAGCACACCTGTGCATACATTTGCACATACAATTGTGGCACTCACAGTGAGGGTTGGGGGTCATGACTGAGAACACCACAGACAATCAACTTCTCAATGCTCATTCTCTGACAAGCATTGGCATCAGTTTTCTTCTCTTGTTGCTGTCTTCTAAAACTTTGAAAGAGATCCTAGCCTTCAAATACAAGGTGTTTTATCTGAAGGACAAGCATCTTGACAATATTTTTAAGATTGTATTTTAATATGTATAGATTTGTGTCCATATAGATGCCCAGAAGGGGGCATGAGATATCCTGGAGCTGGAATGATATGTAGCGGTGAGCCACACAACACAGGGGCTGAGAACCGAACTCCAGTCTTCTGTGAGAGCAGCTTGTGTCTACACTGTTGACGTGTCTCTTCCGGTCCACATCTTTACAGAGTTAACACTTTACAGAGTTAACTTCCACCTGCACAATACTACTAGATGACTGTGTCTGACAAAATGTATTCTGTTTTATTGCTAGCAATTTTACATAAATATCATTATGAGACTACTTTTTGATTCTGCTATTCCCACCACATAGAGTAAACACAGACATGGGATATGTCTATTTCAAACAATAGACAGAGAAAAGCAAAGGGGCCCCTCAGGACTAAGCACACCGCCATATGTACCTGTGCATTGTTCCCCAAATCTAGTCCTTCAGGCACCATTGATACCAGTAATAGTGTCAAAGAAAAAGGCCGACACTCAGGTACCACTGCCAGAATTACCCCTCCATGGGATGAAGCACCTCACTACATAACCCCAATCAAACAAAGATCAAAAGTCAGAGATTATGCAAAGAAACCTCACACTCATTCTAACACAGAGATGATTTCCTCCATGGATTTTTAAACACCCCTCTACTTTTAATGTGAAATTATTCAGTAATAAGAACTAACAATTCTGGGCTATGTCTTCTCATACTCTTTCTCTTTTCTCTGGGCTGGGGAAATGGCTTGGTGGTTAAATTGCCTGCTGCATAAGGGCTTTGTTTGGAACCCAGAACCCACATGAAGTTAAGTGTGATGGTGCATGGCTGTAACCCCAGTACTGGGAGGTGGAAAACAGATAGGATCATCTCTGCAGCTCATTGGCCAGACAGCCTAGCCAAATGAATGAGTGGCAGGTTCACCGAGAGACCCTGTCTCAAAATAGAAAGGTGGGAAGCAATCAAGGAAGTACATACATGCACACATATATATATACACATGTGTACACTTGCACACATGCTTTAATTTATTATACTAACAAGCACATACACACCACACACACACACACACACACACACACACACACACACACACACAAAGAAAACGTTCTTCCCATTTCATGAGTCCCATAACTCAAGACTCTCATAACTGTTAATTAAGTAAGGTCCCTTTCTAAATGTGAGATCTCCCCTTGCCCTCAATGTGACGATAACTCTGGTTACTTGTCACCCACCACCTCACTGCTTCCCCAGAACCTGCCTGAATCCTTACCCTGGGTACCTGCCTCTCCTACTCATGCAGGAAGCTTTCTTTACCTTTAAAGAAAGCAAGGCTGAGTGGTTCTATTTCGTGTGCACGCGCGCGCATGTGTAGGCCAGAGGTCAACCTCTCATGTTGTTCCTCAGGAGCCACCACCTTGATTTTTGAGACAGACTGCTCAGGAACCACGAACTCAGCACTTAGGCAAAGCTGTCTCCCTGTGAGCCCCGGGATTCACTGATTCCGCCATCCTAGAGCCGGGATTATAAGCAAGCACCACCATGCCACTTCTTACTTAGGTTTTGGGAATCAAACGTAGGTCCATCTACCTACTGATTTATTTTCTTTCCAAATAAATTCCATTAGGATCCCTTGTGAAATTTTGGAAATTGCATTTCAGATTTTTCTGGTGAAGTGGCCCACAACTCTTTCATCTGGCCTTGGCATTTATAAATGGAATTCCAGGGTATATATCTCTGGTATGGACAAGGAGTTGAATAAAGCAATATAACTGTCAAGAGTTCCTGCTTGAGCGATCTGTCACGGGACTCTGGGGCCCATATATTAATATCAATACAAGCTTCAGGTATTAATATCTCAAGGGTATCTGGAAGGTTCTTGCCTCAGACATCCCTGCAAGCCTACCAGGAGCCCTGCCTATTTATATTGTGTTTGACCTGAGTCTAAACCACTGATGAGGTTCTTGTCCACGCAGACACCATAGGTTAGCTAAGGTTTTTCTAGATTTCTTCAGGCTCCCACTGCTACAACCTTAACTCTCCTGCAGAAGTAGGTCACTGTGAGTCCTGCTTCAGACATAGCCATCCTAAGTGCTGAATCCCCCCTATAAGGATCACACTGGCTTACCCCACAGCCATCAATCTGGACAACTTCTGCCATCTTCTTCTCTTCTCTCAAGACTCCTTGTCCCAGGAAGGGGCTTTCCTCCCCAATTATGTCCCTTGTGTTTTATATCAAGCTTGATTGGACTGAAAAAATACCCATATAGTCAGGAATACATCATTTCCGGGTATGTCATAGGGCATTTCTAGACGATATAGCATTTGAATCATCAAGCTGGGTGACGAATATGCCCCCCACCTCTGTGGGTGTGTGTCACCCATTGGGTTCACCGAGGGTCCAGACAGAACAGAAAGGCAGAGGGTAAATCCCCTTCTCATGCTGTCTTCTCAGGCCCTTGGCATTGGAGCTCCTGTTCCCAAATTTAAGAGTCAAATATTTACACCACAGCTTCTCCCCCTCCACATCCTCAGTTCTCAGTCTCAGGCTCTGCCACATGTTAACACCAGTGAAGATCCTAGTTCTCTAGCTTGCACATGGCAAGTTAGGGGACTTCCAGGCTCCATAACCATGACCCACAATGAGTTCTCGTGATGAATCTCATAGAGAACGGTGCATCTCTTGATCCAATGTACATTCACTCCAGGGGAATGTGCAGACATGCACCCTGACACTTTCGTCTCTGGAGGGTCTTAAGCTATTCTTCACAGGACCACTTTTAACCTAAGAAATGTCTCCCTGATTGTGAGGATATAAATGTATAAAACAGATACATAAAGAAAATGTTAGCTGGAAGCAAATCATAAAGAAATTTGCTTTATGACAATTATTCTTTGGTATGCATATAATTTGACTGTTGGTTTTATAGATGAATCTAATTTGCATATCCATGAGATGGGTCTTCTTGGTTATTTTTACATAAAGTATTAATCTGGGCTGATGATACAGGAGGTAGAGCACCTTCAAGGTTTCCAGGGTTGACTGGTATCTGGCTTTTATTACTGTTAATACTGAGAGGAGGAAGTTTTCTTATAAATGAGCAGAACAAAGTAGCATGAGTATGTTTAACAATATTTCAGAAATTGTCAGAAATCCTACCTTAATCCCAAGACAGAACTTAGTGAATAAAAAAACATTATGAAATTTGAGTCATCAACTGCAACAATAACTTTGAAAATAAAGTATCTTATACAGTACAGTCCCAAGATGTAGCTGCGAGTGAGGGGAGGGAATAATGAAAAGCCTGTTTTCTGAAACTAAGCCATTATGTTTCTGTAAGAGCAGAGGACTTCACATATGCAGAAAAGCACTGAAACCCATAGCTTACAGCAGCCCTGGAGCTGAGCCGAGGAGACGAATGCAGTGCTGGTGGGTGCTGGGTGGCATGGAGGCACGGGCAGTATACATGAGTGGTGCAGAGTGAGCATGCTGCTTTGAACCAAGGCTGCCGTTAAGTGTACCACACTGAAGCATGGGTACCCACACTAGGAAGCCTTCAGCTTCATCATTCCATCTTGGATTAATGTGTGGTTGTCGTATGTTCTTTTGCTCTTGTTGAATCCATTATGACTGCCACATTCAGTTACATCACCACATGTGGGGTCAGGAAGCTGTGTGGGGAGGAGCTCGGGCTATTTGCATGAAGCGAGGCTTTTGACTGGCTCCAGCTCATACAATGCTGTTGCCTTATGAAGCACACCATCTCTTGGTGGTGGTGAGTTTTGTTGATGATGATTTTCTGTTTTGTTTTGCTTGACATGGCATGTTGCTATGTAACCTAAGATGACCTCAAACTATTATAGTAATCTTCCTGCCTCACTCCCATGCACAGCTCATCATACTTCTTTAGTTCTCCATTTTCATCTCTGTCCTCTGTGGCCAAAACTTAAGCTTCTGTTACAGGTTGGATATGAAATGGCTATCAAAGGCTCATGTGTTGAAGGCTGAGTCCTCAACACAACAGTATTCAATGGAAGGGCTGTGGGGCAGTGATAGGATCCTACAGGCTGACCTCCCTGATTGGCCAATCCAATGATGGATTCATAACTAAGGCTGTTCCTGGAAGCTGTTGGATATTAAAAAGTGGAGCATGGCTGGGAGAAAGAGTTGCTGGAGGAATGCCGCTAAGCAGTACACTTGCCCTGGTTTCTTCCTGTTCGTGCCTCTTTGCTTCCTGGTCACCATGAGGTGAGCCACCTTGCTGTAACGTACCCTTCCACCACAATGTTCCATTTCATCGTGGTTCAGGAACAACACAGTCAGCTAAGCATCAAACCTTAAAACCATGACTCAAAAATCAATACTCCCCTACATTTATCATCAATAAACTCATCATCACAGTGATGAAGGGCTAACACGGCTCCGGAAAGTATCCTCAGCATTCAGAAACCCTCTCCATCAGAGTCACCCCCCAGTTTATTAAGCGACAATACACATGCCAACGTGTCTGGCACACCAACTACCAAGTACAGCCTTACAAAATCTCTTGCATAAGTCTCAGAAAAACACAGTAGTTTTTGCTTAGTTGCCTTTTCTGTATTTCAATACAGACAACTACCATTTCTTGAGCAACAGACATTGCTATTAGCCCATTATTTGAATCAACACAATTAACATTCACATTAAGATTGTATCATTAGTCCCACTTTACAGGTCAGGACATTGTAGCATAGAGAAATAAGAATAACTTTAACAAGCGTACAGAGCTGAATGACAGTATAACCCAAATCCACATCCTCATCTCGGGATGGGGTTATCTGCTATCCCTCAGCTACTCACACAGAAAGCTAGACAACCAGGAGAGCTGGACCTAGAAGTCAAGGGGCTCTGGAGGTGAGGCTGCAGCAGAAAGCAGGTACAGTGCTAATGTCCTACTTCCTGTTTCCTGTGCAGTTCGTCAGCCAGACCCTCCCTGCCCCGTCTGGACTGCGCTGTGGTCTTATGGACACTAACTTTCAGTGAGTTTCCAGAGACAGTGGACATTTACAAGTACAGTTCTCACAAGTCTGTCCCCAGATTCAGATGAAAATCAGGGAAGTGGACACAAATGGGTTCCTGATAGGCAACCACAGCATGGATTGCTTCACCCATGTTGTAGGAAGATAGGGAAGTGCAGACAATTGTCACGCTCTGATTTTCAATTTGGGGCACTGTCCATTGTGTGGAGGGGTGGTATAGCATTCATCTTGGTTGCAAGGAACACCTGATGTCCCAAGATGGAGCAGTACAGTTAAAACATGGGAAACTGGCCTGGAGATGGGCATCTTTCTCCATAACTCCCATGGGGAACCAGTGCTGGAAAGCATCCTACATCCGTGACACAGAAGAAAAACCGTCCACTTATCTGAGGTACCAGAGGGGAGGATGGGCAGGCAGTGTGTGCTCTCTCCCCTACTCTGATGCATAAAAAGAAAAACAGAATTCCCTGTGGTATGCAAATCAAGTCTAAGAGCCTGGTTCCCTGCTCTGAGGTCCCTCGGCACATAACGAATACAACATATCACTGTTGATCAAGATATACCATATCAAGAATGCTAGAACTTAAGACTAAAATAGAATTAAGAACCACAGTCCTGCGGTGAAGATTAAGAGTGGAGGAGCAAACCTCATGCAGAAGTCTGACTGATTAATGGACATCAGGAATTGCAGCTCAGCTTTAGGAGACTCCGTAGTTAACAAATGTCAACCTTTATTGGTGGGAACAAAGTTATGGGGGAAAGGACATAAGATAGAATCGGCAAGAAGAATTTAGTGTGAGGCAGGAACTTACACAGTGCCAATAAATCAAAGGAGTGTGCTGAGAGGAAACCCCACAAGAAGTTCAAGCAGACCCATTAATAGGGAATGAAGGAGCAGAAGGCAGAATAATTGAGTTATCCGAGAGAGGAAATCACATGTAATGATGGATCTACACCACTGTCCTGCCTGATAGAGTGAGAGACGTGAGGAGAAAGCTGCTAAGAGGGCAGAGAATGGAGAATGCAGAGGACTGAGGATCGTTCTAGCAAGCTACACTCCACCTCCTCAATGACTCCACTCCTTGGATGAACCATTCATATACTGGGTAATAAAACTTACTTCGTTTTGTTTCATTTTGTTTAACTTGGGATCTCGTGTAGCTCAGGCTGGTCTCAAAGTCTCTGTGTAGCACAGGATGACCATGAACTCTTGATCCTCCTGCCTTCACCTCCCCAGTGATGACAAGGCAGCTGTGTGCTAAGATGTCTGACTTATATAGCACTGGTAATTAAATCCAGGGCTTTGAGCATGCCCGGTAAGCACTCTACCAACGAATGTGTATCCTCTACCCCCAGATTCCTATTGACAGCACAGAATCAACTAAGTAGACCATAGTTTGGACACAGAATAACATCCTGTCACTGACTCCTTAGGGGAACAGGTGTATGGCCAAGAAGGTAGAGAGGAACCTGATTTATATAGCAGGATTTGTTTGGTGAAACACTAAGACCCGAGGAAGAGTTAAACAGAGGGAGAGAGATGCCTGAGTGAACTGGCAAGTGATTTGAATCTATACAGGGTGGTGCCTAGTGGAAACTAAGTCAAGGGGGTGTCCTAGTTTGCTTTCTGCTGCTATGAGAAAACATTTTGACAAAATACAACTTGGGAAGGGAAGGATTTATGCCAATGGTCACAGTCCACTATTGCTGGAAGTAACTCAAGGCAAGAGCTTGAATGAGAAAAGGGGTGTTTATTGGCTTATTACGCTCCCTGCCTTGCTCGGGTACCTTCCTTACACAGTTCAGTTGCAATGGGCAATCTTGTTTCTGCTACTGGTGTCTCCCCTCAGTGTGTCTGTGCCAAGCAGAAACTTCAACGTATGCAGACATGGAGGTTTTAGTTTAGGAGGTGGCAAAGGGACTTCAGATGCTTTGGCAACTGGGGATTTGCCCAACAAGAGTGCTCAGCCTGCCCAATGGAAGTCCACTGCGGAGTGATGACATAGAAAAGTACCAAAGACAGGAAACGTCTACACGGGAAACAGCACCGCCAGGTGGGTCAGCATTCTCCAGGTCTCTCCACACAGTGAGATCTGCAGTAGTTATCACCCCCAAGTGGCCTTGGTCCTGGAAGCCTCCTGGGTGGCTTCCTCATCCCTGCTCCCCACCTCAGGGATCCTTGACTTCCCATTAAGATGCCATTGGTCCTAGAGCACTGTACCATTTAGGCTCCTGCACAGTTAAATGAGGTTTCGACTCCCTGTTGCCCCGGTCATGTTCTGTGCCGAGCAGATACCAGGCTCCGGCTCAGGAGGAACAGAGCCATAAATCATAAGTGTCAGAATCTTTTCAAGTTAAATCCCTCAGCTCCCTGCCCCTCATTCACGGCAGGCTCCAGGAGCGTCGATTATGGAAATGCCTTCAGTCAAGATTAGAGTTTCATTTGCTTATTCATTCAGTTTCCAGACCTGCGTTGCAATAACTATTTAGGAATCATCTTGCGAGACACTACTTAGGCACAATTTCCTAATATAAAGGGACTTTGAAAACAAGTATGAGCAATACATGTGTATATATTTTTGTAGGGGGAATTTTTCTGAGAATGTATCAGTTGGCAAAGTTTTTAATTAATACAGCTGACAAAATTGAAAAGTAACCTGGTTTCAAATAATATTCCTATGACCCAGCTACAAAGACAGCAGAGAAAGGAACAAGGCACAGCTTTCTGTCCCCGTTGTCAGCTGCCGCTTCCCAGGCCTTTAAATCCCTGTCTCCTAATCCTTGCAGCTTGTGGCTGCGTCGTAAACTCTCCCCATAATGAACATTTTATTTAAGCCATTTTTAGAGATTAGAATGGAGTTCATTTCCTTCTACTTTTCATTTATGTTCCTTTTAATCCCTTCATTCTAGAAACCTAATTGCTATTTTGCTAGACCCCAAGCAGCTAACCTAAGCCTTCTTTAAGCATTCCTTAGTAATTTTCCTTTAGTTATTGACTACATTTTCTCTTTAGTCAGCTAAACAAAACTTTCAGGATATGTCTTGGGCAAATAAAACTTTCCAGGTTTTTCTTTACTGCTGTTGTTTTTACAACTGAAAAAAAAAAAAAGAAGAAATCTCACTGTGAATTGTTCCCTCTTCTAGGGACATGAGATACCCGGCAGAATGATCGGTGCCCATCATTAGGAAGTTTCTTATCTTGAGCAAAACACTCAGCATTGTATTTGACACAAAAACCCAAAGAGACATTTGGTGTGTGCTGCTTTGTTTTAGCCTATCTTGACAGATGTGGGCTTTGATCACAGGTTTGGGCATCACTGTTTCCCCTTAGACCAGAGCCCTCACTGGGGCACTTACCTATGTAATGCATGAGTCCATTTCAGGGAAACACCTGTTATTCTAGCACCAACTGCTGGGAAAACAGGCCTGGAGAACCGCCAAGGTGACAGCCTTCTAAGTGACACAATCTCATTAAAGGAAAAGCCTTCAGAGGGTAATTTGATTATTTACCTATTGACCCCCTTTGACAAAGACAGTTTAAATATGACAATGAGACCAGGGTTTTTGTCCTAAGAATCCAACCATATTAGCACATATATATCTATAGATCAACTGTATTGTGAATGGGGACGGGAACGTGTGTACATAGCGCATATTTATAAGAATATGGGGCTCTGTATACGGTGCTTCAAAAAGAGAAAAACATGAATTAGACCAGGTAATAAAATGCTGGACTTCATGAAAATAACCATGGCAGGGCAAGGTTTGGCCACACAGGAAGGCATGTGTACTGTTACATGGTTAGAGAACGGCATCATTTCCCATGGGTATTTCGTGGTGATTCAGTTCTCACTTCAACCACAACTAAAGGAAGGTTTCAATAGTCAGTATGATCACTGCCTTCCTGTACCATACGGAGAAAAACTGGGCTCTCGTAGGTAACGTGACCTGCCAAAACTCAAAATCTAACCCCCTTTAGCAGTATCATAGCTACACCCAACAAGCATTCCTGAACTGTGATTTTTTTTTAAATATTTTTTTCCATTTCAAATTCAGACTTGAGGCAACACTGACTTCTCTCTGTTCCAAATGAGCATACTAGGAACCTATGAGAGGACTGAGGGGGACACAGGCCTAGTGACCACTTCCTGCCCTACACTTACCACAACCAACTCTTGAGAACATAAAGAGGGGAAAGGTCATCACTTGCCAATAAACACCTTAGCCTTTCAGATAATCCAGTCGTCACTTTTCCATAGGTGACTACCTTGAGATATGAATGATCTTCCATGCCCAAGACAATTTGAAACTTAAGTTTACATATGTTAGTCCATTTTCTGTTGCTACCACAAACTATCCAAGATCAGGTAATTTGATGAGTCTAGGGGGCTGGATCAATAAATATTTTTTGTGCAAGTGTGAGGAGCTGAGTTGAAACCCCAGCAGCCAAGGAAAAAGTGAGACACAGTGTTCTGTGACTGTAGTTCTAGCACTCAGAAGATGGAAATGGGAAGATTCCTGGCACTTGCTGGCCAGCCAGTCTAGCCAAATCCATAAGCTCCAGGTTCAGTAAGAGACCCTATCTCAAAAAATAAGGTGGAGATCAGCTGAGGAAACAAACACATACTGACCTCTGGCTTGCACATACACACTGACATGTGTACTTGCACCTGTTCACATGGGTAAATGAACACACACACACACACACACACACACACACACACACACACACACACACACAGAGAGAGAGAGAGAGAGAGAGAGAGAGAGAGACAGAGACAGAGACAGAGAGACAGAGAGACACAGAGAGAATGGGATTAGGTGTTAACTCAATTTGTGGGTCTGAAGGCTTTGGAAAAAGTCCAAGAGCACAGACCCAGCACCAACTGGACTTCTGGTGAGGTTCTTCAGATTGCATTGCAATGGCAGAGAGTATCACTGGGTAAGTCACAGACAGCAGAGACACTAGCTTAGCCATCTTATTCTCTGCTTACCCAGCCACTAGGGCCATAACGGAAAGCCCCATCCTCATAGCCTGATCTAATCCTGCCTACCCCCTCCCCAGAAACCCCTCCTCCAAGTATCATTAAATACAATCTAGGAGATTTCAGCCCATGAGCTTTTGAGAAACATATGCAAAAAACAAGCATTTGTCAGTATCTCTGCCACAAGCTAAAAAGGAAATTTCCAACCTTCACATGCTATAAAATAATGTGATGGAGAATCAACTCCGAATTTATTGTGTTCTGAACTGCTGGAGATAGTCTCCTGGAGAATGCCTGCCTCAGCTGCCTCATTGGGGTGTAAAGTCCCTGGAGACTGTGTAGGTTGTGGTCAATGGCAAAGGGCTATGAAATGTCATTGTCATGTTGTAGATGAACTGTCATAGTACAGTATGTTTAATGTCTGAAGTCATCAATAAAACTTACCATGTAAAAGACACCACCAGACCCCCAAAGAAGGATTCTACCTCCGTGTATTGTGACAGAGATGCAAGGCACGTCACCCAGAGCCATGGCCACCAGGCCTTATCCCTCTGGCTCCACATTAGAGTCTAGCTGGAAGCAGGGCAAGGGTGAGGGTAGGACCCCCAGGAGAGACAGCCATAAAGCCCTCACTGACTGCTCAGCTCTAGTCCTAAGCCCACAGTCACCAAACTCAACCTTTTCAAATGCAGCCATCTTAAGAGCTGAATCCCTTTCATTATCCTCTAATTAGAAAACAGGGGATTGTGGAGGACAACAGCCTCCACAATAACCATAACTAAGTTCAACAAGGAAGATGTCCTCAACTCTTCAAGGAAGTTCCTTGTTTCCAGAAAGCATGGAAGCAAAGCCTCCTCGTGTTTGGGACCCCAGTCAACCACATATGAACATTCTGGCCCATTAACGCAACTCTTTATGTGAGCTATAATCACAGTGTTTTCATTCCAAATAACAATAAGGAAGAAAACACGTGCTCTTCACAGACTGGAACCCCAGCTGGGCACATTAAGTCCAGGCCAGTCCAGTCGAGAGCCTGACATGCAGTTGTTGGAACCAAGCAAAGCCCCCAAAGAATGAATCATTTCCCAGAGGTGATAAGTTTGTCAGGCCCAATTTAAAAATTCTACACATACCTCACCTTGCAAATTCTTTTAAAAATGTATTTATATTCTACTTGGACATGGAAACTGATGCTTAGCTGGAGGTTCCATTCTCACCTTGATGAGGCTCCAAAGAGAAGAAAGCAGTAAAATTTAAGAAGTTGTTAACTTGCAAGTGATATAACTGGCCAGACGGCAAGGGGTTCGTTCACTTTTAATGTGGTTTTGTTCATATTCTTGCACTGCCTGCTTCTTGCTTTTTCTTCTCACATGACACACTTAATACTCTATTCACGCTGTGGGTGTGACTTCCTGTGCACTGAGCTGCTTTTTTTTAATGACCAAATTGCCAAAGGTTTTTTTATTATTCATTTGTGGGGCATCCTTTTTTTTTTTTTTCCAACTCATTGGAGATTTCCTCCCTCTAAATGCCAGATAGTTTTTCCCAACAATTCACCCAGATGCTGACTCTGGCCAGTGGTGTTCTCCCTCTCACTGGAGGTCTGTCCTCATGTGGGATGGAAGGGGTGTGCTCTGTCCGGGAGGCAGACACCTAGTCAACCACAGCCCTGTAATCTACATGGTTTCTGTTTCTAATCCCAGAAGGCCATCTTTTCTTTTCTTCATACATCCTCTTCCTCATCAACTTCAAACCCTTTAAGCAACATTGTAGATTTCTGTTATGTTTATTTGGTTGCTAGCTTCTACCCTCTGAGGAAACAGAATTTCAGGGTTGTGTAGAGGTTCCCAGGGCATCCAAGAATGGCTGAAATGGCAATTTGGTTCCCTAGGACTCAGCAGCCTGCCCCTGTGCAGTAATGCCCACTGCCTCCCTTGGAGCTCTGGAAACATGACATCCAGTCAGCAGAAAGACTGTCATAGCACAACCCTAGGCTTTATGGACTGACAGCCCTTTGGAATAGCAACCATTTTACCTCATGTACAAAACATGCCAGGTGTCAAGGTCACAGGACAGGTAAGGAACCAAGTTTCTCTTGAGTCTAGAGTCCCTTGACTCTATACGGTACCCCCCACCTCCTCTGAGGGAGACCCTCAAAGTCATGCAGGCCAACATGGATCAATCTCTGTGTTCTTTTGTACAAGTACCACTTGCCAAGCTGTCCCAGGGCTGTGGCCACCAGCCTCAGACCACAATGGGCCCAGTGGAGACCCAACTGCAGATTCCCAGGCCAACCTTGTGCTCAGCTTGGCTCCAGTGGGTGCCTCTTCTTCTGCACCAAGCATCCCATGGTTTTGAGAAAGGCCCAGGGGAGCAATGCCAAAGATAGGTAACATTTTCCTAATGCCACCCCTACCCCCAGCCCTGCCTTGGTTAATTAACTTTTGCCACTGTGTATCTTCACACCTATCACCTGGAGTCAGTCAGTCTTCCCTGTCAAGGAGATGTGGGTGGGGCCAATCTCTGAAGAGCCCCGGGGGCATACAAGAATAGGTGTCAGAGTGGAAAATAATTAATTCCCTGACATTCCTGATAAGTGAGTCAGGTGTAAGCCCACGACAGCCAGGTTCCCAGCAGCAGCCACGCATCTGCTTGCCAAGGCAGCTGTGTTGAAGCTTCCCTCCATCTGCCCTCCTGTCCACCCTTCTTCCATCACCTCTGTCCTTCCCTCCATCTCTCCTGTCTACCTTTATTTCATCACCTCTGTCCTTTCCTCCATCTATGTCCTTCTGTCCATCCTTTTGTCATCATCCCCATCCTTCCCTCCATCTCTGTCCTTCCCGCCATCCTTCCTTCTACCCTTTCCACCTTCCTTTTTCCATCACTTCTTCCTTGCTTCCTTCTTTTTGCTTTCCTCCTGCATCATTCTCTTTGTCTTTCTCTTTTTCTAATACTCTTTCTTTCTCCCTAGTATTTCTTCTTTTACTTTCTTTCTAGAAGGAAGCAGGAGATGAACCTTAGTACACCTCAGGTCTTTAGAAGAAAGGCCCCCTTTCTCCTCCCACCGTCCATCTTCTTACCTGTGCATTTGATAAGCATCTAGTGTATCGGCGGAGCTCTTACAGTGCTTTCCTGGCACTGGGAGGGGCACAGCAGCTATAGAACCGCACCAAATGCCAGGATCAGGCATTGTTCTCAGCTGACTGATGTATGGTCACCTTGCACACACACCTCTTTGGGTCATGCCCTAAAACTGTGAGGCAAAATAAATCCTTCCAAAAGGTGCATTCACTCACCCAGTGTTCTGTCACAGCAATAGAAAAAAATAACAAGCGCAGAAAGCAAATGTATACTTTTCTATATTCTGCCAAAAGTCAGAACACTTATGTGATGGGAGAGGTCTTTCTGTGTATGTTTATCTTATTGGTTGTTGAATAAAGCACTGTTGGCCAATAGGGGAACAAGATAGGTGGGAGTAAGAGTCGAGGAGAATTCTGGGAAATGTAGTAAAGAGAAGTCTTGTGATCCAGGCAGGAAATGACATAGCAGGCAGACTCAGAATATAAGCAGGGACAAGCAGGAAATCACTCTCTTTTTCCTCCTCTCTTCTCTGGAGCTGCCATGTGATCCCAGCAAGAGAAGACGCCTGCTGCTGGCATCCAATGATATAAGTCTTTATAAAATATATAGATTAATGATTATGGTTGATACTGAAGACTGAGCTAGCATATTAAGAAATCCTAGTCTTTGGCCAGCAGCATTGTCCCTAATATTAATCTCTGTGTGTTATTTTGGGTGTCTACATGGCAGCAGGGCTCAGGCAGCTGGCAGGAAGAGTTATCCTTACACTTATGAGCAGAAAAGAGCCTAGGCCCAAACAGCATCACAGGAAACTTTCCTACAGGGCTAAGTGTTAGTGTGTTTCCAGCCTTAATAAAATTCACCAAACTTCACTGGCTTCTCTGATTTTCTTAGCTGTACAACAAAGACAACTTGTGAGGGGGGTAGAACAATGATGGGTTATGAGGGAGAGGAGGAGGTAAACACAACCTTCTTAGCAGCAGCACCATGGAAAGGCAGGACTCATAACTGAGTAACTGACTCGGTTCTTGCCCAATTGGCTCAGTTCCTTTTGCAGAAAATGCATCAAATAGTCTATATGTTGCAGCTATCAAGACCAGGGGACAGCAGGATGGAACTCAACCCAAATGATACAGTGAAAACAGTACACACACACACACACACACACACACACACACACACACACACGACAATACAGGCACAACTCGAAGCCTTTGCATTCACTTCTCCTTTACTATGTTTGGTTTTTGTACATGTGTGAAAAGTCAGGTGACTCTACCACCTGGAGAATCTAAGCATCCCAACATCCAGGATATCCCCATCATTGTCATGGTGGCACTGGGTCTCCCTCTTAAAAATACAGCTCTTTTTACATGGAAAATTGTTTTTAGCTAAATACGTGAGCAAACGGTGTGGGAAAGGGTTCAGTCTTGTTTTACATGCACAAAGCTCTGGGTTTGATTTCCAGCACAACATGAACTGGAATGGCAGAGCATGGCTCTAATCCCATCATTCCAGAGATGAGACAGAGGGATCAGAAGGTCAAGGTCATCCTTGGATGCAAAGAGTTCAAGGCCAGTCCTGTTTCATGAAACCCTGATCAAAATAATAATAATAATAATAATAATAATAAATAATAATAATAATAATAATAATAATAAAATTTAAAGATCCTAGTAAATAGAAGCCCCCCCAACAAATTTTTTTAAAAAATAGAGGAAATACAACTTAACAATTAAGAGTAAAAGCTCACTTTTTGGAGACTAGAAATAATAAAAACAAGAATGGAAGCGAGCAAGAAAATCAGTCACCAATAGCCCTGAGGAGATCAGCATCACTGGGCAGGCAGTTTGGAGGTGATGGAAGTGACTAGTATTGGGTTATTTGCCCTTGTTTTTTCTCTATGGAGTTTATAGTCCTTTTTCTCAGTTTGCCCTTGGCTGAGACCTGCTGGTCATTTAAAATACTTCTGCTGTCTCTATGACAAAGTGGGAGCTGTAACAGGAGACAAACAGTTTATTTCTCTGCTGGCAAATTGCCTGTCTTCATTTTGAGTGGATCCTGTGGGAGGGATGGTCACCCCTCACTAGGGCTGTCATAGGCTGACTCACACAGATCCCACCGATGACCAGTGGCCCACACTGTGTCTGTTGCCCACCACTGTGTGCTAATGTGGCAGCTTTTTCTTGCCATGTGTGAAGGACACATGGTACTTGGCCTCAGGGACTAGACTCAGATATCCCTGACTTACAGTTCAGGCCTTCTTCCACCAATAAGAAACTTTCAAGGACATTGGGACTTAAAGCCTGATAGGGAAGCCATGGAGGCTGGCTGCCACTATGAGTTTATAGTGAGAAGGTGTGAGAAAAGGAAAATAAATAAGACTGAATGGCAACAAGGCAGTGAAGGTCATATTTGTCTCATTTCCCCACTGCCACAGTCCCTGGACTGGTACTGTCCCCAGATGCTTAGAGAGAGAGAGAGAGAAAGAGAGAGAGAGAAAGAGAGAGAGAGAGAGAGAGAGAGAGAGAGAGAGAGAGAGAGGCGGGGGGGAGAGAGAAAGCTATTAGAAACCTGAAACATTCATGAAGAAAACACCCCAGTCATTTTCTTGGACCCCACAGGTACCTGCAGTGGATTTGAACTCAGGTCCTCCCAGCTTGGGATCTGGAGCCATCAATGTAAGCCATCACAGGAACTTCACAGAGGGATTTTCTTGGGGCCAAACTCTAAGCTCATTAAAACAAAATCTTTGACACCTGTATCAAGTATGGCCAAGGGTAAAAAATCCCTAACCATGGGTTAGTATGCCAAGTCCCTGTGGAGTGAAGTTCCTGTATTTTATAGAACATTAAGTAAATTCTGAGGCAGGAATAGTCAGACTATAGGTCATGGTTACTGACAAGCCTAGAACATATGTTGATAATCTATTAGTGGATCAGGAATAGCTCATTTTAAGTGACTTTTAGCAATGGTCACTAGCCAACTCTTCTCCCCAGTCCCGTGTCCAGATTCTTTGTCCCACCCATCCCTCGTGGAAAAGGACCCTGGCTGTGGATACAAACTCACCACCATGACAGCATGACAGGGACAACAGGGATGTATCAAGCCAACACTGTTCCTCACTTCGAGGGCCATGTTGGCCTCAGCCTACAGTGATGAGAGGAGGCAGGAAAATCCCTGTTTTCAGTAATTACAACGACCATGGACAATCAAAGGTGACCAACCAGGACTGGCTATGAGGTCTCTTAGACATAGGAATATCAAAGTTCAGAATAGGTAGGTGTCACTGTCTCACCTGGAATAGAGGTCACTTTGTGTAACGGGACAAAGTTCAAAAGGCATGCACCTTTAAGGGGTTAAATCTCTTGAATTTGTTTAAAACTCTCCCAGCTTCCTGGAGTTTCTGAAGTCTAGACTCTAATCCCCTTTTGGGGACAGAGGATGACCTAAATAGTGGAATGTACAGACAGGTCTCAGCTCTGCAAGTAAATACAGCAAAATACAGGCTAATTAAAACTAGTCCCCACTTTGTCTCTTACAGAGAAAGCCTTTCTCTCATATTTCAAAACATGCAAATGGATTGTTTTAGGGATGCTAAAGTTGACTTGTCCAGTTTTAGCACCAAGTAAATGACAATCACTTGGTGTGGGCAAGTCTACTGTTTGTTTTTAAGCAAAGGGGTCCTTCTAGGATCCTTGAACAAACTTGAAAAAGAGTTGGACTGAATGTTTAATCACAGAGGGTGACTTCACTTCATAAAAGCAATTTTGCTCATCAGCAAAGGAGTTGAGTCATAGGGAAGGCCATGAGCAAGAGACTGTGATCAATGCTGGGTGATGTCTGAGGAAACCAGTCCATTACACACAGGCACATAGAGCCTGGTGGCTTTCTCCATGTGAGCCTGCCTGAGCATGGCTCCAAAGAATCCAGAGCTACTGCAACTACCTGGGGCTCCAAAAATGGATCCCAGTGGCTGCTAGAGACACGCAGTTACTGGGGCGCCAGATGTGCAGCCTGTGGGCAGCTAAGAGTGTGGGATTGCTCAGATGGGAAATCAGTGTTCTGATAAGAATTCAAGCCATAGATGGAGTTACAAACTAGACTAGGTTCCAGGTTGTTTAGTACCCCAAGAGTCAAAGATCTTTATGGCCCCTTTTGAGGGTCATATCTTCCCAGGGAAGCCCAACTCTTGGGCTTGAGTCCTGTAATGTTTCTCCACCCTACCAAGTCCTAGCCTGAACCCAGCTCGAATGTCAGCCTAAGCCGTGGAGAAGTACCTCTTTGTTTGTTTCTAATACTGGAAACTGCGTTGTTTTCTATTTTAAAGAGCCTTACCATGTACATCAAAGAAACAGACCTTCCTTGTTTACAATCTAGAAATAGTCAATAGATAAGATCTGATGGCATTGCACTCTTTAAAAAGCAAAACTTGCATAGGGAGACAAGAGGAGAGGAGGGAGGGGAAACTATGGTTGGCATGTAAAATAAATAAATACAGTAATTATAACTTCAAAAAGAAAATAAAAGCAAAGCTGGACAGAGGAAATGGCTCAGCTCACAAAGCCCTTGGCTTATATAAGCACAAGGGCATGAGTTTGATACCTAGGACCCATGTTTAAGAGTATAATAATACTAGGCGGTATGGCACATGCTTGCAATCCCAGGGCTGAGGAGGAGGGCATGGACAGATACCTGGGGACCATTGGCTGCCAACCCAGACTGCTTGGTAAGCTCCAGGGCAGTGAGACCCTGCCTCAGCTCACACCTATGGAATGATAGCCAGCATTGTCCTCTGATGGTAGCACTTGTACACACGCTCTTATAATAAAACCAACAGGATCATCCTGTCCAATCTCTACTCACATAGTCGTGCTGTGACATCGTAAAGAGTCAGCTGACCGACTCCCACCTCCTCCAAGCCACACCCATCCTGTAGCTAGAACACACAGAGCAATCAGTGTCTGAGCTCACAGCCTTGTGACACAAAACCCTTAAACTGACCACAAACACCAGCGTTCATCATGGATGGCACCAGCGGAGTGGTATCACTGGAGAACTTGTAGAAGATGGAGACATGCCTACCATGGTCACACATGTATGTAGTGAGAAACGACAAGCAGCAGAGGAGGCAAACGGAGACAGAGAGAGGGTCAGGACTTACATAGCACTACATTGGGCTTATTCGAATCCCAGACACAGGGAAGAAGTTTCCTTTACCCAGAATCCAAAAGTGACAGCACAAAGCTGGCTCATTCTGACTTACATCCCTGAAACCAAAGCGGTGTCACCTTTTAATTCTAGCAGCAACTATGAAACTTGAGGTGTGTCTTATGCTTTTTTTTCTTGACAAAACACTTTTAGTGTACATTATCTTTCTTTGCCTGGTGACTACGGCATTAGTAGAAAATGACAAGCAATTACAGGGACCTTGTGTTATCTGTTCTGGCTTTCTATCATCCACTCATCAACGTTGTTTCTTGGCTCCCCAGACAGGCTCCTCCCCTTTGTATTTCGGCTAACACCCGATCCAGGCCCTTATCAGTGCTTATCCACGGGGCCAGCGTTCCCTTGATATGGGAACTCAGAACAGAAACCATGACTTCTTTGGGACATATTTATTTATATTTCCTGTCATTTAGACAGTTTGAATTCAAACATTTGTCTACTTTCCTGAAGTCTAACCTTAAGAAGACATTATTTCACAAAAGAAAAAATTACTTGTTCACAGTTCTGATAACTCTATCCCCGACCTGGCCCCTGCCATGCCTGCCACATACTTGGTGGAAGGAAACTCCACCTCTAACTATTGCATCTCGTAGTAATGCCTTTGAGTACTTGGGAATTTCTAAAACCTGCAGGTATCTTTGCTGGATGGAAATAGCACATTTTTCTGTAAGGTCTGTACCTCTCATGCTTGCAACTGTTGACTGTGTGCACAGTTCAGTGTTTCCTAGAAAAAGAAGCACTAAGGCGCTCCAGCAGCTGCTGTAAATACCTGTTCTCCAGTCACAGAGGGCCGAGACATAGTGTCATTTTCTCCACACATGGAGAAACATTATTCTTTCTTTAAAAAGGGAGCGCTACATCTTTGAGACCAACTTTGCCACACTCTGAATGATATGTGTGCTTTTTATGTTTATTAAACTGCTATCCAGCGGAAAAAAGCAGCCTAATATTTTGACATGAAGGTCATCTGAAAGTTTTACTGCCTGCAAGCCTGATCCATTTTGTTGATAAAAAGCTCTCTCAGTGGTCCCTTAGATACCCCCACCTTCTTGACTCTTCCAAAGTCTGACATTTCCTTCCCCCTCCCTCTTCACCTCTTCCCACCAGCCTGACTATTAAACCATTAAGTCTGTCCCAATGAATGACTAATTACAGGCTCATTAAGGTTGTCCCAGTGAATGATGTTATGGCATTAAGAAAGGATTTGAGATAAACATCCAAATATCCATGATTGTGTAGAGGGACTGAGTGGGAAATGGGGGCATTGCAAGTTCTGCCTATGCAAAAACAGGCACTGGGGTGACCCGACAAGGTGAAGCACACACTAAAGACTGCAAATTTTCAGCTGAAAAGATACACAAGATGTTAGGCTGTGAGTCCCCAAATGTCCCTTGTTTTGCTGACATAGAAGTCTTAACAGAAGCGGTACATGGTGCACAGGTGTTTGGGTGTCCCAGTGTGCCTGAAAAGGATGGCAGGAGCAAGGAGACTGTAGTCACTGACATCCCCTGAAGGACTCAGATGGTCCAAAGCTGGGAGGAGGGTGTGAATTTTCAGCAGACAACCAAACCCCACCAGAGGAAGGGGATAACACCAGTACACTCCATCTTCATGACAAAACGCAGGATTATGCTGTTACTGCATCGCTTATTTTATCCTCTTGGACATTTAGCAAAAAAACAAAAATGGTCCCTGTTTTTCTTCTACTTTAAGGACACAGAAATCATTGCTTCCCTGAGAACAAAGATGGCCTTTCACGCTTCGCTCGGTCAGCATAGCATTAGCAATAACAGTACAGACAGTAGCTCTGAAGTAAATCAGATCTCACAGCCACCCGAAAAGTCAAATTACCAGAGAGCAAAGTGCAGCCGCACCCTCTAAAATGCCACCTGCGCTTTAAAGGGCTTCCTTTTTGTTTCTCTCCTGCATTCAGGAGCTTGTGGCCGAGATCGATCATCAGGGTATTATTTTCTCATTGCAAGAACAGTCCAGCATCTCAACTATTTTACTTACAATGTCTCAAGAAAGGAACGCCAGCCTAATAAACAAAGACACATGACACAATTCTGGTTTTTTTTTTCCCTTTCTCATAATTATACTGATGGTGCTTTTCTTTACGTAGCCTCCCCAAGCACCTCGATAGGAAGCCAAGCATGCAACCACACAGGGGCCCCTTCAGCTTCTAATGAGAGGCAATTACCCAGAGCTGGAAGCGCACAACTAATTAATTATCATATTTGGCCAGGAATTCTCTGCAGCTAAGGAGAACTGAGATGCTGAGCATCTCTCCATCCACGGACGATGGAAGCTCTGTGCTGTTTGTTAAGTCACAGGTCTCTGAAGCACACTGGGGGTGGGGGTGGAAGGGGGACTACAAATAACATGTGATTTCTCCCGCCAATGTCCATCCGATGGGTCCACTGCCATAGCAAATGTGAGTCGGTGCAGATCCCCAAAACATTTAGGCAGCACAGTTAACACTTAGGTTATAATTTATTGTTAGTGGTGGAGGAGGTGTGTGTGAAGGAGGTCACAGGACATTTACCAGGAACCAGTTCTCTATTGTAACTTCCCAAGGTTGAACTCAGGTTGTCAGGCTTGCTCAGCAAGCCCTTCCACTCAATGAGCTGGTCCCTTATCACATCCCTGAAAGAGAGGCTGGGGATGGTTCCAAAAGGGAAATGAGGGCTGAAGTCCAGGAGACTTATAAATGGTCTTGTCACTCACTGAACAGTCACCAGGCAGTGTTTCTGTAACACAGACTAACTCGTTCTTTCCATTCCTCATTCTTTTGAGACAGCCTGAGCCATGTAAGAATTTATAGACAGATGATAGAAGAAACCTTGCTTAGTTAGTTAGTTAGTTAGTTAGTTAGTTAGTTAGTTAACACAGGGTCTTATGCATCCCAACCTGACTTTAAACTCTCTGTGTAGCTAAGGATGAGCACGAACATCTGGACCTCCTGCCTCCACCTTCCAAGTATTGAAATCACAGGCAGGGACCACCATGTCCAGTTTTTGTGGCGCTGAGAGTTGTAACCAGGGTTTTACACACACTAAGCAAACACTCAAATGAGTGACATCCCCAGTCCAAGAAGCATATTTTAAAAGCATGGAAAGAGGTATCATCTGAACACTGGGTCTAGAAAGGGTGGAGTGTCTGTGATTAGACCAGGGCACAGTTCCATCACTGTGAGTTCATTCATGCACGTTGTGTGGGAAAAATGTCTCTTCCTTGAAGAAGCAAGTTGATAAGCAGAGACTCAAGGCCCTGCCTCACAGAGTCCTAGTGCACAATGAACATCTGGAACCCAAAAATACCAAATGTTCCAAATTAGCAACTTTTAAGCACCAACTGGTGATGGCAGAAGAAGAAGAAAAAAAATATCTTGTTTCATGCCCAAAATTATTTTTAAAAAATCATGAAAATTACTTTCAGGCCATGTGCATAAGATATTTACAAAACAAAAATGAATTTCATATTTAGACTTGGGTCTCACTCCCAAGATACCACATTATAAACATGCAAATATATCCAAATACAAAAATATTAAAAACTAAAATGTTCCAGTCGGAAGCATTTTGGATAAAGGATATTCAACCTGTTGTGGTTTCGGGTTTTGACGGGAAATGTCCTCCACGAGCTAGCATGTCTGACCACTCACTTCCCAGCAGCTGGAGCTGTTTTGGAAGGTTGTGGTACCTTTAGGAACCTGAGTCTTGCTAGAGGGATTAATCACTGAGAATGGACTTGAGGCTTGATAGCTCAGACCCACTTCCTCTGTAGTCACTGCTCTCTGGTTGTGGATACAACATGGCAAGCCACTTCAAGACGTCTGTGGATACAATGTGGCAAGCCACTTCTAGCCGTCTGTGGATACAATGTGGCAAGCCACTTCTAGCCGTCTGTGGATACAATGTGGCACTTCAAGCTCCTGGGGCCAAGATATCGCACCATGATGGACTGTGTGCCCTAAATTGAGAGCCAAAACAATCCCTTCTTCCTGTAAGTTGCTTCCCATCAGATATTTGGTCAGAGAAATAAGGAAAGTACCTAAGAAAGTGACCCAGATACCTTAACCATCCCAAGGACCTTGTCGAGTAGGTAGGGCTAGCTGGACGGGTAGCTCCAGGAATCTGCCTATCTCTTGTCTCTGCCTCCTCAACACCAGGTTTATAAGTGTGTGGCCCCATGCTTGGCTTTTTTTTTTAATGTGGGTTCTGAGGTTCTAGGATCAAACCCCTCTGGTCCTTATGTTAGCCTTGTTATCTCTGACAGAGCTATCTCCCCAGCCCAGAGATTCTATTCTCAATGGTGTGGAAACTCCCTGCTATTTTGCCACAGTGGCTGCATTATTTTGCATTCCACCATTAGTGCACACCAGATCCAATTTCCTAATAGCCTCATTAAGATTGGTGTGGGGGGCTTTGTTGGTTTTAGTGTCATCCTGAAAGAGTTCTATTGCTGCACCTAGCATCAGACCAGCTATCTTATCCCTCAGATGCCTCTCAGTCTATGAAGGATTTAATTTGCAGATTCAGCGCACTTTGTGGAGGGCAATGTGTCAAACATCTGTGCTGTGTTAGACATCACACGAGGTCAGTGTTTCTCAACCCTCCTGATGCCATGACCCTTCAATGCAGTCCCTCATACTGTCATACTGTGGTGATCCCCAACCATAAATATATATATTTCATTGCTACTTCCTAAGGGTAATTTTGCTACTGTGATGAATTGTAATGTAAAATCTGATGTGAAGGATAGTTTATACGCAACCCCCAAAGGAGTCATGACACACTGATTGGGAACCACTGCACAAGGTAGATGAGGTTGCATGTTCTGCCTAAAGGTAGGTCAGACTTGGAGAGAAAACTTAGAGGCTCTACCAAACAGATTGGCCTCTGCCTTCCTAGGGTCTAGCCAGTGTCTGGGAAGTAGAGAGAGGATCTGAGTGTAGGGGGGTCAGCAGACCCTGGGATGGACACACAGTCTAAATGCAAACACCTGGAGTTCTAAACCCTTCTGCCTGCTCCTTGGTAGACCTGAGTTGCTTCTGGCTTGGACCCTGTTACTTTGTGAGTCAGTGAGGACTGGTGTAGGGCTGGGTTTTCTATTTGTCAGTTTCCCCGCAGCTCACAAGAGCGACAAAATCACATCTGAAGACGGAGCCACATACCTTCCCAGCCACTCTGTCCCTGGCAGGCCCTGGAGGTGGGGACAGGCTGCATCTCTAATGTGACAGCTGCTGGAACCATATCTCCCAGGGCCATCACACATCCTACCTATCAGCCTTGCTTGGCAGCCAGGGAGATACATTTAGATAAAGCAGCCAGCAATCCCGATAACAAGCCCCTCAAATGTCAGGCGGGACAAAGAACAGCATTGATTACTGCCTTTGGCCCACCTTTCTCTTTCTGCAGCTTCATTGGCCTTTCTCCTCTCACACAGCAAAGCCACAGGCCAGCAGAATCTGCCTGTGTAAAAAGCAATTGTGCCTGGACACACATTGTGCTGTTGACTAAATGGAATTTCTCCTCATTTCTCCAAGTCCTTGTCCTTCAGGACTCCCAGCAGGGCCAGGCTAAGCTATCCCCCTGGGGCCCATCAGCTGACACCCGCAGGAGGAAGATGCTATGCAGGGAGAGGAACCAGGGAACAGAAGACTGAAGCTGGACCACGGCCTGAGATGCTCTGTGCTAGGACACTGTCCTTCCTCTTCTGAGCAAAATCATTTGCCTGTGCAAGCTTGGCAAGGGTCCCTTGGAATAAATGTGAAAGGCTGCAGAGAGAGAGACAGAGGGTTGGGCAGACCAATAGAGGACAACCTCGAACTCAGGGACTCTTCTGCCAGTGGGCTTGGGAAAGTTCCCACAGAATATTGCCCTAGTTATCTGAAGATACCAACTATACCAACTATGACATGACTACAGGTGCCAAGAGTACACTGCGCACTTCTATGTAGCAAGCTCTGTGGTGATGCTGTTTTGCATTTAATTTCAAATTTCTTTTTTTCCCTGTTAGGAGGAATATTCTTCATACAGTAGAGAGTTAGTGGGGAGCCCTTCCAGGTTTGACCTTTGTCAATGGCTGCCTCCCACACTGAATGCTTGCTCTTTCACTCCTGGTTTGTCTTGGCTATCTACAATGGCATATTTTCGGGTGATGCTAAAGCTCCCAAGAAGGAAAAATAAATGATAATATGCATTATTATCTTCCCTTAATAGCTACTGGTAAATAATACAACATCATCTCTATTCTGGTCCAGAATACCTAAAATAGTTACTCTGGAGCAAAAGCAGGATTAGGCTTCAGAAAACCTGCTTCAGAAGATTTCTATATTAAGAAATATTTCTAAAGGGGAAAAAAAAGAATCTGGAATGAAATAAATCTCAATATAAAGGGCTTTAGCATTTTAATAACAATGACTCACAGTAAAGATATAAAATGTAAATATCTAGAAAACTGACCACTCCCTCCCTTCCCACATCAAAGTGTCCAAATTGAATGTATGAGAGGCTCCCAGACATGGAAAAACTAAGATCACAGAAAGAACTAAGTTTGGTAGTCAGCTGGTTTTGATTCATCTCAATCATTCAGAAATGTTACTGTGAACATGGGGCCCTCAGAGTGAACAGGACTAGAGAGTGTCTTAAAGCCATGGTAGACCTGATCATGGGAGGGTTGGACCTGTTGAGGCTGGCCTTATAGATGCAAGAACTATCTATGAGCCAAGAACAGAGATGGCCTCCAAATGATGCCTGGAGAAGTCATAGGAGCAGATTGTCCCCTGGTGTCTGCAGAAGGGGCCTCAAAGAACTAAAAGACTTGTGTGGAATTGCATTGGTCTATTAACCAGAGTGACCTAGCATCATTCAAAGCTCTAAATTTTACAGATGGATCAAGACCCTGGTGAGCATATTCCTAAGTTATTGAAAAGCCATGTCAATTGTCGCCACCACACAATATTCAAGATTTTTCTATATGAGGCTATAGGATTGTTTGACATGCAGTGGCCACAGTGAATTCCTCCAACCAAATTTGACATTTATAATGACATGGGAATAGTCTCTCCCTAAAGACACCATATCAAGATACATCACAGAGACCAGAAGTGTAGATAGCAATGCCATCCACAGTGTGAAGACCCACACTGTTTCTCACTGAGTCTCAGCTCAGAGAGCTGCTATGATGGCCAGTCAACAGAGGCTATGGAACATTGAGCCCTCACAGCTTGCCCAATGAAGGGGGTGGGGGGATAAGGCAGGTTCTCCAATAAGGTTAGCTTCCAAGCCAGCAAAGAGGGCTCAGTGGGTAAGCATTTGCCTCCAAGCCTGGTAACCTGAGTTCAGTTCCTGGAAATTACATGATGGAAAGGGAGATCAGATCCCCACAAACTGCCATTTGACCTTCACAAGCATGCCTATGTTTGTGCATGCACACACACACACACACACACACACACACACACACACACACACACAATTAATTAATTTCAGAGAATGGATACTCTTCAAAATCCTTCAGGAAAAAAAAAAGACATCAGATCCACATTGTCAAAATATCCAGACCCTTTAAAGAAAGCAAAACATAAGGTAATCTGTGGTGGCAGAAACACCCAGCTGCCCAATACATATGTCTTCTTCCCTTCAGATGTTGCTAAGAAGCAAATGTCTGGGCAGGGGCCTCATTTCTCTGCTCCCCTTTCACCAGGCCATAGCGCCATTTCTTAATAAAGGAAGAACCACAAGAGTCCTTTCAGGGCTAAATCAAGGTGCTAATGTACTTTCCCTTCAGTGATCTTGGAAGCCACATGCAGAAAACAATGGGATCAAAACAAGAATGTGTTTAGATACCCAATCACCACACAGAAGACCATCTATAGGGCACACTGGATGCATTGTTAATCTGATGGGCTTGAACCAATGGAATTTTAGAATTTGTCTGTTATTGTTGGTAGCCTGATGCTAACTCAAGCATGCCCGAAAGAAGCACAGCTTAGAGTCTGAGGCTCTAATAGCAACACCATCAGTACTGGGTGGTCCAAGTTGGAAGTCATTTACAGGCATGCTGAGCAGCAGTAAGGAACCCTTCCTTCCTAATGGTTTCTCTCTGGGACTTTTGGCAAGATTGTTTAGATCACTGCTGTCTAAAGCTCAAAGTTGTGTCTATTGGCTTGGAAGTGATTCTTTCCAGAAAGGACTGCAAGGTGCAAGTCAGATGGCTGCTCAGAATCAGTACTGGTGTTGCAGGACCCTATAAGAGACAAAGCACTTGACTCCTGGATGGCTCCCCCTTACCCCCCCCCCAAAAAATAACTCAAAACCCTCCTGATGGCAGAATTCAGAAATACTCCACAGAAAAGTGCAGTTTAGCTGGCATCATTTGCAACATCAAGACTAAGAGAGAAGTCCTGATTCTTCAATGGGTAGTTTATGTATCAGTAGAGCTTGGAAAATATTATTGGAGGGGGTGTCCTAGGATGTCTCATTGCACCATAGCACGAATAAGTGACTGTCAGAGTTACCAGATGTGGGACAAAACCAAGGGCACTCCACTGTCTCAGACATGGAACAAGTCAGGGACCAGTACCCAAGGAAACTCTGACCTCTACACGTGAACTTTGGCGTATGCATGCCTATATGCACACAAACACACAAGGCAGGGGAGGGATTTGTAAGTAAAAGACGATCTCAACCTCATCATAAACATTTTTTTTTTAAGTATAGATAAATGAAATGCAGCCTGGATGTGGGGAAAAAAGGAAAGACAGCTTCTAAGAGTGTCACTCTAAAGGCATTCACCCTGCTAGGAATTCACTCAATTTCCCAAATTGTCTGTATGCAAAACCCAACACTAATTTTTTTTAAATGTGTTTATTCTTCCCTTGTACATTACATCCTGACCACAGTTTCCTCTCCCTCCACTCCTTCCAGTTGCCCCCTACTTTCCCCTCATCCCCAGTTCTAGTCCGCTTCCATTTCCCTTCAAAAAAGATCAGGCCTTCCGGGGATATCAGTCAAATGCCACAAAACAAGTTACGATAAGACTAGGCACAAACCCTTATGCCAAGGCTGGATGAGGCAACCCAGTAGAAGGAAAAGGGTCCCAAGAGCAGGCAAAAGAGTCAGAGATAACCCCACTTCCACTGTTAGGAGTTCTACAAGAACACCAAGCTATACAATCATAGCATATATGCAGTGGACCTAGCTCAGACCCATGTAGGCTCTGTGAGCCCCTATGAGCCCTTATTAGTTGATTCTGTGGACCGTGTTCTTGTGATGTCCTTCACCCTCCCTCGCTACAATCCTTCCTCCACCTCTTCCATGGTGTTACCCAAGTTCTGCATAATGTTTGGTTGTGGGTCTTTGCATCTATTCCCCTCAGTTCCTGGAGGAAGGTCTCTGATGACAATGGAGCTTGGCATTCACCTATGAGTACAGCAAAGTATCAATAAGAAACATACCATTGACTCTTTTTTTGGCCAGTCATATTTGGTTCTATTCTAGATCTCCACAACACCAATTTCTTGGCATGAACCACTGTCCCAGGAAGACACTATTCCTGGAAAATCCACAAATCCACAACCCTAATGAACAAAAAATGATACAATTATTTATTTGAATTAAAATGCTACAATGTATAATGTTTGAACACACATCTGACACTAATATATATATTATATATATATATATATATATATATATATATATAGAGAGAGAGAGAGAGAGAGAGAGAGACACCAAACCTTCATCTCAAGAAATAGTACTTTTCTAACTTGACAAAGTCCTTGGCCTTTCTTCCAATCCACTTTTTGCATTTCCTTATCATTTACATTGTTAGAGAATGTCACCAGAAGAGAACCCTGGAAACCCAAACAAAAACATAAACTGGTTGTCAGCAATGCCAGCTCCTCCAGTCCTCATCCCAACCCTCAGGGTCTAACCTCATGCAAGCTTCTCTCAGATCACTACAGAGAGTCTTCCAACCCACAATTTCCCAGTCTTAGGAATTGTGGTTGTTTGAATGAAAATGGCCCCCATAGACACAAAAATTTAAATGTTTGATCCCTAGTTGATAGTTTCAAAAGCTCACACCAGGCCCAGCCCCCCTCTCTGTCCCCCTCTCCTTCTTTTTCTCCCTCTTCCTTTCTCTCTGTCTCTCTCTCTTTCTCCCTCTCCCCTGCCTGTGGACCAAGATGTAAAGCCCTCAGCTGCTTCTCCAACACCATGCCGGCCTGCCTGCCACTGAGATTCCCACCATGATGATATGGACTTACCCTCTGAAACTGTAGGCCAGTTCCCAGCTAAATGCTTTCTTTTATAAGTTGGCTTGGTCATGATGTCTTCTCACAGCAATAGAAGAGTAAGTAGGGCAGGATTATATATCTCATTAGACTTTGGAAAGAACTTTTTAAAAGGGAAATTACCTTATTCTTTTCAGTAGCACTCTAGCAATCCATGTGTTTTCATCTCAAGAATGAGAGGGAGAGCCTTCACGTTTCCACCTGGACCATACCTATGGCCCCAGATATATGGACATTGTATTCTACCTTCAAGTTCCACCAAGTGCTTCCTGCAATCTGATCCCTATGACGTTTATGTGTGGTACACACAACTCTCTTTCCTCAGTGCAAGAAACACTCTGGGAGCCTATTAACTGGTAAAAAGGCATCCTTCCTTTTATCTGCTTGGCATGTACAGACATAACCAAACATCCCCATCATTCCAGCAACAGACTTGGATAGAAGACCTACCATGTCCAAGAGAGGGATTGCCCTCAGCATAGAACACGAGTCACAATAGAATAACTTAAACTGGGGGGAGGGAGTCTTGACATGAATAACTATACTCCCACCATCAGGAGAGAGCAAGAGAAAGGAGAAAAAACAAATGTTATTCACATCAGTCTTCTCCAAAGATGCACTGAAGCTGCTTCACACAAAGGAAACTTGCAATCAGCATCCAGTGTGTTGCTTTCCCTAAGGAACCTGTCATTGGCTGATAAAGCCACACAGCCCATGGTGACATGGCTTATCCCTGTAAATCTGCTTTAAGAGGCATAACATTGGATCTTAAGGGCATGAGCTAGCCATGACGTATCTCTGAATTCCATATAGGTGTGTCCCCCAGGAGCAAGGGTTTCTTCCCCAGATGGGTGGTCCCTCACTGGATGGAGTCTTCATTTCCACTTCTGGGCCCTCTATCTCCTCAGTGAACATAGGGAACCTGCACCTCCCAATGGCCCAGTTCTCAAGCATTCCCTACTCTAAGTGGGGACCTTGTCACTGTGACACATCAGTCTTTGACTCTCTAGGGCTCTCTGGAAGGACAGAGTGATGTTTAGCAAGGAAATTTGGGGAAGGCCAAAATCTGCTGGTGACTGACATGACATGAAAGACCCAGCTGTAGAACTCAACCCTGTTCCCGTGGGTGTGTACACCACCGCATGTGGTGGATGTTTTTCAGTTGATTATAATTTTGCATCCATTAATCATCTTGGTGGTAAATGGAGCATCTTTGGGTAGCATGAAAGAGATAAGCTTCATCCTGATAGAGCATGTGTGCTCCATAAGATCTTAAAAGGGTTTGGAAAACTCTTAGATTTGTTTAAACTAGGAACAAACTGTATTTAATTCCACATCAGATTTGTCTATAAGCTGGAGGATTTATGCAGGTCATTTACCTCCTCTAAGCAGCCATTTTCTTACCTAGAAGATGGGGTTAGTGATATAAGTGCCATGCTTACCTCACAGACCCACGGGAATGAAATGAAATAATTTGTGCAAAATATTCCACATTTTTGGGATGTGTTAAGTCTTTATTAACTGTTAGACAATACCAACATGATCTTTATGTGTCTGTTCCTCTCTTCTCTCCACAAAAGGATGGGTGTCAAATAAGAAACCATACACAGAGATGCCTAGCTAACTGTATCGCATGCTCTAGGTTCCTGACACAATTCATTCAGTTTCTCCTTTCTGTCCTCAAACACTGTCAAACACTGTCAAGTTCAGTGTTGCTGCTGAGAACTCCAAGCATCAAGCAGGTCCCTTGCAAGAAGGAAACAGAGAACACAGTGTCTGCTTTAATTGATTTTCTTCAGGCCAGTCTCAAGGAGCTGGGGGTGGGCAGAGTGGGAGCCCATTCAGCCGACTGGAAAGCTCTGCTTTTGACCTCAGAGAACTGAAGGTCTGTGAACTCATCTGCATTTCTCAGTCTTTGGCCAGGATGGAAAATTTCTCGCTGATTTTTCATGCCTTCAAAATGAATTAATTTCCTAAATGGAAAATTGAAGCAATTAGGCTATAGATTGAGTGACATTTACAAAGGTGAAAAGCTGGGAATTTTACATCCTTTATTAAACACTTATTAGGTATATTAAGCAATGCAGAGTAATTACTTTCATTCTCCCAAATGTGATTATTCTTTTCAGGCCAAGACAAGCTCAGTCTTACAGGAACCAGTAGACCATGACGACGCAACTCCAAAAGTGCCAGGTCATGCCACTGCTCTGCAGTTCTTCCCAGGGCCACCTTGGCTAAAGGAGCAAGTGAGAGGAAGGCAGTGTTTTAAGCAGGCCACATAAGAGGTTGGTTGGTTCTCAGGGTGCTATCCAGCTACGGGCATCCACGTATATATAGGTCCCTCTGCCCATGTTTCATTTCAGTGAACAAACTTGTCCATAAAGGAAGTCAACTCACTGACTCAGAGCCTAATAAACACTATTTCTTTTTCTGAGGTTTCTGAGCCTACAACTGTACATCAGTCAGCATTTTACAACTAAAAGAAAAGGCCTGAACTAATAAGCTTAAAGAGAAGAAAAGTTTGCTGGGGCTTGTCATTGTAGAGGTTTAAGCTCCTGACTGATTAACCCTGCTCCTTTGGACAATGGAGTTAATTGGGTACAGCAAAGATGCACACTGTGGTAGGAGCACATTACAGAGAAAAACTCTGCACTTCATAGCAGCCTGGAAGTGAAGAGGAGGAAAAGGAAGGGGTGGAATGTCCAGGGTACTGACCCATGACCTAGTTTCCTTTAATTAGACCCCACCTCTTAAAGCTGCCATCATCACTGGAAAACAGACTCATACCATTTGGGGTATGACTCATACATTTCAGAACTGAACTGTAGCAAGCATTAAGAATATCTCGGATCCAGCTACTCGCCTTTGTGAGCTTGCATTCTAGAAAGGAAACAAGAAATTAAACAAAAATAAGCAAGATATGTCAGTAAAGGCCAAAGGTCATTGCTATGACAGAAAGAGATAATTATACTGAGAGATGCTGCTTTTATATACATATTTGGGGGTGAGGGAGTCTGCCAAGCAGCTGCTGGACATCCTTCAGATGAAGGAAACAGAAGGTGCAGAAGCCTGGGGCAGCCCAGACTTTCTCAGGATCATCAAACAGGGGTGGTCCAAGTGACTGCATGGGACTTGGTTATAGAGTCCTGAGAGAAGAGTGATAGGCAGTTATGGTAAGGACTTGTTGGCCTGTCTGAGCAGGGCAGAAAACAATGGAGAATTTCTGAACAGGGGAGCTGACACCAAAAACACAGATACCAGGGAAATCCTGCACATAGATTGGAGAAATTATTCACCTCTGTTATGAGCTTGGCCCCTGTCTCTCTCTGTCTCCTAAGAGACAAGACAACACTTTGGTCTTAACTGTAGGCTTCTGAGGTCTACAAGACATGACGGGAAAAGCACCTGCCATAGGATGGGGTCCACCTCTGAAGTACTGACTGTGTGCTGAGACCCAAGCTTCCATGACCCTGACTCAAAGCTTGGGTCACGGAGTGCTTCCACGCCTCAATTTTTGTGTGTGAAAAGATGAGTGGCTGTAAAATTATAGGAGCTGATGAGTTTAAAGTGTCAGCCATGAACTCAGTACTCAAAGAAAAAGCCATCTTGTTCAGTTTCTACATGTGTGTATGTGACCCCCACCTCCAACTCTGCATCCGTGCACTGGTTCCTTGGCTCCCACCTCACAGCTCCCTGCCATGTTCTACCACACTGCTGAAACCCCCAAAGTGCTGCCTGTGGTTCCTAATGATCAATGGCTCTCACCATGATCTGGTGACCCATAGGACATGAGGCAAAATCTGAAGGTATTTTCATCAGTCGCATGGGGATGACATCATGAGCTTTTAATGGGTAGAGGACAGAACTATAAATACACATCACGCAGTTGCAGCAGAGCCTTGCCAAAGAATTATCTGTCCCTTAATGCTAAATATGCAGCACTTGAGACACTCTGCCCCACCTAATGAGCTTGTGAAGTCCTGGCCTTCACGCCATCGATGCCAACACACCTGCTCCCAAATATACTCTACTGCCTGTTTCACGGTCTCTCACCGGGATTCTCATTCGGCTCCTAACATACAGTGGTTACATCACTGTGTGAGTGGGTGATTGCCAAGCCAGTGTCTCACAGGGACATTTCACCACACCATTCCCATTGAAACTCTGTGGTAACTCCAGAAAGTTGTGCACCAATGAAAAGTCCATGTCATGACCCTTAAAACACCTCAAATGGAGGATAGCCTCCAAAGCTACACAGAGAAACCCTGTCTCGGTAAAGAAAAACAAAAAACAACAACAACAAAAAACCCCACCTCAAATGGTTTAAGTACCTTTGGTCCCGGATGGATAGAATAAGATAGACTCGACTGGTCCAATATCTTATAATTATTTTCAGAGATAATGTTATGAGAGAAACACAACATACTTTAATCAAATCCCTCATAGACCTGGGACCTGTTGATTCAGCTAAGATGGCTAGCCACCAAGTCCCCCAAAAGTAGCTTGTCTTTGCCTCCCTGGTGCTTGGATGTCAAGCATGTGCCACCGCACTCAGCTTTTCGACATGAGTTCTGGGCATTCATCTCAGGTCCTCATGATTGTGCAGCAAGCACTTTACCAATGGAGCACTCTCCCCAGCCCTGGCCCCGCCCTCTACTGTCCGCTTACCCAGAACCATCAACATTCCCTCCCTCTAGGGAAATGTATTAGTACCCTGCAAAGAGAAAATAAGGTGTCTGAAAGAACCTGGAAGCTAATGAGCCTCATGAGGCTGGAACACACAGGAATCAATACAGTGTGAATAAAGCCAACCATCTGAAAAGACACCAGATGCAAGACAGGTTCCTATCGAGCAGGAGGAGAGGCACCACACCCTGTCAGTGAAACTAGGAATGACTTCAAGAAAATATGCTTGAAAATGCCTTGTCTGTTCGTGTGTGTGTGTGTGTGTGTGTGTGTGTGTGCATATGTGTGTGCATGTGTGTATGTATGTGTGCATGTATGTGTACATGTATGTGTGCTTGTGTGTATGTGTGCGTCCATGTGTGTGTTTCTGTCTGTATGTGGGTGTGTGTGCATGTGTGTGTCTATGTGTGTACATGTGTGGGGGGGGGCGTGTGTGTGCACATGCATATGGAAACCAGAGGACAAGCACCATTCCTCAGGAGCTGTCCACATTGTTTTGGAGATGGGGTCTTTTGTTGACCTTCAGCTTGCAGAGTACCGTTGACTGCCTGGCCAGCAAGCCCAGGTTTCCACCTTCCTCCGTGCCCCAGCACTGATATTATAAGTGCACACCACCACATCTGCTTACTCTGAGGTTTCTGGGAATCAAACTCAGGTCCTTGTGCTTGTGTGGCAAGCACTTCCCTGATAGGCCTCTCTACAGCCCACAGTTCAATCTTGCATTACAGAGAATATAGACTGGACTGCTCAAACAGCACAAGTGGGCCTGTTCAATGGTCTGGTTTCTGGGAAGTCCATGTTGAAGGTTCCTACCTGTCCACACTGGCAGCTTTGGAACTCTATCTTCACAGGGTTGAGTGAGGTAAAGTAATACTCGTCTCTTCCTTTTCCCTATCCCACTGGGGAGGCTCTGTCCTCAGGACCTCATCTAAACAGTTACCTACAAATGCCACACACCTCCAAATGCTACCTCATCCCACACGCTCACACACATAAAAATATTTTTAAAATTAAGCAGAGGCATGCTGCACGATGTGTAGAAGGCACAAACATCTCTGTCAATCTTTCTTATCACCTTCTAGATCAGTGGTTCTCAACCTTTCTAATGCCGTGACCCTTTAATACAGCTCCTCGTGTTGTGCTGAACCCCACCATAAAATTATTTTCATTGCTACTTTGTATCTGTAGTTTTCCTACTGTTATGAATTATAATGTAAATATCTGTGTTTTCTGATGGTCTGAGGAGACCCCTGTAAAAGGATCATTTGACTCCCAAAGAGGTTGAGACCCATGGGTTGAGAACCACTATGCTGGAAGCTTCTATGTTGTGGCTTTTAACTGGTTAAATGTTTCTGTCCAGCCCTTTCCCAGACTCTCACCCACAGCCCTTCCTTGCCCAGCCTCAGTTCCCTGATTATCAAATCAGGACAAGAGCACCCACTTTCGCTAGAGCAGTTACTGTGGGGGTTTGGCACATGACAGGCATCAGTCAATGTCAATTTGCCTTCTCTGTTTGGATGTTGCCTTTTACCTCTGCCTAAGGAACATTGCCATTTTCTTATAGCAGTAAATCTTAACTAACTCTTAGGAAAAAAAGCCCTTTGATTGAACAAATTTATATCAATGTGTTTCTGGTGAATATCAGTCATTAATTCTCCAAAAGGCATCTGGTGTGTTTTTATGCTTTATTGGTAGCCTAAAACAATTCGGCAGTTTGTAAAGTTTGTGTATTTTCAACATTTCAACCGAATAAAGTTCCAGAGAACAGCTGCTCCCAGGTATTTCCATTTCCTAGCTCCTCCTTGTACTCCTAAGATTGAGGATGTTGGGAGTACAGCATGTAGCTTCCCAATCTTGGGGTCCAAAGCTGCCCACATTAGCCTAGTCTGTCCGAGCCTCAAAACACACCCCCTTTCATGACACCCCATACAGGCAGACTAGTGTATCAGTGAATTCAGAGCCTGTGCCCTACCAGGCCTCTTTCACACATATGCACAGTGACCTGAAGTGACCATGAATGGGGCCACACACTTGTGCACAGTGTATCAGCAAGGAGACAGGCCACCACACCTACCTTGAATATGTGAAGGCTCCCCCTGCTTCCTTTGACTAGCCCTTAAATGCACCTTAATATCCTTATTGCTATCTTGTCTATCATTTCAGCTTAATGGTTTTCCTAAACCACACAAGAATAAAAAGAGTGGAATTGGTATTTTTAAGACGTAGTTCTAACAAATCAGACGGGTAAAAGAAGCAAAACCTGTATGCAGTTCAGTGCTTCTGATGACCCAGACTGTCACTGCCTGTCAAAATCAGGCAATAGAGGACCCCTGCCAGTCCCTACCCAACCTGTCCTCCTGAGGCTGCTGCTGTCACTCCCTCCACGGCATGGGGAAGACTCAACCACCAGGCCAGGAAGCGCTGACTCTCCTCTCTGCTCCCTGAAAGCACGGGCTGCATGGGAACACCATGAGGCATGGAGAAGCATGGAAATGAATCTCCACACACTGTGGCTTCTGTAGGAAGCCTCCACATATGACCGAGTCAGCAACAATGGATTATTGCTGGCAGCTTCCAGCAGATAAAGTTATATTATTTTTGAGTAGAACAGAAGAAATTAGGCAGAGATGGGGTTTGGAGAGGCCACATCCTACTTCTAATCTACTCTCCACTGCCTTCACTGAGGCCTGCGTGGAGGGTCAGGTGCCCCAAGGACTCTGACACTAAAGTGCATGCATTTAAGTCAAAAGCCTGATGGGGTGTTAGCAACGTTAGCATCAAAAGATTTCGGGGAGGCATCAGACAATGTCAAGGGTCACACTCTGGCTCAGCTGCTAATCAAACTGTCCTCATCCTGGGAGTCCTGTTGTGTAGTACCAGTCCCCACAGGGCCTGCCACTTTCTGCCCACAGGCGATCCCTCTGAGACCTTTGAGCTAGGAGAAGAGACCAGGCAGACAGGCCTGTCACTTCAGAGGGAGTGCAGACACCCCACAGTGATGTCACCAACCGCAGCAGCTCTGCAATGTCAGGGACCAGCAGTGCCATTCATCAACAAGCTGGAAATGTGACAGTCTGCACGCACAGGGGAGACAAGCAGAGCACTGCAGATTCATCAGGCAGGGGAAAATGAGGGCCAGAGGATTGTTTCCAGGGAGGTTCTAGCAAAAGCTGGGCTGGGAAGAAGGTGTGGACCCAGTTTTAGACAGTTGTAACCACACATCCTCAGCTCTAACCTACAGCCCACCTTGAGAGAAAAGAACACACACACACACACACACACACACACACACACACCACACACACACACACACACACACACATAAAAAAGAAAAAAATTAAAGCAAAAAAAATATTTTCACTAACAGAGTGAGGAAAAAAATGAAAATTTCCATAATGCCCAACAGGCAAATGTAGGGAAATGGGCACTTTGGACAGCAAATTTAACACAGCATTGACTATTTTGAGCTGATTTGGAGATGGTTACAGTGATAGGGAATGTAGACTGAGAGACTTCCAGGACACCAGCCAAACATACTCCTGGTATATCTGTGAGGATGCTTCCAAAAGGGGAAAGAATATCCCTGAATTCGGGGTACATTACTCAACAGGCTGGGGATACTGACAGAAAAGGGGAAGGGAAGGCTGGTCAGCATGCTATGGGTTTCATCCCTCCCCAGGGAGTTCATGTTGTACATCAGAGTCCAGCTTCTCCAGCCACTCTCCAGGAAGCCACGGCTCTTCAGTCATACTACCATACTGAGTCTCCTTGTTCTGAGGCTTCCCGTTCATGGAAAAACAGTAACTGGATTCTGTCTCTCTGGCATGTGGGAAGACACGGTTGGATTATCCAGTCTTCAGTCATGTTTCTATGCCAATCAAATAAATCACTTCTAAAAATATAATATATTCTATGCATCCCCTTCCAGGGACAAGATCCCTAATTCATTGTTTCATATAAAGTGGTCAGCCCTAAAACATACACATATAAACTACGAAAAATGGACAAAGCAGACTGAATATATGTTATGTATCTGTGCATATGTATCATAATAATCAAAGAAAAAGTAGCTATCAATTTGAGGTGGGGCGATATGAAACAGGTTGGAGAGAGAAACCATGGGAGGGGCTGGAGGGAGGAAAAAGAAGGGGGAAAGTGATGCAATTATCTTTTGGTTAAACTATAAAATTTTTCAAATGATAAACTTAACAGTAAAAATATATATCCTATAACACATACTGTATTGTATATACATATATATGAGCATTGTGGCTAACATATATAAAATACAGTATATACATAATAATGCATATATATAATATGCATATAATACAGATATATATGCATATTATATATTATATATATATATATATTTACAGTCTATTGGTTGTGTTCTTCTAAAGAAACCTGGTTAATAATTAGCAAAATGTTTATTAATAAATGAAACAAACCATTAGAAGTTTTCTCTGTAGAAATGTGCATAAAAAGAGTAAAAGCAAATGTCTGTTGTATCATTCTGACCATGGGATAGTGAAATAAGTTGCATTACAGTAACATAAAGAAACATAAAGAGATGTTTACATCTGAAGTGAAAAAGGACGAATGGCGGTACAGCAGGAACAGATGATCCCAGTGTGTCACGGATGTTTAAGTGTGTACATGCATGTGTAGGACTCTGTAAGGGGTGTAAAGCCTCAGGAAGGCACATGTTAGAACACAACTGCAGCTATCTTTGGGGTGTGTAACTGGGAAGCTCTTCTTTTCATTTCAATGTCTCAGTATGGTTCAAGTTTTTTATAAGAATCACACTCCTAAAGCTTAGCATTGAAAGCTGAGTTGGGGATGGTGGCACCAGTCTTCATGAGTCAGAAAGATTGCAAGTTCAAAGCCTGCCTAGACAACAGAGTGAGTTCAAGGCCAGGCTGGACTACTTAGGAAGAACCTGTCTCATTTTTTTTTTAAATTGATGGTTCTGGTTTTTGGTTTGGTTTGGTTTGGTTTGGTAACCCATGGTGTTTTAGTAGGTGTCCAGCAGGATCCTGGGTAATAGATCATTCACAAGAGCAAAGGGGATTGACAAGCTAGGGAAAGAGGCCAGCAGATGTGAGAGGGAACAAGTTGGGTGTCCATGAAAAATATTACACATGTCTGTGAAAATGTCACAATGAAACCATAATTGTGATAACTAATATGTGTGAGTAAAAGTAAAATAAATGAGAAGGGTGTTGGGCTGGGGCCATTGCTTAGTGGTTAAGAACCTAGGTTCAGTTCCCAATTCCCAACACTCACTTGATAGTTCATAACCCCCTGTAGTTCTAGTTTTAGGGAATCCAGCTCCCTTTTCTGGTATCTATTGGCACTGCACACACATGGTGCACAGATACATATTCAGGCAAAACACCCATACACATAAAATAAAATGTAAAAATTTTAAGTATTGCAGATCACAGTTCAATGATAGTGTTCTTGCCTAGCATGTGTGAAGCCCCAGGTTCAACTCCTAGTAATGTAACATAATAACAATAATAGTTACTAATAGAAAAATTTAAAGCTAAACAGCAAATGCTAGAAATTTAGAAAAAAAAGAATATAGTCTACTGAACACACATGTTCTCAGTGCTTCTAGCATGTGAGACAGCCACTTACATATGGACCCAGTCAATGGAAACTCTCTGGAAGACAACTTTAGTGACACGTGTGATTTCTTAAACGTGTCTATGTCCCTAGGTATACCAAAAACACTTCTAAGGAACAGTCACACAAGAGAATATCATTTCCACATGGCTTACAACAATGAGGTTTTAACAATGTATTGTTGGGACAGGGTGCCACCCAGTAGCAGAATACTAACTTAGCATGTGCAAGGCCCAGGCCTCAATTCCCTAGCATCACACTCAGAAGAAACAAAGACGCCAATTCCTTCAATGCACAAATCCTGTTTCACAGAGAAGTAAATGCTTGTACCTCTGCCAAACCTAACACTTTCTGCCATTGGTACATCCCACAAAGTCCAGATGCAGAGATGATCTCCTGGTACCTGAGTATACAGGCCTGTGTACTGCCAGGATCTGTGAGGATATCAGAATGAGTGCTGCACTACAGACTTATAAATCACACGTACACTATGGAACCACAGGACACACAGCCTGTAGATATGCGCAATGTCTGCCAAAACAGCTCCCATGCCCACCTCTCCCCTAGGCCCCTAAGCAAGTCTAACTCCAGGAAAGGTGGATCAAGCTGCAGTAATGCCCACCTCCTCTCAAAGCAAGGAAACTTCTCAGGGCCTGGGTATCCTCCCCAGCTGCAGTGTTACAGACGCATGCAAACTGAGCTTAGAGCTCCTTCCTCCTGGGTCAGATTCTGGGGCTGCACACTTAGATCGATGTTGTGTAATGTTTTACTCTTTTGACTCTTTTAGGGGGGGCACCACCCAGCTCCCAAATAAATCGTAGATGGAGGCTTAGTCTTAGTCATGAATGCCCGGCCTTGGCTTGGCTTGTTTCTAGCCAGCTTATTCTTAGTTATGGGTGTTTGGCCTTGGCTTGGCTTGTTTCTAGCCGGCTTTCCTTAAATTATCCAGTCTACCTTTTGCCTCTGGGCTTTTATCTTCCTCTGTTGATGTGTATCTTCCTTTTCTTCTTACTGTGTCTGGCTGTGTACCTGGGTGGCAGGATGGCTGACCCCTGATGACCTCTTCTGCTTGCTCTCTCATTCCTGTCCCTTGTTTCTCCTTCTATTTATACTCTCTGCCTGCCAGCCCCTCCTATCCTTGCTCCTGCCTCGCTATTGGACATTCAGCTCTTTATTAGACCATCACATGTTTTAGACAGGCAAAGAATCACAGCTTCACAGAGTTAAATGCAGCATAAACAAAAGCAACACATCTTTACATCATTAAACAAATGTTCCACAGCATAAACAAAAGTCACACACCTTAAACTAGTATTCTACCACTGATCAGCGCAGCCAGTATAGGTTCCTTCCATCCCCCACCCTACCGCCCACACCCACAGTCTAGGCTGGCACAGTGGCTGGACTACACAAGTTTGCCCTTCCTCAACTGTAATCTATAAGCTCTCTGGGAGATACCATGTCAGTCCATGCTTTAAAAATTAGGTACTGTTGTGGCTGAGGCTATGGGAGAGTGTTTGCCAAGTACACACCAAGCCCTAGGTTTGATCCCCAGCACAGCAAAACAAGATCCTAGTAGCATATATTAACCCAAATCTTGGGAGACAGAAGCAGGACCTCAGGAGTACAAGGTTACCCTTGACCACACAGGGAGTTGGGTGCTAGTCTGGGATAGCTCAACTGGTAAAGAACCTACCCCACAAGCATGAGAGCAGGAGTATGAATCCCCAATTCCCATATAAAAGCTAGAAAAGGCCATGACTTCTGTAACCCCAGGCCTGGGAAAGTAGAGAGGCAGTTCCCAGAGCTTGCTGGCCAACCAGTCTAGCCAGTCAGTGAGCTTCAAGTTGAGAGAATTGGCTTAAAAGGCAGGCACTGGAGCCATCCTGATCTGAGTGGGTAATGGTTTTACCTAGATGTCATCTGGGTTCAAGCTCTGCCAAAGGCCATGTCTGAGTCTGTGGCCCAGCTGCAGCTGGGGTCTATGTTGATGTCTGTGGCCCGTGTCACCTCTGGAGACCATAGGAACCACGCATGATGAAATCAGACAGCCATGCTGAGCTGGCCCCATCCTTCAATGGCCCAGGGAAAGCTGGCCCTGCCTCTCACTAGACATTGCAGCAAGAGAGCTGGCCCCACCTCTCACCATGGGTGAGGGAGAATTGACACTGATGGCATGGGTATAGGGGAACTGGATGTGCCCCCTTTGCCTGAAGCAGGTGACCCCAGTGGCTGGGACTTACTAGCTCAGCTACCACCCAGGCCCACAGCTGGACCTTAGGTTGGCTCACCCTAACATCTACCTCAACTAGGACCTGTTGGATCTCATGAAGGGACTGGTCCTGTGGAACCATACCCTCGTGATCTCCACAACTCAGGCGACCGAGGGATATCCCAGAGGGGTTCTAGTGAGGGTCCAGTGATGATGGTGTACCAGAAACTAGACGCCTTGAACTAGACCAAAAACCCATTGCAATGAACACTTGCTAGTAAAGCTGATTGAATAAAGAGGTTTACTGTGTGATACACTGCTCCCAGTGCCACCAGGATGAATGAAGGGGTGTTGGAGAGGTTGAAAAGATGGAGACACAAAGAGATTTTTTTGGGGGGGTGTTGTTTTGTTTTGGTTTTGTTTGTTTGCTTGTTTGCATTGTTTTGCTTTGATTTTTTAAATTTTCTTTTGGGGGAGCACTGCAGGGGTGTGGAGGAATATGGGAGGGCTCAGAGGTGAGCAGAATTGGGGTGCATGATGTGAAATTCCCAAAGAACCAAGAAAGAAATTATGTTAAAGAAAAATATACATATAAGGCAGAGAGCTTTTGAGAAAGATACCCAACAATAACCTATGACCTCCACATCTTTACATGCATACACACACACACACACACACACACACACACACACACACACACACCACCGCAAAGAAATTAATAGATATTTAGTAACAACTTTCATTTATTGTTGAATTGCAACCTAACAACTTCATGAGACAGGGGGATTCTCTAATGTCTCCATTTTAAGAATGAGGCTCGAGGATGTTAAGGTTAATAATGGCACAAGAGGCTCAAGGGTGGTAAGCTGGGCTTTGAACACAAGTGGATAGGCTCTGAGTCCCCATGCATCCCCAGAGATATGTAGCATACCAGATTTTCTACAAGTCATATGACAACGTTCGACAAGGGTTTTCTGTGCCTATGTCTGGTGAGCTAGCCTCCAAAGCTGGCCATTGCCATTCAACTTCTAAACTTCAAGACAAGAGGTCACTGACCTCACAGACTTCTGGGACCATTCATACCCCCAGTCCTACTGTCAGTTCTTCCTCATGCAAGGTGGCCTCTGTACTTCTTCACCAAAAAGCAACTGCATCTTCATACATCTTCAAGCTGTGATGGACTCCAGGAAAGGAAGAGAGGACCAGAGATCTGGAATGCTGTTTGTTGTGGTCCTGCCTCGGAGGGCCAATTGAGCAGGATAGGGATTTTTGGTTGTCTTCACATCCTAATGAGAATTAATTGGGGAGGGATCATTTTGACCTCTGTACCCCAGTGCTTACTTACAGAATTTGTTCAGAGCAGTGCATGGACTCAGATGCATCCTGTCTCCATAACCCTTGGTAAGGACTCATCTCCTGACTTGTATGCTCAAACACTACTTCTTACCACACAAGAAAGGTAACAGACATGATTTATCTCTCCTTCAGATTTTTATCAAACATATTAAACAAAGACAAAGAGCCTGAAACCCACAACCTGTTTCCCCTTTTTTTTAAAGGACTGTGAGATTGTTCAGTTCATGGAGCAGACATTTGGTGGCCTCATTTGTGTGCCTTGGAATGACATTCTGAAATCTTCCACAGACATCCTGTGATTTTTACTGGCAAACTTGATTTTTGCTATGAAGGCCACCAATTGTCAGAGTCTTTAACTCCGTACTATGGGACAAAGTTGCAAGTCCCCACTACGTCACACCATGAGAGACATGTCCAGAGGGGCCCTTACAACTGCCATGAGTACAGAAAGCTATCCTCACAACTGTCATGAGCCATCTCTGGCAAACAAGACTTTGCCAAACAAAATCTGGTCATGCTCCGTTTGGATGGTCTCAGATATATGGGTACATGTGCTGGGTTTCTGTCACTGGCAGCCCATCCGGAAAGGGACTATGTGGCTCCCAACCCATCCCCTGGCCCCTCTCCCCTCCATGTCCAATTTATTTTAAGTCAGAACAAATTATTGCCCTTGCAGAATATAAAAGCTTTCAAATTCATCTGTCCTTAGCGTCTCTAAGCTGTTAAAAATCATGCAATTACTCACTTGGCATATGCCCCAGAACTAAATGCAGGAAGCATTTCAGAGCTTCATCCCAACACAAGCCTTCAAGACAGAGCTGGTGAACAGCCCCCAACTCTGCAATCACCCTAAGCTGAGCTGCCAAGAGAGTGAAGCCTTGTGCCCCTTCACACCCCACATTGTTGGTCTTGCTTCCCCCAGTGGCTTCCAGGAAGCTACCAGCAGGCTACTGGAGATTGAAGGACCTCTGAAGGTCAGAGCTGGAGTATGTGGCCAAATCTTCCAGAGCAAGGAGCAATGCAGGACCAAGAAGAGATGTCCTGGATAACGGATTAAGGATGAGTCAAGCCAGAGGCGCTTCCAGGAACAGAGTCCAGCTTCTCAGCTCCTATTACCAAGCAGCATTTCCACAGAGGCATTGTGTGAGGGCACAGTGACCTCACACATGTTCTGGACCCAAAAATATTTGTCCTGAATGCTTTACCAGCTCCTCTCAATCCATAATAAACTGAACTTTAAATCAGCCTCTTTTTCAATGTGACAACAGGAAATCGATCCGAAAGTCCTACTTACAAATTTGTGTTGACTTACAACTTTTCTTGGGGCTGCTCAGCTCACATCAGAGCACAGACTTTCTTTCTGGGCAAACTGATGAGTCCACCAGAGCCTGTCTGGAAACTTCTGCATTGTGCTGGTAAATTAGGAAATGCTGCTAAAGAACTGTCAGCTATGACCTTTGACAAAGAGGTTAGAGATAGTCCCAGAGGCCTGGAAATAGACAAGCTCAATGTTGGTGTGGAAAAGGAAGTGGAGAGCGAAGAAATAGCATGGTGGTTAAAGAGATTGGTATGAAATCCTGGGGAACTGACTTCAGATGCCCTGCTCTCACAGAAAACAAAAAAAGCTCATACCAGGGAATGCGAGTAGGGTGGAGAGATTGCAGGTAAGCTCAGTGTTGATGCTGAGGAGTGAGGCAGAGACAAGTGGATCCCCTGGGGCTCTCTAGCCAGCCAGTCTAGCAGAACATGTGAGCGCTAGGTTAAGAGGGGGAGACCCTGTCTCAAAACAAAGTGAGAAGCAAGAGATGAAGACACACAAAATTGACCTTGGCTTCTATACACACATGCATGGAAACCACATGTGCATACACATGCATACATCACACGTACACACATTTATACATCCATGCACAAGCACACACATGCCACACACACGTACACCACACTCACACACACATACACCATGCACAAGTATACCGCACATACATATACACACACTAACGCAAAAGCAACACACACTTGTAAACTGCACATACATACACATACACGAGCACACTACCAGAAACACAACACACACACATATTTACATACACATACTCACATACAACACACACACTTGCACATATGTACATCACACTCACAGGTCCTAATACACTGCACACATACACACTCATACACATACTCACATAGTCACAATCATCAACCCATAACATTCACACACACACACATACACACACGCGTGTGTGTAAACCACTCATACACATAATACCAAATGCACATACATATCACACACACAATACACATACACATGTGTATACCCCACTCACACACATGTGTACACCACACTCACATACATAGACACCTCACAAACACACATCACATACACTCCTACACACACCCACACACTCACACATGCACATACATACATACACCACATACACAATATACATACACATTCACATTCTTTCTCTCTCTCTCATACACACACATACACAATACATATACACACTCCACATTCTCTGTTTTATACATACACACACATACACAATATATATACACACTCACATTCTCTCTCTCTCTCTCTTTCTCTCTCTCTCTCTCTCTCTCACACACACACACACACACACACACACACTTCCTGTAGCTCTGGAGAGACCTCCATGAGCCTATGGAAACATGGTAAATAACAACAATTCCTTCAGCAGAGAGGGAGAACAATCACCTTGTGTCGGTGACACCCATGTTCACAGAAGACATAAGCTCCCCACATGCAGGAATACAGAAGACACCAATGTGGCATTAGAAACTACAATAAACCAGCCCTATACCAAGCTTAGAGGTAGAATAGACACAGCTCTGTTGAGAAAGAGAAATTTCACAGTTCAGACTAACAAGGGAAGACTATATGTGCACGTCTCCAGTTTAAAGACAAAATAAGTAAAAATAATAAAATGTTGCCACACTCTTGTCTAAGGTCATAGTCTCACATGCCCTTGAAACCATCAATATGTCTAAGAAAATAAGTGGTGTTTTCAAAGTGCTGTGGATTGTTTGAAAAATTTACTCAACAGTAAATGCTCTCCTGAAGTTTGTTTTCCATTGATTTCCTAACCAATCTCACTATTTGTGTAGTGCAAAGGCAAACATCATACTAGCCTGCAAGGGTTGTTACAAATTCTTAACTAACACACTGAAAAGCCATCAGTTTCCCTAACATGAAGAGAAATCTGGCAGTCTCTCCCAAGCAAGCGTTGGAGGGGAACTCCACTCCTGAAACATCTTTCAGAAAAGGTTCCAGAGATTTATGTGACAACAGTGGTCATACAGTCATACAGGAACTGTGAAAGACACATGATAGAAGACAGATAGATATAGATAGATAGATAGATAGATAGATAGATAGATAGATAGATGATAGACAGATAGGTAGATGGTAGATAGATGGATAGATAGATAGATAGATAGATAGATAGATGATGGACAGACAGACAATAAATAGGTACATAGATAGATAGATAGATAGATAGATAGATAGACAGATAGATAATAGACAGACAGATTGGTAGATAGATGATGGAGGGACAGACAAATAGATAATGGATAAAGGGTGGATAGATGATGCATGTATACATACATATATACATACATATATACATCTTTATGGAGAAAAACTATGAAGTGAGTTCTTGCCCTAGGAATTCATCGAGGATGGCAGAAATAAGCTCCACACAAGTCAACAAGCCATGCCTTGCTATATCTAGCCTCCAGCCACACAGCACCTAAACTGAACCTTGTCCATAGCCTGACAGAAACTTTGAGAAACCCAATTCCTTCTGATAAATTATATTTTAATTATCTTTAAATAAATACTTCCAGAAATGTCAACCTGCATCAAATACAAAGAAAATTTATTCCGACATCTGAATAATTAAGTTCTAGCCCTGATGTAGAAGCTGCAGTCCTTGGACTGGAGAGATAGGCCAAGTCGGTGATGTACCAGCTGCACACACATGAGGAGTTGACTTCATAGAAAATTGGGAGTGGTGACACACATGTGGAGGCCCAATGCTGCAAAGTCAGAGATGGGGTATCCCTGGAGCTTGACAACCAGCCAGCCTTGCCTCCTTCGTGAGCTTCAAGCCAGTGAGAGACTCTGTCTCACAGCATCTCTGAGGACAGCCAGGGTTGTCCTATGCCTTCCACAGCACCTGCACACACTTGAAAACACACTTAAATTTTACATGGAAAGTATATTTCTGAACTCTCCACAAATATCATTTCTGTTCAGTGACTGCCTCACAGGGCTTGGGTCAAGGACTGGGCCTAAAACACCTCTAGGCCTTCACTTCAAGCCTCCTTTAACAGTGCCTTTGAGGACTAAAGAATGATAATGAGAGAGCAAGAGTGTGTTTGTGTGTGTGTGTGTGTGTGTGTGTGTGTGTGTGTGTGTGTGTGTATGTATGTGTGTGTGTGTGTGTACACATGTATAGGTATTCATGTGTGTATGCATTTGTCTTAGTTAGGGTTTCTATTGCTATGAAGAGACACCATGACCACAGCAACTCTTATAAAGGAAAACATTTAATTGGGGCTGCCTACAGTTTCAGAACACTAGTCCATTATCATCATAGGGGGAAACATGCTGGCACAAAGGTATACATGGAGTTGTAGAAGGAGCTAAGAGTTCTACACACAGATCCACAGGCAGAAGGGAGAGAGAGGGGGAGAGAGAGAGAGAGAAAGAGAGATTGAGCCTGGCTTGAGCATTTAAAACCCCAAAGCCCACTGCCAGTGACACACTTCCTCCAACATTGCCACACCTACTCCAAGACCATGGCTCTTAATCCCTGTCAAGTAGCACCACTTTCTAATGACTAAGAATCCAAATATAGGAGCCTATGGGGGCCATTCCCATTCAAACCACCACATAAAGCATTTAATTGGGTCTGGCTTATAGCTTCAGATGTTTAATCCATTATCATCACGACAGGGGAGCATGCCGGGAGGCAGGTGCTAGAGTAGTAGCTGATAGCTACATCCTGCATTCATAGGTAGAGAAAGGCAGAGAGAGAGAGAGAGAGAGAGAGAGAGAGAGAGAGAGAGAGAGAGAGAGAGAGAGAGACTGGACTGACTTGGGCTTTTGAAACATCAAAGCCCACCCCAGTTGCACATGAGGCCACACCTTCTAATTCTTGTGCTCCCTTCAAACAGTTCCACTCCCTGGTGGCAAGGCATTCAAATATATGAGTCAATAGGGACCATTCTTATTCAAACTACCAGAGCGCGCGCGCGCGCGCACACACACACACACACACACACACACACACACACACACACACATGTACATGCATGTGTAGGTGTGTGTTAGGAAGATGGCCTGAGGAGATAATCTTAACATTAAATATCAATGCTCTCTCTTGCTTTCATTCAGGAAACAGAGAAAAGAAAGAAGTAAGTATAGATTATAAACCACAAGATCTTCATTGAAACACTGTGTAAAATTTGCACACTTTATTGCATCTATTACCCCTTATTATAGCAATTTTCATTTCCCTAAAGCAATAATTGAGACTGCTAAGCCAATAGTAGGGACCTAAATGTCAGAATCCCCACTCTTAAATGGAGCCACAGCCCTCAGGTTTCTTTTACTTTAAAATCCTTTCTCTTGTTTAAATTCCAGCAATTCAGGAAAAAAAAAAAAACCACACAGCCTATTTCTGCTATCCTCAAAGAATTCCTAGTTTTTCTCCATAAAGATTATATATGTATGTATACTTGCATATATGTACATATACATGTATCTAGCCATCCTTTATCCATATTTATCTATCTGTCTGTCTGTCTGTCCATCATCTATCTATCTTACATCATGTGTTTTTCCATTCTGTTGATTCTACTTCCCTGGAGAATCCTTGTTAGTACACAGTTCCTTTGTTGTCCTTGTGACTGTATGACCACTGTGAGTGACCAACATGTGTGGAGTCCACTCTACTCCAGAGATTTCACTTAGTCAAGCCCTTATAATAACAACATGGCAATAAAGGCATGGCCACAGCATGTCGGATGCCAACCGTAGGACCAGCGGGATCAGATGTGTAGTTCTGGAGTTTGAGCTTTAGCAAGGACCCTTACAGTGCTGAGGGTCACAAAGGACAGCATCACCTGGCATGATGATTAACAAGAAAACCACTGGGGGTCTGTGTATGAGAGGCACACATGTGTGTGCATGGATATATATGCCATCGTCATACAAACTTCAACACTGACTTTATAGGCCAGAGCTTGCTTATGGCTCAAACACAAACTCTCTCTCTATCCTCTCTCTCTCTCTCTCTCTCTCTCTCTCTCTCTCTCTCTCTCTCTCTCTCTCACACACACACACACACACACACATACACACACACACACACACAAACACACACTCACCCCACTGGCTATCAGAGTCCCTTCTAATTTTAGCCATTTGGCACCTGCATCAAAATCACCAAGGGATCACTCAGGGGAATTTGCTCCATTCTACAGGGTCTGTACATGGTCCCTCTTATCCCCGATCTGGGAAGCACTTCCTTGCAAACCATGGATATTAACTGCTGTCATTTCTGTATGTGCTTAGCACTCAAGAGGACCATTATTTGGCTGGATAAATCTCCACTTGTCTAACTTTAACTGCTGTCAAGCTTCCATGTCTGTGTGTTCTGCATCAGAAAATCCAACCAACCTCAGTTCAAAACACTTGAAAGAAAATTCTGGGCGTACAATGTAGTCTTGTCATTTTCTCTGAATGGTGACATACATTTACACTGAGTGTTCTGAGTGTTACATGTCTTGGGATGGCTTAACACACGTGGGGGGACACAAGCAGCTTCAACATAAACACTGAGTCATTTTACACAAGGAACTTGAGCACCCACAGACTTTTGGTGTCCTCCCAGGTCCTGAACTAATCTCCTGCAGATGAGATACGTGTGTATGACCTGCAAGTTTAAAACGTGAGTGACTTGTTTAAAGCTCTGCTGAGGACTGCACCTTAGAACATTTATAGTCGAGATACAGTGTGCTTGGAATGATGCAAAAGTCTCCGTATTCCCCACCGAAGTTCGACCTGAAGAGCCTCCGCACAGAGAAGACATGTCTGCAAGTCTTCAGGAGACTGTTTCTCTGGCGCCTGTGTCCTTCAGGGAAGGGAGGAAGAGGCAGAATTACCTCAGACAGAGCTCCCCTCATCCTCTGGCACTGGCTCCTGGTCAGACAGAGATTTGCTGTCATTGTACACCAGATGGAGGGGGGAGAGAAGGGAAGGGACGGTTTGATTTGTTTAAGCGAATTTCAGAAACATTCATAGCCTAACTACATTCCCTGCCTGTCCAGTGTCAACTTCCTGTGTGTACCAGTCACTCTCTAGCACGTATCTCACAATCTAGACAAGACAAATTGCATTCCCTGTACTTTCCTGGCCTACTGAATCTGATTCACTTATCACCACCTTGGACGGTCTATGAAAAGCCTAATGGGCTCAAGGCCTTAGGTGCTTCTAGAAAAGAACCTTTCATACACAAAATTGAATGGGTCTCTTTAAAAAGCACCAGTACAGGCTGAAAAGATGAGAGTGAGGACCAGAGCTTGGATCCCAGGACCCATGTAAAGCCAAGCACATTTGCACACTCCTATAGTCCCAGGGATGCTCTGGGAGATGGGAGGGCAGAGATGGAAGAATATCCCTTGATCTGGGGGGCAGCCCTCCTGGTGTATGCAGCCACAGACAAGACAGACTCTGTCTCAAAACAGTGGGAAAGGTGGATATGAACACTAGTGATTGTCCTCTGACCTCCAAATGGTGCTCCACGAGCCGTGAACACTGTAGACCCATACACCTGTACTCGCATACGCAGCAGGTTTCAAAATCGTCACTAGTCCTCGATGCTGTTTTTCTATATGTCAGCATTGGTTCCATTCCGCAGACCTTCCATATTCCCAAGGTATCTGTCCCCATTTCAAAATCTTAGCCGCCACCATGGGAACCAAGCCTTTTAGGTACCGGTACCGTTTAATCAGCAGCCAGAACCCAATGGCTATACCAGGTACTATGCAAGGCTGTGTTATGTAGGAACACTGGCCTTTGCAGAAGTGTGGTGATGAGAAGTCATGTCTGAGAAATGGAAAACCTTAGCAAAGAGAGAGAGAGAGAGAGAGAGAGAGAGAGAGAGAGAGAGAGAACCAAGACAACCAACTGACTTCTGCCTTCAGCATAAATATGAAAGTAGCAAGCAGTTAAGGGAGCAGAGTCACCTTAAATGGACCCTTGAAGGTCATTTGAAGGCAGTGCAATGCAGCTGGGAAGGGCTCTCACTGCTCAGCAGCCGCCCCATGCCCTTGAGTAGAAGGCATGGCACTGTCAGGTGAAGGAAAACCAGTACAGACCTCCGTCTGCTAACCGGGGTGAACTTGGTGTCTAAATGCCCCTGGACTGCTTTTAGGGCTCCCACTGCTTTCTTCTTGGCTTGGAGCCTGCAGATAATTTATTTAAAAGACTTAACGGGTCCCTTATGGCTGGAATCCATTTTAATCTCTAAATTGACCACTCTTTTCAATTGAACTTAAAAATGAAGAGTACTGATGTTACAGACGGGAACAGTGAAGTGTCTCCTGATTATAAATGTACCGTGTGATGATAGATGACATTAGCAAAATCCAGAAAAAAAAGGAAACAAAAACCACCAAAATAAAGACTTCTGGCAGTCCCCCTGCCTCCAGAAGAGCCATCTATTGATGTGGTCTATTTTCTTCTGGCCTTTACTGGTTAAATATTAATTTTGATGTCACATGGGTCTATTAATAAAAGTATGGCAAGGACTTTTACACTTAGCAATTCCATATCTCATAGTATAAAATGTAGCAGGACATATCCATCAAAAAATATATTACAGCCAGGCTTCGTGGCATGGGCCTTTAGTCCCAGGTACTGGAAAGGCTAGGACAAGAATTTTCTAGGTTCAAGGACAGTCTTATCAACATAGCAAGACCGTGTCTCAAAATAAAAGATTAAAAAGAGAGTTGAACACTCATCCAAAATACATAAGGCTCTAGGTTCAATCCTGGTACCACAAAAAAATGAAAGAAAAAAGAAAAGAAAAAATATACATCAAAGACAAAACAAATGGTATTTTTCTAACCTTTAATGGGCAAATATGTTGTAGTCTATAGCTTCTAAGTTTAATAATAATAATAATAACAATAACAAGGAGAAGGAGAAGGAGGAGGAGGAGGAGGAGGAGGAGGAGGAGGAGGAGGAGGAGGAGGAGAAGAAGAAGAAGAAGAAGAAGAAGAAGAAGAAGAAGAAGAAGAAGAAGAAGAAGAAGAAGAAATCCTGAAGCCTTAATGTCCACAGCCACAGGACTTGGGATGTACAGGGCTTTCTTCTTTTAAAAACAACAAATGTATCTTTCTATTCACACTGACTACCCATCCCATCCCACCCTACCCCCAGTAAGTTCAGGATTAATGAAAGGCTCTCAGGCCCCTACTATCCCCCCTCCCTGCATCCTGAGCCAGAGGAGGCTGGGGAAGCTTCCCCTGCAGTAGGTCATCCCGATGGTGCTCTTCATAAGTGGCTGGAGCAAGCCCAGGTAAACTCTCATGGGGAACCTTGTCTGAAAACAGCCATGGTCACCTCCTATATCTTTGTCCTCAAGACAACACAAGAGCTAGCGGACAAATTGCCCCCATAGGGTTATCTCATGGGGAGGGGGAGCTATGGCCAGTGTTCAGTTCTTCTCAGGAAATAACCCCCTGAGATGCAGAACCCAGGCAAGATGCTGAAACAGGCTTCTATGGTCACATGAGCGGGAGCAGCTAAGATGGACCCCCTGCCTCCCAAGAACCACTTCCGTATGGATGACTTTGTAACTAACCAGTCAGAGCAAACCTCTGGATCAGCCAATCAGAGCAAGTGTTACTTCCAGTTGCCACCCCGCCCCAAGAGAAGAATTCACTTTTTGAACAAAAGGTTCAGTATTATTACTTAAGAATCCCTTACAATGGCCATTGATGCCATAAAGAAAGAAAAAGAAACTTTCTTTCCCGGAAGGTAGAAAACACTGGATGCCTGAAGAAAGAAAAAGCACTGGGTGCGGTGATCTTGAAGGGTGAAAGTTTTAAATGACTCCATCAAGAGCTCTGTTACTGCCATCTGACTCCTAATTTGAAATGCAACTTGCACAGAATTTCCAAGCAAAGTCTCCTGCAAAGACAAAAGCATCCTTCGTCCTTCGCCCACAGATCTAAGCTTTTCTGCAAAACCCAAGTTGCTCCAGCGGCTTAAACCAGACCGTACACAATTAATGACCAGAAACTCCAATTTCATGTTAATTGGTTTTAATTACATTTTCTTCTATGCTTATCTACAGGGGCTGCTCGCCGGAGAACCTGCAATTTAATATTTGAATTCTCTGCATCATATTCATCCTCTTTGAAGTCGAGTAATAAGACAAATCCTCACACAGTACCTGAACAGTCCACCAGGCAGAGAGAGGGAGGCCGGTAGGAAGAGAGAAGAGGGGGATAGTAGGGGCCTGAGAGCCTTTCATTAATCCTGAACTTACTGGGGGTAGGGTGGGATGGGATGGGTAGTCAGTGTGAATAGAAAGACACATTTGTTGTTTTTAAAAGAAGAAAGCCCTGTACATCCCAAGTCCTGTGGCTGTGGACATTAAGGCTTCAGGATTTCTTCTTCTTCTTCTTCTTCTTCTTCTTCTTCTTATTATTATTATTATTATTATTATTATTATTATTATTAAACTTAGAAGCTACAACATGTTTGCCCATGAAAGGTTAGAAAAATACCCAAAGACACACCTTCTGAAGATGGGGCCCAAGAGCCCTGAGATTTGTTTCTGATTGAGATTTGTTTCTGATTACCAGGGCCTGGGTCAAATTTCTCAGTGCAACAAAAACAGAAAGCATTGGCCCCAACTTCGAGAGGTGACCACCGCAATATGATTGGGACATCTAAAAGCAGTAAATGAAGCTGCCTCCCTATTCTAGCAAACTCTAAATGCCCTGCCTTTAACAGAAATAAATACAACCCCTGTTCCCAGTGGTCCGGGCAGCAGAGAAGTACTTGGCAAAAACCTAGGATGAGAGATAGGAGTCTTTGTTGGGTCACAGTCAAGGGCACAAGAGTCAGGAAACAGATTCTTGTCCTCCTGTCCCTAGACATTCCACACGAGACCATACAATGGCTACTTAAGAGCATCTGTTTGATTGGATTAATAGTGAGAAGACTTGCTAAAACAGACAAAAGACACTAGCTCACCTGCTCCAACATCCTAGCATAGTGTCTATTTTTTATTATTATTATTCTTTTTGGTTTTTCGAGACAGGGATTCTCTGTGTAGCTATGGAGCCTATCCTGGCACTCGGTCTGTAGACCAGCCTGGCCTTGAACTCACAGAGATCCGCCTGCTTCTGCCTTCCGAGTGCTGGGATTAAAGGAATGCGCCACCAACACCCAGCCATAGCATAGTCTCTATTACACTTTTTTTTTATTACACTTCTTTTTTTTCCCATAAACTTCACTAGTTTTGAATTTTTCACTTGTATCCATTTTGAGACAGGGCCATGAAAAGCAACATCCATTTTAAGTCTCCCCTGTAATCGAGAATGTTAACAGCCAATTTTCTCAAATGCTGACACCACTCAGCCTGACTTCGGGACAAAAACACTCATCTTTGCTTCTAATCAAAGCCCTCACTCACAGTTTATATACATCCATTTTGTTTTATTGTATTTTCGAGAGTTCCATCAAGTCGGTCTCACCAGTTCTATGAGTTTTCCCTTGAGCACACAAGTAATGATTCTTAGAAGGCAACAGCTGTGGGCCCACGGAGCTGGTGTATTTCTGTGGAAGCTGCAGTTGTTCGGAAGGTCAGCCATCAAATGGGGCTCATTTTTCACTTGAGACAAAGGCGGTGCGAAGGTCTTTTCAATTTGTATGAAATCGGGCTGCTTTTGTAGGGGCAAAAACACACGCAGAAGCCCAGTCTTCTAAAAAAGAAATGTTGTATAAGATTTATGAGTTTTAAGATCCATGAACCATTGGTCAAGAGATTAAGGTTTTAATGAGAGTTTGTAAAACAAATAGTAAGTAGAAGTTATGGCTACTTTTTAGGGCCAAAAGGATTCCTGTTATTCTTGTGACATGAGAACTGCTAGAATTAATATTAGGCCTGGAAAGTTAAAGACGGAAGTAACAGAGAGCATAGGAGCCCAGATGTTGACTAGCTGGTAAAATGTCGGCCACACAAGAATGACCCGCATAAAGAACTGAACACTGGGTGTCAGTCTGTAATCCTGCTACTGCGGGGGTGAGGGGGGTGCAGAGACAGAAGGATTTCTGGGGTTTCCTGGCCAGCCAGCCTACCCAATCAGCGAGCTCCAAGCTCAGTGAAAGATGCTGTCTCAAAAAAAAATAAAAAATAAAAATAAGTGAAGTCAAGGAAATCACCTGACATTAACTCTGACCTCCACACACATGCACAACCATGTGTACCCACACACATATGTAGACACACACAGACATGTATACACACACAAAAGAAGTAATAATTGTGGATTTATAATCTTGCTTGTAGTCATTTTATATTTCCAATGATGTGTCTTGAGGCTTGAGTTTGAAGGCACAAACATTAATTATTTTTAAGTCCTTTTGACTAAGCTCTCCCCTTTGTTAACATCCCTTGCTTGGCTCGAGATGTTTGGTTTTGGTTGGGTTGGCCTGAAGTCCTAATTCTGCAGCTCAGGGATCAAACTCAGGGCCATGTGCACACAAGGTAAATACTGCTCTCTGCCTCTCAGTGGAGGTGATGGCCTGTTAACATTTAATTACCCAGAGAATGGCGGAGATCTCTGGGGTTCTACTGGTCATTGTCCACTTATCTCCTATTGTTCCGTTCTCCTCTTTCCCTTGGTTTTTTTTTTTTTTTTTTAATCCTTTTTCTTAGGACTATTTTATCTCTTTTGTTGTTCTTCAACTGAAAGTATTTATTATTTTATTCCAAGATTTTCTATAGGGTTTATACTGTTATCTTATTTTTCAACCATATACATGCAAGTGATACATTACTTCACAAAGCATTTAAACAAACCTCACAAATAACGTCTAGTGCTCCCTTCCTGACTTTATGCCAGTTTTTAAGAATATGCTTTTATTTTTCATGTTGTAGATTCTGTTACACCATCATTGAAAACTTTCACATAAAACTCTTGTGTGCTCAGTTGCGCTGCCTCCTGCATTTCTGCATTTCTCGTTCCTTCATGTAAGCCCAGATTCCTCTCGCTATCATCCATTATCCTCCAAGACAGGTTCATCTCACATTTCTTGTGGGTCTCCTGAAGGAGAGTTAATCTAAGTTTTATATCTTCAATTCACCTTCTTATATTTGTTTTAAGCTCATTTTTGTTTGTTTACTTGTGACTAGGTCTCTTTGTAGCCCAGGCTAACCTTGGCATTCACAACCTACAAGTTGTGCCTCTGTGAGTCCTGAGAAATCCCAGGTAGTGTGTTTTATAACATAGTCTTGCCATCTCGTCCATCAAAGCAATAGGTATTTTCTGCTGGGTAGAATGCCTATTGTGATCTAGGCTCCTCGAGTTGAAGGATCGGTGAGAAGAGGTGAGGGATTATAATAAATAATCATTTGCATAATGAACAAACAGAATGCATACCATTACCCAATACAGCTATACCAAGTACAGCAGACCTTACTGTTCAGTTCATTAAATAGCTATACGAGAGTCTAAAAAAAAAGTCTATTAACCTTCCTAGTGCTAATGGAAATCTGGAGAAGTAATTATTTTTGTGTTTAATGAGCAACAACATAAAAATCAGCCAAGCCCCTCTTTGGGTCTAAACATTATCCCATGGTTGGTATAAAGTAAGAATGACCAACTCCTACAGATGAGGTATAAAGAGACAACAGAGAGACAAGAACCCCAAGGAAGTGGGTATTGGTAGAAAGCCATGGGCACAGGCTTCTGGGAAGCCAAAGCTTGGACACAAGCATCCAGACAGCAGAAACACACTTCATTTTGCATGGCTTCTTTGCTCCTCAAAAGTCAGGGGCCATATTACATTGCTCTCACTCAAGCTAATCTTACTCCCCAGGAATCTTGCTCTTTACCAAGAGCCCTTGCCAGAAGCCCTTTTAGGAAACAAAGAACAGCGTGAATAACTGTTCTCTGGTTAAGTTGTGTTCATAAGTTTAAACTTTCAAATATTGTTTTCTTACAGCGGGGCACACCCCCAGTGCAATGGCAGCTGAACAGTGTGGATTATTTACTGGGTGACTGTGTGAAAGGATGGGTCAGCATGGATGAAGGTGCAACTCTGCTTCAGGCATTCTGAGGACTGACTTCGCTGGGTCTGAGAAGTGCTAGGAATGATTAAGTGCTCTGATGATTAAGTTAATGGAAACCAAGAACCTTGAGAAAACATTAGGATGTAAGCTTATTTACCGCAGAGCAGGGGAAGTGGGTTATAAGCTCGCTCATCACTATCTTCAAAAACACACCATTCAAAGGAAAGACTTGTTAAAATGTGGAATGAAAGCTTATCTGCTCTGTGAGATCAAACAGGACTGTGGGCAAAGAATATGAGGGAGACTGCAAGAAAGCCACTGAGCCACCTGGGGTGAGGGGAGGCATTGTCTACTGAGAATGTCCTTGTGGCTAACCATGAACTAGTACAGCAGGCAAAACATTAATCTAACCATAAATTAGAATGACATACAGCATGGTACCGTGTGTATGGTGTAAAATTTAGGAGAAAATGTGAATCCACCTAAATCAAATGTGTTGGCTGTAAAGTCAGCTCTGGGAAGCGGAGACAGGAGGATCCCTGTGCATTTGAGGCCAACACCGGCCTACCAAGTGAGTCCACGGGCAGTCTTGTCTACACAATGGGGTCCTCTCCCAAACACAGCTACAAAACAAGTTTAAATGAGAACTCCAAGGAAGCCATGGGCAGGATAATTAGTGAGAAAGGAGAAAGGCAGCACTTGATCCTTCCCGAGTCACCTCCTGCTTGACATTCAGTGCCATTGCCACCACTGTTAGCCCTTGGAGTCCCTGTGTTGTTAGCCCAAAGTAGCACTAGTGTGTACTTTCATTTGTTGATACATTGTAGAGCAGCTAAGCATCTCTTATGTACCAAAATGCAGTGGGGGTGACTGGGAATGCAATCAAGCCACCCACTCAGCACCCCTCTCCTCTTTTTCTTCTTCTGTTTAACAGAATTTGGGGGGGAGGTCATGTGTGGCAGCAGAAGGTGCCACAGAGACAGATGTAGCTTGGGATGAAGCAAGGCTTCTTGGTGGAGACTGGGCACAGAGGCTGCTGGGTAAGAAGTGTGCTGCGAGGCCCCAGAGCCAGTGGAGAGAATGGCTGCAACTGAAGCATTGCAGAGAAGTACTGCAGGGGGACCGCAGTACGTGCAGGATGACGCTACAGATCACACTAATGAGTTTGACATTTGTCCTAAGCAAGTGCTTGGAGGGTTTGTAGCTGGAGAGTGAGATGGTGAGCTGCCTTTTAGAAAGGTGAGCCCAGATGCTCGTGAGAACAGATCACCAGAGGAGGCTGGATGGGAAGTGTCCAATGACGAGGCATCAAGGACTTTCTCTGTGGAACTGTAGAGACACAAGCCAAATGAAGAATACCCAAAGGGACAGAAACTCCTGTCGGGGGCGTGATGGGGAATGTACTGTGTATGTTTATCTTATTGATTGTTAAATAAAATACTGTTTGGCCAATGAGACAGCAAGTTAGACGGGACTAGGAGTCAAAGAGGATTCTGGGAAATGTAGTAGAGAAGTGGTGATCCAGGCAGGAAGTGACATAGCAAGGAGACTCATATTTAAGTGAAGGAGAAACAAGAAGGTTCCCTTTTCCCCTCCCGTTCTTCCTCCAGCAGCACAATGTGATCCACCGGCAAGGAGGGACGCCAATAAGGCGTCCAATAAGATAAGTCTTATAAAATATATAGATTTATCACGATTAAGACTGAGCTAGCAGATGAGAAGTCCTAGTTATTGGCCAAGCAGCTTTGTACCTAATATGTCTCTGTATTATTGTGACAATCCACACGGTGGGCAGAACTCAGGCGGCTGGCAGAGAATGCCCATGTGGTGGTAGGGCTTGGGCGGCTTTTGGCAGAAAGATTTATCGTAACAGGGGTGCCTTGCAATGTCATATCCATGAAGCAGGAAAGAAAGTGGAGAAGGTGTTAAGGTGGTCATGACAGCCTGTGTGTGGGTGGGAGATGAGGACAACAGGGACACCCACTTTGTGGTCCTGGGCTGCAGTGGTGGGTTGATTAGGGAGTCAGTGTGAGTGAATGGAGCCATGTGGACTTGGCTAAAGAAACTGGCCCCTTGTTCTACCACAGAGACAAACTCTACACCCATTCCCAGGGTGACAGGAGTGGAGCATCTACCTTCCTATGCCATGCCAACAGGAAGAAGAAAACAGGGACCCAGGAGCATGCACGGTCATAATACAAAGGCCATGAACACCAAGAGTGGATTCAGAGGAAGACTGAGCCTTCCTCCATCAAAGTTGAAACAGTCTTATTGGTAGCCATGACAATATTTCCACAGAATACCTCAGAGCCCCAGGTTAGCACACACCTATTAAGTGCCAAGTGGGTGAGACAAAAATAAACATAACATGGAATGTGTCTTTCAGACAGGAAAGAGAACAGTCAAATGGCATGACCCGGCGGCAATGTTTAGAGAAAAAAGTTCTCAAGCAAAACCTGCAGACAGAGCTGAGCAGGGAAAGCAGAGACCAAGCAGGTAAGCAGGAGTGGAGGGGAATGAGCTGTATCACTTCGCCAGGAGATAGAGCATGAACTAGCTTTCTGGGCTGGGAGGTAATAAGGGAGAAAATAGCAGGGGACTGGGGGTGCAATACCTGGCTCTTTAGAACTCTAGCCTGGTGTGAATGAAGAACTGGAGGTCTTTCAAAACAGAAACAATATATTCAGTTGTACATTTCTCAGAAATCAGCGGAATTCTGCCTTTGGATGGGGAAACATAAAGAAATTTATGGCAGACTGAAAATACAGCAAAGGCCCTCTTAACATTGAGAATGATCAAGAGATGCTACAACGGAACTATTCTTAGAAATTCACTTTGTAAGAATACTCAGTAGATGCATCTGCTAAATGTGCATCACTATAACTAAATACCTCAGGCTGCACACTTATGAAGAAAAGAGGTTTATTAAGCCAACAGTTTTGGAAGCTGATGAGGGCCATTTCACTTCATGGCCTTATAGTGAAGGGTAGTCTTCTAAGTAGCAAAGAAAAAGAGTGTGAGATCACCAGATGGGAAGCCAGGAAGGGGCAGAGATCCCAAGAGAACACAATGATCTCTTCATGAAGCACAATCTATGACAAGAAAACAAATAATATATGCACATTCTCTAAACATCTGAAAGTTCCAAAGCAGGGTGGATGGAAAATTAGCCTTCTGAGTCTGGGGTGGGACTCCATTGGTAGAGTGCTTGCCTAGCACACAGGAAGCCCTCTTTGATCCCCAGTGCCACAAAAACAAGGCCTGAAGGTGTATGCCTGTAATCTTAGCACTTGGGGAGTAGAAGTGACAGGATCAGAAGCTCAAAGTCATTCTCGTCTAAATAGTAAATATGAAGTCAGTCTGGGCTACAAGAAACTCAGAAATAAACAAGTTAAGAAGTTGGACAGGGAGAGAGGGAGGAAGGAGGAATGGAAGGAAGGAAGGAAGGGAGGAAGGGAAGGAGGGAGGGAGGGAGGGAGGGAGGGAGGGAGGGAGGGAGGGAGAAAGAGAAACAGAGAGAAGGAGAGAGGGGAGGGAAGGGTCTTACTTAATCCTTGTACTCCTAAGTCCATGTTGCTTCCAGTCTTTTATGAATCATCCCTGGTTGCTCCGATCTTAATGAATAGTTTCTTACACAGATGGTAATAAGGTAAACATTCTGCCTTGTTGCCATTTTTATACAATATTTCTTGAGGAGTGCTTCCCATCAGTGTGTCCTTCGTCTTAACAGATGCTTTATCCCCTTCCATGACTCATCAGACTTTATTGATCTGGTTCCCAGCTTTCCCACCGTGGACCTGGAGTCTGATGGCACATCGCTGCCAGGAAAAGTGCTAAGGTAAACTCATGGCTTGATTTGTTCCATTGCCACAATGCGTGGGAAGTGGGCCGTTGGAAGTCAGAGTGTTGAGCTATTACTTCACAGGAGAGTGTGCATTGCCTTTTTTTCACAGAATTTTCCCCACGTATTCTTCATAAAAGTTGTAAAGATATAACCTCCCCAAAGCAGTCAGTACCTATCTCTCCCTGTCACTATAAAAAATCTCATGAGACAACTTTTTGGTTATCGTCAAATTTCAGTAGAAAACATTATGCCATCTCAAATCTAACATGAATACTCCTCTTAGGAGTAAGGTCAAGTTTCTTTTCCCCCATAGTGTCTGACTGCTGCATTCACCCAACAGACAGCATCTCAGGATCCTTTGCCAATGGTGACTTAATTACTTGTCCATTGTTGTGACAAAAACAAAACTACCTGAAGAAACTTCAGGAAGGAAATGTTTGTTCTGTCTCATAATTCAAGGGTACAGTCCACCATGGCAGAAAGCTCAGATACAGAGCTTGAAGCAGAAGGGAGAAGGGTCACATGACAGCCACATTCAGAAAGCAGAGTAAGGAATGCTTTTGATCAGCTCGATCACTTTCCTTTGTTTGTTTGTTTGTTTGTTTGTTTTTCAGGACAGGGTTTCTCTGTGACTTTGGAGGCTGTCCTGGAACTAGCTCTTGTAGACCAGGCTGGTCTTAAACTCACAGAGATGTGCCTGCCTCTGCCTCCAGAGTGCAGGGATTAAAGGTGTGCACCACCAACACCCCTCCACTTTCCCTTTTTATGCAGTCCAGGATACCAACTGAGGGAATGGAGCCAACCACAGTGGTTGTGTCTTCCCACTATAATGAATATAGCCTAGATGACCCCTCCTAAGTGTGGCTGGAGGCTTGTTTCTTAGGCAATTCTGGATTCTGTCATGTCGACAATTCATACTAAGCATTACAATAACATTTATCAATACATGGGAGCTCTTTGTGTATTAAGAGCTAAGTTCTTTGCACAGTGAGCTCCCATGCCACATGTACACATAGATACATAGATACACATTTACATATAATTTATATAACATATATGTGGTCATCCTGGGGATCAAACTCAGGGCTTCACACTTGCTGAGCAAACATGGAAATTTCAAATCATCTTTTCTGTTTATTTTGGAATCTTTAATGAAGTCTCATGAAATGTGTAAGTTGATTAAAGAACTGAAATGAAAATATTGAGGGTTTCATTTGTACAAAACTTCCTTTCTGCCTTTTGGCTAGACTTGGTTCTTGATGCCACACATGAGCATCTCTTGTGAGAACTGTGTGTTCAACCTTCTCAGCTGCCGTCAACAGTGAGGCTTCTTCCGCCTGCCCACATTGTTGACTGGTTCTGTTTATGAGCACCATTTTTATCTGTGCCTGTTAACTTTGTACCCAATGATTTATCTCCAGTTTTTCTGTTGGCTCTCTGACCAACTGTATCAGTTCTAAAACAGTATCTCCACTTCCTCCTCCCTGCTCCCCATCTCCCTCCCCCTCCCTCGCCCTCATCCCTCTCTCCTTCCTCCTTTTCCTCCATTTCTCCTTGCTCAATAATTTTGTTTAGCACCTCTGAGATACTGCAAAGTCTCAGTGGTAATAGGATGATGTGCTCTTTTATTGTACATGAAACATTCCTGGCAGCCACTTGCTGCCTTTGGGATAGTAGCATTAGACAGAATTCGTATTAACCCTTGATTCTTCCTTTAGTTAATAAAAAATACTGGATATAAGCAAATGCCATTTTCCTTATAATTCATTGGAATTATAAACCACCTCGGTCTTCCTAATGTTCTTGTGGGGGCAGTTGGGATTTGTTTGTTTGGTTGGTTTTGGGTTTGGTTTGAGACAAAGTCTCTTCATTTAGCCCTGGCTGGCCTGGAACTCCCTATGAAGACAAAACTGGTCTTGAACCCACAGAGATCTGTTAGTCTTTGCCTCTTGGGTGCTGAAATTAAAAGCCTACATCTCCTTTCCCAGCTAGTCCTAATGTTTAAACTATCCTTGGATTTCTAAAGTTAGTTCCATGTAACTTATTTCAGGTTTTTTGTTTTGTTTTGCCTTTGTGGCTTTTTTTTTTAAGCTGCTGATTTTGTTTTTTGCTACTATGTATATAAGATTGTTGAGGTGATGTTTTCCACCTGTGTACTGTCTGGTTAGCAAAAATGATACTGAACTCATGAAATCTAGAAACTGCCCTTTTCCTTTCTGCCATTCAGACAGGTCAGTAAGGTTGAAACTATGTGTCCCTTAAGTGTTTGTAGGGTTTCTTTGTTGGACCTGAAGCTTTTTCCAAAGGGTAGCTCTTGACACCTTTCTGTGTCTCACCCCAAATCTGATCTCATTATTTGGGGACCAGTTTTGGTAAATCCCTGTTCTAGCATCTCAATTACTTACACAGAATGAAGAGCAGCTGGCAGAAACGGCTGCACACCTGTAGTCATCATCGCCTTACACACCCATGCTGCCCACTGACTTACATGCTCCCAGCCGCTCATCAGTGCTCTCACTTCTTAATTCCCAAGATCTTCTCCTTCATCTCCCCCTTCCTCATTCTGTCATCCTTCTGCACCTTGAGTCACAGTCACTGTCCCTTTTTTTCCTCTACTCCTCCCAGTGAGCACACCCACATCTGTGACAATTTACCAAGTCTAGAATTCCCATTATCCTCCTTATTCTCAAGGGACTCTGTCCATTTTTCTGTTTGCTCATTAGTGGCTCAAAGAGACTAATTTGTTACTAACGTGATATTTTTATCACCATTTTATTCTTTAATATTTATTATTATTCTTTATTCTTTATTATTTAACAGAGGTATATATTGTTTGTAACTCTTACTTCAGTTCATTTTAATCAAAAATAACTGCTTTCCTGAATTAGTGTGATTTTCTTTGTTGTGTTTTTTTGTGGATATTTTAGTGACATCTGAAGATGCATAGAAAAATAGACAGAGAGATAGATAATAGGGAGATAGATAATTCATGGTGACAGAGAGATAGATATCATCTTCTTAAGGTACAGTATCAATTTATCTTAATCTGATATTCCCTATGAGATATGCTAATTTGTCTGATGGGTCTGTGCTGCCTTAAGACATTGAATTCTCCCTCTGCCTGCAGTCGTTTGCCCCGGCCACACTCCGTGCTGGGTTTGCACGTGTCCTCCCTGCTCCCTGCCTTTGCTCCTCTGAGTGCTCAGTCCCTGTGCAGATTCTCTTCGCTATAGAAATGCTCATCTTCACCTAGCTTAGTGATGTTGCCCCAACTGATGGCATAAAATCATGGCCTCTGGACCAATTTTCCTTTGAATTTATTTACCCTCTTATTTCAAACACTTCAATTTTCTTCATTTTAGCTCTATCTCTCAAATACGTTCTCTTTTACTCACACTGAATGTTGCCTGGGATGGGTCAGAGACCAAGCTGAAGCCCTCAAAGAATTACATCCTGTTTTAAAGTCTGTGTGTGTGTGTGTGTGTGTGTGTGTGCATTTGTGTATGCATGTGGGTGTGCATGAATGCCTATATGTCTTTGCGTGCATGTGTGTGTGTGCATGAGTTTGTGTGTTTGTGCATGTGCATATGTTTATGTATGTATCTATGGGTTCATGTGTGCTGGTGCGTGTGTACAAAGGTGCTCGTGTAGTACATGTGCATGTGTGTATGGAGGTGTGTATGAACATATGTGTAAATGTTTGTGGGCATGTGTGTATGTGCATGTGTTCATTTACATGCACAGGTGTGTGTATGTGCATGTATGTATATGTGTATATGCATGTATTTGTGTATATGTGTACTTGCATGTACCCTTACCTGATTCTTCATATTCCTTACCCAGTTCCTCAAAGCAGAGACAATGCCTTCTTTACTCATCTGATTTCACAAAGTCACCTTCACATCGGATGCATCTCTTTTAAGAAACAGCTGTCTGTGTGCTTGCACACGCCTGCGAACCCAGCTACTGAAGAGACTGAAACAACAAGAACACTTGAGCCTGCAAGCTGGGGACCAGCCTAGGCAGCTAACAAGGCCCTGTGTCAACCCTTCAAAAACATGTTTCTGATTTAGGTCATCACTCCTTCCTTTGACAAAACACATGGTTCAGTGAGAAATGCTCTCTCAAAATAATAATGAGGTGGTGAAGAAGTGACTGAGGAAAACAACCAATGAATAACTCCAACCTCCTCACACACACACACACACACACACACACACACACACACACACACACACACACACATTCACACACATATCGCACACACACACACACACACACACACACACACACACACACACCACAGAGAGGGGAGACACAGAGAGAAAGGGAGACAGAGAGACTCTGGGATTGGCATCCTACGTCATCCGTTATGGAAGTCAACAGCTGAATGTCCACATTCAATCAAAATTCTGTCCAGGAGCCAACAATTTACTCTGGTTGGAAATCTAAGCCATGGCAACAGCTGTTTTGCCCTTCGTCCTAGTGTGGAGTCTTTCTCACAAATGGCCTCACAGCTGGGGGTGTAGAACAGTCTATTCTTTCAAAGCAGTTGTTCCCCCACCCCAAAGTATTTATTCTGTCTTCCCAGCATTTTCCAGAGCACAGGACCAGGATGGCTGGAGTCACTGTGCTGTTAGAGGCTCCAGGCAGCTGTCAGCCTAGGACCCTCGTGAGTCTGAGGCCAGGCCCACAGCGTATCAGCTTCCTTGCAGCTGTTCTTATCAGAACCCCATAGGCCCTCAGTGTAAATCCCAAATGTGTGCAAAAAAAAAAAAAAAAAAAAAAAAAAAAAAAAAAAAAAAAAAAAAAAAACCTTCTATGAGATAGAGATCCACACTAGGCTGTCTGCCTCCCTGTAGCTCTGAGAACAGGGGAATGAGTGGCTGTAAAACTGATTCCTCACTGAAACAGAAGGTTTAAACTCAAGAGAAAATCACTATGCTTTCTCAGACCGGTGCTTCTTTGAGGTTCTAAAAGAGTTCAGCAAGCATCAGGCATTGTCCTACCTCACTATCCACACAGAAGCTGCGCCCACTGTAAATGGCAAATATTCCTCTTTAAAAAGCAAAAAAACAGGGTGGCCGATTCTGTGGATAGGAAAAAACCATGCAAAGGGTGTTACGGAAGTAATGTGATCATCGGCTATTTCACACCAAGAGAGAGAAGTTCTTGATTGGGTGAGGCCTGGTTATTATGGGTGACCTTCTCTGATGGGAACCATCTGATGGTTGCTAAAAGGATGGCATCTCTCCAGAAGAGTATGCCTGCCCAGCAAAATGAAACTCCTTGAGGAAACCTCTAGACTTGTGACACTGACTCAAGTTCAATTTCACAAGAACCATGTGGTAATGTAAATTGTCATTTCTCTAGAGGAATTCTCTTTGTTTGTTTTTCAGAGACTTAAAAGGTATTATTTTTTCAGTTATTGTCACTGGATCTCTAAAAGTCTCTAATGGTTACACCCATACCAATGGGACCCCATCTCCAGTGTCCCCCTGTTTAAAGATAAAGGTTCCGCCAGCATTGAAGAGTCACGGATTTACCCCCGAGTCCTGGAAAGCAGAAGAGAGCTAATCATACCTGTATAAAAAGAAGAGACAGGAGGTTCTGGAGGCTGGGAGAGCTTCTGAAGCAATTGGTGGTGACCACAGAAGGACTCATACTGGAGTTGAGTCAACAGAGGACGAGTAATCCTCACAGGCCAGGATTCTCTTCTCAATTCAACTGAACTAGAAACACTGTTCCCACTGCCTGCTCTAGCTCAAAACCCAGGCTGTGGACATGAGACACAGAGAATAGAGAAAGGGTACTATCCCTTGGGCTCTCTGCTCACTTCTTCACCACAGGTCTACAAGGGCCACACTTGTGCCTCCATTCAACAAATGACAAACTGAATGGAGCACCTGGCCCAAGTTCATCTTCAGGAGGTGACAGCAGAGCTGAGTGGAAGGCTGGTGGCTGACCAAGTCTGTGCTTCTTTCATTGACCACCCTGCCTCACCTAGACCTGAAGCTGTAATAATGCTGATGTCAGCAAGTGCTCCAATGAGAACTTGTAGAGGCGGGTAGACCAGTGAGCAGAAGAAGGCAAAGCAGGAACCCCATCCGGATCCACATATCTCGCCTTCAACAGTTAATCAGCTTCCCTGAGAGGATACTCTGCTTTTCCTCACGGTGGCGATTACACCACCCAGTTCCTGAGTTGTTGTGAGCAGTGGAGGAATGAACTTGGTGCCCCCTACACTAAATGACCAGCCTCTTTTCTCCTCCGTACTATAACCTTCCAAGTCTAAATGCTTCTTTATTTTGAGCAGGTCGCTGACTCAGGGTTGTAAAAACAACAGTCATTGCATTCCTGTCCAGACAAAATAACCAAAGCCAGTATTGTTTTTCCAGGAGAGATTATAGCTAGATGATGATGGATGATAAATTGATATACTGGACACAGAAAGATTCAAAGATAAGAATGCCATATCATAGCCAGGTGTTGGTGGCACACGCCTTTAATCCCAGCACTTGGGAGGCAGAGGCAGGCGGATCTCTGTGAGTTCGAGGCCAGCCTGGTCTACAAGAGTTAGTTCCAGGACAGCTTCCAAAAGCCACAGAGAAACCCTGTCTCAAAAAACCAAAAAAAAAAAAAAAAAAAAGCTATATCATTAATAGATGATTGATAGGTAAATTGATCATAGAAAGATAAGTAGATAAATAGATGATAGACAGGTAGGCTATAGGTAGGTAGACTGATAGATGAATGATAGATAATAGAGGCTAGATGATGATAAATAGACAGACAGATGATAGAGTAGACTTGAACAAATAACAATTAAATGTAGACTTAGTACACTCACTCATTAAACGCCAGCTTTTCTAGACCTAGTGGTATCTGGATATTTGTGTCTTGTCTGCCCTATGCCACCTGACCCAATTTCACCAAAAGCTAAGCCTGTGGGAAATCACAGAGCTCACTGGGACAAAGGGCATCTCAAGTATTTCCTGAGCAATGTTGCTTCTGGGTTGCTCTACACCATGCCATATTATAGTTCATTCTCTATTGCTCACTGGCACTCTCTCTCCCTCCCTCCCTCTCTCTGTTAATTTTCCAACCCCCATGCTTCAGTTCGTACTTATTCCAAATTCCTCTTTCTATACAAAATTATCTTAGTTTTCTCTATAATTTTCTTTTCTGTCGGCCCCATTCAGCAACCTATCACCCCTTAAAAGCTGGACGCCAGCCACCATCCTCTGAGTTGGCATCCACTTTACAATGGGGGAGTCTTGCCCAATCTGACAGATAATGCAATTCCAAAAGGCATCTCAGACAGCAGGGTTCCTGGCACTCCCTTCACACACAATCTGCTCAACCCCTTTGCCCAGCACTTATCTCTGACCTGGCCGCTCATGGCTTCACTATCACTCTCCAAATCTTGGATTCCCACAGTTTTTAGACGTTCACAGGCATGTCCAGTCTGAGGCCTATACACATCCCAATAGTTGCAAATGTGACCACTAATACATTGTAATCTCTCAAATGGTTGGATGCCTCCGCAAGGAACTCCAGGAGTTCATTTCACAGGAGAATGTGAGGTACCTCACCATGTTTCATGAATTCCTCTTGATATTTAAAGATGTTCCCATTTGATCTGTTTCTCATTAACTATGTATTGTCTCTCTTAGTGCTCCTGCTTGCCATGGACCAGGTTTACCTTGATATCTACTTTAATTTCCATCCTGTCCCTTATACACAACTGCAGCACTTGGTTCCAGGGACAGCTGAGCTTTAACTAGTGGCATGATGTAAATAACTCCTCACCCTAATAACTTAGTAAACAAAGGCAATTTTAAAAGTGGGTATCATAAAAGCATCTAAAAATCGGATGTAAATCTAGGATACTTTGCCCAGTATACTTATGGTGTACATTTCAGAATGAGGGAGATAGGCAGTGCTCCTACTTCTTAACACGAAAGTTGGTAAAAAAAAAAAAAAAAAAAAAAAAGTTTTCTCCCATGTTACTTACAGAGCTCCGGTGCTTCCATCTAAAAGGCCCAGACAACAGAGACCATTGCACTTAGAGCCACCTAGTCCCCGTTATAACTACTTAACTACTACCAGGGCACGGCTACTATCACAGATGTGGCCAGATGTAGCCTACACTGCAGCCCCTGCTCTGAATTAACATGATGTGGTCAGGGGAGCTACCACTCAGGCAGAGAGCCACAGCTACACAAAACTGCCCCACAGGCCCTGAAACACAGTAACCTCACATTCAGATGGAGCTCCATCCTGAAGGATAGCAACTGTTGAAGTTGTCAGAGATGAAATTTTAAAAGAATTACAGGACTGGATTTTCTAGCCCAATGGTAGAGACTTATCTGCCATATATGAGGTTCTGAGTTTGATTTCCAGCATGGGAAGGAGGGACAGTGGAAGGGAGAGAAGTAAGGAAGGAAAGAGGAGAGAAGGAGAGAAGGAGAGAAGGAGAGGGAGAGGAAAATATATTCAATAAAGTGAGATCACAGAGCAGACACAAGACCTTGGATGGAGAGCTCACTAGGGTATGACTGATAGCCTCATGAAAGGGTGGGGGTTATTTATAGAGAGATGGAGACATAGAGTTAAAGAGCCTAGTAGCTGAGGATGGAACCTGAGGCTTAGGTCCTGGAGACACTGAGTCCCCCACTGTGCTGGGTCTCGTGGTACCCCACAGCTTTGGAATCCCCTCTCTGCCTCCTGTGCATCCATCCCTCTGTGCATCCTCACCAAAGCCTCCAAGCTCCTCAGCACTCTAGCCGAGTTTTGCCCTTTGCATGCACATTTACTCTCTCTCTCTCTCTCTCTCTCTCTCTCTCTCTCTCTCTCTCTCTCTCTCTCCAACATCCCTGCAACATAATGCCCTACATAATACTGTTTTCATTCCTCAGGCAAGGGACCTGAGAATCAAGGAGTCAATAATTTGTGGCAGTCGCATGACTAGAAACTTACAAAACACACATGTTGGATCCAGGCCACAACCCTGTCACGCAAAGCCCCATCCCCTAGCTAGCAAAACCAGTGTCTCTCCTTCATTTGCAATGTGAACACCGAGGAGCAGAGATGCTCATGACCAAACCCTTGTCATCATGAGCAGCTTGACTCGTACCACAAATGGCTGATGACTGGAAAGAAAGCAAGCCAGCAACCTTACCCTTGCCAGTTCCCTGCAGCAGGGCTGAAGGGTTAACAGGCCCATCCACTGTGGCCAGAGATGCAACACTTAGTGAACAGTTGGGCAACCCCTGCCCTGAACCTTCAATGCATGGCCATATCATTGTCGTTCCAGGCTTTTACATTCAGTTTTGTGAACTTTTAAAAAAAATACTGTTTTACTTTTTTTGCAAGGAGACTGTAGAAGAAACTGGCTGGAGGGCACATGGGCCTCATCCTGGAGCTTCCTCCAGACCAGCCTTGTGCTCAGACACTCACAGAGAGGCTGAAATTGGCACAAATGCAAAGATGAAAGGCAATTTAAAACTAAACATCTCAGAAAGACTATCCACTCCCTGAAACCCACAGTGGACAAGGCTTCCTCAGTCCCACAGAGCCGCCACAGAGGGTCACTGCTCTTCCTGGCCACTATCTGCTGTTATGAACACACAAGGGCCGGAAGTAAACAGAAACACACCGTCCTCCATCCTGAAGGAAATGGCAGGGGCACAGCTACATTTCCAGCATGAATGAGGGTCACCCCCACCCCTGCCTGCCCCGTACTACCACATTGGGTGTGGGTGTCCCAAGCCTGGTCCTCTTAGGTGTCCCAAAGTCCAGGGTGGCTCTCTAGGGACTTGAGTATCTGTGAGTTCCGAAGACAGTCCAACTAGTGGCTGTCAAAGCTAGCTGCATCCAGAACGACCACGAGCTGAGATTGGCCTCTGTCGGCCTTGGAGCATAAGCTTCTTCCTTAGACCTCATTTCTCAACATGGTTCAAATCTGTAGTCTTAGTCCTAGAAAACTGTTTCCAAAATAAGTTTAGATACTTGAAACACAGAGACCTGGAAGTATACACTAATCGAAGGTCTGGGTTTACAAGGAGTTTCACTTCGTTTTAGAATACTTTGCACTGAATTATAGAAAACTACTGTATTCAGGCATTATGCTGGCCTGCCCCTGTCATCTGGCAGAATGCAAAGGACCCCTTTAAAAGAAAGACCCCTGCCCACTTATGCTCACTTTCCCTCTCTCTTTCCTGCTGTTCCCCTGGGGCAGACAGGACTTTTCCTGTTTCCCTCTTCTCTTGTGTCCTCTCTCTGTCTCTGTGTATCTCCCCACCCTCCTCCCCCTTTCCCTTTCTAATAAAACTTCTCACTTAAGCTCTGTCTGCCTGGCATGTTTGTCCCTCCACCTCTGTCATCTTTGTCTGCGGTGGAATCCACCAAGGTCCCTCACACATTATCATAACAACTCCTGTGTGGAAATTGAGGCAACATACCCTGAAGACCCTGAAGCACCAGTGAGCTTTACTGTGCATTTTGGATTTGAACTTGAAATAAGGCGTAGACATCATTAGGTCTGGTTTTCTGCTCATTGATTTATCACCAGCACCTAGAACAGTGCCTAGCTATGCTATTACATCATAGCTACTGGTCTTCTTTACTGACAAAAGCGACTTAAGGAATGAAGGGCTCTTTTTGGCTCACAGCTTGAGTATACAGTCCATCCTGGCTGGAAGGCGTGAAGCAGTGTGAGGCAGCTGGTTACACTGTATCCACACCCAGGAAGGAAAGCCTCGAAAGTTGGTGCTCAGCTCACTTTTTCCTTTTTATTCACTTACAAATGCCAGCCTGTGGACCATCGTTAGGATCATCCCACCTCAGCCCAATCTAGACATTTCCTCACAGACATGCCCAGAGATTTGACGGGGAGATAATTCTAACTCTGTCAAATTGACAGTCACTAATAACCATCACACTTGTCCTAACTGGAGTTTGATAAATATTTTTAAGGTAAGTACTTGAAAAGGAAAGCAGAACGGAGAGAGAGGAAGGAAGAATGAATGGTGTCACACCATTCAGACTGAACTTTTGGAAATGCAAGCAGACAAGCACAGACGCCTACCCATGAAGAGGGTGACACACACAAAGGACCCAATTTTTCTGTCAACATTTCCTAAGAAAAAGCAGACAGACATGTATAGAAAGAACTCTTGTGCTGAAACTTAGTAACTGAAGGCAGAACTGTGAGATGCCTTTCCCAAAGGAAGCAAAAATAGCAATGTGCTCAGGAGTCTGCAACTTCCCCACCTACCCCTCACCCTCAACCCAGATCCCCAAGCAGACCCAAGACACTGTGATCTGGTCCTGCCAAACAAGAACAGAAGCTCCCTCAAAAACCTACCTGAACATTCCAAAACGGAAGTCTTGGAGTCTTATTTTTAATTTACCTTCCATTGTGAGAAGATCCAAAGCATGCAACAGTAAGAAGACTAACCGGAGGAAGCTACAATGTACTCCTTGGCCAGTGTCAATACCAGTCAATTCACAGATACTTTTGCCTTTACTGGAACTATTTGTGGCCTGCAGAAACTTCCTAATGTGATAGAGGAAGAAGACTTACCTCTCTATGGGGCACTGGACAGGAGCTAAGTACATCAAGTCACTGTTTAAGGGTTACAGAGATGGATCCATGGCTCAATCCATGCTACTCTTGCAGAGGACTTAAGAGTTCAGTGCCCAACACCCACAACACCTGTATCTCTAGCTGCATCTTCTCCAGAATGATCTTTCTGTCCACTCCCAATAATGTGGGCTGAGCTGTCAACAAAGAGAAAGAAGCCACAAAGACAGTGGAGTGACAGCAATGACAGAAGCAGCAGAGAGGCTGTGACAATGACAGCTGAGAAGTCAGCAGGTTGAGCTATGGAACCTTCGAGTCAACCAGCTGCTTGGCAGCTGGAGAAGCAACTGTTTTAGAGTAGATAAGGCAAACAGAAAAAAAGACCATTATCCTAGTTAGGGTTCCTATGGCTGTAATGATACACCATGACCAAAAGCAAGCTGGGGAGTAAAGGGTTTATTTGGCTTACACTTTCATATCACCGTTCATCATTGAAGGAAGTCAGGATAAGAACTCAAACAGGGCAAGAACCTGAAGGCAGGAGCTGATGCAGTGGCCATGGAGGAGTGCTGCTAACTGGCTTGCTCAGCCTGCTTTCTTATAGAACTCAGGGCCACCAGCCCAGGGATAGCACCACCCACAATGGACTGGGTCTTCCCCATTAATCTCTAATTAAGAAAATGCTCTATAGGTTTGCCTACAGCCTGATCTTCTTACGGAGGCATTTTTTTTTTCTGATCAAAGTTCTCTTATCTCAGATGACTATAATTTGTGTCGAGTTGACATAAAACTAGCCAGGACAGCCATGGAAATAGAAAGATGACAGCAAGAGAGAGCTGAGAGCTGAGGTTGAAGATCAAGAAAAAAGAAGTGACAGGCCCTGGTCACTGGAAAATTCTAGATAGCTGTCAGGCCCTTAGGGCCAGGAGTTGTAATGCTGGGTCATGTTAGGGAAACACAACTTTAAACCTACACAAAAGCAGAAACACTGAGTGCTGTCAAGAGCTGAGGCATCTTGACACCTACACCTGCTCTGAAGGTGTTACTTAACTACAGCCAAGTGCTCAGGAATCTCTACTTCTGTCCCCACAAGCCATGGCAGTTGTAAGTCCAATGGACCTGACACCCAAGGTCCACAGGAGGACTGTAATATAAGAGGCTATTCCCACCTGCTTGCTGCTGCCTCTAACCATTGCCCAGCACTGAGGGACACAAAAGCCACCACAGACCAGCTTGTCTTCCTGCCTACCCACAGTGTCTACCCAGTAACGCAAATGGATTCCAGTGAGGTGATTGGTGACATCCCCATCTCTGAACAATACTCTAACCAAGACCACAACTATGAAACTTGGAGAGGGGGTGTGAGATTTATTAATACTGACACTGAAAGATTTGTAAAACAGCAAAATCCAACACCACCCTTACCCTTTGTGGTCTGTCTAACAGACAACCTTGCTATCTCTGGCTAGCAGTGAATAGATAACCCACTTTCAAGGTCTCCTGAGTCAGGACGACTTAGGTCAGTGGGTTCCAATCCCTGAATCACCTGTGTACTCATGAATTCTGTGATATTTGTTCCCTCATTCAAACCTCCAGTGCAGTGGTTCTCAGCCTGTGGGTCACAACCCCTTTAGGGGTTGAGTGACCCTATCACAGGGATCTTCCAAGACCATTAGCAAATATAGATGTTTACATTATGATTCATAACAGTAGCAAAATTACAGTTATGAAGTAGCAACAGAAATCATTTTATGGTTGGGGTCAGTCATAACATAAGGAACGGTATTAAAGGGGCACAGCTTTGCTGAGGTTGAGAACCATTGCTCTAGCAGAAGTGGAGTGCTTTGCATCTATTTTCTAGGGGAAATATTTGAATGGGGAAAGAGTCCTCTGCCTTCTCATTGCTCTACTTATCACTGTTGTGGCCAAATTCTGAACCCTAAAATCACCAAGAGACCCGTTCCAATGCAAAAGCAAAGAGTCTTTTATTATTTAATGAGTTAACTGTATTAACAGAGCAATAAGGTCCTGAAGGGGCCTCAAGGCAGGAAATTTACTGGATAGAGCAAGGGGAGTGTCCAAGTGTCCAAAACAGTCTCAGGCCTAGTGCACTTCCAGGCTTGGGCAGCCTGTCCTGTGTTGATTGGTCAACTGGTTGCTATGGCCTATATGGCCTATAGGTCCTCCCAGGGCGGTTGCTATACTTTACACGCCATTGTTACACCACTATCTTAAAGCATGTCTAGAGCCTTCCAGCTAACTTCTGATTGGTTCCTTGCCATGTGGAGGGTGTCTGACCTCTTAGTGACTAGGAGGTCGGGCAAGGTCAGGAAGATAAGCACATTTCGCTGAGTCGGAGGCCAATATCTTGCTGGGTCTTTTCTGCAGCCTGTCATGGCTGCCAAAGCAGGAGGTTGGATGAGGGTCTGGTCCCTTCAATCACTATGGACCAGTTAGTACTTCTCAGAATGATGTATCTCATACTATCTGGAACTGCCAACATCTCTGGGGCATGACAGATGATGGCTGACCAGCCCAGTCTCCATAGATTCTGCTTTATGAGGGATATATAAGAACCATGTTCCATTTTTAAAGACCATTTCCTAAGAAAGAGTGAAAGGGGAAAAAAAGAGTGGAAGAGAGAGTACTACCCCTGTTACTAGCTGTACTTCAAGAGACAAAAGGAACCAGTGTCAAACCCCAACAGAATAAATACATTTATGCTACCATCTGCTTGACTTCTTTTTATTTTCTTTTGAGGCTTCAAGTCTCACTATGTAGTCTTGGTTGGCCTTGAACTCTCAGAGATCTGCCTGCCTCCACCTCATGAATGCAGCCATTATAAAGTCCTGCTTGAGTAGAAGAACCAGTGCTCCTCCAGGGAGAAGTAACCAGTGCTCCCCCAGGGAGGAGGAAGAGCAGAGTGCACCTCCATAGCATAGGAGTTCAAAAGCATCCTGCATTCCCAGGAAGACTGCTAAGGCACTGGTTGCCTGTGTAAGACCCTCGAAAAGCCCAGGCTTCCAGAATCTTAGCCCAGGACCTCGGCCACCCCAATCACAGAATGGAGGCGAAAGCTTGATGCAAATTGCATGAGGCTTTATTATAGTTTAACGAGCTAACCCCATGTTAGCTCGGGTCTTTGACCCACCCACCATGGCAGATTGCTAGCAAAGACAGTTCGAAGCTGCTGCGTACAGATCTTTATAGGGCAGCGTAAGGGGAGTGTCTAGGGGTATGCACAGGTTCAGGATTGGTGTGCCTCCAGGCTTGGAGGGTTTGCGCTGTGTTGATTGGTCAACTGGTTGTTATGGCCCATAGGCCCTCCCAGGGTGGTTGCTATGCTCTCTGCGTCATTGCTGTGTGCTTGTCTGTAAAGCACACCCAGAGCCATAAAGCATAGCGCCACCAGCTAACTTCTGATTGGTTCCTTGTCACAAGGCAGGCATCTGACCTCTAAGTGACCAAGGCAAGTTTATGGCAAGCACGTGTTCAGCTGTTATGGCTACCAAAAGGGGAGCTGGTCCCTTCACCTGACGTCTTCCTTTAAAGGATGTCAGACTCCAGAGTTAAAGCAGTTGATAAATAACGACTCAGCTAAAGTCTAAATGTGAGCTATGAAAACTACTGGACCAGAACAAAACCCGATGCATAATGGAACCAATTCTAAAAGTTTAAGAAGCCAGAAGAGAGGGTGTCAACCCTGCTTGGCAATTACATACCTTCTTTTTTTTTTTTTTTTTTAGCTCTGGGGCTTAGGCATGTTAAACACCCTTGCTCTGTGATCTCTTCATGGGAGTAAACTACATTTGTTATTCATCACTGTGTGCCAATACCACTTTAGCACTTAGATACAATAAGGGGGCAGAAAAGTGTATCAGTACATATGTATGAGCTTAAAATACATTTTAGGTTTGGAAATTTATTACCAATGGGGGAAGGTTCAAAACTGAAATCTGAGCACTCCAGAAGCCCACCCACGGGTGGGAATTGTACCTGTCCAGCGTCAGGTGTCAAGGTGGGTGTTTCCATGTAGCACACAATTCCAGCTGCACAAACGTGGATCTGCAGTTTTTCTCCCCAAAGACACACGTTTTTGCAGAGGAAAAGCAAGGACTGACTCCATTTTGATCTTTTGGCCCAGTGTCTCAGCAATGTGTTCTTTCTTTGTCATTCAGACTATCACGGTTGTTATTGTCACAAGGAGAAAGAACAGAAAGTCAGCCCATTTGGGCTTTGTTCTTTACCCTCACATTTCCAGGGGAGGAAGGGTGTGGGGCTGCATTTTTCCGGTAGGATGATGCACACGTTCTTGTCTGTGTTCCAGTTCTCCAGCCACACCAAGACCCACTGAGTGGTCTGAGCTGAGGAGCTACCCCAGCACAGACCCTTTGATCCGAGGGAGCTGGCCATCTCACCTGCAGCCATGTGTGCCTCTGCTGCCTGGTAAAGGATCTTTGTGGTTGTGCTTTTGTGGATGAGACAAGGAAAGGCAGAATGGGCTGCAGGTTGTCCTGAGCTGGCCCCGTGGTAGTCCCTTGAACAGCTGCCTGTGAACACACCTGCTAGACATAAAACTCAATGGCCTTCACCAAAGCTCTCTGGACATGACGCTAGGACAGGGTTTCATCTCTGCTGCTGCCGTGTTCTCATTCCCCTACGTTAGGAGTGCCCATTCTTTCTGGCCTGGCTCATTTAAAACCCAGCTGACTGAAGGGAGAGACTTGAACTCCTTGAACTACTAAACAATTCATCCCACCCTTCCTGAGCCATGAGGATGTTTGTAAAAACCCAAACAGCCTGGGGAGGTGTCAGGAAGTGAACCAAAGACAGCATGCTGTTTATAGGCCAGAAACATTACTGAGATTTTATTCTGGCTTGGTTGTTTGGATTGTAAAGAGAATACAGCCCCTCCCAGGGAATGGCTGATAGTCTACAGGCTATCATTCAGAAAAACTACCTCCATAATGTCTGGCCTCAGCCTCAGGGGGGGCCACAGAGGGCGACAAATGATGAAAGGGTGGCAGGAATAATTGCTTACCTAGTTCCAAGTAGAAAGAAAACAAGGAAAAATTTAAAAGACCACTTCACAGACCCTCTTAAATTGGGGTCTTAACCATTGCCTTGCCTACTGGGACAGTTCAGAGGGGTTTAGTGTGGGAGCACTGTAAAACCAGCATTGCATTAAGACTAAAGAAAACAAACTCTACCTTAGAAAACAATACTGGGACCATCTGTCACATGTGAGGGATAGAGAAAGCAAAGCACCAATCCCAGAATGCCCAAGCTTCCTTAAGAAAGGTACATAATACAGAAAAAACAGAAAGAGTGTCCTGTGGATGCCACTATACTCTGAGTCTGGAATGACTGCCAAAGGCCCTTGTAGTAAAGGTGTGATCTCCAACAAAAGCAATTAAGGGAGAAGTGGTTGATTTGGGGATACAGTTCTAGGCAATAGAGTCTCTCAGCAGGAAGTATGTCAACAAGAGTTTGAGACAGCTGGCTATGCTGCATAAAAAGTCAGCACAAGGAGGAGATAATGGCTGGTGCTCAGCTCATATTTTTTTTCTTTTTCATCCAGTCCAAGACCCCCAGCCCTCGGAATACTTCCCACCATGATTAAGGTGGATCTCCTCACCTCCAAGAACCTACTCAAAATAACCCCTTATAGGCAGACCCAGAGGCTAGTCTAGTGACAATCAGTATTAGCATCACAGGAGTATATGCTTTTGCTTGGCATTAGAGAACACTGGTCTCTTGCTTTTCTCAAGTTCAAGTCTTAGCCATGAGGTGAACAGCTGTGTTCTGCCACATGCTCCTGCTATGATGGGCCACTGTACCAGCAAAGCCATGGAGCCCACTGGTCATGATCAAAACATCTAAACTAGAAGCCAAAAAGAAGAAAAATCTTTTCTCCTTGTGAGTTGAATAGAAAGCTGACAAACATGAGACTTTAGTTCCTACAACATTTTGAGCTGCATAATGTTCATCTACATGAACTCTTGGGCTTTCTAAATTGTGAGTGTTGGAGACATGTCAACAGTTCAAGTCTAGGGAACTGCACTGTCAGAGGAAGGACTCCAAGTTTGTTGTGAAAAGCAGCAAGACAAGACATAACAGAGGAAGAAATATCAGGTGTCAGAGGCACAAATGGGCATAGTGTAAAAGCATTTCACTGAGTCATGAAAAGAGCCAGCCAGATAGGTTAAAACTTACATTCATTGAAGGTAGTCACTATTTTTAGAATCTTTAATTTTATCAAATATTTCCTTTTCAAATCATTCCAAAAATCTTAAAATTAATCAATGTTAAAGCCCCATAGTTAGGGCTGGAGAGATGGCTCAGAGGTTAAGAGCACTAACTGCTCTTCCAGAGGTCCTGAGTTCAATTCCTAGCAACCACATGGTGGCTCACAACCATCTGTTATGAGATCTGGTGCCCTCTTCTGGTGTGCAGATATGCATGGAAGCAGAATGTTGTATATATAATAAATAAATAAAATCTTTTTTAAAAATCCCATAGTTAAACTGGGTGTCATTTTTCAAAATAAAAAAATCTTATATACCAAAACCAAAGATTTTTTTCCTACAGAATTAGTCTTGAAGGAATCATTGCCTCGAGGAGCTGAAAGTTCAGTTGGAACCATTGATTGGGGGCCAAGAGGAGCCATCTGTGCAGCCAGCTCTGGAGTTGTGGCTCCAGCCTTAAACAAGACACTGGCCCCCTACATTCTCACCCACGGTCATGAGTAGAGGAGCATTGATGCTCCCATTCATCCTTTATCCCAGATATTTTGCTGCATCCCCAGAGTGTGCTGGACCCTAAGACGGGCAGATACCCCCATGAAACTGAGATGATCAGAGGAACAGCAGAATGACATTGTCATCCACACTTCAGCATCTGCTGTGGTCCAGAACTGCTGACAGAGGAATGGAGGATGCCATGTCCATTGGTCCTGGTCCTGACCATCCCACCTGGGAACTGCTTTTCATAAATATTTGAGCTGCTGGGCTTCACATTTTTGTTCTTACAGAGAAAACCAGAAAATGTGAAGATTCCATCCCAAATAGCTGATAGCACCATGAAATGTGCTTTGTGGGCATTAAACCTCGTAGGGACTCTTCCCTTCTAGACACCAAATAGGTTCTTACTAAGAAGGTGTTCTTAGTAAGACATACCAAGGTCACAGCGTTTGGTAAACATGGCTTCCTCAGATGATGCTTAAAGCACAAACTTCTGCCCTGTTTTCTCATCTTTAAATTGAGTTCAAATGGGTGGTGTGGGTTCTATTTAAGGCATTTTTTTATTTTCCTCCCAAGTCATACTAACCACAGTCAAACTTCAAAAAAAAAAAAAAAAGCATATCTCAAGTTCAACTTCCTGAGATGAGTTCATAAGTCGGTAATTTAACATTTGCTCATCATTAAATCATCACCAAATGGCCATTCATGACAGTCCCTTTCCACTGCCGCCTGAGGCAGCACGCAGGGACAGACATCTTCAACTCCCCAGGATGTGACTCTGTTCACACCGAAGTTCCTGTACTTCTAAGGAGCCTGTTGTCTCAAAAAGACGGCATTTTCTCACTCTCAAAACTGCCCATACATTAGTGAGTTGACACTGTCCGTACTGGCTTTGCAGTCACTATAGGCTAAATTTTATACTCTGAAAATTCATATTTTGGATCCCCAATCCTCAGTAGCCCAGAATACAACTATTTAGAGAGAGGAGCTTAAAGAAATGGTCAAGTTAAAGTGGGGTCATAAGTTCAAGTCCCAAGCCATTCTGAGGAGTTATTACAAGAAGACTAGAGTGTGGACAGCTGGAGGCCCCAGACGCTTCCTCACAGACATAAAGCCATGTGAAATGTCAACAAGCTGGCAACCTTCTGAAAGCCAAGAAGAAAGTTCTCAGGGGAAAGGCCTCTTCTCAGACCTTGATCTTAAGATTTTAGTTTTTAGAATTGTAGGGAGTCGTATTTGGTCATCTGTAGCAATTCACTATGGAAGCCCTAAGAAACACATACACAACTCATCTCAGATCCATGAGAAAAATGGAGAATCCCAATCCATCAACCAAATTCTCAGATTCCATAAGGGTATGTTCAAGGGTATCGTCAGAACACTTCAATCCATGATTTCGTCAGATTGGTTAGTATTAACCCTTAGGGATCAAGACCTGAAAAATCTCAAGAACATTTCCTCCTTCTCCCCTCCCTCCCTCCCTCTCTCCCTCTCTCTCTCTCTCTTTCTCTCTTTCTCCCCTTGTTTCCCTCTCTTCTGTTCCTTTATATGCAAAATGCATGTCATAAATTACAGGTCAAAGTTGCTACAAAGATAGCAAAGATAATATGAACTATTATGTAGCATAAACTAATATAAGTGCTTCCTAAATGGCAAAGGAGGATGTAATGTGGTAGGCTTGACTCTTAAGTATTTTTTCTCAGCCTCTCAAAGAAAAACAGGAAAGAAATCCATGTTTTTCATCTTTCACCACTCCCAGTCTTTGCCCCACAAGTGCCAGCTGTCCCTTCAGTGTACAGTGACATTCACACCCCACTCTGGAGACGTGATCCCTCTGGCTCTCGTTGAATGCACATGAATCCCAGGGACTCTCATTAAGTTTCCGCCTAGTACAGTGAAATGCTCCACCACAGAACTCAGGTTAAATCTGTACATCCATGATGTTTTTCAGTGGGAGTCTTCCTGGACTCTCTTAGCAGCTGCCCTCGGGGTCCAGAGATTTCCATCTGTTCTAGTGGCAAGCAAGCATGACTCCACACTCTTGGTCCCCGCGGATGATCCAGCACCTTTCTGGGTATCTTGCCATGCCTTGGGGATTTCTAAATTTATGGTAGAAACCAAATTCCTCAAGGATCTTCAAACCTGAGTACAGATGTTCCCCAGAAGTTGCTAAGCTTCTGAGACATGAGAAAGCAGGGTGCATAAGGGCTTGAGTGAATCCAAATCCATCATTTAACATCTAAGGAGAATAATTCCTTAAACAAATGAGTGTATGTAAAAAATGAGATGAAGAATAACATTTGGTTTACAAGGTTTTCAGTTATATGAACTTATATATCAACATAAATTCTGGGTCTTATATTAAAACAACAAGCTAGGATCAAGAAATTATCCTTCATGCCCTAAAACTCATCAGTCTGTGGTCTGCATACTGTGGAGTTCTGGCCCACTTTCCAACAGTATCTCTAGTTTCCTTTTCCTAGAAACAGAAAGATCCCATCTCCTTGCTCATCTGTAGCCGGACAATGCCATGCTGAGCCCTTAAGAACATGTATGTGACAAGCCTGTTTTCTTTCCGGTAACAGACAACCTTGATGCTGCAGTCAGGCTGTGCCCCACTCTAATCCCCTCAATACTGTGTAAAATAGTGGTTCTCCAGACTGTGTATTACCCTGACAGACTCCATTTCACAAACGGAATTAGACTATGCTTTGAACACAAATGACAGAGCAGGACAGTTGTGCACCTTCGTGGGCACATGAACACCACCATCTGCCTGGTACCACCTATGGGCTACTAAATGATAAATAAATTATTCCCAAGACTAAAAAGGGTGGCAGTCTATAAATTTATCAAAGTAAGTTGGAGAGATATGGGCATATTAAAATCATATCAGAAAACTAAGGTCCCAAAACTCATCAGACACACCAGACAGAGGAAGAGTGAGTGCCACGTGCTCATCTGGACCTCATGAAGAAGACATGACATTGTGACGACAGTGACAACACCTACCCATTGACTAACCACAGGAGGTGTGTGTCCAGGGACCAACAGGCAGAGAATCCTTGACTGACTCAGGGACTTCAGCTTAGTTCAGTCCTCACTGCTGATCTGATGTAGTTGATTGCTGTCCATCTGTCTGTCCATTCATCTTTCTGGACCTGGATCTATTCATTTGTCCACCTGGATCTGATCCTGTTGTTTGCTTCTACAGCCTCCGTGTTCCCACAACTTGTGGGGCTCAACTTTAACTTGTGACCCTGCTTGTCCCTACAGCATCACTTCCAGTAGACTCTTGACATATTCCTACTAGCTTCCTGCTTCTTCCTGTCTTTTAAACCTTTTTAGCTGTTTGGTACACACACACACACACACACACACACACACACACACACACACACACACACACACGGGGAGGGGGTGCAGTGTTACTGTGTGATCTTCAAGCCAATGTTAGTAATTGAGACTAGAATGAAATCTCAACTTCAGTTGGCTCACAAGGGAAGTGGAAACACTTGGTGAATTTGCTGTGGAACAATCTTTTTGTACACTATGAACATGTATTACTCTCATTGGCTAATAAAAGGCCGATTGGCTTCTAGTTGGGCAGGAAGAGATTGAGCATGAAAGCAATACTAGGGGAATTCTGGGATGAAGAAGGGAGGAGTCAGAGGAGTTGCTAGGCAGATGGAGAATGAGCTAGACATAGAGATTGGAATAGAGGTAAAGGCCACAAGCCTCAGGGCAGCACATAGATTAATAGCAATGTGTTGAGTTAATTATTAACTAGTTAATTACTAGTTAGTAATAAGCCTGAGATATTGGGCAGGCATTTATAAGTAATATTAAGCCTCTGTGTTGGTTATTTTGAAGAGGCTGCTGGGACTGGAAAACTCCAACACAAATTGCTGATATTTCTGATTAACCAAGCTAGATCCGAAGGCCTTGTAGGAAGTGTCCTAACACAGATGACATGTAAACACTTTGCTGTCTGTAATAAATTAGCACAATGCAGAATTATCTGCTTTGAAAAGACGTATCAGTTGTTCCACTGCCATAACAAAGTAATAATTGCTTAGCTGCCATAACAAAACATCCTGAACAAAATAGCTAAAGCAACTGCAATTTATTTTCTCAAAGTTCTGAAGGTTGGAAGTCCAAGGATACCAGCATGATCCAGTCCCTGGGGATAGGTATTTTGTTTGCTTGTTTTGTACTAAAGATGGACACTGTCTCACTGTGTCCTCCATAGTGGAAGGGAACCAACCAGCTCTCTGCTGGCTTCTCTCCTAAGGACACTAATCCCATCAGGAGGTCTACCCTCATCTAATGTTCCCCTAACTTTAGACACCTCCCCAAACACCCAGCTTTTTAATGGTGTCACATAGTGATGGAGTTGTAGCATATGCACTAAGGGAGACAAAGCATAGTTCACTGTACATCCCATGTGTCTCTTCAGAGACTCCCAACACACTGCTAAGCATCATGGAGTGTGGCCAGAGTTTGGCTTCTCTCCATTCTTGGAGATTTACTAAGCCTATGCTCTGGGGTCACATTTGCATAAAGTGTCTTGAACAGTCATTTCAAATTCGTTCATTTCAAAAACCAAAGCCTGTTGAGCTGCCTTTGCTTTCTGTGCTTATTTTTTAATTCTCTAATTCTTTAAATTCTAGTAAGGGAATTAAATGCTCTCCTAAATATTTGTGCATTTATCAAACAATTCTTTATGAGGCAATGTTTTGCACCAAATGTTCTACACATAACCAAGAATACAACAGTTAGCAGCCCGTCCTCAAGGATCCTGAGCTCCTTCAGAGGATATACATAGACATAGGGTCACGAGTAGGCCCACAGACAACAGAAACTGGAAATGGAAGACAACTTAAGCAGATTTCTCCAAATGACAATGATCTTATAACTCCACATCTTATATTGAACAACGCATGGTCCTAGTGGTTTATGTATTTGAAAGCTACCTGTTTTCTTCTTCTTCAACCCATTACTAAGTAACTAAAAGGAAAGTAATTGGTTACATTCATGTTAAGTTTTCCCAAAACACCAATGCTACCAAGAGTTCGGGACTGGATCCAAATTCCTCATCAGTGTTGTCATGTTTCATTCATTTCCTCCTCTGACCCCACCCACTCTGACTCATTCTTTCCGGATCTCGGGAACTTAGAAATTGCCGTGTCTACTTCATTGGGTGCTCTCCCAACGTGGAGTCTCAAATGGCCTCAATTCTTCAGCTCATAACACATAGGTCAGAGGTATTTTTAGACTAACAGATTCGAGGGGGCAGCCTGCCAGCCTGATATCTATGGAATCTCTTGGTAAAGCTTCCCTTGTCTCCTAGCTCGGCTTTCAATCAGTCACTTATGTCTTTGTCTATTTCCTGTCTACCTGTGTCCTCTGCAGGAGCACAGGACCCCTGAGGACAGGCTGAGAAGAGGGAAAAGGAGAGAGTGTTCTAGAGCAGGAATGCTCTCTCTGCTGTGAGCTACTGTCCTGCCACACCCATCCATGTCTTGCTACTGCTGGCCTGCCATGCTGGACTGTTACCTCTGAAAGTGTGGGCAAAATTAATTAGTCCACTCTCGAGTATTTTGGTTATTATAAAACTAGCATCTTTTCTTCTAGATTTGGGTCAAAGGTAACGTTCAGTTGAGCTCTTTTGTATCTCTAAATTTAGTGCCAGGAGATCAAAGTTTAAATGCCCAAAAGGGAGGTGTGGATTTTTTGGTTGAGAAAAGTATAAAGTATGCCAAAATGGGGTGCCCCTCTGTGGAAGACCAACTATTCATTTCTCTGAGATGTGGACTGTGTCAACAGAACAATCTTTGTAGAGGAGTCAGAAATCTAATCTTTAAAATACATTAACTCATTCTAAATGTATGGTTTTCATTTACCACATGGAAAATCAGCTCACTCAATTGAATGTTCTCCATTGAGTTTTGCAATTGGCCACCTCTAGGAACTGCTCCACAGTACAGAGCTGTTGTTAAAGCTTATTTTGTTATGAGGATTCCTCATTAATTGAGTTCATTTCAAGTCCCCAAAGAACAGACGCCTGGAATGAATATCAGTGATCCCAACAGTGAATGATGTCACTCAGGGGCCTTGTCTAGTCCCACAGCTTGGTCACTAATTCTACCTGGATGAAGACTAGTGGAGGATGAGTGGCCCTGAAGGAAAGAGGAGTACAGAGCGAAGGAGAGACATCCTCAGTCAGGGAGCATAGCTGCTGCTTTGTGAGGTGTGTAGGTTCCCACAGAGGTGACCATAGCTGAGGAACAACGTGTTGAACAAAGCTGACAATGTGTGAAGTGGAAAATGTCACCCACAGAGGAGAGGCGCTGTGAACTTTAGTTTTGACTTAAATTAATGGGGACTCTAGGAGAGAAAATCCTTCCAAGGTTCAAGAAAAGCCACAAGGTTGCCAGAGAGGCCTGCCTGAGCAGGTGCCTGCCAGGTGTGCTAGAGTTCAAACACAGTGATTCCATTCCTGGGACATCCTCCGACTACCAATCCTCTAGTTCCAGGTAATGAAGTCTCATCCCATTTTCCTCTTTTTTGATGTTTTTGTTTTCAGTCATGGGCTGCGGGAGTAGAGGGGGCTGGGCCAATGAATCAGTGAAGACACAGCTGCAGAAGTTTGAGGGACCTTGTGGTGTCATTCTTAGATTTTTTTGAGGGGGGGCTGGGTCAGCAAAACAGCAAGAGGGGATTTCTTCCTAAGCAAACCAACCAATGTAGCAACATGTGCCTGGCCAGGCATTTGGGAGTCTGAGCTGTGTGAGATGAAGGAAGTGCACCCAAGGCATGGGGCAATGGCAGCATCACAGCATTCCAATCCTTCTGAGCCCTTTCCTTCTGCACACAAGAACCTGCTACCGCACCACGAAGAACACCTGCTCACCTCTCTTCCCCATTCATCATCCTAATCTCAAGTTCATAGCCCCAGCATTAATCACTTGCAGCAGAGACCTGGCGAGTGGTACAGCCGAGGATCTCCAAAAGGAAGTCCTTCATGAGTGACTATGGGAAGGGATGGGAGGGTGGAGAGTCAGCAGAGTGGCATCCTTTGTTGGCTGGTGGGATGTTGAGGCAGCTGCTGGGAGAGAGCGCTGATTAGCATTGCCTGTGGAATCCAGCAAAGTGAAGAGGCAGATGAGGAGCTGCTGGGAGAATTAGCATCCTTAAATAAGAGACATAAGTGTAATGGGAACAGAGAAGTTCCTAAGTGGTTCATCTCAGGCTGCTCTGCAATAACGGGAATGTTAAATATACACCAAAGAGGAGGGGGAGAAAAGGGATAGATTGAATGAACCAATTCGATTATTAGACCTATGGACTGGCTGTGCACTTATCTACAGCCAGTTCTCAGGTTTGTTTTGAAACAAATGGCCACAGTTCAAATGGCTTATTAAACCTCATAGCAATGTTCTTTAAGTTGTGATGACGAGGTACCTTCCGCGCTCAGGCTACATCGGGTCTTCATCTTACTAGGGGAGGCCTGTGACTACAAGCATCCCTCTCCCTGCATAAAGATAGCTTCTCTACTGATACCTGAATGACGTCACTTCCGCCATACCAGCCAGTTCTGAGGTTCAGAGCAAACTGATTGCTTTCTGCACAGAAGTGTTTATTTTCTCAGCCAGGCAGTAAGTCCTTTGAGGTAGAGAAAGATCCTATACTTCCTAAGGCCCTCCTTCAAAGTGAGAACTCCTTGGTGATGAAAATGCCCATGACCTTGTTGCTGGGTTGCCCCTGGAATCCTGTGTCTATGCAACCACTCTCCAGTCCTGCTAGGGATGTGTGTGAGGAAGGCAGGCAGAGCACGCACACCTACCTGGAAGGCAGTATTTGAAGACTAGATACCCTAACAATAATTGCTTCTGTGTTCCAGGCGCTTCCCAAGGTCATTCCAAGAAAGACACGCAGGAAGGGCCATGATTAAGAAAAATGAACAGTTGTAGTGTCCCTCGTTAGCCTGCCCACAGCAAGACAGGATGGAACAGGGAAAAGCCGTGAGTCTCAGACAGATGCTCTGTGACTCCGGGGAATGGAGGCATCAGTTCACACTGGTCTCCATAGAAGAGCCCGAGAAGGCACCTGACATCTTTCTTTTACCTCTTTTCTGCCATTCTGACACTATGATCATAAAGTTGGGGAATTCTTCAGACCCCAAAACTAAGGGTTTGCCCATCAGGAGCCCACCCCTATGTGACATGCAGAAAGGTCAACCAATGAGTGGCATATCTTGTAAATATGTCCAGGGGCCAGCAGAGGACAGGTCTGTTGATGTGGAGGGAAATGGCATCATTTTTCCCTTTCTAGTCTCAGTTTTCTCTCAGTTCAACATGCCCAAGTGTGAGGGTTACTGTGTCAAAATACCATACAGTCAGCTATGCTTTGGTATCTGGAGTGACCACAGGGGATTCTATTTGGAGGCTGTCACTGTCGCCAGGAATTCTAACTTCAAAGCTGTTCAAATATACAAAACAGGTCAAACAGCTCTTCCAATCTCTAAAATATCAGCCATCACAGAATCTTCCTTTAGCCTTTACATCTGAAATGCAACCCACCTGCCGTTTCTTCAGAGTATTAAAAACAAAGAATGATGTGCAACCTGTTTGTTTGGGGTGGCTTTTCTTTTTGCCTCTTGAGATTTGTTTTTGGAGCTTGCTGAGGAACTAAGTGACTCATTTTTACACAGAATTATCCTGATAATTTTCAGACTATTTGTAAACACAGTAGTATGAGGATCAGGTTTCAGGGTTTTTTCCCTCCCATTAGATGGGGTGGCCACTCCAGTTTCTGGTCCTGACAACCTTCTGGTGGTTCACTGAGAAATGGTGCCAGAGTCCGGGCTCTGAAATCCCCAGGAGAAACCACTGTTCAGGACTCTGGGGAGTCTTGGGATCACCATCTGGCTGTCCCAGACCAAGTTCTACCACTGTAGAGAGAGCATGATCTTGGCAACTCTTTTAAGGAAAGCATTTAATTGGGGCTGGCTTACAGTTCAGAGGTTTAGTCCATTATCACCCTAGCAGGACATGGCGGCACACAGGCAGACAGGGTGGTGGTGAAGGAGCTGAGAGTTCTGCACTTATATGAGTAGGCAGCAGGAAGAGACCATGACACTGAGAATGGCTTGCACATTTGAAACCTCAGAGCCCACCTGCCAGTGACACACTTCCTCCAACAAGGCCACATTTCCTAATACTGTTACTCCCTATGAGCCTATGGGGGCCATTTTCATTCAAACCCCCACACACACCAAAAAGGCAGCATAGAAACTGTAAAATTCTAACAAATCATAGATTTTTCAACCAGGATGAAAACTCTACAGAGCTCACAGAGACGCTCACAATGACCATTCCCAACTCACTCCCCAGGAGCTAGTTTCCAACACTGCAGACACACACTGCAGAATGGGGCTACAGGGCTATACCTGAGAATCATGGAAAGTGAGGGACAGAAACACAAACAGAAAGAAAACCATGTTAGATGGAGGATAAGGAGATGTCATTTCTCATTCCCCATCTGTGTGCCAGGCATTAGACTGTGGCTCTGGGGTAACACTGCTCAGTGAAGGTTGCACTGCACTTTGTAGAGGATAAATCACAGAGTCAGTAGGGTTAAACAGGAGCTGCCTGTGCCTCTCCAGGCCCTGACAGGTGCCCCCTCTGCTCTACCCTGTAGGGAAGGCTGCACTTGAGAGGTATTGGAAAGTGATCAAGTTGGAGGCCCATAACTGTGCCTCTTTGGCTGTTTTCTGGATTGCAGAGTTTGTGTTCTAGCCCAGTGCAAACTGCTCACCACTGAGCCCTTGAAGCCAAAGTCCTGAGTCCAGAAAGTAACAGAGCAGATTGTCCGTGGCTTCTTGACTTTCATCATCTCCAGATACATACTCTCTTTAATCAGAAAAGGCAGCATTCATGCCCCATGAGAACTTGCCAGGGTGAAAAATAAGAAATAGACTCAGCTGATCTGGCAAGTGGCCCTGTGATGGGCGACAGCACCCGCATTGCTCTGTGCATAGATCATCCATGCAACTCATTGTGACTCATTCTCTCAGTGGCTGCACAGAATACAATCAAGGCCTGTGCTCCCAGGAGACCCAGTCCCCCAGCAAGCCTTCTTTCCCAAAGGAACACTGATTTTGCATCCAAGCTGAGGAGAAATATTAAGCTTCTGCTATGTCAGTCCCACTGAAGTGATTTGAAATATTGTACTTAAATTTCTTTTAAAAAGAATAATTTAAAAGGCTAGGTGAGGTATACAGGTTTGTAATCCCAGAGCTGAGGAGACAGAGCTTACTGGACAGTCAGCCTAGACTACTCTGTGAGTTCCAGGCCACTGAGAGACTCTGCCTCAGAAAAACATAGTGGACACCATATCCAAGGAACAGAATCTGAGGGTGACCTCTGTCATCCACATGTATACACATATACATACATGCTCGGGCGTGCACACACATGTACACACACACAGAGGCCCCTGCACACACACACACATACACACACACACACACACACACACACACACACACAAACATGCATACATGCATATGCCAAACAACATTTTTTTCAATAAATAGCGTTTTGAGGGGTGAATGTGTGAGTGAGTTATGTGCATATCTATGTGTGATATCTGTATATTATATATGGTATGTGTGGTGTATGGGTGTGATACATTTTTGTGGTGCATATATATATGTGCATGTATAGTATGCATATATGTCTCTGGGTGTATGTGGTGTACATGAGTTTGTATGTGGTATATGTATGTTATAGGTGTGTGTGCATGCAAATGTGTGTGGTATATGTATGTTATATATGTATGTGCATATGTGTGGTATATGTATGTTGTATGTGTGTATATGTATGTATGTGGTGAATGTATGTTACATGTGTATGTGTGTATGGTGTATGTATATTATATGTGTGTATGTATGTGGCATATGTATAAGTGTGTATATGTATGTGTGTGGTATATGTATGCTATATGTGTGTATGTATATGTATATGTGTGGTATATGTATGCTATATGTGTGTATGTATATGTATGTGTATGGTATATGTATGTTATATGTGTGTATGTATATGTATGTGTATGGTATATGTATGTTATATGTGTGTATATATATGTATGTGTGTGGTATATGTATGCTATATATGTGTATGTATGTGCTGTATGTGCACATAACTTTGCAGTATGCCCACCCATGCATGAGTGCATCAGGGGCCAAAAGAAGATGTCATGTATCCTATGGGTCACTCAACATGTTGTTCTGAGACAGAGTCTCCTGCTGAACCTGGAGTGGTCCCCTGTCTCTGATCCCCCCTCCCATAGCTGCAGGGTTCCAGTGGTATGCAAGTCCACACATGCCTTTTTGCATGGGCTGTGGGGATTAAAACTCTGGTCACATGGGCTCTAGGGATTAGAACTCTGTCCTTGTGCTCGCACAATAAGTGTCCACTGAGTCATGACTTCATCCCCAAAGGCATTTTAAATGAGCTTCCCCATGTCTGGTGTTGTTGGGGTCAAACACAACTGATTTAAATACCACCTATAGCCAGGATTGGTGAAGCTCACACATGTGCATGCCCGCATCTGTACATACATAACTTGGATAGAACCAAACTGACACTTGCCTTTGAACCACCTTCGGAAAAAGGAGTTTGCAAAAGGTGCAGGGCAATTAATGTTGCACAGAAAATAATCCTCTTAATGGCTCCCGTTCAATTTTCTTATTTATTAATTAAATAGTTGCCTAAAGACATCTATCTTATGTCTTGTTTCTATACATATAGTTCCTAAAGCAATATACAATGTAATTTCTTCACAAAATTTCCAGTGTAGACTTTATTTCCAGTTGATGTCTTCAAAGTCTGATAGAGTTTCAAGGAAAGTGAAGCAATGAGCTAGGAGAAAGGCAAACACAGGCAGACAAGAAGGAGACCCTAGAGCCACCAGGGGGAGGAGAGGGTAGAGGCGTGTAGGTTTGGTCTCTGAGCATGAGAGCTAATCATGAGTCACAAGGGACAGGCTGTGGTACTCCCAGAACACACAAGTATACATACGATCTCTGTTTGTTCTAGACTGTTGGAAAATACTTGCTAGCTCACATCAACCACCCAGAGCTCCTTTCCAAGCTGTTGGTTGGATGACATTTCCTGCAGCCTTGTTAACAAATGTGAGATCGAGGACCACACTGTTTGATGGATAGGGAATTCTTTTGCAGCCTTCAGCAAACAGAACTAAAGGCTCTGATCCCAAAGCGTCAAGAACAAAAGCTGGACCTGTGCAAATGGGGTTGCTGAGTCACTGGGTGAACCTCTGCCCAGCCTCTAGACATGGTGGAGGAAGGACAGTGAGTAGCTGGCGTGGAGGCAGGGGATAGGGCTGACAGATTGCATCTCAGCTGTACAAAGCAAACAGAAAGAGTGAATTGCAAGTTAGGTGAGGCTATTAACTCTCCATGTACCACCCTAGATTGGAAAGAGACTTCCTCCAACACATCTTCATGCCCCCAAAATTTCATAACCTTCCTGTAGGGGGAAATGCTGACCACGCCCACTTGGACATGGTTAGAGTAATGTAGCAAAGGCTTAAATATCAGAGAGTCATGCATGTGACTCTCTTTTTATACCTCCCGTCTGGCTGAGCAGATGAGTAGGCATCCAATGTAAACCTGGTCACTGGCTCCATTGAGTGAGTACTTTCTTAATAAACTATCTGTCATCAATCTAGTTCTGACCCGACATTGCATTCGGCTTTACCTCCCCAAACAGTGCCACACTGGGGACCAACAAATGCATGAACCTATGGCAGACATTTCTCATTCAAACCATCATGGTTTCTCTCTTTTTACTCATCCCATCTGCATTCCAAGGGTTCGCAGGCCCATGTCAGGACTTTGACCCAGGATCATAGCTGGAGGGGTAACTATTGTAACTAAACCTCCTCCCAATGGGGCCTTATTTGGAATAGACAAGATGTTTAAGGAAAAATCAAAGGCCATGTGAGTCATTCAGATAGCCCTAATCTGTTGTCCTGGTAAGAGGCTAGAACATCCATGCACAGTACCAGGACATCCCTGAGGATACGAAGAGAAAATAGCCACCTACAAATCAAAAATACAGACCTCCAGGGGTGCCACACCTCCATCTCAGAACTGTGAGGAGTGATTTTTCTATTCTGAAAGCTGTTCAGTTCTTGGTGTTTATTTGTCATGGAAGCCATGGCTAACACACTCTCATTCCCAGAGTTTTCACCTCAGGTCACCAGCGACTGTTTCTGACTCGGTTTCCCATTTGTGGGAGAAGAGGCTGAGGGTTCCATTTCTCTGAAGCTCAGCCCTCTGGGGAAGACTGGTGGTGATGAGAGCATGGCTGACAGCCTTTGAGTGAGAGCTTAGAGTGGGGTAATGAGGCAGAGACTGCCAAGGTGTTCTTGGAACAGGGTCCAAGTCCCCTTGAGGATGGGCAATAGGTATAGGCACCAGCTAACATTACTGTCTGTTGCTTCTACACTGAAATAATCCTTCCAGAAGTGAAGCTCCTCAGGACTCGGGAAATAAACAAAACTTAGAAGTCTTAAGTAGTTCCTGAAGCTTACAGGATTCACAATGTCCCTCTTCAAGGTTCTACAGGCAGGAAAAGTCACACAGCAGTTTCTAACACAAGGTTTTTCCGAACATTACTGGAAGAAGTTGCCAGCCTTCTGGGGCAGGTAGGGGGAGGCACATGGATACCTTCTTACCACTGCTATGTTTGAAGACAGAGCAGACATGGCTGCCAGGCATGTGAGGAGATGTGGAGAGGAAGTGCTGCTTGGTAGAGACAGAGAGTTGGTTTGGGGTGATGGAAAGGCTCTGGATGTCAGTGGTGACATGGAACAGATATTCATAATGCCCCTGAACTGTGTAACTACAAATTGTTAAGTTTTATGACATGTGTATCTCACCAAAATAAAAGTGTTTTTTAACGTTTCAAGAAATGTGTCATCCCCTTAAGATGAAGCCTTCTAACTAGAAGAAACCATTCTGAGCGAGGTAACCCAATCACCAAAAGACAAACATGATATATACTCACTCATATGTGGATTTTAGACATAGAGCAAAGGATTACCAGCCTACAATCCACACTGCCAGAGAAACTAGTAAACAAGGAGGGCCCTAAGAGAGACTTACATGGTCCCCTGGAGAAGGCGAAAGGGTCAAGATCCCCTGAGCAAATTGAGAGCATGGGAAGAGGGGGGAGAGAGCTAGGAGAACAAGAAGGGAAGAAGAGGAGGGATGCAGAGGACATGAGGGAGCAGAAAGGTTGAGTCAGGGGAAGAATACAAGATAACAAGAATGGAGATACCATAATAGAGGGAGACATTTTAGGTTTACAGAGAAATCAGGCACTAGGAAAAGGTCTGGAGATCTACACAGATGACACCAGCTTACAATCTAAGCAACATAGGAGAGGCAACATTAAATGCCCTCCCCTGATAATGAGATTGATGACTGACTTATATGCCACCCAATAGCCCTCATTCAGCAGCTGGTGGAAGTAGAAGCCGACACCCACAACTAATCACTGAACTGAACTGGAATCCAGTTGCAAAGAAGAATGAGAGATGGGCAAAGGAGTCCAGACCAAGCTGGTGAAACCCACAGAAACAGCTGACACGAACATTGGGGAGTTCTTGGTCCCCAGATTGATAGCAGAGATACCAACATGGGACTGATTCAGACCCCAGGAACATGGGTTTCAGTGAGGAAACCTCGGAAATCTACGGGACCTCCTGTAGTAGTTCAGTACTTATACCTAGCATAGGTATGGACCTTGGGAGCCCATTCCACATAGAGGGATACTCCCTGAGCCAAGACACACGGGGGTGGGCCTAGGCCTTATCCCAAAGTATATGATAGACTCTTATGACCACCCCCCCATGGAAGTCCTCACCCTCCTTGGGGAACAGAAAGGATATGTGATAGATAGGGTGTTAGTTGGGGGGAGGTAGGGGAGGAGGGGAGGAAGTGGGACTGGGATTGGCATGTAAAACAATCTTGTTTCTGAATCAAAGAAAAAAAAGGATGAAGCCTTCTGTGGTGGAATGGCATTTAGCTGCTATTCCTGGGAAAATTTCCTTGCCCTCCTTGTTAGGAGATGCCAGGCACACCAAAGTCTGCTTGAACGATGGGCCTCAGGATAATTACAGGGGCTCCAGTAAATGAAGAAACATTGTAGTGTTCACCTAAAGAACTCCTGAGATGGGCTAGAGTGTTTACAAATGTCCCCACCATCCCGAACCAGAATCCCACGGTCACAGCCAATCACTGGAAAGCCTCGAGCGTGTATAGAGGAAGAGCCCTTTGAGCTCAAGATAGCAGGAATACAATTTCCACTTATCAGGAAGATACATATTTCTCATTAATATCCTCTAGACCATTTCTTTGGGTTCCTATGAGGATTTTACCCATTGGGCAATTGAAATGGGACAGTTGGAACAGAGCAGCCGGCAAGTGAATAATTCACTTGGAGTCACAGATAAAATAAGCTGGGTCTCTCCTCTGTACCCTTAGGGAGCAGAAGTTTGGGGAAAGTGTCAAAGGCATGCTATGCACAGATACTCAGAAATAAAGAAGGAGAAAAATCAGTATGTCTTCCTTCTCACCATCCTATTGCCAGGAGGGGAGACAAGGAGAAAGAGTGGGGATGGAGCACTGGGTAGAGGAGGGGTGTGTGAGTCTGGAGCTCGGAGGCAGAGGTGCTCAGGCTCCAGTGCTCAAGGGCACAAGTGGGCAGACTCTCTGCATGACCAGAGAGAGAGGACAAGGGACGAATCCTTTGGGAGAAGCAAAGGAAATGGTGGACCCGCTCTCCAGGGTGTAGCTAGGAGGGAAGTGCATTCTTGCAAGGAGGCAGCCTTGCAAATAAAGTCACTGAACCAAGTGAAGACTTCTCCACTAGACTTGACTGTCAGTTATTCTCACATATAAATGTGAATGCTTAGCTACTTTGTGAGTAAATACATTTTGTATCTCATCTCCACAAATATGTAGACAGGTATTGGGACAGTCTGGTTGGGTCCTATCTTCTTCCTGGAGTTGTTGCCACTCTTGTCTTATTCTGAGGGTTGCTCATTCTCAATGGCAGACAATGTCCCCTCTTGGCTGGCCCTCTTTGTTCTTAGCAACCAAGCTGACGGGAGGCCTGCCGATGCTGCACATCATAGGGCAGCATGTTCCCGAGTGACAAGATTCAGGCACATCATGGAGAAGACCTCTCAAACTTACAGATGGCCTCTGGTTCACAGTTTTCATGGAAGTACTTCTCAGAGACACAGGCAGGACATCAGTTGGGGTTTTCCTGTCTCATTCACCCTCTCCTGGACCTCCAAACTACACTGAATAGGGACCCCAAACCAGCCAGCTTACTCAAAAGAAAAACCTTGCGTGGCCAGAAGATGACTGGTAGACAAACAAGTCTGAGGTCCAAGTGGGGTTAAAATTGGAAACATTCCTGAGACCTCCATCCAGCACTTACCACCTTACAGAACACAGAAAATATATCACGTAGTTATATAAGAGTATTTGTGCATTTGGGTATCTATATATTACCACACACTTATTAAATTATGTACTTACATATAAACATGTTGATAAATATGTATTTCTCCCCGTTAATATTGGCAATGATAGCATATACAACATAGGAGAAACATAAATAAGATAAGATTTTAACTGAATAATCTTGAAATGTACCCAGACATCTTTGTGCTTGGCTAGGAAGGATTATAAAGAAAGAAAACTGGGCCCAGGGGGCTTCTGGGACATCTGATTGCTGGGGGGAAAAGTAGCCTCTAAGTAAATTATATTGATCAATTAAATATCAGAAAATTATGGATCATATTCTCATCAAAACAAAGAAGCCAAGATTTAGAAGAAAAGGTGGGCCAGCAAACTCACTTTAGTTGGTTGAACCCAAGTGTTTGAAAAATAGTTTGATTGATTTTGCCAACTGGAAACTCTGCCAATTTTCTAGTGTCCCTAAGCACTTACTAGCATTTTCCCAGATTGAATTTCCTATCCATATTTCTAAACGTTTTTGGCCACTCTGTCCACAATTATTTGGAGTTCTTTGTGAATGCAGAGATAGCATGCCTTGTTCTCTGAGAATCGTCCAATGTCATGCTAATTCTAGCACAGCCCTACACCTACAAAAGTCTTCCAAGAATATCCTTCTGCTTTGTGTTCATAGCAGCACCCTGAGGGCAAAGAATTGCCCCCTTCTGTAGATGTCTAAACTAAGGCTTAAAGAGATGAAAGAACTGCATCAAATCTACATAGCCAGGAAAATGCAAGTCATGGATTAAAATCCTGGTCTCCTGACCCAAATCCACACCACATCATAGGTAAGAAAGTGGATGCTAAATTCCAAGTTGTTCTTAGCCTACGTCTCCAAGCAGGATCCCTTGTGGGGCTCTTGCTAGAATGGTGCAATCTGAGAAATTACAACAGACCCTACCAAGTCTAGGCTAAGGGACCATTCTCCAAGGATACAATCCTTTGCTGTCTGTAACTTCCTGCTCACCTCTGACCTCGCTTCTGCACATGCCACTTTATTCTTTCAAAAACGTTTTTTCCTCTGTGTGTGGGTCATGCAACCACAAAAATAGAATGATTCATCATTCTGAAGAAAACATAAATAGAAAGACTTCAGGTGTAAGAAGAAGCATGTAGATAAACCAACCGAAATGTCAGCTATAAATTGAGCAAATGGTGCCTTCAACAAATGTCTCTATCCTGTTTGTAATCAGTAGATATTCTGGATTATACAAATTCAGTACATGGTGGGATGGGAAAGTGATTAGCTGTCTTTCATAACACCTCCCAATTTGAAATCCAAGGATTTATTTGATTCATGGTTTGTTTATAGCCTACTTGCTATTCATTAATAAACTGAGCTTAATAATAATCTCTATGCAAAATACCTAATCTTCTTCCCCTAAACATGGCTCTTAGCCATCGTCACCATTTAATTTAAAGTCCCAGAGTAACCCACCCTATTTCCTCACTCTGGAACTACAATGTGTTGGGATCATCAAAAGCACAGCTATGGTTCAGGGGCACCCAGGAACCAGTTGCAAATAACCCAATAGCTGGCCCAGCGTTGAAGCAGAGGGGTTGTCGGGGCATCTTTTCAGAGCTCTGAACTCCCTCTCACGGTCAAGAATGCCTGCCTAAGTCTGACAAAGCATGAGTGGAAATGAAAAATCCCAAAGGCAGAGGAACCTGAGACAAAACTACTTCAGATCTACCTTTCTAGCCAAGATATAAATTAAAATGAAGTGAATTAATAAAGACCTTGCAGATAAAGACATAATTCTTTGTTAAATAACTTGCATCCCATGAAGCCTTAGCCATGTGGTGGGTTCTAGGCCAAGAGGACTAGACAGCAACTCTAGTCTCATTTCTGTTGTTTCAATAAGATATCCTAGCAAAAAACAACTAACTTAGGGCAAAAAGGTTTGTCTGATTTATAATCTGGGCTGTCATCCATGATTGTGGGGAAGCCATGGCAGAAAAGTAAAGCATTGCATCAAGAGTAGAGAGAGACTAAACACATGGATACATGTTTGCTTGCTCTCAGATAGCTTTCAACTCTCTTAACTGTTTGGGACCCACTGCCTAGGGAATGGTGCTGCCCACAATGGACTTCGTTTTATAACATCAATTAACATGGGTCTTCTACAAGACAATCCCTCACAGATATACACAAAGGTCAATAAGACATGCATAATTCTTTCTTAAAAGTCTCTTCCCAGGTGGCTCTAGGTTGTATCAAGTTGATGTTAAAATCAACCAGCAGGAAGGCCTTGCCATCAAGGAGAGATGACAGAGTGGTTAGAGAGTAAGAAGCTCACACTCAACAACCCAGTATGGTGGAATAATTGCTGTCATGCTACTTACAATGCCACCTCCAAGGATTGCCTACCTGGACTGTGATTCATGCTAATCTTCCCAAGAGTTATTTGAGAGCCCCTCTTAGATGGTTCCTGATGGGACTTCTCTGGGAAAGTGAATCACCCTAGCCAGAAAAGTACAGAACACTGACTGAAGTCTAGGTCTCTAGACACCACATCTAAACCAGGCCACAGGTAAAAAGGCATGTTAAGTTCCTAGTCTTTCTCAATGAAGTTTTCCAAAGATGTGCACATCACTTCAAGGCACTTGCTAGAGTGGCTGCAATGTAAGAAATCAGAATACACCTTATAAAATCTACACATTGCATTAGGAGACTTGGGTCTCCAAGAACACAATTAACTGACCTGTGTCTGCAGCTGTCCTTGACTGTCCGAGTCTTACCCAACCCTGAACCCTTCTCACATCTCCCTGTCTTTCCTCTCCAGCTGAGTCCGGCCCATAGCCCTCTGGTATATTGAAGTGCTGTACTGCCCCTTGGTCTACAGTCAGCTCTGCCAATGGAATTTTATAGTTCCTATATTCATACAAATGAGGCAATCCATCAGGAGACCCTGTGCATGTCCAATCAGCAGTGATGGAGAGGAAGGCAGTTCCCCCACCGCTCAAGGTCTCAAATGCCATGTCCTTCAGTCACATGTCACCAGCAGACCCCAGCAGTTCCTAGGGAGCAAATGCCTGAGGACACTCATTGAAATATAGATAAATCCATCCAAATGAAGACCCACAGGGTCCATCCACTACTGCCTCAAGCAGCCCTTGTCTAATGTGTCATTGCCACAGCCCTGAACAAATCAGAGGATATTATTTTCGAAGTAGTGAAAGCCTTGCTGAAATTCACAGATAAGCACGGGGACCTGTCCACCTGTCTGGAGACCAGAGCCTTGTCACACAAAGACAACTGTGCTAATGCCTTCTTTAGTGTCTCATCCCCTATCAGCTGCCCCTTCACACTCACACAGGCTTTCATAGCAGCCAGGTAGATGTTGCTGAAAGTTAGTAGTGAGGGCAGTTTTCCACTAAATCCTCCCCTGAGACCCTCTTTCTCCCTAAAAGAGGTATACTGGGATTTTAAAAAAAAAGAAAGAAAGAAAAGAAAAAGAAAAGGACATTTCAAACTGATGATGTTTTAAAGCCTTGGTATTCAGTACCTGATTTTTCCAAGGCTCCTCAGAGGTAATCAGTACAACTTTATCCTAACGATTATAATATCAGTATGAGCAGCCTGGCCAGATAAGCACATGGTCACATTTCCCTTTCCAGAAAACAACATGCAAACCAAGGATTGCTCCTATGCAAGGCCTGGTTATCAAGAGGGCTCATGTTAAAAGCAAAAATATGCAGGGAACCAAAGGAATCAGGAAGCACAAAGAAGGACAGAAGACAGGCCTTATTCACGCTTGTGAGGCCAAGGATGCAAATCAAAATGCATCTAAGCCCTTACCAGAGGCTTGCACACTGAAACCTCAGAAACACAAGAAACTTATCTGAATTAGAAAGACATTTGCAAAAGGTGGCAGCCGCCAGGGTCTCCACCCAGAAGGTCAGTTCCTACCCAACACCCCCCCCCACACACACACTTCACAGCACTCCTGGCCTCCATAGCAGGTGCCACAGAACTGTACTGAATCTTGCATTTCCCACCAGCTGGAGGCTCTCTCTTGCTGGCAGGGGCTCCTGGCTCAGCATTGAGGTGATGTTGTGGCCTTTCGAGATTCAGGCTGAGTCAGTGAGCTGAGAGCTGGCCACAATATCCCAAAGAACCAGCGATAAAGCAGTCTTTTCATGGCTAATGGAGGCTAATTCGCTAATTGATGAATTGCTTCCCGTCCCATGGGGAAAGGCATCTACCAAATTTTAGATTTCAATTGTGTGAGAAATTACTTCTGCAATTCAGCCAGAAAATGTCCCTGTGACTAGGTTGGGGGTTTTGCTTTTAAAATCTTAGGAGAGAGTGACAAAATCAGAAAACAGACTGGCTGTTTTGTTGAGGTAAGGGAGGAATACAGGCATTCGGAGAGGACCTGTTTAGAGACCTCTCATATCTGAGTACAGCCTGCACATGTGCAGGGCTCAGCCAGTCTGGGATGCTCAGACAGCTTCAAGAGCTCATGAAAAGCAGCTCATTTTCTTGCCTGGAGGCCCACACAGCAAGCATTCTCAGGACCCTGCAGGCATTTCCCAGGCTCTCAGGAGAGTTCTCGGGTTCTGAACTTTCAAAGCTGTTCTGGCTTCCAGGTCTGTGAGTCCACCCTCCCAGGTCACTTGTGCAGATGACTTTCCAGTAAAAAGTGCACACTCATGCATGCTCTCTGCGAGCTCCACCTTTTATCATTGACTCTATGACCCATCAAACACCGAGGCTAGAGGGCTCTGCTGTAGCAGTGGCTTCCAGATCATACACCCTTCCTTCCCCTGAGTACCACTCCCAGGAACCGCCCATCACACGGGGGATGTGTGATGCTTAGGGTTAACTGTCAGCTTAGCAGAAACTGGAATCAAGCCTTCAAACACACCCAAGAGAGACCATCTAAATCCCAGTAACCTGTGAGAAGATCTGGGAAGCATTATCTTTATTATATTAGTTGGCAAGAGAAGACCCATAGTAACTGTGGGAAGAAGGATCCTTGGGCAGGGGATCCTGGGTGGTATAAATGAGAAGGGTGAGTGAGCAGCAGTTGGTATTTCTTGCTCTCTGTTGCTGATTGTGGATGTGATCGGCTGCTTTAAGTCCTTGCTGCCTTGACTTCCTCACCAGGACGGACTGTACATTGAACAAAAAGAGGTCCTTTCTCCCTTAAGTCACTTTTGTCAGAATATTTTATCAGTCTCGGGAACAGAAACCAAGACAGGATGTACTGTGCTTCTCAGGATGGATAGCCAAGTGAGGACACCAAACAGCAAATATTCAGGGATGCTGACAAGTGTCCAGTTAGCCAATAACACTTTGGCCCTTAGCAACAGGAAGTGCTAGCATGTGTCTATGCTGCAAGTTAGGACACCGAGACAAAGGGGGAAATGTTGTGCGGTATTTTGATCTCATTCTGACAATAAAGTTTGCTTTGAGTCAGAGGGCGGAGCTAGCCACTAGCTGACCAAACTTAACCATAAAGTTCTTGGAGGACTGAGGACAGATAGGATACAGGAAGTAGTAAGGCGGGGCTGAGAGAGAATCTCAGCCCTTTTGGAATTGGCAGTCACTGGTGGTTCTCTGTCACTTCTCTAATCATTCAGGTACTTACCCCATATCTGACTCCCTAATTTTATTGATAAAGAATAATTAGATAAATGGCACAGCAGGTCAAAGCAGCTAGGAGAAGACACACACCCTCAACTCTCAGAGCACACTCCATTCCTCATCCAGCTGAGAAATCCTTCATCCTTCTTTGCCCCACCATTTCTAGCCGGGAATAGCTTCTGGCAAATGTGTTAGCTTCATGTGGGACACACAAAACCAGGTGTGAATGGGTCATGTTGTCAGTGACCTCTGTTCTTTTGCACAGAGGATTGTACTGGACCTGACTCCCTCGATGGCAGACATGGCCATGTGATGTGGCCTTGCTCAGCCATCAAAGCAAAAGCAAAGATGGGGATGGGTAGTGGTAGCACATGCCTTTAGCCCTAGCACTTGGGAGGCAGAGGCAGGTGGATCTCTGTGAGTTCCAGGCCAGCCTGGGCTATAGAGTGAGTTCCAGGACTGCCAGAGCTACACAGAGAAACTCTCAAAAACAAACAAACAAACAAAAACCAAGCAAAAGCAAAGATGATAGGTGACAACTGGAGCCAGAAGGGTGACTTCCTGATGCCAGGCTTGCTAGATATCTTTGTCCATGTTACACACTGAGGTAGATGGCTATCCTTGCTCTCCTGTCTCATACAGGACCTGCACAGGGAGATTAGGAATGATAGAGGGTAGGCCAAAGAGATGCTTCAATGGCTAAAGGTATTTGCCAACAAGCCTGACAACTGAGTTCAATTCCCAGGTCCCATATGAAAAGAAGAAACTAACTCCCAACAGTTTCTTCTGATCTCCACTATGTGCTATGTCATGCCTGCAACACACACACACACACACACACACACACACACACACACACACACACACACTTTCCTTTATACGTGAAAAACTAGTACAGTCTGAATAAATAAAGAGAAATTATTGACCTAATACATCTAGCCAACATGTAGTAACATCAGTAGGAATTGGGTCAAGTGTTTCGGTGTATATTGGCATATTTTTTAACAAGTGTAAAAATTCTGCAAGAATTTTGAAATGAATATTTTTGAAAACTTAGCAGTTGTCAGAATGACAATTTTTATGCCAGGGATGCTAGTATATGCCTGTCATCCAGCACTTAGGAGGTAGAGACAAGAGGATCAGTGGTTCAAGGCCAGCCTTAGTTACATAACAAGTTTGAGGCCAACCTGGGCTGTGGGATGGGTGAAGGGGAGGGGAGGAGAGGGGAAGGGAGGGAAGGGAAGGGAAGGGAAGGGAAGGGAAGTTGTATTTTTCCAAGGCAATTTTCTATGGACCATGTCAGTTTCTAAGCAAAAGACCTCAGCACAGGCAGGGCAGCCACTATCTCCATGAAAGTCCGTGCAAGGCACATATCACATGCTCACAGGGTGGAGAGTGACCAAGAATGTTGGGCTCTAAGTACCTGGATAGACACAAGAGTCCAGTGTATAGCTGACAAAGCAGAGGCTAGTCCAGAAGCTGAAGGGCAGGGCTGAGTCATAGCTGGTGGTAAGTGGGAAGAAAAATGAAACACTAGCTAACACTGTGAGTTTTAATTTAGCTCCAACATAAACAGAAGCAAGGAGCCACCAATGTGTACTGTGTTATTTTCATCCTAAAAAATGAAGCCCTGTTAAGAAGTCTTGTCCATAAAATAGATTCAAGCTGAGGTGGTCCCCAAGGTACATCGGCAGTACCTGTGGTTCCTCAGAATGTCACTTCTTCAAAGGTCAAGAAATTGAGGGTCTGGACTCAGGCTGGGCTCTTTCCTCTGTTGTAAATAGATGCCCACAGACAAATTAATTTGCATAGCCAAAGTTCCCCTCAGTCCTAAAGCAAAGAATTTTAATGTCAGTCTTACAGCATAGACCAAATCTTGCAGAACTTGTGCATGCTGGGAGTGTGCTTCCTGACCGCTTCTAGCTGAATCCCATTGGTCCATCTGGGGAAGAGCCTGGAGTCTGCAGATTGCAGCCTGGGGGAACAGAATGTAAGGGTTGTTGAGACCCATGGCTCTATTTGTCAGACAGAAGTGAAGGCCACCACAAAGAGAGCTGCAGGAAGGAAATGGAAAAGAATCGAGCTGGTTTGCATCAGCGTGAGAGGCTGTGTTCTGGGTCCATCAGCCTCACACATGCCAGATGGGAGGGAAGTGTTTTAGAGTGAACAAAAGTAACAGAGATACAAATATTTCCACTGTCTTAAACTCCTAACATCGTACAATTTGATGAAGGTGTAAGACAGAGAATTGATTTGTGAAATCTCTGTTTGGCATTTTTATGCTTTGTATTCTTTGTACTTTCATAAAATGGAGATTTCACATAGTAATATATACTTTGGCCAGATAATCTGGTCAAAGACATGAGGACGAGGCAATGTGGAAGATGAAGATAAGAGAAACAGGAAGGAAAAGGCCATGTATCGGAGCTTGGTGGAAACAAGTCTGGCAGGTGAGCACAGAATTCTGTGTTCAGGACCCACAGAGCTCAGACAACTGAGAAAATGGTGCTGTTGCCATCACCTGGCTCTTTCAGGAGGCTTAGGTTTGTGCTAATAAAATCTTTCTTAGATCAATCCAGTGGCAAAGAAAAGGCAGTCAGTTGACAAACTGAACAGCTATTATGAGCCTAGTTTGGTGGGCTTTTTCCTTCATTTACTCTTTATGTTTATGTATATGCATGAGCTTGCATGAGTTGATATGTGCATGTGAGAACAAGAGGCCAGAAGAGAGCATTAGATACCCTAGAACTAGAATTATAAGCGTTTGCGAGGAGACGCGTGGGTGCTGGGAATGAACCAGGTCCTACAAGTGCAGCATGCCTCAAATGCTGAGCCATCTTTGTAACCCCAGGTTCAGTAGTAACAATACAATTACCATGTATTGTTAACATGGAGAGTTAAGTCAGTACAATCAGTGCATAAGACCAATGATAAGTGCCAGTGGTGATGGGTGTGGTCAGCGGTGGGCATGCCTGGAGGTATACAGGTGAGTAGTGACACCAGTCCTGAAGCCAGGGCTGTGAGACAGAGGCTTAACAGAGAGTCTGACACTCATTGTCTGCTTTCTGGGGTAGGAAGGGCATTTATTCACCCCCACAGCCTCATGCATATAGACAAAGTCATCAATAAAGAATACCAGGGCTCTAGCTCCATTGGCCCCTGCTTCTCAGTTAAAATGATTCAGAGCCAGGAGTGAAGAGAAGCCTCCATGGCTCCCACTGCCCCATGCCATTGACAAGTCTGACCTGCCAAAATCTCCTGTTTACTTGCCTCCCCTTCCTATAGCCACCTTGGCGTAAATTCCACTGCCCTGTGTTGTCCAGGCCCAACCCTGGACCTATAAACTGCCAGTAGGTTCCCAACCCTGAACAAGCTACCTGATCTCTGCTGTGGCTAGATGCCATTGTGCTACTACAGGAAGAGGAGAAGGAAGAGGAAGAGGAAGAGGAAGAGAAAAAGGAGGAAGAAGAGAAGGAAAATGGTGTCATGGAATCAAGCTCATGTCACATTTCCAGCCAGACTCTGCAGACACTACCCATACCCTCCTTGGCCCTCAGAGGAGACTCCCAGCCCAAGGGAACAACTAGAGCTGTGAAGCTCAGAGGTGCTGGTGTCCTGGGTCCATTTCCTGTCCCTCCTCATCTCCAAACTGAGTCTTCAAGGGCAATTAGTCCTGGACTCAGAACAGATTGAGTTCACACTGGGGACAAAGGAACTTCCAGCAGAGCTCCTTGATGGGTCATCTACGACACCAGCAAAGGACAATTAGAATCTTCTCTCTCTTCAAGTCCTTTCCAGCAAGCACTTGGACCCAAAGCACAGACCTTCCCTCCCTGCTGGTGGGAGAGGCCAGTCATTTACTGTCATGACATATTTTCAAAGGACAGTGCCTCCTACAGTTTTAAACTGTACAAGCACTTAATTCCTAGGACCCCACTTTTTAAAAATTTCTTCCCACCCTCAACCTCTCAGCATAAGAAATTCATACTCTACTCCAGACATACAGGTATGCAAAATAAGAATACAAATCAGATGTTCAGTGTTAATCACTAATAAAGAAAAATCTAAAGCAGTTCTTTGATACTTATGTGCTTTTATCACTTATTAAAGATTTAAGCAAATTTATATACTAATGAGATGATGTGCTTGTTTTTACAAAAGGAATCAAATATTGGGTAGTATTTGTTACTGCAGAACAAAGAGCATCTTCAGTGTTTCTCAGAGATGATCAATATTTTGATGCCACTTCACAAAACTATATAGTACAAAGAGTCAGAAGTGTGTTTAGGACAATCTCAGAACTGTTAAGAATTCTGTTCTAATCCCAAGCCAAAACATAATGATTTTTGTTTCTTTGTTTTATGAAACTCAGGTCAGCAATTCAAGTGAAAATTGTTACAGCCAAACCTTGCAAGTACTACAATCCATGCTGAGGGACAATGATGGTGAAAAAATACTGAACATTTCTGTTTTCTGTAATTAAACCATTATGTTTAATTAAGAGTGGAAAACTTTTGTTATGAAGAGTGAACACCGAATTTCATAGCATACAATAGTCTTGAACCTGAGCTTGGTGGCTTCAGGCAGCATTTGCTGGGATTGGATCATTTGACAGTGCACAATGTGTTGTAGCTGTATATTCAGAACCCAGGTAGCAGTGATGCCATGCAATACAACATGGACAAGGGCTTCGAGAAGACTCCCAACTGGTTACCAATCTAGCTTTGAATTAATTTTGATGGTTGTAAATTCAGAAACTTGTTGCCAAATTTCTCATGACCCCCCCACCCTCACCCCATGCTCAGTTACACAACCCCATATGGGACCTTGACCCACAGTTTAGAAGCTATTTCCTGGAGAAACTCATTACTTCATGGACTTCTAAACAGGGCAGGATAGACACCAAGGAATGTGTTCTGGCTTCTAATAAAGTTACCAGGGACAATTCATCTACCTCAGGAAGGTTACCAATGGTCACTCACCGGTTTCCCCAGGACCTCCTAAGAAAATCGCCACTGATTAGAAAAATGATGAGGGAGAAAAGGATATCTAGAAAATAGAAAAATCTGTTTGTTCCCCCGGGCAAAGAAAGACTCAATTTGTCTCCTATAGTACTTGGCTCTCCATCCAGGACTGGGAGACTTTTAGGATTCTTCCTAGTACAGCATCTTTGATGCTGCTCCCTAGCCCTTCAACTCCTCATGCAGACATCAACAAGGCCTATGAAGATGGCAGCCAGAAAATTATCACTGCCTTCCCTGGGAATTAAAAGACTTCTAGAAAGTGACAGGCTCATTCTTGCCATCTCTCTTTACTGGCTGTTCCTTACCCATCTCCTTGGACCACTTCAGTCACCGCCCACTGCAGCTGTGGCTTCGATCAGAAAGGGTTCTAAGAAACACTGCTCCTTGGGAAGAAAGTGGACAGCTTATAGGATTTCACCTAAAATGATTGTGTTCTGCATCATGGATGCCCATCTGTAGAAGACACTGGCTATCGAGACTGTACTCACATTGTTAGTACCCAGGCACTGTCCTTAAGAGCCCCTGTCTTTCTGCACTGGCAGTGGTGCCTGTGGACCTTCACCTTCTGCCTGTGGAAGCCAGTTTTACTATCCTGGACATGGTCGAGACGTGTCATGCAGCCATGCCACATGATCTGGTTCCAGTCTTCCATGCCCAGCCTCAACCTGAGTCTAACATGTATCTGGGACTTCTTTGAGTCCCTGATATCCCACAGCTGAGTAGCTCAGGTCTGAAAACAAATCTCCATCTACTTCTGGGAAGGAAAAGAGTAAAGGTGATTTCCCAATAGCTGCACCATTGCCCTTTGGAACCAAGTTCTCTGTGGCAGGGCTGTCCTGTGTAGTGATGTCTTGACTCATTTTCTGACACTAACTGAACACTACAGTCTGGGAGTTTATGAAGATGAGAGGTTTTTCTAGCCCATGTCATGAAGACTGAGAAGTTCAATATCAGGTGCTAACGTCTGCTCGAGCCTTCCTCCTGCATCATGGCAGTGGTTCAGACCAAGTCAATGCTTGACCTTTATACAAAGCCACCAATATCATCATAGGAATCTTACTCTTTTAGCCTCATGTCATCCTGCTTCCCAAGGGCCCCATCTCTAAACACTATGAACAAATGACTGGGAATTAAGCTAATTAATTATGAGTCCATGCTTACAGCATCCCTGGTTCCTATGCGCAAGGTGCCAGATGAATAGCACCCACACCACTGTGATGACAACTGATATCGTCCAATGTCCCTTGAGGATAAAATTACCCCATTAGAGAACCACTGGTTAGGAGAAAAAGAGTGGGAAGTGATGCTTGATATGCTCATGAAGTCATACAGAAGTGCCTGAAAGGTGTCAGCATTTTGCCATCTCTGAGCCACATGTGAAAGTTCACACTAAATAACCATGAACAAAAAAAGAAAAAGAAAAAAAAAACACTAAAACATCTTACAATGTTTTAATAAGTTTGCAGGTCTGGGTCAGGCCACAGCCATTCATCCTATAGCCCACAAGGACAGCCTCACAGTAGACTCAAGCATGTGCTGCTCTGCCTATTGTCTCTTTGTCCAGAGCTCATCACTTCTATAAATAACTGTGTAGCAAGGGGAAGGGAATGGGGAGCCCATAGGAAAGGAACAGTGTGGGGCTAGGACATCTGAAAAGCACAGCCATCTCTGGCAACCATGGCTAACTCATCAGCCTGGCATCATCCTTAACTGGACATCCCCTCCAACCAAGACACACTGCTGGAACAAAACAAAACAAAACAAAAAAAAAGATTTATCTACACACACACACACACACACACACACACACACACACACACACACGTTTTAAAAGACACCTCATCAAAAGTTGCATGTTCACTGCAGTCTTGATTATACTAACAAAGTGCCATGCTGTCCACCTGTCTATGACGCATGCCTAGGAATATCCAATGAAGCCATTCTTATAGTGCAGTAGGCTGACCTTCGCAGACAGGATGGAGCTGCATGAAAGACCCCCTTGTTAAATGAGAAGAGGGGGGCTGTGTGAAAAGGGTGCACTGTGAGATCTGTGAAGTGCTTCCATTTCTGGGAAGAGAGAATAAGGACGGAAGGACACAAATGCAGAGCATCTTGGAGTTTTTTCTTGGTCATTACACTAATTTGAATCTTTCTGCATAACGGGGCACACTTCCAAAACAAGAAATGGACACAGACCATCTTCAAAGAGAAAACACTGCAAGGTGACCCAGGAAAAGGCAATTTTGCTAAAAGTACTTGGCAACCGAACCCAGTTGGCTGGGTGCTGAGGTCTTCTGCCTGTAAATGTAATACAGTCTTGAAGTCTCTGGCGCATGCTAATTCTGGATAAATGGAAGTTGAAACAGTTGTCTGGGTTTATGTGACTATTACATTATCATGAAAGCTTCGGTACTAATCCACAATAGCGCAGTGAAGGAGACACCTGGTATCTTCCAACTGAAGGAATTTGTTGCTTCCATCCCTGCCACCAACACAGCAAATCTGCTCTGTGAGAGGCAGGTCTAAGAAATGAACAGGATTAGTTGATGGTTGATAAACTAAAAATTACAACTGTCTTTTTTTAATGTTTTTTTTTTTTAAGACCAGGGTGCAACACGATTTTTTCACCAGCAGCAATCCTGATCCACTATCTCAATTTCTTCCAAAGTATTGAAATGTAAATCTCTTTGTGTAACAGAAAGGAAATGTTTCCTAAACTCAAGCTCTGCCCCTCACCCTGGGGAGAACTTGGTCGGTCAAAGGCAAAGAAGATAAACAGCCCTTAACAATGGGAATGAAAGGGAGATGGTTTTCTAAGCAGATGAAACTGTATGATTTGTTATATTTTTAGTCCGCTTGCAGATGTGAAATAAGAAAAGAAAAAGTGTCACCAAATTTTATCAAATGATTAACTTTTATCATAAAGTTATACTTTTAGACAGTACATAGAGACCTTCGCAGCAGAAAATTAGACTGTTTTGAAACAGGACAGCCTTTGCTCTGTAGCTATGTGCCAACTCTACTAACCCAGGCAGTGTCTACATCACCTCATAATGTGCCACTCGGGCTGGTCTCTGTCTGCCTTGCATGCTAATTCTTCTCGGAAGATCGGAATCTTGAAGGCAATCACACTGATGGAAATTTCACCAGATTTGTTCCTGTGTCTAGACATATCCGCCACCAGATAGTCCACTTTCTCGGAAATATTCAACTTTACAAAGCTAAGCACAACCTACAGCCAGCCTCATTTGCAGTTCTTTCGGTCAGCTGTCAAAATCCGGCATTTCCATTGTTAACGTTCAGAAGGACATAGATTTTCCAAATGGTGTGTGGATGAAGTAGCTGAGGCAGATGAATGAAAAAAATTAAATAAAAGGGGGAGGACCTAACTATTCCTAAAGTACGGAAATTTTTATTGCAGATAGGAGAACGCAGACATAGGGAAGAGTCCAGGCTGAACATGGCCAGCAGGCTAGAGGTGAGGAAAGAGAGCAAGAGAGGAGCCACTGGCCAAGATAGGTGGCCGGGGCCAAGAGGCCAAGAGGCCAAGAGACAGGCACAACCAAAATGACTGAGTTACATACAGATAAGCCTGGGGGATCTAGGGACCGGAAGCCCAGCCCCTGGGGCGGGGTCAAAACTCCTGGGAGGAGCCACAGGGACTGAATGCTGCTGCTGGGAGAGTGGCAGTTTTGATATGTTAATTGGCACCTCAGTTAGCCATTTGTTGAGGGAGAGGGGGGTTCTGAGACCTAACAGCAAGGTCTTGGGCTGAGCTACCAGCAACCTCATCACTTCATGTTTTCCCAAATGAAAGAAAGCCAAGGCAGGTAGAAAACTGCAACCACTATCTAAGCATCCTTCTCCTCTGCCTTCCACTCACTGGTCCATGAGCACTCAGGTTGAGCAAGTGGCCATGTCACAGTGGGCCTCTGCTATCCTGGGGCCTATAGTGAGAAGATACAGAGCCTGGAATGACCCCTGTGAGTTGCCGGGGGCACTGCATCTTCCAGTCAGGACAGAGGTGGCCCAGAGCTGAAATTCAAGAATGGCAACACGATGTCGATCCACCAGTTCACTGGGCCCTTCAGGAGAAGATGCCAGCAGTTTTCCTGCAATCACACTGCTGCCACTTTCTCCTGTGTCAGCTGAATAAACTGATGGGCCCAGTGGACTGGAACCACAAACCAGAAGCAAGTCTGCACCAAATCATCCCCAGAGGGAAAGAACAAAGAAATAGGTCAAACACAGCACCATTTTGGTTAGGTCTGAGAAGCAAACTCTTCTAAAACAAGGCAGAAGGAACATAGTGCAGGTCCCATTCCCTGGTTTCCATTAGCTAGCACCCCTCATGGCAGGATCCATCAATTTAACTTTTGGATGTCTGGAATCCAGTCAAGATCCACTCCCTCCATATGCTCAGCAAAGTGCAGAGCAATAGCTGATCACTGCTGGCAGGAACCATGGTGAACCACCACAGGATCTTAGCGGTCCTAATTTCTCCAATTTATTACTTGATTTTGAGAAATCTGTCCTCCCCCTTCCCCCTTCCCCCAACCCTGCACGAATTTGTAGCTCATCTTGGTCCTCCAGGTGGTTACAGGGCTTGATGCCCACGCTGAGTAATTGTTTTTCTTGGTTTGCTTTGCCCTCACCTGGCCAGAGTTCTACTCATCCCATCTATCATGTTCAGACTGTCAAAGCAAAAAGCCAAACATCTCAGTCATGGTGCTTCCTGGGCCGGCTGTATTCCAGCCGTTGAGCAGATCTGAGGAGATACAGAGACAGTCATAGAGCAGTGGGTTCCTGCAGGATAGTCATCAGTGAGGGGATGAGGTTAGATGGCCTTGTGATCCCTCCCACCCCGCAATTATGTCTCTCTCTACACCTATACACACAAGCATATATATGCATTCTCACATATTTGTACATACATACACGGAGGCACACAGGTATATAACATACACATAGGCATCCAAGCAAGTACATACACACAAAAAGATGCATGCATGCTGACACACACACACACACACACACACACACACACACACACACACATATATATATATATATATATATATATATATATATATATATTCCCATACACATATAAGCATGCACATATCTTCATGTTAATTCAGGCACACATATGTATGTAGGTACACATGCATCATACACATACATGTGTACGAATCTCTGAATGCATACATGTACAAATATATGCATACAGACATATACAGGAACCCATGTATATGCACAAACATGTATGTACATACCACACACACATATAGGTGCATTTGTATACACAAATATACAGTCTCATGTATATATACACAAGCAGGCATACATGTATATGCATATACATGTTTTGCTCTGCATCCCAAATCTGCACACTGTTCCAGTTCAGATTGATCCTAAACTGTCCCCTGGCTGGCCTTGTTCAGGTCGACTACAGAAGTGCCCATGCTCATGCAAGCCCTGTATTTACTGCCCATCAATCAGCAGACTTGACTGGAACTCTTTCCAGCATTGCAACTCCTTCCTCATAAAGTCTAAAATGTGTTGAATAAATGAATTGATCAAGTTACACACAGTCTGGCAAGCCATTTAATCTAGCTGCACTTCAATTTGTCCGCCTGCAAATGAGAAGAGTGCCAGCTGTCTCACGGGACTGGGGTGGGGATCATGGGAACGTGGCTGGCCAGTATTCACAAATATTTGTCTCTGCAGTTAAACTCATGGGTGGCTATTGATGCCTCACTATTGATAAGGTCTTTATTGACAGTGCTCTGCCAGATGCTACAAGGTGCAGAAGAAACCAAGGCAGAGGGGCCAGACATTGCCACCTAAGAAGCTCTTTGTCATGGCAACAGTGTGTTATCACTGTGTGTGACAGGCTGGCCACAGGGCCCCTGTCTCCACAGAAGGGCTTGGCTTAACCATCTCTACCTCTGAGAACTTTCATGCTTTCTTTGATTTTGAATTGAAGGGACACAGGACACAAGATTCCATGCAGCAGAATGGGGAAGGGGAACAACTATGCCTCCACCAAAAATCTTCAAGACTTCTAGTTCACAATGTCTAGGTACTTGTCCCTTGAAGGTGGGTGTGGCCATTGGAAATGCTTTGGCCAGTCCAATATCCCAAGATACGATTTGGGGAGAAACATTTAAGAACTGGTACAGAATTCTGCACATTCCCTTTCCCTAGGAAGGTAATTGTGGAAGCAAAAGTTATCTGGAGGAGATGTGCACTGGGCAGCCTGGAAAGCATAGCCTACATTTGCACAGGCCTGGATCATTGCCCAGACCCACAAACGACTTAACATGCACAAGAAATAAACATTTGTTGAGTTAAGCCATGGAGATTTGGGTGGTGTTTGTCACTGTAGAAAACTCTAGCCTCCTCTGGCTGATCCATTTCCTCACTGGGCGCAGCAAGGATTAAATGAATTACTGTACATAAACACTTGAAAATGCTAGCTCTACAAATATTTGTCGAAGTTACTCTGCAGATTTGATTCAAATGTGTGGGTTTTTTCCACATTTTATAATTGGTGGTGTTTGGCATTTTAATTGGCAGCAGTGTTTCTTTCTTAACACCCCATAAAATCACCCTACATCTTGGATACAGGCCTATGAATCTGTATTATTATTATTATTATTATTATTATCATCATCATCATCATCATCTTAGGGACCGGTGGTTAAATAACAGAGACCATATTCTTCATTTGTAAGTACTGCATAAGCAAATGTTTTGCGCTTGATTCAAGGGGAGGAAAGTGAGGGAAAGTAAGGTCCACCTCACAGAGCTGATGTGTGCCAAGCTTAGCATTGGTAGCTTGTTTCCAGGGCAGATGTGCTGTTTGGACTCAATCTTGGTGTATACCGACTAGTGGCTCTCCATCAGTCCTGAGGACAGCATCCAATATTCAAAGAAGAATCTTGGGGGATGCTTTAAAAAAGACTGCTAACAATTTTATGCTAAGAGTTCACTGATAAAAGAATTAATCTGTCAAGATAACGACTGGTCATGCAAAGGAATTGCTCTCGATCTCCCCTCCACAAAGTGTCAAATGGCCAACAGCGCAATCATGAATTTTATTTGTTTCTAGGTTTTCCTTTGCATTATATTGAAAATTTTGTTTGAATTTGTGTTGCAGTTGTATAAGACTTAGATGCATAGAAGCCTTTCTGTTTTACCCATATTGATGAAACATAATAATAAACAAATACATAAATACAATAATAAAAATAAATTAAGTCAAAACAGGAGGCCTTTCAATGGGGCACACATGATGGAATGATGAGAAAGTAACCCAAACTAGGCAGGCGTACAAGTTGTTTTTGCTTTTCTGTCAACATTCCCAAATATTCTCAGAATGAGAAGAAATTACCTCAGATGTGCATCCCAGAGGGAGCTTCTCATACGTGGCCTATCTTCAGGCTGAGACATGGGAGATCACCATGTCCAGCCTTCATCCCACAGCAAATTCCCAGTGCTTCTCAGCTGCTCCTGTGGGGCCAAGTAAGAGGAGCAGAGGGTCAGCTGGGATAGGTAGGGACAGAGTACTTGCTGGCAGGCGGTCTCGGGAGTCTGAGGAAGGAGACAGGCCCACAATGCTGGCATTTCACACGTGAATCTAGAGCTGGAGGGAACTGTGTGGGAACACAGCCTCCATCTGCTGCTCGGCTGCCTGGGAGTCTCATGGGCCTTACCAGCTTGTTGACAAAGCCTGTAGAAGTCCCCTCTTGGAGCTCCTATCAGGCAGTCTGAGCCCCAGAGGTTCAGACAGTGTTGTCACAGCCCCTGGAACATCTGGAGCCCAGATCCACAGCATCTGTGTTCCTCTCTCCATGTGTTCACCCAACCACACTGCAGAGGGTTCCATTCCAGTTGTGACCGCTTCACTCGGCTGCTTCTATAACTAGGAGCAGAAGAATCCTGTTCTTTTTGTGTCTTGATTGGCGTTTTGACTTTGACTGTGTTATACTGTGAATTAATCTCTGCTTTGTAAATTGGAAAAACAACTGAAGACAGTCATGCTATTTGGATGGTATGTCTCTATGAACCAACATAAGGGTTTTAAATTCAAAAACCATGAGCACCCTTAAAGAGATTTTAGAAAGTGTACCGTTTCCTTCATTTTAGTTCTGTTGATCCTGCCAAACTAAAACTGACCTTAGAGTCCCCTCACTCTCTCTCCTGAACTTGTTGGTGAAGGGACCAAGACTCAGACATGGAGAAGAAGGTTTTTCCAAAGTCACCCAGGTAGAAAGGCCCAAGACAGGCTGGAAGCTAAGTCTACTAGTTACAGCCTGAGCCATTTAATCTTCCCACAGTAAACCCACCACCAGTGATCCCCGACCTACAAAGAATTTTAGTTTATTTTCTTCACTGACTAGGGATATAGGGAAATATATTCCATCTCTTAGAAGACTGGGTAGAAGAAGGCCCACACTGAGGATGAAAGCAACCAAGGCTTTCCACAACAGGGTGTTGTAGATCATACTGTTGCTGTACTGAGACATTCAGTCAAAGAGGTATATTCAGTGTGTTTCAATGCACCATTCAACCCATGTTTAGCAGACTATAAGCCCAATGGAAGGTGAGGAGTATCTGACCTCGGTTACATAAGTTGGATGGAGAGTTGAGTTTAGGAGTCATTGGGGGTCCCTGAAGAACCAAGAGTATAATCAAGGGTATATAGCCAAGTGCTAACTAGGAAAGCCAGCATGGTCATTAGAGCATGGGTGACCATACTAAACTGAGTCCTCTAAAAGTTTTTGTGAATGAGATCCTGGGTGGAAGTAGAATCTTTGCAGGCTCAACCAAGCTAAGATGAGGTTATTGCTAAGTCTTTGGGAGTCATTATGACTTGTGGCTCATAAGGAAAAGGAGACAACCAGACAGGCACACTCAGAAAAAAGACATGATGGCTCATGGGAGATGTCACGTAAGGACCCAGATAGAGATGCAAAGAAATGGCTATAAAGTATGGGACTCTAAGGGCCACTAGCACCTCATGGAACTTGAAGAAGCTGGGAAGGATCTTCTGTAGTTTAATAGACTCTCTGACTGCTTGATCTTGGATTTCTGGCTCCAGAACTATAGAAGAATACTTTCCTATGGTTCTAAACCATAGTAGGACCATGTCCCCACCCATAATCTGAAAAAGATGTATGCCTTAAGCTGTAGGTAGTACTAAACCCTGTATAAATTATGTTTTTATATGCATGCATGCTTAGACAAATCAATTTATAAAGTAGGACCAAGAAGAAATGAATATTGAATGGTAAAGTAGAATAGTTATAATAATATACTACAATAACACCTATTCAAAATTCGATAACTATTAATTTCCGGAATTTTCCACTTACTGTTTTCAAGCCACGGGATACTGATTCAGAGACAAGGGAGGCTACTCTACAGCAGCCCTCTACATCCACAGGTTCAACATCCACAGAGACAACCACAGATCAGAGGGTTACAATTGCTTCTCTACTGCACAAACATCCTGCCACCATTCCCCAAGCAAGAGAGACAACATCACAACAATCCATGCGGCCTTGACATTTAAGTCAGTGAGATATATCATCTATAGATGATTGGACATACATGGGAAGACATGCAAAGACCACACCATTGTGTGTCAGGGATCAGAACATCTCCATGTTTGGGTGTGAGGAAGCCCTGGACCCAACCCTCGCCCACCTCCACACCCTGCAGTGCAACTATACTGCTTCTTCAGCCCTAGAAGCTCTTGCAGGTGGTGAACTATCTTACAAAACTCCCTTGTTTAGTAGTCATTTTAGACTTTAAACCTTCAAGGCCACAGCCAAAAATTTCTGGTATTTGAAAGTTTCCTGCAAACAGGAAATAATAGAGAAGAACTGCTGTTCTCAGTCCCCTCAGATGCCCACATTCCTTCTAACAGCCGTTTACAGCTGCCCAGTTCCTGCTGCTGTTTTTTTTCCTCCACCATGAAGAAAGTCTTGCCACCTTTTAATTATAAAGGTGAAGGAGAATGGCAAGAATAAGGGGTGCCCATTGTTCCTGATGTCACCAACTCCTTACATTACAATTATGCAATTATAGACGGATCATTCCATAATTCAATAGTAATAACCCAGAACCTGCCAAGTAGTAAAGCCTGGGCTACTGCAGGGAGCAAACAGAAGGTTCTTCCAGACAGCTAGCAGCAGAGGTTGGATAAATGACTAGATGGATGGATATTACTGATAATAAATAGGATCATTAATAACAAGGATTGATAGGTATGAAAGTTGATAACTATAATGATAGATATTATATATAAATACATAGTTAATTGATGATTGATAGATTCATAAATAGGATAATAGATAGGTGGATGATAGGTAAATATTCTAGATACTATATTAAATATATAGATATTTGGTAGATTTAGATAGTTGGTAATCAATTAGCTAGTCACGATAGGCACAAATGATAAATAGATGATAGTGCCTAATAACAAAGCCACCAAATATACCAAAGCAGACAGCAGAATATCCCCCTCCCTTTATTTTTGAATTATAATATCAGTAACATTGGTGGTCAACATAATTAAAGACTACTTTAACCCCTTATTACTTTTCCAGTCATGACCAGACAGGATGCCCACAAGATCCAGGGCCTACTAGACAATCCAAATGGGTTCCTAAAGAGCAAGGAAGGTAACATATGCACACTAAAACCTAGAGTGACAACAAACAGCATGCTGGCCTTTGGCTAATGCAAGACCCCCAGGAGATTTTTCCTGTAAACAGAGTGTCATGGAATTTGTCTCTAAGGACTCAGTGGCCTGGGTTTAGCAGGTGACATATCTATTAAGAGAACTCTGCTGAGCTCCTGTCATGCCCTTTCCTGACTCTTCTGGTCTCAAAGCCACAATAGCCCTGGATCATGTAGAAAAGGCTTCCTGGCATCTCAGAGTATTGTGTCCTGACTGTGGGCAGGTCCCCTCTGACACAGTCCAGAGATAGAGGAGAGAATCTCAATTGCAATGTTACTTCAGTTGTATTGGCCTGTAGACATGTATGTGGGGCATGTTCTTAGTTGCTAATTGATGTGGGAAGGCCTAGCCCACTGTAGGTGGTGCTATCCATAGACAGGTGGATTTGGGATGAATAAGAAAGCAAGCCGAGCAAGCCAAAGGGAACAAGCTACTAGGCATCATTGCTTCATTATTTCTACTTCAATTTCTATTTGAATTCCTGCACTGGTTTCCCTCAATAAAGTACTATACCCTGAAGGTTGAAATACTGCCCCTGCCTCGACACACACCAAGTTGGTTTTGGCCAAGATGTTTACTATAGCAAAAGTAAGCAAACTTAAACAGAAATTATTACAAGGAGTGGGGTGTTGCCATGCCTGACCTTTTTGTTTTGGAGGGAAGACTGTAGAAGTATTTGAAATGTTGAGCTGGAAAAGCCATAGAGTGCTTGGAGTTTAATGAACTAAGATAGAGAAGTTGGAAGGTATTACTAAGAGCAGCACAGATAACCAATTCTAGCTTTTGAAGTTTCAGAGGGAAATTAACACTCCGTTAGGAGTTTTTCTATGACATTTTGAATTAAAAAATCTATAGAAGTGAAACCTTTGCCCTATGGGGACAATGGGTTATGGTTAGTTGAGGCTGAAGCATCGGCTATGATTAGTAAAAGAAAAGCATCACTAGTGTGAACCCTTCTGGAAGGGATTGCATCATGGTCAGCATACTGAAAATGTGGTCCAGAGGTGGTTAAGGTTGCATCTAAAGCAGGAAGCAAAATCTCCCATGTGACACTAGTTTTAGTGGCATGAAATCTGAAGAATTGGAGGGGTCTTGGGGGAAGCTGAAGCTTTGTAGGAGAAACTGTGGCCAGCCTACCCAAGCCGCAATCGCCCTGGCCCCAGTGGCCAGGCCAGCCAGCATGCTCATGTGCATTCATGCACAGCAGGCACTTCCTCCCTGAGCCAAGCTGCCAGGCCAGCCTCAACATCCAGAGACAGCTGAGGAAGAGACACCTGACCCAGAGACACCAATGAGGAAAGGACAATGAAGCAGAGTCAGCTGCCTGAGCCAATAGGACCTTGGGAGGGGGTATAAAGGCAAGTCTAACTTACTTAATAAATGAGTCTGCAGCATGCTCTGCTATTTACTGACTCCAGGTGCCTGAGTCATTGGTGCTGCATCTTCTCACCCCCTCCAGCAAGGAGTGTCCAAGCAGGGTAACCTGCAACATAGCTTGACACCTTGTGCCACAGTGAGAGTCTGTGAAGAGAGGCCATGAGGCTGTCAAAAGGGCAGCTTCAGTTGCAGTGGAGACCCCAGGATATTGGAGATGCCAGGACCATGGGACATCTTCTAAGGACAGCCAGCAGGTATTGAGTGGAGATGGCCTGAGCCTAAGAGAAAAGTTTCGTGTGTGTTACATATTGCTGAACTGGAGAAGTGGGGATGCTCAACTCTTATGGAACCCAGAAGATCAAGAATGAGTCCCAGATATTGAACATCGAGCTCACATTGTTACATCTGGGTTTTCTTTTAATCTGATTCTGTGTCCTGATTCCTTCCTCTTGGAATGAGAAACCATATATTTTTTTTTTTTACTTTATAGGAGCACATAGTTAAGAAACTTTGGATTCCTGAAGAGAACTTAGACTTCTAGACCATTGTAAAGTTTTAAATTGTGGGGCTTTAAAGTTGCACTGTATTTTATATTATGGGACGAACATGGCACACACCTTTAATCTCAGAACTTGGGAGGCTGAGGAAGAAGGATCTGGAGTTTCAAAGCCAACTGGTGGGTAGGAGATTCTGTCTCAAAGGGACTAAAAAGTGGAAGTAGAGGTGGAACCCTGACACATATCCACTGGCTCACTCCCTGCAGCCATTAGAAAATACCCCCTCTCCTTCATATTCTAGCATGACCCCAGAGGTTAAAACAAAGCAGTCCTGTGACAGAACATATCAGGAAAAAAAGTTTTCAAATTTCATCTATACAAAACTCAACTTTGAAAACCAAGCATCTGTTTAGCATGCTAGGGATAGATCAGGAGGTCAGGAGGCTCATGATAGGAAACATCCACCTGAACCCTCCAAACCATATGCCCTCCTGACGTCAGAAGGCAGAGTGTAAACCCCTCCACCCTCTGCACCCACCTGCTCTATCTCTGTGAGTCCCTGACTACCGTATCAGCTCTGCCTTTGTCTCTGCACTGGTGGGCCTGCCTCTGCAGAGAGAAGGCTCCTGCAGAAGCATGGAGAGGGGTATTTTTCCCCACAGAATTTTCTCTATGGCATGGTGTAAGTCCAAATAGGGCCTGACTTGAGCTGAAGTAACCTGAACTTAACTACTCTGCATCCTTAGCCAAAGCCTACCTCCCTTCACCACTTCCCTGTGCCCATCCCAAAGAGGAGAAGTTCCAGGATGGATTTAGTGCTGAATCGACGCTTTCCCTGTCTTCAGCTCTCACAGGGAAATGAGGCCAGCTCCACAAACCAGCCAGAGCCACTGGCTTTGATAACAGCCTTCAAGGGGCTATATTTGCACACAGCTGAAAGGGGAAATGAAAGCTCAGCTGCGGGTCAGTCCCAGTTGCCAAGGAGGATGAAGGCAAGCATCAAACAGCTGTGTTCCTGTCACTCAGCAGAAACTCTCCATTTTTCCAGTGCCCTCACCATATAATTCCTTCCATTTACAGTCTTGTGATATTATGATAAAGGGTGGCTGCTGAGAAGTTTTGAAATATCTCCTTCATCGGTGAAGACAGCTTAATATCCCACACCCTGCCCCCCCCCAAAAAAAAAAAACCCTCCTAAGTATTACTTCCCGCCAGAAAATGGGTTGGATTTGTTTCAAAACTGCTTCAGAATTGGTGAACATAAATGGCCCTAAATTTAGCAAATATCAGCTTGCCCAACCAATTCGCAATATTTTCCTCCCTCCCTTCTAAACCCCGTTTGGCCTTAAAGTCAAAGTTGAGCTGGACGCTGCATCTCTCCCACGAAGGCCCTCGCCTTCCGTCCACATCTGGTTTGATGGTTAATTGATAAAAGATGAGCCCACTACTTAGTAGCACAGAGCCGACTCGGGCGAGTCCCTGGCCTCCCCCGGCAGTGCTATTCAGAGGTGAACTGGGTTCCAGCCCTACTCACTTGGCAAAGTCACTGAGTGGGTGGAGATGAGAAAAACATCTGCTTTCCTGTCTATGCTCAAAATACAGCATTTCCTCAAAGCCTGGACAAGGGGACAAAGAGTTCTAACTGCCTATAAACTCTGTCCCAAACACGATTTGGAGTGCTGATTTCACTCTGGAGTGATGGGTTGGGAAAGTTCTAGCAACTATTCAGCAGACCTTATGGCCCCTGTCTTGATCCTGATTATTCTAGAACTGGTTATGGCTATTTTTTTTTAAAACATCAGCATTGTGTCAAACACCATCCAAATCCATGTGTCACGTGTGTAATAGGTCGACAGCTTCCAAAGAAGACAGTGGCATTTGCACCAGACTTAAGTAACACCAAGAAAGACAAGGTCCTTCTATACCCTGCCAACAGTTGCAACACAGTAGATAGGGGAGGATTTCTTCACTACACACTGTTCCCTTGAAAACAACAACCAGGTCCGCCTCATTTCCTGCCTACCATCACATTGGACCTCTCAGAGATGTCCATCCCTGCCAAGCATTTTGCAGACTTGGGAAGCCCACATCATCACCTGACAGCTCTGATCCCCAGGAGGCTTCACTCTTAAGAAGCCAACTGTTGGCGTCTGTAAGAAATGATAACACTGACAAGCAGCGTGATGTGCCCCACACAGGGGCAAAGAGTAAATTAAACTCGTCCTCTACTTGCTGCTGGCATGGGTTCCAGGCACACAAGGGCTTCTTAGGAATAAGCTGTATTGAGGACATGGCAGCACCTTTCATGAGCTGACTGAAGATTATTTAATCATCATCACCATCATCATCTTCATCACCATCATCATCACCATTGTCACCACCATCATCATCATCTTCATCATCACCACAATCATCACCATAATCATCATCAAAATAAGGTTTTTATGAAAGTAGGAAACAGAACAGGAAGTCCAAGAGAGAAACTGGAAGCTGAGGCATGAGGAAGAACGTTCTCAGCTGTAGAAGGACCGAAGCTTCTCTGTGATTCCCTACTCCTACTCCAGAGACTTCCAGTCTCCAACCTTCCTTCATAAGAATGATAAGCACAGGCTTGTGAATGATACAAGGTCAAACATGAAGACTGCTGGTTGAAGTCTGGGACAACAGAGCTGAGGGGCTGACCCATGTCATGTCTGTTCATTTCCAGATGACCTACATACATAGCAAGATTTAGATAGATCTCCAAAATGCAGCCCTATCTTTCCATATCTATAAAATCTAAATGTTAATCTACTTCAGGAAATGATTTTTAGAGGTCCTATAAGATTCAAGGAAAAAAAAAACACCCACCCTACTTAGATATAAATTTTACTGTAGCATCAAATTGTGGAATTTGTTTTATGAGACATGCCAGTTTATGACTCTTCTGTGGGATTTTAAAGGCTTTTCTATTCATAGGGACATCTTGAAAGGAGAAGCTCTCCTATAGCTAATTTGTCTCAAAATGAGGCTTAATTTATTGTTAGAAGAAGGTGGCCAAGACCCAGTATTTCTGACCAGCACCCAAAATGCAACTAAATCTCTACAACCTGTGAGAAATAACAGTTTGTTATTAGAACTTTCCCTCAGTTCTAATGTTTGCTTGTTTTCTGTGAAGAGCTAGCAGAGATTTTTCAGGGTGATGGCCATAACCCCTGAGCATCATGGAACAGTTGAGAGCATCCCAGGCTGCTCTGCTATTCCAGCAGGGTTGGGCACCCGAGACCAGCAAAGGAAAATAGTGGTCCTGGACTGTATGTCCAGATCCAGGCTGCTCAGACCCACCCAAGGGATATCACAGGATGGGACTGTCAGGAACCTCATCTTTCCAAGCAGAGTACATCCCCATCCTGCTGTCTCCCTGCATCCCTTCCCATCTCTGGGGTAGTCAAAGCCAGATCGGAGTGTCACGCTGAAAAGAGAAAGAAAGAGCACTGTCTTCTCTCTCTTGTCTCTCCCTGAGAGTATGGCCCTGGCTTCCTCCTACAGGAAGAAGGCAATGCTGGCTTCCATTGAAGGGTGTGGACTGAGGAGAAGCCAGACACAAAAGAGAGAGCAAGTCAGGATGTTACTAACAGTCCAGCTTCCTTTTAGGGTTCCTGTTTAGCTGAACATTTCAAAGGAGAAGGTTTCCCAAACTGCTGGTCTTCCAAGCCTGTCCCTGAGGCCTTGGGGCAGGGGTTAGGGTGGGGCCAGACAAGGGGAGTCTGTCCACTCCATCAGTCACCAGGATTCCTCACTTAGTGTCTCCCTCGATAGCCACTGGGGTAGCTGTAGAGATCGTGTTCTCCCAGCATCCCTTTGCCATGGCCCTCTGGCTAGGTGGATGAAAATCCCCTGGCAACAGTCAGCTAGAGTAGGCTGGGTAGACACTCCAGGCAGACCACACCCTTGCATGGGAGCTGTGTGCCTTGCTTGCCACTGAACGGAAGGGAATACATGCTCAGGCTGTCATTGTGGGTCTCCCTTCTGCTGCCGCTGCTAGGCTAAGGTATAGCATGGGTGCCCAGCCTCCTGAGTACCACTCTGCTCTCTTTGGTCTCAGTAAGAGAGCCTGTGATCTCTAAAAAGAGTGTGTGTCACACTGCACTACAGTTCCAAAGGAGGCCTACATATGATGATCCACTCATTGATTAGGCTGACTTTGAGACAAATCAGCAGGGAGGGGTGGGGCTTTCCTTTCAAGATCTAACAATGAAGAGAGAATGATACATAAAAATCTTATAGACTATTCCCAGTCGGATATGATGCTGAAAATGAACCTCAGCACGATATCGAATAAAACAAACACTGTATTTAAATAGCAAGGATTTTTTTCTTGTATTTCATAATCATGTTCAATATTTATCTCATTTTGTAGCTATGGGGAAAAATAGAAAGTCTGAGCAAACAGGAACAAGAAATCCAATTTCACAACTTCCTGTCCAATAAACCCTCCGTGTACTGAGGACTGGAGGGTTCAGCAAACATCACGATTCCAAGTAGGAGCTAGGAATTAGATACCTGATGCTCTAACTGGCCATGTTAGAGGGGAAAGGGGGTATGAGGTAGAAAATGTTGAGACCCCCCCACCAGAGCTGCAAGGAACATAGGCATGCCTGCCAGACTCCCCATCTAACGCCTGCTTCTGGTCCAGTATGGCCAATCTGGCTTTGACACATGCCTTCTCCACTACTTTGATGAGCAGAATGGACACTTATATTTCCACGGCAATTTGCCTCTGTGGCTGAACCAACTTTAATTGCAGGAATCATCTAGAGGTCAGGTTTTTATTACATCTGCATAGCATTTCATGCCAGTGCTATGTAAGTCACACAGCAGTTGACTTATAGGGCTGTCCACCTTGACCATGAGACACATTTACCCACTTGGGTAGCCTTCTCCAGTGATGTTTCTAAGGCATGCAAGTATTCCAGGCCATGACTCAGCACCTTGTTACTATAGACAGGTTGGAGTAACTCAGCACATTGTTGCTATTGATAGAACAGGTTGGAGTCTCTGGCACAGTTCTTGCTTTCTAGTCCAGGACCTCCTGATTCTTTTGTTTGGTTATTAGTTGCTTTTGAGATGAGGTCTACAACCCAGACTGGCTTTGAAATCCCTGTGTAGCTAAGGGTGGCTTTGAACCCCTGATCCTCCTGCCTCTGCTAACATTAAAGACGTACACCACACAGCTTTATTTATGCAATGCTGGGATTAAAACCCAGGACTTTGAGCTAGGCAAGCATGCTACCCCCTGAGCCAGCCTCTCTCATTTTTGATAAGCCCCTTAAAGGTGTGAAAGTAAAAAGCTAAGGAGGAAACAGTGAGCTGGGGAAATTTGTACAAATAGTCTTGAAGCAGAATAGTTTCTGCTTAATTTTTAAACAGAGCCATGATGTCACCAATTGAAATTACAGCCCTGTAGTTTGAAGTCCCATATGTTTGACAAATAGTGCCAGTCATTTGCCAAGTCTAAACATAACCAGTTTTCCTCAGTCACAAGCTGTCTCCTTGTCTCCCACCAGTGTGAGGAGTTGATTTCTTCTGTTCTTCCTGAGCTGAGTGTCTCTGAGGACCCGGGCTGATGTGGATTGTTTTCCTGCCTGCTCTGTCCTGTCTGCCAGGGAAAACATTCTATAAATTATTCCAGAACCTACCCTGTTGATGAGTTTCTTTCCAGCAGCCTCTGGCTTTTGGTGATGCATTCCTCATGCCTTCCCATGACAACAGGTACACTGCCCTAAGCTCCTGAAGCCCCACCCCCACCTTGCCTGAGGGCCACCCCATCACAGGCCTGTTCTGAAGGCAACAGAACACACATGGTCTCGCCCCACTCCTCGCTTCCACCCTCCATGGAGACTTTCTAAAATCACCGCCCACGTCACAAATGGTTGCTTCTGTATCTACGACTCACTCCCAGCATGGTTGATGTGCCCAGGCTTAAATTCCATCTCAAGAATGGCTCCTGATGCACGCTGTTTCCACAGTCTGGAGAGAGGACCAAAACCAACTTACAAAAGTAGGGAAAGGCAGCTCTAGCAGAAGACAATAGCATTCTTTTCATATCAATACAAGTCAAATATTAAACTCCCAAGAGTCTGGCTCATTTGTATCCATACCCTTGATTTACATCCCAATTACTCATCACCATGGGAACCAGGTATTTTTGACTGACAAAAGAAAAGATTGCAAGATACAGAACTCCTTTGGGAATAGGCTTTTTTTCCCTCCCAGTGTTGGGAATAAAACTCAGGTCCTAACATGTATTAGGCAAGCCTTCTACCGTTGCACTCTGCCTGCCCTGACATGGAACAGAACTTGTCCTGAAACATCAGAATGACTTTACCTGGAGGGCTGTGAAAATCCAGGTGTCAGACCCCATTCTAGAAACTTCTGGTTCAGCTGTGCTGTGGATACCAGAGGACTGGGGACCATGTTTTAAGGATGGGCTACAGCACCAGGGCTCTGAGATCTCACAGACAGAGGATGACTGGGAGAAGAGACCCCCTATGACTAAAGCTCCCACTAACTGCCTCTCCAAGGATTCCTTGGCAAGTCTACCCAGAGTTGTTTCTTCTTAAGATGGAAGTCTCAAGGATTTGAGTTAATCACAGAGCTTGGCATCATGGGAGCCGTGGCTCTGATATTGTTAAATGACCACAAAAGCACTTAATGAAAATAATAATTTTGACCTGCCAGAAATGCTTTTTCATATGTTAGTCAAATGCCAACTAACTATTAGAATCGCACCATTAACAACTAACCAAGGCAGCCCTCTCCTAGGACCTCTACACCTAGAAGCACCGAATAAGCAGTAAGAGTCTCTTCAAAACCAAAGGCATGGAAGCAACTGGTTTCTTTCCCTTTAAGTGTGTCTTTGTTTGTTTGGTTTTTTTTTTTTTTGTTTTTTTTTTTTTTAGATTATTTGTCTTGAAAGTTCTTCCCTTGAGGTAGAACAGGGGACTTGGGGTAATATAAGATGGGGGGCAGTGAGTCTAGACTTTCATCTATCCCTACAGGGTTCAGGCTTTAGAGGGTTGCTTTCTTGACGCCAGCCTTCCTCCGTCTCCCAAGTTCTGACATTAAAGGCATGCACCACTACTTTGAGTCTTAGAGAGGTACTTTCTTGAGCTCCCTGTGCCAGTCTGGCTACTAAATGGGTGATACCAGGAGTTAAGTTGCTAGAGGGGAATGTCATAGACTGGATGGCTTAAATGAGTAGCATCTATTTCTCACAGTTCTTGAAGCTGGGAAGATGAAGATCAAGTCACTAACAGACTTAGTGTCTGATAACAGTTAGCTTTTTGGTATGCAGACAGCCACTTTCAAATCCCATCCCCCCAGGGTAGAGAAAAGAAAGAGCAAGGCCTCCTGTCTCTACTGAAAAGGGCCTTAGCTTAAAACCCATTAGGGACTCTACTCTCATAACCCAAGTCCCTCCCAGAGGCCCCACCTACCTCTCGATACCACTGCATTGGAGAGAGGACTTCAATATCTAAATCCTGAGGAGATGTGAATATTCAGCCAAAAGCATAGGTAGCGCAGCTCCCACACCCACCCCACACTCCGAGGAATTGAAGAAATATCTGGGTGCTGCTCAAATCCATCACATGCTAAATCAAGAACTGGAGCAGAGCTGATTGTGTTTGCCTTCATCCTGCTTCATCATAGCTTGTTAGGCAGAAACAGGCTACCAGGAAACAATGCGTATAAGCTGGGGATGACATGGCTGTGACAAAACTGTTTGTAGCAATAGGCTGGTGATGTGAGGTGGAGAGAGGTCTGAAAGTTCCTGAGGCACAATAAGCTAGCAGGGAAGGAGGCACGAGAGAGGTTTTTACTGGAGACTGAAGAGGAGCTCAGCCGTGTGCTGTGGGGATGAAGAGTTTCGGGTAACCACAGAATTCTAGAAGATATGTCTATAAATGTATGGATTAGGCTTTGAGGTTTAATTTCCAAAGATAAAATTCAAGATGATCTTGAACAAAAGGAACAGTCGGGTTCTGAAAAAAGTACAGAATCAGGACTTACTGAGTCTGGGAGCTGGGGGATGGGTGGTGGCAGATCTTCTGTCCTCTCTTCACCAGTGAGAGTTCTCCAAAGGAAACAAATAGCTTCACGGCAAAGATTTTTCAATGTCACTACAAGATCTGTTAAGATCTGAGAAGACTTAAGTCAATGTCTCACAGATCACTTCAGAGACAGAAAGCCCTGCTACTGACTTCAAAGCCATTCTTTACTGAAAACATGGCTCCTAAGTGTCATAAAGCTATGGTTCTCAAGTAACCACCCTCAGAGCTAAAGACAAAGCAAGGCTACTCATGAGTACTGAGAAGGAAAAGGGCCTATGTATGCCTAGCCTTCCAAGGCCCGGGATGCAAACAGAAAAACATTTTGAACCCTCTAGACCATTCCACTAACCCTTCTAATCAGCAAGGGATCCCAGAATTACAGAGACCATTCCTATCTAAATTCCTGACCCACAAAATTGAGAGATATAATGATGTTTGGTAGCTTAAGTCACTAATCTCAAGATACTCATTCATCAAATGATATCAGCAATTATAACATTTTATAGAAAATGAGATAAGCACTAACTAAAAGTGGGAAGTTCTGAATCACCCTCCTTATGCTTGTGATAACTTCAATGGTTTTTGCTTGCTTTTAATAATATAGTGACCATATCCAAAGGTCTTAACACCTTCTGCAGCAATAGGCACTGTCAACATTGTACCTCTTGGGTACCCCCTCTCCTGACTTCCTCATTGTATAACTCAGCTTTTAAGCGACTAAATTTTTCTTTCTGTTTATTTCTCCAGCCCCAGATTAGGCTACTCTATGTCTGGTCCTGGATATTGTAATCACTTCTCAGTGATTATCTCTACCCCCAGATGTTTCAAACTTCATGCCAGATTAAATTTCCAGATTAAATAACTCTGATCCCATCCAGCCTTACTCTGACCCCTCAAAATATACTTCTCACCATCCCCCAGTCTAATGGTCCCTGAATCTTTACACCTGCTATTCATTTCTTCATAGAATAGCCTTTGGCTCATCCAACACCCTTCCCAGCCTCCAAAACTCTAAAAACGTGTCCTTCTCAACCCTCAGCCTTTAAGGCTATTTCCCTCTGAGGAAACACGGGCTTGACCATCCAGCCCGACATCAGTCCCCTTCCTCTCACAATCTCTTGGTTTTTGGTTCATAATTGTCAACAGCTCTGTCACATTCAGCCAAGTAATTGGTTCATAGATTTAGTTCTCTGCCCGATTACATGTTTCACAATGTCTGGAACAATATCCCAGCTGTGGGGCACACCAAAATGCTAGCTTGAATACATTGTAAAGATGAATCCTGCTCTCAAAAAGCATTCCACCCGACAAAGATGAGAATAAAGCAATGAACAATTAGAGAACAAACTAAGACAGGATATAATTAACTTCTAAATTACATGGTGCAGATTCAAAGTGCTTTAGGAGGTTAGAGAGGTGGGAGCCATGGTCGAGTGTGGATCATACAGGGAAAAATTCACAGATGAGGCAGGATGTAAGCCTGTAACTTCAGGGTGCAGGAGGAGATAAATAGCAAAGGAAGTTATATTTGACAAAGAAACCTACTAGAGCTGGAGTCAACAGGATATATTCACCAAAGAGTGAAAAGACAGACTTCTGTTCATGAGCCCTAGATGTAAAGGACATCTTCAAGGCCAACCTGCCCTTCTAAAATGAAAAATCCAAATTCTTGTTTTCATCAGAGACATAAAGTCACATTACCTTTGACTATAAGAATCATAAAGATGTTTTCTAAGCTATAACGTGGGACATAATGAGGACAAAACATTTGAATTCAGCCCTGTTTGAGAAAGCTGAGGAAATGCTAACCATCCTGCTTGCTAAGGTTCTGCACAAAAGTCTGTCCACTTACAGGAGTCTCCTGTGGGAGGTTGTCTACTCCCTCAGCTGCACCCAGCTCAAAGAGCCCTGGCTTGGCTTCACTCAGTGTGAAGAACCAATGTCACATTCTAAAGGGAACCCTGTTGTTAACACCCATTAAGTGGGACAGGTGCAGCAGGATGCTGCCTCTGAGCCTCTCCTGCAGTGAGGCAGGGCATGTCTGGCTCTGGAATGGATTGTCTATGCATCTTCCAGTGATCCCAACTTACACAGTCATGGAAGCAGGTAACACAGTGGCACCATCTCAAGCCTGAAGCAGCTGGAGCCTGAGACATCCCAAGAAGAAAGCAGTCCTACAAGGTTGTCACCTTCACATGTAGATGATGACATGTACGAGAGAAAGAGACATTATTAAGCCACAAGTTTTGGAGTTTGTTATTGCAAACTAGTGTGGCCTCTTCTGACTGACCCAGCAAGGATTTATTTAGATGTGCTTCTGAAATAGAGCTTACTTGCATTTCACAGACAATGAACCTATGGCTCCAAGACACTTGGGTTTGAGTGAGGAACACAAGAGCCCATTGTCCTGCACAGAGTAAATCCTGTACCTGCGATGAGCTATACAACTCTGACATGGAACACAAAGTCTTCTATGGGCTCTGGCTATCACCTAGGAAACCAGCTGCTCAGTGGAAGCCCATGTGTGCTCAGTTACTTTGCATGGCCAGTGGAATACTCTACTCTGCTCCATGCCTGTCATCTAAAGAAGCAGGACTGCTCAGATGCCTCCTCCATCACAGCAGAACTGGAAAAGACACGAACTTTTTCTCCAGTCCTTGCTGACTCATTCCTGGGAAACAAAAGTAGGTGAATATGTGGTGTAGAAAATGGGGGTCTAGCCGGGCATTGTGGCACACACCTTTAATCCTAGCACTCAGGAGGCAGAGTTCAAGGCCAGCCTGGTCTACAGTGCAAGTGCCAGGATAGGCTCAAAAGCTACACAGAGAAACCCTGGCTCAAAATACAAAACAAAAAGGAATGAAGAAAAAGGAAAGAAAGAAAGAAAGACAGAAAGAAAGAAAGAAAGAAAGAAAGAAAGAAAGAAAGAAAGAAAGAAAGAAAGGTAGGAAGGAAGGGAGGAAGGAAGGAAGGATGAAAATGGGGGTCTAACAGCTATCGGCCCTTTGCCTAAGAGTCTAAGCTAGTAAATCAAGGAAATACCTTCTGAGGGAACTCTCCCTTCCAAGGCTTTCTTCTGGAGATACCTGACCTCTCAGGCCACTAGCAAGCCATAGCATGCCCTGACCCACTGTGGCCCATATACTTAGCCACAAAGTTCAGTTCTGAAGAAAAGCAGTGGGAAGGTCATGTGGGCTCTATCAGAAAGCTCCATTTATCCTGTTTCTCTGCAAAGAGTGAAGCTGGTCACTGTCTGCCTTCTCATCTTCTCTTCACCCATGAACTCTGGTCACTGTCTGGTGATGGGGAATGCCCTTTCTGTGTGCTGCGAATATATGTTTCTCTTATTGGTTTAATAAAACACTGATTAGCCAGTAGCCAGGCAGGAAGTGTAGGCAGGGCTACCACAGGAGGAGAATTCTGGGGAGTGGATGTGGAGAGGGGCTGTGGGAGAGATGCCATGTAGCTACTGGGAAGATAGGATGCTGGGCATTATCCTGTAAGATAAGGCCATTAATAGTTATGGGTTAGTAAGAGAGAGCTAGCCAGTAAAGCCTAAGCCATTGGCCAAACAGTTTATAATTATTATAAGTCTCTGTGTGTTTATTTGGGGCCAAACGGCTGTGGTGCCAGGTGGGAAAGAACTTTTGTCTACAATTTGCCTTCTCTACTTCTCTTCCCCCATGAACTCTGGGATCAAAGAAGAGAAGATTGACTCCCCAAAGTCCTCCAACATCATCATCCTGAAAGATCAACAAACACTGCCCCGTATGAGACTGCAGTGTGTTAGTTCAGCGCACAGAAAGGAAGGCACAGTACACGCCAATCATGACAGGTTCCCCGAACTTCTTCTGAACTAGACTCTGAAAATACAGCCCAGCCCAACCAAAGCTCTGGGATCCATTACTCACCTCCTTCCTTAGCCTGAGATTTCTCCTCCCTGTTTTCTTCCCCTATTCTTGGTGTAAACAGGGACATGGCTTCCTGCAGGACTTCCTGGTGGTGGTGGGCTATTTTATTGTTTACAAAGCTACCACCATCCCTAGGTGTGGTAATGACTGCTTAATTGAAGCTTCTAGAACACAGGAAAATCTCTGAGAAGCCACAGTTACCTTTAAAAATAAGAGAATAATGAAACAGACCTGGACCCACAGAGAAGAAAAATGTAAAAGCCCTGGGAGGCCACAGACTCTCTCTGCCCAATCTACTCCTTAGTTGGAGGGCTTCAAGGGTACTCAGCTGACATCTTCATCCAGGGATGCTGGTCCACAGGCTTCTCACCTCCATCCTCCAGCCAGGCACTGAGCTATCTTCCCTCCCAAACCAGGATCCCTCAATTTTCCTCCCCCCTACTTTCTTTTCCTATTGACTGGATCCAAGGAGAAAGCCTGCCTCAGAGAGAGGCCTTCCTTCACACTCCATCTCTGACCTTCTGTCCAGGCAGAACTATCTGTGTTCACCGAGTTGGTCATTAACACACACTGAAAATTCTCACCGATAGCCACTGCAAACGTGATCTAATTTATATGTGGGGTCCTTGCAGATGTCATCAAGTTAAGATGAGATCATGCAGACTCACAGGGAAGCCAGCCATGTAGCATCGGGTGTGGGGGCGGGGCAGAGATTAGACCCTTGGAACTACAAGCCAAGGAACAACCAGGAGCAGTGACCCTGCCGGAAGCTAGAGGCAGCTAGGAAAGAAATCTTTCTAAGACCATTCAGAGGGAAGCCTGTCCAGTGAGCAGTGGTTATGGGTTTCTGTCCTCTATGTCTGTGAGAGAATGAATAAGCCTTGGACTCCTGGGTCATTTAGTCCCTGCTCCTTTGTTACAGTAGCTGTAGGAAGCTAATAAATGTCTTTCTGGATTTTTCTCCTTACTTCCTTGTAGGAGTTAACACATCTCACAGCTCCAGTCTTCCTAGAAGTCTCCTTGGTGATGTCAGCAAGGCAACTTCCATTTGTCGTCTTACCTCTAATTGACAGTTGCTGGCCCTTCTCAATGATTTTCCCCCAATCCTTACTGTTTTTCCCCACTCTGTTCTCCTTTCCAAGGTGGGCTCATGCCCACAGGGACTAATACGCATTTATAGCCTGTCTCTCTTCAGAGCTTTAGACACGTGTCTCCAAACATTTGCCAGGCATGGCTACTGCATGCAATTCCCATGTACCCATCCAGAACTGAATTCATTATTTGCATCTTAAAATTATTTTACTTATCCATTCACAATTTTATATACACACATATAATTTGATCATGATCTGCTTCTCCTATTCCCTTCCCTCTCCCTACACTCCACCTTCTTCCCAGTACAACTATGTCCTACTTTCATGGATTTGTTAATGGCCCTACTGAATTTAATGACATGATTGTGGGTTGGAGATTGTTTAATTGAGCAAAGGGCAGCTTGCCCGTGGCTTCACCATTGAGGAATATGATTATCTTTCCTTCAGAAACATGGCTCCTCAGGAAAGGTGGGGCTGGATGAATTCCTCCTTCATCCATGATGGAATGTTCATGCCATAGTCTTACTCAAGTCTTGTGCAGGTGGACACCATTGCTGAGTTCACCAGTGCAACATCCATGTCATGTATGTTGGGAAGAGAGTGTTTTGAAGCACTCCTTCCTATTCCCCTCCCATTCTTACATTCTTTCCTCCCCTCCCCCCATGATGCTCTATGGGCCTTGGAGTAGGTCATATAGATGTACCATTTAGGGCCAAGCATTCAACAGTAACTTACTCTCCACACTTTGACCAACAATGAATCTCTACATTAACTGAAACCCACCCAAAAAGAATCTCCTGTGACCACAAACTAATTTATGGGTTTGATACTACACCTATTTAACAAAACAACAGGCTCCCCACGAGGGTCTGTGGATCCCCCAAGCCACATGCTTTTGAGCAGATTTACAATACAGATATGAATTCTTCCTGTGGAGCAAGCCTCAAAGACGATAAAACAAACAAACAAACAAAAAAAAAAAACAGGTAGTTATCCCAATAACAATCATGCCACTACCGTACCAAAGGACACATCTTATCTATCAGGTTATAGGTTGCTCTCTGTGCCATCAATTGATCCTGGTGCTATCACATTAAGAGATACATGGTTACAGCCTCAGCAGTCATATTAACTAAGGAAGCCTCTGAGTTCCAGTACTCGGTGTGAGCCACAAAGACACTAAGAATATTTAGCATCGTTCTGACAGCTTACTATGGACAACACACAACAGCAGCTCTACCTGGTGTCAGAAAGTGGTAACTGGTAAGAGATGTGTGGTAGCTGCTTAAATGACAGCATCATGACAGTCCTGAGAACTGATCTTGTCTCTTACACTAGAGTGCCCGATGCCCCACTGTACCTAGCTTAAAGAACACTGCAACCATCTCTCTTGTCAATAGCTCACAGTAGTGCCCAGCACAGAAAGCTTCAGGGAGTGCCTCAGTCCCACCCCGCCTTAAATTAGGCACGGGAAGTATTCTGACACCTTAGGGAGGGATAAAAATGGAAGATGGCATCTAAACACTTTGAATTAGACATGAGTCATCTTTCAAAACCAACTTTGCCTTGCATTTAGATTCCCAGCTAAAACAAACTAGCAAACAAACACCCAGATGAGTTCTAAATATTCAAGATTTGCTTTTCATTGCTTCTCCAAACAGGTGCAGAGGTTTCTTCCCTCAGCTCATTTTAGCTTGGGCTTACTCGGTGGCAAACATTCCCTCAGGGGCAGCAGACAAGAAGGAGTTTGTGTAAGGGGTGATGAGGGAGCCCTCACGGAGCATCAGAACAAGCCATGGGCAGCTGCCCTCCAGCTGGGCAGAGGGCAGGAGGCCAGGATCTGAGCAGATGGAGGACTCCCACACAGAAGCATGTAGATGACTTCCACAGTCCCCCACTGAGAATCATAGAAACATCTGCCTCTTTTTTTTTTTCACTAAGGACCAGCTATCACCATTTCTTCACCCCTGGTGTAGTTTCTTATGTAAGGAGGGAGTTCATCCCATTGGCAGCATCAGTCACAGCTGTGTGCCAGGTGTGACATGCCCTGTCTGCCCTGAAGCATCGGGTGTTCACATTTCTTCACTAGGATAAGGTTGGCATATGTTCATGTATGCACTTATGGAGAGGGTTTGGTACATTAGGCAAATGGGGCTATGGGGTTGTGCCTAAGACATACCATGTATATAAGGGAAACTTTTCTGAAAAAAGAATACACATTTTATAGTTTTAGGTCAACTTAATGATCCATTTTTTTCCAAAATTCAAATTTTGTATCAGCTTATCATCCACATAGGCAATGTTTGTCATGTATCTCATCACCTGAGTCACAGAGACAATGGGCCATTTTGAAGTGTATTTTTGCAACATCTGGAAAATTACCTAGTTGTATGAGCCTGAAACCATTGTACTACCCAGCGACTTCTCATGCCTCATGACACTTTGAACCATGAAGATCTGGGAACTGTCCATTTGCCTGAGGCCTGGAATATCATGGAAAAGGGCAGAGAGTTTCTTCTGCAACCCTATGATGTTCCGTGATGTCTCAGAGTCTCTCAGCAACTGCCCACTGACAGAAAACAAAACTATGGAAGGAGGAAGAGTGTCGTGGTTCCGGCCACAATACAAGAATCTGAGACCTCTTCAGACAGATCCCAGCATCCTTGAATGGTAACTTGGGGAAGTGGCAAATAACAGGGAGGAACTGGGGGTTCCTCAGGAACCTAAATCAGTAAGATCATTCCCAGGTGCAGTACCCAGGTAGCTTAAACAACTGTGTGGATACAGGAACTATAGCCTTGAACCTGTGTAGTCCATAAGAACTTCCCACTGGCTACCTAAATATTGACCTCTGAACCAAGGAAATCCTCAAGCTCTTGGAAGTTTTCACAGAGAGGAAGGAAAGGGGAGCCTCAAGAGGGGGATGGTGGACTTCCTGCTCTGTGGGAAGTTGGGAAGTTAGGACATCAGAAACTACAAAGGAAAAGTAATGTGGCCGTGTTACACCACAGCTTGCAGAGCAGATCTTGAGAACTACACATACACAAGCTCATGCCACATTTCTATATGTATACATGCCTATATGTATGCGTGTGTGTGTGTGTGTGTGTGTGTGTGTGTGTGTTCCTATGTGTGTGGGCACATGTGAGGAGGGTGCATGTGCATGTGTGTGTTGAAGCCAGAGATTGATGTTGGGAGTCTACTTTGATAATTCTCCATCTCCTTCAATGAAACAAGGTCTCTCACCTCTCCAGCACAACTAGTCTAGGGAGTCTACCTTCTCTAGGATCCCCCATCTCTACCTCCGGTGCTCTGGAATAACTACCACACCCATCCAGCATTTATATGGGCTCTAGGGATCCGAACTCACATCCTCATGCTTACAGGGCAAGAACGTTATCCACTGACGCATTTTCCCAAGCCCTGTGTGTTACCTTTCGAAACCAAAATTAAATATGCATTTTCAGAGATAAAATATGTAAAGCATGGTATTTCGGAGTATGTCTTTGAATAACTTTTTCACAGTTATTCTGTGTGTGCATGTGTGTATATGAGTGCAGGTGTGTGTATGTGTGCACTCACATGCATGTGAGAGAGAGAAAGAGAGAGAATAATTTGGGAGAATTAGTTCTCCACATGGTCCTGGAGATTGAACTCAGATTCCAAGGCTTAGCAGCCAGTTTCTTTACCCCCTGGGCCTTAGCAATGGCCCTGGAATATGTTGGCTAAAGAGACTTCTCCTGAGGCAGGGTACAGCCTGCATTAGCACAGACTGGAATCCAGATGGAACCTTTTTTTTTGGGGGGGTTGGTTTTTTGTTTTGTTTTTACTCTTTATTCTTTGGGGGCCCGCCACCCAACTCCCAAATAAACACACAGAGACTTATTCTTATTTATGAATGTCCAGCTCTAGCTTGGTTTGTTTATAGCCAGCTTTTTTCTTAACTTAAATTATCCCATCTACCTCTTGCCTCTAGCCTTTTACCTTTCTCTATTCTTTATCTCTTTCTTTTCTTCTTACTCCAAGGCTGGCTATGTTGCTGGGTAGCTGGCCCCTGGTGTCCTCCTCTCCTTCTTTTCTCACTCCTCTCCTATTTATTCTCTCTGCCTGGTAGCCCTACCTATCCTTGCTCCTGTCTAGCAATTGACCATTCAACTCTTTATTAGACCAATCAGGTGTTTTAGACAGGCAAAGTAACACATTTTCAAAGAGTTAAACAAATGCAACATAAAAGAATGCATAGCATCTTTGCCTCATTAAACAAATATTCCACAGCATAAATGAATGTAACACATCTTAAAATAATATCCCACAACAGACCCTCATCATTAGCTCAGTGGGACCAAGCTTTGAGGTGCTCCAGGATGGAAATAGGTAGTGCACTCTCAGGTGATGGTGAAATCCATGGCAGTCTTGTGTCTCAAACACAATCTCATGTCAGAGTCAAGGGTCTGTTGGAAGACAGTAATCAGCCTTCATTTCCAAGGGTAGAGCTTTGTCCCACCTCACTCATGACTCTGTAAACAGCTGCTGCCTCCTTTTTTCCTCCCCACTTCCATGGCAAATAATGAGTGATTAGACCTGGACTCCTATGGATGAATTGTTGTCTTCAAAGAGACCTCACTGTCTTCAGGTTCCCACCACCAGAGGAAGTTTTCCTGCCAGCTGAACCCAGGTAACTGGGAGTTAGTTATTCCTTCAGTTGCCAGCTTCTGAGTCTGCCATCCATCCAGGCAATTCTACTGAAAGGGACCCTACACCATGCCTGTCCCATGATGTCCCTGCTTGGGTCAGGAAACATTGGTACATCCCCTGCTCCAAAGCCTTCTAGGCATGCAATGCCTTCCAGGCATAGCCATACTTTGCCTGGGCCCACTTCATTCTTCTCAGAATGAGCTAAGCAACAGTCCTTTGTATTTTATAAAAGTCTCACTGGAAGAGACTACTGGGAATACCCTCACTATGTTAGACACCAAGAATGGGGCTCTCAGGACACCCCCTCCCAAGAGGATGGGAGCATGGGAACCTAGGTGAACAAGAACACCAGCTCGGGGGCCTTGGGATCGGGCACAACCCACCAGCCTTTTCCAAATGCCTCTCACCAGAAACATTCACAGAGCTGCTCGATCTGCTCTTAGGTCTTCTGTCTGGTTTTGAAGTTCAAGGCTCATAGAAATCCATTTGCAAAGTTCCCACCTATAAAGTTCACATCAATATTTGTCTCTCGCTCATTTCAGTGTCTGACATTTACACTCATAGTTCTTCCATTTTAAGATCCATCATACATATTAACAGTTTTTAACAAGATCTGAACTTACTATTTTAACCCTACATTCATTCACACACATATTATCTATTCATCTTTTGGTAAATAATCTCAGTACTTGACATGATTAAGCCAGAAATTATCCTACTTAATAGTAGAAATTGTCTGGTATTGACGGACTCTATAGGTATGAGTGTGGGTATGCATGAAGATGTGTGAGTTGTATGTTTGTGTGTGTCTATATGTGTGTGTTGTGTCTGTGTGTGTGACTATGTGTGAATGTGGATGCGTGTACACTATAATGTGTATGTCATGTGTTATGTGTGTGCATGTGTGAGTGTATATATGGATGCATGCATGCTATAATGTGTATTTTGTATGTGTGTGTGAGATGTGTGCATTTTGTGAGCGTGGATGCATGTATGCCTCATGTGTCTGTTATGGGTGATATGTATACATGTCTGAATATGGATACACATATACCATGACGTGTGTGATGTGTACATATGTGTGTGTGATGTGTGTGGATGCATGCATGCCATATGTAAGGTGTGTGTGTGTGTGTGTGTGTGAGTGTGTGTGTGTGTGTGTGTGTGTGAGTGTGAGTGTGTGTGTGTGTGTGTGTGTGTGTGTATGAGTGTGGATTCACACATGCCATGACACACATGTGAAGGTTGTAGGACAAGCTCAGGTGTCAATCTCTGCTTTCCGCCTTGTTTTTCTTAGCTGTGTAAACCAGACTAATGGGCTGGTGAGGTTCCAGCAATCATCCTGTCTCTGCTCCTCAGTTGCTGGTAGGGCCATGCTGGGATTACAGATATATGTGCTGCTGCTGCATATGGTGTTCACATGAGTTCTGAGGACTTGAACTCAGGTTGTCAGTCTTGTGTGGCAAGTGCTTCACACACTAAACCGTCTTCCCCTGATGACTCTTAGGTATCACTCTTGTGTGCTTCCTCCCTATGAAGCACATGAGAAGCACAGTAGATCCAGGATGTGAGACACGACTCTGCTTAAACTCCAGTGGACAACAGTGTTGGCCTCAGAGCCATCACTGAAGCTCCAGCAAACATCATGGGTTGTTCAGCCTTATGGAGAGAGGTTGGTGGATAAAGAAATCCATTGCAGGGATTTGTGACTTGGGTCTTCCCATTACGAAATAGGTATCAAGGTTTATCGTATGAGAAAATATCTAGAAGGTACTATTTGCAAGGATGTGTGTACCATGGTATAAAATAATATTTGTGAGTACATGAATAAGTTATGAATATAACATCAAACATCAGTGACTAAGGGTTTCTTGCAAAGGACCAACAAAAAGGGAAGTATGAGTCAGAGGTGCAATTTGGTGGCAGAGTGCTTGCTCACATACTCCATGTAAAGTCCTAGGTTGAATGTCCAATACTAAAAACTGATGAGTTAATTAAAATAAAAGGCCACTTTCCAGGCTATACTGTATTTGGTTCAAACCAAATACTATGAAACGGGATTGCGGGTGTGTGTTGGTAGTAGGGCTAATGTTTACTGAGCACAAGACCCTAGGTTTGAGCCCTAGGAACCAGCTTCAACAAACATCATCAATCCACATGCTGGCATCTGCCTTTATGATTCTCAGTGATCTGTGGTGAATGTAGACTCTTTCTGATTGTGTGTGGTGGCACTGCAGCCCTGACACAGTTGCCCTGTTTAGAAATACTTTAGACAAAAAGGAGACATTTTAGAAATGTCTGCATAGTTTCCTTTAAAGTTGTACAAAGAAAAGCACACACGCACACACAGTTTGCAATCAGAAGTTCTCTTGGGTCTCAGACAGAAATTCAAGTCTCTGCATGGTGGAACGTCTCCAAGGCAACAGGAGTGGCCTGTTGTCCTGGAATCAGAAGGAATGCCTTCTCCTGGGAAAACAACAAGGGTGACTCTTGATTTGTAACACCCAGCAACTGCCCATCAAAGCGATTCAACAATGATATTGCTCAAAAGCTCCTTAGAAAACATGCAATGGGCTCAAGACTCTTGGTGCTGTGATTGCTGGGGGTAATCTTGCCTTAATATTTCACAAAATGTCACCAAAGTAACGTTTAGCAGATTTTCCCACAGTTGGCACAATGGCCACTTTCAATCAGAGCCTTCTGTTTAATCACGAGGGCCTGTCCTGTGTGTGTCAGAATGCCCAGCAGCCTCCTTGGCTTCATTGAATGTCAATAGCAACTGCTACCACCCCCTTCTGACACCATAAATGTCTCCAGACATTGCCTAATGTCCCCTGGGAGCCAAATGGCTTCAACTGAGAACCACTGACACCCATGTACCACCTGGGACACAGATGAAGTTCAGCTCAATTCATTTTAACCCATGTTTGCTGTTATCTATACATATTGCCAGGGGGCTCCCAGCCCAGACACAGAGGTTGGCAGATAAAATAGGGATTAGGCAGGCCATGGGCTCTGAAGTCTTGTTGATCAGCATTGAATCCAGAGTTCCCTAGACTAGGTGCTGCTCTCATTTAAGGTTTGGACAGTTTGTCAGGTAAGTGAAAATAGGAACAACACCTACCTTGTATGGTGGGGCTAAGTACTGGACATTCCTTCTAAATAACAAGGCATTCAACATACAGTTGGCAGAGTTTCTCTAAACTCAGCTAAAAAGAAAGGACCATGAACCCACTGCCAAGAATCAAGAGAATGAAATCATTCCAAGGGGTGTGTGTGTGTGTGTGTGTGTGTGTGTGTGTGTGTGTGTGTGTGTGTGTGTGTGTGTGTGTGTGTGTGTGTGTGTGTGTGTGTGTGTGTGTGTGTGTGTGTGTGTATGTGTGTGTGTATGTGTTTGTGTGTGTGTGATATGGGGGGTGTATGTGTGGTATGTGTGTGGTATGTATGTGGTGTGCATGGTATGTGTGGTATATGTGGTGTATGAGTGGGGTGTGTATGTGGTGAGTGTGTGTGTATGGTGTGGGGGTCTGCATGGCATATGTGATGTGTATGTGCATATGTGTGTGGTGTGTATGTATGTGGTGTGTGTGTGTGTGTGTGTGTGTGTGGCATGTGTGGTATGTGTGTGTGTGGTGTGTGGCATGTGTGGTGTGTGTGTGTGGTGTGTGTGTGTGGTGTGTGGCATGTGTGTGTGTGGTGTGTGTGTGTTGTCATGTGGTTGTATGTTTTCAGAAGCTCCACTCTACATCATCCAAGTATTAAGATGTCAAGTACATTTTGGGGGCTTCATCTCTAATAAATCAGACAGGTTAGATTTGTTTTCTTTCAGCTCAGAAACGCAGCACTGAGAAACCTCACTGAGCTCTAGTAGCCCCTACACCTGCTGCTTTGAACACCTTTGGGCCTGTTTATTTTGTAATTTAAGAGGCTTTGATGGACCACACTCAGTTTTGATTTTCTTTTTCTGAAATCTATTCAGTAAAGATGGGAAGTGGACTAGAGAGATGGCTCAGAGGGTAGAGCACCTGCATACAAGTGCGAGAGCCTGGGTTTGGATTCCCAGCACCCACATCAAGCCTGGAACAACCCCAGAGCTCCTAAGGCAAGAAGGAAGACAGAGATAGAAGCCACTGACACAGATATCCTGGCATATGCAGCGGGAAACAAGAGTCTGTCTCAAGCAAGGTGGAAGGTGACACCTAAGATTGTCTTCAGACCTCCACATACACACCTACTCATTGTTACATGTGAGTACCCACAGTCACATATATGAACACACACACACACACACACACACACACACACACACACACCAGAAAGAAAAAAAAATACTGTGATTTGAAAATAAGCGCCAGTCCTTAAAATACTTTTAGATCTGTTTTCCTCTTACTAACAGATGGCTGTGCAATCAAAACCCGAGTCCAGAGGCATAGTGAGAACCCACTGCTGCTCAATGTAAGGTGTGATTGCTCTTGCCCAAGGTTAATTTGTGTGGTGGCTTGAATGAATGGCCCCTATTTTTAGGCTCATATATTTGAATGCTTGGTCCCCAGTTGGTGGAACTATTTAGGAAGGACTGGCCTTGTTGAAGGGGGTGTGTCACTGAGGGTAATCTTAGAGGTTTCAAATTCCACAATATTCCAGTTAGGTTATCTTCTGCCCTATGAATGTTGTCTCATCACAGAAGTTCTCAGCTACTGCTCCATCACTATGCCTGCCTGCCTGCTTCAGAAGGAAGTTAGTTATGTACTCACCGTCTGAACCTGTAAGCAAGACCCCAACTAAATACTGTCTTTTGCAAGTTGGCTTGGACATGGTGTTTGTCATAGCAATAGAAAAGTAATTAGGATGCCTGGAATCCCCATAAATAGACCTGCTTGGGAAGTGTTGAGAAATGATCTATCAGGGGTCTGTTTCCCTGAGGCCCCATCACTACAACCCACTTGGACCAAGACAGACCTCCTCCACATGGGTGCAGTCTTGGATGAAGCTACTTGATTCAGTCTGCATCAGACAATCTACCATCCGTCTTAGACTTGCCCATCTATGGCTACTGAATCTTGCAGGTCTGTACCTAAGGGGCCACATGGCTAGAAGGAAAGATTTGTGCCGAGCCCTACTCTGGCTCCCACCATAGACACCTCTTAAGCTCAAGAGAAGAGCATGCCCTTTGCAACCAGGCCTGAGAACCAGTGCACATGGCCAACTAAGTCAGTTCCACCTGATTGAATCCATAGAAATTATTCCTCCTTGCCTTAGTTAAGGTTTCTATTGCTGTGAAGAGATGCCATGGCCATGACAACTCTTATAAAGAAAAGCATCTAACTGTGGTGGCTCACTTACATTTTCAGAGATTTAGTCCATTATCATTCATCACACCAGGAAGCATGATAGCATGCAGGCAGACACGGCGCTAAAGATGGAGCTGAAGTTCTTACATCTTGACTCAGCAAAGAGGAAGTGGTCTGAGACACTGGGCATGGCTTGAGCATATATGAGACCTCAAAGCCTACTCCCATAGTGACAAACTCAGGACTTAATTCCATTCTACCTTTTGGTGTTCCTTTTCTCCTCAGATTTTACATTTCATATTTTACTGTGTTCAACTTGTTTCTTTTCATTATAAATCTTTATAACTATTAGCACTAGTAACCACATGACAGAGTCTATACTAGGCTGTTTTGAGAAGTCTTCTGCCAACAGAATTAATCCAAATGTCTTCACTTTATCCTCAGGCAGACTCTTTGGATAAGGGCAAAAAGCTGCCATGTTTCACTAAAATATCACAAGAACAGTCTCTAGACCACATATTAATATTTTTCTCTTCTGGGAGCTCTTGATCTAGGTATCTACAGCTCAAATCACTCTCAGCACCACTGTCTTCCAAGTTCCTACTAGTAGGGCCCACTAAGCAGCACATAAAGCACTCGGCTGCTTTTCTAATCCATAGTCCCAAAGTCCATATTCTTCCAAACAAAAGCATGGTCAGGCCTATCTCAGAAACACCCCAGTCCATGGTAGCAACTTCTGTCTTAGTTAAGGTCTCTATTGCTGTGAAGAGACATCATGAATATAGCAACTTTTCTTTGTTTGTTTGTTTGTTTTTCGAGACAGGGTTTCTTTGTGGCTTTGGAGGCTGTCCTGGAACTCGATCTGTAGACCAGGCTGGTCTCAAACTCACAGAAATCCACCTGCCTCTGCCTCCCAAGTGCTGGGATTAAAGGTGAGTGCCACCAATGCCCAGCAAACATAGCAACTCTTATAAAGAAAAGCATTTCATTGTGGTGGCTGGGTTACTTTTCAGAAGTTCAGATCATTATCATCATGGTGGGAAGCAAGGAAGCATGCAGGCAGACATGATGCTGGAGAAGGAGCTGAGAGTTCTTACATCTTGACTCACAGGCAGCAGTAAGTGGTCTGTCTCACTGGGCATGGCTTGAGCACACATGAGACCTCAAAGCCCACCTCCACAGTGACACACTTCCTCCAACAAGACCACACTTACTCCAACAAAGCCACAGCTCCTAATAGTGCCAATCCCTTTGGGGACCAGTTTTTGCAAACCACCACATTCCTCTTGACAACCCCATCCATCCCACTTGGCTCAGAAGGAGTCTGATGATGAAGCCAGCTTCCTCCCACACTCAGATAATTTCTCCAAACAGCCATGCACTTGGACCCCACCCCAGTCACCACCCACCCTTACCCATCCCCATCCACCCCACTACCCACCTCAAGATATCCATGGTATATTAGACAGCTAGCATAAATGTCTTGACTGACATAACTGTAGGCTAAACTGCTGTTTTGCTCCCAGGGAAATCTGTCAGGTGTTTTGGGTAATTTAATGTTTCCCTGGCAGAATAATCTAAATATGAAAATAGCCATTGTCCCTCAGAACAGGCCAATCACACACTGGAGAGTGGATTGGTGGCTTCGGGCTCTCCGAACAGTTGTGATATTTGTCATGTATCATGCCAGAAAAAAATATGGAGAAAATACTGTGCTGGTAAGATGTCATGAGGCAACTGAGGGACCAGGAGGCTAGGGAGGGGAGCCCCTGGGCCCTGCAGAGCCCGGAGGAAGGAGCTGTCACCCCAGCCCACCACTCACTGACTAAGAACATCTTTCTGTCCTGGGTGGGAAGGAACTGTGACAATCCTTAAGGAATGTCTGAATTCTTCCCGTTTGAAGTTCAGTTATCTGCTGGGTCAGGCTGACCTTTTATATGAAGGAAGCCATCTCAGAGCTCCATCTGGGCCTCTCTCTGGGATCCTGAATTGCTGTGACCTCTTACATAGCAGACCTGTCTGGGAAAAACTGTGTTCTTCAGCTCCAACAATGGAGTAGAATAAAAGGCTTTGTAAGCTCCTTAGGCCTTGGCTTCCGCATCTGTAATGCGGAAATTGTCTAAGAGGCAAAGTGAAGAGGCAGGCAAGGGTTCCTTCCTCGGTCCTCATGCTGGACCATGAGCTTCATAATGGAAAAAATCAGAAACATTGTTTCTGAAAGTACCAATGTTTCTAAAGAGCCCAGCTCCCCTAATCTCTAAAACACTGGGGGCATCTGGGCAGAATCTGGCACTTTGCATACAGCAGCCCCAACAGAACATTTCAGAGTAAGTACAAATGGGAGAGAGAGAGGGAGAGAGAGAGACAGACAGAGAGAGAGAGAGAGAGAGAGAGAGAGAGAGAGAGAGAGAGAGAGAGCATGAATCCTTTCCTTGACAACCCCTCTGTTTTCAGAACCTAGTTTAGTAAGATTATTGCTTTCTCTGACAATCAAAACTCAAGTCACAGATTATCCTTGGGAAAGATAAAAAATAAGAGGTCTTAGAAATAACAAGAGTTGAAGCCGAGATCAAACAATTGCAATGTGTGCACTCATCAGCTCACATGAACATATGCACATAAACCCACCTGGACGGGTGTGATGACTGATACCTACCAACAGCTTGATGAGACAAAGAATTACCTGGGAAATCAGCCTCTGGGCATGCTTGTGGGGATTATCTAGATTAGGCTAACTGAGGTGGAAAGACAAGCACCTCTTAGCAGTACCTGTCTCTATGCTGGGAACCCTATGCTATACAGATGGAGAAAGCTAGCTGACCACAGCATTGATCCGACTTCTTAACTGTGTGTGTGATATCGCCAGCTGCCTCAGATTCCGCTGCTATGACCTCCTCATCACAGTGGGCTGTACCCCCAAAATGGATATTTTATCCTAACCACAGAAAAATAATTAAGGCAGCATGTATATGCATATGAGACAGGGAGTCAAAGGTATGTGATTTCTTCTAGTTTACCAGAAGAACCTAACATTGAATTAAATCTCTGAATACTGCTTTCTCCATGAAATTACAAACTACTTTGTGTTAATTACATCTGAGCATTTTATGAGAGACCACCAGACCCAGGAACAATTTCCTCTGTGGTCCACATGTCAGGTGCTGGGGTTGTAGCAAACATCCGGTGCTGGGGAGCCACATTGTTTCAACGGGGCTCATGGAGATTCACTGAAAACTTCCCGGCATCCAGAACAGGACAGCCAGCAGAAGCTGGACACAGTCCTATTTACAGTAAAACCTGACAAAATCATTATTGGCTGGAGGGAACAGTGTAGACAAAGACAGTGAGTCCCACCTTCTGCATCCCAAGCCAGAAACATAAATCAAAGCATTTCTACCCTGGATCATGATCAAAGAAAGACGCAGTACATGTGCTGTGCCTGGCTGTCACACTTAGCCTTCACCACTTGCTACTGCAAAGAACAGAACTTACCAAGCCCATTTGCTCATTTGCTTGGCTAGTTGACTAACTTGCTTGTTAGTTAATTGCTTGATTGGAAACGTGGTTAGTTAGTTAGTTGGTTGATTTCACAAAAGGGTGAAACCAAGAGAGAATATTAAGATTTCTCTGTAGGGCTGGGAATGTAGTTTGGTTGGTAGAGTATTGGCATAGCATGGACGAAGCTCTGGTTAGATCACCAGCACCAAATAAAACCAATGGTGGTCCACTCCTGTTATGCCAGAGGTAGAGGCTCAGGCTCAGAAGTTCAAGGTCATCCTCAGCTATAGAGTTCAAGACCAGCCAGGGCTATATGAGATCTTGCCTCAAAAAAGAAAACAAAAACTAATTTCCTTGCTGATGTTTCCACTCATTTGCTGCTTGGACTTCCTGTAGATGGGTTGTTCTTGCCTTGTTATTCCTATTAATGTCCCATACTTTTGGTTATTGTAAATAACCAAGAAATAACTAGGAATAACATTTCTACAATAGTAAGCTACTGATAAATGATTGTGCCCAGATAGAACCCTCACATTCAATCATTCTTCCTAAAGCTCAGAGAAATGCAGTTTCTAATTTTAAAAAATTATCAGAGGAAGTAATGGGTTTTGTGATACTGTTTTCATACATACTTTTGTTCATTTTTCCCCTCTACTCTCTCCTCTCTACCCCAGACCCAGCTCACTAGGTCCTCTCCTGCTCCAGTAACCAGCCAGTAGCACTTTCATGTCAAAGGTATTGTATTACCCGACTCCCCCCTCCCCCCGGCAAGACCTCATCTTCCCCTGTCATGGTCCCCAATCTAGTTTCATAACCCATGCCCACACTCCCCCACACAACCAGTTTTCACTCACGAACATGAGTATTGTTGGTTAAGAACAAGAATGATGAATCACTGGATCACCAGCTAGCTACCACAACCCTAAAGTTTCTAGCTCTGTTCTCCAAAGGTTTTCAAAACACCCACTAACTTGTCCAAAGAGGAACAAAGTTCCTGACTAGGTATGCAAGCAGGAAATCCCTGCCCTATCAATGCCCTGCTTCCTTAAACAAGGACACAGGGCATGTGCCAGGGCATGTGCCAGGGCAGAGCTCAGCTGTAAGGGAGGGTGTGAGAAGACAGCCATTGCTGTCCACTGAGTAAAGACAATATTGTCTGGTACACAGAAGAGCATCCTCTCTGAGCCTAAAACAGAGATCATCGGTTTGGTCCAGCATGGCTGCTGAGTAACACTGAGTGGGGAGACAGGGAGCAACAAGCAGACTCTGGGGGTGCAGGGAAGACCCTACAAAGAGAACCAGCGACAACTCCAGGTAAGCAGCAGATCACAGAGTGGTATCATGGAAGGACATTGTGAGGATTCCCCCAGGGAAGCCTGATGCTCAGAGGACTCTCTGTGAGAGCAAGGATAGAAGGAAGAGTATGTGGATGGTAGGGTGGCCATGCCCACAGAGACCCATAAACAAAGCCCTTCAGGCTAGGATGTCTCAGTCTGGTGGGAGTACCCAGGATGATCCTCTTTAGGGATACCTTGGCCCATGTTTGATTGACAGAGACTGTAGCCTCATCATGTTAACACATTATCGCTGTTATAGGACTCAGTAAGTATGGGCACCAAACTGCCTGAGTCTAAACTCTAACGCTGTTAGGTAGTACTAGTCCTGTGCCAATGGGTAGGCTAAGCAGCTGCTGAGTACCTCAGTGGTCTAGTTTTATTCCTGTCGCTGTGATAAAAACACTCTGACCATGGAGAGGGAGGAAATGCTTTATTCTGTTTACAACTCCAGGTGACAGTCCATCAGCTTGAAGCAGATGATCACAAAACACATCCAGTCCTGTCTGCTCCCTTATAACTCAGCAAGTTTTCTTCACTCTTCAAGGGCCCAGCATAGACAATGGGTTGGCAGGGTTTCCCACATCAATTAACAATCAAGACAATCTTCCGCTGGCAATGGTGGTGCACACCTTTAGTCCCAACACTCCAGAGGCAGAGGCAGGTAGATCTCTTTGAGTTCAAGGCCAGCCTGATCTACAAGAGCTAGTTCTAGGGCAGGCTCCAAAGCCACAGAGAAACCCTGTCTTGAAAAACCCCCACCAAAAAAAACAAAACAAAACAAAAAACAAAACAAAACAAAACAAAAAAAAACCAATCAAGGCAATCTCCCATAAACACGTCCACAAGCCAACCTGACCTAGACAATTCCCCATTTGAAACTCTAGCTGATTGTAGGTTGTGTCAGGTTGACCTTTAAAACTAAACAGCCAATGTGGTTATCTATAATGATGCATTGGCAGTACACACCTTTCCAAGGATACAGCCTTGGAGAAGTGTGGAAAGGGTTAAACTCGGTAAGAAACATAACATGCTCAAAATGATGTGGAAGTGTAATAAGAACCAGGAAGTGCTGTCTATCACCACTACTGTGATATTGGTTTTGATTGTGACTGTCATGGGGGAGGAGAGATCTGTGCAAGTGCTTGAGGCTCCTAAGTCTCCTTACCTTAGCTATTCGGTGGCAGAGCCAGCAACTGAGAGCCCGAACCCATTACTTGGGTGAATGCTTATTTAACATATATTGGTCACAGCAGCATGGGAATTTAAAGGGTAAACACAATTCCTGAGCTGGAGATATAATACCACCTACATGCTAAATGAGGGGAATACAGCATCATTCATGAAAAGGACAGGAGGACCAGGAATGGTAATATCTGCCTGGCACCCCAGCTACTCTGGAGACAGAGACATGATGATGGTTAAGTCCATAAAGTCAAGGCTAGTCCGGACAACACATCAAGATCCCTCCCTTGAGAAGTGAGGGGATAGAAGGGAAGGTGAGGAGAGGAAAGGGATTGAGGAAGAGGGAGAAAAGAGGTGTGCAGACAACGGGCTTCCGCTGTCAGTCTGGAAAGGTCTTGGGGGTGGTAACCTCTGGGCTGGGTTGAATAGGTTAGAAGGATCAGGGCAGAAGATGGCAGGAAGAGGCTACACAGGCAAAATGACACAGAGTCCAGAGGTCGGCCAGTAAGAAAACATGCAGCGGAAACTTTCAGTTCCAGACATTGGATAGTGTCACTTCACTTAAGAAACAATCTATTTACCTCCTTGAGCTTTTGTGTTTGTATATAAATCCCCAAACATGGCCCCACAACTATGAAGCATGCCTGGAGATTAAAAAACACCTCTATTTGTGGTATTGTCTGTTGAGTTTCATTTCTTTCGAGGGCCAGCATTATTGGAGTAATGGACAGTGCAGCTGGTTCCTAGCATTAAAAAAAAAAAAAAAATAGTTCTACCACAGTGGCACAACTGAAGGATCTGATTTTACAAATTGTGTAACTAGAAAGCACTGGCATTGCCTTTTGTACTAGAGATGTGGTGGAATTAAAGGATTCAAGAGTGCAAAGCCTTCATGAATAATGGAGAATCTTCTAGTCCCAGCAAACACTAGCTTCACTTTTCATGTGCCGATATTGGCCTCTGACATTTGAGAAGAGCTTAGTGGTGCCGAGTGCTCCTTGATTCAGAGTCATCCTCACACATGCTTGCCTGGTTTGCAGCTGCTCCGAGGAACGGTACATCTAAAATCCCAGAATTAACTCATTCTTAATATGGTGAGTTTTGTAGGTGATATAATTCAAATTAATAAATACTTAAAAATATTGACTACAAACATCTCAAACAGAAGTTCCTGAGGATCTCAAAACAAACTCATGGGACAGAACAACAATTATGCTCTTTTTGTGAGTGAGGTCAATTCTCCAAACCATACACTCAGGAAGGACAGGCTTGGCCCAAGTCTCCACATTTCTCCACAAAGTGGCCTCTCACCTGTTTCCTACAGGAGGAAAAGGAACATCTGAGCTGGCTAGCAGACTGAGTAAGTGAAGCACTTCCCACACAAGCATGGAGACCTGGGCTCAAATTGGCGGAATCTGAGTAAAAGCTTGGCACATAACAGAGGCAGCATCTGCAATCCCAACGTTCCTACAGCAAGATGGAAGCTGGAGTTAAGAGCACCCTCAGAAGCTCAGGGGCTAGCTAGACCAACATATGTGCCAGGAGGATAGTGCCCAGGTAGAACCCTGTCTCTGCAAGGTAGAAAGTAAAAACTGACTTTCACACCCATGCTACACCCAAGCCACATGCCCACCTGTATATACACACATCAACACATCACACTTCTCAAACACACACACACACACACACACACACACACACACACACACACACACACACACATACCACGTACTCACCCAGTAACAGCAATACCTCTTTATCACATGCTCAAAAAAAGTTGAAACACTGGGTGTGTCCAGGCCCAATTTGAAGACTCCATTCTCAACTTGAATTTTGACGGTGGTTACCATTCTGCCCACCTGCAACAGAGAGAAGACTCTCAATCACCTCAGCCCTCCAACAACAGGACAGACCAGAGGACACTACTGCCCAGGTATCCAGGCAGGTCTGTAATCACACACAGCCTAAAGGAGCAGTGGAACAGGCCACACCCCTATGGGCGGGATAGCCCCAGAAAGCCATGGGGACAATTTCAGATTCTGGAAAGCACTAACCATGTATGAGGTTGTCACTTCACCCTACAGTCCACAGAGGCTCCCCTACCCGGAAGCAGGCCTCCAGGGTAGTTACTTTTCTTGGTGCTATGGGAAAATTCCTGCCAAGACACAGCCTACAGGAGCTAGGATTTATCCCACAGCATTCCTTGGGGGCACAGTTCCTCCTTGGTGAGGAATGACGAAGTGGCTCATCACTGTGGCAGCAGGAGCCTTCTCACGTCCACAGACCAGGAAACACAAAGATGTCTGTGCTATCACCCAGCTGCCTTTCTCCTTTCCCCCTTTTTTACTCAGTCTGGGACCGTAGCCCATTGAATGGTGTCACCCAGATTCAGGGTGGGTCCTACCTCCTCAGTTCCCCTCTGTAGAAACGCCCTCCCAGACATGCTCAGAGGTATGCCTCGTAGGTGATTCCTAGTGCAGTCAAGTTGGCGATGAAGATGGGCCGCCACGCCCAGCATGGAGCACAGAGGACAGGGTCAGCTGAGTCTGGACCACATATAGAGCTGATGTATACGGGCTACAGTGTGTGTGTACAATGGGTACCATTGAGCCAGCTCTGGACAGTGTTCCCTGGACCGAAGGTCGCAGAAGTCTGCATAGACTTGGGCTGCTCATGGCTTGGGAAGAGCAAGTCAAGCTGATGCAGGAGGAAAAGCAGAACAAGAGGGTCCACCTCAAACAGAAATCAGTCTCACAAGGATGGAAGCCATTGGGCAAGGGGGTTATATAGAAAATAAATTAGCATGATGGACCTATGGATTGATGCACAATCATTTAGTTCACACTTAACAGCATTTCAGGTCATTATTAAATGAAAACGCGCTACATATGGACAGAGAGGGAATCATAGCAGAGCATGCTGCGTTTCATATTCAAATTCAGCATGATCAAAAAGAGGCTCAGTTTTGAGAACTCTATCACAGTGTGCTTTATCAGTACTCCCAAGCAAACCCCCCCCATGTATTGAAACTGACTACATCACAGCCCTGTGGACTTTGTACCCAGCACCTATGAGCAGGCATCTCCTTTATGCATGTAAGATCTGAAGAGCTCGCGTCACTTCCGTCAACTCTGTGCAATCCTGCCTCCATTGCTTTACAATTGATTGCGCGAATTTTCATGGACATGTCTGATGTAACAAAGACAAGGGCAAGGAAGGAAGGGATCTATGGAAAGATTTCTCTTCTGCTGGCTTGTTTTCTGAGAGTAGAGTAAACACTGAGGAACACAAGTTCATACACAGACACTAAGGCCCTCCTGCGGTCACCTCCTACAGCACCAAACCATGGGGTCCTCTGGCCTGAAATCAGGTTCTTATGTGTTCATGCTGTCCCATCCTGAGGTCCCCCAAGATACATGTACTAGGGAAATTGCAGTCAAACTACTCCAGCCAGATGTCCTTAACCCCCAATATAGTTCTAGTACTTCCCATCCTCCTCCCCCATAACCAATGGCATTTTTCAAAAGCCTCCAAATAGAAAATGATTAAAACTAATGTTGAAAATGCACTTTTAATTCTTTTCATACTTAACCTCACAGGAATTTAGAGGAATCCCTGGCATTCTACAAGTGAAGACAGCCTTGAGCAGAAAGAAGTAATAGCTCGGGCTGAGAGATGTAGTGTTTGGCAATGTCTGGGGCTGGGCAAGGAAAACAGAAGGCCAAGCCACAGATTTATGTAAGGTACAGATTGGCCCAGAGACCACCACATAATGAACACAGGACCCTCGGGAAATAACAGCCACAAGAAAGGGAGTGTATGGAGAGTCTCAGTATTGATTCTGGTTTGGCTTTTTTTTTTTTTTTGACATTTATTTATTTGTGGGGGAGCATGTGCTTGCCACAGCAGGTGTGTGGAGTTCAGAAAACAACTTCAGGAAGTCCATTCTCCTCACCCACCATGTTGTTTCAGGCATTGGAGTCGAGTCTTCAGGATTTACAGCAAGCACCTTTCTCACTGGCCCATCCTGCTGACCCTTGGTATTGATTCTTAAAAGAAGAGTGAGAAACTCATAAGGATTTCTAACTAGATATTGGTCCTCGCTGTGTCTTTAGGGCCGTGGCTCACACCACTGTGTAGCCCTTATAATCCCTGTTCCTTGTGTCTACAAACCCTAAACAAGAACCTTAAACCCGGATCTCAAATGATTTCTATGTATAAGTTCAAGTATGCATTTCCCAATTGAAAATCAGGAGACAAATGCAAAGATAACGGCTGACTCCAGTAAAACATTAACAGAAGCATTCTCACCAAGGGCAAGCCCACAAAACAGAAGTTAAAGTTTCCAAGCACAAAAGGCAAAATGCACGCATGCATTTGAAGACAGAAGTGACCTCGAACACGTGATGCAAAGCTACTGGGCAATCATGAAAGTGTGAAACGTGAGCAAATGGACCTGCTAAGACGGGAAAGATGAAGGAACCAAAGAGTAAATGCAAATTGAAAATAAAGTTAGGCAACTAGAAAATAAGTTAGAACCACAGATTAAACACCTCTGAGTGAGCTGACTGGTAGATTGCAGCACTAAGAAGGAAAGGGAAATATTGAAAACTGGGAAGTACTGTGGAGGAACGAGACCCAGAAGATCTTATAGAAATGTGGAACAGTAATAAATACAGCAAAGAAGTATAAGGAGGTGATAGCTTGGGATAGTTACATTAATTTTCAGATTCAGGAAGCCCAAGAAGTCTAAAATGAAAAGAAAATATGTGTACATTACACACATACACACACACACACACACACACACACACACACACACACACACACACACACACATACAGTCATTGATTCTGCTTTATTTAACATTTATTTATTTGTGAAGGAGCATGTGCTGGCCACAGCAGGTGTGTGGAAGTCAGAGAACAGCTCACCATGTTGGTTTCAGGCGTCAAACTCTCCTTCTATAGATCTGAGACGATGCCTGTCTGCTGACTTGTTTTCTAGGAGTGGAGTCAACATCGAGGAAGCTGAGTTCATACAGAGACACTAAGGCCCTCCTGCTGTCACCCCATCTACCAAGCCGTGGGGTCCTCTAGCCTGAGTTCAGGCTCTTACATGTGTTCATGCTGTCCCATCCTGAGGTCCTCTGATATAAATAGATCATCATGAGGTCCCCTGGTACACATACATATATACATACGAGAGAGAAAGAGAGAGAGAGAGAGAGAGAGAGAGAGAGAGAGAGAGAGAGAGGAGAAAATAGTATTGACTGTTGGCATTAAGCCTTCTAGGCTTTAGCAGATGACTCGGTCAGCAGAGGTTTGTCTTACCAGCATGAAAACCCAAGTTTGATCCCCTACAACTCAAACATAAAAAAAAGCTGGGTGTGGGACTGGCAAGATGACATATCAGGTAAAATGTTTTCTGCACAAACCCATTTTTTTTAAATATCCAGGAAAGAACTCACTCCTGCAGCTGTCCACTGAACCACACACACACACACACACACACACACACACACACACACACACACACACACACACAGAGAGAGAGAGAGAGAGAGAGAAAGAGAGAGAGCACCATCACTACCACCACCAATAATAATAATAAAATAACACATCTGCAATCTCAGTGCTGGGGAGACAGAGCTAGACAGAACCCTGGAGTTAGCTGGCCAGCCAACCTAGCCTGCTACGTGAGTTCCAGGCCAACAAGAGACCCTGCTTAAAAATTATAAGGCACACTGAACTTAAGAAAAGGCATCTGAGATTGCTTCTGGCTTATACATATACACATACATTCAACACACATCCATACATATGTGCACTTAGACACACTTGAACACACAAATGCATGTACATATGTGCACAAAGCATTCTAAAGCTTTAAATATTTTAAGAAAAAGTAAGTTTAAATTTTGTTAATATTTATGTTTTTTGAGGAACTTACTATAAGACAATACTGTGATTCACAGATTAACAAGTAGCGAGTGAATGATATGATTGCACAAAATATGAACTTTATGTGAGTAACATTAAATTTCAATAAATATCTGGTCACGTGTATTATACAATATGTAATGTGTAGTAGTAGATCAGAAACCCTCTCATAACAAATAAACTGAGAGGAGAAGCCCAAAGGTAGAGTCCATATACCAAAATGTCCTCCCCATTAATCCAGAACTTGCCTTTGGCTTGTCCCGATCTGAAGCCCACAGTTAAGATCTGTATCCCAAATGATTCTCTACAAAGTCCTACTCCTGGCACCCAACCAACTGCCTTTTAACCTCATCCAAGGACATCTCTATTCATGAAATTTCATGCAGATCTTGCTCATTTCCTTCCTTTGAAGACCACCTTCCTTTTGGATGGCCTTGGCACTAAGCCGTTCTCCAAGGACACCCAGAGCTCAAAGTCACTTTCCAATCCCATTCAATGGTACAACAGAGCTCACATCAGACTCATGGGTACCTGTGATGGCAGGCATAGTCTGAACACCCTGTTTAATTTGAACAGCGCATCCTCAGGCAGAGTTCTGGGAGCTCAAACTTCTCCTCCTCTAACTGTCCAGCTTTTTCTCTTTCCTCTTCCACCAGTTCCCTCCCTTTCCCCTCACCCTGTGAGCAACAGACAGGTAGAAAGACAGCCAGACCGAAACTCCCACGTCATACACACAAAATCTACTTTTCCAGTGACGAAGGCAGTGAGCTTGCTGTAGGTACCTGTAAGAGCTGGTCACCACAGGTGTGGCAAGAGCCTGTGTGTAAAATAACCATTGCATTTGGGTGACAATGCAGGGTTTTACAAGCCTACGGATACAATGTTAATTATTTACAAAAAGTGAGTCAGTTGCACCTGTATTCAAAAAAGAACTGTGTTAAATAAAATTTATGATGTGCATATGATTTCCACTCTTTTATTACCTGTTTGTTTTCTTAAAATAATTATGTTAAAAGGTGCTCCCTCAGGTGATAAATCCTTGTGTTTAACTTAACTCCCATATCCAGCCTAACCAGGCTCCTCTGCAATAAAAGCCAAACTTGTCTGACATGTTTGCAGAGCACTTTATCCAAAGAGTCCCGAAGGCTTTCCGGGTTTCATTCTATCTAGGAAAGGGAGTAAATTATTCACATTACTGGGAGCTGCTGTGAATAATGCTTCCTGGCTATGCCAGTCAGCTACCTTAACCAGCATGAGCTAAGCCAGGCTCTTGTAGCTGGTTTCAGGCCAAGATCCATTTGTAAGCTTGCCAGGACCACGTGGCTGCGCGTCCATCGTCCCCTCTCGGCTCCCATGCCACCTCTTTCTCTTCATTGTGATTTTTACTCAACAAGTTAAAGTGTGGAGACAGAAAATGAGAACGTTTCTAAAACTCAAGAAATAATGGATTCCGTGGTCCCCTGTCACCCTCAATCATTAATATCATCTCAAATGTTAATGTCTCAGCAGCCTCCACATTCGCTCACCCGCTCCTTCTCGACATTCAGATGCAGAACCATTTGCTCATCAGCAGGCCTCCTCTGGTCATCAGGGAATGGAAAACAGGAAGAAGGGAAAAGAACGACTCCAAATGAAAGTGTCTAAAGACAGCCATGGTCACATATTCAAGTTAGAGTGGCCACTGGAAACACATAGAATGCTTAAGGAAATAAAGACAGGCAGGCAGGCATGAAGGAAGGGCAATCTCTAGGAAGGACCCAGTGAGAAAGTCCATGAACACCTCTTTCTAGAGGGTGATGGCTCTCAGAGAAGCAACCAGAACACCCCATTGTTTATACAAACCTCTTCTTTCTCATTGTGTACACTGACTGGACAGGACCATGCTTTTCAAGTATGTGTGTAATGTGCTCTGAAAACAGGGGAAGCTCTCCTGGCTTCTCCCTGTCCCTTCGTCTTCCCTGATAATCCCCCTTCTATTTCATGTCGTTTTCCAGTATTCTGCATATGCAAGCACAGGCGTGGCACTTGTCTTTTTGAGCCCTATGTAACATTATAATTTTCTGTGTGACCCATTTTCCTTCAAATAGCATGATTTTATTCTTATCGCTAAATAATGCTCCGTTGTATAAACATAACACATTTTCCTAGCCATTGATCGGGGCACAGGTACTTAGGCTGATGTCACACTGTGGACATAAATACCAGCATGCAGTTATTGCTGTTGTGTGCTGTGTTTAAAGACACAATTACCAGAGTAAAGAGACAGCTGACAAAATTCATGAAATATCTTTGCCTACTATTAATTCAACAAGAGATTTATAGCCAGAATATATAAATAACTACAAGCATTAAACATCTAAAGAATGAATACTCCAACCTATAGTTTGGAAAGTGAACAGAAATAGGGGTGTGTGTGTCTGTGTGTGTGTGTGTGTGTGTGTGTGTGTGTGTGTGAGTGAGTGTGTGTGTGTGTGTGTGTGTGTGTGTGTGTGTGTGTGTGTGTGTAATCGTCAGTGTAGGTACTGTGCACATGAACATGGAAGCCAGAGGTTGAATCAAATCTTTCTTTAATTACTCTCTGCCTTTGGCTTTTGAAACAGGGTCTCTCACTAACCCTGAAGCTCATCAACTTGGTTAGAACAACTAACCAATAAGTTTCAGGGATCCACCTGCCTTTCCCTCCCACCCTCACACCCCTTTCTGCCAAGTGCTAGAGAAACAGGCAGGCCAACCCACCATGCTGATATTTTTTTAACATGTTTTCTCTAATCTAAACTCAGGTCTTCATGCTTGCACAACAGACGCCTTCCTGCCTGAGCCAATGACCAGCCTGACACTTTCCAAGGAGCAAACTACTACAAATGCCCAATAAACATATGAATCATTCCAATTTTGCTCAAGGAAAATAAAAATGGAAGGAATACACCATTAATCTGCATTTGTTTCTAGAAATTTTAACGTCAACATCCCTAGACCCATCTATCCAGCCTATTTCAGTTATGACCTTTCAACATTGCAAGCTCTGAGCAAAGGTGTGTGACAGCCTTTGTCAACTCCACACACTTGGGAAGAGGGGACCTTGATTGAGGAGTCAACCCCCACCCCCATCAATCTAGTCTGTGGGTGTGTCTGTGGGGCAAGTTCTTGATTGCTAGTTAGTGTGGAAGGGCACCTCCCAATATGGGAGGTGCCATCCCTAGGCAGGTAGGCCTAGGAGCCTGAAGAAAGCCCAGGAGCAGCTTTCATCTGTGGTTTCTCTCTCAAGCTTTTGCCTTGAGCTCCTGCCCTAGCTTCCTTGGGTGATGGAGTGTGACCTGCAAGCTGAAATGCACTCTATCCCCCACATGTTGCCTTTGGTCATGGTGTTTATCACAGCAACAGAAAGCAAACTGGAAGAGCCTGGGAAACCTGTAGACCAGTACTGTCCTGCCAGAGGTCAATCCATCAAGAGTAGCTTCTCTTAGCCTACCCTCCCACAGGCCACCTCCTGAAAGAGCAAACCACAGAACACTGTATTTATCATTTGGGACACATACTCACCCCAAATATTCTCTATAATGTTAACATTGCTTACACCCCAGTAACAAAACCTGTACAGAACTGCAGAGGCCACCTTTCTAGAGTCCAAATCGATGCACCAAGCACCCTTCACGTTATCCCCATGTCCATCAATCCAGCAAGTTTACTGCTGTATAGATGCCAAATCGATAAAAATACACACCTCCAAATACCTATAAAACAGAGTGCTACAGAGCAGACGCTTCAGGCCTACGAGAAGCAATTATACCACACAATTACAGAGTGTGATACAAACAGCAAATAGTTATCTTAACTGCCCATGAAAAATTATGAGAGGTTCCAAGCTGACTCGCTTCCCCTCACCTCCTGAAGGAAAGCCAGTATGAAGAAGTACATTCGTGTCCTTTAGTCACACATTCTGCTGCTGTCACCAGAATGGAAATGCTCAGCACTAAATAGGATGAAAAGACTAGTTCGGCGCTGGGCTTAGAGATGGCTTCCTCTGGGGCCATGTGGAATCATTCCAAGCATTCAGAGAAATCAGACTAGAATCCTCTCTCAAGGCCCACATAGTGAGTTCTGCCATAAGCAGGGAGGGTGTGTCCTACACATCCTACTTATCCACATCAGGTCAGCTGTGGGCTCCATTCCACTCAGGATCCAGGCCACTATCAGGATTATTTCCAGTGGTAGACACGAAGAGATCTAGATGTGACAAACCACGGAGAGGCTCTTCACAAGCCATCCACAAGGAAAAATGTCAACCTGAAGAAGTCACAAACTCCCAAAGGCAGTGAAAATAGCACTCTTGTTTGGAGCATGAACCAAGGCAGAAGTGAAAACCTGAGCAACATCTCCAAGCTGTGACTGCCTCCATCTGCCTCACAGTCTATGTGATGCCAAGTGCTCCCCACAAAGGTGGACAGGCCACAGAACCACCCGAATTCCACCAAAGAATTAGGTGTCTACAATCCAGAGAAAAACATCAATGTGATTTTGTGTGCGGTTGAGGGGGGCGGTATCAGTGTGCACACTTGTGTGAGCAGCTGCACACACTCATGTGTGTGCATAAGGAGGCCACTAGGAGTCTTTGTCTATCACTCAACATCTTATTTTCATTCTTACCTACTAAGCCATCACCCAGGCCCCTAGGGTATGACTTCTGAGAATCACTGAGTCAAAGGCTTCCTGGGGCCTTCCCACCCTTCCCGCAATCTATCCCAGTACTCTGCCTGTTGCCTGGGATGAGAAAAGCCCTGTGGCCAGCAATTGTTTGTCATCTCACCCTGTAGGACTGAGTTTATCAGAGCATTACATTCCTGCCCTGGATATTGCTAGGTATTTGAACGTCACCTGAGCCCTTTGTGGTGTCGAGAGGTGGAAGCTTCCAAATAAGATGGAAACTGACCTTCTAACCCTTCAGTTCTCAGGCATGGCTGCCACTCACAGCACAAACATCTGTCCGTCACCCAGACACAATGCCTTCTTCATTAGGTTCATCATCTTGAGAAAAGACAGAAGTACTTCAAGTATCTTTCCCCCACCCCAAGGTGGGTGGAATATCAATTTCCTCCAAGAGCCCATTGGGCTGTTTTATAAATGGATTCTTTGTCTCTGCAGTTCACACTACAGTGAAGCCTGTCATTCAGAGTTCTTCTCAAGCCCTTTGTCCTGGAGCTTCCCCGAGAAGGTCTTTGCCCAGCTCTGATCTTATTAGATGCACGCCTAGCAGATCCCGTGCAGTCCCGTTCAGCTTGCCTCTCGTGGCATCAGGGGCAGGATATTATTTGCAAGCAGCCAAGGTAATTACCATCCAGCAGGGTCCAATTGTTTTCAATTAAAAGCTTTACTGCAGTCTTTAGTTTTAATACCACTGAGGCCATCTGCTCTCGCTGAAGATCCACCAGCCAAAAGCCCAGTCCACGTCTTAATGCCATTGACTCCAGAGAGGAGTTTTCCCTGTGAAGTGGAAAAATCTCAATAGTCCAGGGAAATATGGAGATGCCCCCACATATCTTTGATGACCTGGGGAAAGCTCAGGACTCTTAAAGATTTTCCCACAGGGACCAGCACTTGCCTAGTGTCCTAGGCCACTCTCTTGATCCTCTGTATCGCTTTGGCAGAGGAGGCTCAGCTCCGTGCCTTGGCCTGTTTCTACAAAGCTTCAATAATCTTCAGCATCGCTACGAAAAGTCTCTGAACCAGTTTCAGCTGGATCACTTTGGTACCGACATTTTCCATCACTGATATCCAATATTAATTGGCATCTTTTTAGGTCACCCTGACCCCAAATCTAAGTGTCTCTGAATTGTACAGAGTGATCCAGATATCTAGTGGACTCTAACACTGTGGTGTGACATAACCACTGTCACAGCTAAGAGGCTGCAGCCCACTTCATAACTCACAAGGTCTGCTTTTGTTTGGAAATTCTGAGACAGGGCCTTGCTGGGTAGCCTGAGTTGTTGATCTTAAACTTCTATGTCCTTCTGGCTAACCAAGGACTCTCAGTCCTGCTGGCTCTTGGGATGAAGGGCCACACATAGCTGGTCCCAACATTTTTGGGAATCAGCTTGAATATTCATTCCTAATAACTGGCACAGAGACCTTGCCTTATGCCTGGTGCTCTTCAGGAACAAGAGACTCTCAAGTGCCTTCCATCAGCTCGAGTGCTGTTAAAAGGGAATCTGCTGGAATCCTTAGCTTCCCACACATACTGTTCCTCTGCCCTCAAGCAGCCAGCATTCCCCAGTACCTATTCATTAGCTTCTCAAAGGAAAAGGTAGAATGTGGGCCAAAAAGAACTGTTTGCATATCAAGACTCTTCAGTCTTTTCTTAACATGCAGAGCCATGTTTAAGAGCATGTCACATCAGAAACAGGAGGATGGCTGTGAATGGAGAAGCCATGCCAGGGGCAGATGAAGAAACGGAAAGAAAAGTATTTGTGAAAGGACAAGTGAGGTCACCACTGTCATTTGAAAGGGAAACTGAAGAGCCAGCCAATGCTTGGAGGAATGTGGGCATCAGCAAGGTTACAGTTAACATCATTGTGACTTTCTCAAGAAAGAAGACCCGGTCATCCACTCATCGAGTCTCGTCTCTTGGCCATTGTTGGCACTTGGTATAGGACTTCTGTGGCTCTGAACTACTGACTGATTCCTTTTCCTTTTCCTGAGGGATTGGTAAAGTCAGCTCATCGCAAAGTGAGTGGCTAGAGACCAGCAGCCTCGTAAGCGGCACCCAAGTGACCAGGCCAGCTTTCATCTGGTGGCTGTCCTTGACAATCACTGTGCTTCTGGCTCAGGGGGCTTTACACTGGAAATGCAGCCTGGCTTGATAAGCCCTGACTTCAGCCCTGGAGGGACCACACCCTTCCCAAGCACCCCAGACTCCCAGAGAAGACCGGCATTTGGCCAGTTCAATAACACCATGAGGTCACACCTAAATTTAGAACTTGGCCTGGAAGTCAACTTCAGGACCCTGCTGAACCAAATCAGACAGCCTGAGGACAGGCTGGCGGGTCTCAAATACCAAATGAAGCATACTTCAGAGGGGGTGGGGGAGGGGTGCTCAAGAAAGCCACAAAGCTGTCCAGCAAAGGGCAAGGCCTGGAATCTGCCATTGAGGAAGACAAATCACAGACTGAGCTGCTCCCAGTTGGTGCCCTTGGGCCTTGGGGGATGTATACACACAACTGCCATGTGTGTCGCACCCTGCAGGTCTGTTGGTGAGCATCCCACCCTGTCTTCCTTCCTCATCCATGATTTTGTTCCTTTGCTGTTGGTTTTGCTCTATGAATTAATTTTATTGACTTTTAAGTTAACATACAAAGTAACGGGCTACACGGTGACATTTATATATGCATGCCATTATATGTTGTTCTTGCTCTCACTGCCTTACACTGTCCTGGCCCCTGGCCCCTTCTTCCTGATCCCTTTCTATCTAAATAACCCCTCCTGTTTTCAAGTCACACAGATTCTGTTACCTCCTCGTGAACCCTCTAATGTCCCTTAAGGCCTCTTCTGTATCATAGCTCTGTAGGGGAAGCTGTAGCCACGCCTTCTTAGGGGCTGGCTACAGGAGTACCTGGGCAGGCTTGTGAGGGCGTGGTGAGAGTGAGTAGGGGGTCTGCGTTTCGGTTTCGGTTTCTCTTTGCTTCTTGCTGTACAGACTACCACCCGCTGGCTGGTTCGCTCTGTAAGTAAGGCTTTTCCCTATTAAATACCCTTATATTTCTACCTGACTCCGTATTGGTAATTTCCTACTATATAGCCCCTTTCCACTTTCATGGCATTATGAATGTATCTAGGTTTCATATGAAAGAAAACAGGCAGTTAGTCTTTCTGAATTTGGCTTATTTATCATAAGAATCTCTAGTTCTGTCCATGTGTCTGCAAATGCCCTAACTGCATTCTTTTCACAGCTGAGTAAAATTCCATAATGTGCATCTCTCTTCTAGGGAGGTTCCATGTCTGGGCTGCTGTGAGTGGTGCAGCAATTGCAAGAATATGCAAGTGTCGATCTTATTCTGTTTCAATCTCACCAGTCAGAGTTGGGGATGGAGATAAAACAAAGCCAAAATACATCATATGAAATTCTCAAAAATTAATTAAAACCCAATTAACTGAAATATTTTAAAATAATAAGTCTAATAGTTAATCTTTAGTGCTAAAAGGCAATAAGCAACAATAAATATTCTGAGTTTTTTATTTTATTTTGGTTTGGTTTGTTTGTAGTTGTTCTGGTAGTACAGTGGTGGCTGAACCTTTCCTCACCTGGCAACAAGCCAGAGTGCTTAACAGTTGTGTCCATTGGTATTGGATCTTCTGTGTGACATGCCATCTGTGGTAGTCTGAATGTAACTGGCCCCATATACAGGAAGTGGCACTATTAGGAGGTGTTGCTTTGTTGGAGTGGGTATGGCCTAGTTGGAGGAAGTGTATTCGGGCAGGCTTTCAGATTTTCTTTGCTCAGGATATTCCGCCCAGTGTGTTTAGTTGACTTCCTTGCCTGCAAGATACAACTCTCAGCTACCATTTGCCTGCATGTTACCATGCTCTTGCCTTGACCATAGTGGACTGAACCTCTGAAACTGTAAGCAAGCTACCCCAATTAAATGTTTTCCTTAATAAGAGTTGTTGTGGTCATGATGCCTCTTCACGGCAATAAAACCCTTAACTAAGACACCATCCTTTAGTGATAGTACAGATGCCACTGTGGAACTCAGGGGCCCTGTGGGTTGTCATCGCCTCATACTGCTGTTGACACTCACCGATTAAAGATAAATACCATTTTACAAAGAAAAAATAAGAACGTGCACAGAAGAGCCTCTTGTCCCTTTCAATTCCTTTGTCTTTGATTCTTCCATTTCAATCTAGACTAACTTGTAACCCAGGTCTATCCTATGTGAAGACAGAGTAGATGATCAGAATAGGGGGAAGAAATCGGCTAGTCCAAATCTTCTGAGGCAAGATGGCGTAAGTGCAGCCCTGGGCCCCTTGGCTCCCAAACCCCTAGACTCAGCTACTTCAGACAGACCATGGGATTTACTGTTATTTGAGAAAGAAAAGTAAAGAACCTTCCAGCCATTGAAATAATCAAACCCAAAACAACAGTCAGAAAAGAGCCAGAGAACCCTGGAGGTGCCCAGACTCTGATTCCAGACCAACTGTTCCTATCTTGAAGCAGCCATACTGATCTCTAAATCCCAGGTCTGTGGGGAACTAGCCAGACTACAAGAACCTTGGATGAATAAGGCATCACCCCTGAGTCATGGCTGTCGCTGCACTCATGTGATTTCTGCCTTGCCAGGAACTTGTTAGGATTGTACCTTGCTGTCCCTCCAACACAGCATGTGAGGTTTGCTTGTCAGAGCAGCAAAACCTATCTGCCTGCTCCACTGTGTTGGCATGCAAGTCTAAGCAATTCAGGAACCCATGTAAGAAGAAAGGTATGGAGAGACTGAAAATTGACAAGAAACTTACCTTTAAGCAGATATGCCAAATGCTAGCCCTTTGGGGGGGGACTGCAAACAGTCCCACTGCCAAGGCCCACACACCACATGCACTAGACTGGAGTGTCTGGGCTAAGAACCAGGTTTGGGGGTATTAGAGAGTGACAGTAACATGCATGAAAGATTTGGAGATATATGAAGTCTTTGCAGATACTTTTGTGATAAGCATAAAATATTTATGGGAAAGACTTGGAAAGCAACACCTGGCAGTGTCTCCTATCATCTCAGCTTGAGGCATCCTTTGGCAACTTCAGTTGCCTCATACCTTCTCAGTCAGGTTTTCATCAGAAGGTGACCCATCTCTCAAAGGTTCACATAGCCTCTGCCTTGAGATCATTCATGAGTGGCAGAGGCATAGGGCACACGCCTACCATTGCCCTCCCCACACCCTCAAGCTCAGGTAAACCCCTTCCCGGGGGTCCTGGAAGCTTCTCCACTTGTCTGAGTTCCATCTGAGGTTCAGAAAGCTAACTGGCAAGTTACACCCTGCAGGCAGTAGTTAGTCTCCTCTGAACCTGCAGCTTGCCTCAGCCCTTGTGCAGAAATGATGGACAGGAAACCTTAGTGTATTGCACTGCCCTTGCTGGCAAAGAGTAAAGTAAGAAATGAGATATTTATAAGTTCTTTGCCCCGTGCCTGAAACTATTTTTCAGAAGCTTCGGCATACCTCTACAAGGCTAGACCAGCCTGGACCAGTCCCAGGGAAACCTGAGACCAGCAAGCCTTGAACATGGACCATGCATACTCAGGTTCTCTGTCCCTGAGGTGCCTGTGACAACCCAAAGCCTTTCTTTCTATGCCTGGGGGACTACTTAAGAAACTGTTCGTGTAGTACAGCGACCAGACATGCTCTCAGAGGCTTGGCTAATGGCTACTTCCTGTGCTTGTCAAATGCAAAAAGAAAAAGCAGCACATCCCTCTGACTTACTGTATTGCTTCCCGTACGAGACTATCTGGCGGCTGCATAATTTAACGTCTCTCGAAAATTAAAAGCCTCTTGTGAGGGTACCACAGCCAAGCCCTCCAACCCCTGTTTTGCTGATTAGAAAGAAACCTTTGCCAAGACTTCCATTATGAATAGTCATTTTCTAAGATGGAACTCCAATGACAATGACGCACAGCCATATATTAAATGAATGGATAGAGGTTATATGTCCACCCTCTATAACTCTGAGCTCATTCTGGAGATTAAAATGACTTCCTTTAGTGCTCTCCAGCCAGCATTGCTCCCATGATGTCAGCTTCCCCCATGATCCCACCCTTGGTCATCTTCCTTCCATCCCCTACCAGGCCTGCGGCTTTCCAGATCTTTGCCCTGTCTCAGCTCACTGGGGGAGAACAGTCAGTCGGGCTCAAGCTAAGATGCTGTGTTGCTCTAGCTCTTCATATCCCCTAGGGTTCAGTGGCTGAACAGTTCTGTGAAACACCTGGCACCTCCACACCCAGCCCAACAACTCTGCAGGGCTGCAGACAGCAGAGGCAAGGGCCAGAGTCTGTATGATGGCTAGACCCCAGGCTGCAGCTTCCTCCCAGGGCAGGAGTGTGGGGTGGATAGTCAGAACTGTGGTGACAATGGGAGTGCTCCATTGTTTTGCTGACCTGAGCCGAGGGCCCTTTCTGCTTAATGCTCAGCGGGGAAAGGTCATTTTGATGTTCTCGGTACTCCTCTGTGTGTTTGTTTCCATCAGTCCAATTGCTTTTCCATGTGGGCTTGTGAATGGGAATGAAAAATTGGAGTCAGAGCACACAACTATATGCTGGCCTCGTCCATCCACGGTATGGCTCCTAGTAGTTACAGTTGAGGAAGTCAAAATCTTTCAGAACCTCGATTCCAATGTGTAAAGTGGGGACAAAGATATTCAGAACTGTTGTTCATGAGCTAACAAAGATGAAAATACCCTAAGAAATTGAAAATATAGCAGCTTCCGTTGTTGCTGAAATTAAGAATTGACTAACTTAGCTCTGAGTCTGACTACAGTTGATGGCCCTATGTCTTTTGTGTGTCTCCGAGTGTACAATGTACATGTTACAAAGTATGAACAAGAAGACTCAGGTGTAACAGATGCTCAATATTTTGAGGAATGGCTGTCATGCACATCTGTGCTGTACCCAGGTCCAGCTTCCTCTCACGGGCTGCAAAATGCATGCATGCAAAACCATGAAGCCCAGCAGGAAAACTCTCCTACACCTTCACTGAGATGTGAGGCAGATGAAATGCAAAGAAGAATTGTTTCCTGGTAGAGTTAATCACCTCGCCAATATACCCTTGTTGATTAACTGAAGGATTCAATGTAGCCTTTTTGTCAATTTCCATTCCTATTGGGTTGTTTCTCTCCTTCAAGACAAATTTGTCAGAGCTTTAGAGGCCATGTACCCAAAATCCACTACTTAATTTATTTTTAATCCCACGAAAAACCAAGACTGATAAAAGTGCTGATGGGCCTTAAGCAATTGACAATTTGAGTTAAGGGAGAGTGGTGCTGTACCCAGCTAGTGATGCTGTAAGTAGCTAGTGGTGCTGTACCCAGCCTATGAGTTCATACAATTAGCCCCAGGTCCAGTGCATTTGTTTAAGCCAATCTTAATGGAACTAGCTAGTTGACCTTTAACCTTTGCCTCTGAGGTTCACAGGGGACTACAGTTCATCTAAAATACATTCTTTTACTTTAGGGACTGTCTCCTTGGATCAGCAGAAGGTCATCAGCCCAGAGGGGCCACAAAGCTCATACATGGGACAGAGTGCTCACAATCCAATTCAGAACATCTGTGTCTCCTACCACTGGCACAACATTCTTAATAAGATTGGCTGATCCCTCTGGGCACTCTGATCTGCTCCAAGAATGGCCCAATAAGAACTCATCTTCTCTCTTGTAGCTGGGATTCCCAGATATCTGTGACCCACTGAGGATTAGAGGAGATGCTGACTATATACTACATATACTGTTATCCAAATCTATGTTCTGGGTTCTGTGGGTCTTGGTTTCAAGGCTACAGTTTGGAAATCGTCTAAGCCAGCAGTCCTGACTATTAGCACACTTCTCGGAAGCTCAGTGAATGTTGCACATGCCCCTATGTCCCGACACTGAAAAGGAACCAGAGGCAATTACAAGAGGGTATAGAGGTCTGAGTCTAATGGAGGGGGCCAGGAGAGATGGGCTATGGCCCATTGTGAGGAGCCCCATCAAGTGCTTATCTTCACAGCAAATGGAAGAGCACTCAATGCTTGTCTCCATTCCAAAAAGAGGACCACTCTCTCAAGAGAATGAGAGAACCATCTCAAACCCATTGTAAGGCTCCAGACACAATAGGACTAAGGAGACACACTCAGTGAGTCAATAAAAGGAGGCGAGGAAAGGCTGAAAGGAGCAGGCAAGGATGGAAAGAAAGGACACTGCTGAGGAAAACCATCAAGACTTAAGTCTTCATGATGGCCTCAAGACCTCCTCAGGGGAACTTGGATCCACTTGTCAGTCAGTTATCCTTCTATCTCTGATGGGCGAGGTCCTTCTGCATATATGTTTGTCTTATTGGTTGATAAATAAAGTACTGTTGGCCAATAGGGGAGCAAGTTAGGCGGGACTAGGAGAGAAGGGGGATTCTGGAAAATGTAGAAAAGAGACACAGTCACCATGTGATCACCAGGAAGACAAGACACATTCCTCCAGCATCCTCTATAAGTCTTTATAAAATATATAGATTAATAATTATGGTTGATACTTAAGACAGAGATAGCAGATAAGAAATCCTAGTCATTGGCCATTAGCATTGTAATATAAGACTGTGTGTGTTATTTCGGGCACCCACATGATAGCGGGGCTTGGGCGGCTTGGCGGAAAGACTTATCATTACATACCTCCATGACATTTTGATCAGACCCTGCTGTTCTTCCTTCATTCCTCTTTTGCTTTGATCTCACTCACTTCTCTGCTTAACCAAGGTACCCCTGATCTGGTAGATGAAATCCCACTCCCACATCCGTGAGCCAATGGGATTATCATATAAGCTGTTTTGTACCATGTTCTACACAGCTCCACGCACTGACCTATCAGAGGCAGTGAGAGAATGAAGAAATGACTGACACACAGTCATGAGAAGCTGGGATTGGGTAGACTGGGCTCTCTGTTGAAGAAGCCTCATCACCTCATCACAAGAAGTTCATCTTGTTTATTATACATAGTTGAACAGGGAGGCAGGGTTTTGGACACAGTTGAACAGGAAGGTGGGATTTTGTACTCAGCTGAACAAGGAGAGGGTGTTTTGCACACAGTTGAACGGGGATGCAGGATTTTGCATGGTGATAAACAAGGAAACGGTTAGTACACACATTTGAACAAGGAGGCAGGTATAGCTAATCACAGTAGCAACAGTAGTTGTAGGGGAGAGGTCTTTGGGATGCAAACACCCAAGGAAAGAAGGCTATGATGGGCATTTTCTATACACACTGTCAACATTTGCACTTAAACACTAGGAAGGCTTTGCTATTCCCCAAGCATTACCCAGGAAAGGATTTGCCTGCCACTCCTATGGGGACTGAGGCATTAGGGTCCTTGGCATGACCATGCCTGGGTCAATGATACATATTCATTGATGATATTTCATTCCCTACAGGTTTGTTCTCCAGATTCATCCAGTCAAGTCTCTTACCCAGAAGGGTCACCATCAAGGTGAGTGACCAAGCAGTGCTTGTTTCACTCCCTCAAGCCCACTGCTTAGCAAACAGGCTCTCTAGTTGCCCTGCCTCCTTTTCCTTCAGCACAGGAACACCCTCCCTTGTTCTCTTGACCCTATCCCAAGTCCTGGCTCAGATGATGCTTCACACATATGGCTTTCTCTGTTAGCTTGACCATATGGACAGACATGACCCTGACTATGCAGTAAAAAGGGCCCTTAGCTTAGTTCCCAATACTAGAGAATCACTGTGTGTGTAACATGCTCCTCCAAGCCTCACACAAAGGACTGAGACCCATTGTAGATTCTCTTATTTGTAACCACAGTTGGGAAATCTGAGGACAATTCACACACAGAAGATCACCTCTAACAATGAGCCTATCTGACACTCACACAAGATTATGTATGTGTGTAAGAGTCCGGGCTCCTCTTTTCCACTAGATGAATCTCCTCTGATCTAGGACATTAGAAGCCTACATCTCTACCCCCATCAGACCACCAGGTCCACGGGCAAAGACCAGGACTTGGCTCCTTAAGTGAAGCTTGCAGGATTCAAGGAGGACACCAAGGATGGCACTCTCCTACCATGGTGCAGTATTTGGACTTAGGCTAAGCTGCTTCTTTGTTTTGCTTTAAATCCTCTGGTTAATCAATAATTCTGCTTTGAGATCCTATGATATTCTGCTCCTGAGCCAAGGAATAAACAGGGAAGTGTCTTGGTGACTTAAACACTGTGTCATTGAGCCTGTGTATCTGTGGAGAGGACGGAACAGGAGACTTCCAGTTTTGTTTTTTTATATGTGGCAACAGGCTTTCCACCTAAGCAGAGGGGCCATTGCTGAGGCCAGAAGGTATTATTGTATTGAGAGGAAAGTTAGCCTACACAAGAAGAAAGACTCTGCCTGATTCATTCTAAAGCCCACCCGTCAGAAACAAGAAGTCAGCAAATAAAATTGCCCCCGTTCCCAAATCTCTAGGGATAAAGGTTCAGGATGGCTAGATCGTGTGATCCCTAAGCAGAACTGAGCAAGGCTAGATATGATGGGAAGGGAATCAGCTAATGCTTGGGATTGTAAACACATCTGAGACAAGGCATAGACAGTCAAGACCCATCTAGATGGCAATGAATGGCCCATGGTGAGGTGACAGGATCCCTTGACATGTGTGAGATGGCAGGCTTTTGTTCTGCTATTGATTCCACAAATCCCTTTAGTGTAGCTGCTTCCATTTACCAGTTTACTTTGATGTCATCAGAAGCACAGCAGGAGATGCTCCCAGGGAATCTGAGAGCATCCCAGAGCAGGCCTGACCTGTACTCTGACCTCTACTTGACATTTGCTTCATGATTTAATTTACCTTTTCCTGCTCACCTTTCCCTCTCTTGTTTACCTGGATTGCAATTGGATTTAGCAGCTGAATTTTCATTACACAAGTCAGAGGTCTGAGGGAAGCTTGTGAGATCTGAATTCCTGCCAGCAGGGCTCTGTCTGTTCTGGTCCATTCCCCTCCACATCCGAATCTGCCTGACCCATGCTGGCTCGCTCCAGACGTGCAGATTCAAGAAGGAGTTTGTGTTTCTCCCAGGGTTCCTTAACTCTCAAGGACAAAAATAGGAGCTGGGTTGACTCAGTAAAATGCTTTGTTGGGCAAGCATTAGGATCTGAGTTTTCACCCCCAGCACCCTCACAGAAGCCACAACCAGGAGTGCACTGGGGAGACAGATAGCAGGATCCTGAGAGTTCATTGACCTCGCTAAATTGGTGAGCTCTGGATTCAGTGAGAGACCCTGTCTCAAAAAAATAAGGTAAATAGCAATTAAGATACCCAACACTGACTTCTGCTGGCCCCTACACACGTGTTCATACACATACACACATTCCTAACAAACATGCACACACCTACATGAATCCATTTACATATACACTCATAAAGGGCAAAAACGTACATAGCATCTCTTGCTTTGTGTCCAGCTAGAGGCAAAGCAGAAGCTGGACAAAACGTAAGTGCAGCCCTCATCATCTGTTTGTGACATAGCTTCCTCTGGGGAGCACTTCCAAGGCCTTTGTTACCACCAAACAAAACAGGACTGAAAAGAATGGGATGGGGCATGCTTAAACTCCCAGAATCGACAACCCCTTCCCCCCTGACACCAATACTGACCCTACAGGCAATCACAGGTTCACTGTGGAAAGGACCACAGGACAAGCCCTCCAGCGTTTTCCCATCCATGTGCCCCAGCTAATCACAACTCTGGGAACTGTGGGTGGGTGATGATTTTCTATTCAGGTAACCTCGGCAAGAAAATAAGAAGGGATGGCAGCTTTGCCTAAGAGCCTTCTGTTCCCGCAGCCTGCAGCTCAGCCAGTCAGAGATCCAGCATGCACGGCCACACAGGGGTGAAACGCCAAGTGCTCCTGTAACCCAAGATGAAGCCGTGATTAGAAGCCACTATAAAGAGACAGCGCCTCGGCAGGAGGACAGACTGACCCCAATCCATCTTCAATCACCTCTCGGAAGAGTCCTTGGGCAGAACAGTCATGTCAGCCCGGCAGGCAAGAATCAGGAGAAGGGCTTTCCACCCATGCCATTTTTTTAGATGCCTTTGAAGTTGCCACTGCCCCACCAAAATTAACAATGAACATGCCACAGAAGCTTGGTTGGTGAGGTGAGATGGGGAGTTGGGCACAGACAGACCTCAGTATGAAACCCTTCGGATGATGTCACTGACTAGCATCTGACAGCATGGAACTGGCCAAAAACATAGACTGAGAAACTCACCCTTTTTTGTAATTCAATTGAATTTTAATTCCTAATGTACTAGGAGTGCTTAAAGAAAAACATCAAGAAAGGCCTTTCAATGATATAAAGTATCCTAATAGAATATAATTATTCCTTTTGGCTTCATAACAAAATAAACTATATTAACAGATCCTTTAAGGTTAAGCCATTCTATATTCTTGGAACAAACATTCTCTCATAGAGATCACCCTGCAAAGAGACCCTGAGGAAATTGCCCTCTATTTGTAAGCAAGATTCACCTGTCATGTTTTTGTGGCTGTTGTCATCATGAGAACTGATGGTGTCCCATTTGGGGCACGTTTAGGTATCAAGGTAACACTTCCTTCCATACAATAACCCTGGAGTTTTTCATCCCACTGAAGTGCATAAATAGGACAAGAATTACCCATTCAGACACAGGACAGAATCCATCCATAAGATCACACATGCACCCAGGAATGAGAACTTGCTATGTTGTTTGAGATGTCTTCTCCTATTCCTTGATTTTTTAAAGTTTTCTCAATATTATAACTTCATTAATTTATTAATTCAAGTTATCACGTTTTTTCCTAGATGTTATCCTTTACATCTAGCCTTTCCCCCTGACTCCTTACTATAAAATGTACCTATCATTTAAATCATTCAAGTTCCTCCAAAGAAAACCAAACTGATAGTGTGTGTTATATGTAATATATAACACATTATAATTCACATTACATTGAATGCATACACTGTATATGTGTTCACAAAGAGAAACAGATGCAGACAGACCAAGGCTTCAGACAGAAGGGGGATACCCACTAGAAGCAATCCACACATGCAGATTTGAGATAATCATGTCTAAAATTTACAGACAGGCAGGGCGGGAGGCTAACATATGGACAGGACAGACAAGACTCATAAGATAGAGCTAAGGCCTTCCTTCAAAAAGTTGAGTGAAGCCCACCCACATTATGGAGGGCCATCCATTACTCTTAAAGTCTACTGTTAAAGACTGGTATCTGGTCAAACAACTGGGAATCATGGCCTAGTCAATTTGTCACATCATGTTAACAGCCACCGAGAGTATCACCAATTCAAAAAAGTATTTTCTTTCCTCATTTTCTCATGATGAAAATGGGGCATCACTCCTGCCTGTGTGCTGCCCATGGGAAGATCTGATAACTTCATGAGGAACTATGGCAAGAAAGGTTTCTACACACAACTGTAATACAAGCACCCACACCACATGGACTGTGCCCTCTGGCAGAGTCTACAATGTTGGAGCTGTGTTTCAGTGTTTGCAACACAGAGCATCTGGAGGATAAGTCAAGACCAGTTGGAGAATCACAGTGAACCTCCTGGGAGTCTGAAGCAAGAGCATGCCTCTTGAGCAGAGAATTACACACCCTTTTTAAAATCACTGGGTGTTCCACTGAGGTCTGGAAAAAAAAATCCAAGTGGCCATGTGACCAGAGATGTCTGTGATAAGCTTTGATATTTGTACCCACCAAGGCATAAGTCAAGACAGACTTACAACAACCCATTATTAAATGGTAGTAGTTGGTGTAGGCTCTGGCAAGAGTGAAACCATAGAGCATGTGCCAGAGACCACAGAGAGTGAGCATCAATCCATACCTCAGGGGCACCCAGCATCTGTCCCTCTCTTGTGCCTGTGCAGACAGAGGTTGAGTCTGTTCAATAGGGAACAGTGATTGGGTTATAGATGAGTCGTATAGGTGTGTGAATGTGTGATTATAATCAGGGTATCTTTGAAAGGTACAGTTGCAGGACAGCTCTTTCTACTTTGGACAATGTGTGGTCATTAATTCTGAGTGATCAAAGAAATACTCTAGACCATAAATAATCTCACGGGCAGTTGTGAGTCATTTAGTTAGATCAGAAGCCTGGAAGAGGAAAAATTAGATGATGCAAGTCAGAGAATGCTAGGGTGGAGGCATACGGACACATGGGAGGTGGACAGAGAGGAGAAAGAATCTTGTGCTAATGTCCTCTAGAAGGTGTCCATATCTAGAGGGCACTATCTAAATAAGTAGGCAAAATTTCAGAGTAGTTTGTGCCAACACCCGTCCTTGCCCCTTCCAGTAGCATGACAAGGTCACAGTGTTGGAGATGGAAACTATGCATCCTATCCAAAGGCCTGATCTCCCTTGGATTGACAAGGTCACTGCTGCCTCTAAACTCCAAAACTGAGGCCTATGCTGAGCTCTCAGTGTAGTGCCACCTCTCTGGTAGACCAGTTGTCTACATGGAGCATGCCCTTTCCATTTTGTAAGGGCCATTGATTATCTCACAGAAACAAATGCGCCTGTAGCCTGGCTTGGCTGCTTGCTGCTTTCAGGGTCTCAGGCAGATCTACTGTTTAAGTGCACACCATGGTTTGCCATTGTTCACAACCCCACAGAGTGCAGCAATTAAACACCAGCCCCACTTCATAGCAAAGGAGGTCACCATACTGTACTGACCTATTCAGAAGTGGCTGTCTAGAAGGGGCAGGAACTGTCGGCACAGGTGAAGTGTAAGCTCAGGATGGGCCCCACCAAGGGTGAAAGCATTAATACATGCCCCAAATCAAAGCCACATGTCAGCATTGCATCTCCACTAGCAAAGCAGGAGCCTGGAAAACAAAGGGACAGGAGAGGCAGCCACACTTGTCACTGAAAAAGTGGTTCTCCAGAAATCCTTAGCAGACCACGGAAATGTTCTACCGACAGATGAAGCCATTGTAACTCCCATAGCCACGCCTGTTGGACCTGCCATGATCCTAGCCCTTCCAGAGGTAGCGCTATGGACAAGGTAGTTCTTGCGGAAGAAGAGCTGGGAGACCAAAGCCTCCTGTCCTAAAACAGGTACACATTTCAGTCTCTAAAAGAGAAATTCCCTACATTACTGTTGTCTTTGGATATTAAAAAAGTGAAGATATGAATAATTTAGAGAACTCTTTTAATCTTTTTACCAAAATTGAGAGCAGTACTTAAAATAACCAACTTAATCCCTGCATGGAAAGCCTCAGAGGTTATGGGGGCTACCCTCAGCAATCCTGACTCGGTTCTGGTGAATGGCCCAGACTCTTCATTTGTGACAAGGTCCCAAGGGTATTTCTAGTCGAGATCCTCTATGAGAGGAACTGCCTTGATCTTTCCTCATGGCTCTTGTTCTCCACATTTAGACACCTCTATGACCTTCTTCTGACCTCGACGGTGAACTCTCTCATGAAAGGCTTGTCTCTGCAAACCATGCTCTCAGCAGACTGCCCAGCACAGAGCATAAAAGAGGATTACTCTGCAGTGTGCTGTGTCAGCTGCTCTTACACCCCACAGTGCTTCGCCGGCTGAGCTTCGCCTGTGGAGATGATCTGTGGGTGGCACCCATCCACCGTGACCCTGGGTCTCTGCACACAGCAACCTCTTCATCTTGCCCAAGAGACCCAAGGGCGCATGCAAGCAAATGCCTCAAAGTTTTCCCGCAAGGGGAAGAATTACCACACACTTTCCAATGGAGGGACTTCTTTTATTCATAACCACAGTGGGAAATGGAAAATACACAGCATTTCAGAATGAGTTAGGACAGTAAATATCTGCTTGAATTGAACAGATTGAAATGAATTGTTTGAAGTCCCATCGCTGGCTTTCATCCACTACTATTTCCATCTTTCTTTGCACACTTAGGAAGAGTCTTTGTTTTCAGATAACCAAAACCCTAACCATGTTCCAAGTGGCCAGGCTACCCTCCAGCCTTGGCAATGGAGCAACAGGGTGGGTCTATCTCTTATTTGAATTAAACACAATTTATTTTCAGTGATCCATTTCTCATACTTTGTTCTTCTCCTGGACTCCAGGCTTTTAACTGCTTTGCAAACTGTGTTCTCCCATTGGCTGCCAGCCCCAACTCCTCTAGGGCACCCCTTCAACCTGATCCACCTTCACAACAAGGCATTTTGCTGCTCAGCACTGTGGTTCCTACTAGAATAGTTATCTTCCCCAGGCAGATCTCATTAGAAGGACTGAGTGGGCTATACTGGCCTCTGCTCTTCTGAAGCTCTTATGTATTCTGTGTATAAATTATGACTGGCAGCTCTCTGACTGAGTGCAGAGAGCTGCAGCCCAGGGGAGCCGTGGGAACAGATCATGTAAATGGGTTCCCCAGGAGGGTGAAGTGCTTCCCTCCAATGGATATAAAGCTCTTTCGGTTAGCATAGGTCAACAGGGTATCCCAAAGTGAGTCTAGAGCTGAAGATGCCAAATAAGTGGAATTTCCCTGTTAGTGCTACTTGTCAATCACAATCTTCCTCCCTCATTTTTGACTGTTGCTGGAGATGTAATCTGGTGTGTAGCTTTGGGCTCTTACCTGACAGGTGCTAGGTCGGTGTGTACTTATTTCAGCCTAGATGCTATTCTGTAGCTCTTAAGTGATAGTAGTATAATAAAAACATGTTAGATGTCTTTATACAAGACTTGAAAATTTTTTAAGGGCCAGGGAATAAAGTGAGACCACTGTGACACAGTGTTAACCCATGGGATTGTCTCCATGCAGGCATGTCCACTCACAGCCCACAGACCACACATGGTGTGACCAAGCATATCCGATATAGTTGGGTCAAACAAACTTGTTTAAGCAAGTGAAAACATATGGCTTGTTATCTCCCATGAGCAACAGCCTCCAGCATTTTAGGAAGTATCTGTCCTTGGGCAGGGGACTTATAGATTACAGGCATTTTTGTTTCATAGATCTCTTAGACAGTAATTAAAATGTAGCTTTGGTTCTCACATGGCACCGATTCTGGTAGCATGGTCTACCTCTCAGAGAGGCAGAGAGACTGAGGGCTTCAAACTGTTCTACCACAAACTGTTTCACCACAACTCATATTTTCTATTGTCTTTCTTAGGACTAGAAATATAGCTCTTGTGGTGAGTCATCAATATTTTGAAATACGGTTAAGGAGAAAATTAGCAGAAGAGAGATTGGCAAATCTATCTGATAAAATGCAGAACTGGTCCTTGAAGTTCCTTCCTGGCGCAGTCCTATGCACACAGCAAACCAGCAGTAATGATTTGCTTTACTGCATTAGCCCTGAGGGCCGAATTGGCATGATGGGGGCAAAAGGCTCTGGCTCACTCCAGCTGACAGAGCCCTTGTTTGTGTTCACTCATGGAGCTGTAGTAGAATTCAAGGAGAATATAAGGTTCAACATCTTGCTCACCTGTGAGTAGCCCTGGGAAGTCCCTTCACCTACTTTAGCCATCCTTGGTAGAATGGAGATCATACCCCTAGGCACACTTCACAAACTTATCAAGATATCATCACTTCAAGAGAAGGAGAGAATCAATAACCAGGGACAGAGGCTAGAGCAATCTGAAGCCACCTTTGCTGCTTGGAAACTCCAAATGACCTGGCTTGTGAATGGGTCACTAACATCATTATACAAAAACACACACTTGTACTTCCCACACAAATGGAGTTGGAGCAGTGAAGCAATAGGATTGAATGGCTGCCTCCAATGACTGGGCGGGCCTCTTAGTGTTCCAGAGTCTACTAGGAGGGGCTAACCCAATGACCTTCGTGTGCCTGGTGGCCCAGTGTGTACCTGTGGCCTCCCAGCAGCCTGGCAAAGCTTTGAAGATGCCTTGGGGCTACTCTTCACCATAGCAATGCATCCCTTCTTTATGTGAGAATAAAAAAAGTTGGGAAAGACTGTCCTTTTTCAGACACAACAAAGCTTTCTCCTGAGAGTCCAGTTCACTTGGCATTATAAAAAGGAACTTCTCTTGCTGGGATAAGGGATGAGAGGACCAAAGAGTAGCCTGGCTTAAACTAGTTTAAAGCTCAACACCTCCTGGGTACCATGGGTACTGACAGGAAAAAAATGGCCAGTGTGTGGCCCTCAGGGGTTGTACAGCCACCATTATAGGTTCATAAAATTGGGTTAAACTGAATATCAAGTATACCTTTAAAATGGAAAATAGAATCTTTCCCAGCTTGAGCAGGATGTGGAGCAAGCCGTGACTTTTTCACCCTTGAAAGAGCACAGGTGTGAATGGGATCTGGCTTCCTCAGACTCTGGTCATCCCTGGCAGACTCAGAGCCATTTTGTATGTTTGGTGGAGAGAGGGGGTGTCCCTTTATAGGGATAACTCTTGGAAAAGTTAGAGGTTAAGCACAATGGAGCTTGGGAACAAAGAGGTCTGACGTTCATAACACTCCCCTCTACTCCCAGAGGATACAAAAATAACATATGGTGTGGCTACAGGCTGTTAAGAGATTGACATAGCTCAGTCAGGGTCTTCAGGGACAGGGAGAAAGTTTGTTGTCTTATGTCATCTTTGCTGTCTGCTAGAGAACCAAGGCTTTAGGGGAAACTGTGGCTGTGTCTATTTTGTCTACCCCCATCCATACCCACAGAGATCTGCCTGTCAGTTACTCTTTCAAGCTGGGGCCTGCCAAATCTAAGAGAAAGGTTGGCCTGATTCTTCATGCTGTGAGATACAGGTTTCAAATGACAAGTCCATAATGGAACATGTCCCTGTTTGAAGCTGCCTAGGGCCACTCTCTCACTGCTGGACCACCCTGGGAGCTCCAGCTTCCCACCTCATCAGGTGCTGTCAGTGGAGGTTTGCCTTGGAGTAACCTGTAGTCCATGCCTGGCCTGGATCAGACCTGCAACATGTAACTGGAAAGTCTGATATATTGGCTCAGTGTCACACACTAACAAACTCACAGTTTCCCCAGGGTTGATGTCCCTGAAGGTGCAGAGTCACACCTCAGGCGCTTTGGGACCAGGTGGTGCCATGTCATCAGGTTGTCTCTCGTGAACACCAGGGTACTCAGTAGCCTCTCTGGCCTCTGTCATAGATGTCCACAGTACCCCCTCCTAGCACATCCCACACCACCCACATGTGTCACCAAATGCACACTTGCCCTACTTAGGAACTGTTTTAGAGGAACCAACGCTGTCTGAGGGCTCCTGAACAAAGGCCACCTTTCTCTGTGTCCACATTTACCGTGTTGCACGCCCTCTGACTACCTTGGATTACCCCAAGTCTGGAAACAGCATTCTTTTCATTCCATAAAGAATTCTCTCTCAAATTACCTGGCCATCAGCATCCACTGGTCTTCTCTTTAGCACCCAGATTCAGCACTCTCTCTCCCCAAATCTAGCCAAAACTTCTGGGTGGGCTCTGAAATCTGAATGGCAAGATGTCACTAGAGATGGCTTGGGGGTTAGAAGCATGTGATATTCTCACACAGGATCAGAGTTCTGTTCCCAACACCCACATCAGGACCAGGATGATTACAACCACTGGTGACTTCAGCTCCAAGGGATTTTATACCCTTTTCTTGCCTCCATTGGGTACCTACACACACACACCTGTGCACACACATAAGTAAAAATAAATTTTTTTAAAAAAAAGAAAGCATCCCTAGCCATGTTCACACTTTGAAAGTCTGCCTTATACGCTTCAACTCAGAGGCTGACAGGAAGGAACTCTCAAGGGATGCTGTTAAGACCACCTTGGGTTCGGAGGCAAAGGCTGGGGGCTGAGACAGTTTCTAAGAAGCTCTGGGGACTATCACTTGCACAGGCAAGCGGTCAGATCCTAAAGTCAGTCAGATCCTATCACACATGTCAGATCTCCAGCAAATATTGGGATGAGTGGTAGAGGTGGGGGCACAGGACAGAAGGGAATAAGCACAGCTCCAGGAAAACAAACTGAACATCAGATGTCAAAGGTTCCTGGGAATTCATTGGCCCTTCTTGGCTCCAGGAAATCTCTTAGTCTCTAAATCTACTGTAAGTCTGACATCACCATTACTATGATTTCATCCTTAGCCTTTCACCCTCTTCCTGCCATTCATGAACTCAACTCCAATGGCAACAGTTTATTCCATCACACACAGCTCGCCCTACCCGTGCTACTACTCACTGGGCTCACCTTTGTAATCAGAGCTAGCTTAAGTAGGAGTCAAATGTATCCAGAGAGAGGCTCCAAGATAGTAGCATTTCCCTAAAGAGAAGCCCAGCCTTCGCCATGAAGAGTCCTTGGTCCTGTAGCAAAGTGAAATCACAATCAGCATAGTCAGAGACCATGGACCACAAACTCTGGGGTAGGGTTGGGGAGCCCAGCATCTGCTGCAACTGTCCACCAGGTGATCCTGGTACATCCACACAGAGAAGCAATGTGCTAGATATGTCCAGCTTTTTGACATGAAACACTATGCTCTCATCTACAAAGTTCACACTCTACAAAACATGCAGTTGAGCTATCAAAAATACTGGGCTGGGGAGACTGCTCAACTGACAAAGTGCTTGCCATACAGGCATGAAGATCGGAGTGCAGATTCCCAGAACCATGTAAGAAGCCAAGAGAAGAAGCCTGGATCGGTCATCCTAATGAGGGAGGCAGAGACAAGCCTATCCCAAAAGCTCACTGGCTAGGCAGCCTAGCTGATCAGTGAACTCTTGGATCAGTAAGAGATCCTGTCCCTCCAAAAGTATGTGAGGAGCAAATGAAAGTGACACCAGACACTGACCTCTGGCTTCTACATGAAAGCAAATATGTGCACATGCTCAGGAACATATGTGCACAAGTGCACACACGTGCACACATTCACCTCACAATGTTTTAAATAAATTAACAATTTTTTTTGTATCACATTACATTTGTAGCTATCCTCAATAGCATGTTGCCACGTGTAGCCTGAAAACCATGGGTTGGACATGCCTGTGAGCTTGGCCATATTTAAAATAGATCCCTCCCCACTCTACACAGTGAAACCCATCAGTGAAGGCAGAGCATCTCAGTGCTGATGACTCCAAAATTTGAGCTAGAGACTCAAATCACTTGGATAGCTCTGCAGGTCACAGACTTCCTTAGGAAACATTATATAAATTTCCAAACACTTGCAAATTCGGAAGCATATATTGTCCTTTTGATTTATACCAGTAATGACACTCGCACCTAAATTATTTATGCAATATGGTAATGTTCTGTCCGTTGTAGACTCTCTGAGGTGAGCCCGACAGATAACCACTTTCCCACCTGAAAACAAAATGTGTCAGGCTAGAATAATGTGGTATTTTCTCAGGACTGAAAAGATGGTGTGATTTGCAAATGTCATGTTTTCGGGGCATGAGTAAAATCTCATTATTCATAACCTGGGATCCAAGGGGCTGTTGTAAAGGCAAACGAAGGGAAATGTTACAGCCAAACATGCCAAGCACATCGGCCTTCCCCACTGCTGTCTGAGCATGGTGGCCCACGCAGGGTGATTGTTTTAGCTTTGACATTAATGACCTCGTGGAATCAGCTCAGTGCTCTGGGCACCAGCTGCGGAAACATGTCAGGGATCGCTTCTGAATCAGCCGGGCACACGTAAGAACAAAGCAGAAACAGGATAAAACTGTCACCGGGAGACGCAGAGAGCAGCTAACAAGATGTAAACCCACAAACCCTTGCCCTTTTTGAGTTGGTGTTGCCTAGGATTGCGGTGCAGCAAGGGCACCAGACTGATGCCTCCCTGAGCCCGGATGGCATGAACGATGGGCATTTGTCTGGAGCACACAGTCTTTGTGACCACTCTTCTTGATGGACAGCCCATTCCTGTCCCTTAAAGAAAGGCTTTTGAATAGAGAGCATGGTTTTCCAGGCGTCTCCTGTCTCCTCTAGTTCTTTGCTCTCAACCTCATGGAGTTCAAAGTCAATCCCACACAATCAAAGGAGAGAGAAAATGTTTGCTGTAGGGAAGGGATGGCCCTGAAGTCAGAGACAGGGGCTGACCTGGAGCCATCAAAACACTCCAAGAAAGGACAACAGCACTAGCCACTCAGTCTTTGGGCATCATAGGTCCTATGGCAGTCTCTTGTGAGAAGGCTGGACAGTAGTAAGCAGCCTGGAATGACACCTGTGTGGTGGGAAGCTGCCCTCCTCTCCCGTAGCCCTATGCTCACACTTAACCAATGTGTGACTTTAAGAGGGGGCTATTAGGCGTGAATGTCAAGTCCTGGGGAGGTTTGGCGTCATGTATGGATTAGGGCAGCGGTTCTTATCCTTCCTAATACTTCGACCTTTTGATACAGTTCATTTTGTGGTGACCCCCAGCCATAAAATTGCTTTTGTTGCCACTTCATAAGTGTAATTCTGCTACTGTTATGAATACTATTGTAAATATCTGACATGTGGGGGTCATGACCCATAGTTGAGAATCACTAGATTTATGCTGAAAAAGGGCTTCAGGGAACTGGCTACATGTCTTTTCTGCAAGATCAAAACAAGAAATTCATCACTACATACCAAATGCAGGCTCAATAATCTGTAGAGTTCAGCCTTCAGCATTGGGGGAAATAAATTTCTGTTCACCCTGTCTAAAGTATTTTATTATAGCAGTATAAATAAACAGATACAATGTCTTTCCTGGAACTGAGAACAAATTACACCCTGATGCCATGGGAGGCATGATTCAAGATGGCGTCTAAGACTGCTGAGTATTTAGACCCCTGTGAGTAGGTTACTAACTCACCATCATTGGTAACTAAAAGGCCTGGCTGAATCAGAGAGGACTCAGAGGAAGGTGAAGCCTCAGAAGATGTCCTTGACTTCATGGACCACCTGCAAGTGACCTCAGGAGTCAAGACAGCACCAGCCAACAGCCACAAGGAAATAAATTCCATCAGCCTAAGGCAAGCCTAGAGGTTCTAAAGCTCTGAACCTCAAATAAGACTGCAGTCCCAGAGACACCTTCATTTCAGCCTGCCAGGACTCTGAACAGGGAACAAGGGATTCCTGGTCTCCTGTGGCCTCTCCAAGAATGCCTCATGATTATCACGTGTGCTGTTCTAAGCACCGAGGTCTGTGGCAATTTGTTATACAGACAGAAAACTGATGCAGACAGCTGCTATTCCTCAAAGGGATGTTAGTTAACTCAGGGTTATATACCTAATGGAAACATGTGTTCATGGAAAGGAAAGTGAACTTAGATGGACTCTGATGAGCTGAGTCAGTTGCAAGAACGATTGCAAATTCTAGAACTGACAGACTAACACTCTTGCCCATTCACTTGTGCTCAGCGACTTCTGTGTTTCTGGGTTTCAGATTCACGTCTCTCGGGTGAGATTATGATGTTGAGGAGACTGGGCTGCAGATGCATGTCGCTCCTGTGAAGTCACACCCATGAAGAGGGAAAGCATGATGGAAGCAGATGCCAGCACCAGGAGTTCTGGCCATGTGGCCTTCACACTGTCTACTTGAGAGAAAAACCCTCATAAAAGGGTATGGCAGAATCTGATTACTCGGTAGGGATAGCCAAGTTAATTAACTTGATAAATTTCAGCTTTCCTCTGTGCGGCATAGACACAGGCATATTCTGAGAATATACAGGATTACTTCTCCCTAGAGAAAAGTCCACTAATAAAAAGCCATTAACCTATGTTCTTTTAAGTCTAAAATCACTGAAGAGGCAAGCCATTTCCCCCTTGTGGGAGCATTCTAGGCATCCTCTTGAACCCACGTGGCCACTCAAATTGCTCCAGTCTAACAGAAAACAAGCCACTAAACTCAAAGGGTTATCTGCCAAATTAAGAGTTAGGGGCCTCGAGATACATGGGATGAGAAAGGGGAAAGGGGAAGCTTTTTCAAGGATACAACTTAGAAATCATGTTTTTAAGGATGTTTTTAAAAGAAAACCAACTTGGTACATTTCTATTTTAAAATTAATGGCATATACTTCATCAAAAATGCTATTTCCAGCAACTGCACAGATAATTAAGTCTAATTTCAATGATGTTTGAAATAAGGGCAATAAATCTTTATGGGTCTTATATGCAATCTATACTAAAAATTCATTTAAATTTCATCTTCATACAGATTTTTCTCAGCTTTGGAATGTTTTATGAGTTCATTTAGCTTATGGCTGCATGGCCAAATTCAGGCAAAGGGGAAAAGGAGAAAGTTCTTAGAATTGTCCTGTTTACATACAACAGCTTCAACTCTCTATTGACTTTTCTTTCTGTCCCATGCCTCAAGTCTGAGAATTCATGGGTTATCATTCTCTCCTATACTCCTAACGTGGCAAGTTGTATTAAATATTGTTTAAACAGAGCACTCAAAACTCTAAGTGAACTCGGGTTAGGAGAGTGAAAAGAGCTGCCACTTTAAATGGCTCCCTGAACAAACTGCTCTTAGACAATCAGGGCTAAGCACAGCTCTTAACCATCATCTCCCACAAAATGGCACAAAATTCCTTCTGTGATCTTTTTTTGTTTGTTTGTTTAACTTCTCCAGCCAGGGCATCAGGCAGAGAGAGTGATGAGGCAATGAGGGATGCTATGGAGGTGAATTTTCCCATAGCCTTGGGTCTGGTGAAAGACAAGGACTTCTCTTGGACCTCACCTCACCATCCCCACCAACTGTGGAGAGGGAGATGGCGTCCCGTCAAACTGTCAAACTGTTTACTAGCCCCCGAATGTCTCTGCCTTGTTGTCTCTGTGCCCCTATTACCTGGCCAGCTCAGCTGGATTAACTTTAGGCATAAATTTCTAGAATACTAGCAAGTTGTTATATTTTCCTTTAGAGATCAGCTGGTGTTTTCTGTAAAGGGTGACAGGACAAATACTTTAGGATATGCAGGCAGGGGCAGAGGTGGCTGTCACAGCTCAGTTCTGACAGATACACTTGCATCATACATAAAACTCTCAGCCCACATGTGGTAGTCAATGGCTGTTTATGTGGTACCTGGAGACACAGATTCACTATTGTATATTGGCCCTTTGGACAAAATGCCATGCGGGGAGGGCCGTGTGAGGAGAAGAATTTTTGTGTACTTAGGTTTCTGTTTCAATATCCTCATCTGCATATTTTCAAGAAAACACTTATAAAGGTTTATGTAAATCTCCATTTTCAAATGCATAAAACATATTTGAAATGATCTGAAACTACCCAGGGACAGTCCGTGACCAATTGGGAATTCTCCCCACCCCAAATACACAAAGATTCACACTAGGGATAAATTAAGCACAAAGTCTGTCCCTGAGCCACTTGGCCTTCTGGCTAAGCAGAAACTTTTTACAACCATTCTTTTCTCCCTCTATTTCTTTTTTAATTGAGACAGGGTCTCATGTAGCCTGGGCTGGCCTTGAACTCACTGTGTAATCCAAGCTGACACTGACAACCCTCTTACTGTGGCCCCATGTGTTTTTCAGCCACTCCCCAGCAGAGTAGTTAAGGTTGTTCTGGAGGGCTCCTGGAGAACTGCTCACTGACTTGGAATGTGTTTATCTGTCTCCTTTGGCTCCCACCAGCAGAGATGATAAAAAAAAATGGTTAAATATCACACTTGACATTTTTTAAAGACGCAATCAGATCTGAATTGCTTTCCATGTTGAAGGAGAAATTAAATAACTCATAACACTAAACACAGTTGTTTGGACAAACACTATTTGTCAGAAGCCCATTGTTGCCTTCAGTGGGACATGAATTTGTATTCCTAGAAACTAGCCCATTTATTACTTTCTTCCAATACCAGGGTTTAACTGAACACTAAAGTTAAAACCAGACTCTCGGCCTCAACACAAAAACCACTTCTTTTCCAGACTCAATTACCTCACCACCTGATTCAATTCTAATTGTGTATTCAACCCAAACATTGTTGATTGACAGCCACAGTCAGGGTCCCTACCAAGCAAAAGCAAATATCCTGGTGAAGAGTGTCCTACCTGGCAGAAGTTAGAACAACACAATTGATGGAGAACATCCAACTGCCCACCCCTTCCATAGGGGGATGTAGCTTTGTGAAGCTCCCTATGGTTGACTCTCCTCACATAGAAAGTCAAACCTGGTGCAGCCACATGGGCCTAGAGGTGTTGGAGAACCCATTCAATCATGCGCTCGACAGCAACGAAATGACCTTAAACAAAAACTTGGAGTAGGAAGCAAGATGCTAACGCACACACAGTCCCTCCTGTGAGAATCATAAGCATTGACCCTCCCATCAGAACCAAAGTCTGGGCTCTGATTTTAAGTGGAACTTCACTTATGTAAAGGACTGTGATGCAACCGGGCAGTAGACATTTGCAAAAAGCCTCAAGTTCCATCCCTAGTTCTGAAAAGGAAAGAGACAGGGAAAGACAGAGATTTGATCACATCATTTCTTTCTTTCTTTTTTTTTTTTTTTATAAATCTTCAATAGTCATTTGTGATGGTATTTTGTTTGTGATCTAACAAATAAAGCTTGCCTGAAGATCAGAGGGTGGAGCTAGGCACTAGTTAACCAAAGAAGTCTGGAGGTCTGTACAGACAGACAAGAAGTGATAGGGCTGGGTGGAGAGTGGAAGTGATAAGGCAGGAGCTCAGTCTCCTTTCCATCTGAGGTTTTCCTAGAGGTAAGGGCTCTAGTGCCTGGCCGCTGGGCTTCTCTGATCTTTCAGCTTTCACCCCCTAATATCTGACATTGGGTTTTTTCTTATTAAGACCAATTAGAACTCACGCTGCACTTTCCTCTTTATATGCTGCTGTGAAGTGGTCATTCCTTCAGCCCCAGGCTTTCAGAATAGTGGTTTGTATAAAAATGAGAGTTCAACCCAACATCCTCAGGACTTCAAACACCACCATTCAGGCCAGACAAAGGTAGTGAAACTCTGAGCACATGGCAGCAATCAGTGGCTATTATTCAGTGACACTGAGGTCTGGGAACAGTAGGATCCTACATTGCCTGTCTCTCCCCAAACTCACACACACTGCCTTTGACAGTCATCTTCCTCCTGATAAGACACTGCCTGCTAGCTACACACAGTAGGGGGCACCAAGTGTGGACCACTGCCTACTCTCACTTCTCTGGATTCTGTGAGAACTGATCTTGACATGTACTTCAGCCCTACTCTATGCCTCTGGGATTCTGAAAACACAGCCCTTGCCCCCATGATTTCTGTCCAACCCTGCTGAAATCTGAAGAACCATGAGGTCTTTATGTGGCAAGAATTGTCCAACAGATGTTACCAAGAACACCATCGTACACATCTGTCACATTGCCTGTCACACAGGGAATTCCTTGTACTTGCTCAATACTCCTGTCGTACACACTCATACATACTCAAGCACCCCATAATCACACACATCCACACACACATTTCACACAGCGACTTCCTATGCTCTACCTACCACCAAGACTCACCTGGACTCTCACTTCCAGAGAGGCCTGCCACCTGAGAAGGCAGAGAATCGGAGGTCCCTTGGCCTTTGACTTTCCAGTGCTGGCCTGAGGGACACAGGAAATGCTTAAGCCAGGCACAGAAGCTGGGGGTATCAATGAGGTCTCAGCAATGCTTTCCATCTAGAAAACATCTCTCATAAAAGGTAATGAGATGAGGGAGAGACACAGGGCAGGATGAGAAATAAGACAGAGACTTAAGGTTGGTATCCAGAGAACCCAGGTGAGTTCCCACCATTCCCAGCTGGGAAGCAGCCTTGCACACTCTGCTCCAGGGTCTCTGGAAGGGTGGTGTGTGTAGAAGATAGACAGACAGCTGCATAGACAGACAGATGCACAGATAGTCAGGATGAGTATCCCTGGGCAGCCTCAGGCTTCAGAGTCTTTCCAAACTTCACACATGGCCTCTCATCTCAGGAGGAGGTTGGTAATGAGAGAGTTCACCCTCCACTGTAAGAACTAGAGACCCCCAGGGACCTGAGGGCAGAGGACTTGTAGATAGCTGCAAATTTGATTCAAGGACAATTGAAGACCAGAGGCCAGCCACTGACCCTTTGTCACTGGGGGAGTGCACCTGCACCTCCCTGAAATTCAGGTGCAGTCTAGCAAGCCATGGGTACAACTGATGGAGAGTTAGAAAACTTTAGGGATTAACTGACTTGAGAAAAACTTGCTTCTCTTGCTACCCCAGTGAACACCTGAGATTCCGAGGCACTACCCTACACTTACACCTTTGTTACTCTGGTCTCTGGAAGCAGCAAGGAGGGCAGTGAGCAGAGCATACAGAACAGGTGCCTCGGAACATCAGCATTCTCTATATTTCCCTTCCTGGACCAAGGGAAGACGGTGCCAAGGGCCAAAGCCAGCCAGGGACATAGTGCCCTGTTCCAGGTGACTGTCATTGGGAATTCATCCAAAGCATTGTTAGATCAAACAATGTCACTTTTCCTTTCTTTCTTCTCTCACATCAAAGACCTGTTTTTGCTCAAAATAGCCTTTTGGCCCGTCTCAAAAATGATACAGCATCACTTCAGAGTTCTGGTCTCAAGCAGCAGGAACAGAGAATAGTGGCTTCCAGTCCTGGAGACAGATACAGTCTAGCAGGTGCTGGACACTGTCTCTGTTTGGCAGCCTGGTGATCCTACCCTCTCCCTTTAGTATGGCCTTGACCCTAGTGGCTGGCATCTAATGAATAGAATACATCAAAAGCTGTGGGTATGTCAGTTCTCAGGATAATTTACAGAACTACCATGGCTTCCATTCTCTGCACTCTTTTCTTGATCTCTCCTTTACTCAGGTTGGGGTTCAGGTGCCATGCTCCCTGATGCTCTGCCAGAGGCCCAGAGGGTGAAGAACTGAGGGCAACCATGGGCCAGCAGTCCGCAGACCTGCATCAGCCCTAGAGCTACTGCAGCCAGCCAGCCTTCAGATGAAAACACAACCCCTAGTTCTCACAGTAGAGATGTTTGAGAATCTCAAAGACAAGAGTGGGCCAAGCCACAATAAATCCCCGCCCACAGAACCTCTATGGTTAATCGGGGATGGAGCTCAGGGACAAAATGGATTGTTTGGTATGTGTGATGCTCTGGATGCTAACCCAGAAGGAAAGGAAAAGCAACAAGCAACATACAATGGACTCCATGGCTTTTGTTTTGTTTTTTAATGTGTGGGCCTTTTTCTTTTTTTTCATTTTGGCATTCTTTGTCTTGTTAATTTTTTGTTTGTTTGTCTTGAGGAGGGAAAGAACATAAAGTTGGATGGGGTGAATAGAGAGGTGAGAAAATTTTGATAGGAGTTGGGGCAGGGAAAAACATGACCAAAATATATTGAATGGAAAAAAATACTGAAAATAAAAAGAGAAGGCATACTCTGAGGTCCCAAATTAAATAGTTATTTAAATACATTTTTTGGTGGAGTCACTTACCATATGACTGATAACTAACACATACCACCTACATGTTGTTTTCTTTCAAAACAGAAATTTGAATTTCCCTGGATTGGAAAATTAATTGCCTTTTCTTGACTCAATTAATTTTTACCCAAGAACACATTGTATGAGCTGCTCATTTTTACATAAGAGAACATTAGGAGCCCTTATGGTTTAAACACTCTTTTCCCTTTTCTGTCTTTCTAAGATCTCTTAACTTTTTACATTTTTTAAATCAGTGAAATAAGAGGGCAAAGAAGAGGAAGTCAGAAATGTGCTCTCTGCATGCACTGTTCGTCCCTTAGCAGAGAGCAGCATTCTCCCTCAATCTCAATTTCTGGCCTCCTACTCTATCAAGTGTTGCAAAATTACATTCTTCTCCACATTACCTGGTAGATTGTTCCTTTTCATATCTTACACACTAGCTGCTCTGACAGAACAATCTTTGTGCAAAATATAAAGAACCCATTATTTGGCCAATGAATGCTTCAGTTGCTGTGGCTATATTATGGGATTGTGACATTTTTCTCATTCCCGCCCCACTGCAGAGGCTACATTGCTCATTACCAAACATCTCAACTGGTTTTGATCTCGTCAAAATGCTGCTCTACTCATCTTGAATGTCGGCCATCTACTGTGGTTGCTTTCTGCAAATGCAAGTTAGAAGTCATGTTTATGTAAGATTCTGAGTCATACTTTGTCCCCCTGAGAAAAACAGCACGGAAGACAGAAGCCACCATTGAATTGGCTTAAGCACCCTGCCCCCATTTATTCTTGCTGGAAATCCCTCGAATATATAAAAATATAATATAGGCGGTCCTGGGTGTGAAGCATCCTGTGAACCCAAACCTTTTGCAAGCTGGATGAGAGCCTCTTCCCTATAGAAGGGGGTCACTGGGACATTAAGACCTTACCAGCTCTGTGAAGGAACTTTCCCCCCTGTGCCTGGCAGAGCTTTGGTCACCTAGCTCCCCTCCCATCACACCTGCCTACAGGGCCTTCCACACCCTCCTTACAATACTGGGTATCCTCTCTGCTGCCTGACTTAGCCTTGGAGCATCCTGGTGTCCTGAAGTCAGGCATCTGCTAGTTTGTTGCTCAGTATTTCTCTTACTAAGGTATATGGGTGTGATGGTAAATCTTAATGGTCAACTTGATTGGATCTGGAATCAACTTCAAGACACACCTACAGGTGGATCTATGAGACTTTTCCAGGAAGGATTAACGGAGCGGAAAGCCACCACCCCTGCAGCATGGGCCATCACTTCCAGCTGAGGCCCAGATATAAAGAGGTCTAAGAAAAAGAAGGCATTGCTGCCTGCCATCCATCTCTGGTTCTTGCTGGTGAGAGCAACTATCTCATTGTTGGTGTGGCCAGCATCCTTCTGACATGAAAACCCGACGTCTTTGCCTTTCCAATGTGCACTGATGATTACTGACTCCCCAGGAATCCTCCAGGCCGTCAGTATCTGATTAAGATCTCCGAGGCATCTTTGTGGGCGAAGCAGCTACCTCTGCAGCATACAGACGACCTCTGTTAGACTACCCAGCCCCTGTTATATAAGCTGTTCTAATAAATCCCCTTTGCAATATATACTCCTATAAGTACTGCATACTAACCGATCGAACCACTGGACTACTGTAATATATATTCATTCTATCTGTTCCATTCTAGAGAACACTGACTAAAACAGACTATTGCCCCTTAAGCAGAAAGTTGTCGGGAATCAGTAATGATTGAATAAGTGAACAGATGCATTTCATCACATCTCTGAGAGGAAAAAAAAAAAAAGGACAAGTGTCTAAGAAAGAAAACACACACATGTCCGGTACCAAGTGCCCAGGGAACTCCAATATGAAACACTAAGACACACTTTTCAGAAGTTGGAACGGTACAAACTCACGTTAGAATGCAAGGCCTAGGCGGGCTCCTCTGAAGGGGCAGCTACTGGGCTCAGTGTCCTGCAGCAGCTTCACACGCCTGAGTAAGATGAATGAAGGATGTTCTCCCTGCCTGGTTATTCCTTTACCTCTGTTCTGCTCAGCATTTTCAGGCCTGAGGCCTGCTAATAATGAGAATGATAGATTCATGGCACAATGTAGTCCTGCTACCTGATGAGGAGATGGAGATGGATGGCTTGACCTTGAGTTTAGCCTGCAGAGTGGTCCCATTCTAACCAAGTAAAATGCCACCCTTTTCTCTTTCCTCTGGCTCATGCATGCTTGCAAGGTAGAAAGGAGCACCATGGTCCACCCTGACCACACTCTGCCCTGCATGGTCAATCAGTGATTTTTGGAGTTTCTCTGTGATGCTGGTCTTTGCACTGACTTTCTGCCTCTTCACTTTCCCAAAGGCCAGCATGTCCTCTTCTTCCCTTGTCAAGTCCCAAACTTCCCTTTCCCCCTGCTCCAGTGATGTCATGAAAACAAGACTGAGTGGAACAATTTCACCTGGAATGCCACACACCACCGATCCCAGGACACTCATCACCCCTTGGTGCCCACAGGCCGGATGATCCAGCCTGGATGAAGAAGCCTTTTGGATGTGATTTAACTGCACACCTGAGTACACGGATCCAAAGTCAGTCTAAAGATTCTGTTGGTTAGGAAGGGGTTAAACTGTAGAAATACAACATCCCGGCAATCAGCTGGGGCACATTTTGGATACATAATGAGATTTACTGGAGTAAGAACCTTGAGAGGGGAGCCATCTCTAGCAGCCATCCCCTCCCTGCATTTCCAGCCCTGCTTCCTCCCTCTGGGGTTGACACTTCCCAGCACTGTGTATACAGCAACTGAGTCGAGCAGGTCTTGGGGTCTCGGGACCTCCCTGGCTGCTTCACAGCCATTCTCATGTTCTCTCCAAGGAGATCCCAAATCTGTCTGTCATGCAAGCACACCTCAGTTACATCTCTGTTCCCTGGGCTTTAGCCCAGAACCTGGGAACTGGAAGGTGCCTAAGTTGGTCCTGATGCTACTATAGGAAGTTGCAGCATCCATGCAGCATTATGAAGCACAAATTGAGCATCTAACAATGCTTGAGGTCAGAAGTCAAATGCACACAGGGCTGAAGTCAAGGTTGGCTCTTTCAAGTAGTGCTGCCTTCAGAGCCAAGGGCTGCCTGTCAGGTCTTCCCACCTCACACCACACGTCTCACCTGCCTTCATCATTACTCCTTGGGCCCTTGTGATCATAGTGGGCACCACAGGACCACCTTATTTTCAACTCAACTGACTCCCAATCATAACTGCATCTGTAACTTGATTTCCCTTTGCCATTGTTTTTCATGCCATAGTGTTGGACTGGTGTTTTATGAATGCCGATTTGCTGATTCTAGACTAAAAGCTCCATCACAGTGTGTCACAGTCTGGTTTCTGTTGCCATGGCAAACTACTTGAGGTGGGGTACTTTGTAGATACATTTATTAAGTGCAAAACTCAAGGCAGGGGAGCACCACCTCAGCATTGGGAGAGTGCCTCTTGCTGGCATCACAGGGGTGAGAGAATGGAAGGGATGGCAAGATGGAAGCCAGAAGACTCAGGGCTAGGCTTGCCTCTTTCAAAAAAATTTGTTCTCTGGAAAGCTCACTCCAAGGGTCCAGCAATAGTCCTTTCTGGGGGCAATGTCCACGGGACCTTGCCCTTTTTTATGTTTCACTGCCTTAACAACATCACACTGAGGACCAACCTTCCAGCACCTGACTCTTTGAGAGACACTCAGCTCTACCCAACCCTAGCACGGAATCTCCAAGTCCCAGCTTCCACCCTCAATGCATTCCAATTAGAAAAAGAAAAAGCCACCAGAATTCCACTCCTAATCAGCCCCAAAGGTCACTCCTGGCAGTACCCAACAGTGGTCAGAACATGGTCAGTGTTTCACACTGCACAGTGGTCAAGGAATGGTCAGTGGCTCACACTAGACAGTGGTCAGAACAGCTCAGTGGTTCACTTTGCCAACAGTGTTTTTTAAGTTGCAGTAAACATTACTAATTAGATTTTCTTCTCTTGGAGGTAACATAACAGAAGCCAGGATTTTTGTTGTTGTTTTTGTTTTGTTTTGTTTTTATGTTGGTTCCATTGGATCTGCTCCGTAAGTCCAGGGAATTGAATTCCCTTAGATGACACAATGTGTGAGGGAAAAGGGTTAGTAGAGGAACAGACTTTTGTCTCTGTGGTGGAAAATGCTGAATAGAATCAAGTTCCAAATATCTACAACCTCTTTCCCTTACAAAGTGGCTTTCTTCTCATCAGATGCCAGTCTGTCCTTGATTCTAGAGGACCAGGAGAGCTGAGGGGCACTCCTCACTCCTCTCCAGGACAATTTCCCTGGGTACCAGATTACAGAGTTCTATCCATTTCAGGAATGAGTTTCTGGTGCAAATGGCTCTGGCCTTTCCCCACTGGGCTGCCATTATCACTTGGGTATCCATAGGGCAAAGGATCACTGCCAAAACATGAGTGTAGAAACCTAGATAAGGACTCTCCCTCCTGATACTCTAAACCAGAGTAGAGCCACACTCAGGTGCGATTGCCACAGTGAGGATTTGGCCACTCAAACTCTGCATGTAATTCTGTGGGACATGTCACAGCCACTCATGCAGAGTGCTTGTATCCTCCCTGGAGTCCCAGGAGCATCAGCACCCTCAACCGGTCATGTCCACTTTGACCCTTATATTCTAATTTAAAATATGGCCAAGGCTACCATGTCTAAAGGCCTGGATTCCTGTTCCAAAATCTGATCCCCAAATACATGTAAAATCTGGAGTGATTTCATGTACAAAGTCCTTTGGTGTTGGTATCTGTTACTAGCTCAGATAAATGGTTGCTGAAGGGGCCTCCTTACTGTTTTCATAGAACCCAATTACTACTTGATTCCCAAAGAAGTCACAAGTTTATCATGATTTATCACAGGTGTTGAGCTAGAAACTGTTAACTTTCTTATGATTTTACCAAATAGGAAATATTAGTAGGATGGAAAATAATCATATTTTTAAATGCTTTATAAAATTTTCATATTACTTTTAGAATTACACATTTATTTAAATTCCTAAAACTTGAAAATGTATAGGTGGGATTACACATTACGACTATTTTTCAAGTGTCAGGCTTTTTAGCTGTAATTTTTCTCTTACTATACATAATTATTTTCTTCGGGGCTGATAAATTCCAACCTGTATCTCTGAATATATATCCAGATAGTGTAAAAACTTCTTTCGTGGTTGTGTTTCGTTACTATTTCTGAAGAGTGGTTGCAGAAGGGGTCTCCCTCCCCTTTTCCTGGTAATCCAGTTTCTACTTATTTGATCCCCTAATGAAGTCAGTGCTTGAGTTATTGATTCAGCTTTGTTTCAAAAATGTGTGCTGTGGATTTGATTGCAGTTGAAGAATACAATTTTTGTTTTAAATGTTTTGTTTCACAAAATGCATTTCAAATACAGTGACACAGCCAGGATGGCTGCTTGTGACTCAGGAATACCAGCCACAACTGCATAAACGAAGAGTGTATACTATTATTTGTGTATTAACTCAGACATACAACTTGCCGCATCTGTGTTCACAAATGCATGTTTTCACAAATCACCTCTGTAAATGACAACAACTAAGACTAAGAATACAAAGAAACCTGCACTAGTAGCCCATAATTTTCAGCTGGTTCATAATTCCACACATGGCAATGTAAAAGATGGTATTCAGTTTTTGTTACTAACTCAGATCATTAAAATGAAAAATTTTAAATAACAACAAAAATATGTCCAAATGAATAATTAGCTTAAAACGCTGGAAGTATTTAGTAGGGAAGAAAATTCAGACTCATTATTGCGGTTGACCTCCGTTTATTGTGTATTTCCCTGTGCTGGGAAGTGTACCCCACACTGTGAAAACACATTACCACATCAGATCATTATCACAACAGCCAAGCTCTGGAAGGTGACATGCCCTCCATGTAGGCGTGATACCAGAGTTCAGCATTCAGGTTGCTTGTTGCCCAAACACAATTTTCTTGTTATCTAATTTGTATTTGTAAAAGATGGAATGCAAATCATTTATGTGTTGAGATGGTGTAGAGTCTTACATATACCACGACTCCAGGGAGCATCCGAGCCACCATCTCCTTGTTAGACCTGAGGTGTTCTGGTGAATCCTGGGCCCCAGCTTCCCATGGTGAGGAAAGTGCAGCCTCTTCTCCATGACTTACTTCTACTTCTGCCTCATTTTATTTTTTCTTTTGACATTATTGAATACTATGTACTGGTGTTACACACACCTCTGCTAGCCCCTCCCCCATTAGCCCTCAATTCCCTCCCCCTCCCACTGACCCTCCTCCTTCTAAGTAGCTGCCTCCCTCCTACACTCATGTTCCTCTTTCCCTTCCCCCTTATTTTTGATTTTTGAGAGTGGGTCTCACTATGTAGCTCTGGCTGTCCTGGAACTCATTATGTAGAATAGGCTGTCCTTGAACTCACAAAAAACTGCCCACTTCTTTCATCTGAGTGCTGGGATTAAGGGAACAAGCTACCACCATGCCCGGCTCTTTTTCCTTCTTTATTACTGAATAATACATCTTCACATTTTCCTTATACATTCATCTGTTTATGAACGTCTAGGCCCACTCCTTAACTTGGCTTTCATGAATGATCTTACAGATGGAACACTGGAGCCCATGTGACAAGATTCCAAACTTTACAATGTGAAAAAAATATGCTAAAATAAGAAACACCACCATTTTCCCCAGCATTGCAACTGCCGAACAGTAAAGTTGTCCCTGATGCTCCTGTGATGGGTTCCTGGTCTCTGATGGTCTTGTGATGAGTTCCTAGTCTCTGATGTTCTTATGATGGATGGGTTCCTGGTCTCCAGTAATCTTGTGATGGGTTCTTGATCCCTGATGCTCCTATGATGGGTTCCAAGTCCCTAATGCTCCGGTGATGGGTTCCAGGTCTCAGCTATAGGCATATTCTTAGAACAGAGAGACATACTTCCAGTTGCTGACCAAACACAGCCTCTGGGCTTGTGTGCCTGTGAGGTGGCCTGATAGGCTGTTTATATTGTTTATGCCAAAAAAGAAAAACATTTGATCAGAGAAGCCCACTTTGTGATCTCATATATCAAGATCTAAATAAGGTGAATTTTAAATATGTACAAACCATGGATATTATCCCAGTCACAAATATCAGCCATTCTCTCATTCCAGCTAATAAGAGAGAATGTCGATTCTTTACCAATTGAGGCATTAGCCCTGTTTTGGTCTTCCATCCTTTCAATGAGATTGATTATGATGTTTAGTCATCAAGTCAGTGCCACTTTTAGACAACACCTACTCTGGAGTCAATCTCTGCTTCCCAAAGCCTCCCCTCGCCCCAGTCACCCAACCAAAGCCCACATACTGCATATCCTCCCCAAGAGCATCTGATGCCATCAGTGTAGTGTGCTCCTTCAGTACCATGAGTACTTGTGTCACCACAGCTGTCTGCTCCTGGCAGTCTTTGGCTGGGGTGAGGAGTGTCAGACGCCAAAACTATCAATCATTTGATCTAATTGACAATTGTGGAGATCAGAGCTTGGCAGAAATCTCTTAAATAACATTACTAGCTATGTAAATTAGTTATTCTACTTTAATTGATTACACTATTCTCTGGGGTATAGAAGGAAAAATAAAACAAAGTTACGTTTCATCTTTAAAAATCATTGAGTCAGGGTTGGGAAGATGGCTCAGGGCAATTGCCACACAAGCATGAGGACTTGAGTTCAAATCCCCAGAATCCATGTGAAAAAAATTGGTTTGAGCATAGGCTTCAGTAACCCCACTGTGGTGGTGATGGGAGACCAGGACCCACTGGGGTTGCTGGCTGACAGTCTAACTCCAACTTCAGTGAGAATAAGAATGAGGTGGTGAGCAGTAGGGCAGGACACCTGACATATTCCTCTAGCCTCTATGAGAATGCAATGTTGTACCCAAGCACATGCAGGCACACACACACACATATATACATACACACACACACACACACACACACACACACACACACACACACACACACACAATACTCATAGACAAACAATATTCCTTGATACATGAAAATGAACAAGACATGAAGAAAGAGCTCCTTGAAAAAATTTAAATGATTCCTATAGGAAAATATTACGGCCTTGGTAAGAGTCAGGTCAACTAGATTAACAAAAATCTAAAACCTAAAACACATTTTGCTGACAAGGGATGATGGTGGCACTCACCCAGTGGGAGGAAGTACAGCGTAGCCCAATAGTGAGGCTGCAATTGCATGAGCATCACTTCCCTGACCACCAGACTCTGGTCTTAGACCAAGGAATAAAGGCTCACCAACAAAAACACACAATGGACTATTCTCATCAAGATACTATGAGGCTGTGAAAGGAGTGAGTCTGTCTGTCTGTCTCCCTCTCCTTCACAATGCTATGGAATAATCTACAGCATAAATTTAGTGGGAAAACCTAACATGCAGACTGGGCTACCAACTGGGACAGTAGGATCAGAAGGCATGCTCAGGTCAGGGCAAGAACACAAGCTAAGTCTTGCTGAATAAACACACCTTACTGAGTATCTTGACTTTGAATCTATATGATGTTTTACAAACATTTCAAAGCCAAGTTAATTTTATGATCTATTTTTGTAAATAAATAAAAACAATATCTGTTTGTTGGCACAGCTACATAAAGAAGAAATTTTACAGTAATCTGAAAGCAGTGTCTTGTTGGTGTCTCCCTAATGGATGTGTCCTAAGGCTCAAAATGCCTCAGAGGAACTCTAAACTTCTGTCTCCCTTTCATTAGTTACAACATTGATAATGTTATCTTGAAACATGTGTATACGCTTGTGTGTGTGTGTGTGTGTGTGTGTGTGTGTGTGTGTGTGTGTGTGTGTATGTGTGTGTGTGTGTGTGTCAGAGAGAGAGAGACAGAGACAGACAGAGTATTGTGTTGGGGACAAAATAAATATACTAAGATGAAGGCTTTCGGTATTAACAAAAAACAAGAACATATGTATAAATTACATTCATTTACTTATGATTATTTTTAGAAATAAAATTGTGGGGCTGGAGAGATGGTTCACCGGTTAGCAATGCAATCAGCTCTTGTAAAGGAACCATGTTCTGTTCCCAGCACCTACATCAGGCAACTCACAACTGCCTTTAGCCCCAGCCCCTGGGGAGCTGACGTCTCTGGCCTCTGCCAGCAACTGAACACATGTGCATCTTCCCATCTGTGTGTCTCTCATGAGCACATACAAACACACACACACACACACACACACACACACACACACACACACACTTTAAAACTAATCTTTTCAAAAAGAAAATTGCTATTACAGCAATATTTAATGATTTTATAAAATGCTAGCTAAGTAGACAGCAGAAAGTTTGCAATATATTCAAATATCATTAGGGGCAGACAGGAGTACTCACTCTATAATTTCTTCATTGCCTGGTGTTGCTGTTCTTGCATGGTTGTGTGTGGCTGTTTTGGCTATATTGCTTAAAGTTCTGGAGAAATGGAAAACTTCCCATAGGCCTTAGGCCAACTTTATATCCTTATATGAGTGATAACTGGTAGTTCACATTTCTTATCTACTTTACTCCTATTTGACCTTTATATTTGCTTTTTAGATCCCATAATACACTTGACCTTTATTGTACTCTCTCCCAAATATTTTTTAAAATGAAACAGTCACTACATGAACAATAAATAATATCAGAGTTAAAACTATCTTTTCCAAATTTTCATGCACAAAGGGGCACAAACATATGCAACTGGGGATAAAGAGATGGCTCAGCAAACAAGACTGATCCCTGAGCAGGCATGAGGACTTGAGTTCAAACCCCCAGCACCCATGTACAAGTCAAGCTGGACCACAAACATGGGCCTGTAACCCCAGCACTGGGGGATAGATACAGGAGGATTTCTGGGGCTTATTTAAGAGCACCTTATATTTCTGTGAAAGACCCACTCTCAAAGGAATAAGGCAGAGGATGACAAAGCTGGATCCCTGACATCCTCTGGCATATGAATGTACACCACACTCACAGATAGTGTGACACGGACACACACACACACACACACACACACACACACACACACACACACACACACATACACACTGATCCAACTGAGGTTGTATCTTCATGAAAGCTTAGTTCCAGAAGGGAAGAGAGATGAATCATATAACCCAAGACACTAGAAGGAGAGAGAAGACACAGAAAAGATAATAGACTACCAAACTCACAGAGTCAGAGGTGCTTTTCACCCCTGAATTCTCCTTTGAGGTTACAGAGGGACAGGAATGTCACATGACAGTCACACACACATGAAAGATCCAGCCAGAAGTGTGATTAACTAACACAGAACATTTCCATTTGGCTATCCCAGAGATGGGGAAAGAGAGTTAGGGAGTTCAAACTGATATTTTCCCAGCAAGCCCTTGTACTTCTGTGAGATACTCCTTCCTACCAAACTGTCCCATGGAAGACTAACTCATCATCATTGAAAAGGCCTGAAGGTGAAGGGCTGTAGAAGGTGCATCTCCTGAAAACTGTTGGGAAATTGAGGCAAAGCCAGGGGATGGGGCAGAGATGAAGAAGTGTCAGAAACAGTCTGAAAGGCACAGCAGAGAGAAGACAGGCAAGTCTTTGTGGAGAGAACGGCCAGGGTCATCACTCACACCATGAGTGGAGGGAATTGCCTAGAAGGGAAGGAAGCATACATCTTTCTCTGTGCTATGAAGCAGTTGTGTGCACATGAAGATGTAAAGATAATGACAAATGTCAATGTTGAAAGGGCTCAGTCTAAGCTTGGGGTTTAGTGAGGCAGGAGGTAAGAAATTGGTGTACATTCATATTACCAGACAAACACCTGATACCAGAACGGATGTCAAGAATCCATGCCTTCCATGGGATCTTTGAGAAAGTCCATTTTGAAGTGAAGAAAGACTGTATCTCCATGGCACCGAGAGCTTGAGCATCTGTGTAGATGGATGTGAGGCTGCAGGTGTAACCCTCAGCACTGTGCAGCAGCAGAGGGAGAAAGTGACAGAACATCACTGATGCTTCTATCCATTCAACAGATGCTTGTGGTCCTCCAGCTTCCTCGTGTCATTCTTTTATTTGTGTGCCTCAGTACCATTAAACACAGGATGCTGCAGCAACAATATAACTGATGGCTTAATGAGCTGAATTTAAATCCAAGTCGTATTTCCATTAATCTAAAAGCCATCTCTTAAAAGTCTGTAAAATTAGTTTATTGAAACATTTTTTTCAGCATAGTAGTCCTTGAGAATTTCCTCTGAATAACAATATCATGGAATTGCAGTTTTTATCCCCATTTGTCTCATTCCATTCTGTCTTCATGCAGAAGTGTTGCCAAAGATGAGGCCATATGCCCCAACACAACAGGCCTTAGACCTTGAGAGTCCAGGGGGATTGCTGAAGTATCCCAGGCAGACCATGCAAGATGCAAGATGCTGAGCATAGGACTTTCCACAGAGGGAAGGTGCCTCTCCTGTTGCTCCTGGGAGCCTATGTGGTGGCAGGAGCCACGTACCTGGAGTACAGTCAGTGTGGGGGGGGGCAAGTCATGTGTCTTAGCCTTGTTTAAGTGTTGATGATGTCATGTCCCAGCCTGGGGTACTCTGATGATCAACGAGGACAAACAACAGCTCTGGGTTCTAAACACCAGAAATCCAAAGTTGGAACGCTAGCAGGGCACACATTCTCCTAAGGCTGCACTCCCCTTGCAGGGAAAACCCTTCTTTGCATCCTCTAGCCCCTCATGGCTTCAAGTGATCCTTGGCAGAGGCCACATCACTCCTGAATGCTTTTGTGATCTCTCTCATTTCTCATAAAGACATTTGTCACTGAATTCAGGGCCCATCTGAATAACCCAGAATACCTTCATCCCAAGATAGTTAGCTAATTACATTCCATTCATAGAATCTGAGGGTTAAGACATGGACATATCTTCTTGAAGGGCACCAGGGAGAGACAAATGGTACACTTTGGACAACTTGAGCAGCATGGAACAGACTTTGGTTTGAGCTAGATTTAAAGACAAAGAAGCTAAAGTGGCTTCACATTAGAAACTCAGTTGAGAAGGCACAGTGAGCATTAGCCTTCTTCCTCCCAAGGCAGCAGAGCTACAGCTGCCCTTGAGGCAGCAAGTATTCTTGTTCATGGCCAGGAAGAGTGGGCAAGAACAAGTTTCTCTCCACACCACAGGTAAAGAACTTATTGAGCCCTATTAGGGCCCTGGAATGGTGGTAATAGTTCCCAGGGTCCATTTACAGTCTCACTGATAGGCCAACATCCTCTATCCTGGATCTGGAGGTATGTTGACTTCCTCCAAACTGCTAAGTTTTATGAAGAAGGAAAAAAATTGCAAATCATTATGAAACAGAAAGAAGGAGGTAGAAACAGAGAGACTCTAGGATTTGAGAGTAATGGTGGTTTTAAGAAGGTGGTCATTGGCTGGAGACTCCTGGTGCAAGTCAGACAGGCTTTCACCTGTCAATCTTTCCTAAGAAAATTACCCAAGCCATTGGAGCAAAAATTGAAGAGAAACCAAAATCAGTGATGTCACTTACAGAGAAGAAAAATTAGAAGTTGAGCATTCAAGTAAGAACCTGTCAATAAAATTCAACAATGAGAATGCTGTATTTTTCTCCATGGCATTATACTTGGAGCAGGTAAACTGGATTAGATTTTTTTTTTTGTCTAGAAAGAGAAAAACAGCTAGAAAGTCAATGTCAGGATAATTTGAATATGAAAATGTACCGTGGCTTAGATGGGGTTGTCTATAGTCACTCAATTTCTGGGTTTTGATAATTATACAGTGGTTTTGTAAGAGAATATGATTATTCCTAAGAAATACACTCCAAGTTGTGGAGAATAAAGAGTCATGATTTGTGCAATTACTTTGACACAGCTTAGAGAAGAGTGTATATTGTATAAAGAGAGAAGGAAGCATTTTCTAAGTTATCAATCCATTGATCTGTGTAAACAAGGTAGGCACTCTTTGAACTTGTCTTGTGATTTTCTTCTAGGTACCCCAAATGAAAGGTGATCATTTTCTGCATTTACTACAGCAATACACAGCCAGAGCTGCCCAAGAAAAGTGAATGAAAACTGGTATTCTATGCCACAGCAGCCCCATAGCACGGACTGGGTTAGACAGGGTGTGTAACATTGATCTCCGCTGGGGGTCTAAGCAATTTTCTTCCTTCACAGGTCTCCACACTGTAGCATGGGAAAAGCCTGGAAGCCCATGGGCATGCTCTGACCTGTAAATCATGATCACAATGAGAGTAGCCACATACTCTCACTCCAACCCTCCCCAAACACCATGAAAGAGAAGTCATGTATTGCATATGTGCATTTAAACACACAGCTGCACACAGAGAACACACTAAGGTCAAAGCCACACAGCTCTTAGGGAGACAGGAGTTACTGGAATCCAGAACAATCTGCTGTGTTAAGGTGCTGTGTGGGAAGCCACACCACTACTTTTCAGGACGAGTGAAATATGTCTACTCCCACACACAAACATGAAAGAGCCCCAAAAAGTATGGGGAGAGCATGTTGGAGTCTGCTCCATCACACGGACATTACCAGGGGACCCTGCTAATGATGAAAAGCAGCATTTGCTCAACTAAACAAACAGGATTTATGTTTCTCAAGGGTAGCACATTGATAACTTCATAAAGTAGGGAAAGACAGATGTGAACTTAAGACCATTTGATTTCGTTATTCAGGATTGGTGGTGAAGTTAAAACATTTTTGGACATCTACAGATAAGGGTTACCACACAGAGAAAGCATTACTGAGAGAGATGCTAGAAGAGGCACTTCAAGGGCAGGGAAGAAATGAACCCAAACAAGGGTGACAAAAATCAATACAAGTTGTGCCATCTAAGTGGCGCTATAGTTTTGTATGTCCTGTGCCTCCCCAAAATCATGTGAAAATGTGATTGCCATTGTGTTGCTATTGGGAAAGGGGCCTTTAGAGCTGAGGAGGTTGTGAGAGACTAAGCTTGCTCTGCTGAGAACAGGCCGTCATGCATCCAGACAATCCTGTGTCTGGCTCCTTACATTTTAGTGCCCTAAAGCCTCTCTTTTATGATACAGCACGAGGCCCAGGCCAGAGAGGGACACCCAGTCTTTGACTTCAGCATCCAGAACCACAAGTCAGATAAACTTTAAAGTGTCCAACATGATATATTTAGTGATAGCAACAGAAAATGGATAGCAACAACAACAACAACAAAAATAGAACACACACACATGTATCTTAGTGCCTGCATCAGTTTGCATCTAAAGTTCTAGAACAGCATATGGAACTCAGAGGTTTATTTTTTTTTAAAGGATTTTAACATGTGCTAAAATGCTTCCCCTCCAATCCTGTGTGTGTGTGTGTGTGTGTGTGTGTGTGTGTGTGTGTGTGTGTGTGTGTGTGTGTGTGTGTTCTGGAGAAGAATTACAAGGCTGTGATCAAGTTAGAAGCATCTATTCAGCATCCTGCCTCATTGTTACTGAACTGCAGAAGCATTTATATGAGCAAAGCAATAAAAAGGGGGAAAGAGATGGAATGGGAGAGAAACCTATGAAGATGATTAAGCTTGTTAAAATGAGGGCTGTTAATGGAATAAATGACATTAGCACTAAGTGCAAATTGACAACATCTTTCTCAGGTTGAGATAGTTGTTGGGATGATGATTCCATTATTGATTATATTTAATTATTAACATTTTTCCCCCAAATGAAATGCAAACTAGTTTTCTGGATGACAGACTGTTATTAACTAATGCAGCTAAATGTTCTTAATGACTATCACGCATGAAAATAGAAAAATTATTAGGCTGCTCATATGAAAACAATACAAGTGAGGGGGAACACGGTTTATATGAACACATTAAAATGTAAGATTCAAGCTTCACAGAGAGAACTGTACAATTTGAGTGTGAAAACAATCACGTGTGGAAGGCTGGTGGAGCCAGGGTCCACAGGGTGCCATTTCTGCCCTGTTTCTCTTCCCTCAGCTCCTTGAGCTCCTGTTGTGGGGAGGGAAAGAACCTGAACTCATAGGAAGAACAGAGTGGTTAAGGGCTCACATGCAACCTGCCCCAGGGAATTTGCATTTTAAGGAAAAAGGAAGTATGCATCACAGAGCAAAGAGGAGAGAAGAGCCAGAAAGCTGACAGCTGACAGCATGGAGAAGGACTGGGAGGTAGAGAAAGGAGGTGTTCCTCTGCCTCATGCAGCAGGCCTTGTGCCACTGGGACCTAGGAACAAGAGCCAGCATCTCTGCCTATTCAGGTTCAACCCACAAAGCTGTTGCCTGCATTGACATTAATTCACCCTGCTGTAAAATGACTCTGATCCCAACAAACAGGAGGCTCAAGGACAGGGCTGAAGAGCCCTGTGATTTCCTTATTCTCTGCTAGACCAAAAACGTGTTTTAAAGCTAAACAGATCATATTTTGATCCGAGAGATAATCTTGGCTAAGCACACAGACTATCTAGAACCTTACGTTGGGGGTTAGAGAAACAGCCTAGCAATTAAGAGCATTGGCTGATCCTCCATAGGCCCTGGGTTCAATTCCCAGCAACATGTTGTCTGTAACTTCACTTCCAATAAATCCAGTGCCCTCTTTTGGCCTCTGTGAGCACTGTACACATGTGATACAGAGACATACATGCAGGCAGGCAAGCACGTACAAAAACTTTAAAAATAAATAAACAGGATGTTATGTCTTCTAACATATGTGTTAGCAACTCCTGCTAGACCTGGCTAGGGCTGCAAACTCAGAAATGATGCCTGTTTCTCTGTTTTACTCTGTTAGCTCCCTAAGCTTTAACCTGGCCCCACAGCACTAATGAAATGAGAGTAAGATCCTGGTGTCAGTTGCTTACTGCCTGTCTTGCGTGGCATTTATGCATCAGTTCTTCCCAGAGGCAGGTCACTCTTCAAACACCAACTCGATTCCTCCTTAATGTGTTGGCTCTAAGTAACCCTGCGGGGTGGGGGGAGGGTGGTGGTGGTGGTGCTGGTCAGCCCAGGTCACCCTCTTAATGGACCAAGACAATGCAAGAAGAATGAACTGTGAGGCCCAGAAGAAAGAGCATGGAGCAGTATTCTGGCTCCTGTTGAAATGCTAGCATGGCCACAGAGCTGCCAGAATATGTCCCAAAGGCCTGGAAGGTCACTATAGACCATGCCTGTGTGCCTGCCTGTCCAGACTCTTCCCAGCCTAAAATGCATCTCTATCTGGAGTACAAGCTGGGATAGGCCTGACTGCAGCGAGGGAAGAGAACTGTGACAAGTGACAAAGAGCTGGCATGGGCTTTCTTGGGCCTCAGAAGGCTACCATGCCCCCTGGCACTTCAGAGGTTATATCTTAACAGACAGAACTGTAATTTCCCATTCTCTGTATGACTGACTGCTTATCAGAGGGGCAGACAGAGGCTCCTTCCTCATCTGACTTCATTCGAGGTGCTCATGTACTCACCCTTCAAACACCTAAGACCACACCTTCCAGTTGACTGTGGGGACACAGGGCTGCACACACTAACTAGGGATTTACAGGGGGCTCTGACGAGGCCCAACCAATCAGCATTTATAAGGACTTGTGGGCAGAACCACTGCCACCAACATGATGCATACAGAGCCAGGGGCATAGACACACACAAGGAGCAAGCACAGCCTGCAAACACATGGTCCAAATTGGCACATGGCTCCCCAGCACCTAGCAGAGCACCCTTGTCTCCTGTTCCCAGAACTCTCTCCTCACCACTGCTCTCCCACTTGGCAGCAGGAGCTCCACAGAGGCTGCCTGCCCATCTCTGCACCAGTGGATTGGACAATGAACTGACATTTTCTAAGCAGCCTCTGCTCCACCCTTGATTAGAAACTATCTTTAATTAAAACGCCCCATCAGAATCCAGAGCCAATTTCATCCTGGCTCTCCTAAGTGCTCTGCACAAAACATTAACTCTGGAATCTCATTACACACTTTCAGCCCCTATGACAAACATAAATGATAATTCAGCTCTAATGCCTTCTTGAGCAAGCCGTATTTTCAGAGGCTCGTGGGTAATAGGAACATACCGAGGGAGGCACGTGGGTGTTGGATCTCTCTCTCTTTACTTTCTGAGCTGGTGTTAACAGTGGTCCGGTCACCAAGGACACATCTTATAGCTCCCAGTGATGTTCACCTGGCAGCTAGTGAAGTTCCTCGTGAGTTGGAATGCTTGGGTGCCAACAGAATACTGGTAGGAAGCATTAGTCAGGCTTGTGAAGGAGACTAAGAGATGCTCAACTTTCTTTGCCCAGAGCCATATCCTCCAATGGGGGTGCATTACGCTATTGGAGACTCAGAAGAGCCCCCAACTTGTTGGCCTGCAGACTTGATTAATGGATCTTAAAAGGTCTATGGCTCTCAGGTTGATATCATCATTGAATTCACTGACCAGACCCTACCAGCTTTGTGCTTGGTGCCACTGGTCACACATATGCCCCTCCTTTGTTGATTAGAAAGCTTGTTTCATATGACTTGATCCCATTCTATCCAGTGTACAGTGACTAGACCAACTTTCAGCCTTTGTTCCACCAGGAACCCCTCACCCTCAATTCCTTTATAGCCAGGGAACCAAATGGTGCACTTAAATAGGGACACTGTGTTAATCACACGCTCAGTGCCAGGTCTGCCAAACCAGGTGGAAAATGAGGAGGCTGATGCTAAAGATGGGGCCTGGGGGGCAAGGCGTTGTGGGCCACAGAATGGGCCAGGGGAAACCAAACTTGCTGGTGAGAAAGCTCTGAGGGGAGTAGAGGCTGGGCTCTGCAGGAAGCTGGCATAGCGAGAAACCACACTCCACATAGGGTACCAGATGAAAAGGTTCTTCAGATCCTGGCAACTTCTCCACCAGGGTGCAGAAGGCCAGAACCATTGGGAGATTTTTATAAGATTTCAGGATCCTTAGTTCAACTATAGCTTCATCACTCATTCTCTAACTACAGCAAACACACCGGCCTTCCTAGGCCAGGCCACAAGAGGCAGATACAGTATTCCAGAAGGCTGACCAGTGAGAATATAATTTAATAAAAGCCAGATAGCCATTGGTCTCCATCAGATAGCAATTTCCCATCATGCTTCATTCTCGTCTCTGTAATATCCATCTCCCATTTGGCTAGAACTATTTCTGAAAACAATTTCAGTTTTCTGGCTCTTTTCACCTCTCCTCTCCACAGTGGATGCCAGAGAGTCCGGGGCTCACTGTCTACCATGAGGATTCCAGGCTATTCCGCCTATGAGAGCAGGAAAAAATACAGACTCTCGTCATTTCCATGTTATTTGAGAGGTTGTCCTAGTTTGCTTCAGCTTTCACCTTGATACAGCCCAGAGTCATCTGAGAAAGTCTCAACTGAGGAATTGCCAAGATCAAATTAGCCTGTGACCATGTCTGTGAGAGACTGTCTTAATTGATGGTTGATGTGGGAGGGTTCAGTGGACAGTGGGAGGTGTCTTCTCTAGGCAGCTTGACCTGGGGTATATAAGAGTCAGGGGCTCAGGATGAGGTTTTCCTCTAGTTTCAAGGAAAATTAGGACAAACATGAGAGTACAGTGGTGTTTCACAAAGTGTAACTGAGATCTGTATGAACTGGGGTGACCTAATGGAGAATGAAGAAATAACAGACTCATATGCAGAAGAGCTGGGACTGGATGGGCCAAGCAATCCAATAGAGATGGACAAGCAGCCTGGAAACTAAGCCCATTTATTATATATAGACAGATGGACACAGAGGCAGGTGTGCTAATCTTAGTAGGGGGGTCTCAGTAGAGGAGTGATCTCAGGCTGCAGTCATCCTAGAGGAGAAAATTTGTAGACCATACCTTCTGCACACAGTCAACACCCATACACAGACCAGAAGACCTTATTGTCATCCCCTTGAGCGTAACATGGGGAAGGCTTTGTCATTCTCATGAATCTGACTCATCGGGGTCCTCACATGTCCAAGTACATGTCAATAACATACAGTCACTCAGGACTTCATCTGCTCCCCACAAATTCCATTTAAAGGCTTTCTCTTTATTAAGAAGCCAAGTCTTATATGTCATAACTTCTCCTTTATATTATGGAAATCCCATGTTCTAAGACAGAAGCATTTTCAAAACAGAACAAACGCTAAAGTTAGGGAAACAATGGCAGCCTGTTGGCAGAAGCAGGAACCCAACAATCCTTAGGCAAACGCTCTATCCTGCTGATAATTCCAAGGGCCCTTCCCTCATCTTCTTAGTTCTTAGCATCTAAATTATTGGTGTGACTCTCGTTTCTTCTGTTGCATGGAGTGTACATGTGTCCCTCCGTCCCTCCAGTGACAGACAGATGTATGGTATAAACCATCCAACCCCACACTTGGCAACTAGGACAACGAAAGCACATCTCCCTCTACAACAAGGTGCCCATTGAATGCTTGGCAAGAACATGGGAAATCCAGCTACTAATAATGTTTGTCCTTTCTATCCTCTGCACATATGTTATGTGTATAACTTATGAAATATTTTTCAGGAAAAGCAAAATCCCTTTCCTTCTCTTTCTGGATGAAAGTTTAGCACCTCAGCATGATGAATCCTCCAATTAAAAAAATTGTTCGGTAACAATTTCTTGCATTTAAATGCAGGGGATGAGTATGTTCCAACCTAGCTTAAGTCCCCAGTGATACTTGGTTTAGTAATTTCTTTCTTTTAAAGGCTCCTCTCAGCCTTTTACACATTCAATTTTTCTAATTGACTCATTTTAAAAATAAAGTAGTACTTAACTTTTTACTCCTTTCCAGTTTTTAGTAAGACTAATCAAGAGAGCATGGTGGACATGATGTGGGGGGAGGGGCGCTGCACTGCTCCTGTAGACCCCCCCGCCCAGTTTAGTTGCCAACACTCATGTGAGGCAGCTCACAACCACCTACAACTCCAGGGCCAGGGGATCTAGTGCCCTCCTCTGGACTCCTAGGCTACCTACACAAACCCACACATAGATACACACACAATACACATTTAAAAGATTTAAAAAAATATAAATTTTTTAAAAATTAAAAAAATGCCAGTCTTGTTAGCAGCATCATGTATGTGGTGTGTGTGGGACTGAACATAATACCTTGGGCACGCTATGCAAGCCCCTACCACCAGCCTAAATCCCAATACCACCATCTCTCTTCCCCTGTATCTTTTAATTTTGAAATAGGCCTCACTGCTTCCCAGGCTGCTCTTGAACTCACTCTGCAGGTCAGGCTGCCCTTGTGTTTGCAATCCTCCTGTCTCAGCTGCCAAGTGGCTGGGATTCCAGGCCTGTGCCACCAGGCCTGGCTTACATGATCTCCTCTATTAGGACTATACAAAGGAAAGAAGAAAACTGTGGGACATACATTCTGCATGTTCTTCAAAGCCAATCTTAAGCAGGTGTAGGTAGGGCATGTTTCTGTTAAACAGCCCATTTCCCGTGGTGTAAAATGCCATGCCCACCGTCACCGATCACCTCTTCTCTGTGAAACCCTTGATTCACTCACATCCCATATCTTTCGGTAACTGGAAACTTTCTATTTCTAAAAACATTCCTTAATTTTGAGCCATCCCTTTCTACATATTTCCAAACAGCATACTATTCTGCTAGGGATGAAGTCTATCAGCTTTATCAGTCCAGGGGTTACTTTGGTGTGGTGATATTCTTGTAACAAAAATTATCTCAAAGTTGGGGATATTTTCATTAATTAGATATGACTACCATGGTATTTGTAATGGAAGGAAAATGGAAAGTGGATGTGTGTTATATTCCTCATGTGTGCACACACACTTAGGACTGTGGATGTGTATTTCTCATGCAATCACACACATTTAGGAACTGACTATGGCTGTGTACTGTATTCCTCATTCAAGCACACATACTTAGGGACAAGACAAGCTCGAAAGAGACTCAGATACTCAGGTTCATCAAAGATCTGAGGCTGTTGTAAGGAAGTCAAGAGACAGTTTTCAGCAAACCATAAAGAAAATACAACTTATAATTAGGAATAAAAAATGAATGTGTGAGTGAAGATGTCTGCCTTGTGCCACTGGCCAATGCTCAGAAGGAAGGGCGCAGATGTGGGCTGAACCATGTTCAATGAGAGCATGAGAGTTGGGCTAGCTGAGTGTCCTGCTTCTCACAGCAGCAGAGCCTGCGCCTGCTCTGCTTCCTTCTGCACACACTCAGCAGAGCAGGCCGCTCTGGAGGCCTCCCCGGGAACTGTGATCTAAATCTTTGTTGAACCCATCAATATGAGCTGCATGGATGAAATGGAAACAAGTTTAAAGAAACTCTGGCAATTCCACCAGACTGACAATTAGAGTCTTTGAACCCACCTGGACTGGGTATTTGTTTGTTTGCACATTTGCATGTGTACATTCCTACAACTGCTTACCTCTGAGAAAGAAATACCTGGAGCCTTAACCTTAAGCAAGCAACAAGGCAACTTCTCTGGAAACAACTGAGGGTTAGCACTATTGATGGCTGGAGCACCATGGGAGCCCTGAGCACAGTGGGAAGAATGTCCTGGAGGTGTTTGGGAGGCTATAATTCTAGGGTTTCCTTCAGGGGCACTCACATGCTAGCATCTACTCAATAGAGGCCTCCATGAGAACACTTTCTCCTCAAGTGTGAGAAGAAAGTGGGCCATTCTTTGTTGTTGTTTTGTTTGTTTGTTTGTTTGTTTGTTTGTTTTATGAGACAGGATTTCTCTGTGTAGCTCTGGCTGTCTTGGCACTGGCTCTGTAGACCAGGCTAGCTTTGATTAAAGGCATGTGTCACCACTGCCCAGCAAGTATGTTATTCTTAAAATTGTTTATGAATTTAAAAAATTGTATCCTAATCTTGCTCCTGGTTCCAGAAAGTGTGAATATCAAGAAAAGAATATAAACACAGATTCCCAAGGCTGATTGTAGCATCTTCTTCTCCAAGGACTCTCTCGGAATTGCGTGAGGTGCCGGGCTTTCTTGGTCTCATCTCTAAAAGACATCTGTTTTGGACAAAGCTCTTTCCTTTGCCTGTCAATAGACAGAAGTCAGGCCTAGAGCTCAGACAGACCCTGGAAACTAGTTCAAAAAGGAAGAAAGAGTCTAAACCTCCAGCAGGGAAAGATTGAGTCACAGGCACTGCTCCATGGAGGCAGCACTATTGAGATCTTGCAAGGAAATAAATCCCCATCCATGTGTTTACCCCTTTTCTCTTTCCTTCTTTCTTTTTTGAGAATGACACGTTTTCTCTGATAAGATATCAAAGGGACTGAGATTCAAACTATGAGAAAGCAAATAGTTGTAGAATGTGTCCTTGTTAACACTGCTACATGGGCTTACTGTCTTCCTCAGACATAGGTGTTCCCACTTTTCCTTCAACTCCCATGGTTTCATTTAAAATTTCTCTTTTAAAATTGCCTTTGTGTACACATGCAATATGGAAATGCTAGGTTTTAGGTTTTTTTTGTTTTGTTTTAAACCTCCTCCCCGTTCCTTCCTCTTTTTGTCTCACCATGGGAGACCGAATAATTTCACCACTCAGAAATTCCAACACCCTAACCCAGGGACTCCCAAATGCCACATTACAGAACCAAATGGTCTTTGCGGGATGGGTTACTTTTGGTAATTTGAGTTAGGAGATTACTCAACAGCATCCAATGAACTCAATGTCATAACCAGGGTCTTAGTCAAAGGGAAGCAAGAGTGTCAGAGTCAGAGAGAGCAAAACAAGAAAATGCCAAGCCTCGTGTCTTCCTTACAGCTCAAAATGGCCCCCGCCCTTCTCATTTCTAGAACAAAAGACAAAAAGTCAACAATTCTAATCATTTGTGACTACAGCCATAAGAAGGAATGCATCTCTCAAGTATATGCCCACTCTTCAGTACACCATGTGCCCTAGTTAACTTCAACTATTCATTTGACATGGCCTAGAGTCATCTGAGAACACAAAATTAGCTTATGGGTATGTATGCCTGTTGAGGTTGTCTTGGTTGGCAATCAACTATGGAGGGCCTAGCCCACCATGGGAGACACCGTTCCTTGGGCAGGTGGTCCTGGACTGTATAAGGAAGTCAGTGAAACACGAGACCGTGTGGGAGTCTGAAAGCAGCGTTTCTCCTTGGTTTCTGTTTCCAAATCCTGCTTAAGTTCCTGTTCTGACTTCTTTCAATGATGGGCTATAACCTGTAAACTGAAAGAAAGGGTTCTTTCCTCCCTGAAGTTGCATTTGGTCATGATATTGTCACAGTAACAGAATAAAACAAGAACACTGTGCAAGTTTCCGGGATACTACTAGCCATTATACCAAAGACACAGTAGCTTAGGGTCTAGAGAGAGAGTTCAGTCTTACCTAGAAACTCTGAGCACCTGTGTTTGGATGCCTAGTGCCCAGTTAAAAAGCCAGGTGTGTAATTACAGTGCCAGGGAGTCAGACACAGGAGCATCCTTAGGGTCTAAATCATTGAGCTAGTCCAGGTTCAGGGAGAGACCCCGTCTCATAACATAAGGTGGAAGGCAATTTAATGTCATACTGATTTCTGGTCTCTACACACAGGTGCACATGTACACACACCTACATGAACATGCACATATACTACAGACAACACACACAAAAACATACCAGCTTGAATCTCTCAGTCTCAGTGTTCCAGACAGGCAGGTAGCTAGCTGTCCTGGTGGATATTCAGGAGCCCAGGGACCTAGGCTCTGTGATCTGTGTTTCCTAAGATCTCAGCATTTCCATTTCAGCAGGAAAGGGGTGGGCACAGAAGCCCAGTCTACTGAGGAGAGCCTGCTCCTACAGATGCACTTAGGGGTAGGAGAGAGGGTGTGAAATGCCACCACCCGATTTCAACATCTGGCTTCCAAAGCCTTGCTGAAGTTCTGCATACATTGGAAGCACTGGGAGAACATAGTCAGGTTCAGATGCCTATCCATCCTCTGATCCCGGTGAGTAGTGACCGAGAAGCTCATTGTTCCAGTTTGCTCTCTGTTGCTGTGGTGAAACACTGTCCGGAAGCAACTTGAGGAAGAGTTTGTTTTATCTTACATTTCCTGTCACAGTCTATCACTGAGTGACATCAGTGTAAAAACTCAAGCGAGAAACTGAAGACAGTATCCGAAGCAAAGGCCATGAAGGAACACTGTCTACTGGGTCGCACCCTGTGGCTCGCTCAGCTTTCTTTCAAATATTACTCAGGACCACCTGCCCAGGGGTGGCACCTCCCACAGTGAGCTGGGTTCTTCCCCCATCAATCAGGGTGAGTCAGTAATTGTCTCAGTGAGGTTCCCTCTTCACAGATGTCCCTGGTGTTAATAATTAGGCATTTGTACCAGCCTGCCTTTGGGGTTCTGACAAGATATACCCTCAGCTGCTGCCACTAAGAGCACCACCTGTACCTATTAAATATGATCCCTTCTAAAAGGGCCCTGCACACCTTGCATTCCCCTCTTTCTCCTTCTTTCTCCCTCTTTCTGTCCCCCCCCCCCCCCGCGACTCTGTCTCTTCTTTCTTCTCTCTGCTGCTCCTGTTCCCTGAGGCCCATCACCCCACTCTCCTTCCTCCTTTTAAGATCCTTTTCCCTTAATAAAAAACCCCTCTGCATGAACTCTGTCACATGGCATCTTTCTCTCTCAAGCCACTTTTTAAAATTACAACACCTGGATTCTGTCAAATTGACAAAATAAATAAATATAAAATAAAACCCAAAACAAAAAAAACACCACCACCACCACCACCAAAAAACCAAAACAAAACAATAAAATCCCTATCTTTTTTCTGGGCATTCCCAGGGAACTTTCTTCTATATGTATATCACACTAACTTTACATCTCTCAGGAAGTTTCTTGCATTGGTTTTAAAGGTCTGTCCTAGTCATTATTTCTTCAGGACTGAAAACTGTTCAAGTGTTTCTTTTCCTGAATTCATCTGTCTTTTCTCTTTATCCTCTTTTGCTAGTACTTATACTATCCTTTCTTCACTGCAAATCTCTTCTCCCTAATTCCTAGACTTTTCTCATTCCTATTTTCTCTATTAGTATTCTTAGTTCCCTATCTACTTCTTTTGTGCACTTTAAAATATGAAATAATTGCATGTTTTTCCTTCAAACTTTTTTGTGAAAATCTGTTTCTATTGAGCAACAACTGTAGTTTAGTACATAATCTATACATTTCACCTCCAATTATAAATTTGTCCTTTCAATTGTGTGTACTTAAAAAAAAACACGATGCTTTCGGGGTGACAATATTCATAATTCTCTTTTGTAATTTCATTTTGGCACACTGTCACTTATTCACTTTGTAAATTCTTTGGTTTTCTTTTTTTTTCCCTCTCTTATCATGTGACCTTTCATTTCTCTTTTTCTTATATTTCTCTGGATGAAGTTTTGCTGTTAATAATCCATGTGGTGTGAGTAAGACTCTATTGAACTGGTTCTAACTAGAACTCAGCAAGGCTAGCAGACTTTGCTGGCCCATCAGTTAAAACACTTTCATCTGGTGGCTGAAAGCAATTTCTTTAACCTCTCAAACCCCTTTTCATTCTCAGACCTAGCTACAGAATACCCATTCAGTTTGGAGAATTCATCTTTTTAAGGTTTCTGGGTGGCTTAGGATCAAGCTTGATTCATCTGTTCCTGAATTTTATGGTATGGCCAGGCTAAAGGAGGACATGACCCTCAACAATACTCCCGGCTCCCTCCTCCCTCCCCAGCTTTGGTTTTTTGAGACAAGGTTTCTCTGTGTAACAACCCTGTCCTGAAATGCACTCTGTAGACCAGGTTGGCCTCAAACTCACAGAGATTCATCAGCTTCTGCCTCCTGAGTGCTGGGATTAAAGGCATGAACCACCACTACTCGACTCAACAATACTTTTTAAAAAAGACACATTTACTAATTTTATTTGTGTGAGGTTGAGTTTATGTTGAGAGTAAAGATTCTTAACCTCTGAGCCATCTCTCTACTCCCTCCCATATTTTAATTTTATTCTTGTTTGTTGTATATAAGGGTATCACAGGCAGTTGTGAGCCACCCAACTCCGGCACTAGGAACTGAACTTGGGTCCTCTGAAAGAGCAGAAAGCACTCTTTTACCACTGAGACATTTTTCATATATATAATGGCCGTCCTGGAACTCACTTTGTTTGAGGCTGGCCTCAAACATACAGAGATCTACCTGCCTCTGCCTCCTGAGTGCTGGGATTAAAGGCGTGTGCCACCACCACCTGGCTCCTCCAATATTTTCAAATCATGTCATGCAAACAAAATTTCTCCAAGATCCTGAGTATGATGTCCCCAGCATGACTACACAACTGACTTTTGATAGCCTCATCATTATTTAGCCTATGTTATCTACCCTTAGTTATTAAGATGATATAGCACAACTTCAGCAATTCATCATTTGGACCATTTCCACTGCAGTCTCCTGTCCATATGTCTGTCTTCCTCTTCATTTAGACTCAAAAGCTCAGAAGCCTTCTACAGTGCACTGCAAGACTTTTGGTTTCTGGTGAACTCCCTGATCTTCTCAAAGAGACCCACACTTCTAACATTTATCTAATTGTACAAGTACACTATGTGCAATTCAGGAATGTAAGAGTTGATGAGTAAAATATCTTGACACCAGCAACTTCATCTTCTTTCTGCCTTCCTCCAGCTGCCCAGTTAGGAAGATTCACCCAGTCTACTCATTCTCTCCTTTTGCCTTTCCGGGCCCCCAGCCTTAGTATGAATCTTCTGGTCTCCCCACTACATGACTTTCTGAATTCTTCAAAAGCCCATGCAATGTTCCAGAGAGTAGTTTTGTTTTTCTATAGAGTTACTCAAAGGGGCTAGACTCCTTGCCAAACAAAACTGCTCACACAGGCAGCACCAGAGATCCATCAGAGGCGCTTTCTTTCCTGCACTCTGCATGGTCACTCCTGAACTAAGTGCGTGGTGCTTTCAAAGACTCAGGTAACTTTTAAGCTCTGCATCCTGGTCTAGAACCCGTGGAAACACTGAAGCAAAGAATTTTAGTACAATGCAGTAAAGAGCCACAAGGAAGTAGAGTGCAAGTGAGACTGTTTATCCTCTGCTTGCTCAAAGCAACCAGAGAATTGACCTAGCACTTCAGTCACTGTGCACTTCTCAGGAGAGGGTCGCCTCTGGGCAGCATGCGAGCGAAGCTGACCACAGAAAGGAGCAGTCATCAGTTTCTTGGGAAGCCAAGAGTGTGTTCTTACGGACAGAGAGTGTGAGGTCTTCCATTGTAGTAAGCCTGTCTCTGGAGCTCAGGGAACATGCTGAAGATCAGAGGCTCCTTCTCAGTCTTCACCTGGTTATTGTTTAATTTTTACATGTGTTTCATAAACATTAGCATTTACAAACAACTTCCAGTTGCCACTGAAGAAGGGTGTTAGGAGCAGTGGTGATGGTTGTGAGGCCATGCCCACAGCCTCTCAGCATGCAAGCAGAGGACGTGGCTATGGACATGGCTCTACAGGTGTGAAACACACTTGTACAAACATTCTTGGCTGATGGCACTAGGCTGGCATCTGGTGTGCGACTACTGGTGAGTACTCAAAGTTAGCATACATACATGCATAATTTCCAGAATAGTCACCCAACAGAAGAAATGCCTGGCAACAGGTGTTTGCATGTATTCCCAGGGGTGAGATCTGTCTAGGTCTTGCATGTGTTTTAAACTGTCATTCTATGCACAAATGAAAACATGTGAATGTTTTAAATAATCACACTACCTTCTAAGGCAAACATAATTTTATTATCTGGGAGTTTAGCTTCAGCTTAGCTGCAGAATGTATTAATGAATCATGCACAAAACTGTCAAACATTGTTACTTAACTGTAGGTTGTGACTCAGAGCCCCTTTAAAATGCATGCATTTCTTAGGAAGGCATGTTTATTCACAATTGAAATGAATGTAGGACATACCTCCTTCCCCCTACAGTGACTCCACGTTAAGTGCATGTCTTCAAGACCGCATCAGGAAACAGCAGAATGAAAGACTAAGGGCAGAGGCTCACATTCTGACCTTGGTGCTAGGCAGTGTATGAAGAGGTTCATATCAATGATGTCATGTAATCTACCCTTATGAGTCGTATAAGGCAGGACTTGCACCTGCTTTGCAGATGAGAAATCTGTAAAGCTTTTTTCTTCCATATATAAGTACAGCGTCCATTCCAAAGTGTGTGCCTGCCTGAATGTGTGCACATGCATATTTGTGTACTCGAATGTGATTGCCTGAGGTTGACACGAACTTTCTTCATCTCGACCTTACATATTAAGGCAGGGTTTCTCACTTGAAACCAGAGGCAACTGATCTGGGTATTCTAGCTAGCCAGCCTGTTCCAGGGACCCAACTCCACCTCCCAGAGGCTGGGGTTGCAGGTGAGCCACCATACCCACCGGGCATTTACATACTTGGGTGTCAGGGATTATAATTCTGGTCTTCAAACTTGTGTGGCAATCACTGTACTCACAGCCATATTCCCAGCCTCTGTGAGGCTTGAAGCTGCAGTTGCATGTCCAGGATCACCAGTTAACACAAATACTTTATCTATAGACAAATTAGGACTCTGAAAGTTAACTTAAGGAATATTGTAAATATGTAGGTTTCTAATTGCAAGTTTTAAGTGGTTGACAAGTACTTTTTTGCCCCCTCAAAAACAGTTTGTGCCAGTATACTCAAGGCTCCAGGTTCTAAGTCCGACACAGCAAACAATAAATATTTGAACTTTAAAATTATTTTATATCTTTTCTTGGTAGACTTATGACCTCAGCCCTGCAGTTAGAAGGGGAAACACCTGCTACTGCACATGGGCAACCTCTTCTATAGCACCATGGCTAAAACACTGATACATCAGTTTTCATCTCTACACAGAACTGTGGCAAAGCACATAACAGGAATAAACAGTTGGTGTGGCTGTCAACTTCACCAGGATCAAGGTTTCTGATCTTGGAGGCAAACCTCTGACGGGTGTGTGAGGGACTTTCTAGATTAGGTTCATTGAGACTTTACCCTCTTGAGTGCTGGTAGCACCGTTTCAAGATCTGGAGTGCTGGATGGAATTGAAAGGAAAGGGCCAGGCAGCAGTAATCACTCCTGTTTCAGACTGAGGCCTGAATGTGACACTGTAACCATCTGCTTAATGGTCCTGCTGCCAACTTCCCAACTATGCTAGACCAGACCCCGAAATGGCAGCCACAATAAACCTTTCCTTCTCCAGGCTGCTTTGTTAGAGTTCTGTTGACTGCCATCAGCTCCTGGTTAACCTAAACTCTGTGACAGCCATCATACAAACCCCTTGTTCCTTAAAAGCACAGGGGTGAGGGGGTATTGAGCTAGCCCTTAAAACACCCACATTATCAAAAAGTGCCAAGTAGGATAGAGACAAGGACACCCATATGGATGGACTTAGGGATGGAACCTTAAAGGTGGCACTCGTTTCTTTCATTAGGTCCAAAGGAGAAAAACAAGTCTCTCACAGGGAAGATAGGGTTACACAAATAGTATGAAGCATGTGAGGCAGCCCTTCTCCAAGGCCCAACTTTTCCCATTTTCTGGCCAACTAGAACTGTCCTGAGAGCAGCATAGCAATGTGCCATGATCCTTGCAGCTGCTCTGTGTCCCCTCTTGCTGAGGGTACACTCCCAGTCCATTCTGTTCATATTTAGCTATTGGAATACTTTAGTAATAGCTTCTAACAGAAAGTCAGAATCAACTGATTTTAGTTTTACAAAAACAGTCACAGGACTCTCACTTGGAGCCCAACATCTGAACATGTTCAGTAGTGAACTTCTGAGCATTTGTTTTCTCACTCCCAATCAGTCATGATTTCCACAACTTGTATTAGTCAATGAGGCATTAGTGTGTCCTTAACAATCATTTCCATAAATGACTGTTGGGTCACTCTAGCTAGAGCTTTAGGCTGGGGCTCCATCTGACTGGGGTGTCATGTTTCAGATGTAACCCAAGTTATGTGGACTACTCAGTCTGGAAAAAATGTGGACACACCGGCTTTGTGAGTGCACAAGTGGGGCTGATATTTCTTGGTGGAAGCTTCAGCATAAACAAATAGCTCTTCAATCAGCTGACAATGTACAGAATAATTAGTGGAGATGAGCCTACCAGTGACTGAGAGTTCATAAAAGCCATGTCCCTTTGGAGAACAGAAAGCAAAACTTAAAGGAAAAATCTCGTTCCCTTTTCCCCATGCAAGACAGCTTGTATCATAAACCAAGAGCAATATGGGAATAATATCTCACTTTAAACCATTAGATCTCACCAAGGGCAGGCCACTTTTTCTTAGTTTTTTTTTTTTTCATTCTTTTGAAATTGACTGTCCTGATTGTAATCAAAACCTAAGAGCTGACTACTAATTCTGTGAAGATCAGACTGTTGGACTTGCTTATCTCGTGTTTTTTTTTTTTTTTTTTTTTTTGATACTAACTTTTATGTGTGTGTGCATGCCACAGCCCGTGTGTAGAAATCAAAGGACAGCTTTGGGGTCGGGGTCAAGTATTCTACCATCTGGGTTTAAGGCTTGGTGGTGAATGCCTTTTCCTGCTGAGTTATGTATCTGTTAGAGGCCAGTTTAAAACTTAGCTTCAGATCTTTCATATTACACTTTACCCACTAATTTCAAGTTTTACATTTTCTACCTGAAATCCTGAAAGTTAACTTTTGGGCATCTGCTTGCAATGTTTATACTCTTTCCACTAACCTGTTTTCAGTTTTATAGGCTGCATTACTTAGAATTCTACAGTACAAAAGTAACTTTTCAAACATGTGTCAAGCATAGCTGAGGTCATTATATAAGTTTGAAATGAATGATCCTGAAAATTACAAGACTAACTCAGTACTTCGAAAAAACTTGTGAATACTTTTCTCACTTTGCTCCCATTCAGTTCAACCAATAACTTTTTCATCAGTATCCAATTAAGTAACCACTATGTAAGCGGGGCATAAAACAGAGTAATACATTTTCACCCAAGAGATGCTGATACACTTAAATTTAATCAGTCTATGCACACAGTTTTGTAGCCAGACTAGTTGAAATTTAAAAAAGCAGAAATCCCCAAGTGACACCCAGCTAATATGATCTTCACTGTAAGACATAAACATTGTATGAATGACAGTGGTTTTTAAATATTTATTGTATTTGTGGTATGTGTGAGTTGTGCATGCCACTGCACCCATGTTGAGGTTAAAGACAGCATTTGGTTCTCTCCTACCATGGGTTGCAGGGATCAAATCCAGGTTGTCAGGGTAGCTGGGCAAGCATGATACTTGTTGAGTCACTTCTCGGTAGCTGGGCAAGCATGTTACTTGTTGAGTCACTTCCCAGTAGTAAGATTCTCAACCAACTCACAGATCACATTCATCTGATTCTCCCCACCCCAGGAAGACATTAAGATCTGTATGGCATGACTCAAAATTTTGGAAGGAAGGGTAGTGTCTAAAGATACAAATCATATTTCTGAACCTGGGCAGATAATGCAAACAGCTGGTAGTGTGTGAATCTAGGTACCTTAAGGAGTGGCAGTGGGGTTAACAAAAAATATTTTTGAGACAAGGAAAACATTTGGCTTACAACTAATGTGAGATTATGATCTTTGAAGAGAAGATTTGGGGATAACTCAAATCTTTAGACTTTTAACATCTGCTAAATCATCAAAAGATCAGGTCTGCCAGTCTATATACCTGGTACCATGGTTGCCAGCTAGCTGCCATTGGAGGTGTATGAAAAGGGTACCCTCCCAGTGATTAAGCAGATAGAGGGCAAAGGAACTTACACAAGCATAACAAGAAAAATTGGCTACCTTAAAGTACAGAGTTGTCAAAGGAAGCTTTTAATGGTATCAAGCTACTGGGAGAAATCTTAGCAGCTCTTCCACTTTGCTTAAGATACCAATATTAGTCATTTTCACATATAAATTGAGACTAAGATTTGATAAGCAATGCTTTTTGCTTATGGTGGTAGGTATGCATGATAAGCTAGCAACCCTACCAAGTGAGATACATCCTTAGCCCTCTTCAAAGAAATTCTTACATTTACAAAAATACCTAAAAACTGTACCAATGTTTTTCTAAAGGCACGTGGTATTTTGGATGCACAGACCAGCCAAGGACCACATAGTAGTTCATTGATTTCCGTTGTCTTTTAAACAGTGATCTGCTAAGAATTCTAGAATGTGAGATTCTTAAATTTTCTAAGCAGTGTTTAAAGGATCAATAAAAACTTAAATGTGCTCTTTACTTTACTTTGGTATTTGTGTCTGGAGGGGGGAGGCCACACTTTTAACTCATTCTTTTGGCTTGAGAAGATGCAGCACATGCATACTGTCCAGGTTTTATTGTACCTTGTGTACAGTCGTTTGCAGTTTTCCATTCATGTGTGATTTGGGAACACTATTCTGCACACAAATATATACATATATACATACACACACATATATATGAATTCATATATATACACACAATTTCCACAAGTTCAAGAATTTTCTGCATACCAATGTACTATAACCCACAATAGATATATTTGGCTCAAATCTTTTAATAACAAAACCTTTAGAGATATATAAAGTAATGTTTACCCTGGGGGCTGAGACTATCCCAGTGCTTGCCAGTGTCTCTTCAAGGGGCAGCAAGCTTCAAGTAATGTGACCTGCACTTTATCATGTCACCGTTCTAAGAACCGGCTGCCCACATCTCCCTAGCATGGATTAGTTGCTGCTCCTCCTCTCCCAATCCCTGGCAATTAGTACAGCAGAACAAAGAAAGGAGTGCATCCTGTTTCAGGTTAACCAGTTTGATTCAGCATTGAGCACCAGCTACAGATAACTTTTTTCCCCAAGTCTCTTCAAAATAAAGACAACTCAATTTAGGTAATTTTATATAGAAGAAATCAGGTATTAAATGTATCATGGATAATTCTAAAATGATACTGTCCATAAAATGGGTTAAGCTATTAGTCCCACTTTAAAGGCACTAAATGCTTGTGACAGTGTTATTCTATACACTTAAAAAATGTGGGAGACTAAGAAGCATTCAGAGAATTTAGCTTAATTAATGGAAAATTTGGTAACATGCTTCATTCCACCAAGAAAAATCACAAGCTGAGAATGCTGTACCAATGAGCTGTCATCAAGGAATAGACAGGCATCCCATTCCAGACACACAAGCAAACAATCCCTCCCAACACACACACACACACACACACACACACACACACACACACACACACACACACACACACACACCCTTTTCACCAAACACTTCTCTTATGTGCACACAAACATCACTTTTTTTATGGACAAGGTACTTCAACAATCCCCTTCAAGATGCTGCACTACAATGATGTGAATATAACTTTGCATCATGTTTTGCTAGATATTTTACCTAAAGAAAAATGCTTTACTAAGTATACTAATATCAACAGCCTTTTGAATGAAAAAACAGGTAACCATTTCATCAACAGCATCACCTAATAGTGACTCTAGAACTTTCCCATCTCAACAATTTAATATTGCAATGATATAAAAATGTGACTTGCAATGCTATTTGCATACTTTGATACTGTCTCTGAAAAACAATTGCAGTGGGAACGGTGGTAATACAACATAACCATATGTGAAGGACCTCACTGCACGCACAGGTGTCAGAGAATATTAACTGCATGCACACAAGTTCTTTATCAACTGTTGTGACAAATTACCATGAAAATTTGTACAGCAGCCTGACAGCATCTTCAAGTTTTCAGAGTACTACACATACTTTTTGTGGCAATAGCAAACTGTACATCCAATGATACTACAGGGTCCCCTCCTCTTATCAGAAATTATTCCATGTGTGAACAGGAGAAATAATGATCAGGCTCACAAAATAAAACTATACTTTCACAAAGTTATGATTTACAACTCAGCCCTTAATTTTAAGGATTCTAAAATACAATTTTAAAATACAAACCATTACTTACAAAAGCAAAATTCATCCTGTTATTTTTCGATCAGATGAAAGAATTATTTTCACAGACAAGATAATTATGAATCTGTGACAGAACAATAGACTCGAGTGTTAAAGAAGTTATACCTAGAGGTCTCTGTACACAGAGCATGTATATGAAACATGGGAGGGACAGTGAAATAATCCTAAATGTATCTCTGCTAGAAATTAATCATATACAGTGTTACAGATTACAGTGCTCATTGCTGCTGCATTTCTTATGTAACTGTCTAGGCTGTTCTGAAAGTGGTAAGAGGAAAATTATCTGAGAAGATATCTGGAACACACTGGGGGGTGGGGGGGCAAGACTGGGCTGCACTGCCTAGAGAAGCAGACCAGCTTTAATAGCTGGCTAAAAATTGACTCTTTACAATGTGACTGAAAATGACCCGTTTGTAGAAATTAAGACGAAGGGATCAACGACAAATCAAACTGGTTTCTCAAGGTGTGTATCATTACAATAAATCTCTGGACTATGCTGTCAGCAGACAGTGATGATTTTGGAGCAGGAAAAATGTAGTGTGGAATTAGTAATGCAGATGCTGAAAGGCCAGTGGCATGACTAGGAGAATGACTCAAACAGATGCTGCTTTGTTCCCATTTCCACTGCACCTCCCCTGCCAGGTAAAAGGCTGGTACACCCAAAGCTTTTAGCAGCAGTGTGCACAACTGTCAGCTGACAAACAACACAGAAAACAAGTCACACTATGTTATCTGTGATCACGTTCTTCGGTGTTAGTCCAGGAACTCGAGACTTTATTTATTTTTGCTTATTTTCATTAAACACATAAAGGTTAATAAACAGACATAGTCCAGAGTTAGTAGGTTGGTATTATAACATTTATTAAAATAATGCTATGGGTTAATAGAAACAGCAAAGAACCAAAGAATTAAAATGCAAGCTATGTAAAATCCCAACTAAAACCCAGAAGTGTCTAATGTATTCATTCATCAGCTAACTAAAAGCCCAAGAAAGACAAGACACCCAATATAATAAAGTACTGCAAAACAATTGGCAATTTTCAGTTATCAAAATTGTGGATTTTGCATTTTGTATCCTTTTCTCAATCAAGAAAAAAATTCTTTTGAATGTTATATAACATACATATAAAACAAGATAGAAAAATACATTATAAACTTGTAACAATGGCTGTAAATACATTATCTTACATGTTTCTCATAGGCAATAGGTTGGTTATGGTACATACATAGCATGAAACTACTAAGATAATAAAGAATAGACAAAAAATACATGTCAGCTGTATGGTAACATACCAGCGACACTCCCATCTACCCACGCTAAAAAATTACATAATACTGTCAGGAAAAAAGTCTTAAAAACTACATACTTTAATAAGAAAAAAATTCAATAGTGATAATACTGAGAACCAAGGCATTCAGAGATTCCAAAAGTCATGCTTTTTTTCAGTTGACTCAAAACATTGTCAACTAAGTTTTCAAAAGTTTGTTCAGAGCCAGCATTACTCATAAACGTCACACGTCTATTGTTTTACACATTTACTTTCTTCCCCATGAAAGACCTTTGATAAACATCTAAAATGTCCAGGTATAACACAGCTGAGATGAGACTGGATCAAATACTGGTACTGTTTTTTTTGTTTTGTTTTGTTTTTTAACCATCACCTCAAGTGTTCTGAGTGTCGCAAATTTATTCAACCAACCAAACAAAATAAAAATCAAAACGGCACAGCATATATTGTAAATAAATCAAAATCACATGTGTAACAGAAAGACAAAGCAGTGGTACATTAAACCAAAGCTAGCTGAGTACAAAACAAGGACTGTCTATTGCATAGTAAATAAACTGAAAATGGTTCCAAGTGAGATACAATAATGGCGAGGTCACCATGAAGGTGCCCAAGGAGCTTCCTGCTGACCTTGACTGTGAAGCCATGGAAGTATGGAAGAGGGCATGAGTTGATGAGCCAGGAATCCACTACCACTTGACATTTGCCACATCTGGTACTGAGCAGTTAATGATTTATCAACTCAAGTATTTAGATGCGGGCTTTGCATACAAACTGCTTACTACAAAACTGAACTTCGTGAGAAACTGAAGATAAAAAGGAATGTAGCTGAGCATTTATATGCACTGTGATGTTAGCTTTCCGCATTCCTTTAAAGTTAAAAAGGGGGGCAAAAAGGTGTGTTTAGGAGCAGTTACTAAAGCCAGCAGAGAGGGACTGCACAAGGTATTTGGTATGACATAAAGTCTGATTAAATTAGGGCTATGAACACTTTTTTCCACAATAAAAAATTTCAAAGATTTGTTTTTGTGAAAAAGCTTTGTTAGGCATATTACAATTATCTCCAATTACTAAGAAAAAAATCCAATATATCCCTCTTCTCTAAATAAAATAAAGCTCTAATTTAATTTTGTCTGTAAACTGACGTTCAGATCTCACATAATTTTTTCTAACCTCAGAGTCTTCTGGGCTAACACTGAAATTGGCAATAACCAAAACTACTCAATTATGATTTGTAAAAGAATGACATTTTAAAATTTACCAGTCAAGACATTAGAAAAGCTATCACATTTTTTTCACAGTATCAGATTTGGCAAATTGACATCAAGATATTGTGACACAAATCATAAAATTTAGACCATCAACTCATCTGTTTCCCCTCTTATCTCCTTCACATACTGGGCGATGGAGGACATGCACTAACTTTTACTCTGAGGGAGGAGCTGATCTTGCAGGACACTTGACTAAATGACCATGAAGGAAAATAAGGCACTTTCTTTTTCTTTAGACTTATTCCAATACTTAAAAAATAAAAAACAAAGACAAAAAGGCTCTTTTGGTCTTTTGTTTCTTGACAACCACCAGAAAAAATCATTTAATGAAATAAAGGGTTTCTTTGTTCTTTTTCTTTTTTTAATAACACTTGAAAGTATAAAATGCTACATTTCCAAAAATATATATATATTTTTTTCTGCACCAGCACCCTTGTATAGTAAAAGTATCTACTTTTTGTTCATTTGTTTCAATGCACTACACTTTATCTACAATTTCATTACATGTATACAGCAAATAGGCAAGCATGGCTTTTACATCCTTAATGATATTTTCTATACAGGGAGGTTTAAAAAAAATATTTGAACAGTTTGCCCAGTAATGTGACACATAATGCATGTACCTTGTTCTTGTATAATTTTTAAGGTGGTGTAAAATAAAGATTTGGAAATTTTAACTCAGATACTCAACTTTTTAAAAATAGTGTTGCAGTTTTGTTCTTTGCATTACTTTTCAAAACTCCTTGTTAAGTTTTTCTCTCATGGCACACTTTGTTCTAATACTTCAAATTTTGGCAGGCAATATAAAAAGGCTGCAATTTCTGCCCTTTGAGGGCACTGTAGTGACTAAACAAACAACATGTCAAATTTTGAATACTTTTGAAGTCACTTCACCAATGACATCCCTGACCGAAGGAAGGTTCATGCATGATGCATTGTCACACAGTACATTCAGAGAGAACTTTGACTTCACTATGAGAAGAAAGAGATTCCTACAAGTCTCTCACAGTAACTGCCTCTGTCATTGAGTAGTTAGGGCCATCTGTCTCCCCTTCTTAAGAGAGGCCTTCTTACCGTTCGTTCGCTTGGGGTGGGTGGGGCATTGAAAGATGATCAGTGCTGTGGGATGAATCGGGCCTTATTGCTTTACTACTATTCAGTGCAGGTTCTAGAACCACTTTCACCCAAACGGGGGGCAGGGAAAAGCTGAGTTGGAGGACAATTTCTTTGTCTTTTGTTTGGTTAGATGGTAAGACGAACGGACAAGTGCCTCAGCTCGCTGCACTGACGACAGGCAAGCAAAGGCGATTACCAGTTAACTGATCAGCAGGCAGGCATGGTCAGGTCATCATTGGGTGAAGAGTTCAGAGGTCAGAAGGTCATAGGTTAGTTGCCGGTGGCGGCTGGGTGGTTAGAAACAAAAACAAAAAAACAAAAACAAAAACAAAAAAACAAAACAAAAAAAAAAACAAAAACAAAAAAAGAAAAGAAAAGATAGAGAAGAGATTAGTTTCAGCTAGTGACGGCTTAATGACAACATGAAAAACTAATCACAACTAATAAAAAAAGCATGTTGAATTCTGACAAACTGATTGACACCATCTACAGAATACAATAAAAATCATGACAATTTCATATCATGATTTGAACAAATAAGAAGAGCCCACTCCCACAAAAATGATTTAAAAACAACCCAACTTGTTAACAGAAAAAATAGAAATAAAATACAGCTAACAACTAATAGTTAGTAGCAGTCAATGAAGGAAACTGGAAAACAATGATGAATAGGTTTGGTAAAGAACTTTGAACAGTCAGTGCAGTTATGAGTATCTGACTGCTATTAAGCATTAGTATTCTCTCAGATGCAAGCAATAAAGCAACTATTAATGATGGATGTGATTATTAATAACTGATGATTAACAGAAATGAATCTAAAGAAATTTAAATTACTGTGAAAAATTTGGTTCAACATAAACTCTGGGCCAAACAAAGTTTCTTTTGTTCAATAAATGTTTATTGCTTTTTCAATTATTCTATTTACAAACAACATGGAGTTTCTTGGCCTCATGATACAAAGCAATACTGTAGTCTAGCAGTGTAGGCAACATCATGGGAACCAGAAAAAGGCCAGGCCTTGTGCACCAGCCAACGCGTTCCAGTTGAAAATACTAATTTACACATAGAGAACACTTATAAAATGCACTTGCATGTAAACACTGTAAAATCCTGCCATTTAAAACTCTATACCTCAAAGAACTCTAAGTACATAAAAAATAGAAGAAATTTCTAACTGATACCAATAAGGCATTTTCAAAACTACAAACAGCTTTCTTTATTCAATTTCAAAGCTAATACTCTGCAAATACAATAAAATCTGACATTTCATATACATTCCTGCTTTATATTTTTATATTTTAAAAGAAGCCACCTGTAAATACTATTTTCTTTTGCAAAGTAACAAAAAGAACAAAAAATTTAAAAAAAATTACAGTAAAACACAAAGTAGTTCTCAAGTGGAAAAGTTATCACTCCAAATGTCCTTGAGTAGCTCCTTCCTTAGTCAACCTGTCACATTCTACTTCACCAAACTTGGTCCACTTAACAGTAGTATAATTTTAAGACTCATTCAACAGCTTAATTATTTCTCCTATATTCTGAGGTTTGACAGAATTTTCTGTACTGTTGCCATTTTGACAAAGGCAGGAGAGATGTGAATGAAGAGATGCTCAGTGCAAAGTTAGATTCTATGCCACTTCATAAATCAAACCTAGCAGGTGTAATGTTCACAGGGATTAAATGTTCTATATAGTAGACTCATTTACCTTTGTATGACAAAAAAGTTTTCTATACTTTATCAATTAGGACAGTTTATAAATACTACAAAAATACTGTATCTTCAATATAATCAAATCTTCCCTGAATTTTTTAAAAAGGAAATGGAATTTTATTTAAAATTTAAAAATAAAAATGCTGCTCTCCAAAATTTAATTTGTGTAAGTAACAGTTTTTATCAAATAGTTACTTGGGTAATTTCTGATTATGTTTGAGTGTGGAATATTTAACAAAGCAAATGATCATATATATCCAGTACATCTAGAATACATCCTCTGCCATGTCCTGGCCTCCTACAGTACACACAGGTATGTCAACTGTGCAAAATCACTTACAGTTCCTTACAACTATAAGGTCAGTTGGTCTTTAAGTTTCAAACTGATTTTGAACTAAGCATGGAAGTGGGTTTGTTTTCAGTAAGCAACCCCTCTAAATGCTCACACATAGTTACAAAGTTGTGTGTCCTTGGGCTGTGTCCTTGCATCAAATGAATGCTAATAATAATCTTCTCTTTAAAAGATTTTCTTAAATAAAAAGAAAATAGAGAAAACAGTAGTATCATAAAATAATGTAAGTCAAGGACTTAGGTCATCTCCTTTAGACCCAATGAGTCCATGTGGTGATAGTAAGCATAAGCAATCTGTTTCTAGAAAAAGAAGGGAGGAAGGGAAGGAAAGGGTACTTCGGTTTGCTGACATTGATAACTAATCAAAATAAACACAGCTACAGATGAGCCATGTATGGAATGTGTTGTCATTTTCCAAACATAGTAAAATCTTGGTCTAATATTTTTAACTATCTGAAGGCTCTGGAGTACAAAGTGAGAAACAATTATTGTGTTAACAAAATTATAGAAAACCTCCTAAGAGAAGCACAGGGAAAGAAAATCTAAGAAGAAAAATTACTTGAAAAATCAGAACATTCTATAAGAGAATTACTTTAGACTTTAGCAGTACGAAACAGCTTCAACTACTTAGGAGACTGCCGGCACCTAAAGTGGCCTTCCCCATCTAACTTTCTCATCTCTAGGTGACCCTGACAGAATGACTGATATGCATGAGTTATTATCATTATCATTATGGATGTTGCCAGATAAGGATTTTTGTTTAATTAATAGGCACTATAGAAAAATGTATACATTAGCTAAAGTCTTCAGCACTGTCAGTATACATGATATTAAATATCATCAATGTCTTTGGAAAGGCATTTTATTTCAAATACACAAAACAACTATGTCCAGTATTTATGAAGGGTATTCAAGGGTAACCATGTCAAATGAGCTAGGGTCCTTTTCTACTATGCTTGGGATTCCAATCTTGCAATTAAAAACAAAAACAAAACCACCACACAAAAAAAAGTAAAAAACAATTCAATGTCAAAAAGCCGAAACTACCATTCCTCAAATAAGCATAAATAATTTTAAAATGGGTCCAAGAGCATATATAGGACACAAGTTACAAATATGAAAGTGAGAAAAATGAAGACTTGTTTTCCAGTCACAGGTTAGTCAAAAAGTATATCCAAACAGCTGGATCTCACATACCACAGAATTTTAGGAGTTTACCTTCAGGTACTATATTTTAGCAGCAAATGTCAAAAATCAAAGGATCCATTTTGGCAAGAAAATGGAATGAGAGGGAACTCATTTTTCTAGTTGATAAAAGTATCCACCTACATGAAAGTTATTTTCACAGTCCTGACTACTGGTTTTAGCTAAGTACTTGACATGTATGCCTTCATGTTTATACAGTGGCTCAATGTTTTACTATATAGAAAAGTAGAAACTAAATTTTCAGTTTTCTCCAAAATTACACAGAAGCAAATTCCTTTACTTCTCTCATGAAAACATAATCTGTTCAATTCATTTTGCAATATCAACCCAAATATTCAGAATAATTAAAGAGTAAGTTTTAGCAATAACTATTGCTAAAAATTGCTAAGGTAATATAAAAATTTAATAGTTCTTCAAATTGACTAATTTATGTTTTAACTGGAATAAATTTTAGGACATAGTAATAGAAGATTTAATAAATTAAAATATAAAGGGGAGAGGTGAAAACCCAAACCAACCCCCACCCAAATCTAAACAAAACGACAAAACCAACCTTCAATCAACCAATTATTAAATTAATTTAGAGAAGGAAAAGAAATGGTGTGCAGATAAACAGTTACATTTTCCCATCAGGTGTGGTGTTGCAAACTTTATGGACACCCAGCGTATTGCTTATAAACAAGAACTGCAGAACTAAACTAACCTCGGTCTGCGGTCACAATCCTTTGGTAAGGATGGACACGCATATCGTGCCTTCGAACTTTAGTAGCCACCGCACCTAGTTAAATTGCAATTACCAAGACAAAGTTAGAAAACATACATAAGGGAAACATCAACAGCAGGCTTATCAAAATGGATCTCAAACGTTCACTTACTACAAAAGCTTAAGAAACACGTTAAGGCACAGTAGTTTTTAAATTAACTGTAGTATGTCTGTATATATGAATCTACCAATATTGCATTCATTTCAAACAGGCTGGCCTTCCACGCACTTCTCGTTTACAGTCCCCAAGTCACAGTGTCTCGTGAGCTCTGTTAGAAGCAGTCGTAGCTGAGCTTTACTAGTCACATATTCACTGAAGTGCCTTTCTTGCAGCAGGACGACTTAAATAATGCCACATTTAATACTGACAAGTATTTGCTAACCTTAACTTTCAGAGTTTATCACTTAAAAAAGGTTTAAAAAGCAACTCTTAAAGCCTACAGATTGTGGTTTTAAACTTCCAAGTCAATAAGTATGAACTGCAATGAATTAGGTGATTAGTAAAGCAAACAGTACAGTACACTTAGCAGTCAGTATACTACTATACACTCCTTTTATAAATTACCGTTACTTTGCAGTATTACAGACTAATCCAAATTAATAACATCATTTTACTTTATATCTATGTGCAAAAGTGCAAGTAAGTCACTGACTGCTAGGCTAAGCTTTTCCCCGGAGGCTGCTGAGACTAAGCATTGGTTAAATTCAGATCTGATGAGGGTTCGGTTAAGACCGTTCTTGAATTCTTAGCCTTTCGTTGGGAAAGCCATACCTAAAGATAAAAGGAAGGGAATTAAACATTAGTCATCAATGAAGATTTGATGCTAATACCAATCTCCTCTCCTCACTACCACCAACACACATGTCTGCATCTGTTTTGAAGGGCACTGCTTATTTTAAAATAATGTGAGACTTGATACATAAGCATGCATGTTATCTGTGTGCAAATTTACAGTAAATTGGGAATTTAAATTATTTCCTCAGTTCTCTAGAGGGCCGATATCATTGTTTTACTGCTTAGGTGGCAAAGCAAGAAATAACAATAATCATAAGAGTATTTTTCTCACTTAGTACTTACTATTAAGAACCTTGAAAATGCTAATTGGGTATCTGCATAATTTGCACTTAATTTGCCAGTTTAATATTCAAGTCTTCATAATTATAAATGTCCCAACCAAACCAAACATGTTGCTTTACAATGAGAAACTTTACAGCAGTGCCTCTTGCTGTCTCTAAGCAGTAAACTGGTTGAGAAACTATTATTCATTTTAGATATGCAGATTGCATAGAAATATAATTTTATCTGGCAAAACTAGGGAGCTCTCATACTAAGCATCAGGAGCCCCAGACTTGCAGAAAGCCAAGAGTCATAACTCCTCAGGAACAGACGCTGTGAGTGCAGCAGAGAGGAGTGCTGGGGAAGGAGCATGCACAGGGCCACAGGACAGAGTATTAATAGAAAGGAAAACTTAAATAAGGTTACAGGTTACATGTTATTTTTTAAAAAATGCTTCAAGAAATATGCAACAGAACACAGCCTTTCACTAACATTTCTGTGGTATAATTCTGACTTATTTTATACAATGATTCAGACAAAAAAAATTACAATAAAATGTATTTGTCTATAAAACAAAAGGCACCTAGGTGCATGCACACACACAGATAACATACAGAGCATTATAGCTTTCTTTAAATGAACAATGAATTTTCAAGTTTAAATCTTTATGTCCAAGTTCATTAAAGATTTTCCAATTGATATTAAGCTGGGGAGAGCCCTTTAAAAGATCAAAGTTCTAAAAAGTCATTAGCAAGCACAGCACCAAAGGTCATACACAATTGGGGGGGGGGAGGTTCAAAATTCTGACTGGTAAAACAGTGGGGTTGCACAGAAACAGGTTTTTTGTTTTGTTTTGTTTCCACATTGACTGGTCGTGTTATAACAGCTGCTGTATTCTAGTCCTTCATCCAGCAAGTCAATGGGCTGAAATATCAGGCATGACTGGCATTTCAATCCACTCTATAAAAAAAAGGCATCAATAATGTCTTTTTCAAGAATATTGCTTTTTGATCATGTAAACCCTGAGTTTATATGACTTTAATTTTTGCCTCTAACCTGACAAGCTGATGTGTGATCATCTAGTTCACAGTTACTATGGAAACTATAAAGTATTGGTCATGTTAACCAGGACGTCAAAAGGAAAAGCTGAAAACCCTTAAAACTGCAACTACTTACTGCATCTTTTAAGTGATCATAAATATCTAAATACATACACAAATAACAGCAATTTAATAAAAATCTCAATATTATAGAATAAAATTCAGCTAGCAAGTAAACATGTGAGACAAAACAAATCTAATTTGGGGAAGTAGAGTTGATGAGACCACTAGGACAAAGTGGCAAGAATGACCTAAAACTCAAGAACAACTTCAATCACCTAAGTAATAAAAGCAATGTCGGTTGAGAATGTACATGGCAAGTATACCTATAGTGATTCTGAGATACTAAAGTAAATTCAAAACAAATTAAGGTATAGCTATTTAATAGGAGAACTCTTGTGAGGAACTAAAACAAAAACATATTTAGTTTTCAACCTTTCCTAATCAAAAGTTAATATTGCCTTGCTAAAATTGATAAACATCATTTCAAGGTCTAGGACACCAAAGGAATGCATTAACCACCTAGCACTGGGCTTATACTTACCTAACACACCACTGGGTTCAATAGGATATTCAAGGATTGATGTAGCTGGTGCCAACGTGTAGGGGTATTCATAGGGTGTGTAGATTAACCCAGCTTCAGGCCCCGGAGGGACTATTGCAGCAGTTGGGTGAGGAGTTCCGTTTGGCATGACAGCGGTCTGTATTTGTCTGATCAAAGGCATTATGGTAGGGCCAGCTGGCGTAGGTGTACGCAGAGCAGCTGGTGGAAGGACAGGCGCAGGCCCAGTGATGATCCTTGGAGCAGCCTGGGCAGTTGCTGCAAGAGAAAAGGCAAGGGCTGCTACAGTAAGCAAAGAAATTTAGAAAGAAGTATAGGGATAGCAGTATAAAACACGGGAAAATGAGAGGGAAGTAGGAAAAAGAAAGGAAAAAGCAGGAAAGAAGAAAAATAAAAGGAAATCATTAGTACATGCACTGATCACACAAAAATGCCAAAGCATACCAATCAAATGCAATCAGCTTCCCCTTTACCAACATGATTAAAAATAATGTGAAACTTAAAAACCCACTGTAAAAAAATGAACAATATCATTAAAATGTTATACTGTTCATCACTATAAAACATTTTGTGAGATTATAAGTACATGCAAAAGCAAACATTCCCCCCTAAACCATTCAAATTAAAAGATGAAATGAAAAAATTGTAATTGGAGTCAACAGAAACAGATATGGTTTATTTCCAAAGTGCAACTCTGGCTTCACTTTAAAGGAAAAACTCCCTGGATTAAGTCAGGTAATTATATATGCTTCTAGCACATCAGGAATTACTACACGAGAAAAAGAATACACAGAGCAGTCCTATAGCTTAATTCGTGTCTATTAAGAGTAAATTGCCGGGAGTTGGTTGCGCAAGCCTTTAATCCCAGCACTCGGGAGGCAGAGGCAGAGGCAGAGGCAGAAGCAGAGGCAGGTGAATCTCTGTGAGTTCGAGGCCAGCCTGGTCTCCAGATCGAGTGCCAGGATAGGCTCCAAAGCTACACAGAGAAACCCTGTCTCGAAAAACCAAAAAAGAGTAAATTATAGGCAACCATTTATAAAGCAACTATTGCTAAATTCACTGGGTTGCCTACCTTTGGGAGTTTTGACTATGATTTTAAACTTCAATTTCTTTAATAAGAAAAAAGAAAAAAGTCCGTGCTCTAAATATGGTATGTATGTTGCCTCAAACTATACCTTTCATAAAACACTACTCTCTCAGATAGCTTATTAAACTGTGCCACACACAATCATGGAAGGAAGACCACCGGCTGAATGACAACAGTTCTCCCTCACTGACCTCTGTGAACTCACTTGCTGAGGAACATAAATAGCAAAACAAACTAACAAACAAACAAAACATGAGTGCAAACAAGCAAGCAAGGGGAAAGGAAAACTTCAACAGCAGGGCCATTTCATTTAGACACTTTAAATAAGCTCTTTTTAAAAAATTCAAAATATTGTCTTTTGCATAATGTAACAAGTTTAAAGTCTTAACTAGATAGCTAACTAGATAGACATTTCTTGAACCCCTTCACCAGAGGAATAAATTTGCAACCCCAAACTTGATATGGGGCTTTTCATCGAATTGTAAATGTTATCACTACTTCAACTCTGGTTTTATGCTGTGGTACCAAAAGAAAACAGGCTTGTAGACAAAACAGTTGTAACCCTGCCCCAGGCTCATTCTTACGTGATTTAATGTTGGCATCTCTGTAGGTGCCATTCAGAATTGCAAGCTCCATTAGTTGCATCTTCTTCAGGCTGTCTTCTCCTTCAGCCTACACATGAGAAACAAGGGCAGAAAGTATGTGAGACTGTGCATATATCACAACCTAAAAACTACATACTAAGTGACTTATAACTACAAAGTGAACTAATAATAATCACTCAGTTTCTAAATGCTTGTTTCTGTTTCCTTATGTTCTTGGTTTCCCCCTCGATGTACCTGGCAAGTGCTAAGTGCTATCAATTCTATCTTTGACCCTCTATCTTTAGGATCATCATAAAATTTACTACCTACATAGGATATATTTACAAGTGGGAAAAAAAAGGGGGGTCACTAAGACTAACTAGACTACACAGACAGAAACCAGGATGGCTATACCACTTACCATGGTTTCACCCACTTCCATTAACCAATAGTAGTCTTGGTAAGTCATTACTATTATACTATCCAAACTGTCAGTAGTGCCTGTTGTTCAATACACACACTATCTAAATACCCAATCTAGATCCAAGGGCCAGATAAGCTTCCCCAAATGCAGTTTCTATCTTAATGTTTTGTACTATTCTCATGTCTTAAACCCTAGTGATCTTTTACTATCAGAACAAAGATTTTAAACTTTCCTCAAACTACCACCCCAAGGTGAACTTACAGAGCAATAGACCAGACTAACTCTGTTAATGTCTTAGTGTTCATTCCCACTTGCCTATTTGCAAATATACTACCTTCTCCAGGAGCCATGCCTTCATTCTATGATTTCAGCCTTCAATTACAGCTTGCTGAATGTTACCACTCTCAAAGTAAGCGCCATTAGAATATTCTTGATTATATTTATCACTATCTAATACCTGTGTACTGATCCCAAAAATTATTTGTTGGAACTAATTTTTGTTTGTTTTGAGACAGGGTCTCACTACATAGCCCTGGCTGTCCTAGAACTAATAGGGTGGCCTCAAACTAAAGAGTTCCTCTGGCCTGCATCCCAAGTGCTTCTGGCTAAAATTTACTTATTAAATGGTTGGTATATGAGAAACCTAACTTTACTGACAAAGCTCAAAGGTCTGAGATCTGCAGGACAAATTTTAGCTAACAAAAGCCAACCAGAAATGAAGGAAAAGGACTAGGAAGTTTGTCCTTTAAAGACTATGGCATTAAGTGCCCCCCCCCACTTTAGTGCAAGTCCATTTGAAACATGGACTAAAACATATGCAAGTCTTTAGAGCAGGGATTGATATACTGCAATTTGTGGCAAATAGAATTGTTGAGTGGGTTATTTAATAAATCAAACAGAAGTAAAGCAATTAAAGAAAGATATAAATGAAACCATTATGAAGACAACATCTGATGGGCCACTGACAACTTTAAAAGTCTCCTTTGCAGTAAAAGAAGAGACTGGCATATCTGTTGGATTATTCCTTGATCTGCAACAATTTTTATAAAGATGAATAAAATAAGTGACTTATTTGGTTAATATAAGTGAGCTATTATTAAAAGTGAAGAAGTGCAAATCTTACTATGATCAAAGTTCCTAAATCTGTTCATTAAAAATAAATACTATAAATTAAAATTTATCAACAGTTGGCTTAAATTTAATCTATGTAACAATGCATATTAAAACTTCAAAAAAGAAAATAAAAGAAGCAACAGGCCCACTCCCAGCCATAGTAAACTAGTTGTTCAAGTTTGAAAGAATAAGGGGCAAATTTACTCTATCAAAAACATAAAAAGGAAGAAACTGGACGTAAAGAGAACATGTGCTTAGAAACATGTTTGAGTTAGACAGTTTATATCGACTGTGGGGATAAAGCTAAAGAGAAAGATGGTAGAAGGAATGCATGTGTTCCCACCAACATGTGGCCATGTCATTTGTAGGTCCCAGAATACTAAAAACTGGATGAAGACCACCGCAGTGGGTAAGTAGCAAAACCTAAAGGAGCAGGGCTGCCCACATAATGATGGTGTAACAATTTATGGTGTGATCACTGAGGAAGGCTGAATTAATTAATGTGCATTGATCACCCCCAAAGCTCTGTGGCAGAATTAGAATCTAAACCCAAGTTGTTACATTCCAGAATGAGCTTTACTATTTTTACATCCTTTCAGCCTATCACACTCTTTCTCCAAAGAGAGCTGGATGTTGGGTTTATGGCCTCACAAGACAATGAAGTTCATTACACAATATTTTCACATGAAAGTGGTTGTTTCAACTTTTTTGCTCCATTTTTGATCAAAATTTATCATATTTACTTGCCTAAACTTCTTTTTCAAATGTATGTTCAGGTAAGAAGACCTGAATGCTATGATGTAAAGGCTCTTGCCTAGTTGTTCTAAAACTTTCACAGACCACGATTATCTCTGAGCACTCAATACAACCTATATGGTATTTTTATCAAGTCAATATATCTATGTCAGGTGTAATAATTACTTTTAGGGGGTGGATAACAAAACTGCTCCTAGGAACCTGTGTAAGGTAAAAAAAAAAAAATTGTATTTTACACTTTTTATGCTATTATCTTCAATTTCCTTAATGTTTCACTTTTTATTTACTGTACCTTTAAAAATCACTTTAAAACCTGAGGCATAATTTACAGGCAACGGCACCCCAGGATTTAAAGAGACACAATTGGCCAGTTTTGATGAATACGCATGAAGACAGAGCATTTCCACCAGCTTCTCTCTGTGTTTAAGCACCAAGATTAATGTGGCTTTTCTCCTGCCATAGTTCAGTTTTTCAATTCCAGAATTTAAGAGAATGGTACCAGATGCAATTTCAGCAGTCGGGGTTTCTTAGTAAGGGTTTTACGATACTCATCCATGTTGTTTGTAGCAGCAGATTGTTTGAATGGCCAAGTAGTACTTTTTTTTAATTCATTTTCTTGCTATAGATTTTTGCTTGCTTATAGTTTGAAGATACACTATGATTATAGCCACTCTGAAAATTCTCACATAGGCATCATTATGACTCTAAATTTTAACTTATTCTGGGTAAGTATCTAGAAGTAGTATTGCTAAGTCATAGAACAGATTAATTCCATGGGAAAAAATATAAAGAATATCAGAACACTATGAACAGCAGAGTTATCTTTGAAGTATGAATGTTTATATAACTCTTGCTTAGAACCATGGCATCAGAAGTGTCTTGAGATTACAGAGATTTTTAGATTTACGAAAATCTAACAGATAACATAGTATCTCTATTGATGTCTGGGGAAAATCTCTTACAACAATCCTATCCTGACTCTGTGTGCGTGCGTGCGTGCGTGCGTGCATGTGTGTATGGTAGAAGTTTAAACAGTTGCAAACACAATTTTCTTAACTTTTTGAAATTGTGAATGGCAGATTGATGAACATATATAAATATATTTAAATGTATACATACATGACAACGAGATGTAAGTATGTCATCAGCTTTAACAAACTATGTCAAAGAAACAAATAGGTCAAATACCACTAAACTAAAAGGGTTTTTAATACTGTAAAGTACAAAAAATTCTAATAAAGTGCTATTTCACTTTATTACAATGAGATATGAAGTCTTCATCATTTAAGCATCATGCTTCATAATAAAACTATAGCATCAGCATACATTATCACCAAGACTCAGATAAATTAACTTTTCTACAAGGTCATAATACAGACCAAGTGCCTAACTAAGCAGAGTACATGAGCCAAAGCCCTTAGGTGTTAATCATTACATCAATACGCTGAATGGCACTACCACACTCAGCACTACCACAATACCTTTTATGTGGAATAGTTTCTGACTTCACATTATGAAGAAAATCATGTTTACTTGTTAATAATGCAATTGATTAAAACAGATGAAGGCCAGTAAGATTGCTCAAGGTATGGGTACTTGCTGCCAAGCCTGACAACCTGAGCTCAATTCTAGGATCCACATGGTAGAAGGAAAACTGACTCCTACAGCCTCATTTCCAATGCTTTCTTTCTTCAATCATAATCAAGTTCAAAGCCCCTTAGAACAGACTGTTTTTCAGCCTCAGAACTGAACAGGCTCCTGTTTAGAAGCATCTCATAGCTATTGTCTTTCAACAGCCTTCACACTGTACTATTTTCTACAGTGCATACTCATCTGATGACTCTCACAACTATATTACTTTCAGAAAGCTATGCTGTTTATTTAAGGGATAATCTATTTTACGTAGCCACATGATGTCACTCCTTTTCCATTTTTACTTTTCTATGATTGGTATTTTCTAAACAACTACTCTTCCCCATACCACTCATGTTAAGAGAAACAGAGATAGAGAGATGGGAGGGAGGGGCTAGAAATAAAAGATGAATAAATGAGTAGAGAAAGAGGCCACACTTTATAAGAATTTTTTCCATTTTTCATTTTAAAAATATAATTATATAATCCTTACCCCTCCTTAGTCTCAAACTCTTGATCTCTTTTTCAGTTACAAGGAATTTTAATCACAACACTTTCATTTGTTCTGCTATGTCCACTCTTTAAGTTCCCAGAGGATAAACAAGTAACATATCAGAGGCTTCAGTCCCAACTCTGCATAGAGCTTTCTCAGAGTCTAAGATTTAATAATAGTAAACATCTTATAATTCATCTTCTAGCCCTGGGATTAGAGCTGCTTCCAAATCTGTATTATGGATGATTCTGTTCTCTACTTCTCAAGAGCTCTTTAACCAATTCCTCTCTAAGTTCTCTGTTGACATAATACCTACTATGGTCAGTTTTCTTGACTGACACAGAAAGCAAGTGGCTCTTCTCCAGTACCACTCTACATGACCTGAATTTCCTAGATTGGTATATGTGACCATGTTAACATCCTCTCTTATACAACCAACCTCATTCTATGACAGAAGTTTATGTAAATTTTGTAAGCCATATCCCATTATTTCTTCTGCACTATTTAAAATTTACTTGATTTCAATTTCCTTCCTTTCCCAGGCTGGTTTTTATTCTTCTATACTGAACAGTCCCACCAAACTTTTGCAGTCAGAAGTCTGTCAAAAAACTTAACTGACTTAAACATGGGTTTTAAAATGGTTTAACTGTATGTGCTAAGCTCATCCACAAAGATCAATGAAAAGTTACAAATTCATCCTAATTGCTTCTCTAAGACCCAGGGGTCCTGCCTACTTCCTTCTTCCTTTTACACGGCTCCTTCTGGTAACATATACCATGATGCAGTTTTTGTGCTAACTCTAACAGGGAGGTCACAAATGGAGCATCTGAGAAACTCCCAACATCCTGATTGAAATCCAACAGTGAAGAGCTGAATCAAAGACTGAAGAATCTCTCGTGTACATTCGGAGTGTCACTACTTCAAGTAGGTCATGTCTCTGTCTTTTCAAAAAGTCCTTGGTTCAACTGTTTCACTAACAAATTCATGAGTCAAAGTTGTTAGACTTATGTTAAGAAAAAAGTTTCACCTATTGTCTTCTAGTCCCCTTTAAACTAATTGGCATATTCTACTTGAATGCAATACCTGGATGGATTAGAGCCAACAACATATCAGCAAGTTATGGTACAAAATATGAAGTACACTTATCTAACCAGAAAATGTAAACACCCAAACCAGCATGTAAATAATGCTACATCTATTAGGTGTGTCCAAGACTCAACATTACAAGATTTGGGGGCGGGTAGCACATTTTTGTATCTTGACTACATGGTAGAGTCAGACAAGATTGGGCTTTCTGTACTGTAGTTCTTGTTCTGGACTTTTGAAACTTCCCTTGGTCAAGAAAACTCATCCACTTAAACATTTCTTCATGCAAAGGGCCTTAGCTATTTATGGTTTACAGAGAAATGAACATTACTTATTTCATTTCACCTTAGTAACTTGTGAGGTACACAGCACCAGTTTTAGTTCTCCCACTGACTGCATTATTTTACACTAAAGTTATAAGAAAATGTAACATTGTCCTAATAAATCATTTACTTTGCTTAGATAGCCAAAAAAAACCTATAGTTTAGTCACAATCGAAGAATGAAATTTAGAATGAAAACAATACAATTTTCTAGGAAAGTAAAACATTTCATAAAATCCAAAGTGTTCCCTTTTATTATTATTATTAATAGTAGTAGTAATAGTAGTAGTAGTAGTTGTTGTTGTTGTTGTTGTTGAAATGTTCAGGCATTATGCTGGCCTGCCCCTGTTACCTGGTGGAACAGGCAGTACCCTGGTAAGGCCAGGGTTCCATGGGAACTAAGTCTGCACGCAGGTGCAGAGGACCCTTTTAAAAGACAGACCCCTGCCCATTTATACTCTCTCTACACTTCTCTCTTTATTCTTTCTCTCTACACTTCTCTCTTTTTATTCTCTCTCTACTCTTCTCTTCTCTGTCTGCTTCTGCTTCTCTTCTCTCTCTCTCTATGGTGACCGGCCATGTGGTCAGCCATTTACCCTGTTTCTCCTCTCTCTTAGACTCCCTACTCTGCCAGGCCTAATAATAAATTGGTTAATATGTCATCTTGCACCTCCTTTTTCTTTTATTTCTAATTTAAACAAAAATTTTAACAACAGTAGTAGTAGCAGCAGCAGCAACAGCAGTGATATTAAGTGTAGCTGTTTTCTTTTTCTTTTCTTTTTTTTTTTGTTGACACACAGTCTCCAAACTGGCCTCAAACTCCTAGACATCTTTCCACCTCTGCTTCACAGGGAATGGGATTAAATGTGTACACCACCATGCTCAAATTCTAAAGTAGGAAACTACATAGAAATATACATAATCCATCTTGATACAAACATTAAACAAACTGGTGAAATATTTAAGTTAGCTGCTAGAACACAGGTCAAGCCTAGAGCTCAAACTCAGGAGCTTGAGCAATGTCAGCTGTGAACAAAACGCCTGCAGCACTAGGGTCATCCTGCAGCACTAGGGTCATCGTATTTTAAAGAGGAAGATTACATGAGGTCATTTTGTGTTTGGTATACAATTTTATACATTGTAGCTATATCTAGTTTGTATTTTCAGACTTTATAACATTAAGAATTGCAGCATATCAACTTCAACTAACATGACATCAAATGAACCTATGAACTTAGTATAAATACAATTATTATAAAAAAAACACAAATAGAAAAGGGATAAGACAAGGTAACTGCTAAAAAGCATGTTAGGAACTCAAAGAGGACTGGTAGAAATAATAAATGGATAGTTTGTTCTGGAATTTCAGATCAGCCACAGCAGTAGTTGGATAGCATTATGGATGTGATTATTCGGGAGGAGCAGAGTAGAAAGAGATCCAACTCAATGAAAATGTAACATTTCTCTATAGTGGATACCATGTGACCAAACAAGGAATTAGGAAATTTAATTATTTTTCCCCCTTCTGTCATTTGTATTAATAAACATAAGAGTCTTTGTTATAAATACCATAACAAGGAATTAGGAAATTCAATTACCTTATTTTTCCTTTTCTCACTTGTATTAGTAAGAGTCTTTGTTTTAAACTACAGTATTAAATTTATTCTGGTTTCTCATTAGTTGTTTATGAAGAGGAATAGTTTAGTCATTTAATGCTGCTTTTAATCTTATCCACATACATATGTTGTAATTCCACAAATGCTAAGTGTAGCAATCAAAGCCCCCTTTTTTAAAGTACAGAATATCATCACCCATCTCACAGAATTAAAAAGTGAGCTAATTTGAAAACACACTAACTAGCTTAGATAGTATACACTAAAGGTTATCAAAATGAAGCTAATCATATGTCAGTTTGAAGGCATAACTAAAAATAATTTGACATATTTGACCTATAAAGGCTAAGTGTCTTCTGTATCCACAAAGGCATAATAAAATAAAAACAATCACCTTCACAATTCATTAATATGGTCTCAAAATTAATGAATGGGATAATCTGAAAGCCACTTTTGAATTAAATTTAAATTTCAATTATCAAAACTACATTAGAAAATGTTGGAATGAGCTACTAAATAAGCTGATTTGAACAATCCAAATTACAATGCTTATCTGAACATTAATATATTAAAATGCTACATTTACTTGAATGATTCCAATAAAGGTATCACATACTAAAAATTTGAGATGTTATGAAAAGCAAGCATTAAAAAAGTACAGAATTGACAATTTGATTTTCTCACTTTTGTCAGGTCAGTATCAAGTGTGTTAACATAGTGTATGGTCCACAAATGCTCTACCTATATACAAAGAACATGAGACTACTTACCAACCATCAGAAGAGCATGTAAACAAATTAAAGGGATATATGAAAACAACTGAACTAAAAAAGATATATTGAGAAATTATTTGTCTATGTTTTTTCCATTAAATACATTTTGATATTTTTTAAATCAGTATGTATATCATATACTTATAGGGAAGTGTGAAAGAACTAAAATGTATTAACCTAGTAAATGGGGTACTTATTTAAATAGGGGATATAAGTATTATTTGGGTAACAATTTCAACGAAATAGGAAGCTCTATATAGTAAGTTTAACACGCAAATTCTGAGGGATGCACAGAGAACATGGCTGACAATAGGGTACTGTATATAACCCACAAAAGTTTAAGGAATTATAAAATATCTAAACTGTCAGTATGAATACGAGTTAAGATGAGGCATTTTTCAAAGAATCTTTATAGAGATGGCGAAGTTACCACTTAATATAGGCTTTTTGTGAAGTTGTTCAGTATTATCATAGATAAGACATTTCAACACCACACTGCTTCATCAGGCTACAAAACTCCAAGTGTGAGATAGGTACTTCATTGATTTTACAAGCCTGAGCCTGACAGCATTACAGTCAGAAAGAACAGTAACCAGATCATTAACTGATGACTGAGGAGAAGTATGTATAACTCTGTTTAAAATCTTAGAATGTGGTGATATTTTGTTTATGATCTAACAAATAAAGCTTGCCTGAAGATCAGAGTGCAGAGCTAGCCACAGCCAGAGGCCAGGCAGTGGAGGCACACATATTTAATCCCAGAAATTGGCAGACAGAGGCAGATGGATCTCTGTGAGTTCAAGGCCACCCTGGGCTACATGAAATTGATTCATGTCTAGAAGAGAAACAAAGCTCACAAAGGTGATCCCAGAACCTAGAGTGCCAAGCCTTTAATCCCAGCAGTAAGGAGGAGGAGACAGGAAGGGATATGGTTGGGCAGAGCGATGAATATAAAAGGTGGAAGGAGACAAAAGCTTGGGGCAGTCTAGGCAGTCAAAGCAGCAGTTAGTATGAGGAGCAGTGCAGTCTAAGCAGTCTGAGGATGCAGTTTGAGGATAGGATTTGCCCCTTGGTCTGAGCACTGGTAGAGGTGAGAACTCTCTACTGGCTGGCTGCTTTGCTTCTCTGATCTTCAGCATTAACCCCAATATCTGGCTCTGAGTTGTTATTATTAAGAATAATTAGAATTCGTGCAACATTAGAATATAAAATATATTGTACTTCTTAACCTTTGTATGGATTGCTGATCAGAAGTAGGACTCTTAATCATCTAGTTGGAACAAATGTTCTTGCCCTAATGTAGAATACAATAAAAACAAAAGAGGTATAAAAGATAACTGATACAGAACTGGATTAGATTATATTTTAGAAGTCAAAAAAATAAACCTCAAGAAAACCAGCCAGTACAGTTCAATTTCTGTAGGTTCTTTTCTGTCTTGTCATGTTTTCTTAAACAGCACACAGCAGAGGGCCTTACACATAGCTCAAGTAGCCAGATGTCAACTGGAATCTAAGAAACTAATCAACTCCACAGAAATTGTAAGGGCTTCTGTGGCTTTTACTTGAGACTTATATGGGCCTTTAGGATCTTATCTGCCATTGAGTTAAGGTTCTCCAATGGTTTAAATAAAGTATTAAGAGTACAAGATGCTACTCAGATGATGGCAATGTGTAACTGAACACCATGTACTAAAGACTAATGAATAAACAAAAAAATCAATTGTTTTACATTAGAAGTATTTCCCTTTGCCATTTATTAATTGAATAGCTATTCTTTTCCTAACATAACTACATCTCTCTGGTAAGACATTTTGAAAATGCAAAGTATTTTCAGCCAAATTATTATCTTCCTTATGAAACAACAGTCCAGTGACTTAAAATACTTATCTACTTTATGAATCAATTATATGGCCTCAAAATATTTTAATACATCAGCTTTGAGTATTTTTCTGAAAGACCTCTGAAAACACCAACATAAGAAGTGATTATTATCATGACTAGTGTCTTGAAGACAAGAGATATACTACATTCTAAAAGTGATGTTCTCCACATTGGGCATTTAGGGGATCATTTTCTTACTCAAGGTTATACTAAAATATAATTCTTTGGAGACACAGGAGGAAAGCATGTTCTGAGAGCATGTACATGAAACCTGAACCATTATCACAGCTTGAAAATCACATTTGATTCCAAAACTGTTTCTTATTTTTTAAAATTCCACCCTTTGGGTCTGGTAGGTATATAAATACATTATTTACTATATACACTGTGTGAAATTAAAATATCACCTTATTGTTTATAAAAACAAAGTATTCTTCACATAACACTCTTCGGTGCTAATACAGGAGGAAAACGTATGAGGAGTGCTGTCACACCCTTCTCTGGAGATTTGGAACAAACTGTCTTTACATGTGTTTATCATCCATTTGTTTGGGGTACAGGGTTGGGGGCTCAAGCCCTAATAAACTGTGGCCCTCAAGGGAGCAGGAATCAATTCATTCTCATCATGACTTTATGAGGCCCTTGGCCTCTACAAAAGCCTTGTCTATAGGAGAAGGATCAGGTTCTTTTTTCCAAACCTGTAATTCATAAGTTTATTCAAACCCACCAAATTGCTTTAAGTAAACGCCTCTCACATTTGAAAATTCCCATGGCAACTCATTTAGTTTGGCAGACAGGCAGACCCACATCCAATTCTTTCATCCTGCAGCTAAGCCATCACAATGGTGATTCAGCTCTGACAGTCTGAAGAGACTAATTACTGCACTCCCAGTCCCATTCAGATGAAAATGGCAGTGAGAACACTCATCACAAGCTCCCACTATGCATTTATCAGGGTCCATATGCATTTTGGTTAGATGTCTTAAACATCTTTAAATATCTATCTTTTTCTCAATAAAACAAAGCCAAAAAGTCATTTCAGTTACTAGTACTTGGTCAAGAAATTAAATGTAAGAGTACCAGATCATTAACAATTCGGCAAGAAACTATTTCAGGGTCAAGATGCCTCTTACTATCATTCATTACCTCTTTGAACTTAATTTCAGGCTATAATTAAAAGTTTATTATGAATGGAATTCATAAGCCACTAAAAAAGAGAACTCCGGAGAAATATGAAAAGCAAACTTTAAAAATACACACCGTAAATATTCTTTTCTCTTTTTCTCTCAATTTCAATGACAGTGATAACTGGTATTTCTTTTCTTTTTTGTTTTTGGAGACAGGGTTTCTCTGTGTAGCTTTGGAGACTATCCTGGCACTCGCTTGTAGACCAGGCTGGCCTCAAACTCACAGAGATCTGCCTGCCTCAATAACTGGCATTTCTAAAAAGCAAATTAAAATGACTTTGTTGTGATAAATATTTACAAATTTCACAATATTCCTTGATTAACCAGAACTTTAAATTTCAAATTTCTTAGCTGGAATCTGTTGTATTAAAGCCAATTATTTACTGAACATTAATTTAGATCCCCATGCATGTTAAAGTTCTTAAAAATCAATCTTATATTAAAAACTCATTCATATTTAAGTTCAAAGTGCCACAAGTAAACATGAAACTAGGAAGAGGATTCTACCATACGGCCCATACAGCCTGTACAGCCCACAGATAAACACTGGATGAACTGTCTGATAGTAATGACATCTAGTATGTCAGAATCTGCTAAAATTACCAGTCTAAGTAAGTTTCTATTGTCTGAAATCATTTATCTCTCTAGTCAGATGTTAGCACTGTCCAGTTCAAGGCTCCAGTTTAGTGCTGGCATCTCATATAGAAACTGTTAAGTACAATGAGGTCAAGAGCACACACTATTCATCTCCTTTCTCGGCTTCAAATCCTAAACACTACCCCATTTTCTTCATCTGGTATTTTTTAAACCTTTCTGAGATTATGATATATGTGTGAAAATGTTTATTATTTGTTGGAAGAGTTATCACACTGAGTAATGGGTATCATTAGGGCATTTTCACAGTTTGTGGATCAGGAAGAGAATGACTTCATCTGATTTACCGTGCTTCCCATGATCAGGAACTGAATCTACAACTGGCTTCACTGATGCTGCAGCCGAACTAACCAATCCTTTAATACATAAAAACAGGAGGAGTCAAGAGGGCCACAGCTAAAATAATTACTTTCACAATGACCCCCAAAGGTTTGTAAGGCATGTAAGTCACACTGCTTGAAGTACTGTCTGTAGGAAACTGATGCTGGTAGGAGGCCATAAAGGTCAAGACTACAACAGGAGGAAAGCTGCTACCATGCAAACAAAACAACAAAACACCAAACCCTGTTCATATAGGCTTTGAGAGTTAAGAGACAGGGGCATGTATGCTGAGTTCATCTGCTCTTGCAGTGACACAGGAGAAAATCTTTACAATGAATGAAAAGACTGAAACATTAGAAACCACTTTCATCTAAATGAGATTTATAAACCACAGACCCAACTACTGCAGAATATACATTCATATGCAAGTATGTTTAAATAAATATGAGATATACACCAAAACAGACCATATTACTAGATTATAAAAAAGTTATATATATCTATCCAGGGCTAGGAATTCAGTTCAGTGGGAAAGTCCCTGACTAACCTGTGTGTAAGGCATGGATTCCAAGTCCCAGATTCATTGAACAAATTAAATAGGTAAATAAAAGAAAAATGTTATAATCAGATTTAAAAAGACAAAATCACACAGAATATACTCAACAAGAATAAGACCAATTAAAAACGAGCAATGAGAAACAAAGTTCTAAAAAGTACAAAAGAAATTAGAAAATACTTTGAACTGAATAATAATAATATACATAGCACAACCATACTCATGGGATACAACTAAAATTTATATCCATAAATGAAAGGTCTTGCCGGGTGGTGGTGGCGCATGCCTTGAATCCCAACACTTGGGAGGCATAGGCAGGCAGATCGCTGTGAGTTCGAGACCAGACGCTCAAAAAGCTATACAGGGAAACCCTGTCTTGAAAAACCAGGGGGGAACAAAACAAAACAAAACAAAACTTGGAATTTAGAAGATTAATGAATTTGATCAAAACATAAAATAAAATCACAAATTATGACATGATGAAATAGAGCATTACTACAGATTCTACATATTTACAAAGATAAAGAGGAATTATAAATGAATATGTTCATGATAAAAACTGACCATTAAAGAGAAATTCTGGGTACCAAAAAGGCTTATCATAAACAGAAAAAGGTACTTGTTTGACATGACTCAACCTAAACTATAAAAACTTTGAGAAACTCAGGAAAATACAAGGAACGGGGTTGACTTAAATAAAGACACATACCACCTGTTTTAGTAGTAATCAATTATACTTGACACAGAATTGGAAGATATCCTAATTTGGTTTCTGTCATTGTGATAAAACACTGACCAAAACAAACTGGAGGAGGAAAGAATTAAGTTGGTTCACAGGCCATGGTCCATCACCAGGGGAAGCCAAGGCAGGAAATGAGACAGAGATCATGGAAGAATGCTGCTTACTGGCTCTCTCAGGTACACACTTGCCAATAACAATTACTATTAATACCTCCCCAAGACCTGCCCACATGTTAATCTGATGGAGATGATTCTTCAATTGAGATTCCCTCTTCTCAGATGACAAGATAAGCCAATTAATATGTAACGTTTCTAAGACTAAATATGCAAAATAAATTGAAAGATCCCACATGACAGTGAAACACAGAGCTCTGCAGTTAGACTGTCAACAGATGAGTGCTATTCTAATATTTTAAATGTTTGACCAAAATAAATTTGATAACATACCTATTTATTTTTAAAGAGGGTCAAGTTTTCTAGTTGTTGTTTTTTTGTTTGTTTGTTTGTTTGTTTTTTGAGGCAGGGTTTCTCTGTGACTTTGGAGATTGTCCTGGAACTAGCTCTTGTAGACCAGGCTGGTCTCCAACTCACAGAGATCCACCTGCCTCTGCCTCCTGAGTGCTGGGATTAAAGGGGTGTGACACCACTAACCCAATCAAGTTTTCTAGTTTTAAGAATATAGTTCAACTTTGATGTTTAAAAGTCTTCTCTATTCAAAGTTTACAGGCATACATGTGTATATATACATATATAATTATATATCAGTAATTTATTTAAAAACCATTTGTAATTACTGAATAATTTACAAGGACTCCATGAAATTTTTGCAATGCAGTTACAAATAAAAAACAATTTGTAGAAAATCAAAATCTAAGTTTTCATTTTGTCCAGAGCCTACAACCCGGGAAATACAAAATACTGGCCCTTCAACATTTTGCAAAAGTTATCATAACTATTTTTAAAGTTCCATTAAAAAAAAAACAAACTCAACAAAACCAGTTTGTTCAATTAACTTGTGTAAAAAAAAAAGTTACAAAATCCAGACACCACAAATGCTAATAATTCCAAATGACACTAATGTTCTTATATAACACACTTAAAATAAGGCTATCACTGTACTGAACTTTAGCACAAGGCATTGTCTTTTTCTATATAAACTCTATTTAAGGCTTCTTCATACAGTAAAATCTTTTATGACATTCTAGTGCATTCCTTGAAACTAGTTCTCAAGAGTTATGAGGATAACTCAGTAACTGAGTGCCTTACCTGACTATCCTTACAAGGCTAGGCTTTGAGAAGGCAAAAATCCTCCTCCCATTTACAAGATAAATTAGGGAAGTTTATAAACCTACCCCAAATCCTAATACTATTTCTTTAAACATCAAGAGACTCTTCCTGTACTACACATAGCAAAGACTTTAAAATCAAACAACTCACTACTTCTTCCACTTTCAGAGGAACTGTACACTTGGAACAGTTTAAGTTTTACTTGAGTAAAATGGCAAGAGTAAATGACAGTCTTTGATGTACAGTTTAAAAATATATCATCTTTACTAATTTACTTTGGAGAATGACATGAAAGGAGTAAAAATGAGAATTGAGGATACTGTTTCAATCAGAATGAATAGAAGCACTACAGAAATCTTCTGGAAGCCTAGCATGATGGTTTCAGGTGCACCGAGCAGGAGGATCCCAAGCTCAGTCTGGGAGAGCTCTTGCATGCCCAAGCCCCAAAGAAAGGAGGCAGGCAAACTTACCAACAGTTTCTGTTGAGGGTCCCTAAGCATGAGTGTATTTGTAGTAGATACTTGAAGACAATGAGAATGGGCTTGTATGATAAAAATAATATATATAATGAAAAAATCTACTCATTCCTACTTACTGCGTGGTCTATTAGTAAAATAAAAAACAAAAGGATTAAAATAAAGTGATTATCAAAAGGAACACCTGAAATAAAAACATTATTTCTCTGGAAAACAAGTCTTCTAAATATTTAATTCTAAGGAAAATTGTGTGACTATTATTATATTATAACCTTTATTAGTTACACAGTTAGATTTGAATATTATTTTTGGTGGGAAAATTAGTATATTGTTCGTTGTATGCTAATTGGGAAAAGGTAAAATCTACTTCATAAGGTTGTTTTACAACCCACATTGAAGCCTATCATGTTGGTATACACCTTCAATCCAAGCACTCTGGAGGTAGAGGCAAAGGGATCTCTGAGCCTCTGGGGACAGCTTGGTCTTGACAGCACATTCCAAACCAGCCAGAGCTACATAGTAAAACTCAGTCACAAAACAGAAAAAAAAAGTAGAAGTTTAAACCGAAAAACAACAGAAACCCAAATCCTGTGGGTTTTGGATATTGCTTCAGAAGGTAGTAAAGTATTTGCTGAGCAAGCGTGAGGACCCAAGAAGTTTCTAACCCCAAAATCCACATAAGACTGAGTACAATAGTGTATGCCTCTATTCCTGGTGCTCCTATGGCAGAGGCAGAGACAAAAGAATCCTCAAACTCACACTCACTTCAGGAAGCCTAGAAGACTCAGCAGAAACAACAGACCCTATCTCAAACAAGGTTAAAATAAAAAGGTGGAAACCAACACCTGACCTCCATTACCCGAGTCCCCATTCAAATAGATGAGCACTTGACCTACATGCACGCACAATTTTTTAATTTAAAAAATTGAACTGAAGGCATCTAAACTGACTTAGTAAATGTTACACTTAAAATTTCAAAATTAAATAGGTTAGAGTCTTAAAAGCGAGCAGATATAAAAACCCAAACACAATATGTAATTTCACTTAATTATAAAGCTCAGATCAAGCAATGTTGACAATGCTTGACACCTCATCCCACACACTCTGGACTTAGCTCTCCACAAAAAAGGGCACAGTTGCCCTTTTATCTTTCTAGAAAAGACTGAGCATCAAAGTTCAAAACAGAAACAAGACAATTTGTGCTTTAGCTGTGAATTTAATCTTTAAATGATATCATAAGCAAAATAACACACCAAGAGTAGTGTATGTATCACTTCAAAAGATAAAAATAAATAATAACTAACTAGATAAATAAATGATTAAGTAAGTAAAGGTTGTTGCATTAGCCTAGAATTCCCAGCACTTGAGAGTGCAAGCTCCAGACCAAGCAGGGCTAAAAAACAAAACAAAGTAAAATTACACATATTTTTCTACAGAAGTTGGCAGTGGAGTTAAAACCTAGCATAATACCCAAGTTTGAGATTGTCAAACAGGCATTTTCATATAATACTGCCATGACTGCAAACTAGTACAAATTTCCTAGAAGGTAACTTAGGAGCATTTTAATATCAGTTAAGTATTACACTATAAACTGTGCTTTTCAATGTAAAAGTATCCTTTGACCTAGTAATTCTTCAACAAATTTATGTTTGTATATACACAAATTAAATATTCTATTCCTTCCTGAGTCTAGGAAAATCAAGCTTTTAATTCTCCTCCATTGAATTATTAAAAAATAAATAAGGCAATGCCTGGCTAAATCCATCAGTCAACCAATTAGATTTTTATGAATGAACAATTGTGTGGAATAAAGCACTGCATTTCTCAGAAATGATTCTAGCTGGTTCTACTCCCAAGATTTACTACTCCCACTTGTACTCTATCCCAGGAATCAATTTCTTCTTAACTGCTAGATGGTAAAGACAACCAAGTTCAGGATGTGGTCTTTCCCTGTACATAGACAGCTTATGCCTAATTATATGATGCTATTCATCTGCAGTCCTTTGATCCAATTCCCATTTGGTATTAGCCACGTGCACCTCAACATCTTGTTGATGGTTTTACTTGTTTTCTCTTTCAAATTTACTCTTTTAATAGTATAAATAAAGGACAGCATCAACTGTCTTAAGTTGCTTAAGTCACATATTAGCATACCACATGAAAGCCTAATTAAAATTCCAGTCAACTTCACCTTCAAAATAATCCTATCAAATACCTCCATCACCTCTGACCAAACAACTTTTGTGACTCTAGCTATGAACAACTCTGAATAAGGACTTGAACTTGAATGCTTTCTAACTGGCAACCGAGCTTTTACCAGTGCCCTCAAGGTCTACAAGCCTAACAGCCAGGAGACTCCTTTGAACTGGCATCAAATTATGCCATTCCTGCCCTCAATTCCTTCCAACAACCTACCCCAGAATAAAGACAATCTGCCCTAACCTACTTTCTCAATTACCTCCCACATCTCTCCAGTTTGCTCACCCAACTCTGCTTGGCACCATGTTATTTTGCAAACACGGCACCATGTTATTTTGCAAACACGTCACAGGACCACTGCAGCTTCTGTTCTCTGTAACTGAGAAAACTCCTAAGACATGCAAATGTTTGATCACACATTTCAATTAGGTATTTCTCAAATGTTATCTTTTCAAGAGGCATTTTGTGGTCACTAAATAAAAGAGTTTCCCTAATCCATGGTTCTCTATCCCTTTTATCTTGCCTTGGTTTCTTGTGCATCACTTTATTACAATACAACATGGCTGATACTTTATCTAGCCTACCGTAAGCATCAGTAAACTGTGTTGCATAAAATGCTCAGAGGTCAAAGGACTGAAAATCCGAGAAATCTAAATAAGCAAGTGACTCATTCTGTGGGTATGCTGTGCAATGAGGGTGCACTTTAGGAATAACTGAAGTGCACTATGGAATTCTGTGCTCTTTCCTCAGCAGAAAAACCAAGCAAGCAAATGAACAAAACACTAAAAGGTACCTTACACATATATGCAAGCAAGCGAGTGCAATGTACACAAAGATGAGGGGCCTCAAGACTAGAAGTGGATACTTGAGATGAGCTAATTATGGGGTTCTAAGACAACTGCAGTTGGAAGTAGGTCAAGGGAACTGTGAAAGAAGGTACATACACTAAGAACATGCAGGGAATAACAGCCAATGTCAAAAAGACACAGCACACACTTATAGAGCAAGATATGCTAGATAGTAGTCTCCAAATTCTCCATGTGCCAGCTCATTCATGTGTGTGTGAAGGTGGGGGGTGATTAGTGTTCTATCAGTGAAGAAACAAGACAGGAAAGAGCCACAAAAGTGGGATTTCAAATTCAGAAGTTGACTCTCAAACAACTGAAATCACTTGACTTCATGAAAATCCAGCTGTCTTAATATTAATCAAGTAGAAATAAAGTAAGACTACTGACTTCCACAATGTGGGTCTCAAAAGTATAAATATGGCATTATTGCAAGGTGGGGTAACCTTGAAGAGGTGAGGCCTACTTGAAAGTTTTTAGCAGGTAATAGCAGGACCCAAGACCTAGTCTCTTCCTCTTTTGCTTCTCAATAATGGGAAAAATCATAATAAAATAAACCAGTGAAATCACCTGAAACTTTAAAATGCCAATTTGATTAAAATTATAAAAATCAAACATGCAATCATAAACTCAAAACATATTAGCACACAAAGATGCCTTTGCTAAAAAGAACATATACAGTCTATTAAGAAGTCTGATACTCAAATAGTTAACAAGAAAAAGTATATAAAAGATATTGAAGAGACCACATTATCATGAGCTATTCAGATGAGAACATCTGAAACTTTCAATTATGAAATGTCTCAATCAATGGTAACACTCCTTCCTGTCTGTTTATTTCTAAGGGGGATGGAATTCAGGGTTCCGCACACACAGTTGGCAAGCATTAGGCCACATTCTCAGCTCCTCAGATCAAAGTTTGTCAAATGAGATTATCAAGCTATAATGTACAAAGATACACAAAAGTAAGCAAAGTGAATACTCAATGTAGTGATGTTATAAATCTATGCATAAAAATGCACACATTTAATCATGGTAATTTTATTTCTGGAAACATTTGAAAATATTCAGACAGGTAGCCTAATATTTCCTTACAAAAATATTAGCTGCAATACTGCTAATAAGAAATGCAGAAAAAAAGTTTAAATGCTTAATAAAGAATGATTGATAGCATAGCCATACATATGATGGAATTTAAAGCATGTCATTAGGAGAAACCATGAATAACACTATTAATGACTAATGACATAGAGAACTGTTAGTGGTATACTAGAATGACTATTCTGGCTTTTAAAATATGCACTTAGAAAATAAACAGGCAATATTAACATCAGTATTCAAGTGTGGGTAGAAGTCATTTGGCTAATTTTAACTAAATTTCTAAATTTTGTTTTCAACAAATGTAGTTAACATAAAAAAAGCTGCATTAGCTATATCTCATATAAACATTTAGTCTCTCAGATCCAGAGTGGGATAGTGAATACAAAGACAGAAGAGTAAGGGGGCGGGGGAGATTATTTAAGAGGTACACAATTACTGTTAGATTAAGAGCAATAAACTACATTTTATAACACAGCAGAGTAACAACAGTCCATAACAATGAGTGTTTCTAAATAGCTAGAAGACTGAAAAATATTTGAAGTGATATAAAGGGGGATAAGGCAGGAAATATGGGGATAGGGAGCTAAAACTAAGTGTCATTTGAGGAGCTGTATGGAAACCAACCACAGTAGACACTTCATAAAATATATACATATATGGAAGAAATCTAAATGGAATCACCAAATAATGGGGGAGAGAAAGCCACAACTGGACATCAAATGAAACACGAACTACATCTAATTGAGTTCTTGGCCAAACTCCAAACAACCAGGGTATTGCCAAGGCTGTTTACTGTTTGCTCTTCACAAAGGTCCCATTCCTTACCATTCTAATATAACTCATTCAACGTGAAGAAGTTAAGCTGGTGCTTACCTAGAAACTTCACCCCTACTGGCTAGTGTTCATGAAAAGACACTGCTCTTACCAAGGGAGAAACGTAAACACCAACCCAATCACATACCATTTGATGTACAAGATACAATGGTGCAATAGTGGCACAAAGGTTTTGGAAGTAACCAAACACTATCTGATTGAAATTAAGTCCCACTCCATGAGATGGAACCCATGTCCAGCACTCCTCAGATGGCCAAGAACCTGAGACTACATTGATCATGGACCTAGGGTAAATCCAAACACTACTGTTCTGCTAAAAGAAAGCAACAATAAAATTACTCCTAATCATATTCGGGTACACATCTAAATCAATGTCTTGCTCAGTCAGTATCAGAAAAGCTCCCTCCTGCAGTAGAAGGGAACAAATGTAGAGACACTGGACAACTGCAGATTGAGAGCCTTTGGGATACTCAGTCCTAAATGAGATGTCTCCATCAAATCCCTCCCTATTAGGTTCAGGGAACTCTGTAATAAAAGTGGCTGGAAGTATTCTAACACAGAATGAAATGCAAAACATCAAGGAAACAAGATCTTCTAGATACAGCTGTATATGTCTAAGCCAGTGCTGAGAGAGTAGACACAACCCCCCCACCCCCCCTACCCCGTCCCCAACTCAGAAGCTATCTCCAAATGATAATCACTTACAAAGGAACTCACAAGGTATACAAAACCCACATTAAAGGCAGGCTGCATGCCCAGCAGCAAATGGGCAACACAAAATAAACCTAATGATATTTCTTGAGTACCCACCTCCCCTCCGTCTTTTCCTCATAAAAGATTGTGTTTGGGCATTTTTTACTTTATGGATCTTTTGTTTATATATTATGATTTCTGATTTTGTGTTTTTTTCTCGGATTTCTGCATTGCTAATGTGTGTGTGTCTCTGTGCCTGTATGTGTTTCATGTGCTTTTCCACTGGCTTTTTTTGTTTGTTTGTTTGTTTGTTTGTTTGTTTTGCCCTATTCTGGTTTGTTTTTATCTCATTTTTAAAAGATGCCTGCTTGTCTTCTAGTGAGAGAAAGAAAGAAAGGATATAAATTTAAGTGAGTAGGGAAGCTGGGAGGATCTGAGAGGAGTTGAAGGGGAAACTACATCAGAATATATTTTATGAAAAACCTATTTTCAACACAAAAGCCCTCATTTAATATTACAAATATATGATTATAATTAATAATAAAGAACATATTCAATTGTTAGGTGATTTTTTTTCAAGCAGAAATAGTAGTCAATAGATCAGAAGATAAACTATAGGAACTCAGGTGTTATGATGTAAAAGTTTCCTATTTGCTGACTGGAAGAAGATCAAATTATTACCAATAATATTTTTAATAAGCAGCAGAATTGACTGAAAAATCAAAGAAATGAGAAGGGCATATTGGCACAAGTAATCCTAGCAGCTGGGAGATGGGGGTAGAGGAATATGAGTTCATCCATAAGCTGAACTACAGGAGACGCTGTCTCAAAAAACCTAAAGAATGACTAGTAGATACTGAGAACAAGCCCCTTTTCTCCCACTGTTTTTTCCCTTCCAGGATGTGAAAAGCATCTGATTAGAAATGAAGTTGGGTTACTACAATGACTAGGCACCTCCATGTTGGAGATACCCAGAGCTAGTATAAAGACCCTGTCTCATGAGTGGCATGACACTCTTAGTAGATGACAGTCAGCAAAATACATGAGGTGTTTAATGACATAGCAATCACACATTAACTGTTTTGTGTGATGACTTTTCTTTAAAAAAATACAAATGGATGACTCATTTTATTTTATGCTAGTTTAACTATCTCTATGCATAAAAGGCCAGTTTGAACACCATTTTTCTCTTGACTAAGTTTACACAAAGTTAGTATCAAAGAACAGACCAATTACAGAAAAAGTTTCAAATAGTTAATTTGCTTTTGTTAAAAGTCTGATTATCTTGATATAGGCATCAAAAATACACATAAAAATTAAATTTTAATTAAAATAGATTATTTAATACAATTTAAGTAGAAACATGCCGTAAAATGAAATTATTATGCAGTGTTAAATCAATGCATACAACCCATGATTTAAAAGTATATATATATATATATTTTAATTTTTGGTTGTGAGCCTAGACTTTAACAGCTGAGTCATCTCTCCAGAAAAAAACAAAACAAAAACAACAACAAAACAAAAACAAAAGTATGTGTTTTTATCTTATAGTCTATACCAAATAGCACAATTTAAAATCAGTTACCTATTTAACAATAACAGCAACAATACTAAAAGCCTTTACTAGGAGAGTTACCAAAACTGGCTATTTTCCCATAAAATACATAATACACATTTTCTTAAAAGTTTCATTCATTTATTTGCTACCACCTTTTCACATTCTAGACACAAACAATTTTTATACCCTAGTATTTGTATGGAGAATGAGAGTGTGGGCACACATTAACAACAGCTCTCATGTTAAAGTTAGAGGATAACTTTCAGAAACTGGTTCTCTCCCACCACTGCAGAACCTGAGGGTCAAACTCAAGTAATCCTAACTGACCAACAAACAATTATACAAATGATTTTTTCATTCTTTTGGTTTTTCAAGACAGGGTTTCTCTGTATAGCTCTGGCTATCCTGGAACTTGCTTTGTAGACCAGCATGGCCTCGAACTCATGCCTCTGCCTCCCTTGGGAATTAAAGGACTGCACTACCACTGCCCAGCCCAATTCTACAATTGAAAGGTTTGTTGCTCCAAGGTCTTAACACTCGAGTTTTGTTGTTGTTACCCTAAAGTAAAGAAACACAGAGAACAAAACTTTCCAAAATCACTAATAACCTTCTAAACCAATGGTCTTTTTCAAGATAGTATCTTTTAGTATAAAAGTAAATTACAGAAAAGAATGGCTAGAAAAATCTAATGGGTAAACCAAAATGTAAACTACTATACAATTTTCTTTTTGCTGCATTAATAAACACACACGTTCAGGATAATGGTAGCTCTGGATTGTTGAATACATAGCATCCCAGTATTTTTTCTGTTTATGAAACTAGTAACAGAATGTTCACAAAAAGTTCTCTTTCACTGCTTTTCAAGACCATACAATTACTAAGGAAATGGAAGAAGACATAATTTAACAGTATACAAAGACCTGCATTTGCAAACAATCTGCCTGTCCATGTTCCTTATATATCTATCAACACAATTCATATGAAATACTTGCCTTGCAAGGAATAAAAAAGTAGACTGTCAGGACACTAAAGAACAGATTACTGGGATATAAAAAAAATTAACAAATCTCAAACTCTTATGCAAGCAACAAAATGGCTCCATTGACAACACAGCTTCAATTTTCCTAGCTTCTTTAAGAGCAGCCAATTGAATAGTTCCACTTTATTAATATGAGAGAGACAGCTTAATGAAGTAAGCGCTGTAAATACAATAGCGTGGTCTACAAAGTGAGTTCCAAAACAGCCCGGGCTGTCACACAGAGAAACAAGGAGGTGGCAGGGGTGGGGGCTGGGGGGTTGTCATGTGTACAATTGCTTGTTGGCCAGTGAGCCTTACTTGAGTTTGACTCCATGGTTCTACAGTGGTGGGAGAGAACCACTTAAAATCATTTCCTTCTCATTTCCCGTTAAAAAGAAACCATATGTAGCAATATAAAGGAGTGAAGATCTGAGGGAAGAAAATGGTCAGAAAAGAATGGAAGGGGTGACACAAGAACAAAGAGAACTGGGCAATTTCTCATGAGATACCAGTCTCAAATTTATTTTTACTGTCTTATTGAAAGATTCCCAAGTATGTTTGTTAGCTTGGATGAGTAAAGTGTAAAAAACATTTGGAATGGTGCCTACAAAAATCAGTGAAACCCAGTATTTACAATGCTTTAACAAAGTTTTACTATGCAACATTAACTTTTCTACAGGGGAAAAAAGTAATAAGCCAAAGAGAACCTAGCATATAGGTGATTCAAATAATGAGCTGCCACAAAGTCTACTTTCCAATACAATAATAGTTTCACAGCCTCTAACTTACTATTACTTAATTTTTTGCCTTATTTGGGGGGTGGTGGTGGTGAGAATAGGGTCTCTCTACATAGGCTTGACTATCTTGGAGCTCACTATTATAAACTAGGCTGGTCTCAAACTCAAGAGATCTACCTGCCTCTTCTGCCTCTTGAGTGTTGGGATTCTAAGCCTGTGCCAACATGTCCTGCTTACTCAACTTTTCAAAGAAAAGAAAAGGAAAAAAAAAAAAAAACAACCTACAAACAAGCAAAATATGAAAAACAAAAAAACTTCTAGCACCCTACTAATTGCTGAATCTACATTTTTCCCCCGAAATGGAACAATTTAAGTCTGTGGCTTTTAAGAAGGAGGTTAATTAGGTTTGCTTCTCTTATCACACTGCCTTCACAAAAATAAGCACGGATTCCTGCTTAAGAATTTGAGCAGTCCTGTCTTTTATACCATATATTTAATGAGCCATATGTTATTTTCATATTTTGTGGCTAAATAAAATCACTAACACACAACAACCCATTCTTTATTAGCCCAACAGTTTCAAATCAATCTGAAAAAAGAAATATTAAAAAATTCAAATGATGAAAATTACTTACTGCAGGTACCAGTAACTTCTTCACTTCTTCAACTGCTCTCTTCAGCTTGATTTCTGCTCTGTTCTGAGCATCTTCCACAGTGATTAGTACATGTAAATCTTCATTTAGATGCTCCCAATTGGGCTTGCCTCTGTTTTGCTCCTCCTAAAAAAATTGTACAAAGCACAATGTAATTAACACTTTTCAAAGACAGAACATATATTCTGCAACATGAATCTGCTGCCAGTTGCTTATAGCCATGCTTATATTATTCTACTACAATGATATTACAAAGTTTTTCAATTATTTTCCAAAACCAAAACAAAGCCTGGCAATGGGACTAGTCAGTCAAATGAGAACTCAATAAATATCCATGTTCCAACTACTAAGTGTCCAGCTGAGGCCATAAGTGACCAAGACAACCACACAAACATGTGTCATTTTTAAACTACAATAAGTAACTAAGAGAAGCACATCGCTTCTCTACTTGTAAGAAACAAAAGTCATCAATGTTAAACAAATTACTTATCACTATCACAGTAAAACAAGCTGCCAGTGATGAATCAAACTCATTCTTCAATTTAGTGATGCTTCCATTCATTACTACAACTTCAAATAATACTGGTTATAGTCAATACTACAAAAATTATTTTCAAAATAGGCCTCATCATGTAAAAGAAGTACTGTTTGTTCTGCGTATTTCATGTAGTAATTATTTTAACTGTTTTTCCACTGACCTTTACCTTTAAAAATGAACTATACAGTTGTGATCTGCTCAAAAGGGAGCAGCATTCTTCTTTGGGCAAGTGGTCATTCATGCTGCCCATGCTTAGTGGATGGCATGCACATATAAGGTAGCACTACATGAATTTCGTGGGCTTTAAGGAGTAAAAATAAAAAAGATGGACATGAAGTCTAGAAATCAACGTGTGTATGAGTATCTTGGGGGAACTGGAGGAGGTTAGGTTTGATATTTTATTGAATACATACACAAAATTTCAAATAATAAAATAAAAATGAAGTATAAAGTCTACTCTTGCATTGTTTCAAGTCCTAAATACATGTTTCATAGATAATTATCTATGTCTCACCTCTAGATAATTTGTGATTACCTAGTAAGGAGTGTACATAGATCCTGAAAGCCTTCTCAAATTACTTGTAAGATAGGGGCAGACAGCCACATAACACACTTAGACAACCTATTGATATACAAAGTCTTAAGCTTGAAATATAATTCAAGAAAGTGAGTGTAAATATGACTGGTACTCAAACTTAAAGCAAATTATCAGAGGTAAACAATAAAAATACCCATTGTCAAACCTTTCTTGTAAGGGCCATTAGTCTGTAACTGTGTCAATTACAGACGAAGGAAGTAAACTGGTATGATAAAACAGTGTTTCCTATTACTTTTCACATTACTGAGGACAAACAATGAAGACAGAAATAAGATCTACCAAGTACAGGACTCTGTTTTTATCATAAAGTCAGTAACTTTGGTAGGAAAACAGCCAAGGCTAAATGGATCTCAAGAAAAAATAGCAATAACCAAACATTATGCAAATGAGAAGCCCAGAGTCTACGTCAGTATTAGATAACATCACTTTCCCTGTAATACATGTTGGCAGAGCTAGGGTTTTGGCAGTTATTATATTAAAAAGCAGTTCCATGAAAACAACGTGGAATGAAATGGTGGCAGTGTATCATCAGAGAAGCTAAAGAGCACCCAAGAAAACAATAACATGCAATTAATAAATATTAATGTACCTACTTAAAATATTTTCAGTTTAAAAGCTGGGGGGGTGGTGGTGATGGTGCACACCTTTAATCCCAGCACTGGGAAGGCGGAGGCAGGTGTATCTCTGAGTTCGAGGCCAGACTGATCTACAAGAGCTAGTTCCAGGAGCAGCTAGGGCTACACAGAGAAACCCTGTCCCGAAAAAAAAAAAAAAAAAAAAAAAAAAAAAAAAAAAATTTCTTCGTCTTTTTTTTTCCTTCAGTTTAAGAGATTAAAAAAATGCCTGGCATTGGTGACACATGCCTTTGATTCCAGCACTCAGGAGACAAAGGTAGGCTGATCTCTCTGAGTTCAAGGCCAGCCTAGTCTAGAGTGAGTTCCAGGATAGGCTCCAAAACAACACAGAGAAACCCTTTCTCAAAAAAAATAAGTAAATAAATAAAAATAAAAACAAGAGAGAGAGAGAGAAACAGAGACTGATTTTAAGAATTCGGTTACTTGTCAATATTTAATAAATGAAGGCATGGACTATTCCTTTTTACCTACAATACACAATGGAGATCTGTGAGGGTGAAGAGTCAATGAATTAAGAAACTGGGAGGTATAGAGGGCTTACTGGCCAAGCAATCTATCTCAAACAATGGACTCAAGGTTCAGTGAGAGACCTATTTCAAAAAATAAATAGGTACTGAAGAGATGGTTCAGTGGTTAAGGACAATAGCTGCTCTTCCAGAGAACCTGGTTTGATTCCAACCACATGGCAGCTCACAACTATCTCAACTTCAGACCCATGACATCAGACTCCCTTTTTTGACCCCTGTAGACCTTGAACACATGGTGTATAGCGACTCATGCAGGCAAAATATGAAATAATAAGTGAATGAATGAGTAAGGCAGAGAGAGAGAGAGAGAGACTAAGGCACAGGCACACACACAGTGGTGGTAAAGTCATTCAAGATTGTAAATTGGGCACTATGAAATAAAAAGTCAATTAAAACAAATGATAATCAACAAAGACTTTAAAAGCTGCCACATTCTAGTAATATATACATACACTAAGGGAAGGAAAAGCAAAGAGTATTATTTCAAAACATTTCAGAAAAGCTAAAACTAAAAATAAAACAATAACTTGCCATAGAAATCTTTATTCACAGAAAATAAAAAAAGCCAAAAGTACTTTTAAAAATACTATCTGCCTTGTAGGAACACAGAACAAGGTTGCAAGATAATCTGCCCTTATACTCTACTGAAGGAATAAATTTCTGAGTTGTAAAATACTTCAGCAAATGTGTCTTAATAAACTTGTCAGCTTAAAAGTTGTTAAGAACAAAAGCCTCACCTATCCTTAACGTTTACTTCAAAATAAAAACTTTTGTCCACAATAAAAAAAAAAAACACAAGGAATGAAAGCTTTCACTGATGCTGAGGTTGATAAAAATCATGGTTCAAGCCAGACGTGGAAAGTAAATGCTTCTAACCCCAGCACTCAGAAGGCTGAGGTAGAGGGTCACAGGATTCAGACCAGCCTGAATCACATAGGACTCCAACCATAAACTATAAAATCAAAATCTCATTGAAGGTGTGCTAGCAATGTCTTTTCAAAACCACAAGACAAAAATTATTTCTAAATATAACAAAGTGATACCAAACACATTACAACTACCATTATATACAAATATGTTCAAAGTTTTCATTTAGTGGAGAAAGAAATGACTAGAAAATTAAAGGAAACATCAGAATTCAGTATCATATTAAAACCAGCTTACATTATTCTCAAATAAATAAAAAGACAGACACAATTTCTAAATATTTTACAATGTTTATGTTCTTTGTTACACATATTATGCAGAAATACATTTTTCTTGCTTGCTTTTTTTGTCTTTTTTTTTTTTTTTTGAGACAGGGTTTCTCTGTGTAACCCTGGTTGTCTTGGAACTTGCTCTGTAGACCAGGGTATAGACTAGATCTATGCACCTCTCTCTCTGCCTCCAGAGTTCTGAAATTAAAGGTGTGCGCCACCACACCCAGCTAGAAATAAATTTCAAGTAACTCAGCCTCTTAGTTTCGGATAAAGCTGAAATGACAATGATAATGATGGCAGCTACATTTTTACCTAACATTTACTGTCTGTGATACAGCATATCACCTTGTGTACTCCCCAAACTAAAATTACTTCAGTGTAGTTATAGTGGGAAATTACCAACATGGAGTCAGGTAGAAATATAAGGGTATTTAATAGGGAAAAGCCTTACTTACAGAGCAACCTAGCCAGTCGGTGCGGGAGCAGTCTGTCCAGCAAGTACCAAAGTGAAACCGAAAGAGAAACGCAGTCCCCTCAAAGTCTCACTCTACGTCACCCTGACCACGCCCTCGAAAGCATGGTCAGGCACACCTGTAGCCAGCCCCTAAGTAGGCGTGGCTACAGCTTCCCCTACATGTAGTACTATAACTCTTAGCAGCATACCAATCAGGAGGCTGAGGTAGCCACAGCTTACCCAACTCATGACAAGCTACTGATCAAATAGAGGGCACACCTGGGAATCTACATTCTCACAGCTAGTTCCCTGCTTATGATGTTACCTATATATGAGTCCAACAACTAAACAGATAGCCCTAATGGAACACCATTAATGGAAGGCCAGAAAACACACACGCACGCACGCACACACGCACGCTTCTTGAGTCTTTAAATTAATTTCAATGATACAAACATTCAGAGAAGGCTGAAAATGCAGCCATTAAAAAACACAGAGAACTCTTCTCAATCCTAATGTTGGTTTTTTGTTTTTGTTTTTAGTGTAGCATTAATACCACTGTCTGTGGACAACTTTCTTTAAAAAAACAAACAAAAAAACATTTTATTTATTATTTTTGAAACTTCAACATCTAGGGACCTAAAACTACAATTTAAAAAACTGTTCTAAACATTTGAGAAACTACTACTGTTTTTATTAGTTTGATATGGAGTCTGCCCCTTTTATACTTTAAAACTCTGCTCTAATTACAGAACTTGTTTCAACAAAGGAATTCTATAACATGAAGCATCAGAGCAAACTGACCACCCACACTGGCTAAGACTCCTTGAAGTTTGTATCTGCAAACAAAAAAATCAGAGTAAGACATCTGCCCTTTCTGTGCTCTTAGGGTGAAAGCTCAGAGGCTTAAACTTGGGAAATAATTTTTTAAAATGTATTAAATGAAACAGTTTCTAACAAGTTTTATCATCAGGTCAAATATCAAACTCAGACATAATAATTTCCAATTACATATATAAGGGGATACAGATAAGATAGGTAGGATAAAAGGATAGATTATTGAATCTACTCTGAAAAAAGAGAAGATATAGCTAAGATTAAAAGGTGAATTACTGAATCTATTTCTAAAAAGCAACTACTTGTTTTCAATATTTTACACTGGATTGGACTTTTGAATACTGTATACAAATTTGAGATTAATTTTATTAAAACATACTGTACATGTTTCTAATCTTGTTCAAGGTATTGTACCTATACAGCTCATTCAACAATGTAATGCAAATTTCTAGTTCTTGAAAGTTATTATTAACAACTGTTTAAGATAATTAAGAAATGCAGGTTAGTAATCAGTCAGCTATTAAAATTAAACTTGTAGTCATATTAGCTATGCTTTCAAGGTCAAAAGAGATATAGTTTAGATAAGTTGTCTTCAAACACTTCAGAGATACACAGAATATGGCATTTAAGATGGTTTAATAAGTTTTTTCTTTTTCTTTTCTTTTTTTTTTTTGTAGCACCAATCTACTGTGAAGATGATGATGAGCATCATAAAAAAAAAAAACAAAAAACAAAAAACAAACCCTCCACAAGGAGTTTACTTTCCTTGTGGCAAAAGTAAACCACAGGCAGGAAAGTGCTCTTGCCTCGATTGTTGACAGCATGCTGTCCTAATTGGACAAGTAGGACACAAATGAGTGTGAATGTCAAACCTTGCCAAGACAAGGTAGGACAGTCTTTCAAAAATCCTGCTTCACAGAAATGTCTTTCAAATATTCTAGGCCTGTAGGCTGAAGATGGATGCCCAACGCTGCAGGGGAACCTTGGGTAGGGTTAGGGTTAGGGTTAGGGTTCAGGGTTCAGGGTTAGGCAGCCAGCTGTTTTTGTCATTTCTCACACATTTTTTTGGAAGTCCGTTGCTTGCACTTCCTGCTTATTCAGTTAATATTATTTCCTTTGAAGGGCTCTGAGGGAGTTAAATGCTAAATAATTAAGAGTTTTCCTTGTTTACTGGATGCAGAAAGGAAAATCATTAAAGAGGTGTAAAGTGTACAAGGTTGAAAGATATCAAAAGATAGTTTTGGATAGTAACTCAAGTTAGAATCGAAAGTGAATTAGGTACAACCTTTTGGATTCATCAAGATAGGATAAATAACAGAGTATTTTCTCTGAATTTGTCAAATGCAAATGGACTAGACATAATTGATCTATTTATTGCCTGTATATGTTGTACATCATTGTTATATATAGTTTTTCTTATATTAGTTGTAACATCTTATTTTAGACAAAAAAAAAGGAAAAAGGTAGTGATATTTTGTTTGTTATCTAACAAATAAAATTTGCCCGAAGATCAGAGTGCAGAGCTAAGGCACTCATTAGCCTTCGAGGTCAGGCAGTGGTTGCATACACCTTTAATTCCAGCACTCAGGAGACAGAGACAAATGGACCTATGTGAGTTCAAAGACCACCCTGAACTACAAGAAACTGACCCAGTCTAAGAGTATGCCTTAAACATACTCTTTCGAGCTATGTTATTATAACCCAACTTAGGGAGCAAGGTAACAGGTGCATTGTTTATATAACTGTTTTGATTCCATGGTACTTAGTACAGCGTTAAACACTCATCACATATTACTACTTTATGATAACCGGGGTACTGAGCATACTTTAAACACTGGCACTTTCCCTCTATAGAATACACAGAAATATTTGGGATGCTACAATTCTTTTCTTGATTGGGGTTTGTTGCCTTAGTATCAAATTTTAGAATCAATAATTTAAAAAATGTATCAGACTAAGGTTAAATAGTCTCAGTAAGTTTAAATTATTTTTAACGTTGAAGATTATCTTAAAAGTTATCTGTGTTTGCCTAAAAATCCATAGCTAGGTTCCCAACTAAGACCACAGAGATTATCTATAGCAACCATGTTTTGAAACGCTGTAGAGTTTCTATTGCACAGCCAGGAGGCAGAAGGCACAGACACAAGGAGGGGCACACCTCTATACTTCTTACCCAATGATTTGAAAGAAATAATGTCTGGTAAGTACAGAGATAAAGATAATATTGCATAGTTCAAATGGCTATTGTGTTATGAGTAGTCTTTTCTTTCTGTAATATTTAAAAAATCTTCACTAGTATTTCACATATCAACATGTAGGCAGAGTTTCTCTGTGTCTCAGCAGCTGCTCCCAAATAAACATACAGAGACTTAATGTTAATTATAAATATTTGGCAGATAGCTTAGGCTTCTCTCCAGCCAGCTCTTACAACTTAAATTTAACCCATTTCTATTAATCTATGTACTGCCCCTAATAGTTCATTACCTACTCTATGAACTTCCCATGTTGCTGCTTCTGCATCTGGCTCTAAATTCCTCAGAACCTGCCCTTCTTTAAAGCATCCTTTCTTCCCCCCAAATCCTGCCTAGCAATCAGCCAATCAGCTTTTTATTGACAATGAGAGCAACAGATTTTCACAGTATATAGAAGGATTATTCCACAGCACCCATACTTCGTAGTATAAGACCTTTTTACACAATTTGAAAACTGAAACAATTTAAGATCCTTTGTGCATTTCTCATTTACTACATCTGTTATACAGAAACTGTAAAACTCCAAGACTTTAATTCCTGTGATCTGACCAGCAAAGCAGAGTACTAACATGGTACACTTAGTGCAACAGAGCACAGTGGCGTGCTGTCCTTTCTCTTTGACTATGTTTGCATTTCCTGTGGGTATTCCTGCAACATCACTACACAGAATCTGACAGATGCTTATTTTTTAAAAATTCAAAGGTGTTATTTTAAAAACACACTCTTTAATGATGCTGTGGGAAAAGCCTGTGTCAAAAGCATAAGGAGGAGTATAGACAATCACATCAAAAAACGTTAACACTGCCATCAATCTCACCCCTCCCTATTTTATAAGGTAAGAAGTTTCATGAATCCTCCTTTATGAGTTACAGTTACATATTAAAATTTTGTAACCATTTTTTAAAATGCAAAATTACTTGCCATCTAAAAATCATGCTACATTCATGACTTTTCACTGGTACAAAATTGAACTTTAGAAAATGTTCTATATTATAATATTATTTGTCACTGAATGTTAGCCACCAAATTGTTATTATTAATCATTTTCCTGGTCAAGTATAGCCCCACTCCATTTGAGACAAGATGTCCAGATTACATAAATCACATGAAGTCATAATTTTGCTCAGATCAAAACCTACATTACTACTCTCTCACACACTAAACATTAAAAGCAGTCTATATTAACACATGAGTTTGAGTTCAACAACAACAACAAGACAACTAAGAGTTAGACTGGAATGCAGCACTCCAAATGATCTTCATCTTCCACAAATAGCTTTTGTCATTCAATACCACCTAAATTTGTATTTCTTAGTCAACAGCAAAATTAACCAAAACATAGGGAGTTACTGTTAGGGAGGCTATATGGTGTCCTGGCTTCATAAGATGTGGTTGGTACCTTAGCTGGGTTGAATCCAGAGGCCAGTATTACCTTTTAGGTTTACTGCTTAGTGGTCTGTAGGATGATTTGTTCCCTCTCAAAAGCACAAAGACAAATGAAAGGCAGTAGCCACTTTCCTATATTAACCTTTACTAAGTAGCAATGAGAGAATTAAGACAGAAAAACTAAAAAGTTTTCATGACTAAGTCACGAAGGCATCAAACATAATTTTACTAGTTACAAGTAATTTAGCCTGAGTTTTAAAGACAAGTATTATTGTTTTAAAAAGTCTCCACACTGACTTGCAAACTGCAATATTGATCTTACAAATTACCCAGATATCTAAGAGACAATCTTAACAAAGTACCTATAATAAGGTGTTAATAGCCGGGGTTTGAGACAAGCCTGGTCTACAAGAACTGGTTCCAGGACAGCCTCCAAAACCACAGAGAAACCCTGTCTCGAAAGACCTGCTCCAAATAATAATAATAATAATAATAATAATAATAATAATAATAATAATAATAATAAGTGTTAATAACGTATTTCTAACTTTAACCTAACACTCAAGGATGTGCTGTACTTAATTTGCTACAACAATTCCATGGTGACAGGATATTACCTATCTCTAAAAATAACCTCCTCACTAATGATCAGATTATATATCACAATGAGGTAACAGACTTAGGAAAAAATTAAATAGATTTATATATTCTTATCAGCTACTAATTGCTGGACATAATCTGTATTTCCTGCTCAGCCTATTTACTGCTGTATTACCAGCATGTGCCCCAAGGCTCTGCTAAGTTTCTTAGGAAAATGACACATGAAATAGTTTGCACAGAAAAACACAAATGCAGTATTAGCAGAAATGGTCCAGCTGTTTGCCAGCATAGTTCTAGCTTATTGACACTCTGACCCCAAGGCATGGGGACTCCTAGTTCTCCTTACCCCAAACCTATGGAATAGACTGATAATGACAGCCTATGGAGAATTACTTTCATTAAATATATAGTTACATCCTCCCAGACTATCTTCTCACACTCTTTCCTTATTTGGGTTTCTTATGCAGTGAAATCACACATTCTGCTCAGTTTTACTTTGCACTTGTAGTCATTTTTATTTGTTACTTATACACTTTGAATACATGCTTTGTTATATATGTAGCAAATATACTCCCTGCTGAGGCTTAGCTTTACTGATTGATTTTCTGCTTTTCATCTTCAATTGTCTAAAATGCCAGAGGGAAAATAAACATACATATATACCCAGCCATCCTAACATCATTTACTGACCAGTCAGACTTCTGTTTCCTCACTGGCATTCTTCTCCATCTAGCCTTCCTTTCTTCCTACAGCATTTATATTCACATATATCAGACTGAAAGAGCTTGCTTTAATCCCACTGGTCTACAATTATGAATAAGGATGAAATAATCTCAAGACACCCTGTATTTTTTTCTTTGATTGCCCAGCTTACCAATTCATTATTTCTATTAAAATCAAAATAAAACTTCTTCTTATATTTGTAACATAAGCATTATTACAAAAAACAGTATTTTACCAACAAAAACATCATGTACATTTTTCAAATTCCTAACTCTAAAATCTTTCACTGAACTTTTTCCTAATGTTTTTAACATCTACACTGTATCAACACTTGATTCTATTTATTTTTCAGTATTTCAGTCATTCTAAGACATTTCTTTCATTGCATTTCACTTATTACTTATTGTGTCTATGATGTATATGGGGGATGAGTTTGCCAGATCCTGCAAGGGAAGGTCAGAGACCTTCCCTTTCATTGTGGATTTCATGTTGTCAAATTTGTACTGCGAGCACATTTACCCACTCATCATCTCAAGAACAAATTCTAACACACTTAAGTAAATAGCAACATTTTTGAAGCCTGACATGTCTTATTATGAATGTCGTGAGGCATCAGTAGAATTTTGTGTTCTTGCTTAACCATTGGTGATGTGATGATACTTTAAATCCTCACCAAGCCTCCCAGAGAGTAAGGCTTAGACATCTTTTCAAATCAGTCTCTAGTCACAGATGATATTATGAGAAGGCTGGAAAGATCATGGGGGTAGGACCATCTTGTCTGCTGCTTGTTTAGAGGTCCTGGTCCCTTGGCCAATGTTCCTCTCTACAAATGTGATAGAAGCAGAAGTAACAGCCCTCTGCATCCCACACGAGACTCAGGGACTAGCTGCTTTTGCTGTCAATCAGAAAGTCTGGCTTCTAATCAGGAAGCACTGGTCTTCTATAAACATGTTCAACTGTGGCAACAAGCTAACTTCTAAGTTTAGGTAAGATAAAAGACAGACTTCACAGTGACTAACAACCATACATATTGAAACTTTGATAGCTTGGGGAGAAATATGATCATTCTCAAAGTTCCTGTATTATCAACACTCCAGACAGCAGACTGTTATGACATAAAAAAAATAAAAACAAAAACAAAAACACATGATTAGGTTCCATTCTAGTACACTTACAAGAAAATGTGAATTTCCAATAATTAGGTAAAATATTTTATCAATGCCAAGAAGGCCAAGGTAGTGGGGATAAAGTTCACCTTCTCTTGGGCCAATGACTTAAAACAAAACAAAACAAAAAGTGGTATGTTAAAAACTACTTGACTGGGTGGTGGTGGCACACGCATTTAATCACAGCACTCGGGATGCAGAGGCAGGTGGATCTCTGTGAGTTCGAGACCAGCCTGGTCTACAAGAGCTAGTTCCAGGACAGCTTCCAAAGCCACAGAGAAAGCCTGTCTCGAACCCCCCCCCAAAAAGGAAAACAACAACAACAACAACAACAAAGCAACCAAACTACTACTGATTGTGAATTACTGTTTCTGCCTTTGTTTTTGATTCCTGTATAAAGTTCTGTGTTTAGGTTGTTAAGTTGTCCTGATATATTAGCCTTCAACATTCCCTTTAATTCCTCTTGAAACTGTTATATTTTATATCAATAGAGACAAAACTGCTTGCTATTTTCTAGAAATACTGTTTCCATGTATCTCTTTCAACCTCCCTATATCTATCTTTCTATTCAACATCCTCTCCTGGGTGGTAAACCTCTTGATATGCTTTTATAAAAAAACCAATGTGCTTAGAGGTACATTTTTTTTCCACTGTTACTTAAGCAACTTCTAGCAGGGTTGAAGCAGCAGCTCCACTTAACAGTCTCCCTGTCTATCTATTCTACTGTTCTCAGGATTCCTTTCCAGACGCTCTTCTGTAACCCTAACCTATCAGACCTATCAGTATTTTTTATTCATTTATTGTATTTTTAATGGATGTTATGTGTGCCTGGTTGTATGTCTGTGTACCAGAAGTGTGTGTACAGGAACTACCAGAGGTGAAAAGACATTGAATACTCTAGAAATAGTTACAAGTGGTTGTGAACAACCACGTGGTGCTGGAAATTCAACCTGTCTTCTGCAAGAGCACTAAGTGTTCTTAATCACTGGACCATCTCTTCAGTCTCACTGCTAGAGTAGGTTCTATAACTGAATTTTACTTACATTACATTTACATTACATAAACTTACATTAACTTTGGTAGCTTTCTAATTATACGAATGGAGAAGGTTACAATCTTTAGGATATAATAAAAATTTTAATTTTATATGATCTACTTACATTTTGCTTATCAGCTATTTCACATAATGTGTACGAATTTTGTAATCACATAGGACCATATATTTTCATATAATTTAAGAAATCTACAGTATTAAATAACCATTATCTTTTATAAAAAAAATTACAATGTATCCGGTGAGGCCTATTTATCAGTGTATTTACTAGTACCGGTATTAGCCATTTCCTTCAATTACTATCATCTTTCTTTAGCCTAAGAAAACATACACATTTCCTAGTGCAATGAATATTCTGACCATCAGCTCTCATATCTTGTTTCACTTTCATTTAAGAAGAGATATTTTTTATTAGATAATTCAGGTAGTTTTTTTTTAACCTTCTAGCTTTTAGAAATTATTTTTTCTTCCATTTATTTTCTGCTAAAAAAAAATCAACCATTTAGTATTACCTGTATAATTTTCTTTTCTCTCCACTTCTAAGGTTTTTTTGTTTTTTTTTTTTTTGTTTGTTTGTTTGTTTTGGTTTTTTTTTGTTTTTTTTTATGTGACAGAAACAGAGATAGTGGGGTGGGGGAGCAGAGGAAGGCCCTCAGAGAAAAGGAATGGGCTAGTGAGTTGGTCAAAGTATATATTCAAAAGCATCAAAGTTTCTTTCTGAAGCATGGTCTCCCTTTGTTGACTTTTGACCTACACATGCACACACATGAATACACACACACACACACATACAGAGGGGGGGGGGAATACTAAGTTTAGGAAAGCTGCTTCACCAGGTCAAAGAGGTGTGCCATGATAGCCTGGTAACCCGACTGTAGTCTCTGGAATCTAGAGTGGAATGTAAGAACCAGTTCCTGAAAGTTGTGCCACAGCACAAATGCACTCACACACAGGGCAGGTGTGTGCATATGTGCATACACATACTGTGCCTAGCTTCACCAAATTCAACCTTAAAGGGGTAAAACTTAATGAGAATAACTGAAACATCTGTTAATTTCACTTCAACTAATAGTTTATAAAACTACAGTCTTTTTCCTAAAAATGAGGGAAAATTTCAGAAAACAGTGTTTTTAAAAGCAAACTTTAATAATCTTACATTTTAGATTTAGAATAAACTTTTTTAAAGGGGGAAACTTCTGAAATGAGAAAAGGTTTAGTTTAAGGCAATAATTTTTGGGGGGTTGGAGGGGCAAGGGGGTTTGCAGGTATTTCAGTAGTCTCCTGGCTCAACCCAAACTCTTGAATCTTAAAGACTTTCATCTCAGGCTGAACCTATCTTTTCTGCAGAGACTGGATAACTAAGAAGAATGGGCTTGACACTAGTTGAAATTAAAATGTTTTAAGCCTGTGTTACATGTGTAAATTCAATGAGAAAATATAAAAAGAGCTTTAAGTAGTCTGAAAACCTTAGAATTAATGGCTATAAAACTTTCAAAGATATTAAAGGATTTTAAGTATAGATATAATATCTCTCAAATTAATAGTATAGTGAAAAGGAAAATCTACAATAACCCAAATGACTCATATTAGGGCAAATAGGTTAACCTTAAATAAAGGGCTTGCAAAAAACAAAGCGGGGGGGGGGGGGGAGGGGGTTCTTCCCACCAGAAAACAAACATATTCTAGCTGTGTAATACAAGTTTTAGTTTTAGTCCAATGAGGTCATTGGTGTAACCACTACTCCTGTCAAACAAAGCAGGTAATTAACAGTCATTCTGGCACCATCTCTTATCACCAAAACACACAATGGATACACAGCAATGGCTCTCAAAGCTCAGGCTCTGTTACAACAGAGCTCCACTGTGTGTCAGAGTCACACTTCTCTACTACACAAGCATACACTTACTGCTCAGCCAGACACCTATAATTAAGCACAAGAGGACTATAATGCTAATATTCAGGCTAGCTTGCAAGTTAGGTCCCCCTCCTCACCAGAAGGATGATTGCTTTTCATTTGAAAGTTTGAAGTAGCTACAGTTCACTTAGTTTTGATTACATAGCAATTAGATATGCAAATACACAGATCCAGAAAAATACATTTTCAGGCTTCAGATTGTGAGCAATCAGGCCCATTCTCTTCTCTTGTACATACAAGCAAACTCATTAAACAGCTATTGTCTCAGAGCATTTCTGCCTCAAGATCCCCCCACCAGCTATGATAATGTCATAAACATCCAAAATACACTGCAGCTGCTATCTACCTCTTTCAGTGGCTTTCTAAATGTGTACTTGGAAGCACTGGATGGGGAACATAGGAAATTATCAAAGAGAAGAACATACATAGTACAGCCTTAATACCAAGTTATCTGAGTTTAGATGATAAAAGATTTGCCACAAAACTGCTTAAAATTACTGTTTAATATACAATTTTAAAGATAATGTGTCTGAAATTTAAACACACTAAGTAACTTGAGGCAGAAGAGCTGTCTTTTTTAGTAAGTTCCAGATTAGTCTGAACTACAAAATGCAACCCTGTCTTTAAAAAAAACTTATTCCTACTAAATGATTTCAGTAATTAGCTGAAACACACAATAAAATGAACAAGATGGTTCATTCAGCAGCTCAGCAGGTAAAGGTGCTTGCTTGCCACATAAGCCTGGCAACCTGAGTTTGGTACCCAGAACATAAGATGGAACGAGAGAACAAATTCCACAGTCGTCTACTGACTGGCCTCCATACAGACACACCATTGTGCAAACACAACACTCATACAGATATACAAGCCAATAATAACAATAATAATAATAATAATAATAATAATAATAATAATAATAATAATAATAATAAGCATTTAAACACTATAAAATATTGCTCAGGCCCAGACTTAAAAGGCTTGTGTGTACATTAATGATGAGGTGAATGACAGGCATAGGGGAGTTTTTTTCAGTTTTAATATTATTTCAAAGTACTAAGTTGAAAAGACATTATACATTGTCATGCTTTTATTTTTCCAGTTTACTATACAGATTTTTCCTGAAAAAGCCACCTCTGAACAAGAGAATGTTATCAGTGGAAATAGATCTTACTTTTCCTGTACAAAGGGAGCCATGTGTCACCGCTGGGGACTTCAACTGAATCATGCAACTGTTTGGCTTTTCCTCTCTTTATGGCTTGAATTTTTACAGCCATATGTAAGCTGTATGCTATGGTCTGGATTTGCTGCCCCAAATTCAGAGTGAGAAAATCCTCAATACAACAGTGGCAAGTGGGATATTTCAGTTTATATTCTGCCCTCAAAAGGAGGGAAATGAAGCAACCTATCTCCCTTTTGTACAACCAAACTCCTCTTTTGTGGAGGGTGACATCAGTGGATACTCCTATGGAGTCCATCACTCAGCAAATACTGACCCTGCTGGTGCCTCATCTTGGAATTTCATAGCCTCAAAAAGAGTAGTGAGCTTCTATTCATTACAAACTACCCATTCTCCTATATTTGGTTACAGTGGCACAAACAGGCCTTACAGAACAATGTGGTTATAGAATTTTACTTTACAAAAAAACAAAAACATAGACTTAGATTGGAATGCATATTTAAAACAGATCTGGCACACAAAAAAAAATTAGGCTATTAGTTAACCCCATTAACTAATGAAAACGTGTCCTGAAAGTGCCCTGTCCTGTCTCTTAAATTTGACAGGTTAAATTATTTGACTGTCTCTATAATAACTAAGATTCCAGTGTTCTGGGTGTGAACAGAAAAGCTATTGATAATTACATCGTGACAGTGATACAGCTTAAGCTACTTTGGGCAAAATGAGATGTAAGGACACCCCTTCTACCCCCTCAAACCTATTACGATAAAAAAAACCTTAACGGCATCAAAATATAAGATGGTATGACTCAGAAGCATCAGGTTTTTTTTTTTCCTTTTAAACAAATCATTAGCTTTTATTTCCTCGAAGATAACTGGGAAATAATGTAGCAAAACTAGGTAAAAGAGAAATACTTAAGTAAATTCCTAGACAGTAAGTTGATCCAAAACTCAGTAGCTACACAAAAACATAAGTTAATAAAGCTTGCACTAAAAAGAACTTCAAAAGTAAATTTTCACATATTGAAATAAGTAAACTATTCCATTATAAAACCAAGTAAACATGTTACTAAAATTGTTTAAAAGGAAAATGTGTACATAGAATGGAATTTACCATTCTACATTATAAAAATGAAGTAAAGATATCAAGTAAGCAGACCTGATATTGGAGAGAAATTAGCTAAAGGATATAAATTCTAAACTCAACAGAAAATAGAGGTTACTGAAAAAAATCTGTGCCTATCAGAAACAACAACTGACCATTAACTAGGAAGAGTAAAAGGAATTACAGAAAAAAAAAAAAAAAAACGGGTACAAGTCATCAACTAAATCATGAACTCATTAGGCAAGTGTCTGTTGGAAATATCCTAGGTTATAAATTTAAAAGGGGCCAGGCAGTGGTGACAGAGGACTGTAAGCCCAGCACTCGGGAGGCAGAGGAGGGCAGATCTGAGTTCAAGGCCAGCCTGGTCTCCAGACAGTCAGGAATACACAGAGAAACCCTGCCTCAAGAAAACAACAGCAACAACAAAATAAAAAACTAAAGCAAAAAAATTTAAAAGCCATGTCTACATTTTTAACCGCTAAATGTGATATACTGAGAAAAAAGTTACATCACTCAGATACAGCAATATGAAATCTTTGGAATGTGATACAGGTATCTTTAAAAAAATAAGATTGTCATCATTTTAAGTCATATATGTCTGGGTATGTGCATGGTTCTGTATACAAGAGTACTAACATCTGCAGTGTCCAGAAAAGGGCATCAGACACCCTGGAGTTACAGGAAGTTGTGAGCTACCCAACTTGAGTACTGGGAACTGAAGTCAGGTCCCAAGCAAGACCAGCAGGTGCTCTTAACTGCTGAACTCTCTCTCAAGCCCTAGGTAACTAACTATATTTTTAAAAAATAGTCTTGTTTAAAAGCAATATTCTCTATTATAGGGATATAGAATCATAATGTCTGTAGCTTATACACTTCAGGGGAGTGCAAAGTCAGTTATCACTGTATGTACTAAAATCTTCACTGAACACTGAACAGCAAATTCCCTGCTCTTAAGGGGAAAAATGCTATTAGGCTTCCATAAATACATCAATTACTGGTGACATTTTTATTAACAAATTAACACATAACCAAGTTTTACATATGTTTCTGTTTAAAGAAACTTCTTTACTATCAGTTGTTGATTTCATGAACACTAAGCAAGCAGCCAACAACTGTATCTAAACTAAGCTTCTCCAATGCAAATGTCTTCTCTGTAAGGAAACAGGGTTCTGCTCTCAACATTACTAGACAAGCCCCTCAGCACCACACTTCTGTAATCCCTGAAAGAGAAGATCACCAATAAAAAGAATAAGTGTGAAGCATGCGGGACTAAAAAGAATGTGAAGAGAACAGTGTCTGTTGTGTGAGCACTAGAGCAAAGAGGCAACGTCTTGTCTTATTCCATCTCAAGTGGGAAAGACATCTAGATGATTCCTTTCTGTCATTATGCATGTTTCCATGGCTAAATCCAAGTGTCACAAAACTCATTTTTGAGTTACAAATAAATTTTACCAAGTTGGCAAAATTGCAAATAGGAATATTGCAAATAATGATGATCAGCTATATGCACCACCAAAAACAAAATGTTAAAAAAAAAAAATCATGTCACACCTGTATTACAGGAACACAGAAATTCACTGTACTACTCCTTAAAAAATGTATTTAATTTTAAATATGTGCCTATTTATGCACGTCTGAGTGCATATGCTCCTAATATGCCCCCAGAATCCAGAGGTGGCTTTAGGGAGCTGAAGCTGGAGTTGCATGCAATTGTGAGTCGCTTGTTTTGGGTGCTGGGAACCAAACTCTAGTCCTTGCGAGTATTATGTACTCTTTGCAATGGATCCATCTCTCCAGTGCCCACTGTAACTACTACTCTGACACCTATCTATGGGTGTAACTTTTAATTGTAAAAGAGAATTAAAGAAAAATATAAAGTTGTACTTTCAAAGCAGCAGAAATGATCCCTTAACTAAGTATCTTTTAATTTTATCAAGATTCCTGGTCTAAGTGTTTTCCTTTTCTGCTGAAAGAAGACCACTATCTGAAATCCTGGTTGGTTACATAGACTATGTAGTCTTCAGTTCATAGTATGCAAAAGACCATAGGTTCAATACCCACCCCCAAAGTAAATAATAAGTAAATAAATAAAACATCTTTAAAATAAAAAGAATTTTCATTTGTCTTAAAAAGTCCATTTCTCTGATAGCTGATTTTATTGCAACTAAGAGTGTTATAAAATCAAACACTTTAAAATTAAAGAGCAACAAAAATTGTGATAACAGTATTTCACAGTTGAAGGACTAAATTAAAAAACAAACAAACAAACAAACTACTAGGATAGAACAGAGTGCCTCATTAGACTCATGAAATAGCTGTTAACATGGCTAAAGACGTTTTCTAACTGAAGTTCTTCATTACAGGATTATGGGAAGGAAAATCAAGCAATACAGCAAAATGTCACTTCCCTATCAATTCTGTACCCATTGAACAGAACCCTATAGAAAGAATATGTGCCATATATTACCAAACTACAAGGTACTCAAATATCCTATAACTAAACAGACTGTAATCCAATCAAGACTTAATTTTAAAGACTTAGAGTATCTACTCTCCCTTTACTGAAACTCAGGTCTGATTTCATTAGACATGGACAATTAACTTACCCTGAGATTAGATCCATGGCAGAGTAATTAAGTTTTACAGGTTACTTAAAATATGATTTCGTTTTAATAAACAAAAGTAATTCTATTTTGAGTCCATCTTTTTACCCCTTAAAAACTATCTCGCAATTTTAATGGTTGTACATCAAATAAAATGACTATTTGAAATTCTCCAAGTCCCTGAGTTCATAGTGAACATGTAAAAAGAAATGGAGCTAAATAACCTAGTCAATGTTCTAAAGTTATTTTCTATTTTTTTTCAAACACACACGATAACAAAAACATTGAACACACCATTGGAGCTAGTTGACAGTCTTGAAATAACCCCAGAAGATGTCACAAACTAACTACACTGTAGACTGCAAACAGGTTAAGTCAAGCACATTTACAAAAACTTGACAGCATTCTGACTAATTTTTTTCTGTTGAAAAGTTTCAAGTAAGGTTAAACTGTCTTAAAAGCACATTTCTCTGATAGCTAATTTTATTGCATTTAACAAAGGGATTGTCTCCAGTGAGTTTGATTTTTCATAGAGTGGTCTTTTGTCATAGACTGGTTTGAAGAGAATGGATTGAGTCTTTTCCAGAAGAACAAAGGTTAAGGTCTCTCATGGCCCCACTTTCATCAGAGCTCTTTCCCTTGTTGGCTGAAATATGAAAAGCAAGCCATACCAAGTACTTTCCAAAATAGATGCTGTGATAAGTCTATATTCCCCTGAACCATGAGCTAGAATACAGCCTTCCTCCCTGAAGCCCCATCTGACAGTTATCTGACTACAGTGATTTAAAGGTAACCAACATAGTAGGTTTCTTTCTTCTTTAGAAGCCAACCACTTTCAAAGTTCAACAGGACAGACATCATATCCCCAACTGGCCAAAAACAAAGGACCAAAAGCAACTTGAAAGGCAACTTGACAAAGAAAAGGTTTATTTCACTCACAGATCCACAGAACATTTCATTGTTAAAAGCAATGAGGTCAGGAACTCATGAGCGACAGGAACCTGGAGGCAGGAACTGCAGAGGCAATGGGGGGAGGGGGGGATGCAGCTCAATGGCTTGCTCAGCTTAATTTCTTATAGAATCCAGGACCACCACCGAAGGGATAGTACCATCCACAATGGGCTGAGTCCTCTTCCATCAATCTCTAATTAAGAAAATGACTTACAAACACATCTTATAGAGACATTTTCTCAACTGAAGTTCCCTTCTTTCAGATAACTCTAGCTTGTGTCGTGTTGACATAAACCTAGCCAGGACATAAATAAATCAACGTATTAGCTGTCAGCTACATAACATCTTTAAGACAATGGCATTGGTGGGTATGGCAAAAGGCTCTGGGGCATGGAGATGTGTTATTAATTTAATGTGTTATTACGACTGGAGGACCACTAAGGTAGATGATCTTGAATGCCTATTTTTCTTTCTTTTTTGTTTTGTTTTTGTTTTTCAAGACAGGATTTTTCTGTTTAACAGTCCTAGCTTTTCTGGAATTCACTTTATAGACCAGGCTGGCTTCTGTCTCCCCAGTGCTGGGATTAAAGGCCTGTGCCACCACCACCCAGCAAATTTTCTTAACACAAAGAAACATGATGCTGAGTGGATGGTTACAGATTATATTCACTATTAAAATGCCACACTGTATTCAATAATGGTCAACTATGTGTAAATTAAAAATAAAAATTTCTATCCACAAAAGATAAAAGAACTAACAATTCAAAGATCTTACTTTATTACAAGAATAGCATTTTTTAAAGTGGGTTATCTGAGGCTTCATCATTTGTGACTTCCCTTCAGCCCACCTCTTCCAATGCTGTCAAGATATCTTTTTTAAATAACATAATATTAAACTGCTTTCAAAAGGAAAATGAATTACTTTAACATAGCATTCAACTTTGCATCCAATGTCAACACAGCTTCTCTAATTTTACATCAAAACTTTCACTATGGCAGACCAAACACCCTCACTCACCCATGATCAATCTTGTTCCTAATGTCTAGAAATTCATCATCCAGTATCCACAGTATCTTCAACCTACAAGAAAATTCACTATTTCTTGAATGTCAGCAGCATAATGTACAAGCATTGGGAAGCTTCTGCCATACTATTACCTTTGCTAACTTCCAACAAGCAACTAACTCATTGTTAAAAGCTATTTTAAGGCAAAAATCTTAGAAGATGGTATTAACTACAAGAGAATAAAAACTAAGGAACTATCATCTGTAGTATTATGAATTGAAATATCATAGAATTATCATAAAGATGGTGAAATTAACTAACTAGTCTAATAAGGTTCTTTCTAACAGCATCAATTTCAGTCACAGTGTTATCGAAACTGATGTGTCTTCGTGGCTGAATACTAACTACTATTCAAGCATTCACTACTTGTAAAATTAACATGTAAATGAAATCTTTTTAACAGTTCCTACTAATTCGTTTTTTCAAAAATTATTAATAGGTCCAGTGTGATGGCACATGCCTTTAATTCCAGCATTTAGGAGGCAGAAGCAGGCCAGTCTCTGTAGGTTCGAGGACAGCCAAGGACACAGTGAAACTGTGCCTCAAAATAAATAAACAAACACATAGATGGGAAATGTGGCCACTGGTTTGGCTGCTAACACACCAGTGTATAATACTATAGCCATGCACATGTAGGCAAGACTAATCCAACTCCATGAGTCATTAAAAAAAGGGAGGGGAGGGAGGGAGGGAGGGAGGGAGGAGGGAGGAAGGAAGGAAGGAAGGAAGGAAGGAAGGAAGGAAGGAAGGAAGGAAGGAAGGAAGGAAGGAAGCAAGCAAGGAAGATGCAGGGAGAGGCGGTGCTAGCTGCAGAGATGACTCAGAAGAAATGGCTCGGTGGTTAAGAGCATTTGCTGCTCCTCCAGAGGTCCTGGACTCAATTCCCAGCACCCACCTGGAGACTCACAGTAGTCCAGATGAAGTTCCAGAGAATCTGATACCACCTCTGTCCTCTACAAGTACTAGGCACACAATTGGTGTACAGACACACATTCAGGAGCAACACTCCATGTACACAGGCGATGTGTGGAAGGAACTAAGGTAAGTGGGAAGGAAGAATTTGAGGCCAATATAACGAAGGTAAGCTGTGTACTTGTATGAAATTGTCAAAAACAAGTACAAAATATTCTTTTAAAAAAATAATCAGTAATGGATTGGAAGGTGAATTGTGGTGTAATGATAAGGCAAGAATATAAAACAGAGAGAAAAACATTCCTTGCAAGGTACAGCCTTTTTCAACTAAGTATTCTCTGAAAAAGTCAAAACTTAATACCTAGTCTAAGAAATACATATAGTTTCTCACTAATGCCTGTAAAAGATGCTCAATCTCTTACATAACACCCAGAAATTTAATTTTGTTGGTGATGAAGCACAGAAATTAGCAAAAATATTCATAAAAATATAATAACTCTATCCTAAATAAAAACTGGTAACTTCATCTAAAGACAAGCATAAAGATATTCAATACAGCATTATTTGTAAGTTTAACAGCAAAAGATTAGAAACAGAGTGGTGCTGTACAAGTGAATAAGATGCAGTTTAAAAGAAACACTATCGATATAAATGTGTTCCTATTAAGTGATCTTATACAACAGTGTTAAGTTAAAAATAGTAATAAAGCAGCAAGGTGTAGAAAATGTTCAGTATATTGTGATCTATGGAACCAGTGAGAAATTATACAAGTGTGCATATACACCTAAGCATGCATGCAAGTGTTACATAACTGTATGGAGGATGAGGAAGAGGAGGAGATCAGAAAGGAGGAGGATGAAAGGACTAGACTAATGCGGTGGCTCAGTGGGCACAAGCATCTGCTGCCAAGCCTGGTAACCTGGATTTAATCTCTAGGCCTCACATCATAGAAGGAGAGAAACACAAACAAAATGTTCTCTGACCACAACATGAACATTGTGGCACACACTCAATACCATTACCCACTCCGGCCCACCCCTATACACAAATACCTATAATAAAGGCTTTTTACAAGATAAAATTAAAGGAAAACTTAAAATGCAAAACTCCACCCAAAGGTAAGGGGCAGAACAGGCAAAGTGGGATAAAAGCAAAAATTCTCTGAAAATTTCCCAACCAATAGTTTTGATTTTGAAAACACATAAATATTTTAAAGCATAAATCAAAACAGTAGTTTAAGCAATTCATAAACTACCAAACCAAGTATAGCAAATGAATTTTTCTGTGGACATACATGATGATTCTAACTATTACTATTCTGAGTATTTTAAGAGAGTAATTTATATGTATAGTGAAATACATCCTAAAAAGAATAGCAGGGTAAATTGCTTTCATTACCTACATCACTGACAGTAGCATTTTTCCTGTTACTAGTAACAATCTTAGTACCATGGGACAAATGAATCATCACTTTCCATCAGTGATGGAGGAAAAAAGATACAATGAACTAAAACACATCATAACTGTTAAAATGCATTCACAATGATAGTAAAAAGAAAAGCAGGCCTCATACTTCGCCTTTAGAGCATTTCTGGGAACTGATTCACTATGTAAGAGCTAGTGAGTACAGAATTGAGGTTTCTTCAGACTTTTAACACAAACACTCTACTATGCTAGTAAAAAACAGAACCTGTTTTGAAACAATTTAAAAAGTATAAGAAAATCGGTGAATTCTTCAATCAAGGAGAAATCAGACTTGATATCTACCATGACACCAAGAGACAGTTTTTCCAGAACAGAAATAAAGACAGGTAACAATTTTACTGACTAAACTTTTCTCACTACAAACATCCAAGAAACACAGGTGATAGCAATGTAAAATGCTACAATGAAAAAGTAACCAACAACAGAATTCTCACAACAAATTCCACAGTCCCTCACATGAAGGTCCAGTGCCTGCCATCTCCCCCGCCCCCATCACTTCCCACTCATTCTGAAGAAATGTATCACTACCCTCTCACCCTTTTTAAGAGTCTGTGCTTAAACCTGGATTAAAAACTCTTCTTAATAAACTCCATCTTTGCTTTTAAAAAACCTCACAATCAATCACTTTAACTCAACGCTAGTTACCAAAACAGTTAAAGCTTTGATTCCAGGTGCAACTGTGTATCACTACTTAATTTCCTATTCATATGCTGAAGGAGACAATTTTCAACTGATAATAGCTAAGGAAATAATAATTTTTGCATGTCAGACTTGCAGACATATTGGGTACATTCCCCAGCACTTCACTAATGCAAATATTTTTTAAAAGTCATTAAATCCTGTTGGTGATCTTATAAATGAAGAGCAGGAAGGAGCTGAGTGAAGAATGGCTTAAGACACTGGTTCTCAACCTTCCTAACGCCTTTTACTACAGTCCCTCATTTTGTGCTAACTCCCAACCCACAAAATTATTTTCATTGCTACTTCATAACTGTGAATTTGCTACTGTTATGAATCATAGTGAAAATATTCTGGAGAGATAAGAGGCTTTCCAAAGAGGTCCTAACCCACAGGTTTAAGGGCTCAATCAATCCATCACAAAGTAGATGACACTAGACTTGATGTAATTGATGGGTTGTGGATGGTTCTGTTTTGTTTGAGGTAAGATCTCACTGTGTAGAGCAGGCTGAGCTTGAACTGACAGAGATCTGCCTGCCTCTGCCTACATAATACTAGGATTAAATGGGGTGTGGCTGGGTATAATTTAAAGAAGCATTTTTTAAAAGAACATTTATAGGACATGAGGAAAACTATGAGTATGGACTATACATTTGGTGATATAAAGAAAAAATCTTATTATTATTATTATTATTATTATTATTATTATTATTATTATTACTGCTATTTTAGAGCCACCTAATAAAAATATTTAAAGTTGAAACTGTATGTCTTAGAATTTGCTCCGTGAATAACCTAACACACATCGGGGAGGAATAGGAAGGGTGATAAGGAAAAGCCCTCCTGAAAAAAGGTAAGTGGTGGTGCTGACTGATAGGCAAATAATAGCCCAGTAGGCTGCAGGTTGTCCTGTTGTTTCCCATTTTTTTCCACAGTGAAAACATGCTTAAGAGATAAATAAATCATATCTATGCTTAAGATATTACTTACTAACATAACCAATAAACCAAGTTCCTTGGCACTGTATTTGGGTTAGATAATTGTGTCATTAGCAGTCAATAGCACTGAGACAAGAGACAAATGTAATTCCATCAGGAAAATGTGACTAGCAAAATCCACGGGAATTTTTCACAACGAATGGAAGTAATATACCAACCACAAAACTAATTTATTTCTTTCAAAATAATGAGACAACACAGGTCTCCATAAAAACAAACAAAAAAATTAAAAACTCTCAACCCTTACACTACTAAAAATAGAGGAAATTTAGTTTGTGCACACTATTATTTGGAATTCCGTTTGAATACACCTTATCTCTCAGCACATATAGTTCAACTGGCAGGTAAAATGAAAAAGGATAGAACATAATATTGCAGGAGAAAGCTAAAATTGTGAATTAGCATGACCCACTTTTTCTATAAAAAAATGTATACTTATGAACCATTATTTGAACAACCTAGAAAAACTGTCAGAAGTAGCTTCTAGAATAATCATCTTAGTTTTCAATCTTTTTAATTATATTTAGTGTTTGTTTATGAGTGTGAATATGCCTGTGTGTGGAAGTCGGAGCATACCTTGTAAGAATCAGTTAAACCATGTGAGTCCCAGAGGAAACACTAGGGTTGCCAGGCTTAAAAACAAAGAATAGTAGCCAATGTGGCATCTCATCACCCAGTGAACTTTCCAACTCTCATACAGTATTACACATTGAAAAAATAAATTAGATAAATAGCAGAAAAATTGGTTAATGATTTAACTTGCTAATGCAAGAAAATTATTACATTTGAAATGTATATGACCATTTGTTTAAGAAAGCTATCTTAGAAATGGTCTTGTAAAACGCTATATTAAATATTTCAAGACAAAATTCAAGAATTCCACCTGTTTTCTACTACATATTACTCAGCTGTAACATTTTACAAATAATAGTCACAAAACACTGTACACCCTTAAACAGTTAAAAGAGGCACAGCTATAAAACAAGACAAATTGTCAAATACACAAACAAGGTTAACTTTAAAAATTAAAGCTTGTATCAGTTGTGTATGGTTTTTCAGTTAAAAGCCAAAATAGTGCAGGTCAATTTGCCCAAGGAGATAGGTAGGCTTCCATTCAGAGCAGAGTTTTGTTTGAAACAAGGGAATGAATGTGTTACTACAACTTTAAAACTGTGAGATAGGGACAGTGCCACTCATTTAACTCTTGAAGCTAATATATAGCCTGAATCAGGTATTGCAGACAGTGGTATGGGCTGGTGCTATTTGGCTACCAATATTAGCAGTTTTGGAATGACAGGTAGACCCCTACATACATCCTCCTTCAGAGTGAGCAGGATTCTAACTAAAACGGCAAACTTGCAGACTGATTTGACTGACCTAGCTTCATGAACTCTAAAAATTTCCATCATGGGAGGATTTGACTAAATAGAATAAGGTATGAGGTAGAAATTCACAGGCTTAGATACTTTGTTCCCTCCTGTTTAGGACAGGGAAGAGCCCATAGACTGATAGCAGACATCTAAAGTGTTCCTACAAAGACTTACTCCTCCTTGAGGAAGAATTCTGAATATCAAGGGAATTACTGCCTATCCTGAAGCTCCCTAGTTAGACATTATTATCACGTACTCCAAAATACCTAAAATATTCCTCAGTGTTTACATGTCATAAACATGTGACAGGCTGTAGTCACAAAGTGAGTGATCAACAAAAAGCTGTACATACCTGCCTTCAAGGTATAAGAGAAAGGTATACAAAATACAGGTGAATTTCATGTTTAGATTTGGGTCCTATCCCTACCACATATTTGAATATTTCAATTTTTAAACCCACCATTAGAACATTTCTGATGAGAAAATATCTGTATGATACTGTGATTCATGAGTATATCTGTTCTTCATTTCTTGGCAACAGAGCTCTCATTTAGGCTCTGTATGCTAATGGGGTCATAGATGACTAAAGGTTATGGGACAGTCCTAGCATGCGAGTGGGTTGCCAGGGAAACCATTATCATTTTAACTGACAAGGCTGACAGTTTCTAGTTCCCCAAAAAAGAAAAGGAAAGGGAATAAAGGATGGCTTTACCACCAGTGGCCAATGATTTCACCCATTACCATTCCCCAAAGAAGCCTCATAAAAATTAGAATTCCTATGCAGCTCAACAACCAGAAAAGTATGAAAGATGTCCCTCCCAGAAGATGCCACGGAAACTCTACCTTCCCCCATGACTTCCTCTGGGCATCCATTACATAGGGCTGTTCATCTGTACCCCTAAGTATCCTCTAATAGCAAAGTGGCAAGCTTAAATGTTATTCTAGGTAGACTACTCTAGCAAATTAATCAAACTTGAGAGAGGTATTAGAAAATGGCCCTAGGGCTGAACAGAGACCACAGTTGGGGTTGTGCTTGGCTTCTGCAGTAGAGTTCACTTCTTATAATTTCTGTGATCTGACATAATCTCCAGATAGTGTTCAAATTGAAGCAAATTATATGGTAAGAGTAAATGCTCCTAAGAGACCTTACTGCTGATTACTGTAGAGTAAGAAGTCCCAAGACATCTAATATCACGGGTACTCGAGGGTCTCTAAGTATAAAAAATAACTTGTTTTCTTCTCAGCCTTAAGAAGTCAAACAAAATTTAAACATATTTAAACCCATGGAAAACTAAGGAAGCATGAAATAATTTAATAAAATAGGTTTACATTGGCTTCTTAAATTCAAATGTTGCAGTATTTCTGCAGCTGTTGCAAACAGCTTACAGTTAAAGGTGGCATATCAAACAACACAGTCTGACTACTACTTTTTTTGCGTGTCAACTCTGGCAAATCATTCAACCTCCCTGACAGAAGTTTCCTCACCTACATACTGTAAATAATAAAACCCAGATTGTTTCAAACAAATGTGTCAAATATTGAGAATAGAGCCATTAAAACACACACACACACACACACACACACACACACCACCACCACCACCACCACCACCACCACCACCACCACCACCACCACCACCACCACCACCACCACCACCACCACCACCAAAAAATTAAATCAGAAGACATTACCACAAAGTAGTTTCAGTTACAACATATTTTCTAACAATGCTGTTACCATAAGCACATTCAACCACATAGATAGAGGGTACAGGGACACTGCCATATGCTTCCTGATACAGACAAGACATTCCTAATAGAATTCTAAATTCTATTAGCTCCTGCCCTCAGGTTTTATGTTACCTGCCCTCATCCTAATGGCTACTTACATTTTAAAACAACAAAATAAACAAAGCACAGTGCTGGTAAGCCGACCAATAATAATGAATTATCAATCCAAGAAAATGAAAATTAAATTGACATATTAACTCACATGCTTAAAACCAGTATTATAGAATTGTATGCTACTGCCTATCTTCCAGAAAGAATTAAAAGCAGAGAGAGCCAACGGTCATCACTGGTTGCCAGACCTTTCAGCAGAAAGCAAAGGAGAGGTGCTTCTACACCATTCTTTCATTATCTGAATTACAAGCCAGTTGTTCATAATTATCTTTTCTAATGCTTACTCAATGACAAGTACTCACCACACAGCAAGGAAATTCCATAAACGACAGTATGTGTGGTGTGTAGTGAAGGATTCCATCAACAAGCGTCATTTTTATCATGTTTTTTGTCCAATGTCAATAAAGCAGTAAGGAAGTCAAGATTGTTTTCCTAGCTTTCTTAGTATTTTAGCACATACAGATAAAAGGATTAAGGCCAAATAAATTTTAACGATTGAAACATACTTACCAGCTTTGTTATATTAACTTATTTATGTCAATACTTACCCTTACTGTGTTTTTTTAACAAACAGACATGCACCAAGTGAATACACCTTCCTTTTTTTTTTCACTTTTACTATCAACACTTTTAAAAGCACATCATGGGTAGGGGAGATGGCTCATGGGTAAAGCAATTGCTGTCTATGAGTGAGGAACAGTTTGGATCTCCAGGACCCATGTAGAAGTCATGTGAGTTTTAAGACCCACCCATAAGCAGGACACAGGAAATGAAGACAACTTGAATCAGTGTTCTACATTCAAGTGGAAGACCCTGAATCAATCAATATATAAGGTGGAGAGTTCAAGTGAGAGACCCTGACTCAATACATAAGGTAGAGAGCAATTAAAGAAAAACTGAGACATCAAGCTTTGGCCTCTACATACAAGTAGACATATACATGTACCCACATATATGAGCACATGCATGCATACACACATAAACACCATACACACACAAAAAAAGTATATATGAATTATCACGTTTAAACAATGACAGTTAAATATGCCACAAAATTATGAAAACATTTTGATGACAAAAATATTATACACACAAAATTCACATAAGAAAGTATCAGTAACACAGAAGTCATTCAAGTTAGAAGGTTCATCTATAGCATTTTTAGGAACACTGAAAATGTATTTTGCAGCTAAACTCATTTTCAGGTGTTTTCATTTATTTTACTATTGTTTTCTACACGTGTATAATATATACATATGTTTATTCCTTATATATAAGACATACTTTATATGTGATATGTAACATGTATACATATAGAACATGTATAATCTTAAAGCTTTCATATCTAAAAAAAAAAACAATAAAAGAAAATAAAATGTGGGAACTGTTTCTACCAGTAAGGTTAAAAATTAGAAACTCCCAACACTGGAAAAACCCTACAATGATATGGGACACTCAAAAGTGACCAGACCAAACAACAGCAAATACTATTGTTAACAAAAGTAAAATAATTGCCGGGCGTTGGTGGCACACACCTTTAATCCCAGCACTCGGGAGGCAGAGGCAGGTGGATCTCTGTGAGTTCGAGACCAGCCTGTTCTACAAAAGTAAAATAATTTTAGCTATAATATATATATATATATATATATATATATATATATATATATATGCATCTCTACCAGCCTGTAGTTTAACACAAAATATCATTTATTTGAATACTTATTAAAACCCATCTTCTTGTTCTAAGAGTTTTACATCTATAACTCATTCAACCCTCAAATACAAGGCAGAACCAAGATTCAAACCTACACATTCTAATTAATGCTCACTCTGAATCATTCTATTCTACCAAAGACAATAGAAAATATTCTTTACTCAAGTCTAAAAATAATCTCTAATTCTCATCTGTGAGTATTGTATGGCCAGAGTTTAACTTAATGGGGCCAATCCAAATTAGCTGCAACTTAGAAAAGAGGAACAGTATTTATGAAATAATACTTTTTAATTATTTTTATTTTATGTGCATTGGTGCTTTGCCTGCATGTATGTCTGTGTGAGGTTGTTGGACCCTGAAGTTACAGACAATTGTGAGCTGCCATGTGGGTACTAGGAAATGAACCCAGGTGTCCTGGAAAAGCAGACAGAGCTCTTAACCACTGAGCTATCTCTCCAGCCGCCCAAAAAATTATTTTTTAACTAGTAGATATATATACACCATTATCTTTTAAGTTGTCAAAACTTCACTAAATGTGCTTAGTCAACTACATTAGCACTGTTTAAGGCCAATGCCACCCTAAGGCAATGCACACAAGGGAGCCAAAATTTCAGAGGATTGAACACACCTAATTCTGAATGTTTAAAATTTTTATTTTAAAATACAACATCTAAAAATGTTCTAGGGGGAGAAGTATCATAACTCCCATAAAGATATCATTAAATTCAACTATATAATAAAGACATTATTAAGGATATAACCAGACTTTCCTTCAAACCTTCTAGCTACCCATTCCTTTGTAGTGAACAAAGGAGCTAAGGTGCAGTCAGTTTGTGGGCGGCTTAGGTGACAGCCATCAGAACAAAGAACTACACTCCACTAAGTGTTCCAACATAAACTGACCCCAGACTTACCATCTGATAGCTCTTTCAAAAAAATATAGTATATTTAAAAAAAAAAATCACCCTTAAGAATAGCAGTTTTAGCCAAGAGCAATTGTTTAAAATTACATTTGTTTTTGTTTTGTTTTGCTTTAGTTCAGAGAGCAATTTTAACATTCTACTTCATAATATTCTGGATAAAAGGAACTAGGCAAATAAAATCTCCCTAACAACAATATTTAAAGCAAATAGTTCAGCATCAAATAATCCAACTGACAAAACAATCTCTCAGGGAGTTCTCTCTCCTTCCCCTCCCTTCCTCCCTCTCTGGATCACACACAAAGTAACAGAAGTAGTACTAGGGATAGGGGTTAAAAATAGAAAGCAGATACTCATCTGGCCAGTTTAATTTGGGGTCTATCAAAACAAACACTTTAGAAGCTGATTGGGGTGTTAAGCCTGCAACCCCATCTATCCAAACAAGTGAGGTAAGACAAGTTTGAAACTAGCCCTGGCAACTTATGTGAAATGCCATCTAAAACTTAAAGACCCGTTGATATAACTCTGTGGCACAAATCAAGGCCTTGGGCTTCATCACAAAACAAAATGTCACTTCAGTTTTGTTTTGTTTTTCAAGATTTTAGTTGTGTATTTTAAAAAAAAAACAAAAAGTCAAATTCTTATTGGCAGTTTCTAAATTATAAGTAGCAAAGCAGTCTATCATGCTAGAGTAACGGATACTTACATACTTCAGTTCTTGAATTAAAATGGTAACAAAGAGATCAGTGTAATGTCTTAAAACAATTCCAAAGTTCTCACTGGGAGGATCATAGTCAATGTCTATGAGACGTGAAACTTGATTATTAAGAAGTAAAAATGCTGGAAAACACACCCTTTATCAAGGACTTACCTTCTTTTTATCCCTCATTGAGCCTTTGCCTCGGACCATTATTTTACATCCTGTTTCTGCTTCAAGTTGTTTGGCTGTAAGTCCTCTAGGTCCAAGGATTCTCCCAACAAAATTAAACTGTGGGAAAAGATAGTGTACATTACTCTCTTGCTGAAAGCTGTGACAGTTATTTGAAAGCTTACATATGCATTTGATTACTACATTTCCCATGAACATGAGCCAAGGAGAAGTGAAACCTAGAACTCATTAATTTCTTGCCAAATGAGATGCAAGTCACTGCTTTGCGAGGAATTATCATGTATTAATGCAAACTATAACCAGCTAAACAAAGGTAATTTACTGAGTTATCCATCAACACATAATCTAGGTCAGAGTGCACAGTAAAAAGTTAACAAAACACTAGATAACATACAAACTATGATCCCCTCTATAAAATAAATCCTGTCCTTTAACAAGAATACTTGGTTAGAGTCCTGTCTTTACTTTCGTAACAAAAAAAATTCTATCTCCAGAGACAAGTGTGTGACAATTCCACACTGCTGCTAGAACATTAATGTTCAAACTACAATTCTATACTGTGCTAAGTATACAACTCTTTTGAGTACACTTTTTAAAATTATATTTCTTTAAACAATTTTATTATGGATCCTTATTTGACTTTCTTCCATTCATTTCCACTTTTAACTTATACTTCTAAAAGTTTAGGCGTGGACTCTAAATTTTCTATGAAAAACACAACATCATACTGACAAAAGTAATTGTATAAAGAAAACTTTAGCATCCCTCAACAGAAACTTCTATTATTCGTATTTACAAAATTTAAAGGTCACTAAGAAAGGCATACCTCTATCCAACAGGTAGCAACTAGCTTGCTGTAAACATCAGGTAACACTACACTACACATCAACCTCACATATCTTAAATTTACCACATTTGATGGGTGATCAACCTGTACCACTACAATAAAACTGTCAAACCATGTACTTCTCAGACATACATAGTCATTAAGCTAAACACAGTACACATGTCAGATCTAGAGGCTTTCTATCCCATTATTCAATGCACTCTTACTACATCATATACTGCAGTAACTGGTGTAACTGCATTCAAGAATATCTTAGCTATTTCAGGCCATTTCCATTATTGAATATATCTCACTAACTTTTAGATTCTCATTAGAGTATGCACTGGGGTCAATGAACTAATTTCTTCATTTAGTTGTGCTTTCTTTTATCTCTCTTAGAATCCAGTCACTGAGAGGGAGGAGAGATGAGCAAAGGAGTCAAGATTGGGCTGGAGAAACTCACAGAAACAGTTGATCTGACCTAGTTAGAGCAGAGACCCTAGTCGTAAATCTGGGGTACCAGCACTGGACCCTCTGAATGTGAGTGCCAACTTAGAGGCCTGGGCCGTCTATGGAACCTCTAACAGTGGAGCCAGTTTTTATCCCTAGAGCACAAATGGACTTTGGGAGCTCATTCCCTGAGAAGATTGTAGCCCAGATACACGAAAGAGGGCCAAGAGGGCCTAGAGGCCCTCCCCCAAATGATGTGACAGATTTTGACAATCCCCATGGAAGCCTCACTATCCTTCGGGAGTGGGTGGGGGGATAAGTAGGGGGGTCAGTGGGGGATATGGGAGGATGGGGAGGGTGGGGGAATGGGGGATTGATATGTAAAATAAGACTGTTTCTAAAATTAAAAAAAAAATTTACCCACCAAAAAAAATGTAAACACACAGAGAGAGAGATATGGTTTCTCTGTGTGATTCTGGCTGGTTTTTCTGGAACTAGATCTGTAGACCAGGGTGGCCTCAAACTCACTAAGATCCTCCTGCCTCTGCTTCCCAAGTACTGGGATTAAGGCATGCACCACCAACACCTGGTGCCTTTATTATTTTTAAGCTAGTTCTAAAAACTTAGTTTTCCAATAACCCTGCATATATTTTGAAATCCACTTTGTTTCTAAGGTGAGAATAAATAATTATTTTCTTTATCATTTACCCAGAAACATTGTTTCTTGACTTCTGGTTTTCATAAATTTTCAGGGGGGAGTCCTATAAGTAAACTGTCATTGTCACTTGCAAACCGTTAAGTCATGTTTTTCTTTTCCAACTATATATTTTTCTTTACTACTTATACAGCACACCTTGAGTTCACAAGCAAATGTGTATCATTCTCACTTGCTACTAGTCTTGAGAACAAGGCTGCTAAGTTCTAGGTAACCTAAACATATTAAATACTTCTTCAGATCAGAGGATGACAATTCATCTTTTTAATGTTAAACCAATGTTATACTCATAAAATAGACTCAACTTGGACATTATGCACTTACATTTCTTTTAATTTCCTACTAGATTCAGTTTCCCAACATTTTGTTGGCTCATTTAAAAAAACAAATACATTCACAAGGCTGGAGCACTGGCTCAAAGTTAGCATTGGCTGCTGATCCATAAAACTTGGGTTCAATTCCCAGCACTCACATGGTAGGTCACAGTCATCTATAATTCCAGTCCCAGAGATGCAAAGCCCTCTTCTGGTCTCCCCAGAAACCAGGCACGCACATGGCACACAGATACACATACAAGGGAAAAAAAACAAAAAACAAAAAACAAAAAACATAACATATAAACAGAAATAAATAAAATTTTAAAAAATATATAGTCAAGAATGGTACTTTACCTGTAATTTTCTTCTCTCATAATAAGGACCTCAACTTTAGACATTAAGGTTATTCAGGCCTCCAAACATGTAGGAATGTTTCCAACTCTGGATGAGCTTATAATGAAACTAATACTATCTTTTCTTAAATACTAATTACAACTTACTGGTGATGGACTGTTTCATTCATTCTGATATACCTTAGTATCCACTTTGATGTACTGTGGTTGTCTTTCTTACAAATGTGCTCATATTCCCTAAATATTCAAATTTATAGACTAAAATTTGTTTTTAACTATTTGTTAATACTCAGTGTTTGTTTTTTATGTATGAATATTTGCCTGCATTTACATCTGTGCACCATGTTCAGGTCTGTTGGGATCCCCTGGAATTGTAGTTACAGATGGTTGTGAACCACTCTGTGGATGCTATGTCTCAAACCCATGCTCTCTGGAAGAACAGCAAGTACTCTTATCTACCCACTAAGCCATCTCCCCAGCCCTATGATGAGGATTTCTCAGTTCTGGTTATATTAGTCTACCTTGTCTTCCAAGACATCAATTGCTAATTTTGCTCACTGGAGTAGAGCCATTTAAAAAAAAAAATTAGAAAGGCTACACCTCTCCAAGCCTAATTATATTCTTTTTATTTGCAATGTAAATGTGTACCTTTTTTGACCTCAAGACTTTAGAATAACACTGACTTGTTTTGAGAGTACAATATATTAGAAAGAACCGCCTAATGGGTCAAAAGCTGACTGCAGACACATTGCTCTAATGAACACAGTCACAGAGGTAGAAGTTCAGTAAATGATTCACTCAAACTGCCATTTTTGGTTTTGCTTATTAACTGATACTTTTATTCATTTTCATTTCATACATTCTTCCTTTAAATGATATCTAGTCTTAGCTTTTTCTTCCCTTTCTTTCTGTACGGTTTAATCTGCTGGTTTTCCAAAACTGAAATAGATACTTCCTTATTGCATGCTTCCCACATACTACAAAGTATATGATTTTTCAAAGACATAAGAATTTCCCCATTATCTCTGGTTTGATTTCTAGCTTCCTATGCTTTAAATACATACATACATACATACATACATATATAGATATAGATATATAGATAGATAATTTTATATTACACACACATTACATAAAACTATCAACCTTTAATGTTTGTTCAGACCTGCTTTTCAACATATTATATAGTCAATAAAAATAAAAACTGTGTGTTCGCACCCTTGCATGTTCAGGAGTGCAGGCAGGGGTGGGTATACAAGTATATCATGTGTGTGCATAAAGGTGTCAAATATGAAGGCCAGGTCAACTCTGAGAGCCAGATGCCTTCCACCTTGAGACTACTTATCTCTTTGCTGTTTGTCACTATGTATATCAGGAGAGTTGGCCTGTGACTGTCAAAAGATTCAGTCCTCTGCAGCCTACCTCCTGAAGAAGTATTGCAATTAAAGATGAATTCTTGGCACAACTCTACATGGTTCTGGGGTTTTAAACGTAGGTCCTTACACTTGCACAGCAAACATTTCACCTACTGAGCCATCTTCCCACCCCCCATGGATACATTTTAGCAAGTTAACTAATAATTAAGTAGGTTTGACCTGCATCATATATCAAATCAGTTGGTCTACCCTACCATGTGTCCACTGAGAGGACACAACCTATCATTCTGACATATTAAATATTTTTTGCAGCAACTACAGTCATGAGACTATCATGTAAAAAGAAGCTAATTCTTACAACTATTACTTACTTTTAAATTGTTTATAAAGCAGATAAAACAGAAATATTTAATCTGTGAGAGATAAAATTTTCTTAACCTTAAAAAGCAATTACTATTGTACCCATGAACCAAAGAGTTCAAGTACTCTAAAGTGCACACCATAAGGATTCTAATGCAATTGCAATTGTCAAGGTCATCCTTCTTAAAATGCTGTAAGCAGAGAATAAAAAAAAAATTAATCATAGTAGTTGCTTTTTCTATTGCAACCAATTTCCAGGTTAATGTGCTATGCCTTGCATTAAAACTTGTTCTGTGTTGATTTATCATGCCAGTTCTGCAGCTTCATTCAACTAAAACAATGTCACAATGCTTTAAAAATAAAATCATTTCAAAGAGCCTGAGCTAAGTGCAACTTGAAAAGCCAACAGAAGAGAGAGAAAAAGAAAAAAATAAAAGATATTCATTAACCCTACTGTTTAAATATAGACCTTAGCTGCTACTCACCAATTATAGTTCTACCAAGTGGCATGTTAATTTCTAAAAGTTTAACAATTATATCTAATAGTATTCATTTTGCTTGATACATTTTAAATACAAATAATGGATTTTCCCAGTGACAAAATGCAAATTATGAAAACTCCAGGAACCTCCTTAAATGAGTACAATTAAAACTAAGACTTCCTTGTAAGACATTACCAAAATAAATGACAGATAAAAGCTGCACTTCCAAAAGCATCTCAGAAGCACTTTTAAGAATTACTAGACAGTAATCTCTGCTTAAAATTCTGCAATTAAAAATAAACTTATAAAAGAACATACAAATTTTGGGTTGCTTTTTTGAGCAGATTTTTGGTGAGGCAGGGTTTCTCTACATAGCCCTGGTACTCCTGGAACTTGGTACATAGGCAAGACTTGCCCTGAATTCACAGAGATCTGCATGTCTCTAAAGGCATGCAGTACCACCACCACCCAGCACTGGGTTGCTCTTTTGTTCAAGAGATAATCTGGGGCTGGATAGATGGCCCAGCAGTAAAGAGCTAATACAATTCTTGCAGGACTTGATTCTGGTTTTCAGCACCAAGGTCAGGCTGCTCCAAACTATGTCTAATTACAGCAAGGACTCAGACATACTCTTCAGGGCTCTGAGGGTTATCTTAGCAGTGCTGGAAATTAAACTATAGGCTTCACAAATGCTAGGCAAGCACTGCGCACTGGGCTACATTCGCATCCCTATGTCCACTATATGTTCCTATAATTTTACCTAGGTATTTACAAAACCTTACATAATACCAAATAATTAGCAGAGTAGGCATTAAGCCTACTCAGTCAAAAGTATGTATGCATGTATTTATATGTACTTGTTACATATAACAGAATAGAGTCATCTCTAATTTAGGCCAAAAAAGAACTTGTTTTGGTTAAATATTTACCAGGATTAAACCTTTTAGCCAAAAATACCTAAATAAATATATCAAGATGTCATGGGACGGTATGTCTTATCCTGTTTATAGATTCATATTAATTCTAGACAAGTAGCCAAGGTCTCCTGGAGAAAAGGCCACTTTACATTACACATAGTAACCATTTAACAAACCAATCATATATTAGCCATTTGTAAACATTTGTGTTTATGTACCATGACTTACACGTGTAATGCAATTAAAAGCTTCTTACAAAACTATTCAAGTAAAGTCACTCATACCAACTGCTATTACAAAGAAAAATTGCTAAGTACTTAAAAACAAGATTTCAAATTGGCATATGAATTATGATGTTCCAAGTTAAGGCCAACCTTCAATAAGTAAGATGCAAAAAACCATCCATAACAGACTTGGGTAAGACTTGTGTTTGTCCTTTATAGAAGCAAAATATGTAGGTTAGAAAATAAAATTGAATGTACAAGGTTTTATGCCACAAGTAGATAGTACATACAACAGTATAGGAAGGGGGAAAATCCTTACACATAAAGCCTTGTAAAAGATCTCACATGCTTCTGCTGTGGGATAACCCTCTGAATGCTGTAAATATGTTTTATTATCACTGGTTAAAGAAGCTGCTTTGGCCTATAGCAAGGCAGGATAGAGCCAGGCAGGAAATCCAAGCAGAGATACAGGGAGAAGTGTGGAGTCAGGGACAGATGCCAGCAAGCGGCAGGAACAAGATGTACTAGAGAACAGGTAGCTCCACAAAGACCGGTGGCAAAATATAGATTAATAAAAGTAGGTTAAGTTTTAAGAACTAGTTAGTAATAAGCCTGAGCCATAGGCCAAATGGTTTGTAATTAATATTAAGTCTATGAGTAAATATTTTAAAACCAACTGCAGGACTGGGTGGGACAGAAAAGCCTCCCCTTTACATGCTTCTCAGGCTTCATTTTTTGCTATTCTCCTTTATTCAAACTTTAGTCAAACCTCTAAACAACTTCTTATCCTGGTCAAAATGTCAGGAACTTCTAAAGTTTTCTTCCTGTCATCCTTTCCTTGCTCTGTCATTCCTACCCAACAAAAGTCAGACTCTTCTCAATCATCCCACAATAATGAACACAGGTTCTATTTTCTTTGACTTTCTTGGAGAAACCAGAAACACAGGTGTTTCCCTCTTCTGAAGAATTTTGCATATTCTTCTTACACACTTATCAAAGTGGTTATGATGATCTACAAGTCTCTTGCAAGTCATTCCTGAAGTTTGAGGCTATCATCTAGGTCTGTTAAATTCACAGTGATTTACATAATATAATACACGCTTAAAAAAAAATAAAAGTGTTTGTAGACAATGAAAAAAACAGGGTACCTAACTTGAAAACACAAAATCCAAAATGTTTTAAGCATCAGTAAGTCACTCAAAAAAAAAAAAAAAAAGAAAAACTTTTGCATTTTACTGTATTTCAGATTAGACAGAGTTAACTCAGTTAAATCTACATAAATATTCGAAAACATCCCAAACAGATGAAATCTGAGAAAGGGCAGAGAAATAGGGTCTAAAAAGATGATTAAGAAAAGTTACTTTTCAAAGGCTTAAATAAATGTGACAAACCTATAAACTAACCAAAAATAGAGAACTCAAACAACAAACCTCCAAAGGAGACAAGTGAAGCAAGAAACAATTCGAAGAAACTAAAAAGACTACTATGAATAATCCTACCAACAAACTGAACAAAATAAATCTCTAAATTCCTAAGAAGCATGAGACTTACCAAACTGACTCAAAGAGTAATCTAACTATGATAAAGAGTAAGATTACAAAGTAATTCAAAACTTCCCAGTGAAAGGAGGCCAAATGACCAGATAAAGATGAGTTCCAAATATTCAAAGAATTAAACTATTTAAAGCCAGATGGGTTTTATCAATTCATCTATAATTCAGCACTTGAGAAGGATGCACAGGGGATCCCTTGAGCAAGCTACCTAGCTAGACAAGCTAAATCAGTGATCTCTGGGTTCATATGAGAGGCCATGCCTAAATAGGTAGCAAACAATCAAGGAAGATACATATCAACCTCTGCCCTCCACATCCATGTGCACACAATGTACACCTGCCCCGACACACACAATGCAACAATACCACACATAACAGGGAAGTAAAAAATAAATAAGCTACTTGATATTGGTGGTGGTTTTATTTATGCATATATATATGCATAATATATATGCATAATATATATATGCAGGCAACCAAAAGCAAAAACAAATGGATTTACTAACAAGAAAAGAAAAACTTATGTACATCAATAAGCAAAATGAAAGGGCAAACCACAGATTAAAGAGACAATAGCTGCAAGCCATCCATATGTAAGAAATTAATATCCACAATAGGGTATTCAGAACATAATACACAACAAAGCAAACATTAACAACAAAAACCTGACTTTAAAATAAACACACAAAAGTCTTTCTTAAATACAGTATCCTACAGAAGACAGAAATGTCATGCCCAACAGGCACAAGAAAGAGTAGCTTACATCACTAGTCAGCATACAAGATACCATCTCACACCTGTTGTAATGACTTCTACATATTACATGTTAGCAAAGATGTGGTGGAAAGGAAACACTTGTTCCTTACAGATGGGAACATATGTAAGTACAATTCTGAAAAACATAGAAGTTCTTAAAAAAACAGAACTAGCAAAAGTAGACTAATAAAGCTCATAAATAAATACAAGTAGAAATGGTATAATCTCTAACAAGAATGCCAAGATTCTATACACAACACACACACACACACACACACACACACACACACAAAAAAAAAAAAAAAAAAAAACCCACAGAACCAACAATCTTATATCTTGGTGTGTATAGAAAAGAAATTAAATCAGTGTGTTGAAAAGTTCTGCACCACCATTTTCACTGTAATATTATTCACTAGCCAAGGTATGAAAACAACTCATTTGTCTAGTGATACATGAATGGATAAAGAAAATGGAATGTTAAAAGGAAGATTTTGTCATTTACAAAAGTACAACAAATCTGGAAGACATTACATTGAAGGAAATAAGGCAAGCATAAATATTGCATAATATCAATCATATGGGGAATTGAGCAGTATTATAAAAGTTGGAAAGATAACTATAAAGAGATACTGCTCAAAGAGTCAGGGGCTAGAGAGAAGCAGTTAAGAGTGCTTGCTACTCTCTCAGAGGACTAAAGTTCAGCTACCAGTACCTACAAATCAGATTGCTCACAACCACGTGTAATCCCGACTCCAGTGGCTCTACATTCACTTTTGGCCTTCCTGTCACCAACAAGAACATATACACAGCAAATAAATCTGTAGCTATGTGACAGAGTATAAAGGTTGGATTATGCCATATGACTAAATTCTGGAGCTCTAGACTTAACATGATGACTGAGTTCTTTCTCTCTCTTTTCCCCTCTCTCTCTCTTCCCCCCCACACACACAAACCTGTGAGGCAATGGATGAGTTCCTTAGCTTGGGTGTGGTATCATTTCACAATGTGTATCAGATGTCACATTAGAAGGGGTCCCATAGACCTCCTCTAATAGGGCCAGCTATTGCCAAGGCTACTGCTATTGGCTACTCTTTAAAGCCTGATGGCAAGACTCTAATGTTGAAGACACAAATTTACTTACGTCATCAAACACGGAGCAATGAAGCTGATGCCCAAGTAAAGGCTTCCCCCAATACTGACCAGCACTCATGGTACTTTAGTATTCTGCACACCACCAGGAAATAAAAACAATCATCAATATTACCCACTACAAATGCTGCAACATACAAGAGCAACCTGCCTACAAGACATACTGGATCAATAGTGGCATAAATGTTATGGGAGTAACCAACCACTTTTAAATTGTACTTAAGGCCCACTTAATAAGATGAGCCCCTTACCTGACATTGCTAAAGTGGCCAAGAACCTGAGATTAGATAGGTAATGGACCTAGGGGAAAATCCACTAGTATTGTTCTGCTAAAGGAACACAGCAATTAAGTAACTCCCAATGACAGATTTCTAAAACCTCCTTAGAGAAGCTTACTCCTACAGCAGTTGTAATTAACACAAAGGCACCATAACTAGACAATGTGCCAAAGTGAGAGATTGACTTTGGAGCACTCGGCACTTGCCCCTCAGGGCTCAGAGATCCATGTGCAAGAGGAGGAGGAAGAAAGATTCTAAGATCCAGAGGTGGTAGTTGACTCCACGAGTATCATCCAGACACAACAGGACTGATACATGTATGTTCACACCCCTAACCAAGAATCTACTTACAATTGATAACTGCTTAAACAAAAAAGAAAAGCAGTTTTCTCCAATGGAGTCCATTTTTTTAAACAAAAAAGGCTCAACTACATTTGGTGTGCCTTTTATTTTGTTTGGGTATTTTTTTAAGTTATTTATTTTGGTGTTTTTTGTTGGGTGGGGATGGAGACAGAATCCGGGAGGAGTTGGGGCAAGGAGAAAAATGTGATCAAAATGTGCTATATGAAATTTTTTCAATAAAAATAAATCAACTAAAAACTAAGTATCCCATTATATATTGTAAAAATACACGCTTTTGTTAGCTAACTATATTTCAATAATGATTAGATAGTAGGTTACATTCAGCACAGAACCCACAGTTATAAATTCCTCAATAAAGTTGACTCACATCCTCATTCTGTTTCAAAGAACAAAGTAAAAGACACTGTAGGGAAAGAAATCAGTTTTATCTTCACTCTCCACTTCAATAGGCAAATAACTAGAATACAGGGCTATGCCATGCAACAATTTTTAGGTGTTAACAATACTGAGTATTATGTTCAAAACAATGAGTCCAATTCTATTTTGGATAAAGCACATGCACTGAATTACTGAATTCTCCAAATAACGCCAAATAATGGTTATTATTAGTATTGCCTACCTTTAAAACAAGAGGTTACTTAGTAAAGAAAATCCTAAAACACCCAAACTGAATCAAGTTCAGATACTTAATACAATGTTATGTATGTCTCTCTTATAAGGTTGGTAAAAAAAAAACTTTAACAGTCTTAGAAATTCTAAATGATTATAGTTTACATTTAAAAATCCTCTTCAAGTTTTTCAGATTAATTCAGTTGTTACTTCCATATTTTTCCCTAACTACACTACAAAATACATTACTTGAGAAAAATCATACCTGAACTTATTAATGTTTTCAGTCTTCTAGTCATTGGATCACATCTTTTTGTTTTGCTTTTTAAAGCAGAGGGTCTCACTGTATAAGCCATGGCTAGCTTTGAACTCACAGATCTTCCTGCTTCAAAAGCACACCTTTTCTATAAATAAAAACCATTATGAAGCATTCAGCAGCGTATTTCTATGGCAGATGTTTGTTAAAAGAGAGAAAGTAAACTTAAAAATGCAGTGAGCCCAAGTGTCACCTAAGACAGATGAGTCTAGGAAACAAAATGTGTGTTTATGACCCTCAAGTGGGAAGGCTCTTGGGGACGACATCCTGCTACATAAACATCAGTCTGTTAGAAAAGTTTTATTAATTAAAAGGAGAAATGGCGTTTATAGCATAAGATTTTACTTGTATCTGATTTACTGACAACTGCCTTTTACACTATCCTGCTCAATATTCTACATTACTGCAAGTAACTCATTTTGCTGAAAGGCCATCCCTCATTCTTAATCTCTACACACAACTGAGGCAAAAATCTTTAGATTCTTCACTATAAGTAATTTTTTGCCCTGGTCTTCATTTAACAATCACTGTCTAAGTTCAGGTTCTTACTTTCCACAGCAGGTCACATCTTTAAGCATCCCACAAGAACAAAGAATTTATCCTTTCATATTATTTTGTATAGTATAGTTATTTATCACAGACCACACACAAATATTACTAGACTAAGTGATACAAAATGTTTGATTTATATTTAAGTTTTCTTAGTGGTGGTAGTAGCTTTACAACTGGTTTGTTTGTTCACTGGCTGGCTGGCTGGCTGGCTGGCTGGCTGGTTTATGATGGTGACTGAAACTGGAATAATAAACATGATCAGCACAAACTCTACCATGGGATTATAAACCCAGACCTATACTCTTACAACTCTAATTTGTTTTAAAATATAAAATGGTTGATTTATGCTACGTAGATTAAATGGTAAATGAAAAAACTCAGAACCTAATAAAATTATTCTCTCCATTAACCATAAATAATAGAGCATAGATAATTTTTAAAGATTTATTTCTTTTTAATTTTATGTGTATGAGTGTTTTGCCTGCAATATATACCTGTGTGCCATGTGCATGACTAGAGCTCAACGAGGATGGGGGGGGGGGAATCTGACAATCTAACCCGGGCCCTTAAGTAACAAGTATTCTTAACTGCTGAAACAGCAACCACCAGCATAAATTTCTAAGATGCAAAATTCCTACCATGTAATAAATCTTCCTACCATGTAATAAATCTTATTAATGTGAAAACATGATCAAATTGATGATAACAAACTAGATTCCAGAAGTCTGAATTGAACTGTTCTGATATAAATAGCTAGGTTTGTTAAGACAAACTATACTTTCCCAACAAAATAACCAAATTTAGTTCCTAGGCTACTTATGTCTGTATAAGAGTTCTCTCTCTCCCTCTTTCAAAGACAGCTTTCTGCTGACAATTAAATCAAAAGAAGCTATAAATTACTTAAATCACTTAAAAGCAAATTTAGGACAACTCTACAAGCTGAATATTTCTAACTTTCAAAAGGCTCCAAAATACAAAACTGTTTTACAGACATACTGGTACCAACAGTGTAAAATTTCATACCTAAATCTATTTTACTATATTCAAAATGCAATTCTATTAAAAATTTTATGTAAAATTATATTCAGAATGTGTGTATTTAGGATGCATGTGAAAAAATGAATTTTATATTAAGGCACAGGTCACACATCTGTTTCTACACATGCAAACATTTCTAATCTAAAAAAAATCAGACTCAAGCATTTGAAATAATTAATACTCAACTGAATCAACAGGCTATGAGATGAGTAGTAGAGCTCATCAAGTAAAATAAACTTTCCTTCATAACCCATTGCATGTGTCCATCTGGCATTGGACAGCTTAGGACAGGAACAAACCTGATGAACTGTTGGTCCCAGCTCCAAAAGATGAAGTTTGTTTAGGATGGGCATTTATCAGACTTCAACTTTCCTCCTTTAGTATCTATCACAAACAGCCCAACATCCCTAAGAACAGGGTTCTTCTCAATTTTTCTGTTAAATTCCTTTGGTTAGTTCAGTGAGCATTTTAAGAAAAAAATGTAGCGATTAGATAGCTGTGGTGTTTGTATTTAACTGGTAAGTCCACCTTAACCAAGCTTTAACACAGATCATAATACATTAATAGATAAACCAAACATTCCACCTCAACTGAGGCTGACAACCAATTGCTTACAAGTAAGTGTTCTCCAAAAATAACTTTGAGCTAGTGTTTGGAATATTAGTTATTTTGAAATATTAAGATATATAATTCACAAAATAAAGCACCTGCACCATTTTAAAGACTATAAAAAGGCTAATGACATTAGAAACAAAACAGGTCTAAAAAAATTTACTGCTTTCAGACTACCCTGAAACTCAATGAAATAATATCCACTACTATCCTCAGAAATTCAGTACAGCCAAGTAGGCACAGATGGGTCCTCAACACACCCCTACAGAGTGAAGAAAAAAAAATTCGAACTGAATAATAAGTCATAAAATTAGTCTTCTCTGTCTAAGTTACTTGAAGTTTTAAGCCAATAATAGTTCCTGTACCTAAAACACAAACACGTACACTACTGAATTATAATAATAAATGAAAACAACCTCAGACTACTATGTAATATGAAACATTTCATAACTTTAGGTAAAAGAAAAAAACAAGTAATAACATCATTTTATTTTTATTCTGTATGTGCTATATGTAGTTAAATGAAACGTGTACAATTGTGTGTGCCTGTCTATGTACTCAGGTCACAGGTTGATACTGGTTATCTTCCTCAGTCATCTCTCACTGAACCTGAAACTTGTGCTTTCAGCTACACTGGGTGGTCAACAAGTCCCTGGGATCCTAATGTGCAGCCACCCATGTGCCACAGTGCTGAGTTATGGGCACATATCATCTGGCTTTTATGTGGATGGGGGGGGGGTTCCTAAGTCAGGTCCTAGTGTTTGTACAGGAAGCACTTTACTCTATGAGCCATGTTCCCAGCTGATGGGGGAAGTACTTCTGTGTATGTTTATCTTATTGATTGTTAAATAAAATACTGTTTGGCCAATGAGACAGCAAGTTAGATGGGACTAGGAGTCAAAGAGGATTTTGGGAAATGTAGTAGAGAAGTGGTGATCCAGGCAGGAAGTGACATAGCAAGGAGACTCATATTTAAGCGAAGGAGAAACATGAAGGGTCCCTTTTTCCCCTTGCTCCTCCAGCAGCACAATGTGATCCACCGGCAAGGAGGGACGCCAATAAGATAAGTCTTATAAAATATATAGATTTATAATAATTAAGACTGAGCTAACAGATGAGAAATCCTAGTCATTGGCCAAGCAGCTTTGAACCTAATACAAGTTTCTGTGTATTCATTTGGGCCTAACTTGGGTGAGCGGCTGGCATAAAGCTCACACGTGGCAGTGGGGCTCAGGTGGCTTTGGGCGGAAAGATTTATCATAACACCCAGCCTTGGTTCTAAAGACAGAACACACACATTTTGTACTGTGCATGCCATTAGTTCATGCAATGCTAATGAACACTGCATAAACGACCTAAGGGAAAATTAAAACCGATAGTTAGGAACTGCAGTGTTTTGCTATATAAACAAAGTTTGTTGCTCTTACAGAAACATCATGATTTCATTAAGCAAAACAAAGACAATTATTTTCCTAGTGTCACTCCTCAGTATGTAAGACTCAATTCTATCTTTATATTGTATTGTCTTAGAATGTTTGATTTTAGAAACTGCTTCCTAGAGTCGCTTACCTGAGGGTTATTTAAAACAGAGTGTGAGAGAGAGAGAGAGAGAGAGAGAGAGAGAGAGAGAGAGAGAGAGAGAGAGGAGGGAGGGAGGGAGGGAGGGAGGCCTAGAGAGATGATCAATCAGCAATTAAAAGCACTGGCTGCCCTTCCAGAGAACCCAGGTTTAATTCCCAGAACCCATATAGTGACTTGCAACCAGTTAAAACTCCACTTCCAAAGGATCTAATGGCCTCTTGTGGCCTCCAGAGGCACTGAATGCATGGGGTATACACACATGCATACAATCAAAACACTCTCAAATAAAAAATGTATTTTTAACAAAATTTTTAACTGACAAACGAATTCTGGTTTGAAATTGGGACAGGATTTCTAATAATTTATCAAAAGGTCCTAAATTCTTCTATCTTTTGTTCTATGTATTTATATGAAGCAGCATTCTCTCTGAATTGATAATACACAATTAAACTATCATCCAGCCCTGAAAAGCATGAACGATGTTCTACAACCTGCAAAATAAAGATGTAATTCTTATTGTGCACATACCTATGTATACATTCATCTAAATATGCACATTACTAAAGAGGCCACAGACTCTTTGGATTCTTCAGCATCTAACAGCAAGGCTCTCCAGAGACAAAATCCTGCCACTAAAATTCTTTCCCAGGTGTCCTGGGTTCTCACCTTACATAATATCCTGCAATGCCTTTCAATTATCCAACAAAGTCTTCTTTTAGTGGGATTATCCTGAACTGTTTGTGTATTTGCAAACAAAACTAGTTACAAAAAGAGTAAATGTATAAACTAAAGAATGGTGCACTAAAAAACTCAAGTTGTAACATACCAAAAACACTACCTCCCATTAATCCAATATAAGATATTTATACTCCATCTATAAACTAACATTGTCTGAGTAACAGCCAATGGGTCTAAAACCTCTTTTTAACATTAGAGTCATTCTTTCATTTGTTTTCCAATAAATATTTTCATATCTAACAGCCACTATTTTTCCTTTACATACTCAGTAAGTAATGGATGGCTACTATGTGTCAGTATTACACAGTGATTAGTAAAATTAAGGCAGTGAATTAACAAAGACAAGGTTCTTGCTTATGTACAATATATTCTGCTAGGGCGGTGTTTCTCAACCTTCCTAATGTTGCAATCCTTTAATACAGTTCCTCATGTTGTAGTGCCCCCCAAGCATAAAATTATTTTCATAGCTACTTCATAACTGTAATTCTGCTACTGTTAGGAATCATAAATACCTGACAGGTAGGATATCTGATGTGACCCCGAGAAAGTCATCTGGCAGCCCTCCACCCCTGCTGTGCTAGGGAGTAAGAAAACTAAAACACTATATAACAGTACTATAGAGGTGGAACATGGGAGGTTGAGGTTAAGGGAGGGGACAGACCAGATGGCTTTTAGAGTAACTGGTCAGGGAAAGCCTCACTAAAGGAGTATTTAAACTCAACCACACTTAAGGAAAAGCAACAGCCAGTCACAGTGAACAGTGTATAAATGACACAGAGATCATGAAGCTGGGAATAGATTTGACTTATTTTCGAAGTCAAAGAAAGGCCAACGTGATTACGCTACGCTGGAGACAAGTGGGAAAATCACTTAAGATGAGGACAGAGAGAGAAAGAGAATCAATCTTAACACATAGGGTTTTATAACAAAAGTAAGAGCCTGGAGGTACTTCAAAATCAGCTGGTAAAGAAGAAGACTATTTCTAAAACAATACTAGAGACTGGTTGAGCAACTGACTAAGAAAGACTGGGGGAAAGGAGGAATCAGATTGAAAACAGTCCTTTTCAAAGAAACTTTAAAGAATTGGAAGCAACGATTAAATCCAGTACTCTCATTTTACAAAAGAATAACATGGTCCAAGCTGTGGACTGTCTGTGGTCAGACAAAAGACCACTGTATCAGAGTTACACTTGATACAATTGATCTTAACACTCAAGACAAAAGTCTTCCCAGAATTCTTGACCTCAGTTTGAAGTTCCATGTCTTCATCATGAATAATTCCCAAAGTGACATAGCAAAAACCAAATGGAAATATACTTTAAAGAGAAAAAGATTTAATTAGCCACATAAAATTATTCCCATTTCCAATTTCATACATAACTCTTTTAAAGCAGCTGATAATATAAAAGTTATCTTATTGCATATTGTATGAAGCAGAAAAAAATGAGCAAAACAACAAGTATACTTACATCTGGATATTCTTTTACAGGCACATAAAGTTTCTCTTGTAACTGAACAATGGGTCCCACAGCATCAGGCAATTCTGCACTCCTTTTCTCTGTACTGCCATTTAATGTGTCATTGTACATGTCTTTCCGCACTCTGCTAATTTCTGTTAAAAGTAAAAATTTTTAGTGTTAGACAAAAAAATATTCTTGCTAATCCAGGAAGGGGGTGGGGGTTGTTTCACTGATAAAATGTTAACACTCCAGTGAACAACTGTTGATCTATCCTGTCATTCTCTGGATTAAGCCTATTTACAAAATGACAGCCTTCATTTCTAACACAAATCTACACCAACCAAATTACACATCTTATTAAAACTATCTGAGCCATAATCATATAGATTTTTAGTTTACCTAAAATGTTCATGCTTTAAAAATGAAGCCAGTCATTTTAAATGATAGCTTTAGTTAATTTTCATAAGGACACATAAAACAAAATACCAACAGCTCTATTATACCTCATAAATAATCTGCTTCAGTAAGATTTAAACTGGACACCACTTTATTGGATATTTTTACTACCTTTAACACACTCAAGATGCTCAGCAGACAACACATACCACGTTTAGCCAAAGTCTGAGTGACGCGTACAAACTTAGCAGCTAAAGCACTGAAAAATAAAAGAGAGACTAACAGAACTAAATGAACCCTTCCAGGGAAGGAAAGCAGTACCTAAACAATACAAAAGGAGGTACAAACAACTAGGGAAAACAAGTATTCAATATGCCAAGGTGAACAGATGCTACGAAAAACTGGTAATTCAAAGGATGGTGCCTTGGACTAGACCACTAAGGTAGGAGTTTCCAAGACAATAGAAAACAAACCACACCAGAGTAACAGGTATAAATTTAAAATAGCAAAGATAACCAAAATTAATAGTAATATAAAGTTATTATAATTCTCAGGTATATTTTTTACAATTATGAAAATTATATTTTAATGAATCAAATCCTATAAAGAAAAATGGCATCTTCATAAAATATGTAATGGGCTTCAATATGTATCAGCAGATAGGCCTGTACACTGAAACATATTATCATTACAGTATGGTATTCCATTCTAAGGCTAGCTGGACACCTATATAACTGTCTCTCCATTCTATAGAGCAATACCTACTTGGGGAAAAGGAAGAAAGAAAAAAAAAAACATTCATTCCAGTAAATATACCTATTACATTCCAAATGTACAATTTAAAAGTATTCATATTAAGGAACTGTCAAATATGAATGCATTATGCTTCTAACTACTTAACTCAGATTTGTTCAGTAAAATCCCAAGAAAAGGGTATAATCCAAGTGTTCTAAACAGCTATAAAATCATAAATAACCATTCAAAGAACTGCACATTTTTCTCTTTTGATGACCAAACAGAATCAAACAATATATTGGATTAGGCTAAAAGAAGATTGAGCTATCTTGCCAGCCCCTCTAAAAGTTATTTTTATACTTCAAATATTTAAGTAAGTTAAAATTAAAATTACACATAAATTTTTAGCTCAAATCTCTAGATGAAAATATTTGTTGTATTGTATTAATTTATTATCATTTCAATTTCTTCACAAACTAGCCAATTCTTGTGATGCTATGAGCATACCACTAGTATAAAAATCCACTAATAACAGCCTTTCTAAAAACTGCATGTAGTGGTTCTCAATCCATGGGCTATGCATTAGATATCCTGGATATCAGATAATTACATTACAATTCATAACAATAGCAAAATTACAGTTATGAAGTAGCAACAAAATATTTTATGGCTAAGGGTCATGACAGCATGAGGAACTGTATTAAAGGGTCACAGCATCAGGAAGGTTGAGAACCACTGGGCTAGATAGTTTAGTGGTTAAGAAAGAATAGCTCCAGTACCCACACAGAGTATTTAAATCGATTAAATTTTCCATTTAAAAACATGATTATGTGTATTGGTGTTTTGTCTGCATTTATTTTAGTATATGGTATGTATGCTTGGTGCCCCAGGAGCTCAGAGGAGGACAGAACCTCTTAACTTGTATTTCTATATATAACTGAGCAATTGTTTGATCAGTAACTAAAAGTTCTAGAGTTTTGGCCACCCACTGTGTCTCTAGTTCCTAGAATACTGCCTGGAACATAGTGGGTCTTCAATAAGGACTAGGTAAGTTGAATATATGGGTGGGAAAATGAAGGGGAGAACAGACTAAGTCCCAAATTAAAGCTGCACAAGTCATGGGTTCTAAGCTTCCAAAGATCTTAAGTCTAAAAAAAGTGTTGCACCCTGACTTTTCAATCTTAAAGATTTATCACTTTAATAATAGTATACAAACTATGTAAAATACAATGCTGATAAGAATGTAAAAAAATTAGCTAAAACACAGATAGTCCTCCAGATTATGAACTAACCCATCGGTGAATCTATGCAGGTGAACACTACCATTCTAGCCAGAAAAGCATCAGCAATTTGGGATATATTTGTACAGCTCCAGTCAGAAGAAGCTCTGATTACAGTTCTAACAGTAACTCTTCATAATTTGGGGTGTCTCCAATTTAATCTCTGTACTGGTACCTCATGTATTACAACTCACTGAATTGCTCAATTGAATCCAATTATTTAGAATTCCACTTAGTATTTTTTTTCCCAAACCCCATGCTCAAAACTTTTCATTCCCTAAATCCTAGCAATTACAGATTCTGCTAGCAGTTTCCTAACAGATCCTCACAGAAATATGCAATGGGAGTCCTCAAAGTGGACTCACAGACATGTATGTGTTTCTTTATAAAGCAATAGAATGACTCATAACAACTGTATTGCACACATTCTCTTCTGTCGATTACATGAATAATGCTGAAATGTTCCAATACATCCACATGACATTGAAGCTACAGCCATAGTTCAGAGGGATCAAAATTCTGAACCATTAGTATTTAAAAATTTCTACAAACCCGGGGAGTTGGTGGTGCATGCCTTTAATCCCAGCACTTGGGAGGCAGAGGCAGGTGGATCTATCTCTGTGAGTTCAAGACCAGCCTGGTCTACAAGAGCTAATTCCAGGACAGCCTCCAAAGCCACAGAGAAACCCTGTCTTGAAAAAAAAAAAAAAAATCTACTACAATAATTCCTAAAATGGTCATTTATCTTCCTATGATTAATAAAGACAGTTAAAATAAAAATCTCTGGAGTTCTAAGCATTAAAATTGTTTTTCTGAGCTGAAACCCACTCCTAAAACATCAGCCACTCACTGCCACTGAGCAATCTCATAAATACACATCAAAGTTCTATGATATCATAAGCACCCTGTAAACTACCCATCACATTTTTCATGTCCTTCCACTTATTTAGAAACATTCCAAATTTGCTGAATAAAGTATAAAACCACACATGACATTCTATAACAGATGACAGTATGAAGACTAAAGAAGATCACTAATGCCTTAGCAAACTTAACACACTGTGGACATGTTGCTGGTGGAGCTTTGGCATGTTTCTACCATTCCCTCTCGAAAACTGTTCATTTACACAGCAAAATTTTTTTTCTTGTTTATTTTCTACTACATATGTAGCCCTTCAGACTTGATGTTAATCTGCTGACATTCCTTACCACTGACTAATTTGAGTCAAGATGACTGTAATTTCATAAATCACACATTTTGAGAGAACGGATATCAAAATACTGGCATGCCTTATTAACTACCTGATAAAATTTCAACACTAGATACATGTTCTCTGGTTTGGTCTCATTCACTAACATAGCCCAGGCTGACATCTAACTCACAATCCCCTGCCTCACTCTGAGTGCTAGGATTACAGATACGCTCTATCACATACAAGTCCACCTTCCCCTAGGTCCACCAGATTACAAGCAATCTACAATCTGTGTCATTAAATTTAAAAATAAAAACATCTTTATAGCATTTAGGCTTTCTCCTATTTTCCACATTTTCTCAAGTCAACAATAACCATACTTCTTCCCCCTTCAAATTTCTGTATGTACAAAACTATTTGTGTTTATGACTAAAAACTGTACCATCTCCAGTCATCTTCCATTTCTTTGCTCTGATTATCTTGACTTTCATTCCCTCTTTTTCTAACTAAACTCAACTGTGAATTCTGTTCCTAACAGAAATTTACCAAGGAAGCCATATTAACACAGACATAAATATTTTATCTGAGTAGCTATGTGCTTTTTCTTTGTGTATCACACTTAAATCCATCAAGGCATACCTTAGCGTACTATACTGGATACACAGAAATATAGAAAGCATGAAGAGGTTACACTTTTACTTGATCATGGCCACCTCAGCTTTTAAATTAACTTTCCAATGATTTGAGTAAAATAAGAGCCAATATTTAGACACTAATGCTTTACTTACACATAGGCTTAATAAGGAATGTTAACATAAAAGTTTTCAGCTTTCAACACAAGTTTAAAGAGACTCTATTTGTTATTTGCAATTCACCTTTTGACGGATATTACAGTAATATACCAACACAAACAACAAAGTAGGGGTTTAATATCTATGATTATACAAATGAGTTTTCCTTAGCATGTTGCTTACTAAATCTTAGACCTAATCTTAAATTAGAAATCTATTTATATCTGAAAAACAACTACCTTAATAAAGAGATTGTTATGTGGCAGTATGTACTTAGGATTAACAGAGTTCTTCCCCATGCCCTCCTCAAAAGAAAAAAACAACAAAATTCCAACTCAGAATTTACCAAATACAAAGAAAAGTTTAAAGTTATTTGAGGAGTGCAGACTATGGAATGTATTACTTCACTGTCCTTATTTTAAGAAGCCACATCCACAAATTGAAGCAAAGAAATAAAAACAAGCATCATTACTTAGTGGGATATTTTCCTTGCTCTAAATAAATTAAATCTGGTTTAATTTAGAGGTATTTGCTTTCAAACCAGCAAGGAAAAAAAGAATTCAAGCCATTGGTAATTCCCTAGGTGGGCTTTATTTGGGGAGTTAAATTGTACAATACACCTCAAAATTAAACATCTTTCCAAAGAAAAACTACATTAAATGCAGAGTTCAGTACAAGGCATAAGAATTGACAATATACAATGAACAAATAGCACCACTCATGAGATACTAGAATTAGAATCTTGCAAAACTGCTTACTAAAAATAATTTACAGAGCCAGGTCAGTCCTCATCAAAATTCCAATGACATTTTCACAGAACTAGAGAAAACAATACTAAAATTCATGCAACCATGCACACATATACACGTGTGCATGGGAACACACACACACACACACACACACACACACACACACACACACACACACACACACAAACACCCCTTAGTAAGTCAGAGAAATCCCAAGAAAATATAACAATGCTGGAAGTATCAGCACCTTGTTTTTTACTAGAGCATGGCAACCAAAACTCCATGATAGTGGCACAAAACCAGACAGCAGAACCAATGGAATACATAAAATCCAGAAATCAATACTGCTAGAACCAATGATTTTAAATAAGGATACCAAAAGCATATATTAGAGAAAGAGCACTGTGAACAAACTGTGGGAAAACTTACTATCCACATGTAGAATAATGAAATTAGATCCCTATCTTTCATCCTGTACAAAACTCAATTCAAAATGGATCAAAGACCATAATGTAAGACAGGAAACTCTCAAATGCTAAAGGGAAAACACATCAAGGTACAGGAATAGACAAGAACATTCTGAAAAGGACTCCAATGGCCCGGGAAATAACAAAAATTAACAAATAGGATTATATAATGTAAAAAAAAAAAAAAGCTTCTGTTCAGCAAGGGGAAAATTAACAACAGCCTACAGAATGAGAGAAAAACTTTGTCAACTATACACATCTGACAGAGGACTAATAACTAGAACCCACAAAAAAAAGAACAAATCATTCAAAGAATGAGCAAATACAATGAGGAGACAGTTCTCAAGAGTAGAAATAACCAATAAATATATGAAAAACTGTTCAACATCCTTTGCCATGAGGGAAACTCAAAGCTACACTGAGATTCCATCTCTCTTCAGTCAGAATGGCTATCATCAGGAAATCAAGTGCTGACAAGGATACTGAGGGGAAGACAAATCCTCACACACACCACTAGTGCGAATGGTTCAGCCACAATGGAAATCACTACAGAGGCTCTTCAAAAAACTAAAAACAGAAATGTCACATGGTATAGCTATTCCATTTCTAGATATATAACCCCCCTCAAAAAAAAAAAAAATCAAAGTCAGGAGTGGGAGAGAAATGGCTCAGTAGTTAAAAACACTTGCTACTCTTCCAGAAGACTGAAGTTCAGCTCTCTCAGCACTCATGTCAGGTAGGTCACAACCATCTTTAACTCCAGCTCCAGGACAAAAAATGTCTCTGGGTTCTGCATACACCTGTACTCACATGCATGAATTGAATCTACATGCAGATGCACATACCTACACATAATTAAAAATAATATAAATTATTTAAAAGTCAAAGTGAGGATACCATAGAGACAGATCTGCACACCCATTTTTATGGCAACACTTATGACAGTTGTCAAGACATGAAATTAGTCCAGATATCCATCAACAGATGAATGTATAAAGAAAATGTATTACAAACATGCATGCATGCGTGCGTGTGTGCGTGCACTCGCACTTGAGTACACACACAAACACACACACTCTCACACTGGAGTTTATTTAGCTATAAAAAAAAAAAAAATCCATGCCAGGCAGTGGTGGCTCACACCTTTAATCCCAGCACCCGGACAGCTGGATCTCTGAGTTCGAGGCCAACCTGGTCTACAAAGCAAGTTCCAGGACAGGCTCCAAAGCTACAGAGAAACCCTGTCTCAAAAAAACCAAAGGAGAAAAAATTCAAACTAAAACCACGTTTTCTCATGAAGAATTTAAACACAAAGATGTGTGTGTGTGTGAGTGTGTGTGTGTGTGTGTGTGTGTGTGTGTGTGTGTGTGTGTGTGTGATGTAAGTTGCAGGGGAAGTGAGCAGAAGGGAATCATCAGGGAGAAAGAAAGAATGAGAACAATGAGAGAGTTGAAAATGAGTCATGTAGGCAAAGCACATACATCTAATTTTGAAAACAATTAACTCAGGAGTAGAGAGATGGCTCAGCAATTAAGAACACTGGCTGCTCTTCCAGAAAGGACCAGAGTTTAATTCCTAGCACCTAAATGGCAGATCACAACCATCTGGAAACTCCAGTTCCAAAGATCTGACAGGCTCTTCTGACCTTCTTGGCACTAGTCATACACACAGGTGCACAAGCATACATGCAGGCTAAACACCCATAAATATCAGATAATTATAATTAAGTGAACAAATACTGTTGGTATACAAGATTTAAAATAAATCACTAGGAAGAACAGTACAAAAAATGGAAAATCATCTTTTAAAAACAAAAAACAAGATTTATATTGGGATAGGAAGTTTCCTTCACTTAAAACTTTTTTTTCAATTTAACAAAAGAAATGTGGTTAGTTTTATATTTTAATGTCAATTGTCATTTCATAAAAAAAAAAAAAAATGACCCTACTGGTCACTAAGTTCCTCAGAATACTCAAAGAAAAACAGTCTTCATGCAATTCCAAGTAACTCAAAAAAATGGTCACTCATAGAAGACGATTAATTGAAAACTTGTAGTTATCATGAAAATCCAGGTTTAAAAGTAATATTTAGGAACATCTCGGTTTTTATAAACCCTTGGCTTCCCACTTACAAGCAAAGACATGGATAGTAAGAGATCTTTAAAATGTACTATTATTAACCTTTGGATTTTTAATCAAGATTTTTCAGTTGGTTCTCTTGAATTATTTTTTTAACTTGTTTAATGTACACATGGACATTCATGTAAACCCCTGTGTAAGTCAGAATACAGTTCCAGGTACTGAAGGTCTTCAGGCTTGCTTCAAGTGCCTTTATCTGCTGAGCCATCTCAAGTATTTTAGTAGTAATGGATTATACCATGAGGCCGTAAGTAACAGAATAGAGATTTACAAATTCTAACTAACAACTATAAAATTAATTACAGAAATGTTTTTAAAATATCATTAATGGGGTACCATTATATTAATAAAGACATGCAAGAAGTTTATTCAGTGTATGCTAAAATCAATGAGCAACAACATGGAATATGGAATACTACTAATTAGAAAGCACATACTCACCCTTCCTAATTTGATGCACCAAAGTACTTGTATGTGGTTTTACTGCCAAAAATGCATAAACTCAATCTAATCCTAGATAGACAAAGCAGACTAACTCAATACTTAAAATTGTTCAAAAGCACTTAAGTCGTGGGGGAGGGGGTCATTAAAGAAAGGGGAAAAAAAAAGTACCACCACAAATTTGAGGCTTCTAAAGAGGAGGGAAAGTGCATGAGCTGGACTTGGTGGTCCACGCCTATAATCCCAGGACATGGAAGGCAGAGCTGGAAGATCAGTAGTTTAAAGTGGACTACACAGTGAGTTAAAGGCAGGCCCGACTTCTATGAAACCATGACTCAAACCAAAGGCAAAGGGAGAGAGTGGGAGAAAAGGAAGAATTAAGTAAAAAGGACTAGTTTAAAAGCTGAGCAAGATTTGAAGATTTGAAGCAAAGCATGGAAGTATAGTCTCTCATCAACTATTTCTTAATATCAAGTAACAATAATCTTATCTTTTACTAAATCTCTGGCCTTTAAAAAGCCAGCAACAAGGCTGAAGAGATGGCTCAGCCTTTAAAGGATAGGCTCACAAACAAAAGGGAAAAAAGTCTACAACAATAACCTAAGGATTTACACCTTTAAGTATTATGTGGTCTGTGCTCATACACTCTATGTGAGTAGGTCATTATTTGGAGGAATCTGAATCTGAACTCAGCTCCTTGTCTGATTTATCATTCATGGTCAAGACTGAGCTTATGAAAGTACACATGTGCAACAAAGCACACAGGAAAGCAAGCCCACCAAACACTGTACAAGAAGCATATCCACAGAGCAGTTTATAATTAACTCAACTATTTTTAACTGTACGGGTGTTTTGCCTCCATATATGTCTGTGTGCCCCATGTTTGTCTGTGCACTATTGGTGTCTGTGGAAGCCAAAAGATGGCTTCTGATATCCTGGAACTGGTATTATGAATCATTGTAAAGCTGTCATTTGGGTGCTGGAAATCAAAGTCAAGTCCTTCTCTCCAGACCCCTACACCTAATTCTTTGTAAACTGATTTTTCAGCTAATTCTACTCTACTCCTATTCTACCATTCATTACCCAAACTTCTCCTAAAAAAGAATTTACACTTCACAATCAGGTGTTAATGGAAATCAAAGACTTGAATAGTAGTAGTTCTAACAGCACAGAATTTAGAATTTGAAATAGCAAGGCCTTATTTCTTCCTACACATCTTCCTAGTCTTAGAGATGAGAGATTTATCCTTATGGTGTGGTTAGGTAGATTTCCTTACAGTTAAAGACTATTCTCATCATTTTAAAGTTAGGAAATTGTTATGTGAAAGTTAAGCACTTTTATTAAAATCATTTAACTTGTAATTGAAAGTCAGGTTTCAAACCTGGATTTTCTCTAAAATTGTATTCTGTCAATCATCAAACATACCCTCTCCAGCATTACTCTTCCATCTTCAAAATTAAATTTGGTTGCTACTACAACAAGTGGACAGGAGTAGGAAAACCAGTAACAAGAGGCAGAGAGAGAGAGAGAGAGAGAGAGAGAGAGAGAGAGAGAGAGAGAGAGAGAGAGAGAGAAAAGAATGGAGGAAGAAATGTAAAATTGAAGCTAGGGAAAAGTAGAAAGACAGTGATAAGGCAAAGAATGGGATATGCAAATAAAAATTGTGGCAAAAGCTGAATTAAAAATACTCATCCAAGCCTTTTTTTTTTTTTTGAAACTGTCATTTAATCTTTAGATCATGTTTAGGGATCCAGAGCAATATCTGAGATCACTCTATGAGTAAACTTATGAATTCAACAGAATAAATTATTTCGAATAGTAAATATTTACACATTGCCTTAAAATAAAAGATATTCTTTTACGATTGAATACTTTCTATGGAACTAGGAATTTGTCTCTGAAGTTTTCTAGTAGTAAAACTGGCTTCCATGTTGAATTAGATTGGAGAGTAATGATAATAGAAACAATGTGTAGCTTGGTGTTTTGGGGTATCTTAGGACACTAGAGAAAGCCATTTCTAAAAAGAGACAGAGGCAGTCACAGCTCTATAGCTTCATTTGGATGCTACACTAGGAAAATACTAAACTATAAACACTGAAATTCTCCAGTTACTCATTGTAAAAATATGAAAATAAAAACAGAAAGAACTGAATTTCTAATCAATCTGATGACAGAAAATTAAGTTAATGAAACAGATAAAAAAGACATAAAATAAAAGGTGTAATTCTAAATACCTCTAGTGTATTTTTACGTTTTCTCCATTTTTGTAATAACTGTTAAGTAATAACTATCATTTTAGAGGCCAAGTGGTTCTGTTTTTCTTGCTCAAGGCATTTTCTATTTTATTCAGAGACCTGTCAAAAAGGTCAATGAACACATGGATATTTTACCAGCAGCCACACTAAGATTTAGACAGATAAGTTATCATCCAAATTAAGTGTTTCTTGATGTTTCTTGAAACAGAATATTCAGAATAAACTAAACTACTACAAACAGAGCTGCCTTCACCAAAAGTCTGCCTTGACAGAGCTAAATTACCGACAAGAAACAAAAACATAAAAAGGCTGATTACTCTAAACTACTTCACTAGTACTGTCACACAGAAACTGGAAAACTAGTGAAATCCTAGATGACTCTAGGGTGTGAATTAAAGATTCATCTTTACTACACAGTAATTTACAACCAAGCCCCTCTACCATCTTTATTTGGGTAATTTTCATGAGGGGAGTTCAAAGCACACTAGCGATCCCCCAGTATGTTATTTCTAAGCAAGGAAGTGCTAAGAAGAAGTGGCAGAATCTCAAGTTGCAGATGCTGGCAGCACCAGTTAAAAGGTGCACTACACATTAAAACATAAAGTGAACACAGTTTAAGAAAATCAATACTAGAGATGGCTCATCAATTAAGAGCACTGGCTGCTCTTCCAGAGCACAGGATCCTGTAATTGTAAGCAACCTGAAGGATAGGACTGTTCAAAACACACGATTCCCAAGCCCTTTCACAACAACCCAAGATCTTAAATACTTGAGATGTTCTAGCTCTGACATCAAGAATCTGAAACTAAACTGTAGGAGCATTTACCACAATAATAACTGTGTTCCAAACTGGATTTGGCATAATATAAGGAAAATCTTTTATTAAAAAAAAAGGGGGGGACTTATAGAGAAAGTTCTATGACAACCAGGGCTACACAGAGAAACCTTGCCTTGAAAAACAAACAAGAGGGACAGAGGGACAGAGGGACAGAGGGGGGAGTGGGGGGGTGGTGCTGGAGCAAACCAGCTAGGATCAACAGGAACTGAATTTAGTACCAGCTTACAAACAAGTAATTCTTATACTCAGCCAGTTATACTATGATAATTCATACTACATTAACAGCCTACTATACAAAACAGTGAATATTTAAAACTAAGTACACATAAAATATTTGCATTCTTAAAGTATAAACAAACATATACAAGTTATGTCTGTATATACCTGAACTCTGGCTTCATCTTAGATGTTAAACCATGAGTTCTGTCACAAAGTAAAAATAAAGCTTCTCAGCCAGGTGGTAATGGCGCACACCTTTAGTTCCAGCACTCAGGAGGCAGGTGTATTTCTGTGAATTCTAGGCCAGCCTGGTCCACGTGAGTTCTGGGACAGTCAGGGCTATACACAAAAATACTGTCTTGGAATGAATAAAAAATAAACAATAATGAATAGAACAAATAAATAGATAAATGAACAAATAAATGAATAGATAAAGTAAAAATTAAATATATTTTATATATTAATATATTTATATGTGTGTATATGTATACATACATATATATACACACATATATACGTATATAGCTTCTCATACATCAACTGCCTGATCAAGCATCAACAGAGTTCACATAACTGGAATGTTAATCTTTGCTCTAAGTTTTAAAGTTTCCACAGCTTACTAAAATCAAGTAAAACAGAATACCAAGCATTAATGTGTCACTGATAATGGAATGACAGCATTTGACTTTTTCTTTTTTAATTTGCTTTGTTTTACTTTTCTTTACTTTTCAAGATAGGGTTTCTGTGTTCTGGCTGTCCTGGAACTCACTCTGTAGATCAGGCTGGCCTTGGAACATCAAGAGATACGAGCTTTTGCCTCCCAAGTGCTTGGATTAAAGGCATGCACCACCACTGCCCAGCCAGCACTGACTTTTGTACTGTGCCCTCAGTGCAAATTTCAGTGATGGTAAAATGGGTCATATTTACTATTACAAGTTAAGGTCTCCTTTTATATAGATGTAATATAATCACTCTTTCAAAGACTTATTAGTACTTAAAAAAAGAACACCATTTCTTCCTGATTTTCATATCGTTAATCTACAACTCAATAGTCTTCTAGCTACAGAACATGTATAGGGCCCTTTTCTTCAAATAGTAAGCTCTCATGTCTGCTTTAAAAACTGAGCTCTAACTCTACACTTGAGGACAAATTAACCAGAACTACACTCTTCATACTTATTATACTATACTTCCCAAAACATATAATCAATTACATCAGGGATGTGTATTCAAAAGGAAGAAAATAATAACCTTCTCAAGATAATCTTTAATTCCCTTTAAAATCCCACATTTTTAATATTTTAATTTTAAATCACCTCCTCCCCCCTTTTGGCTTTGGTTTTTATCAAGACAAAGGCCCACCCACTCTGTAGCCCTGGCAGGCCTGGAAATCACATATAGGCCAGGCTAGCCTGGAACTCAGAGATTCACCTTGCCTCTGCTACCCAAGTGCTGGCATTAAAGGTGTGTAATACTACACCCAACTTTATAATTTTATTCTAATGAACATTTACTATCCTTGGATGGGTTTCACTTTTCACTTGTTACAAATAATTCTCTGATGGCTATGCATATCATGGATGTCTGGGGAAGGTTATTTCAAAATGCATGCTACAATGTACCAAGACCCAAGAGTTAATCACTCCAAATACTATGTATACTGTATCAAGGGTTGGCTTATCCCTCAGAAGTGACAAGCATTAATTACTTAAGAGTAAATACAAAAGAAAATAAGTTTAGATTCCCATAATAGAAGTTCCATCATTCTGCTCAAAAAAATTGGGGGGGGGGGTGGTGCTAAGATACATTGGGCATCCTGAAGCATGACTCCATGAGCACTGAAGCAGGTCTGAACACCTCTCTGCCAAGCTGGACTTCTCTCTGTAGTTGGGTTTACCCATTTGCCATCTAGACGATTTTTAAAAGCAATAATTATGCATGTATGTCAAAGCAAAGACTTGCTGGGGTCTCTATGATAATGAATTGTGTTTCCCAAGCTTAGAGATGCACAGCAGTCATGCCTGCTCAAATTTTATAGCTAATTAGTTAGATACAACACAAAACAGTACTGACACCTATAGAATGTGATGGGTTTTTAAAAATTTCAACACAAAGTTGAATGGATATTAAATGATCTGGGAAGAGATGGAGGAAGGAAATAAGTATTAGCAAAATACAACATACAAAATTCTCAAGGAACACAAAAAAATTTAAAGTAATGACCAATGCATTCTATAGGTTTCTGCCTCTTCAAAGTACAGGTCCTTACATACACAGAAGAAACATGAAATATAGGGCAAAGTAGTAAAAAGATTTTAATACATAGGAATATCATGTACTTAAAAGAACAATATTTGAAATGTTTAATAAAGAGCAAAAGGTAGGAGCTTAAGGAACTTTAAACTGTCTCTAGCTTTTAAGTAGAAAACTCAAATGTCATTCATCTGAACTAAGCAGGCCAAATAAAATATCCGATTCCTATGTTCTCAATGACAAGGGGGGGGGGAGATAAATTTAAAGCCTCTTCTCTCAGAGTTGCTTTATAGGCAATTTTCTCCCAGTATCAAGGCCTGCAGTTTCCATTTGGCTGCCAGTTTGTGATTAAATTCATCACCTTTATTATAAAAATGTGCTTTACTCCATGGCCTGCTGCACAGGAACTGTAAGAAAAACATTTTTCACTGCTAACAGCAAGATCGTTTTAAGGAAACCACCACATCCACTCAAACATTAACTTCTTCAACCTGCTGCAGAGAAACCTCACACAGAGAAAATTTCTAATAACTGTGTAGCCTAAGGAAACTAAATTCTATGGAAATACCATGCTTAAAGGCTTTTTGATAAAATATAACTAAACATTCAGTTTTCAATGTTTCAATTTTAATTTTTTTAACTGACTTTTCTAACTTGGCCATGATAGAGATTAAAACCACACTAACAGGCAGGTGTTCTACTACTGAGCTATTAATACTTCCAGTTCCCAAACTTGAAATTTGTAAAGAACTACAAAGATGAAGTCAGTGTCTAGAATATTTCCAAAGTCCAATAAGACAGGCACTAGAAAAGTAAGTGCTTATCTTTTTATTTCATTGTTTACAAGTTGGTGGCTTCTCTCAGAGTTTAACTTTTGCCATCTGGGCACAGGGCCAATAGCCAAAGACAAATGTTTACATTACACTCCTATCAGGCAGTTCTTTTTCAAAGACAATATACTTGGGGGAGAGGAGTCAGAAAAGAAATACTTATCAAATAGTTACATTTAAACTAGTTAACATATTTAGAAAAATAATCTTACTCATTTGTGAAGTTTAATTCTTTTTAAAGATTATCTATGTAACTAGCAATTAACAAACTTGGCTAGCAAGCCAAAGAATCTCCTATAAACATACTTGGTATTTTCATTTTAGAATGCAGAGACAAGAACTCAATCTCACTTTAAGTTAAGCTTTAGAAAGGGGAATTATCAGATTATAAAACATGCCCCTCAAAGAAATTGTCATGTTCCTGCCAGAAAATAAGGTATTTCCTTAATGTAGGGCTTGTTCTGTGAAATCTTCTCCAGACTATTGTAATCCACTCATCTCTATATCCTCAGCATCCATTAAGGTGCTTAAGGGGAAAGACTAAAAACTAAACTGTAACAGAAGTCAACATTAGCTTTCTGGTAACTGTATAAGCCACAAACATTAAATTAGTATTATTAATCACAACCAGCATATTTAAATGAAATATATTCTAAAAACTTGTATCACAGATGTTTTGCCCACAAGTATGTCTATGTGAAGTTGTCAGACACCCTGGAACAAGAGCTGTGAGCTGCCATGTGAGTGCTGGGAATTGAACTTGGGTCCTCTGGAAGAGCAGCCAGTGCTCTTAACTGCTGAGCTCTCTCTCCAGCCTACATAATTTACTTTTAACAAAGTATTTCTCTTGATTACCATTTAAGAATTTTTGTTTGTACTTATAGTCAGGATACAAATGTTGCTAATGGGGACAATCAAAGAAACTCAATTTACAAAATCACAACCTTCCAGGGAGACAAGGTGAAACACAACTGTAATCAAACCCCTTGAGAAGTGGTGCCAGGAAGAAGTTCAAGGTCAGCCTGAGCTGCTGTAATATATATTTAAAAAAAAAAAAAAAAACGGGGGGGGGGCCTCAAGACACACTAAACATCTCTTCTTTATTACTACCACTTTCTCCAATATCTTCTTCCTCTTCCACCCTCTACAGAACCACAAAGTAACTTGTAATTCAATATTCAAAGTTGATTACCTTTAGCTATCATGTATAAAATAGCTTGTTAGCCAAAAAGAAGACAAAACCAAAGAAAAAGAAAATCTGAAAGGGAGAAACACCAGTAGCAAGTACTGTAACCTGTCACATTAAGGCACTGCACTATAACTGAATGCTCATAAAACTAAAGAAAGCCTAGACTAAATAAAAGCAAAGGGAGATCAAAGGGGAAAACAAAACTAAGAACCATGAAAGGGAAAGCTTTAAATAGCTCCTAGTCAGCACATAAACTCCAGGTATTTGAAGTTTAATTCAGAATGAACTATCTGTTCTATTTATACTCAAAATGTCCTATACAAGAACACTGTTCCTGGGTCTGGTGCACATCCCCATACCTCTTCTCCACTTAAGTCCTCTAAATCCTCTGACAGCACCAAGTCCACCTCTTTTTCAGAACCACTGGTGAACCTCCCAGGCAAAGGCAATGGTTCTAGCATCAGGCATAAGTCTATCTATGTTTTAATTACCTTAACTACTCGTAACTATGGAATAATTATGAAGTTCTAGTATATCCCTCATAACATCCCACACATAGTTTTAATAGAATAAAGTTTCTGTATGTTGTCACTAAAAATTACCATGTGAAATAGGGTACTCTGTAATTCAAAACACTACATCTCAATAATCACTTTCTATTTAATACACCAAAACCACTGATTTCACATTAAATGCATTGCAAACTATGGCTTGGTATTCATTGGCCCAGTCACAATATTTAGTAACTAAAGGTTTTCTGAGAGTTAGCAATGTACTTTGGAAATCATTTACATTACATACACAGATATCCTAAAAGCAAAGTAGCATGTCAAAATAAAAAAATCACTACCACAAAAAAACAGAAACAACAATAAACCCACCAGCTTCAGTAACTAATACACTTACACAACATCAAATGCCAAAAAACAAAAAACAAAACTGGAAGCTAGGAGACACAAAGGAAAATCCTCATTGTGGTTTTTCTGTTTTTGTTTTAAAAGAAACAATGCACAGGAATAGTATCTCAGTAGGAACTCAATTCTGTCACATCCATTAATAAAGCCGAGAAGGAAATTCACCAAAACTCAGTGCCTCTTAATTATATATGGTTTTTCACTTTTTAATTGATACGCCCGCCGTATTTGTTCAGAATAAAACAAATCTGTCTTGTTCTTTCCAACAACTTTTAATTAGTAAGAGGAAAGAATTCAAGCTCCTCAAAAGTTTACAGACTAAGAAACAATATTCAAATATGCACATCAAACCTACCATTCTTTGTCTTTGTTGTTGAGACAGGGTTTCTCTATTTAATCCTCGCTGTCCTGGAACTCACCATGTAGACCAGGCTGGCCTTGAATTCAGAGATCCTACCACCTCTGCCTCCCTCCCCAGTGCTGGGACTAATGCCTGCTCCTCAATACAAGGCATGGCAAACTGAGAGTTCTCATCATCTCTTCTGATCTCTTCTGAAACTGAACTGAAAACTTCTGCATTCAATTCTCCATATTATATGCATTACAGAAAAACAGATATCAATAACTAAAATGCAAGTTGATATAATTGTACCAAGGTTCCTGACAGTTTCTTCCTCCATGGATCTCCACATAAAAACAGAAACAAAAGACACGTTCTTTCCTTATACTGAGGGTTAATTTCTAGTGACTGAGAAATAGTGATATTTTACAACAGGAGAAAACTAATAAACTAGAAAAATGTTTATTGTATCAACTATCAAAAAGGCACACATTCTCAATCAGTAACAAACAGCATTTTTTCAACAACCATAAAAGACACACTTTAAAACAAAATATATATTTACTTAAGTTAAAAAAAATCTGACAAGAAAGCCTATAATGCTATAAACTATAACAATAAAGTGAGATAGGATTTATGGTTTAACTGTTGATAATTTTTTTATTGCTGTAATAAACTATGGTCCTAAAAAGAACTTTCTCTCCTCATATAAGACACAGAGTAAGCTAAGATCCATTTTTCTAATATTACTTAACAACAATCACTTGATCCAAAATCCAGAACTGTATGTACCCAAATGTTGTGCTTAGTATGTAACTTTTACCCCACCCAAACAACATCTCAGTAATATAAAAACAAAAAACACTGCAGGGAGAAAAAGTGTAATCCATCTGTTAGTTACAATAAATAGTCTCTTAAAGACTACATCTTTAAAGGTACAACTTAGGCACATTATACACTGGAAGCACAATTAACTGCAACACATTCTATTCTTCAGTCGCCCCTCCCTTACAAGGTAAAGGATAAAAGGTTCTTTTCTGACAAGTTACTTCCCAACATTTTAGTCACTAACTGCTCTTATGTGTACTGACATCCCCATCTGCTGGAACATAAGTTCCTTACTGTTAAAGATTCTTAACGACAAAAAGGTTGTAGCAAAAATTTTCCAGCTACACAGAAATACAGCTTCAAAGCTTCATTTCTACCAAGAAGTTTTTGTCCACCTCTAACAACTGGTACAAAAAAACCCTTTTCCTGATATTTTCTATCCTGTTTCTATACTTCATAAGATACAAAGCACTGGTCTGAAGAGAAAACTTTCTCCTTTAAAATATGGTGTACAACACACACACACACACACACACACACACACACACACAGACTCTCTCTTTCTCTCTCTCTCTCTCTCTCTCTCTCTCTCTCTCTCTCTCTCTCACACACACACACACACACACAGTCTCTCTCTCTCTCTCTCTCTCTCTCTCTCTCTCTCTCTCTCTCTCTCTCTCACACACACACACACACACACACACACACACCTCATTTAAAAGATATTTGTTGTCCTAATCTCTGCTGGATTTGAGTTAAAAGCTACTAAAATTGATACAATGAAACAGCTTACACAGTAAATGGAGCCATCAAAAGATCAATAACAAGATTTAGTTAAAAAATAAAGTAAAAACACTACACATTAAAATAAGGCAAAACAAACCAAAAGTATGAATCACTAGTTACACATAAGTAAGAAAATTTAAATTTATTTAGCAGTTTGTTGATTTTTTTTTGAAAGTATCTCCTTTTTACACTAGAATCAAGTAAACAATTATGTCACCATCAAGAATATTATTTGAAGGGCTGGAGAGATGGTTCAGTGGTTAAGAGCACTGGCTGCTCTACCAGGGGACCCAAACCTGATTCCAAGCACTCATACAGTAACTCAAAACTGTAACTCTAGTTCTAGAGGGTCTAGCACCCTCTTCTGGACTCTGTAGGCATCAGGCACACATGTTATAATGTCTATTCATGCAGGCAAGACAGTCAAACACATAAAATATAATTAAAAAATATTACTTTGGTGTGGGCAAAAAAAGTTAAACTTGCCATAATAAAACTGAATCAAAACTGCAAACACAAACTGATTAAAATAAATTACCTAGCCACATCCACAGAAATTAACCTGAAAATGTCATACCAAACAGTAACAAATACTGTTAGCACCTAAATACAACTCTGTAACACCATTCAGAACTGAAAATAATCTTAGTGAAATGGCTAGTTTTACATATGGAGCAGAAAACATACACAGGGTAGTTGAAGAATACACTGTCTCAAAAAGAAACATTCCAAAAAACAAGGAGCCACTAGCCACAAGTTATCTATGAAAATACATGTTTCTATAATGCCGAGTATAAAAAGTCACCATCAGAGCAGCTAGCAAACCTGTAACTAAATAATAAGAAATCTTCATAGCTTTCCCAATAGGATTTTATTTCAAATAGCAATACCTACCCTGTTGTTCGAAGTTCAACCTTTCAAATACCAAAATATCAATTGAAAGAATATTAGAATGAGAAAAGCATCAAGGTGGAAGTTTGAATGACATGAATTCAGACAGATTAGGAACATTCAAAACCACAGCATAAATGGTTCTTAAAGCACACCTAAAACTGAGTTATATTCTGATCAAAACAGAAATTAACAAGACCTACCATATGATCCAGTGTACTTCTCTTGGGTGTTTACCAAAGCAGCACACCATAGAGACACCTACACACTAGTGTCAAATGCAGCTGCAGTATGGACAAATCCTAACTTACGAAGCCAACCAAGGCATCTAGTAACAAAGGGATGGATAAGAAAATGTGCTGTGTATGCATAATGAAAACTTTGCAGCTGTAAAGAAGACTGACATATCATCTGTGGGGAAATGGATGCAACTGGATTTAATCACACTATCAAAAATACAATGTATGTTTACTCAAAAAAAAAAAAAAAAAAAAAAACCTTAGTTTTACAGAAGGATCACCCAGACTCTTATACTGCACTCTAATCCAGATAACAATCTGAGTTTCACTAATAGTGAAACTGACTTCGGTCTCTACTCATGTGATACAACTTAAAGAACACAGCAACACCTCTGATATATTCCAAAGATGCTATACTTCAACCTGCTTTATCCTTTAAAATCTAACTTCCTAAACCAAATACCATGTCACTCAATCTCTGCATTTGAGAGCCTCAAGCAGGAACGATAATCACAAATTTGAGGCACTACAAAAATTCAGCACTACATGAGTTCAAGGCTAGTCTGATATACACAGCGAAGACCCTGACTGTCTTAAACACACAAAATAAATACCAAATTATAAATATTTAACTTCCAACATACTAAAGATATAAAGCATAAAAGCACAATCCCCCAACACAGAAGATACAATGAGGCATTTTTAAAAGATGTTTCCAAATTTTAAAAGATTTAAAATTAAAACAAGATGCAACTATTTGATCTGGACATTGCAGGTATAAAGAACATTCTCCACCCAACTACAGAAACCTGAGTATTGACTCTTTACACATTAATCTATTTTGTTAATGTGCTGTCACTAATAGGAAATACTAATTCTGGAAAAAATACAAAATTTAAGAATGGAATACCAATGTATCTCTACTGTATTTTAAAAATGCTGAAAATATATTTAATAGAAATAGAACACATCAGCTATAGTAAGGTTCTCAGAAAATCTTCACTATGCTTGATAACACATGACATCACTTTCACAAACATCTCACCTAGCCAACCCAATTAATTCCAAAGAGTCAACAAAAGCAACAGTCTCTTCATTCTCTTCAACTTTCACCAAAAAAAAAGTTACATTCTCTCTTAAGTAATCAAAACTTAAGAGTTAAGAGCTACACACACACACACACACACACACAGAGAGAGAGAGAGAGAGAGAGAGAGAGAGAGAGAGAGAGAGAGAGAGAGAGAGAGAGAGACAGACTATTCTGTCAATATCAAATACTGGTCTAAAGAGAAAACTATCTTTGTAGTTTACAGCAAAGGCTTTATTTATGTACTATAAATGAGGCTCTGGGTTCCCCAGCATTATGGAGAAAGGGATCAGAATCTGTCAACCAAACAAATGCTTAACTTTTCACCTTGCTAGGTGTTCCTCCTAGCTTATTATATACAAGTTCACTATGACACCAAAAGCCTACCACTTCAGGACACACCTAAAGTTCCCTGAAATAAAATCCAAACTGTCAAGTCCAGTATTCAGAAGTGCCATAATCCATTACTAATTCTTCCTTCTCTCTGGTCCTCATGTGATGTTCACATTACTGCTCTCCAAGCATCTGCCTTTCAACTAATCAATAGACCTCTCATAACAAAGTCTTGTCCTGCCAACATCAGTCATCACCAGCCTTCATTTCTTCAGGCTCTTGGGTCTTGTTAGGTAGCTCTGGCTGACCTACAACATGCTAGGTACACCAGGCTGCCTTTTCAACTCTGGCATGTGCCACTGAGTACAGTTACAGTGGCACCTTTTGACTACCTTTGTGACACTGCCACCCTTTCCCTTTTCCTGGATTATCCTCTACCTTCCCATTCACATCATTCAACACTACCAAGCCAGGTTCCACTACTCAAGAAGTTCTCTTTGACCCTTCAGCTTCATGTGACCCCTAAACTACCAACTAGGGACTGTCCAGCTCATAAGCTATTTAACACACACACACACACCCGCACATACGCACGCACATACGCACGCACATACGCACGCACATACGCACGCACATACGCACGCACATACGCACGCACATACGCACGCACATACGCACGCACATACGCACGCACGCGCACACGCAAAGCACTTCCATGCTTCTCCACCTGATGACTCCTACCAGAAGGAACCTAAAAATGCTGACAGAAACATCTAGTATAAGCAGTCTTCTGAACATTATATCCTTCTACCTACCTCTGAATAAATTTGGATTTTGTTTGGAAAGGGATTTAATTCCATATATAAGAATAAAACAAGTGATACAGCATTTGCCTAACATGTATAAGGCTCTAGGTTCAATTCTTAGCATACAACTGTATTCAAGTAACGAAATTACTGTAACACAACAAAGAACTGATCCTTCTACTTTTTTAAAAAATACAATTAAAAATGAGCAGTCACCTATCCTCCATCTATTGGTATGGGAGTAAGATGCAGAGCTGAATGCAGCACACCTACTTCTCAGCTCAATCATCTTCCCTTAGAGAAGTGGTTCTCAACCTGTGGATCCTAACCCCTTTAGGGTTAAATGAGTCTTTCACAAGGGTCACATATCAAATATCCCGCCTATCAAATTTTACATTATGATTCGTAACAGGAGAATTAGTTATGAAATAGCAACAAAATAATTTTATGGTTGGTGGGGTCACCAAGGCATGAGGAACTGTACTAAAGGGTCACACCATTAGGAAGGTTGAGAACTGCTGCTTTAGAGTGTCATTCTCCAGTTACCTCCCTGATTTAACAAAAAACACCCAACAACAAAAACAAAAAAAAACAAAAAAGCAATCCAAGACAGGCTCTTGTTTCATGACCATCTAACACTGAAGCAAATATGTTCCTGGCTTTAATCACTTAGCAGTACTAAATGGCTACATTAACTCTTTTAATCAGAAATACTGCTTCCTTTGAGCAGTTACTAAAAATAATAGCAATAAAAATAACAACAATTTATAATAACAATAAAAATTCATTGGTATGACAATATTTTAAGAATTGAGGCTCTACCCTTTGGTTACAGGAAAGTTCAAGTACATTTAAATCCTCTAAACACAGCGTTAGTTTTTCACTTTTAGGATCCCAATTGTCAAAAGAGGACTTATTTTCAGCTATTTTAGGAAGAACATACATTCTAGCTACAAAAATTGACCAGCATTTGTTAAAGTTCAGCACGGGGCAGAATTGGCAAAAATTACTTCTATTTTCTTTCTGTTCACAACTGGTGAACAGTGTATGGAAATATGCTGTGACTCTTTTGTTCTGAGTCCACTTACAAGCACATCATAAAACATAAAACAAATCAGCATACAAAAATGAAGAGCCCTGCACCATCTCTGCTACAACCTGGCTTATGACAAGAACAAGTCCCCACTGTCTCACAGACTGTTAAATCTATATCCTTCTGATCTCAGGTTAAATCTATATCCTTCAGTTCTGAAGTAATATGATCACCAGATACAACACTAATTTTCCCTCCACTAAAACAGACCCCAGAAATGTCTTTCTTCCCGTTATTCCTATACTCTCTTCCACACTATTTATGAGACAATTGTGAAACTGGGCAAACAGTATGACATGAAGTTTATGAAACATTTCAAATTTTACAAATCCATAGTTTTAAAAATCTTTACTATTACTAGGCATTAGTGGTATTTAATCCCAGCACTCGGAAGGCAGAGGCAGGCGGATCTCTGTGAGTTTGAGGCCAGCCTGGTCTACAGAGTGAGTGACAGGACAGGCTCCGAAGCTACAGAGAAACTCTGTCTCGAAAAAACTAATAATAATAATAATAATAATAATAATTTAATTTATTCATGTGTATGTGTGTTTTCCCTGCACATATGACTGTGCACTGTGTATGTTGAGTGCCTGGTGCTCAAAGACACTAGAAGAGGGTGTCAGATCCTCTGGACCTGAGGTCACAGATCGTTGTGAGGCACCAGGTAGGTGCTGGGGACTGAATCCAGGTCCTCTGGAAGAGGAGCCAGTTCTCAAATGCTGGGCCATTTCTCTAGCCCCCAAAATTCCTTATTGTTTTCCCTGGGTACAATCTTAAGACTGTAACAAATATTTTTGCTTGGTTTTGTCCTATGTAATTCAACAATAACTTAGTACTGACCAAGGTGATCATGCTCCAGACTGACTCTACAATGACTTGGTTTTGTACTAAAGCCAGAACAAAACTGAAATCCTGAGCCCAACAAACTAGTCACTACCTCTAAAACCTGCTTCAGGCTTTCCAGTAAGGTTCACCAGCTCCACCAAATTCACCAGCACTCACTTGTTGTCTTCACAGACTTGCAAAAGCACTCTCCAGCATGCCTATTTTGTCTATCATGACCACAACACAAAGTGAGCTTGTGGAATCAACTGTCTTTTCATGGTTTTGTGGCACTCTACTCCCTTTGAAGAGGATCCAAAACAATCTGAACTTGACAAGTTCTGTGCATAAAAATGGCAGTAATGATACAAGTCCTATATAATAATTTTAGGAGCAAATGGCAAAAAAAAAACTACCTACATAATTTCAAATGTGCCAAAATTTTCTAAAACTAAGCACTGATTCAAAATTTCTCTAAATACGGATAACGAATGGCTAGAAACTTAACCTACTTAAAGAAAGGAATTATATACTTGTGATTTCTACTCTCATTTATGATAATAAAGTAAAATCAACATTAAACTCTTACAGGAAAAATATTACAAGGGGGTGGGGATTTCTAAGGGGAAAAAGTGCATGAACATTTGTTCCCTAAGTGTCCAAAGCTGTCACTAGTTATTACAAAATTGCTTCATGTGTTTAAAGTATTAATGTTTAATTCCACCTCTGTATTTTAATTTAAAAGCATTTTAAGAGAAACTAGAAATCAAAAGGAGTAAGTTGTTGATGTGTTCTTAAATTCAAACATGAAAGTATCTGCTACCAAGTTCTGAGTTGGACACAAGCAGTTAGACACTTCTATAAAACAAAGCATACAGAAACATACCAGATCTAAGTTCCAATGGTGATAACCACATAAAAAGTATCACCAGACAGAAAATGGTGTTTCTAGACCTTTTTCCTATATAGCCACACTAACATAACAAGTTATACTAATTTATAAGTTTAGTGCTTAGGCTTATTTTGCTTTTATATTGAGTGAGTGACAATAATGCCTTTTTTTTTTTTTTTTTTTTTTTTTTTTGGTTTCTCGAGACAGGGTTTCTCTGTGTAGCTTTGGAGCCTATCCTGGCACTCACTCTGGAGACCAGGTTGGCCTCAAACTCACAGAGATCCGCCTGCCTCTGCCTCCCGAATGCTGGGGTTAAAGGCGTGCACTACCCATGAGCTGCTTGACAATAATGCTATAAGTAACCTCACCTGAACATCAAATGAGCAATCTGAGTCCCCTAAAATTTATAAAGGTATATAATTTCCTAAAGAAATCTCACTGCAAGGGGAAAAATATTCCTGCACTTAAAAATTTCTATTGTACTGTTTCAATGCCAAATAAAGAGCAGAGAAGAAAAGAAATAGTCAAGTCAGCCGTGTAAAGAATCTGGCACATAATTCTAATCATGACCTCCTAACATCAGTCCACTTCCCTATCATCCCTCCCTCAGCCTTAAAATAGATTCTTAGCTATCCCCACAACAAATGACATACTAAGAGCACAAAGTTGCTCACTGCCTTATTCTCTGAATTATCAACAAGCAAAACCTAATAATGTCATGACACATTCCATTTCAGACAGAAGGGTAATTTTTGCTTACAACTGCATCATCAAACTAACTTCATTCACTACACTGAATTTCTCAAATAAAAGTGCATTTCCACTATGTTTATAAAAGGTTGCCCTTTATAATCAAATGTTCTAATTAATTATCTTAGTACAAAACACAAAAATAAAAACATCCATCTAAATATACTAGCTGAAAAAGAGGGGGCTTCTTAACCCCATTTTATTAAGGATCTCAGCAACAGTTATTACACTTGTCTCATTTTGTCACAGAACTCTGTTTCCCTTTAGGATACTAGAAACCACTTGATATGATGGGAAACTAATGAAACTGTGGCTCCAAGATAGTGACAGTACCACAATTAACAGGGATACATAATGTTCACAAACCACCTCAATGGTCAAATGCAGATCTGGGGCACAGCTCTGAGGGTCCTTATCATGGCACACATTCACTTTCACTTAAATAAAATATTTGAACTCTATATTCTCATATTCATTTCAGAAAGGGCAATGGTACCATCCCTATACACTGGGAAATGTGATTATCAAAATTTATAGTTTCTACTATAAACTCAATTGTACTGTATATTTAACAGCAAAACATTAATTATGAAAGGCTTGAAGAACCACACCACCCTCTTCCTCTAGAGCAGTCAAGGTTCCAAGTGCAGTGTGAATGCAAAGAAAGTGACCTAGTGGGTGATACAAATGGTTGTTCCCATCGTATCTGCAAGAGCTGTGATCTGTCCTGAGGAGCATAATGGAGAGAACTGGTGACAAATACCAGCTTATTATAACTCTTCAAGGATTAGAGAGCAGTGCCTTGGCTCCCAAAAAACAGATTAATTACCCCATCTTAAGTAAAATCCGTTTGTCACAAATAATAGCTACAGTTGACAATGATTTGTCTTTTAGACAAAAGAAAAACTAAAATTTAAGAAACTATATAACCCAAGTCATTTGTGGCTATGCAAAGTTTTAAACCACAGTGTTTATGAACAAACAAGGTTTGCCCAAAAAGATAAAAAAAAAAGTAAAAATTCAAGGAAAGGTATAACATGCGCAACAATGAACACATCCTCAAAGATAAACATGAATATGGAAGACAATTAACAAAGCTAATTTTAATTAAAAATATTCTCACGTTTTATGAGTCAGAAATTTTATTATAAAAAGGGGTTAGCTGAAAATTAAAAACATTTTCAAACCATTAATATATATTCTAACATATCTGTTCACTTTTCCTGAATTATACTCTAGGTTTTCTGGTAAGACCCATAAAGATTCAAACTGTCCTTTTTAACAAACCACACACTTCTCATTTTCATATAAGCAGCTTCTCTCTCACTCATAAGCCTATCTAATGAATTAAAACTAGAAATATGAAGTTAAGTATCACATTCTCTTTTCTTCTACTTGATACTTTTCTGTATTATTTTTATTGTTTAGTTTCAACACTCTATTACAAAAATGTTTATTTAAAAAAACATGCTTTGCATTCAACTACAAGAGTTTCATTTTCATGACAAAGGAAAGTCTTTAAAACAATTTGTGTATGTAACTGTTCTTTACTAGAGACAGTATGGAGGGTCAGTTAAAATCTGAAGAGAAAGCAGTCTAAGATCCACATTTTACTGTGATTCAGGGCTAACCTTTGAGTCTTAGAAATACTAACTCAAGTTCTATCTTTTATTTCAGAACTTACCTGGCCTAAAATATATTTTCAAACTTACAAAAACAGCCCTGCTAAACATACTAGAAAAGAAAGACTGACACAACTCACCAAGCGGTAGAACTGATTACCTAGCGAAATTACAGACTACAGGCTACTTTATACTGGCAAGAATCAATGTACTCTTTCTACAACATTGAAGTTTTAACAAGTAGAAGAAAAAAAAAAAGAACACTTCATTCCCAAAGTTGTTAGTCAACTGAAAATTCTCAAACAGGAACTATATTAAAAGCTCACTGCTTGAAAGTATTTTAAAAATAAAATTGCTAGACAGTCCCATTCAAAATTTCTAACTATCAGAGAATAGAATATCTCAATGCCATTGAACAATTTAATCCCTAAAGTGAAACTTAGTTTTATCTGAATTTAAAAGTAATCTTTCTGCCAAGCATTACAGACAAAGGAGAGTGTAATCCCTAACCACAAACACAAGTCATGATTAATTTGTTTTTGGACAATGAGAGGCCACAAGGGGGTAAAGCACAAGTTGCCAATTTTCACAATTAAGTCATCTAGCAAGAAAATTATGATCTTGCACTTAAGAAACCAGTATTTTCAAGTCAAATTAAATTTATAATAAGACTAGCAAGTACAGGAAAAGGCTTATAACACATTAAGGACTAGCCCCTGTCCTGCAACATTTGCTCTGATATGATTAAAACAATCACACTTCCTATTCATTCTGAGGTCTATTGTAAACACACTACCTACAAGCATGGAAGTTCTCTGTATACTGGCCTAATGCAGACTCCTGAGTACAGAAGGCAGACTGAGGTGAAAGATGGAGAAAACAGGAAAAGGAAAGAAACAAATATTATTTTGAATACTGTAATCCTAAACTAGCTTTCTTTTACATTTGGAACACAAAGGGTTACTATTTCTAACTAGAGAGTAATAAACAAGCCTGTGCAGAAATAATGACATAATTGAAATTCCTCCAGCTGACTTATGCCAACCTCAAACTAAGGTGGTTATATCTGATCAGTCTGAAAGACTACATGAGCAGCCTTTTACAACTAATCGAGGAAACTCCTATAGTATTTCCAAACTTTTTATGATCTCAATATGTCACTTGAGTATACGGAGAACTTTAAGAATGCATATTAATCCATTTTAAATGCTGTCTAGGCGTGTAAGAGATTCCCCATACACTGTACTTTTAAAAAACTATAATTTTCATCATAAATTTCACAGTAATACCATGAAAACAACACACCAAGTGAAAAAATAACAGTAAATTAGGTGTTGTCTCTGAAATCACATTTGTGGATAAATAATGACAGGTGAAGTCACCTAAAATTTAAATTTCTACTGAACTTAATATAGGTCAGATTTTTAAGCATGCTAGACATTTTGTTCCAAACATTCCAAGGTTAAAAAAAAATAGCTGGCGCCCCTTAGCGCTCACATTTGGAAATACTCAATTGAAGAGTTCCAGCACACACACACCCTCCTTTTTTTTTTTTTTTTTTTTTTTTTTTTTTGACATTCCAGAAAGTTTTCTGCCTCCACAATCTTTCAAATGCCAACACAAATAGGCAAAACCCCTTAAAGGGGCAGCACAACTTTCCTCCGAGGCGTCTGAGACTAACAGACACGCGGACCCAAAAGTAGGAAATGTCCCTTTCGACTTGTTACTGTTGTATGCATGTTCAGGCGTCATAACTGAGCGCTTTCTGCCTCAAGTCCTGCCTATGGCTCCCCACCCAAAAGAAGCTCGCTCTTAGCTCGGAGGTATTCAAAGTCTTTTGTTCTTCCCTGATATGCCTGCTCCTTGAGCATAAATTTTGATTTCTCTAGCTGTATTTGAAAATATTTCGAGATTCTTCTCAAGATGCTAAAATCCACTGTTCATCCGCACATCAGCACAGTTTTCCGCTTCCTTCAGACAGCCCCCCGCCTGGAGACTTTTAAAAACAAAAGGGAAACTCCCCGCTACACGGTTTTCAAAGCGGACTTGTTGGTCCTCCTGCCCCACAGGCCGCCCCGGGAATCCGCGGAAACCCACGGCTCCTGGGAACTAACACTCCAGGTCGCTGCTGAGAGAAGTTCTTAGAGGACTGCCAGAGCTGACCAGCATGCATCTTCTAGCCACTCTTCGCTCCCTGCAGCGCTCCCAACTCGGCTTCTGCAAACTTGCGCTCTATTTTATTCCCGTCCTTTCAAACTTCCAGCTCCCCGCCCCAGGGACGCGGGCGGCTACGCCTGGAGCTAACCCTCCGCCCCAGTGAGTTCTTCCGAACTCGGATTCCGTTCAGGTCTGTCATCGCGGTATTTCATACTCCTCCCCCCGCCACCCAAAAAAAAAAAAAAAAAGTGAAGTTAAACTCCCAAACAGTTCTCGCTTCCCTAAACAAAGGACAAAAAAAGTGCTGTGCTCTGTGTCAGCTCGTGCTCGCCTTCGGCCACATAAGCACTACTTTTCGGTACCCTACGTAATCTGTGGACACCCGAAGAGTCCACTCCTGTACCGCGGGCCACACAACTCCACTGAGACGGGCACCCCCAGCCGGGGCCCCGCGGGCGAGGCGAGGCAGAGCTCGCGTGGCCCGGCCAGATCGGTCGGGATGGCGGGGTGTCTATCTGCCGCGCCGTCGGGAGCTGGCCGCAGCCCCGCCGCCCCGCCGCCCTGCCGCCCGCGAGCTCCGGGTCCGCCCTCGGGCCTGCCCCGGCCCTGGCCCCGACCCGCCGCGAGCCGCCCGCGCCGCCTTTGTGCGCCCGCCCGCCTGACCTTCCCGCCGCCCCGCCATCCCGGGCCGCCGCGCCCGCCCGCTCGCCCGCGGGGGTCGAGAGGCTCACCTTCGTCCAGCAGCCGCTCGAGGTGGTTGAAGATCCCGCAGAAGTTGGGCAGGCTGCTCATGAGCTTCTTGTCGTTCATCAGCTGCATCAAGTAATCTGGGGTGGGCTTCGGCTTCTCCTTCGTTTCCATTTCCCCGACCATATTCCAGGCTCCGCAGCTCACTCCGCCCGCGCCGCCGCCGCCGCGCGCCGCCGGAGGAGGAGAGAGGAGGAGGAGAGGAGGGAGGGGCGGGGCGAGCTCCGGCCGCCGGCCGCTCGGACGCGGCGTCCCGCTCCGCGCCGACTCCGCTCCGGCTCCCGCGCCGAGCCCCGGGGCGGCCGGCTCCGCGCGCCCGCCCGCCCCCCCGCAGGCACTTTCGCCCGGCCCGACGCGCCGCGGCCGCCGCTCCTCGGCCGCCCGGCGCGGCTCCCCTCGCGAGGCCGGCGGCGGAGGCGGGTCTCGGGGCCGAGCGCGGCGCGGGGCCGCTGCGCCGCGAGGAGTCGAGGGGCCGCTCGTCGGCCGGTCGCGCCGCCTGCGCCGAAGCTCGCGAGTCTGCGGTGCTGTCCGCCGCGGCGCCCCCGCGTTGCCGCCGCCGCCGCCGCCGCTCCGACTGCCGCTCCTCCTCTTCCTCCGCGGCTCTCCTCCTCCTCACTCACTTGGCGGCGGAGTTCGCCTCAGTTCAGGCGGCGCTGCCGGCGGCGGCGGGGGGAGGGGCGCGGGCAGGGCCGGGGGCGGGCGGCGGGCCGGGCGCGCAGGGCGGCCGTTACGGGGCTAGGCGCGCTCCCGCCCCCCGCCGCCGCCGGCGCCCCTGCCCCTGGCCGCTCGGGCGGGACGGACGGACGGCCGGCTGGTGGCCGAGGGCCGGGCCGCGGCTGAGGGGGACGCGCGCCGGCTGCGGCGGCCTGCGCGGGGCCGGGGTCGCGGCTGAGGGGACGCGGGCGGCGGCGCTGGCTCGTCGGCGCGCTGTTGCTGAGGCGGCGGGCGCGGTCGGGCGCGTCGGCTGAGAGGAATTCCGGCGGGACTATGCGCGGGCGCTGCGCTCGCCGCCGCCCTGGCCTCGCCTCTCGGCGCGTTACTATAGTTTGAGGGGATTTTTTTCTCTCTCTTTTTTTTTTTAAAACCTCTTCGTCCACCTTCCTCGCCACCCCTCAGGAAAAGAAAAAAAGGAGAATTTTTTTTTTTTTTAACGTCCTGTTGCTTCACTGGGGGCACTCTCGGGTGGGCATCACGTGGCCCGACACGTAGCCGTGAGGCCGAGGGCGCGTGCGCGCGTCGAGGGCTGTGGCCACGCCCCTTCCGAGGGTCGCCCCGCCCTATCGGCCGGAGAGCGCGCCTGCGTGGGGGGCGAGGGGGGGCAGCGGCGGTGGCCTCTGGACCGAGAAGCGGGCCGGAACCGTTCTGGCGCGGCGCCCACCCGGCGGGGCGGGCGGGGTGGGGGACCCGGCCGTCGGACCAGGCGCAGACGAGTCCGCATCCCGCTCGTGATGCCGGTGGGCGGCCGGCTGAGCTGGCGCGCGTGGGCGACCGCGCCGCAGCATCGCCCGCTGCGGGGCTCCCGTGAGGTGTCCCCGGGAGCCATACCCCACGCGTGACGGGCCTCGCGGCACCCGAACCGTAGGCGGAGACGGGACACGCGTGCGCACCCACGGGCAGGCGGGCGGCATGACGCGTGGTCCCGTTCTCCTCACGGCACGGCTGCGGTCGGAGAGGAGAGGAACCGAGCAGGGACCCAGCCTCCTCGGCTGCCGAGCCGCCCGCACGCAGAAGAAGGGAGCCTGTGTGTGAGGAGCTCACGTTCGGGTGGGATGGGGGGTGTGGAAAGAAAGAGTCAACATCTATTTCTGCGTACTGGGGGAGAAAGTAAAAAAAGCAAAAGCAGTGCGCCAGAAAAGGGCTTTCCGTGCACTGTGACGGAGTTCTGCCGTTTACATTTGTTTAGGAAACAATTTTCCGAACTGCAGCAGTGAAGTGCTGTGATTTATAGAAGCTGTCAGTCATTAAATCTGCATCATCCATGTTTTGTTGCAAGATCTTTATAACCGGGCTCCATGAAAATGCCGGCAAGGTTATCAGATCTGCCGTTTTGAGAGTTGTCCCTGGCTATGTATGATTTTCTGTGCATCATGTCAATGTATTTTAAATGTGAACGTAAGTAGGGTGGTTGTTGGTTTGTTTTGTTTTAACTTTGCTTTCCACAAATTCTAAAGAACATTGCTGAGATTATGTGGTACCAAATATCTTTAAAGCAATTTTAAATACCCATGGCCAGTAGCTTCTGGCGGTTTCATTAAAAGACCACAGTTTGAGGTTTTTTTGTTTGTTTGTTTGTTTTTAATTTACTTTGATAGAGCAAATGAAGTTGCCTTGATAGAAAAAGTTAAAAGCACATAAGTCAAATAATTGAATTTTCCAACGATAGCTATAATTCTAAGTACTATAGAATATTCAACATAATAATCTCTTTAAGCAAATTATGTAAAGGCATGAAGTAGCAATTTGATCAAAAAGCTGTTTCTGTGTTTTCCAAATGTTCATTCAGAACCAAGAAAAATGAGAAGTTTGTCTCTTGGATATTATTAAAAATATTTTGATGCTGAATTATTCATGGGCTCTGCTTGTGAAAGATGAAGTCCCCCTTCTGAATTGGCATGCCTACTTCCTGGGCCCTGGGCAAACTGCTGTACCTCTGTAGTTCAGTCAATCAGAGCAGTCCTGTGTCTTAGGTAATACTGGCATCCCCAATTTTACAGAAGAGGAAACCCCGAAGAGGAAGAGGTAATCTAGATATTTACACAGCACTGTAGCTAACGAGTTCTGTCTGCTGTTCAGTCCAGTTATATTTTATTACAGAGTGCTGTCCCCCATTTTACTGACCCATAGGTTCAACCACTTTTTTAATGTGGCTGAAACAAAAAGATGTTGGTCATCTTCATTCCCCGTAGATTAATCGTTGGGCCCATCGTTGGAAATAGCTGCTTTGGAGTGCAGAGTAAAAATTCCAAGTACATGTGGATCTCTCCCCTGCTCAGTTTTCCCTGATTTCTCTCAGGTAAGGGAAAAAAATATCCAGAGTTCACCACGACCTGCCAGGCCCCAAGTGACCTTCTACCCTGCATGTTGCTGAACCTCGTTTCATGGACTCTCTAGTCTCTCTGGAATCCTCCTTGACCTCAATACCTGCTTGGCGTCTATAGGCTTCTGGGCTTGGTGTACCTCCTTGGAAAGCCTTCCCACTCCAGCTCTCATGCCACCACTACTTTTTAAATTTTCAGTTCTTTCTGTCAGTTTCCTCACATGCCATGTCAGATATGTGGGTCAGTTTGTTTGCCACCCTAGTAAAGATTTCACTTCTTTTTAGAATCTCTTAACACCCCCACCCCCACTCCACAACAACACATGATATTTGTAAGCTTCTGTGACAAGCATGTCCAAAGAGGAGTGTCAGGTGCTTGTATACCAGAGGTCCAAATGCTCTCCTAGCTTATTTCTTTTGATGTTCAACCAACATATTGGGGAGGAATGAGTAGCCATATTTGAGAGGTGAGATGGTTGGCTACCTCACAACAGTTCAGGGGCTAGTGGAGAGCTGTACAATAATTACTCATGCTGTCTTTGGAGCCACTGAGCTCTACCAGATATCCATCCATAGGATCCCTCCGTTTTCTATCTTACATTCCTGTTTCTGAACACTGTGGACATATTATATTGATCACCCAAAATGATGACTGCAATGTTACTACAAAGTTTGTTGGGATGTGTACCTTACAAGCTTACAAGTTTTAACAATTATTATAGATCCTTCAGTTCTGTTATTACAAACACATCTCAATACAGTATTCAAAATGAATAGGACAAACATACATGAAGATCAGTATACACAGGTATGTGAATATCCTTGTACTAGCTATTTCAGTGAAAAAGCATGTCGTCTACTCTATTGACACTAAAATTGGCTCTTCATTCTAACACTGTAATTAACCAGGAGTGGAAATGCACTTTCTGTTCTCTTAATTTCATTGGCTCTACTAGCTTACTGCATTTCTTGACATTTAAAATAAAAACGTACAATATCCAAGCACTCTGTCTTCATCACCATGGCGTTTTTACAAAAACTAAAAAGTATGTTAAACTTCAGATTCAATGTTTGATGGCTCCTGGTTCCAATATTCTTTTTTAAAATAAATTTCCTAAAAGGGGATGGGGGAATCTAGGTATGTTTGTATAATTAATTCTACAGAACTTTTGAGTATCCTCTGTAATTGTAAAGTTGTTTATCAGATACTGTTGGAAACACTGAAAATGATCTAGGGACTCCAGTCAGCTTCAAATGTCAGAACAATGTAGATTAGGACCTTGGGTGGGGGGGTGCCTTTTGTGCAAAGAATCCAATAGTAGCATGCCTTCATTTCACCTAGGCATGCTTGTATCTCTTGTAAGACAGGAAGCTCTGCTCCCTTGGCTGAAGTGGTATTCTCTGAGCTGCCTTTAGACCACTGATGGGTTCCTTCAGGCTGCAGCACCAGCATCCAGCCTCAGCCCCTGCCCAGCATTTAAATATTAACTGGTGATCTAAGGTTTTTGCTTATTTGACCCCAAGTCAAACGGTAGAGGTGAAAACACTCAGAGCCGGGATGCAGGCCCTCATGCCATGTAATCTGACCTTCATGCCATGTTTAAACAGACCTCCAAGTAAAAAAATAGCTGTTAATTACAGGACTGTAAGAATGAACTTCAAATGTACTCTGTTTTGATCAATTCTCATACTGACTCATGGCATCAATTTCAGTATTGCTTCTCTGGATTGGGCTAATGTCATGTTTTTTTCTCTTCAGGATCTGAATCCCTCAGAATGAGTCAGTGCTTAGGTTATTTTACCATGTTTGACAGCTACCGTTTGGTTCACAGTGTGTTAATTTTAAACAGTTAATGTGGGTAAACACTTTATAAGCAAAGGATATAACACTCATGTCATCCCCAGACATTTAATCTAATGCCATTGTTCTTTCTACAACTTAGAGGCTAAATGTATTTTTGTAGTAATTGTGGCATACGTGACTTCTAAACTGAGTTCCCAGAAGGTCAGTGAGAGACCAAAAGGAGTCCTCTGGGGTGTCAGGCACTGTGGTTGTCTCAGTACACTGAAGCCCTGAGTTGATAATTGCCTCCATTTTACAGTTGAAGACAGTGTGGTCCAGAGAGTAATATGACTGATCCTTCAGTCAGTAAATCCTCGAGACAGAATTCTCATCAGACCTTCAAAGTGAGTGACTGGACATGCGGCTGGCCCTTCCATAAGTTAAATTCAGATGCCCAGGAGCCGTGGTCTCTTTTTCTCAGTATTTAACCCTACCAGTCATGTGAGATCTTTCACATCTAAAGCTCTGGTAACAGTGCTGGTGTGGTACAAAGAAAATGAATCTGCTAGTGGCTGCTGGGGACAGGAGAATTAAGGTGGGTGTCCATGCTGTGATAGTTCCACACGCACAAGAACACAGGCAGTGTTGACTGGACTTAATACTTTTTTTTTTTTTAAGAGAGGAGACATTTAAAGGTGAGGGGGAATAAGTTCAGTAAATAGTGGAGGGAGGGGGCTAGGATCTAGATACATTGTATACATGCATGAAGTTTTGACAATTACTACCTCACTCTCATGTATATAAAGTCCTTGGGGTTCTTTCCTAAGAGCCTGAGAAGTAACTCAATGTATCTGAAGGCTGGACAGGAGGAACTCTGAAGAATTTTAAAGTTCCGAAAGTTTCTAGTTCTGGGTAATCTTCACTGAGAAGAGCAGATCTCTGTTGTTTAGTCTGTGGGCTAGCCCTGGAACCAGATGACGGAAGAGATGCATTTAAGGCCTTCAGCTCTTGGCCTGAGGACAGAACTGAGAAGCAGAGCAGCTTGCCTACTGGGCAGGAAGTCCAGGGTCCCAGCCCCAGCTCTGCAGAAACAGAAATCTTTAGGTGTCCAATTTTGTTTTCCAAAATCTTTTTAAAAATATTTAACTGTTTTCATTTCCCCTAGGTGTGTAATACTTAAGGCTGGACGCCTTATTTTTTACATTTCCCAAAAACAAATTTCCCACTCAACACATAACTTTATGGCGTAACTTTGATAGCAAGTGGAACACTAAGACCTTCCTGAAGAAACTTAGGTAGGCAGAACAGTAGGACCCCTTGAAGGCGGAGCTGAGCTTTGCTCCTTCTGTTCCCTTGTTTTCTTCACAACTAGCCCACTTCCAACAGGTACTCTTGAGTACGAAAGAAAAAGGCTAAGACCACAGAGACAAACTCGAAATGAAGGTGGTAGGGAGCAGCTGCTGGGAATCCAAATGTTTCTCTGCCTTTACTACAGGGAAGTGGAAGGTCTGGGAGTTGGCTTCATGTGTTCAGTGTTTGCAGGGATTCTCCGGGCTGGGGATCGAGATTGCCCTATCAATGAGCTGGACCCCTAGTCCTTTTTACTGGGGGGAGGAAGGGTGGTACCCTAGTGTACCACATTGTGAAGGTAAGAGGACAGCTTCGGGGCTGGGGTGTCTCATCATCTACCTTGTTGAGGCACAGTCTCCTTCGCCCACACCCACACCCCACACCAACCCTGCACTGTGTTCTTCAGAATACCTGGCAAGCTTGGTAAAAGTACTGAGAGCACAGATGCAAGCTACTATATCCAGCTTTTTTTTTTTTTTCTTTTTAAACTGGATTCTAGGGATCAACTCAGGTCATGGGGCTTGCAGGGCATGCTTTTACCACACTACCTCCCTACCTCATCCCTCTTTTTGAGACAGTTTCCTTAACTCAGGCTGGCCTTGGTCTTCTAGACAGGCTGCACACTGGCAATCCCCCTGCCCCTACTTCACAATTGCTGAGATAAGAGGTGTATGTCCCATCCCTGGCCTGATTCAATGTTTCTTTAGAACATAAGAGATTTCTTTCTCTTAATAAGAAACATCCATGGTCCCCTAAATCTGTCACTGATCAGAGATAAATTACCTCTAATTTCGACATTAAAGGGGAGCTGGTGTATAGTGATGTCACTCTGTTACTTTCACTTTGTCATGTGTTTGATGATTGTGAGATGTGATGTGGGTGCTGGGAACCACCAGGTCCTCTGAGAGCAGCAAGTTTTCTCAACTACCTTCCCAGCCTTCATCATCATGTATTTACATATAAAATTAAAATCGGTTATTCACAGCCTGATACTTAATCGATCCAGCTTTATCAGCTTTCAAATGGTGTTGTTTTGTTTGATTTCTGAGACAAGGTCTATAGCGAAAGCTGCCGAGCCCAGGCTGACCTTGAACTCAATATAGCTCTCCTGCTGAATTTTGAAAGATTTGCGTACCACTCAGTTTCTTGCTACAGGCTGAGCCATGCAGTGTAGCCTTTCTCCCTGTGTCTCCAGGCTCTCCCTGAAGCCCTGCAGCCTAGGTAGAGTCTGCCTACTGGGGCTGGGGATATGTTCATCCTAGCATTCTTTAAAAATTGTTTTTAGTATTACCTCTTTGTTTCAGCCTCTACATACTTGGAAAACTAATTTTTTGTGTATCCATTAAACCTGAATTTACCAGGTTTTACAAATGACAGTGAAAGTATTTTGTCAAAAGTATGAGCAGTTTCTTTGGGTGCATATCCCAGATTAGAAAGAAAGTTAATGAAGGGCCCTTACCCTATTCCAGCGGAATGTCAAAACTTTAAGCCTTCAGTGTTGTCTTTCTGCTTCTCCCATGTTAATTCTTGCAGAAATGGGTCTTTGCTAGAATTAAAATGCTAACTAACCACCAGAGAGGATGTGTTCAGCAGCCCAAAGCCCTGCCTTAGTGGCCCTCATCCCTCTACTGAGCTACATTGATGGTACTGGCATCTACTATTTCCTAATCATTCTGTCCGGGCCAGTCATCAAATATGTGCAGTCATATAAGTAGACCTTAAGGGCCACCAACTGGAATAATTATTGCTAATTGCACTGTGCTTTTCTAAACAGCCACGGGTAGCATTGTTTTTGCCTGGAAATAAAACGTGGCATGGGAAGATGAGTAACACTTTTTGTCTAACAGTTCCACAGTGTGTGCCCTATATTTATAGTGTGTGTCTGGAATTGAGTAGCAGTGAGAAGCTGCAAGCTCAAACTGCGGCAGACAGTGGGGTGGGGTGTCACCCATGTCCAGATACAGCTGTCAGGGGAGAAGGACGACTGTGGGGTGGGAACTGGGAAAAGAAACTCCTCAATTGTGAAATCAAGGAGTTTGAAGGCAGCCTGTCATCAGCTGATGTGCCAGCAAACAGCCAAAGCCTCTAGTTCCCCTCTGAACAGCTAGCCACTGGTAGGCAGCAACAGCAGACCTTTCTCTGTGCCAGGTTCCTGACCTCTGTGACTCCATGGCCAGGCTTGATTTTCTCTTCTCTCTCAGCTGACCAGGTTTCAACACTACAGCTGGTCCTATGCCTAGCTTCATGCAGAGTATTGGCCCCAACCAGGCTCTGACCCTTCTCCAGCTGGGGGTAGGGTGCAGACACTAAGTCTGAAACAGTGAGAGGCAGCAGCCAAGTCACAACCACTAGGCAGTGAACACACAGGGATAAGGAAGACTTCCATGTTTGAAGTCTCTGTACCCCACCACTGCCCTGGGAGCAACTGGCCAGTTCCTGGAGGAATGTAGAAGTCATATCTTCTAGAGAGCTCAGGCAGTCAGTGAACAACTGCCATCTTCCAGGCTGTGTTGGGACTCACCACAGCACAGTGTAGGTGCCACTGTGGCACTCCAATGTGATGCTCCAACACTAACCCACAGACCTGGTGACATGATTCAAAGGTGAAATAAAGCCATGGGGACTGTTGGCCCTGGCTTGTGATCCCAGCTACTTGAGAAGCTGAGAAAGGAGAAGCAAGTGTTCAAGGCCTGTCTGGGCTACAGAGCGAGTTTAAGTCCAGCTGGATAATTTAGATCCCATCTTGATCTTTAAAAAATAAAAAAGGCCAAGAGTGTAACTCAGTGGTAAAGCACTTGCCTAGCATGTGCACATAGTAGGTTCATTTTCCAGCAGAGAAGAGATGGGAACCAGCTGCAGGCTGCCTTGAGCCAGTCCAAGGAGTCTTTGATCTCTGCCCCTGGGTACCACAGTCCAACTTCAGGAGAGTGCCACAGCCCTACCTGCCCACTCAGCAAGAATCTACTTCCTTCTGACCAGACATTTGGCCAGCAAGAGCCACTGCCCACTTTAAAAAAAAAAAAAATCCAATACCATGGGGACAAACAGCTCTTGCTTTGAGGAACTTAAACATCTTAGAGTGAAAAAAGGGAGAGATGAACATGTAGTCACCGGTGGCTTCTGCAGACTAGTGTCCTTCCATGGCATACTGCTCATTGTAGGTTCTTCAGATGTCCCCTGACGAGCTCTTCATATCACCGAGTGGACCCCTAGCAACAGTGGACACTCCAGTGAACACTATGGCTTCCACTGCTCAGCTACATGAAATGGTCACTACCACCCACCTCCTAGGCCACACAATCTGTAAAAGAATCTCCCACTGAAGCAAAAGCTTGCTCCCCCCACCCCGCCCCCCGGTGGTCTTCAAGGCATCATTTCAAAATGAAAGTCTGCACAATTAAACCAAGGTACTTAAAAACAAAACAGGAAAGAAAAAGAAAAAACTCTCAAATACAGACTTGGATCTCATGAGTCTGGCTTCCCGAGGAAACACATCCCACTGCAGCACTAAAGTTGAACAAGTTTGTGTTTGAATCACATGCTTTAGTCACCAGGAGGGCCACACTATCAATAGACACCTGGGGCACCGTTCAGTCTGTTGTAACTGCAACCCAGATGCCATGAGGGACTGGCTGAGAACTTTCTTCTGTAGCACTATTTCTATGCAAACGATTTGCTGTAACCCTTGTACAGCACTTATGTAATAAGTAAAGGCAATGCTGTAGAGCACAACACAAAACTTAAATGCCCTGTTTCATACCAGATTTCCCCACAGCAAAGTCCCAAAAATATTCCAAGTTAACTTAGTAAGGTACATGTCTTCACTTAATTCCCAGACCCCCCACCCCTTGGGCTTTCCTGGCTCTCAGCCTCAAGGTTTCCCCATGGTGTCTCCTATTCTGTGTCGTCACAGGGTCCCAGTGTTGATGCCCATCAGGCCTAAGGTCCCAGGGAAGACTACCAGAGCTGCAGCCACTTACTCTAATCATGAAACTCTGATTTAACACGATAGAACCTCTTACAATGTGTGCTCATCAGCACTATAAGATGTACCCCGTAAACCCATTACAGCTGTCTGTCAACTGAAGTTCCTGAAGGTGAACTTGGATAGCACTTTTTAGAAATGCTTTGCTTGAATTTGGTTATTGTTTCACTCTCCATTTGACACTGGATTCTGTAGTCTAAACTTGGTCTTTACAACAGTCATTCAGGGTGTCGTTACAGCAAAGAGAATCCCACAGGAAGGGAAAAGCATCCAGGAAAGAGCTGGAACAGGCAAAGCAGCCTCACACTTCCTTTGCTAGGAAATAAAACTACAAACTGTTTTTTTTTGTTTTTTGGGGGGTGTTATTTTTGTTGTTGTTATTGTTGTTTTTCCAAAGGTCCAGACACCGAGACCACTTTCAGCCACTAGCTTCAGCGTGAAGCTCTTCAACTCTGTGATTACATGTCTGGGTCCTTGCCTGTGCCCCACAGTTCAAGGCAGCTCTATAGACCTGCCAGTCTCAGTGCTTGTTTGAAATTATTTGCAACATCTATGAAGAAGAAGAAAAGAAGAAGAAGAAGAAGAAGAAGAAGAAGAAGAAGAAGAAGAAGAAGAAGAAGACCCTGACTTCTGTATAATTTTATGAAACGGTCCTTGGCTCTATCATTTATTCTTAATTGTAATTGAAGTAAATTACTAATCAACTTCAGAAAACAGAAACAAAAAATAATAATTTTTTTTTAAGGATGGGGTACTATGCCTTTGCCCTCAAGAGTCAAATGGAGACAGTGTGGTGACCCACACTGTGTAGGCAGAGAGGGGAATATCTAGAGTTCAAGGTCAGCCTGTCTCTAAAAGCAATACAAGGAAAAAATACAGAGAGGCCCTTAATCAATCCTGCTAAACTTAGAGTGTAAACTTAGAGTGTATTCCACCTGAGCCTTCGTATTCAAGAGCCAAGACCCAGTCCAAACTATTGTAGGGCTCATGCTCACCCTGCGCCCTAGAATCATACACATTGGCCCTCCGGTGTCTGTGACCCTCAAACTCTCACAGAGCTTTTGCATATCTTGACACCCTGTCACTTTAACATAACCTGCACTTAGGATGAGGTCAGTGCAGGCTCTCCTGGAATGCCAGCGGTAGTCTCTGCATGTGGTGATCTCAGAAAGCTACCTATGTCAACTACGAACATCAGCTGTGGCCAAGATGCTCTCAGTCAGCTGCCACCTGGTCAGCCCTCCCTACCTCAGAAAGCCCCTGCACCCCTGCATCCCTGCACCCCTGCATCCCACCTCAGCTTTCTGGCTACACCAGAACTCCTCTCCTCAGGCTACCTGCAGAGCTTAGTTCAGCTTCCCCCACCTCTCCGCATCCCTGCTGCCTCTAAAACAAACACAAATTAGCCAAAGGACAAAGGCGTTTCCGCTACAAAAAGGTCAGAGCCTTAGAAATTACCAACCCTGGGAAAATCACAAGGTTGCTGAAGGGTCCGAACTCACCAGCAGTGGTTTCCAGGGCTTCCCTCATTTACATTGCAGCAGAGACCAGGGTCAACTGCTTCCAATCTTTCTTAAACAGTCTTACCAACTTTAAGCACAGGTGCAGGTTCCAGGCACTTTCTCTGTTCTTGGTTTTTGTCTACACTCGGGGACCTGAACACAACCCCCTGACATCATTCTCCTGCCCCTCAAAGGGTCCTGTCTCTCTTGGGCATTCTCTTGGATGTCCTGACTTTTCATTCCCCACCGTGTCTCCCAAGAAGTGCCTCATGTTCGATGTCGTAGGAAATTGTCTTTATTAACTATAGCCATTTGAATGAGCTATCTCCCATGGACTCAGGCATTTGAATTGTCACTTGGGGAGGCTTAAACGTTGTGGCCTAAACCAGACAGTGTTGGCGCACGCCTTCAACTCAGCACTCTGGAGGCAGAGAGAGGCAGGTGGATCTCTGGATCACTCTGTGAGTGATCTCTGTGAGACCAGCCTGGTCTATAAGAGCTAGTTCCAGTATAGCCTCCAAAGCCACAGAGAAACCCTGTCTTGAAAAACAAAAACAAACAAAAAAACTATCTCCATTTTTCAGTCTCTCTCTCTCTCTCTCTCTCTCTCTCTCTCTCTCTCTCTCTCTGTGTGTGTGTGTGTGTCTGTCTGTCTGTCTGTCTGTCCCTGCTTTTTGTTGTCAGTTCAAGATGCGAGCCCCCGGCTTCCTGTTGCTGCTGCCATGCTGTTACTCTGCCATCTGGAACCATAAGCCCAAATAAAATCTTTCATAAGGAAGCACAGCTGAAGAGGAGCCCTTCCTTGTGACTCCTTGGAGCTCCTGAGTCCATTAACATTGATTCCCACTTTCCAGTTACCTTGATTCATAAACCTCCCTCAGGCATGAGCTGATTGGTGCTCGACTTCACCAGCTAGGAGGGGCAAGTTACAGTTTCCCAGCTTTGCCTCTGACTCAGAGCTGACACACACACACACACACACACACACACACACACACACACACACACACACACGTGCTTATGTACACCACGAACTCCCCAAGAAATATCTTGACAATCCCATCTTCATGGTACACAGACTGTTAAAATTCTCTAAATGATCAGAGTCCATACCAGGCTTTCCTCCTGTGTGGCCGCAGCTGGTGATAGCCTCAGGAGGGGCTCGCTGCTGCGGTTTTCAATCTTTACAAGACCTTCTTAGAACCCATTCAATGCAACTCCCCTGTTCCTTTTTCTTTTCTTTGTTTGGGGGGTGGGGTGGGGATGGAGTTTTGGAAACAGGGTTTCTCTGTGTAGCCTTGGCTGTCCTGGAACTAGCTCTGTGGACCAGGCTGGCTTTGAACTCAGAGATCCACTTGCTTCTGAGGTGTGCTACTCCCACCACCATCTGGCTTTATTAAATAAAGGTTTCTTAAACTAAGTAAGAGGGACTAAGAGGAGCCTGGAAATTTTTTGTGAATTTTTGCATATTTTCTCTAAGGTTCCCTTATAATTTAACCCATGATATAGAATTTAACCATCAATATCTGCACACTTTCATTTAAAGCAACATAATTGCAATCCCAGATATTTCCAAAATGTGAAATACCAAACTAGGTTATTTTCTCCAGTTAGTTATTCAGCTGTCCTGGCTGTATAGCACGCACTCCAAACTGAGCAGGATAGTTTATAAGACCTGTAATCCCTTTGTTTTGTCTCAATCACTGGAAGGCATTACAAGGCTTTTGCTCAGGGACTTAGACCCACCAGTTTAAACCAATCCTTTTCACAGTGGGGAGTCTTCCAAAGCTACCTAGGGGCTGGCTGCCATTCTCTGCCTTCCAGGTGAAAACCAGCCTGGTCAATCCATACATGTTTCTGCCCCTGAATTCACTTCCAGCTTAAGAGCATGACTGTCATCCCAGGGAGACAGTTCTGCAGTTCTCTGGGAAGAAAACGAGGACTTTTCTAGCCTCCTCTAGAGCTCTGAGTCCCTTTCCCTCCCTTGCTTTGTGTACTCCGCACTTCAAAAAAAGAAAAAAAAAAAAGAAAAAAAAGACCCAGGAGTTCGGAATCCATGAGAAGTCTTTAAAGTCTCACAGTGTGGGGTGTGTGTGTGTGTGTGTGTGTGTGTGTGTGTGTGTGTGTGTGTGTGTGTGTGTGTGTGTCTGTGTGCAGACTTTCCCTTGGGCCCTGGGTTCTGTCCATAAAACATTTGTGGAGTTAACTCAACCTGAGGGTGTAGTGAGTGTCAATGTTCTGTGTATGACCCACAAAGCTATTTTGTGTACATTTTTCCTGACAAAAACGCGGTCTTTTCCCATGTCTTGCCTTACGCATTAGTGTAGATCCCCAGATCTGCATACTTCACTCCTGTGGGTGGCAGAGAAGAAGGCAGCCGCCAACCCAGCAGAGAGGGCAAGGCAAACCCGTCTGTAAGAAAGTGCGGGACAGAACAAAGAGCACACATCCTTTGCCAACTGTCTTGGAAACAGGCTCAGTTTGCTCATGCGCAGGAAGAAGGCAGGCCCGGGATAGTGTGGGCAGGAACAGGCAGAATGACCCCCAGGGATCACGGGTTTGTTGGAGTTTCCACCATCTTTCATCCCCCGCCCCCGATTCTTATTCACATGCATATTACCCCGACCAACTCCACACTAAATACTCTTTTCTCCCTTCTCCCTGGAAGGTGGTGGAGCTTCTAAATATTTATGAGGCGTCCCGGCCTCTGGTGCTCTTGTGGCTGTTGGGAAACGGCATTAATGAATGCGTGCCTGCACATGGGGGACCCGAAACCAGGCAAAGGGACAGCCACACAGTGCCTGGCCGCTAAGTTCCCAGGCCCGGAAGAAAGCAGGGAGGATGAAGGGTGGAGAAGCTGTTGCCAGGAGAGAAACAAATGGTCCAGCCACACAAAAGAAAGAACAGAGTCCCATCTTTGCCTGCTGGAACGCTCCAGAGTGGGTAGGAATGTGCGTGAGGCAGTGGACTGGCCCACTTGGTTCCCAAATCGGAAATGAAGAGTTTCCTAGGAGACAAAGAAACCTACCCACATTTTCTTTTAAGCCCCACTTTCTGCTATTATTTGAGTCTGGACCCCTCGCGAAAGGTGTTAGAGTCTTTCTTACATGCTGTTTTTTCCCAAATTCCATTTTAAAGTGAACGCTCCCTAAAGGTTAGTATGCAAGCACCTCTAGTTCTGGCGTGGAATGTCAATCACCCGTAATAACAGGTGGTCTGTGTGGTATTTTAATAGAAAGAATAACGTATTTACACTCTGGAAATGAACCGGGGACATTGTAAGGGACTTCATGTCACACCACCAGAAAGAACCTTCTCCCTCACCTTCAATCTACCTACAGCTATCCCCTCCCTTCTCCAGGCACAGCGAGCTGAGTGCTTCCTCAGTGTCACCGGTGTCTGTAGAGAGGACTCGATGTCACTCAGACAGTGGTGTTTACTTTCATTTGTAGATCTCAATGTACAGAAAGATGAAGTTTTTTTTTTTTACTTTCAAAAATTCATTCTGAATGCAAGAAATATATAACCTTGACTACCCTCATCTATCTTCCTAGGATTTAAAAAAAAAAATTAGGAAATCCTACCTCAGACCAGGCCCAAACTTTTGTTTTTGCCAAAGGAAGAAAATGAGAAATTTTCTGCAAAGTAGAAAATGAGCTCTACCTTCCTTCTGAACACACAAGGTATCCCGCACAACTCTGGGACTCTCTGCAAATCAGCCGTAAAAAGTTAACACTGCATGTTGGAAAAGTCAGAACATGTCTTCAATATCCCTGCTCTGTCAAATCTGGCTATTTGATTCCTGACTGTTTCATGCCTAGATGACAACTGAGTGGGTTACACACACACACACACACACACACACACACACACACCCCTCTGATGTAATGTAAGCCCTGCATATTTTTAGCTTCCAAGCCTGGCATCTTTAAATCATTGTCTTCAATATGAATTAAGGCAAAAGATTCAAGAAGAAACATGAACCCAGAGACAGGGCTGCAGCAGCAGTGTTTCACAGTCAGTTATTACACACATCCTTGTCCAAATCACACACCTGTCCATATCTAAGTTTTAAACCACTATAGCTAGCTCCCCCCACTCCCACCCCTGCTTTTAAGTTAATGACAGGATTTAAACACACACACACACACACACACACACACACACACACACACACACACACACACACGTACACACATGTGTCAAATTCCACATAAGAAAAAGACTGTTTCTTAGATACTTCTTCACAAGGGCGTTTTTTTGTAGAAAATGGCAAGTTGGTAGGAATATTTAGTAAATGTCTTAAGTGAGCATCACATAACTTTGATCAAATGAATGCACACATAGATTTAGTTGTCAATAAGTAGGTGTGAATTCACAAGCACAGCTACCCTGTGATTGTCTATTACCACAGTTTCTACTCCCGTGCTTCCAGCTGCCACTGGTGTGGGACTCTTCCAGCCTACCTTGCTGGGATCTGCAAAGGCCTAGAGCACAGCTCTTGACTGAAAACTTGCTTTTAGCACCGGTGAACAGAACCCTTTACAATTCATCTCCGCTCTTTACTGTGACTTGGGTCTTGATGGGTTTGTCTGTTTGCTTGTTCTGAGACAATGTCTCCTCCCTAAGTTGGAACTTGTAACCATCCCCCTGCCTCTACTTTTCCAATGCTAACGTCACTGGTGTGCCATGATAACTTGGCTTCCTGTGAGTTATGAGCCTTTAGCAAATGTGTCTGTTTTTCTGGAATGGTATCGTCAATTAACTTCACCTTAACACTAGTAAATTAAAATAACATGCAGGAATGGGCTGGCAGCAGGAGTTGTATATTAAAACACAGAACTCACAAAAGGAGGAAAGGTCAGGCTCTTGTTCTACTAGAACATACTAGAATATGCTAGGACAAGGTCCCCTGGAAGCCAAGATATAACCTTCAAGCTAGGGAAGAACATAGGAGTGATGATGCCTGACAGGACAAAGGGAGCTATGGGTAAATGCAGTCTACAAGTTTGCCCAGGAAAACGAAACAAACACAAAAACTGTTGCTATCTATAAAATCACAGTGCATATTTTAATCATAATGTTCACATCAGGAAGAGGAGGCTGCAAGCATTCTCATGTACCAGATGAGGCTTTTTGAATTGATAGATTTCTGCAGGCAATTTGATGATAAATGCCAACAGGTTTAGAATTCTGAATGCCTTTGGGCTATAATCTCACTTCTAGGAATTTGTATAAATTATCATGAATGAACAGAGGACAATATTGTTATTTCAAGTGGAATAAGAAGGAAAGACTTTTATTTGATTATTATTTACTTTGTTATGTTTGGCTTAGCTGTCTCTGTAATAAATGTGAATTAATTCTATTAGAAGAGATCAGTAATAAAATTAGTTAGAAAAAAACAAGTCTGTCCATGACTTTGAGCTCCATTTGAGGGTTATTTGTCCAATGACTCTGGAGGTAGATCCAAAGGCTGGCACACTGTGAGCAAGTGCGATGGCCCTGGTTCTGTGCAGGCAAATTCTAGGAGAGTTCAGCAAAGTACCATGCTCTGAAGTTATGAATAAACGCAAATATAAGTTTCTAAAAACAGTATTCAAACAATCTCCCATTTGCTTTTGAAGGTGCCGTCAAATATGCGGAAAAGTCCTGTTTCAGTTAACTGTTGACATTCTCTGAACTGGGGCTGTTCCTCAAACTCTTTCTACTGCAAATGCATCACCATGGAGTCCCACAGAAACAGAAGAGCATCACCAAACAAGACCTGTCTCAAGCCAGGCCATGTTAAAAGCAACAAGAACAAATGGAACGTTTAACCCAGCAGGTCAGTGTTAAAGGGCACACCTCTGCACTCTTTCATCCTGGAGGCCTTTCTACAGGGCTTCTCTTAGGACATGATTTTTACTACTTAAACATTTAGGAATATTTGACTCTCAAGAGGTTCATCCAGATCATTACAAAGCTTAAAAATACAGTTTGCACATCTTTGTCCACTGGGACCAGCAGCCCAGCCCCCAGAGCCTAGAGTGACTGCACACACTTCTCCTGCCTGAAAGTGCAGACTGGAAACATTTCCCAGCTGAGCCTAAATCCACACTGAATTTAAAAGTGTGCTGGCTAACTGCCATATTCCAAACTACCCGGACCTGTCTTCCTCTGTTCTCTGATGGTGTTTCATACACGTACAAACTTGTTCAAAGGGAGTCGCTTTGTAGGTAGGGGGAGAAACTATCCAAGAAGTTACACCCAGGATGATATAATCACCTTTTATTCCCCCCCCCTTTTTTGTCCATTCAGACAGTCACCACATTTGGTGCAGGAGGAAGAGGTAACCATTTTCTTTTTATTTATTTTTGTTTAATTGTGTGCTTGCTTTATTTATTTATTTATTTATTTATTTATTTATTTAATCTATTTATTTTGGTTTTTCAAGACAGGATTTCTCCGTGTGACAGCCTGGCTTTGTAGATTAGGCTGGCCTCAAACTCACATAGATCCACCTGCCTCTGCCTCTGGAGTACTGGGATTAAAGGCGTGTACCACCACACCTGGCGCTTTTCATTTTTTAAGGCAAGGTCTCTTATAATCCAGGCTGGCTCCCACCTCTCTATGTAGCTGAGGCTGGCCTTGAACTCTTGCTCCTTCTGCTCTACCTCCCAACTACTTCTTTTTGATGAGTCAACCTAAATGCATGGTTTATTTATGTTGTTTACTCTTTGAGTTGTCTGCAGAATTGAATCTTAAACATGAATTTTTACAATAGGAAGAATTCCCATTGCATAAATTTTAAATTTTAGTTTAAATTTAGTTTTAAATTTTAGTTTAGTTTTGTTTTTAACCAATATTCAAGCATGTGATTAAAGGCATCTAACAATGTGTTCCAAATGATTCGTGTGGGAAGCCTGGTGGCCCTCAGCTTGGCCCATGGCTAACAGGGTAGGGGTTGCCTCAGGGATCACTTCCTTGAACTCTAAATACCTGGGCTAGATCATGTTATTTCTACTTCATTGTATGTTGGATTTTCTAAGATGAAAACAAAAACGCAGCTTGCAAACCAATCCTCCTATCTAGACTTTTATCCATGTCACCCCTGTGCAGAATTACACAAAGACATGCAAACTGGGGAGGATCAAATTTGGAGCCTGCCACCTCTGGCCACTGGCCTTGAAGGAGTGTTCCTGTTCTTAAACAGCTGTTATGATTTAACATTGTTGAGCCTTCTCTTTTCTGGTTGGTTGGTTTGTTTTGTTTTTTACCTACCACTAACGTTTCCAATAAACAATGGTGTCGGTTCATGGCTTTTCTGGGTGGATAGAACAAACTCATAAAAAGGAGAAAAATGAGGAATAAGAGTTTCATGACCCTCATTTTAAGCAGAATTCACCTATAAAATTAGCCTTCCTAAAACTATGAATGGAATGTGTTTGCATAACTGTAATTCCGCCAAAGGCTTCTAAACTGTGAACTAATTACGGGATCTAATTTTGGAGCCTCCCAAAGTGAGTCTCTGAATTAGTTATCTTTTGCTTTTCTCTTATGTGTCACCTTTCCCTTTTTTTTTTTCCACATTTCATTCGGAATTAAAAACCAAGAGAGACAAAGTACAAACTATTTATATGTTATAAAGTTTTAAGATAATGGGAACTACTTTATCCCAGTTAGTACCAAGAAAGAGTCGGAATTTGACACAATAAAAAGTAACAGGGATTGTGAGTGGCTACGTCACAGAACGCAGAGACACAGTCCTAGAGATGTCAGTGCACTGATCTTGATCTGTCACCTCCAATCGAAGAGCATCCCTTTGTGTACTTGTCTGTGTGTTTGCACAGGGTACAGTGAGGTGTGGTTATGGAGAAGAGCTGGATATCACTCCACAGGGTGAGTATAAGTCCTTTCTTTCCTGTGTTGATTGACAGAAGGCAGTCCCCTAATTCCTTCAACCTTAGTTTCCCCAAATGAACAGTGTTTGCTCAGCCTGGTTCCAGGGCTTGTCACAAAAGCCAAAGTAGACATGTCTGTGCTAATCCCCGAGGGAGGGGCCTAGTGGACATCAGTGCAAACCATGACTATACTAAGAATGCAAAGTAAGATTCCAGGTCTTCATTTAACTCCACCGAGCCCCTGCTTTTTCTCCTGAAAGGGGTTTACCAAAAGCGTGTGGTAGGAACTGAAGTGTAACCTTGAACATGGATATTTTACCTACAATTCATTTATTTTTTTAAATTAAGTAACATGAAACAGTTTAGAAAACAAAAAAAGGTATTTGTTGTAATCCTGGATAAAGCAAAGAAGCCACCAAACTTAAAAAGCCACTACAGGGGCCACAAGATTGCTCAGAGAGTAAGGAGGCTTGCTGCCAAGCCTGAAGGCCCAAATTCAATCCCCAGGCCCGACACGGTAAATAGCAGGAACCAACTTTCACAAGCTGTTCCCTGACCACCACATGCATGCTCCCTGCATGTGGTAAGTAAGTAAATGGACGTTTAAAAAGATGAAAACACAGCCGGGCATTGGTGGCACATGCCTTTAGTTCCAGCACTGGGGAGGCAGAGGCAGACAAATCCCTGTGAGTTCGAGACCAGCCTGGTCTACAAGAGCAAGTTCCAGGACAGCCTCCAAAGCCACAGAGAAACTCTGTCTTGAAAAACCAAAAGAAAAAAGAGAGAGAGAGATGAAAACACTTCTCTCTTCTTACCATATATTGTTTTCGTTCTCTCAATAAAACTTGCCATTACACGAGGATGCCAGAATTTCACAAACACCATAAAACAAACAAAAACAAAAATAATACACCTGGGATCACCTGCTTGCCCCAGCCTCAAGCAACTTGAAAAGTCCTAGAAGAGGTATTGGCAGCCATCATTGGCATCAATGGAGAGGAGGTATTTCTGAAGAGAGGGGAATCCCAGGCAGGTAAAGCTAGGAAGAGTGAACCAACTCTGTCCCTTCTGTCCCTCTCTGTCCCTCTCCAAGGCCCTATGTGGTCTTGGTGCCCCAGGGGAACAAGTCACCAAGTACACTTGAAGTACTCCACCCACAAAGGGTAAACTAAGTTGGCCAGCAGGCTCTGTGCATGGCTAGTACTCACAACTCCAACTGTTGAGATGCAAACCTCATGTGTACTGGGAAGCCAGGGCTATGCGGATGTCTCTGTTTTGTTAGGAAGCAGCAGCACTTCAGAGATTTTCCTCATAATTCACATTGTGTGTATTGTGTATTGGATCATTCAGGAGACTCATTTGGGGTGAGTGCTGGATGTCTTCCAATGGGGAGAGCATAGTTTATGAAGTGCTTATACCAAGTCATGCAGCTGACTGTGCTCCATGGTACCAGTTATAGAAGCTACAGAGGAAGAGCACGACCCAGGTGCCTCTCCTGGGCATCCCATTATTGGACAGTTTTCTCCTGTAAGTCTTCTCTTACAGATATGGATATACATCCTGGACTTCAGTGATCTCAACTCATAACAATGCCTCCAGCTGTGCTGATTGGTTCCTATGGATGTTCACTCTACAGAGAGAGTGTGTCTCTGCCTCTCCCGGCCCTAGTGCTCTGAGAGGCCTGAGGCCCACAATCTGAGGTCTACTGCCTGAGGGTGTGTGACAAGGAACTTCTCTACCAGGAGCTCTTCAGTGTGTGAGTGTGTAACTCTCCGCTCTCTGGCCTGCTCGTGGGCACAGCTGGGCATAGCTGGGCACAGCTTGCACCTCGTCCTGTGAACATTTTGTCTCCTCTCCGGAGGATGAAAATCTGAGTGATTGCCACATTTCTTTGCAGGAGTGGTGACCTTGAGTGCTGCCAGAAGACAAGCGTTTGACCTCTCATCCAAAAAGCAGGACTCACAGCAGACCTTGACACTGTGGTTCTCTGCCCCGCTTCATCAGAGGCCTGATGGGAAACGGGAGACAAAGAACCTGGAATACATGTGCCTTGGCCTTTGTCTCTCTGGACCTGGGGTGTGAGGCTGCCATGGGACAGAACACCTCCTGCCCAAGGTGGCAGTGCCAGAGCTACAGGATAAATGCTGAAAATAATACCCTGGGGTGAGGGCCAAGGTCATGGCCAGTGAGTGAATCCAAATCAAGTCATAAATTCAAGTAACCTGAAAAATCAGAAGCTGAGGTACTGAGCCAAAATGAGGCACTGAGCAATAAGGGTGGCCAAGAGTGAAGAGAGGGAATTAGTGCCACAGCTGAAGGTCATCTCAGAGTCTCCTGTCTGGCCACAGCAGAGCTACACTCCCTGAGACAGAGAGAACCAGGTCTTTCAGGCAGCAGCCAGAAGCTTGCAAACTGATTTGCTAGAACATTCCACATGCTCTCAGACAGCTCCCAAAGTTGACCGTGGTACTCCATTCCAAGCTCATCGCACAGAGAAATCCCCAGATTCTAAGTCCAAACAAGCCCGATTCCAGGCTCCAAAGAAAAACCAACCCTCACTTCCATGAAGCCCTATAAAACATCCAGAGTAGAGTGAGCCAAGAAATAGCCACAGTAGTTTAAAGAGGTCAAGACAAGCCTCGAAGATACACTTATGAAGCTGTATGGAGAGGGGAGGGACGAGCAATCCCTTACTTTAGCTAACATACACACATTTCCTTGTGTTCCCTCCTCTTCCTCTTGGGATATTTTCCTACATGCCAAATGCAATAAGACTCCAAAGGAAATCTGAGCTCTTGGCAATTGTCTAAATCAAAGTCTGGCAGAAAGGCTGGACTCTCTGTTAGAGGTGTAACCAGAGTGTTAAAAACTCAACATGAACTGGTGAGGTGGTCTAGAAGGTTAAGGTGCCTGCTGCCAAGCAAGCCTGATGACTTGAATTCAAGCCTGAGACCCACATGTCGAAAGGAGATAACCAATTCCATAAAATCTATAAAAGACCTCCATATTCACACGGTGACATGTATATAAACCTACATGTGCGTAAACACACACACACAATAAAGAAATAAGCATTTTTAAAAATGTCACTACACACCCTGAAAAATAAGACATTTCAAAGCCCAGTTCTACTACTTGGAAAAATTTTCTGACCAAAAAAAAATTGAACATGCCAGGCAGTGGTGGAGCATACCTTTAATCCCAACACTCCAGAGACAGAGACAGGTGGATTTCTGTGAGTTTCAGTCCAGCCTGGTCAACAGAGCAATTCCAGGACAGCCAGGGCTACACAAAGAGACCCTGACTTGAGAAAAAAAAAGAAAAAAGAAAAAAGAAAGAACACATACAGTTATCTCCAGTTTGCGCTCATTATTAACTCCATTCTATTAAATTATTAAATGACCATTGGTGATTATTGTTCCTGTACTATCTGGATTTGAAATGTAACAAGTTCGGGGAAATGTCGCTCTCTGTTCTGTTGTTTTGTTCTCCCTTCCTCCCCATCACTGCTAGAAGGGAAGGGCAGAAAAGTCGGGGAGAGTCCCAGTACCTCACTGGCCTGAACCCTGTAATTGGAGAGAGACTCATCTTGGTGACAGGACATGAAAGAGATCCAGGTGGCACAGCATTAACCTCGAGTTGATTGTGATTTTCTTCTCTGTGTTTTCCCATGGAGATCTAAAGATTTACGACTTTAGAAAACCCAAAAATTAATAAAAATAAAAAGCTTACTTTATTCAATTTATTGATACATGAGTAAAATTTACCACTTTTGTAAAACCTTTTATTTTCTGGTAAGAGAATTCAAGCCTGGCTTTGTACCCAAAGATTTAAGCATACAAGCATACAATCTCTCTCTCTCTCTCTCTCTCTCTCTCTCTCTCTCTCTCTCTCTCTCTCTCTGTGTGTGTGTGTGTGTGTGTGTGTGTGTCTCATTCTGGACAGAGTCTTACTAAGTAGCCTTTGTTGGCCTGGAACTTGCTATTTCTCCAGCTGGCCTCAAACTCACAGAGGTGCCCTGCCTTTGCCTCCTTCCCAAGTGTTGGAATTAAAGGCATGCATCACCACATCCAGCCAAGCAATTCTTTTATCATGAATTCTCCATCACTGGAAACAGTCACAGAACAAGACTCGTTTATACCCAGTGACCAGAACAAAGGGAAACTCCAGGTGTCCCTTCATAGACAAGACTAGGTGCTCTCAACACCAAACAACACACGGTGGGAAATGGGAAAGCGGCTCCCTCTATACTTTATGGCTTGAGGAGGAAACCATGAGACAAGGTAAATAGAGAACACTAACAACAGCACCTGAAATGAGGCTGTGGGATGTGTCCTGTGATCTCTGTGGCATCAACACTGCTGAGTCCAGTGTGCTTTCTGGAGCTGGATGACTTCTCCTTTCCAGGGAGCATTTACTTTGATGTCCACAGTGGGAGGAATGAAATCCCAATGGGTGGCCAAGAGCACAGGGTGATTGTCTTTTGGGAGGTAGGACAGTTGTCCTTTAGAAATGACTGAAATACTAACAACACTGTGTCTGGTGACCAGAGGGCCATACCCTGACCCTTGCTTTGCCACGGATTCCCTGTGCTACTTTGGGCAAGTCACTGTCTCTCCCTGAGTTACATTTTGCCTTGTTTTCCTAAGAACTTTCTCCATAGAACTGTATATTCTCCCTGACACATCTCCAAGCTTCAAGATCCTATAATCACACCAACCAACCAATACCATCAGGAAATGCTGAGATTATTATTTGAGCAACTAAATCCTGTATGTGAATTACAGAACCATCCTAAGGCACCTTAAATTTTACCTGGTATCATTTTATCTACTCGCTTCCTGAAGCATCCTAAATGTGTCTTCATACCATACCAATAAATCCTGAATAGACGGCAAAGTACCTTACTCTATGAACGGAGTAGCAATTAGAAGAGCCGATTTTTATCTTCACAAGGGGAGCAGTTATTTATTGAATGTCACAGGGCCAGGCAATGGTTATACCTTGACATCCATTTCCTTGCTTATCTTTGTAGCAATGCTGTGAACTGTTCCCATGTTCTTTTGCAATAGCTTGCCCGTGTCCCCTGAGAGTTTGTACAATGGGGCTTGGTCCCCAGTGTGGTGAGGGACCTTAAAGAAGTGAAAGCAGTCAGGCCATTTGGAGGACTGGCAGAGCAGTGTGGAAAGGGTTATTGTAGAAGGAGCAAGTTTGGCCTCTGCACCTGACCTGTCTCAACACACGATCTCCTTTTTTATTTTTTTCCTTTTTTTTTATTAGAAAGAAAATTATTTTACATGTCACTCCCAGGTCCCTCTCCCTCCCTTCCTCCCCTACCCCCCAACTAACACCCTACCTATCCCATACCCTTTCTGCTCACCAGGGAGGGTGAAGCCTTCCATAGAGGTCTTCAAAGTCTGTCATATTCTTTGGCATAGGGCCTAGGCCAACCCCCTTGTGTCTAGGCTCAGGGAGTATCCCTCCATGTGGGATGGGCTCCCAAAGTCCATTCCTATGGTAGTGATAAGCACTGATCCACTACAAGGGGCCCCATAGATTTCCAAGGTCTCCTCATTGACACCCGCATTCAGGGGGTCTGGATCAGTCCCATGCAGCTATCAGTCTGGGGACCAAAAGTTTTCTCTTGTTCAGGTCAGCTGTTTCTGTGGGTTTCACCAGCCTGGTATGGATCTCTTTGCTCATCAGTCCTCCTTCTCTGCATCTGGATTTCAGTTCAGTTGAAGGTTTAGCTGTGGGTGTCTGGTTCTACTTCCACCAGCTGCTGGATGAAGGCTATACGATGGCATATGAATTAGTCATCAATCTCATTATCAGAAGAGGGCATTTAAGGGTAGCCTGTTCTCTATTGCATAGATTGTTAGTTGGTGTCATCTTTGTAGCTCTCCAGACATTTCCCCAGTGCCTGATTTCTCTTTGAACTTATAATGTCTCCCTCTATTCTATTATCTCTTATCTTGCTCTCTTCTGTTCTTCCCCCAACTCAACTGTCCCGTCATGTCTTCCTGACCCCTCCTCTTCTCCCCTTCTCATTCTCCTAGTTCTCTCTCCCTTCCCCCCATGCTCCCAATTTGCTCAGGAGATCTTGTCCCTTTTCTCTTCTCCAGGGGACCATGTATGTCTCTCTTAGGGTCCTCCTTGTTTACCAGCCTCTCTGGCAGCCTGAGCTGCAGGCTGACAATCCATTACTCTATCTCTAAAATCCACATATGAGTGAGTACATATAATGCCTGTCTTTTTGTGACTGGGTTACCTTGCTCAGAATGGTTTCTTCTAGTTCCATCCATTTGCCTGTGAATTTCAAGATTCCATTGCTTTTTTTTTTCCCACTGAGTAGTATTCCATTGTGTAAATGTACCACATTTTCTCTATCTATTCTTCAGTTGAGGGGCATCTAGGTTGTTTCCAGGTTCTAGCTATTACAAATAGTGCTGCTATGAACATAGTTGAACAGATGTCCTTGTTGTAGGAATGTGCTTCTTTTGGGTATATGCCTAAGAGTGGAATTGCTGGATCTTGTGGTAGACTGATTCCCATTTTCCTGAGGAATCGCCATACAGATTTCCAAAGTGGCTGTACAAGTTGGCACTCCCACCAGCAGTGGAGGAGTGTTCCTCTTTCTCTGCATCCTCTCCAGCATAAACTGTCATTGGTATTTTTAATTTTAGCCATTCTAACAGGTGTAAGATGGTATCTCAGAGTTGTTTTGATTTGCATTTCCTTGATGGCTAAAGATGTTGAACACTTTCTTATGTGTCTTTCAGCCATTTTAGATCCCTCTATTGAGAATTGTCTATTTAGTTCTGTACCCCACTTTTTAATTGGATTATTTGGTGTTTTGGAGACTAGCTTCTTGAGTTCTTTGTAAATTTTGGAGATCAGCACTCTGTCAGATGTGGGGTTGGTGAATATCTTTTCCAAATCCGTGGGCTGTCTTTTTGTCTTGTTGACTGTGTCCTTTGCCTTACAGAAGCTTCTCAGTTTCAGGAAGTCTCATTTATTAATTGTGGATCTCAGTGTCTGTGCTACTGGTTTTATGTTCAGGAAGCAGTCTCCTGTACCAATTTGTTCAAGGGTATTTTCTACTTTCTCTTCTAATAAGTTCAGTGTGGCTGGGTTTATGTTGAGGTCTTTGATCCATTTGGACTTAAGTTTTGTGCATGGTGATAGACATGGATTTATCTGCAGTCTTTTACATGCCAGCATCCAGTTATGCCAGCACCATTTGTTGAAGATACTTTCTTTATTCCATTGTATAGCTTTGGCTTCTTTGTCAAAAATCAGGCATTCATAGGTGTGCGGGTTAATATCAGGGGTTTCAACTCAATTCCATTGGTCTACCTGTCTATTTTTGTGCCAATAACAAGCTGTTTTCATGACTATAGCTCTATAATAGAAATCAGGGATGGTGATGCCTCCGGAAGTTCTTTTATTGTACAGGGTTGTTTTGGCTATCCTGGGTCTTTTGTTTTTCCATATAAATCAAAACACAATCTCTGACTCCTACAAATGCCCCAGCCATGATGCCATCTCCCGTGACACCATCACCAGAGCCAGGCAGAGAGGGGGCTATACTGTACAAATGTCCAACTTCTAGATAAACCCTTTTTTTCAAATTGCCACCAGATACACCATTACAGTAATGGAAAGTAGACAAGGACACCATTTCACGGAAGAGGGCTGTAAGCCCCAGAAAGAAGAGGAGATAAATATGTACATGTCACTCAGCTGAGACTCAAAACCATGCCAGTGACCCTGTACCACTACTCCGGAGTGCCACTCTGCATTTTCACACTCCCTGGGAACATTAAAAACATGGTTATAGTAACAACAACCCTTCCTTAAGGGTAATGACTTTATACTTTGCTTTGAGACACATATAGTCTTGCTGTGCAGCCAGGCTGGCCTTGAACTCACAATCCTTCTGCCTCTACCTAAGATTCTAAGTGTGTGCCATTGTTCCCACCTCAGGGAAACTTGTTTTAAATAATATCTCTGCTTGGAACAGGGCCTACACACAGTTCCCACTAAATACCTGGTTCATGAGAGTTAGCACCTGCTTTCTGGCAGACCCTATCTCCTTATACCCATGTCCTGCATAGTTCCCTGAGGGGTAAGAAATCTCTTTTTATTAATCATTTTAAATCATGTATATGCATGTGTTTGTATGCCACGTGTGTGTGTGTGTGTGTGTGTGTGTGTGTGTGTGTGTGTCGGGGCGGGGGGTGCCCTTGGAGGCCAGAGGCCTTGGATCCCCTAGTGCTGGAGTTATAGTAGTTGTGAGAGCCACCTTATATGAGCAGCCAGATGTGGGTTTTGGGAATTGAAGTTGGGTCCTTTGGAAAAATCAATATGTGATCTTAACCACCAAGCCACCTCTCTAGCCCCAAGGGTGATATTTTTTACATGTGTTGCCCAGTCAGCAACCACTAGCCTTATGTGGCTATCAAGCACTTGAAATGTGGCAATGGTGGCTGAGGAACTAAGTTTTAGATCTCATTTAACATTTATAAACATGAGCAACTGAACATGACTTGAGTCTGCCATCTCAATCATCGTGGCCTGAATATGTGTGACATTCATGAGACATGGTATGAATTTGGTTTGCTTGTAAAAAAAAAAAAAAAAGCACTCTTCACGATTTGCACATTGGCTATGCATGGTGACCCATGGGTTTGATTCCAGCACTTGGGAGGCAGAGGCAGGTGGATCTCGTGAGTTTCAGGTCAGACTGGTCTACAAAGACAGTTTCAGGACAGCCAGAGCTGTTTGTTACACAGGAAAATCCTGTCTCAGAAAAGAAAGAGATGGAAAGAGAAACTACCTTGGCTAAGGACTCATGAAGAAGAGTCAGAACTGTGATTTAATCCTTCTCCCCAGTATGACCCAAGCTTACACTTTCTCCATTAATTTCTCATCACACTATAGGAGAAATGATGGAGAACTGGAGAATCTTGGCCTTAAGAAACCTCTGAGCATAAACAAATGAGAGTGTCAACTGGCCGCTCTTAATCATTGCAGATGGCTTCACATGGAAACATACTCAGCCAGGAGGAAACATGCCTCAGCCAAACAATTTCCAGACCAACAATGGTACCACTCACCCTCTCTCCCTCCTGCCCTCTCTTTCTCTTCCACCACTCTTGTCCCCAGGGATTCTCTCCTCTTCCAATATTCATCCTGTGTGAGTGAGTCCTCTTGTATGGTGTGACTTCTCTTCATGGTGTTGTTTAAATTATGTTATGATATGCAGTGTGAGGGGGACCTTGGTGGATTCCATGGTGGGTGAGAGACATCATGCATCATGCAGGCAGGGAAGGGAAGGGAGAGAAGGGACAAAGACAAAGAGAGAAAGAGAGAGAAAGAGAAAGAGGCAAAGACCTGCCTGTCTCTTTTGGTCCAAGTTAACTGCTCATGGAGGCTTTCACAGTTGACTGGATGGAAGTCACCCGCAGTCTACTGTAAAATATGCACAGCAACTCTGTCTTAATTAGATGTACATGTCTCCAAAGACATAAATAAATGCTTCCTTTTTGATATGTCTGATTTAATAGCCTAATAACAGGGGAATGTTGCTGAAATGTAATTCAGGGGGTGAGGGAGAAATTAATACACACAAATGTTTAAAGCCCAACAGCAATTAACAATCCATTTAAAGCCAATTTCTGAATTTTAATGTTATTTATCCTTATCCAACCAGGACTAAACCTTGGTTCATTGATATTCATTGTCACACCTAACAGGATGCTCTGCCTCTTGCTGGGATAGCACTTCTGACCCCAGTGTATACAGTGTTAGCTGACTGTGGTGCCAGGATATGATGGCAGCTCCAGTGGAACTTTGGTCACCTGAGTTTCCACAGGCGCCTCACTTCACATTCATCTGTTTAGTATTTTACTTCTCTTTTAGTGAAAACTCTGATTCTGATGTTTAATGACACATCAAGATAACTTGCAAAGCCAGAACGCATGTGTAACATGAGTTTTCTGGCCCGTCTGGTCCTGTCACCCTTCTCAGCCCCAAAGAAACACACAGACACTATATTAGTTAGAAAACTGTTGGCTGGTGACTAGAGCTTCTTATTGGCTAGCTCTGTCTTAATTATTAACCCATTTCTATTAATTTAAGTATTTCCACGTGGTCTTTTTTTTTACCGGAGAAGGGTCCAGTCCTGTTACTCCTTTGCCATACTATATGGTGACTGCTCTCTGCCTATCTTTCCCAGAATTCTCGACTTCTCCTAGTCCCACCTACCTCCCTGCCTCTATTGGCCACAGTGTTTTATTCATCAACCAATAAGAGAAACATATACACAGAAGGACTTCCCCCATCACACATGCTTTCTGTAGTGTTCCAAGGACCTAGAGACGATCTATGTGGTTAACCCTTGGTCAGCAATGGCCACCTAAACTTTGACTCCCTTCCAGTTCTTGTGGAGAGGATGTAACTGGCGGGAGGGTGTCTCCTGGCATGTGAACCTGGAAATCAGCCTAAAATAAGACACCCCCATTCTTTTTTGTTATGATAAACTTCTTAATTTTTTAAATTATTTGTGGAATTATAATCTGGCGGTAGGACTGCCTTTGTACAAATATGGTGTATATAACAAACGGGTCTTCACCAATGTACTTTGCCTTTTCCATTCTGTCTCCTGTCAAGAATCCATGGCTCCAGTTTTTTCTAGCTTAGTTTTTCTCCATCTGTGGTCTACACATGGGAAACTGTAAAACCCTGAACCCATTCCTAGATACTGCCACATGGAGCTTGCTCTTCAGCCCAAGAATGGAGAGTGTTATCCTTGGGTGTAGACTCAGCTTATCCATGTATGTACCTGTGCCTAATGGGAGCAATGGGCAGAGTGTAAGATAGTAACATTGTCTCTAGTCTTACAGAGCAAGCAAGCCGGCTTCCCTCTTGAGCTCCCTTAGAGCTCATCTCTTCCTGGCAATCATTGCAGCCTGAGATGTTAGGTGATAAGGGCTTCAGGAAATTCATATAATGAGCGACTCTTTAAAGGCCAAAGTAGCTCAAAAGTCCCAAAGGGGTAAAGTCACCAATGTGATAGTTAAACTCGGTGCTGTTGAGCTCCCTGGGGCATCCCTGAGGCTGTCACCGTGTTCTGTGGGTGTGCAGGGATCTGTTGAGAGCCTGTATCACATCATCACATTACCGCTTCCTGGGCAGTTCTCATCCTGCTTCCAGAACTAGGAGTTCTTGGGTTGGAGAGGGGATTTTTTTTTCCAGGTCACACAGCAAATAAGAGGTGGAACCTGAGCTTAAATAGAGAAGCTCTTGGTATTTTATCCGGTCCAGCCAGTGCTCTCTCTGTGCATATGAACCTCACGCTTCTGACTTCCATTCTAGAGTTGTAACTTTGGATCTCAAATATACTCAGTCATAGCTGATAGCAGTGGCAATACCTATAGGCCCAGCTACTGAAGAGACTGAGGCATGAGGATTGTTTGAGCCCAAGAGTCTGAGGCTAGCCTAGACAGTATACCTAGATTCCATCTCTTAACTCAATTGTGAATCAATCCTTTGATAACATGGACTTTGTGAGCATGGCTGCACTAACCCCTCTGAAGCAATCCTGAGTGACAGTGGACACAGACAGCCACACTGCCCCCACTAGCCCCTTGGGCTTCAGATTTTGGAGGCTTCTTCCCTTCTTGCATGTCCTCTTCTCATCCTAGATTATATACAAGAACTTGTTATCATGAAGTACTGATTTTATTTCAACTTCTATGGTAAAGAGACCATACCATTAGTCTCCCCTTACCTACAGGGGTACACATAGGCTCTCCACACACACATACACACACACACACACACACACAGAGGCAACTCAACTAAGAACAGTCAAAAGATCTACATATACTGTTGCTTCCCTATATATGTGCCTATGTAACAAATTAGCCACAGTAAAAAACTAAGAACAAAACTAATTCCAAAGTAAAATAATCATAACAATATACAGTAAGAAACATTTGTGCTTCGGGTTATTACTAAGTGAAACAAGGGTTATTGGCACACACACTTTACTGTAATAGAAGCTTTGATACAAGCAGGTTACTAAGTGGCTGATGGTAGCACAGAGTATAGAGTACAGATATGCTGGAACCAGGTATGACTCCAGGCCATGTAGGATAGAGTGAGGCATTCAACACGATACCCAGGTCAAGAAAAAAATGTAAAACTTTGGAGTCATTTATTTGAGTCTCCATTTAATCTTTTCAGACTGTCAATGGACTAGGAAGGGAAGTGTGTATGTGTGGGTGTGTGTAAGAGAGAGTGTGTGAGAGAGTGTGTGTGTGTGAGGAAGTGTGTGTGTGAGAAAGCATGTGTATGTGTGTGTGTGTGTGTGTGAGAGAGAGAGAGAGAGAGAGAGAGAGAGAGAGAGAGGGAGAGAGAGAGAGAGATTAATTTACAAAAAGAAACTAAGTTTATTTGTTTATTTGACCTGTAGCAGCATTAACAGAGATTCTGGCTCTTTGAGGCCACTGCTACTCAACATGGAGGACTGAGCTTAGTTTCCTGTGACTGGAGCTATTTTAGAAGTCATGAAACACAAGAACAGGACAGAATCTCAGCTGGTGACAGCAAGACCATTCATGGATGGACTCCTCAAGGGACTCCAGATCATGTTGGAGAACCTTTGATTTCCTCAGCAGTCAGCTTGTGCACTCACACACCTATTATATTTGTATGTAGAGTTTCTGCACTGTAGGGGGTCTCCACTTGAATGGCATTGACAGTTTGGAACTGGGTGAGTCTTTGCTAGGGACCAACCAGGTCATTATATGCACTCGCTGTATCCCTGCTGGCCTCTATCCACTAGACTAGAGGTTTATAAGCTCCCAAGTCCAGTTTCCAATATTAGCTTAGAGAGATAGCTCTGTTGATGAGGCACTTGCTATACAAGGATGAAGACCTGTGTTCAACCCACAGACTCACATCAAAAAAAAAAAAAAAAAAAAAGCCCAGATGTGGCAAGCGATTGCATTTCCAACACTCGGGAGCATCATTTGGGCTTACTGGCCAGACAGAATAGTGGGATCTGTGAGGCCCAGGCCAGTGAGAAACCCTGTTCAAAAAAACAAGATGGAAATATTCTGAGGAATGATGATCCAATGATGATCTCTGCCCCTCTCCTGCCCCTCTAATACCACGATGTGTCCTTAGACTGCAGTTAACCACCATCCTAATAGGAACGAGCCCTTCTGTCTGTCTAGGGGTCTTAATCCTCTTCCTTGGCTCCACTGAAGCACCCTTTCCTCTGGGAAACCTCTCAGAGTTGCCCCAGGGCAGAACTGGTCTGTACCCCTCAAGGTGCAGAACTTGGATGCTGTGCTCTTTGGCTTGTGGCGTCATTGCTCACCTCCCCTCGCCATACTGTGAACTGCTAGAGGTTGATTATGGCTTCTAGTCTTAGAACTCCCATACCTGATCCACGGGAACTGAGAAAATGAGGACCTGAAGGACCCTATGCTTTCACTCTCTGCTGGCTCTCCCCAAGGGTTGATTCCTGCAAGATGCACGCACCATCACAGAGAAAGATTTCACCCTGCCTTCTTGCTCTTCCTTGATGAAGGACAAGTCCTGGCTTCTGTTTCCAGTCACAGTTTTAGTACCAAGGTCACAGTGTAAACTGCCCAGGAGCACTGTGCCCCTTCTGCTGTCACCATCCACTTGACACAACCTTGGATTGTCTGGGAGGAATCTTAATGAGAAATTATCTAGATTAGGTTAGCATGCTTGTAAGGCATTGTCTTGATTGTTAGTTAAGGTGGAAAGACCTACCCTGAATGTGGGCGGCACCATTTCACTGGCTGGATCCTGAACTATACAAAGGGTGAAGAAAGCTAGCTGAGCTCCTGTGGAAGCAAGCAGGACGTGGAGTGTGTTCACCTCTCTCAGGTCTGGACTGTAGATGTGCTGAAGTTCTGTTTCAATAGCTTCAATATGGTGACTGTATATGGGATTGTAATCCAAATAAAATCCTTTCTTCCTCAAAGTTACTTTTATCTGAATGTTTTATCACAGCAGCAGAAGGAAAAAAAGATCAGAACAGCCACCTGGTTCATGCTGTGTCTGCCTCATGGAGTGGAGAACCCCCCCCCTTCCATTCCATAGGTGAGGTTACTGAGGCCCAGAGGGTTTACTCCTGTAGCCTTAGGATAACAGTCCAAGGCAGTTTGACTACAAACCCCAGTCACTGCCCTGCCTAAGGGCTCCAGAGTTTCCTTTTCCTTCGAGACAAGATCTCATTGTGTAGCTCTGGCTGTCCTGGAACTCTCTAGGTAGACCAGGCTGGCCAAGAACTCACAGAGATCCACCTGTCTCTGCTCCTGAGTGTTGGGATTAAAGACATGCACCACTAGCCCTCTGGCTCCTTGATTATTTTTAATTTTTCAGGACTACACTTAACCTGTTGCCACAAGAAGTCTGGATGGCCTTTTTGCCCAGACAATGGTGGTAGATACCCCTTTGCGTCACTTCCTATCACTGCAACCAGCACCAAAGTCTACCAAAATATAGGGAGAATCTTCTTGGTGTTGAATTTGCATATCCAAGGACTGGAGGATGGTTTGTATAATCAAATTATGTGGAATTGTAAAAGGGAACAGCGTTTAAATAGCTTACAAAATTACTTTGAAGACACACATTAAAATCTAAAGAACCCATCACATTCGAGAGCTGTACAGAAAGTTAAATGCTAATTGATTATGACAGCTCTGTCTTTATCACTGGCACCATCGCTGTCTCGGCTTTGTCAAGATCACAGCTCACACGTCATTCCACCCTCTGCCCCTCTTCTAACCATATTCAGTCCACACTAATACAAACAGATGGGGTTTTATACAGGCCTGCTCCCCACATCCTGTAGATGATCAAAAGGCACAGCCTTAAAAAACAAACAACCAAACAAACAAAAAACCCCAAACTAGAATTTGCTGAAATCCTGATTTCTTTCAGTAGCTTTACAGATTTTATAACTTATTTTATTGGCGATGCAAGGTCTCTGGGCCCAGCATCTGTTTGTCGCATCTGGGGAACAAGATAAATACCCTTTTTTATGCCACTGAACCAAATTTAAGAGGTAGGCAGACAAGCAGGTCTTAGCAAAAGAGGATGCAGTACATACCCTCTCTGTCCAGGCTGTCCTGTCACCATCTCTGTGTCCCATGGGCAGGACAGGGAGAACAGAAAAGAGGCAGGAGTTCAAGGCTCTGCATGGTTGATTTCTTAGATGTGACATCCTGAGCTATCTAGGAGCAGGTGCCCCCAGGGACGGGACCTGGGGGACTACTGGCTGTAAACATGGCTACAGGGAGCCACCCTATATACTTTTTTTTAAAGGCCCTATGCATCATTTACAGTTTTTCCAGATGTAAGGAGCTGTGCCTGGCCACCCAGAGTCATTCGTATACATCTTGGGGCTTCGTTATCATAATGGCCCAGTACACCAACCTCTTTAAAACCTCAGCTGTTCGATTCAGCCTCTTCAGCTCCATAGCTGTTTATAAGATTATAATAGATGCGTAATTGACTCTCCTGCTGAGAGAGAGACAGACACAGACAGACAGACAGACAGACAGACAGACAGACAGAGGGGGAAGGGGAGAGAAGGGGGAGGGGAGGAGACTTATCATAGCATTCTGACAGTATGTTATTATCTGTCCCCACTGACAGGGTCAAGGGTCAGGGAGAGTTGCCAACACTGTGGGAGAAGGCTTTGAAGAGCTGATGGACATTTCCAAGTCCCGCTGAGGCTTTAGTAGACAACCTAAAATAGCCTTAGTTGTACAGCCTGTGGGGTAAGGTCCTGCTCTGTAGCCAGGAGCAAAGGTGATCTGGGAGGAGGTAAGGCAGAATAGAGCCCCACCCACATCCATGAAGGAGAGGGAAAGGGTCTCATGGGAGAGGCATGAACAGGGAGGGGTGAGGGCCTGACAGCTGTGGGTAGTGGGGCTCAGAGGGCGCCCATGTTTGGCTGTTTTCTCTATTTGAGGTCATAGGTCACAGGACCTGTGATCAGGTTTTGCAAGACTCCCAAAGAGATCCAACCCTGTAAGAGTGGCAGAGTGAACCTTAGGATCACCCTGAAGGTTATAGGAGATGAAGGCCTTGGGTAAGCAGGTGAAGGAAGACATGGTAATACTGCTATAGGGGACTGCTGAGACTCTGAGGCAGGGCCAGGTGACAGTGTCAGAGCTGCATAAGGTGTTTTTAGACAATGGAAACCCGAGACCCATGGGAGGCAGAGAGGGATGTCCTTGAAGGTTTAGGAACCCTCTAGCATGGTCTCTGGATACCTAGGGTATCATTTGTATAGAGCCATCCTCCGTAGACTTGTGATCTGAGCAAGAAAATTAGTCTAAATAAAAGATGGAAGCAGAAACAGAATGCTAATGTCTGGGCTATCTCACCAGTCATTCCATTACAACACCTTTGCTTAGAGCTTGTGTGAACGTCTAAGAAAGAGACCAGACTTACTGAGTGCAGGGAGAACTCACCAAACAGCAAGAAGGTGAAGCAAAATAATAGGTTGAAATGCAGAGAGAGCAGTATTTCCCCCTCTTGAGCAGTGAGTGAATGGCTGCACGCAGAGGACATCAAGAACCTTCCTTGCTCCCCAGATTGAGGAACAGGAATGAAGCCAGCCAATCTTTCATTGTCATCAGATTGGGATCCTTCCTCTTCGCCTTAAATAGCTGCCTTCAGCTGAACAGCCACACGTCCGCTTCTCCTGCACTCGGACAGGGTGGGAGACTAAGATTTATCTCTGCTTCTGTTTTCCTTTAGAATGGCCACCATGTGACCTCAGTGTGGACACAGGTCAAGTCTGTGGAAACCTGGTGCAAGGGCACAGAGCCGACCTTCTTGGGCGCTTTGGATGTTAACCCTCTCCTCACTTCGTCTTTGTGAGACTCAGCACATTTTTTGTATGTATATATGCATGTGTGCAGATGGGTTTGTGTGTGTGCACATGCATGTGCGCACGATGTGCCTGTGATATATGTGTGTGATGTAATGTGTGTGTCTGTGTGCATGTGATGTGTGTGTGTGTGTGACATGATGTGTCTATATGAGTGTAATGTGTGTATAATTGTGTGTGTGCATATTTGTGCATGTGTATGGTGTGTATGTAGGCCAGAATCAACCTCAGGTGATGTCCCTATTTTTTACTTTGAGACAGAGTCCCACTGGGACTTGAGTTTACCAGTAGGCAAAGCTGCCTAGTCAGCCAGCCCCAGGCACCCTCTGTTCTCTGCCTCCCCAGGCCTGGGATGACAGTCGAGTGCCACCATACCTGGCTTTCTTATTTGGTATCTGGGGATTGAAGCTGGGTCCTCACACTAGCAAAGCAAGCATATTACAAACTGAGCTATTTCCCTGAATCTTAGCATAGTTTTTAAGAGGTATTTTATTCATTGTTAGTGTATGTGTGGTGGTGGTAGAGAGCAGGTACATGTGAGGTCAGTGGACACTTGGGAGTGGGTTCTGGGGAGTGAACTCAGTTCATCAGCTGAGCCATCTCAGAGGCCCTCAGCTTATTTCATAGCATGGATTATAAGGCCAACATCTCTCAGTGAGATCCACCATGAACCCTCCCCTCCTTGCAGTTCAGACTTCACAGTTGACCCTATTATTTTCAGGGAAAAAGCGGTAGAGAATGTCCTGTGTCAGTTGACTGATGCCCAAGAACTACTTGTTTTTGCAGAGAAGCAATATAATTCCTGTCAAACCAGGTGTCTGATAGGTGCTAATTTGACATGGCAATGAGATAAAAGTTGGGCCCAGGCTGTCTTCAACCTCACTGGATCGGAATGCTGTCTACTTAGCATAGGAGTCAAGCATTTCCCTGGCAATAGATTGCTTTCCACTCACAGGTCTGCTAAGTAAATAGAAAAGTAATTAACAGTGTGCTAGGGTAGATGTATCTAATGGAATTTCATCAAGGCAGGAAGGACACAGAGAATCAAGAAGTCCTGTGTGTCCGCTGTGGGATGGGTCTTTCATGCTGTCTCTAGGTTGGGCACGACACTTCTGCCTGACTCCAAGAAGAGAAATTTCTGAATCTTTAATGATATTTCACTTTGATCAGGGGGAAATGAAACAGAAAAGAAAAATCAGAAAGTGCCTGAAATTTGTCCAAAAATAAAGAGTTCTTTTCATTTCTGGTGCCAGGATGTTGGTCTTGAATCCTGTGAGTGCTTGCCCTTGGCTGCATAGTTTTTGTTTTCATTTTTTTCTTCAACTATTAAATATCTCATTTTGAAATGTGATCTGAATGCCTCATTATTGTACCCCCTCCATCTTTGGGAATAAATGGTATTATGTCATTTATACTGGTAGAAAGAAATGGAATTTCCGAGGCAGGAAAGTTATCCTCAGCTGGAAAAAAAAGGGGGGGGGGTGTGATTAAGGCATGTATTTTTAGCAGGCTTTTAAAAAACACATTTGAAAGTATTAAATGCCATTTCACATGTCCAGAACAGTATAATGCAATGTTAGCATATTAATTAATGATAAAAGTAGTGTTTTGCCTCATACAAAGAAATAAAACAATTCCTTTAGGGAGGAAATGGGGGTCATACAATTTTACTTTGAGAGGCCAATGAATTGCCCTGAGTAACTATGACAAGAAGGTTTTGCAAAGTGACCCAGGCTGCGGGACCTCTTTGGAATTCTTTGTTAACTACCTAATCAAGAACCAGTTTCTCCATCTCCAGATGTCATGTGTCTCCACCCAGGTCACTGCACACTCTTCAGCCAGGTTGGCGACACTTCTCAGAAGGAATGCTGGGTGAGGTTGAGGCAAGCTTTTGTCAGCTTTCAAGGGTCACTTGAGTACCCACCTGTCCCCTGACTCCACAAGAAAGTGGGTTCGTTAAGCACCAAGGTATTTTCTACTTGTGGAAAGAACTCCAGCATTCCATATTTTACATATTTGGGCCTTTGAACTGGGAATATTTTCTTATATTTCAGATAGCTTCGCTCCCTGTGGGGAGAAAACCCTCAGATCTCAAGTGATTATTATAAATCTTAGTGTATAAATACGCACGAGAGGTCATCACTACTCCAAGAAGGCACTTAAAAGGTTCGAGTGTCTCTCAGTAAGATTTTTCAACTTGTTCAGTGACAGCGAATCAAAGTCTGCAGTTTTTAGTGGCGAGGGACTTCACTTTTGATTGTTCCTTCAAGGTTTTCAAAAAAAAAAAAAAAAGATTTGGGGAAACTTGATTGGTATTCTTTTATTCACGAATCCTCTAGGCACCTAAGGAGGTATTGACTTGGCTGTGACCACATTTGGTGTGGAATATCCTACTAAGACATTGCAGATGGGGCTCTTTGAAGGTTGAGTCATGGGATTTCTAGATTTTAGAACAGGAACTGAGACCCAGTGAAGCTGGGTGACCTTTTACCTGCCAAATTGTAATCAATGGTCTAAATCAGATATGACCCACACCAGGCTGTATCCAGTGAGCTGGGCCTCTGGAGGGTTTGAGGGCCCAGACAGGGATCATTGGGGGCCATAATCTCATAGGGTACACTTGACTGTGACCAGATTATGTCATTACCTTCTGGTGTTGATGCTCTTGATCTTTTGGGGCAATCATTTCATGTACCCTGATAATGACTGGTTTACACTTTCTGTCTCTGATTGCTTGGATTCTCTGTGTGTACACACATGGGCAGGTATATTTGCACACGCGTGAGTATGCATATGGCAGCCAGGGGCTAAGATTGGGTGTCTGGCTCAATCTCCACCTTATGTTTTTGAGACAGGGTCTCTCACTGACTTACTAGGCTGGCTGGTCAGGGAGCTCCAGGGATCCTCCTGTCTTTGCCTTTTAGTAGCTGGAATCGCAGACTTATGCCACCATGCTGGGCATTTTCCGCAGTGGCTGGGTTAAAAATCAGGTCCTCATACCTCAGTGGCCAAAACTTTACTGTATAAGCCATCTCCTCAGTCCCTGCAAAGTTTCTTTTGATGCAGAATCTTTGGCTCAGAATCCATGGTTTCAAGAGAACTTTCCAGGGAAGGCATATTATATGATATATGAAGCTGTGTTTGTCTTACCACAGACACACATTTATTCACAGTCTCCAAATGCAAGGCTTTCTCTTCTACTGCCATTCTCCTCCAGATTTTTTTTTTTTATTTAAGCCAGCATATTTTGAGTTCCTGTGGTGAACCAGGCCCACAGTCTGGAGACAGCTCACTCCCAGGCTCTACCCTGCTCCTTGTCTCCCAAGAGTCCACTTGTTTCTCTGCTCTGAGGCACCCACTCGGAATATAATATCCCATAACAGGATGTCTTTCCACGTGCACACCAAAATAGTCCTGGCCTCTGTGTGCTGAGTCCCTTTCTCAAGCCACTGACATCATGTCATTTGGGCACCCATTGAGAGGGATTGCTATGGATCCGGGTGGACTGGCTTCTTTATTTGTGACCTTTGAATCCATTTTCTTCTCATCTCCATCTGAACTGCATGCTTGGTGGGAGTAAGACACTGACTTCAGTCTTTAGTGTTTCCACTCTGAACTCATTTTCTCTCTGCTAACAAAGATGTTAGAGAAACTGTACCCCAGCTTGGGAAGGGTTTTCAGCAACTTTGTAAAACATGGTGCTTAATCTGACTTGTCTAAAAGATTCTCTTCTTAGAGATGTTTATAACAGAATGCAGCCTAAGAAGTCCAGGGTGCAGTCACTTTTCCTTATGGATTTCGGGATCAAGGTGCATAGGGGCCTGTAGCTACGCTGCAATCTTACTGGAGTCTGAATCCCAAGGAATGGATTGTCTTTGTTTCCTTCCTTGGAAATTACCTTTTATTTTTAATTAAAAGCACACATATAAAAAAAAAAAAAACAGCAGCATATTCTGATACCTTGAATCAAGTGTGTGTTCTTTGGCACCTGAACAAGCCATTTCAGCCTCCCCAACCCATCTTGACCCTAGTTTTTATGTCTCCCCTGGTGGCTTGCTCCCACTGTGCAGTTGCCCTCTGAACGCCACAGAATCCACTCATTGGCAGAGCTCACACAGGTGGGAACTTCTCTCCCAATAAGGATCTTGTTTGACATTTGGTTAGCTCTACTCGTTAGGAAGTTTTCCTTCTAACCAAACCAGCTCTGCCTTCCTGTCTTGGCCCTCAGGCACCCCTTTTGCCCCATTGCTTTTAAATAGGTTTGGACTACAGATGGGCCCTCATCATCACATGCTTCCCACCCTACTCTTATTCTGGGCCCTTGACCTTCCTCATTTTAATTGTTCTGTTCTGTTTACATGGAGGTTCTGTCACCAGTGACCCCATTGGTTGTTGTCCTTTTGTGTCATTCCATGGGGCACACCTGTGCCAGGAGTCTGCTGTCCCTCCACATTGGGAAAGTGTGGGAGAGATTATTTGTGCCTGTCATGTTCAGTCGCACCAGTTGGGAATGATCCCCAGCCTCCCTGGGATGAATTCCGTCCCCTGTAGGGACACAGGGTACATCTAATCCCTGCTCGTATTTTAAGAGCATGATCGCATCTCTCCCTCATGCCTCCTCCCCCTCTCCTAATGCACTCTTTTAAAGGTAGGTACAAATGTGTGCATGCGTGGTCATGTGTCTGCCTCGTGCATAGACAGGTAGGTATTTCCTGGCCTTTCCTGGAATATTCTATTTTCATCCACCAGTCTTGTTTAGCAACACCATCATGCCTTGGGCTGGTGGTCAGTCAAATCCCCCACCTCTTTCCCAGTCTCTCATGAGTTGCTGTAAGCCTGAGCTCTGTTATTCTTTACTTATGTCATTTGTTTATTTTTGAACCCCTGTGGATTCATATCCTTCCCAGCTTCAGTTTTCCAGTTGATTACTAGAATCTTCTTGAATCTCAGCGCTCCCCTTCAAGTTTCTATGGTGCACAAAGCTAATGCATGAATATTTATGTCGAAAGCATAGATAAGAGTGTTCAGTGGGTTTACGGCCTGCTAACCTTAAGCAGCTTTATACATGTATCGGGACTGGACAAACCAGAAAAAGAATGGTGGCTGCTGGGAGCTAGCTTCTTCTTGGTGGGACAGTGAAGCTGTAAATAAGGTAGAAACAGCTGGTTTGGAGATTGAGAGAGCAGTGCAAGCTCATCTGTGTAGCCCTGCAAAAAGAGGATGTGTGTGTGTGTGTGTGTGTGTGTGTGTCTGTCTGTCTGTCTGTCTGTCTGTCTGTCTGTGTGTCTGTTTTGCCCACTGAGAACACAACAGTAACACCCCAGAAGTACCACACCCATCCTGGCTCCACAGTTCACTCTAAATCCAGTTCTCCAGGATAGGAACCAAGTATCTCCAGGATAGGAACTAAGTAAAATCCTATTGTTTTGTAACCTAAGGTATGGCATGAATATGCATGAGTTTGCAGTGACTAAATAAATGATTGGAGTAAATAAGTGTGTGTGAGAGAACTGAAGCTCCTTAGACAAAAAATAAAACTTTCTATTATTTATGTAGATGACCCCACCCAAGACACAGATGGAGAAGTTGCCACCCCCCACTACCGCCATCACTGAGGGCAGTGGACCTACTGTCTCTCTTCCTAAGCACAGAGAGTTGAGGGAGCACCTGGTACACATTCCCTCAGCCAATGACCAAGGCAAACACCATGAGTGGCAAAACACTCAGGGGGCCTGTGCCTCTGTGATGAGGTGACAAGCATGATATGCTTCCCCCGGGCCTTCCTCCCCACAAGTATTGACTGTGGTCTATTCACTAGAGTAAGAGGAAATAAAAAACAAGACAAGACAAACCAAAGGAAGATTTATAAAACTATCCTCAAATTGCCAAGGTCACCAGAAACAAGGATACCCTGAGAAATGGTCATAGAGCACAGGGAGGGAGACTCATAGGACATGACAGAAATGGGAGCATTTTTGCAACTATTCTGTATATTTCAGGCCGTTCCCTGAAAAAGTATTAAGAGATAAAATAAGAAGATGTGTGAATAACTAAAATGTTCAAGAGGATAAGAAAGAGACTCCCATGACATTCTACTGACAGCTTGCCCTTTGGTATCAATCCAACAGTCAGCAATTGTGTTTTTGAAGGCAGGGTCTCAGGTAACCTAGGCTAGCCTCAAACTTGCAGTGCCGCCAAGATGACCTTGACCTTTTGCTATTCCTGCCTCCACCTCCCATGTGTGTCCTACCACACCCAATGTGTGCCGTGCTGGGGGCTGGGAATCCAACCAAGGTTTTGTGAGTGTGAGGCCGGCAAGCACTCTACCTACAGAGCTGCACCCTGGCCTTCATCCATCATTTCTTTGGCTGGATCTGAATGACAGTAGACCTTCATTCTTGTGGGTTATGTGGTCCACACCTAGACTGGGACTCTTTCTGAAGCATGGGTCTTTCCCACTGTGGAACCTCTTGTGTTTTCTTCTACTTACCCAGACCTCATCTGGCCACCGACTTCCTATTATTTTTGGAGGAAATCCACTACTTAGAAATCCACAACTATGTATAGCTAAATATATCTATACCCAAGGTCCACACAATGCTTCCCTTGCACTGTTATCTTTTCCTGCTCCCTAATCACCAGGTGAACTCCTATGTCCGAGTTGCTGAGACCAAAGAGCACTAGGTTATTTTTGAATTTCCTCTCCATCCATGATATCCAGCCAGCCTCTGACCTGCTGGGGAAGTTGCTTCCTGTTGTCTGTTTCTATTTTCCCTCCACACAGCGGGTAACTCCAATCCCCAAAGCTTCTGCAGACCCAGCCCCCCCCCCCAACTCCCCACCCTGTGTTCCCAGAACTTCCCCTAGCATTGTGGTTATTTTCCTTGAAGCTTCCAACTTGTCAAATTCCCAAGTAAAACCCAGGCTTCTCAGTGATGTTCTCACCTACCTACCAGGGAATTCTCCCACCTGCTCTGCTTTGCCAGTCCCCTTCCCTATCCCTTAGCTTAGCCTCTTTGCTCTCCTAGCTTGCTTCTTGTAAAATGGCTGTTCTGGCCTCTTTCTCCTCCTCTCAGACACCAATATATGCTCTTCCCACCACATGTGACATGGCATCAAGGAGTCCTTGAACCAACTTCCCTTTAGGATACCATGTCACTCCTGCTGTTTTAGCAACCGCTTAAGAGTTTGTGAAGTTGTGAAGAATGTTTGTCTTCCTGTTTTGGAATTCTTGTTTTTGTACACTTTAGTAGACTATAGGCTTTGGGGTTCAGATTCTGTGTCTTTACTATTTTATCCTAATTTTATGTTTTTATTTTCTGTCTTTATTTTTAAAAACTATTTACAGTGTGTCTTTATTTGTAAAAATTATTTACACGTAGCTTGACAAGGTGATATTTGGGGACACTGCATAGCTAATAAAAACATTATCTTTTCAATTGTTGACTGGATCCTTCATGGTAGACCAATGCTGAGACAGCTGGTGGTTACTGGTGAGAGTTTAATATTGCTTTTTCTTTAAGATGTATTCACTTGTTAACACTGGGCAGTGGTGGCTCACACCTTTAACCCCAGCAGCACTCAGGAGGCAGAGATAGGAGGATCTCTGTGAGTTTGAGGCCAGCCTGGTCCACAAAGGATAGACTCCAAAGCTACAGAGAAACCCTGTCTCAAGAAGAAGAAGAAGAAAAAAAAAAGATGTATTTACTTATTTATTTTTATGCATATGAGTGTTTTGCCTGCATGTATGTATGTGCATCATGCATGTGCCTGGTGCCCACAGAAGTCAGAAAGGGGCATCTGATCTCCTGGAACTGGGGTTCCAGAGGGCTGTAAGTCACTGTGCAGGTATTGGAAACCAAACCTGGGTCCTCTGCAGGAGAAGCAAGTGTCCTCAACTTCTGAGCCATCCCTCTAGTACCAAGTTTGCTATGTTAAATGCTGGTTCCTTGTGGTGTCCCCTGGACCTACCTTTGCTTCTCCTCTGGCCTGGTAAGCACTCTGAGGCTCCTGATCAAAGCTTCCTTCATTAACAGGTAAAACCCACAAGCCGAATCACTCTGAAGAAACTGCAGAGCCCACCCACCCCAGTGTAGCTTTACTGGAGAAACAGAAAATCTACCCTCCTCACTGTTCTCCATCTGTCAGCTCTATAATGTGTCAGGAAAGCTTTTGTTTTCAGAGCAGAAATGTGCTCTGCAAACCCCACCCACACTTCAAAGGGCAGCTCTTCTCCCCCAGCTGGCTGGCAGCACTGTCCAGGGCAGGCATTCCTGACCTGCCTTTCTCTGTGTGTGATAAATGTGTGTGCCGCTTCTCCCTGGCTGTGCATGCCTGCGTGCCTGTGTGCATGCATGCATATGCCAGAGCAGGACATGAGATGTTTTCCTTTAGCAGTGTCTGCCTTCTTGCCTTGAGATGGGGTCTTCCATTTCTGAACTGACCGTTTCTGTTATGCTGGCTGGCTAGTGAGCTCTAGGAGCCTCTTGTCTCTGCCCTGCAATGCTGGTTAGCCACTGATGCCCTTTTCTGACTTCTGTGGACCAGGCCTACATAGGATGCACACAGGTTACAAGCATGCCTGGCTTTTCACTTTGACGCTGTGAGGGCTGTGTTGAACTCAGGCCCTCATGTTTGCACAGCTTCTACCTACTGAGTCCTCTACCAGTCTTTGACAATCAGCTCATCACTACTCTGACCAAACCCCACCAATCCTTGCTATTCCCCTCAAGCACCCACACACAGCCACAGTCTCTCTGGAGAGAGCCTATCACTTTGTAGTCCACATGACTTCAATTTCTGGACCCTCCTACACTAGTGTGCTGTGTTTGGGGCTTACAGGCCTGTACCACTATACCTGGCTTCAACTTCTCTTCAATACACAGAAAGACCCTTCTCTGATGTAGTATCTTCTCTTATGCCAATATCACCACCGTACATACTCCCTAACATTACCTTCTTCCTTTTGAGTATTCAAATGCTCTTTTTTTTTCTTTCCCATGTTAGTTGAGCTTGCCACAGAAGGGTGGGATGTGACAAGAAAGGAACAGTCACTATAACTTCATGAAGAGGAGCTGAGGGATACCTGAATATACATGTGAGAGTGTGTAACTGCACGAGGGTGTAGCTGTGTGAATACATATGTGTAGGTTATCTGGGCTGGTTTGTGTACTTGTGCATATGTGGGAGCATGCTTTTGTTTTTTTGCAGGTGCCCATGTTTGCCTGTGAAGGCATGTGTTCATTTGCCATATATTTGTGGGGTGTGTGAGTTATGTGTATGTGTGGAGAGTTATAAGTATATGTGGTATGTATAGCTATGTGTGTATGGTATGCGTAGTATGTGTATGTGTATAGTTTGTATAGGTATGTGTATGTTGTGTGTGTATAGTTATGTCTGTGTTTTGGTGTGTGTAGTTATATGTATATTATGTTGGTGTATATAGTTGTACATGTGTATGATGAGTGTAGTATATATGCATATGGTATTCATCATTATGTGCATTTGGCATGTGCTTGTTTGTGTAGTTATGTATGTATGTGGTGTATATAGCTGTGTGTGTGTGTGGAATGTGTAGTGACATGTGTACAGCATATGCATATGTGTGTAGTAGAACCAGGGAAAGACAACTGGCTACGGGCCTCAGGACTGGCATTGCAGGATCCCGAAGCAACCCTCTGCCTCCAGATATGCAGGGAACTGCTATGTGTTGTGTGTGTCTTGGTGGCCCGCCACCCACAATCATATTCTGTGCTTTATGACTTTCCCTCACATCCCATTTCTAGCTGTCAACCCCTCCCTCAGGGACCTCACCGGTCCATCATGTAAAATGGTGAGTTTCCAAGATTGGAAGAGATGGCTCAGGGGCACAAGGAGGCTTTGCTGGTGGCAGGAATGAAGTTCCCTTTACAGATGCAGGTAGCCTGAGAAACCTTACACAGTGGTTGGCATGAAGACCTCCCCACTGTCGCCCTCTCACTACCCTGTGCAACTGAAGGACAGAGAAGCAGGGGCGAATGCAGTTTGGCTTTTATGCCCTCATGGGAAGTTTCAGGTGTCCATTCCCTGGGAAGCTGTGTGTGTGTGTGTGTGTGTGTGTGTGTGTGTGTGTGTGTGTGTGTGTGTGTGTGTGATATGTATATGAGTGTGGACACATGTGCACTACAGCATGGCAGGCTGAGGATGACATCAGGGGTTGCCCTTCACCCTCCACCTTTTTTAAGGCAGGATTCCTTGCTGTTCACTCTGTGTCCATTGTGCTGCTGGCCCTAAAACTTCCTGGAATCCTCTGTCTCCATTTCCCATCTGACTGTAGAAATGCTGGGATTACTGTACATACTACCTTACCTAGCTCTGCAGATTTGAACTCAGGTCCTCAGGCTTGTACAGCAAGCCATCTCTCCAGAACCACCACTTGACTTCGATGAATAAACTTTTAGGTGTGGTGACTTACTGCAGATCTACTTACAGCAGATCAATTGATCTGCTGATGTAATAGAAATAATGTGTCTTTGTCACTGGTTCAAGCTAAAGCACTCAATTTATCTCTCTGGCTTGGCAAACGTCATCCATAATAGATGCTATGCTGATTCAGGCCGGTGACTAATCTCCATGGCACAGTCATGCAAATCTCTATCGCTGTCACCATCAGGTCTCTCTGACTGTATTTAGTGACCCCATCCTGCCAGCTGATTTCACAGCCAGGGGCTCTTCTTGTGGGGTGGACATCGCCAACATCTTAGCTCTCCATCTAGAGAATTGAGGTTCTGATTACCTCAGAGACAGGAGTTGGGTGGAGCTGGGTAGGGGTGGTGTTGGGTTCAACTGTAGTCCTGCTTAGACACTGGCTTTTACTGTTTGTTGGCCCTGCTGACCCACTGGGGAAGTGTCCTCCTGAGCAGCAGCCGTGGCATTGTGGAGAAAGAGTGGAAATGAGGTCATCGGCCAAGCATGGACTCACTTCCTCCAGACATTTATAGCCAAGCGGACAAGCAAAGGCTGTACATCTAGCCAAGATGCATCAGAGGTTTTTTTGTGGTGTTTAATTCTTGGTACTGAGACCCGGATTTAAGCTATGTCAAACAGCTTTTACACACGCAGGCCTGAACACGTGCTCCCCACTGCAATCCCGTCTTATACCCATATATCTGAAGTTTGTGGCCGTGAGGCAGAATGTATCAGGTCTGTGGGGTTTTCAGCATTTCAAGTTTGCACATTTTGCCTCAAACTCAAGGTTTGGTCCCCAGCTCTTACTACGGATTAGCCATGCAAGTCCTCATGTCCTTTGGGGAAACGAAAGTTGGCCTCCCAGAAATCAAAAAAGGAAACAATATAGCTGTCTGCACTCCTTCCTTTTCACCCTTCTGCATGGCAGGGTCCCAATCCTGGCCAGATCCGATGCTATTTGGAGCCTTTGGTGTTGCTGCTGACAGGGAGGTATCAGGGTTTTCCACAAGCCACAGCCGTGTCACAGACCTCAGGGTCTGCTCTTCTTCATGCCCCCAGCCTTGGACAGCACCAGATAAAGAACACGCAGCTGGACTCTGGAGACAGCTGTTTAGCAAAATGTTTGCTGTGCCTATTGATCCCCAGAACCTGCATATGTCCCCTGTAATCTCAGTCCTGGGGAGACAGAGAAAAAAGGATCACTGGCCAGCCAGTCTAGCCAAGTAAGAGAGCTCTAGGTTCAGTGAGGAACCGTTTAAAAAAATAAGGTGGAAAGCAATTTCAGATACAGTATGGCAACCTCTGACTCCCATGTGCGTGGGTGTACACGTGCTCACTTCCACATATATACAGACATGAACCCATACAATAAACAGAGCACAGAATTTTTCTCTGTATGTATATGTTGTGTCTCTGTGTCTATGTTGTGTGGGGATCTGAACTCAGGTTCCTATGCTTGTAGAACACGACCTCCTACCCTACCGAGCCACCTCCCTAGAACCAGCTTTCCCTTTTTGACTTTCTGAGGGCAAAATATCGAGACACTTCCTCAAAAAGTGGCATCCCCACACCCACAGTGCTGACAGGCAGGGGTCCCACTGGGCATTCCTGGCCTAAGGGACCAGGTAGCGGCATCTGTATTTTGTCCTTATAGTTCTGGTCCTGTCAGTGAACAGGAAAGCTACTTCCTCCAGTGATTCATTAGTATACTAGTCACAGCATCTGTAGCTGAATCAGACAGGAATGCTCTACTCATGTGGGTTTTGATGCCCTGAGGTCTGAAGGGAAATGTTTCCTTTAGCCTTTCTGCAAGGGACAGAGCAAGTTTTTACTCAGGAAAATAGTTCCCTCGGTTACCACGAGGACTTGCTGGTATCTTACACGATAGCATTCCTCAGGTCACTGTGGGAGGCATGGGCACAGGTGCTCGCTACCGCACACCAGTCCCAGGTTCAGTTTGAACAGGGGTGTGTGGTGGTGTGAGCAAGCTGCCTGCTGTTGGGCACCCTGAGGATTCTGGGTCATCCCTTGCTGGGGTACTATGATCATTGCATGTTTCTGACTACTGGATCGAGATTACACCCTTAACTCATTCTGAGCCATCTTCGTTCCCATCTGCAGAGCCCGAGGGCTCCCTGGACAAAAGCAGAGACTGGAATCCAGTGGGGAGGATGTTCAAGAAGGATCAGGAATGCAGCTTATCAGATTTTTTTCTTAGGTTTTTTTTTTTTTTTTTTTTTTTTTTTTGTTCAGTTCTGCAAAACTGTTTGGCATGTGACCTAACTGCACTCAGCCTTCACTCAAGAGGAAGACAGAGAAAAGCACAGGGAAGCCAGGCATGGTGCATGCCTGGCACTGCAGTATGGAGATTTCTGGGGAAGGATGGTGGTCAGTTCTGGGCCACTTAGGGTTACAGTAGTGAGTTTGAGGCCATCCTGGGCCATATAAAAGACCCTGTTTAAGAAACCAAAGAAAACTAACAAAAATAATGAAAGGCAACAGGTAAATTGAAGTTTGGTTACTCATTACAAGAAGTTTCTTCCTTCCTAGGGCTGGGCCACAGCGGTGAGTCAGACAGAATCGATTCCATTGCACTTACAACTCGATTTGCCAAATCTCTTCCCACAGAGGTATTTTTCAGGAAAGCTAAGTGCACGACTCCTGTGGAACCATGTGCTTGGTTTCTGACGGACCCCGTTGTGGAACAGGTGTTCCTAGTCAATTGCTGGAGGCTCTCCAGGTGCTCTTGGAAGGGCCGAGGGGCCAGAATGAAGAGGATCCTGCTGGCACAGTGGCTGGTGGTGGTGATGTTTGCGGGATTACACATCATGGTATCTGATGTATGTATGTACTCAATGTGTGGGCATTGTTACCAGTGTTCAGTGCATCCTGGGAAAGGCTCCTCAATACAAATTCCCTCCATTGATCCTGCTAAAGAAAGGACACCTCCTTTAGCATCCCTAAAACTCGGTCCTTCCTGGGCACCTGGCAAAACAGAAACTAAGCTCTAGAGGCGGCAAAGGAAATATTCCTAACTGAAAATACCTTTGTTAGTGTTAGCATCTCAACCAGCCAGTCTGTTCATTATCAGGTCCCCACCAAGGGGACATGTGGGGCTATGCAGGGAATGGAGGTGGATGGGAATCAGGAAGAGTGAGAGCCCTGACCCCCAAGTGAGTTGATAGAGGCAGGCAGGCTAAGGAATCAGAACATACCAGAAGTACCTGCAACCACATGGAACTCATCTGGTGTATATATCTCCAAGTAATAGTCTGCTTTCAAATAATATGCACAATGTCTTCTTATTCAACCTCTGATATGAGAGCATGTCCCTCCACCCCTTGAAGGTGGCATTTTCCTAGGCAGGGACCTTCTCTTAGCCTCTGACTACCAGTTAACTCAGGGACAGAGCAGCCGTGTTGTGCCAGTGACTTGCAAACTTGATTTGGAATCTGTGTCAAGATGGAATGACTAACTACTGAGCTTCAGAAATGAGAGATTTTGATCCAGGGAGACAAGTTACTTTCTGTGGGCAGCTTGAACTTAGGACATGCAGACACATGAGATGTGGGGAGCTGAGAGCCCCATCAGCAGAGAAGTGAGACCATACCAGGCTTAAAGGGTGAAACAGGAAGGTGAGGCTGGGTGACCCGCACCGTGAAGAAATGCAATTCAAAGCATTTACTTCCTGATGGCACCAAGCTCCTATACAGCCTGTCTGTCAATTTGAATTGCGTGCATCAAAAAACATGTCAACCTCAGCCAGGGTCCGTCCACTGTGACACTGCTGTCATTCTGTTTCAGGGGCCACACTGTACAATGTAACATTTCCAGCAGCACCCACAAGCCCTCCAGATACCAGGAAGACCCTGATTGTCTAGACCCCCTAAAACATTTGCTAGCGTTGCTGGCGCCTACTGAGACAGGAGATCACTTCTGTGAAAATAGTTATTTTCAAGTATAAAGAAGTCAGTCAGGAGAGAGGGTAGTGGCTTTAGAGACTGATCAGTCTTGCATCCTGCCTTCACTCCTGCATGCGACTTTTGTCCTGTGTATTTCTGACATTTATAACACAAAGGACCCAGGCGTGATAGTTGTGCCTTAGGAAGGAGAAAGAGTGGGTATGCATGCAAACCTACAGCTAAGGCATGGCAGACAGCCAAGAGGGGTACGTGGACCAGCCACTCGATGTTCTAGAGAATGAAGATTCCTAGTAGGGAGAGGCCTGAGAAAGAAGCTGACCTCCAGGCTGGCTGGCCTTGGGGACAAGAGCCCTTGGGTGTTCTGAGGTGGGGGAGAGCATTCCAAGGAACAATGTATGGGGATTCGAGGCAGAAGCAACAATGGGTCTGTGTCTAAAACTGCAAACTGTTTCATTCGGCCACCCTGGGCTGAAGGTCTTACATAGAACAATGCTCTACCATTGATGCAAAGCAAGGGAACTGTGGGCCTCAAGGACATCACGCTGTGGAATTCCTGCATAAAGACCGACAAGAACTGGACTCATTCTTCCTTTAGTTCACCCAATATTTAGGACAGGCTGCTTTATAATTTTTTTCCCCAGCACCGCCAACTTTGACACCAAAACATCTAGGAGAGTCTTAAAATCATAACCATCTCAGTTTTGACATCAAATATGGACCTGAAATTGATTGTCCACAGTCATGCTGAGGAGTCGCTGCTGTGTTAGCTCTTTTTTTTTTTTTTTTGTTCATATATTGAAAGTCTGAGGCTATGTACTTTATGAAGAAAAGAGGTTTATTTAGGATCAAAGGTCAGAAGTCCAAGGCTCGGGGGCTTTTTTGGTGATGGCCTTGCTGGCAGAGCCCTCGGGTGATGCAGGGCCATTGTGTAGTGAGTGAAAGAGAGCACATGGCATGTCTGTGCTTTCTTCCTATAAAGAGCCCCCCCACCCCGATTTTTGTCAACTTGACACAAGCCAGTGTCAAAGGCCTCCATCAGATTGTCCTGTAGGCAAGTCTGTGGAGCATTTTTGTGATTGATGACAATATGTGGGAGGGCCCAGTCTTTATGGGTGGGGCCATCCCCCAGCAGATGGTCTTAGATTATATATAACAGAAAGCTAAGAAAGCCCTGGGCAGCAAGCCAGTGAATAGCACCCCTCCACCACAGCCATCTGTTTCAGTTCCTGCCTCCAGATTCCTGCCTTGAGTTCCTGTCTTGGCTTCCCTTCATGACAGCCTGTAAGTTGAAATAAACCTTTATCTCCCCAAGCTGTTTTTGGTCACACCAATGGACACCCAGTTAAAACACCAATCATGGGGCCCATTTAACCCTCAATGTCTCTTAAAGGCACACCTATGAACACCACTCTCCATACACCTTCAGTAAGGATTGAATTTCCACACTTGAATCCCTGAGGACATACTCAATCCATATCCAAACCATGGCGTTTGCTAAGCCCTTTCCAGAAAAGCCCATGGAAGAACTTGGGCAGCAAAACAGTATCTCCTTTGCTAAATGACTCAACAGAATGCTGATAGCGAGGTACTAACCCATTTAGAACCACTGCATGTAGGCAACATTTGCTACCCAGCTGCCTCATTCCAGTGCATGGACTCTAAAGCTTTGTCAACCTCCCATCCCCTGCACCATGCTAGTGAGCAAAACAAACTACATACCTGGCTCACGAGAGGCTATGATTCTTCAGCTGAGTGTAGGCAGTGGCTTGGAAGCCAAATCTTGTCTTTTCATAGTTCATACATGACAGGTAACTAGGATATTCTTACTTCCAAATTCTATTCAGCAACACATCTTGTGGTATTAATCCCCTGTAGCTACAGACCAAAATGCCACAGCTTACAGCATCACAGACATGTTCACCCATATTCTGAAGGCCAGGATTATAAAACGAGTCCTAAAATCATGGTGTCAGCAGGCCTTGTCTTCTAGAGGCTTTTCCTCTTCCACCGCCTCTCTTCCCTGAGTTCTTCCTCGCTCTTACAGAGTCCTGGTGATTGGTTAGGCCTTGCTGCAGAACCCAGGTGTCCTAGTTTGCTTTCTGCTACTATGATAAACACTATGTCCAAAAGGAATTATGGGAGGAAGGGCTATTCTTTTTGTTTTGTCTTTTGTCTTACCCATCTCTGTCAGAGTTGTTTAATGAGTGAAGGCAGTTCAGGAGTCTCAAGCAGGAGCTGAGACATAAATCATAGAGAGATGCCACTCACTGACTTGTTCAGCTTGCTTTTTTTTATATAACCCAGGCCCACCTGCCAAGAGGAGGTACTGCCCACAGTGGGCTGGGTCCTCCCACATCAATCCTCAATCAGGAAAATGCCCCATAGAGTTGTTCACAGGCTAATGTAATAGAAGCATTTTCTCAATTGAGGTTCCCCATTTCCAGATGATTCTAGCTTGTGTCAAGTTGACTGAAAAAACCCAAACCAAAACAAAAAACAAACAAAAAATCCCCAACAAAACAAACAACAAAAACCTAGCTAGCACTATTACTTCCCCTTCTCTCAATCACAAAGCAAGGTCTTCTCATCCACATAAGGTGTCGTAGTCACAGACTTAGGTTTTAAGGATGTGGACATCCTGGGAAGGGATATTATTCTACCCAGAACATTTTGAAAAAAGAAAAAAAAAACAAAAAAACAGAAAAGTGTTCATTTCAGACAAATAAATTTTGGAAAGGTTGGATTAAATAAAGTTAAATGAGTTTCTTCATTGCAAATCTTTTAAGGATTTTGCTGTTGAGGCAGGCTTTGCTGTGTGACTTCCCTCAAGAGATGTAATCAAGTGTCTGCTTGCTCTAGGTAGGGCGCCAGCAATAGAGCACCTGCAACAGACCTCAGAAGCAGTTCTATCAAAGTCTAGCTTCATGAACCTGTGTGTTTATTGGGGTTACTCACAGGAGCATGGGTGACATAAAGACAGCTGAATCTCTGAAAAAAATCCTACCCCAGCCTGGGTGACAACACATAGGAGCTGCAGCCCTGGAGTTCTGTTCATGACTTGCAAGCAGCTGGGTAGGCTGCAGAGTCTCTCACCCCCCCCCCCCGCCGTTAATTTCTTCTATAACCTTGGGGTTGAACCTTGTGAATTTTTTAAGTTTTAGGGGCCTCCTGGGATTTCCTCCCAGATCCTTGTAAATTTCAGGTACTTCCTGATTACTTCCTGAGTTTTAACAAGCTCCTCTCCTCCCGCCACTGGGAAGGAACAAGTTCTCTGGTAGCTAAGGCAGGCCTTGCACTTCTGATCATCCTGCCTTGGTTCCTGAATTCTGGGATTATAGGTTTGCATCTCCACACTGACTCTTAACCCCTGAGCCATCTCTCCAGGCCCCTCCACACTGACTCTTAATCCCTGAGCCATCTCTCCAGGCCCCTCCACACTGACTCTTTTTTTTGGGTGTGTTTGTGTATATTAGAGTCCAATCAGAACATTTGGTATTCACCAATCTTGTTTCACCAAATCTCTTCTACTCCATCCTTTCTCTATTTCCATGAAGAAATATGTAACATTTCAAGATAAAATGGATCCCAGTCTCAGGAAGACAGGGAGAGTTTGGAGGTGTGGCTTACACTGGCCAAAGAGACTTGTGGCTCCAGGATTTAGTACATTCCCTGGGGGCTGCCACATACATGGTAGTCTGTGAGTTGAACACCAGGGGAGAGAAAGCCTTCATTTCATCTCTGAGATTTCTGGTGAGAACTGAGAAAATGGCCACCTCTGCCCTCACATGCAGGTGGACACTCCTCAATTACCCATCTGTCCATCCTTGCCCTGAACCAGGGCATGTTCCTGGGTCATCCAAGCAGCATTCCTCTACCCTTGTTTGCTAACTCCAGTCACCATGCCTAGCCCACTTTGTTCCTTTGCCTCTCAGACTCTTGATTAGAAAAGCCAACAGCTGTCTTCCAAAAATACCAGGAGATTCCCTCAGCCATGTCTATACTGCTGGGGGGCGGGGCTATAGGCCAGCGGGGTGGGCCCAGGAAGTCTCATGAGTCACCTGGCAAGAATTGCCTGAGTATTTTAGGCCCCAGGGTGGGGTAGCAGGGGGTGGAGTGGGCTGTGCTTATGTTCATGGTTGGGTTAATTTATGGGTTTTATCCAAGTTAATGGCAGTTCTGAGAGCCCGTTCCAAGGAGCTTGGGCACCGGAATGTGTCTTTAACTACCCCATTAAGCTTCCCTGCAGATGGGGTGCTATTTCTACCCTGTTTGTGGGTTTTTAATGTCGGTCTGTGAACTCCTGTCTTTAGACTGCCCTATCATTCCTCTTTTTCTCTACCCTGTCACCTCCCTGGTGAGGAGGGTGTCCGGCATGTCTGCTCTGCCACATGCTCTGCCCAGCGCTTATCAGCTCTATTAAAAGCTCCAGTGCAGGATTCAGATTGGGGAGTATTCCATTAAAACATCACATTAACGAGTCCTCAGAGAAAATCTCTCACAAAGCCTTTGAGCTCATAACCACTTGGCTGTCTTATGAGCCTCTACAGCTCCCAACATGTTAACAATCAGAAAATAAAAATGTTCCTAGTGACGGCCGGCAGCAGGCTGGGTCTGGCCAACCTGCAGCTTCTCTCTGGGCATTTAGGGAGTGGGCTAGCCTGTAGGCTCCCATGCACCCGAGGACACATGTCCTAGTCTTCCTTCTGTCCCTGACCAGGCCCAGAGGCGGCTTTTTGTGAGAAGAGATAGAGGTCAGCGGAGATGCTGACAGGCCTGGAGGTGATCAGAGTCCTGGCAGCTGTCCAGCCACCCCTCAGACTCACCAGATGAACACTGGCCTGGGAGTTCGGGCCCAGGGATTCCTGGGATAAGATGGTCCCTGGAAAGTGAGTACAGCGGGGTACATCTGAAGCCAGAGTTGACCCTCTGTGGGCACACTGCTCCACAGTGTCCCCAGGAAAGGAAACAACACTGACCATTGCTGCTGGGGTTTGGATTCTTTTTCTGCCCCATGTGTCTGGCTCTTGGCCTGGTGGCTCCTGACATAAGACCTTATTTTTAGGGCTGTTCTGATATGACATTGTTGGGATCCAAGCACTGAGCCCTGCAGCCAAGGAATCCTTGAACAGTATCTTTCCCTGTCATTGCGGGCTCTGACAGAGTGCAGAGGGCAGGAGAGGTGATCAGCCTTCTACACTACGAAGGCCTCTCTAGTCCCCTGGGCAGCCATGGTTTAGGGACTGTTGTGTTCTCTCGCATCTATCCACTATTCTTCCATGGAGGTGGCCACACTGACATATTAACAAGAGTCCTTAGGCCGTTTGGGAGATGGCTTAGTCTGTAAAGTGCTTCCCTGGCAAGCACAAGGGCCTGAGTTTGATCCCCAGTATGCATAGAGAAAGAAAGAAAGAAAGAGAGAGAGAGAGAGAGAGAGAGAGAGAGAGAGAGAGAAAGAAAGAAAGAAAGAAAGAAAGAAAGAAAGAAAGAAAGAAAGAAAGGAAATAGCCAGGCTAAGTGGGCCATGTTTTAATCCCAGTGCTGGGAAAATAGAGGCCAGTGGATCACTGGGGCTCAGGGGCCAGCTGTAGGGTTCCTGGTCAGACACAAGATGTAAGGGAGGGTTGGCCTCCTCGGAGTTGGTCCAAGACACACCCAGACACCAAATTCTCAGCACAAGGAGGTTTATTATCTGAAAGGGGCAAGGGGGGAAGGTTAGGGTGGGGGTGTGTGACTGCAAAGGCAGATGGCAAGCAGCAAGCAAGGTTTTTTTTTTTTGTTTGTTTTTTTCAGGACTGGGTTTTTAAGGAGATAAAGAGGGAGTCTGTGCTAGGCTGAGTTGAGAAGCCCTGGCTGGACATATAAGCCCAATAGTGAATTTTGCCTCAGAAATGAGTCAGTGGCCAAATATAGGAATGGACCTTGGGGGCTAGCTTTAGGAATGCATTCTAAAGGTTTTTACCAAAGGGAGACAGGTTAAAGGCAAAACCTGTCGGCGCCATGTTTGCTATGCTTGGGCCTGTGTTTGTCATGCTTGGGCCTGCTAGAATTCTTCACAAAGTACATAGCAGAAGTTGACCTCTGGCTTTGACAGGTATGTGTATACATGTTCACTTACACACACACAATGTCAGCAGCCATCAAAGAAAGGAGGGTGTAGGGCCTGGAAAAAAAAAAAAGCCTCAGGGAGCTGGGCATGGGGCACACACCTGCGATCAGCCCTTCAGTGATGGAGACAAGAGAAGCAGGAATTCAAGGCCAGACTCAGCTCTGCCACAAGTTTCAAGGCAAGCTTATGCTACATAAGACCATCTTAAAACAAGCAGGAAAATTAGCACACCAGACCCTGGGGAGGGAGGGATGACTGAAATGGAAGGCAGCTTCAAGCCAGTGAGGTGAGAGGAGGAAATAAAAGATTGACTACTGTGTGCATCAGCCCCCAACCAAGGCCAAGTGGTCAGTGGCAGCCTTTTGTGTAACCAGGAAGGCTGGTGGGCTGTCAAGGGCTGAGCTTTGGAGAGTTGGTCTCCAGTTAGAATGATCACGGGAATTGACTCTGAGAAATAGCACCATTGCTAGGGTTACTCAAAAGACAAGAACAATAGATTTTTGAGACCCAGTGATCTATGCTCTAGGTGACAGCACCTTTGGTACACTTAAACTTACCTGTACACACGTGGTGCACAGAAGCTCACATACAGACACACAGACAAACACTAAATGTCAAGAGCCCAAGGGACAGACTAGAAAAAGAAATTATAGTTCATGGAAGTGGAAATAAAGTGAGTAAATGAATTAAGTGAATATTAGGAATTTTAAAAAATCCTTTACACATTTGTAACAGAGTACAAAGTAAATATAAATGTCAAATGTCACACCAACAGCACTTCTCAGGATGTTGACAGCGAGAAACAATGACAGAAACAAGATCCTGTTTTTACAGCACAGTGACAAGTTGTAGCCCCGCTTGCCAGCTTAGTGAGAAAGCATGCTAGGGATAGAGGCCAAACAATGAGTGGTTGCACAACAGCACAGGGCCTAAAAACATTAACATCTGATAGAACAGGAATGGCTATTTTGCCATAAGATACCGGGTCTACAACATGATACATGATCACTAAAAATAATAGAGCATGTATACAATCATGTCATGGAGAATATAATATGTTAAAATGACCTAATGTATTTTTGAAATAGCATGTATGCATAGGCAAGGCTCAGACAAAGCTACAGGTCAATGTATGTTATTTTATATAGGTAGAGCAATTTTTATACGACTGTTTGTTTAGTTTTTATTGATAAATATATTTAAATAAGTATAAAAATAACAGTAACTTCTCCATATCACTTGTTCAGGATTTATAGCCCATCACTCTCCATTTTGTATTGACTCATAGGAAGGTATAAAATTCAGTTCTGGGATGGAATTATGATGAACTATCTATGTCATGATTTTTCTTTTACTAAATTTATTTATTTTCTGGGGAAGGGGTGTGTGTGTGTGTGTGTGTGTGTGTGTGTGTGTGTGTGTGTGTGTGTGTGTGTGTGTGATGTGTGTGTTGAGGTCCAAGGATAACTTGTGGGAATTGGCTTTCTCCTTCTACTGTGTGGATCCTGGGGAATCAAACTCAGGTCCATCTAGAGAACCTTATGTCACAGGACATTTTTCTGACTTTTCTTTAAAAGTACTGGATGAGCATATCTGCTCTTCAAGGAAACCCCCACTCCTTTAAGAGTCACACTTGCTACCTAGTGTCTATCTCTTCACTGTTATTGTAAGACCAATCATCTTTTTAACCTTCTAAATCATTCTCAACTATGCCCACATCCACAAGTAATGCCAAAAGTCACTAGGCTTTACCTGAAGGAAAAGTTACTCAAGAGAGAACTGAATAGCCGATAGTATTATGCATTGGTGGATCACCAGTCACCTTTGAAATGGTCAGTTGTCACCTGATTTGTGCCTTTGAGAAATCCTCTTTAATAAATGACAAAGCTCTTTTTAAAGTGAAGGGAGCAAGTCCCCAGGCGCACATGCAAAGAGTAGCTATTTCTGTCCCCTTGGTTCTAGTTACACATCCTAGAGCCTGGAAGCTTTGTTCTCAGAATTCATGCTGTCATCAAGAGGGCTCAACACAAAGGCAGCAGTGGGCTGGCCCATGGCTTTGCTGTGACTTCAAGCAGTGGCATTCGCCTATCATGGAGTCAAGCCCTGGCCTCTTTGTGGGTGCAGAATGCCTGTTTCCTGCCTGTTTTCCTCCTCAAGTAGGCTCCACCCTTCCAACCAACTCCATGTTTCCATGTCCCACACCCTGTCCCTGCCCTCACAGCTGTGAGCTAGTTTCCTGCTTCCCATGTGCCATGGCAATCTTCAGTCATCTGTGAAATCGATGGCTACCTGTGTGACATCCCCTATTGGGACATAAGTTCTCCATGGGTCTCCATGATCTCTGTGGGTCATGGTCTTGATGTATCTAGCCTGAAGCCCCTCAGGAGATCTTAGGGGTGTCCTATAGAGAGACTTGAGGGGCCCTAAAAGTCCTTGAAATTGTAGGCAGTTTGTGTCCTGTTGCTGACAGTAGGGGGATTGTTCTGTGGCTCCTTTTGTCCTGATGACACCTGCCCCCAGGGGACTGTGCCAACATGGAGGCCCTTTTCCTTTGTAGTGCTTGCTTTTGGCTTGTCACCAGGCAGACTTATGAGAGCCAAAGGGAAGCTTATCAGGGACACATGGGAAAGAGCATTGGTGTTAAAGAAGGTGGCCTGTAAGAAGGCTTAAGCCCTCTTTGTCAGGCAGTGCCCTTATACCGATGACCAGTATGGACCAAACCCATGCAGGAGCATGCAGAGGGCAGAACAAGAAGCAGGAAGGCTTTATTCTTTTAGGCTTACCACTCTTTATTAGCCTGTGGTTATTCACTTTGACCTATGAAATGCAGACATATGATTCGTTAAACGCCCTTGACTTTATGCAGAGGATATAGCATTCATGAGGGTAGCAGTGTAGAGTTATCACTACATGATCAAAGATCACAGATGTCTGTGGGGGTTGAGTTAGATGTTGATGGATTGATGGGCACACGAAGAATCTATGGATGCAATCTCTAGGTCAAGCACCCAGGCTGAGAAGTCTGGGGTGGAAGAACTTGTCAGGTCTCTGGTGAATGTTGCCTAACTGGGGTATGTATTCTGCCCACATTCAAGACCACTGCTCAGCCCAGCCAGGAGCAGGAAAGATGAGTGGATGTCAGAGCACATGGGGTCTTGGGATGCTATACTGAGAAATCCAGCTGTCCCTGATTTAGCAGTAGGTCCTGCCCTCCTCAGCAAGAGCATGAGGGCAAATGGACTTTGCTGATGGCCATGCTGATGCTGGTGACCTGTAGTTTTGAGAAGGCCTCTGACACTATGTCCACACTTAGTTAGCAATCACCGGGCTATCAATGAAGCATCCATTGACAGTAAGGCGCAGATGTATTCACTCCGTTTACTTATTTTCCCTACCTCCCCCTTCTAATCAGGAGGCTCATCACCCCCTCCCCCACCCTCACCCACAGAGGCTGCTCCCATGGGCACACACCCCTTGAGAGAGGCTCAGCTCCTTTGGATCCACATCGTCGGTTCAAATGCTACCCTCTGAGTTTGGGCTGTGTGTTCTCCAGGGATTGGCAAGACACACTGTGCTGTTGGTGGGCTGTCATCGGGTGCCAGGGAGTCTGAGATATGGGGAGATGCTTCCCATCTGTGGGTGAGGCAGACTCCTCCTCAGATGGTACAGACAAACATCTATCAGATGCAATATGAAGGAGTGATGTGTGTGCGGTGTAGTTCAGGCTCAGACCTTGCTATGGCACTTTTAGAATTGACTCTGTGCCCCCTGTGTGCTGGGGACAGTGGTTATGGCTGGTCTGCTTTTCTCTCCTGTGTGATTGGATGGTCTTGATGAAGGTTACATCTAGGCCCCAGGATGCTCAGCTTGTCTGGGAGCCTGCAGTCCAATTACAGGGTATAGGAGGAAAAGACCCACAGGCAAAGAACCAGGGGGCAGTAAAGCTAGAGAACCAGCCTCCTAGGAGACAGGCTGCTGGGTGCCAGCGGTGATGGGCTCTGTAGAGTTTGAAGAGCTTCTGCCCACCTATTATAGGACGAGAGCGGAGGGCACCCCGAATGAGACAAGTGGCTTGAGCAAGGGCCCAGGGCCTAGTTGTATTCAGTGACCCTAAGCCTCTTTTCCCCTGTGGTGGTAGTTTGTATTCTGTGGTCTGAGAGACAGCTGTGCTTTGTCTCTGGATCCTTAGAGAGACCTCTCCTGGGGCATCTGTGTGCTCAGATTCCATGGCAGGAGGCAGGGTGGGAGTCACCTGACTGACTAGCTTGAAGTGAAACAGATGGCACTTTTGACTCACTGGATGTGGTTGAAGGGCATGACCTTCCTGTGGGCCTTTTCTTTTGGGAAAGGAAGTCTTCGGAAGTTTGTAGCAACTGAATAAATCTTGTCCCTTTGATAAGCGGGCTCCCCCTTTGGCTGGCATGAGGAGAAAGCGCCAGGCTTCCTCTGATTGTTTCGGTTGATTGAGTTCCAGGGTGTGTGACTTGATAACTCATTCCTGGGGAGCTGTGGCGGAAGTGAAGGCCCAGGCAGAGGCTGGAGTGCCTCAGCATGCAGGCCCACATGCAGAGTCCCAGAGCAGGCCCACGGCTGGCTGCCTGGTTATTCTTGGAAGTTATTTTAATCTGCTGGCCCGGGCCCGTGGTTCAGGTTTCTGAGCCCAGCCCCAGGGCTGGGGAAGCTGAGGGCGAGGCGTTCCATTGTAATAATAGACTGCTGCTTGGTGCTGGGAGGAGGTGCTCCAAGGTTTTGGAGACTCATTTGGGCTCCACAACCCCCCAGCACGACCTGTAGTCTAAGCCACATGGAGGTGCTCAGGCCAGAGGGACCTGTGCTCCCGGGAGGGTCTGGGTCTCCATCACCCAGCAGCTCCAGGGAGAAGAAGTGACTCAAGTAGGCTGACTCATGAGACCCACAGCAGGGGTGGGAGGGAGGGCTCCCTAGAGCCCTGGTGCTATGCTGGAAGGATGCTTTCCTCATGCAGCTCATGGGAGTGAAGAGGCTGCCAAACCGGGAGGCCGCAGTTCCTCGGTGGGGACAGCTGCTCTTTGCATCTTTTCGGCGCCCACTCAGGCCTCACTTTTTATCTTTAAAATTTGAATAATTTGTTGTTGTTGTTAGAGATGTCATTTTACTAGGTGGGCATAAATGACCATAGCCTGGTGGCCTGCTTTGCCGTGGGTGTTCTGGCAGCTGGAGGTCTGAGGTCATGACTGCTGGGGTGGCTTCCTGCCCAGTCTGAGTCTGGGGAATCTGTCTTATTGCTGCTCCTGGTGGTGACTGGCATCCTGCTGCTCCTCAGCATGTGGAAACAACCTAGTCTCTGCCTTCATCTGCATACACATCTTCCCTGTTTTAAAGGGGGCACAGTCACAATGGACGACGATCACCGTGCTCTAGCAGGACTCACCTCCCACTTAGCTGACTACAGAGATACATTCTTTTCTGAGTGGGTCTGTCTCAACAAGGCCACATTCTAAGGGACAAGTCGGGCAGAGAACAGTACCATGTGGATCATGCAGGGAGATGTTCGGCCTGTGACAGAGGGGCACTACATAGACACACAAAAACCAAAGGAGTGAATCTTATTTCTGTCATTCAGACTGCCATGGTGAATGGCTTAGGAGCACATACTTCTGGGGATGTAACTCAAGATGGCACAGAATATATTTAATTATGTAACCAGATTCATTCTCTTTGCTTTTAGATTTTATTGATGTTTTCTTATCACTACCTCATTTATGTTCTTCCCAAAGGCATTGTTCAAAGACCAAAAAAAAAAAAAAATGAACCCAGGGCTCTTCCTCACAACTGGTCACCAAGTCCCTAAAGAGTCTTTATCCAATGTGTCCTTTTCTATGACATGGAGACTCATTCTGGCCCAGGTACACTGCTGCATACACTCTACCCTTGACACTGCATGACACTCTACCCTTGAAGTTTTGTTACATTGCTGGGCTTGTTCTTGGTCCCTTGTGTGGCCTGTCAACTAAGGCTTGCAGCTAAGCCTCCAGTCGCTTCAAGGTAAGCCTTTTTCAGATAGCAAGCATTGCTGCTATACCCAAGAGCACCGTGACAGAAGGCAGAACATTTGCTTCACCCGTGTCAGGCCTTGCTCAGGCCTCGAGGCTCCTGCCTCACTTGTAAGTGGGAGCTGATGTTGGAGAATGTTCCCAGTGACACTGAGGCTTTTCACTGTGAAAGTTTCTGATAGCCAAGGGGGAACTTGCCCTTTCTGGTGGCAGCTGGTGTGGGGAGAGGAAGTACAATAGGGTCAGCTGAGACGTGCCTGAGATCACACAGTCTCAAGACACTGTTCTAAGAAGTCCTATGCTTGCATTCCTGACATTGATGTGGTGTGATGGGCACATGCACCTCGCCACCCTCATGCCTCCCAGGTCTTGTTCTCCTGTCTTGGACTCCTGAATGCTGGCTCAGCCGTGCTCACTGCCTTCTGGGGAAGAACAGGGCTCTCTACTCCTGTGTGTGTGTGTGTGTGTGTGTGTGTGTGTATGTAGAAGCCAGTCTCACATCAGGTGTCTTTCTCAATTTCTCCCCACTTTATTTTTGGGTCTCTCACTGAAGCTGGAGCTCACTGATTAGCAGGACGATGGGCTCCAGAGCTCCCCCTGTCTGCCCTGCTGGGTTTCAGATGTGTCTGCTCTTTGATCATGGCTTCCTCATAGGTGCGGGGAATCCAAACTGAAGTCCTCATGCTTCTGTGGCAGGCGTTTTAGTGACAGAGTTCTGTCCCTAGACCCAGTTACTGATTTTTAAAAACAAGTGCATATTCTTATACAATTCATCTTCTATCAGTCTACAGAATGCCTCCATAATCCCCCCAAACTCCTCATGCCCTTCCCTAGCTGATCACTACCTACCTACCTACCGTTCCCTGGTAGATGGGGAACTTTTTTCTTTCTTCTCTCCTCCCTCCTTCCTCTCTCTCCCTTCATCCTTCCTTTCATTTCTTTAGACAGTCTCACCATATAAGCCAGGTTGTGCTCAAAACGCTGATCCTCCTGCCTCAGCCTCCATGTAGACAAATAATCTATAAAACCTCCTGGGTTTTATTTCTCTACATGGATGATTCTGTCTCTCCTAGAACTTCATGTGGTTGGGATGAACTGCACACTCTCCCGCAATAAGTATAGTATGAGGTTTCCTGTAGGGTGAGCCCTGGCAGTTCATGTTGAGATGAAGCCGAGTTGAGTTGCTGAGCCCTGTCACCCCCACAGGCTTCAAGTGAGTCTTGTCATGCACAATGTGTGGGAGCTGCTGGTTATTGCTGTGTCTGCAGTGTCCCCTGAGATGGTTCTGATCATCAGACAATGGTGCTCCCTAACACGGTTTTGACCATCAGGATATGGGGAAAGGGCAAAACAGACCCTCTCGCTAGTGAGCTGGCCTTGCAGGTTGGTGGGAAGCGAGAGATATTTTAGTGAGTGTCACCAAGAATGGGGACAACTATGCACTGACACATACCTTAGTAGAAATTCCTTGGAGGCAGCTCTGACAGTTTGTGGTACAGAATACCACAAAACTTGGAGGAACTCCATACCTGCTCATACAGCTTGGCTCCCTTGCCTGACCTGGTGGTGACTGAGAAATAAAGAAACCCTGTACTGTTTCCATCATGGTGGCATTTGTCCCTCTCTGGGCCCTCCTGTCCAGTCCCACTGACATGTCCCTTTTGTGGACACTCCTCGTGCTGTGACAGGTGGTCTTTTTTGTAGTCCTGTAGGATGGGCAGGAACTTTACTGGGCATCTTTGGTACACACCACAGATAAGGAAAGAAAAAGAAGAGAATACAGGGCATACAAATGGCCAGAGGAATCCATGGTTGAGGAGGAGCAGGAGGAAGGGCCTTGCACTGGCTGCCAGCCTCTCCCCACATTCTTCAGGGTGTGAGAGAAACTGAGGCCTCTCTCCCACACTCCCACATTAGCCCCAAGTGCAGGGTTAGAGCACACTCATTAAGGAAAGTGGCCCATAAGTGGAACTGTGCTATGAACACGGGAAGGGAACTGTCAGATGATCTGTCTGTGCAGTTTCCTTCTGCAGCTTGTCTCACTATAGCCTCAAACTAGTTGCTTCTTTAGTATGAGGGGCTGTCACAGGGCCTTTCCAAAACTTAAAACTGGCTTCCCAAAGCCACAGCCTGACTGTGTGTGTGTGTGTGTGTGTGTGTGTGTAAGAGAGAGAGCCGAGGAGGAGGAGGAAAAGGAGAAGGAAGGAAGGAAAGCAATGGGTAAGATAGCCCAGTGTGAACCCTGTTTCAAAGGTCGCCAGGGACAGAGCCTGGGCACTGGGGTATTTGGGGTTCAGGCCAGAGGGGATTAGAGGGAGAAAAGCCCTCACTGAGGAGGAGAAAGTCCAGGAAGACAAAAGCGGGCCCCTGTGTGACTGCCATGGCAAGCATCCTTCCAGCAGAGAGGGGCTGTGGGAAAGCCCTGACGTCCCGGCCCCCGTCAATTCTGGTGAAAGCAGCCCTTGGCAGTGGTGCCCCAGGAACTCCAGGAGGGCTGCAGCCTGGCACACAGTGCTGCTCACCCTGGTCTCACTTGGGAACTGTGAGTTCCCAGGCCCCGGCAAACAACCTTGGGCAGAGTCCCACTTCCTCTCTGAGAAAAACTTTGGCGCAGGGAGTAGGGAGGAACCGTGCATCTCTGAAGATGAACTCTTCCAAGAGTGCCCCAGATTAAGTCCATTCTGACTGCGTTTGTTCCTTTCCAAAGGCACATGGAGGCTGCCAGAGAGGAGCAGGGAAGAAGTAGCCATTACTCTCCAGGATCTTGCTAACAGAGATTCAGTGGCAGAACTCTATCATTTGGAGCTGCGAAACTGGCCTAGATCTGGCTGTATGGTGTCTAGTTCAATATGAGTCCCCTACACCCATGGGAGGAGAAGAACCCAGAGATGGGATCCAGAGAAACCCAGAACCAATAGAGTGCTCTCTTGTGGGGCTGGAAAGATGGCTAAGAGCACAGGTTCTTGCAGAAGATGAAGGTTAGATTCCCAACACCTATTCAATGGCTCACAACACCAATAAGTCCAGAGGGTCCAATGCTTTCTTCTGACCTCCACAGGCATCAGGCACACACATGTGCACAGACATACATGCAAGCAAAGTATCTACATGAGAGAAAATAACTCTAAAAATAAAAGTGAAAAAGAGTACTCTCTTGGTCCGAACCCCAGGAGGCCAGTTTTGGGGTGGTAGTAGGAAAGGAAGTCACCCTGCCTCCCAACACCAGGAAATGATACATGACTGAGATGATGGATGAGCTAGTGACCTTATCACCATCTTTCTTGAGCTGTCACACGATCACCATGTGCCTTTAGAATGTGTGCAAATGCATGAAGGCACAGAGAAGGGACCCACAACACTGTGAGCAGTGTATGTGTGTGTGTGTGTGTGGGCATGCCACTCTTTGTCACCTCTGGCCTAGGCCTTTGGTCAACTGCTTTTTATGGCCTGCCCATTTCTTGCAGTGTGGGTTGTCCTGCACAAACTCATAGCATGTCAGGGAATTTAGGGACTCTTAGTGTCTGTTGACCAACTCCCTGTCAACTGCTGACTTTCCTAGAACCTTCTAGAAACAGAGAGGCGTCTGCCACCTGGGCTGCCAGTCAGGTTGGGAGCTGGGCATACATATCACCTAGAATCTTGGACGTTTACCAAGCCTTTGGTTCCTGGTGGGATGTCATTCTGAGCAGTGTGTAGAGTTGGATCCTACACCTACCGACTTCTCCACACATGCTGAGGCTGCATGCCTGCTGGTAGGACAGGCCTGGGAGCTGCTGAGGTAGGCTTCACTGGGGTAGTAGTTCACCAGCAACATGACCTTGAGCAAATAGTTTCGTTTCTGTGAGTGTCCCCTCAGCTATAAAACAAAAGCAACATGCCACTGCCAGGGTAGTGAACAATGCTCACAGCACGCATAATCGCCCCAAAGTGCCTGGAACCTCACGCTGACCCATGTTACCTTACCCAGCCTTTACCCCTGTACCTTTTGGGCCTGTTTTGTTTTGTTTTGTGTTTTGTTTTGTTTTTTCGAGATAGGGTTTCTCTGTGTAGCTATGGAGCCTATCCTGGCACTCGATCTGGAGACCAGGCTGGCCTCAAACTCACAGAGATCCGCTTGCCTCTGCCTCCCAAGTGCTGGGATTAAAGGCATGAACCACCAACGCCCGGCTTGGCCCTTCTTGACACACTTCATCACTCTTCCTTCAACCCCCAGGCAGCCACAGGAGCAGCCAGTGTACTCTACCTGAGGTGGAGGGGATAGGGGAGTGTAGACCAGAGCCTGGGGCTGGGCGGGTAGAGCAGTGATGCTGGGCACTGTGTAAAAAGCAGGGATCTGCCAGACAGTATGGGCCAGCAAGCTGTTCCCCTTTCTCCTACCTGGTGGCCACAACCCCTGGAACTAGCATTTCTCGTGAAGAAGGCACTGTCAGGCTAGTTTTAGTGACCTTTTCACAATATTCCTTCATGCCAAGGACGGATGACACGCTCAAGGGCCTTGAACACAGTAAGTGGTGTTAACAGAAACTTTCATTAGGAGATGAAAGTGGAGCTGAGAAGATGGTTTGGTGGGGTGTGAGGACCTGAGTTTTCGTCAGATGTAAAGGTTGAACATGGGATCCTGCAGCAAGGTGGAAGGCAGAAGCAGGAGGTTCTGCGAAGCTTGAGGGCCAGCTAGCCTGGTATACCGTGGACGATGGATGGGAGACCCTGTTGAAGCCAAGGAAGAAGGTGGTGGAGACCCTCAAAGTTGATCTCTGACCTCCACATGGGGGCCAGTCTCCCTGTCTCTCTGTTTTTGCTTCTGTGCCTGTGTCCCTTACACACACACACACACATGCACGCACGCACGCACGCACGCACGCACACACCTACACACTTTAGCAAGGCACACAGCAGCTGTGATTTAACCCTGGTATTTGACTGTGGATCTTCAGAAATTGACATGTTTATCTGTCCCCTGTCAGGTTTAGGGGCAGGTTGAATGTAGAGATTTTGAGGTGGTGGGAGAGTTGTGTGTGTGAGGGAGGGATGCTTGTGAACCAAAGAGGCTGAGCCTCTCTGGAAGTGACCCAAACTGAGCAGAGCTGACAGCCTCACCAATAAAATGCTGAGGAGACAAACTCCAAAGTGATGGAGGCTGTGTTTGCTGCGGCTAAAAATAGACATTCCCTGGTGTTCTGTAGTAACACCAAAATCACTTCACGGCTGTGTAATGTGGGAAATTTTTTTATTTTTCATGCCTTGGTCTTCTCAGCCGTAAACAAACAGGGTTTGCCATCCGTGGTCAGCATCCTAACACACTGTGTGAAAGGACTCACAGAGAAGCCCGTCAGTCAGTCAGACCTGCCCATGGCCATTTTGATGGCAACTTGTTCTAAGATGAAGCTAAATCTCAGGGAGTATCTATATTCCTGTTCTTGTTTATATTTATGTAATGGTTTTACCTTTTACATGCTTAACATACTGTTCTACTGAAAGATAGACTCTGAGCCGCAGTTTAAGAGATTTTCACAGAACACTGTCTTCTCAGTGCTTGTCTTGCACTTTTTGCATAAGCAAACAGGCTGGGAGCATTGCACTAACCTTGTCATTGTCCACTGTGGATGCAGTAGAGCTGCAGTTTAGAGCTTGGCCTTGACCCAACCTCACCAAGTGATTTTGTTCATGACCTCATACCTGGTTCCTGGACCTAGTTTCATCCGTTCACTTGGGTTTTAGCTCTAATTCCAAAGCTGCTTTGTTGTGTCTGCTCCGTCGCTGGGCCACCACGCCTTTAACTATAACTGTAAGCAACCAGCAAGAGCCCTGGGGATCTTTGCTTACTTGTTTTATGTTCCTGCTATGGATAGAAGCTTGGATTCATATTTTAACTCTTTTTCTTTTGACCAATGCTACAGTATTTGCTCTAGTTGCTCACCATCCCCCATCTGCCTCATCCATACTTGCCTGTGTGTTAGGTTACCCTTGGGAGCTCTACTGTGGCCTCAGGAGCAAGAGGCTAAACCCTGTGAAGGCACACGGCCTCTCTCTGTGAGCTATGTGGTGGTCTCTATGGCTGCTGGGGAAATCTACCACAGTCTCTGCAGATTCCCAATAGATGTTTCATAGAGGGAAAGCTTTTCCCAAGTGGAGCTCCTAAACCTCACATGTGAGACTCTGTGGTGTATGTCAGGTAGGTGGCCTTGGTGGTACTGGGGACACTATATTCACAGTCTAAATACATCTGAAGGCCTTATTCTGTGTTTCTACAGTGAAGCATTTTAGTTCATTTGGTTGTTAAGCTACAGATTGAGGGGGAAACACACACACACACACACACACACACACACACACACACACACACACACACACACACAAAGGGCGCAGAGAGAACACAAAGGTTTACCACCTAATAAGACTGGGGCAAAGACTGCCACCCCCAGAATACTTTCCAGTTGGGCTCTCTCTGAACTGAAAACATTCTTTTATACAGGGAATTCCTGGGAGGGCTATGAAAATGCTGGTCCTATGACATATTACCCCTCCTGAATGGCACCTACCGAAGGGTTATTAAAATTTTACCTTTTTGTCAATAAAGTTCTTTGTGGGACATTTTTTTTTCCTGTCTGCATTTTAATGCAGCGTCCCCTGCCCCAGATGCACAAGGGAGGGGACAGAAAGGCCATTTAAAGCTCTGGTCTGAGAATGGCCCTATTATGCTTCTCACTGAATCTAGTGCCACATCGGCTCTGCTCTGCAAAGATACCATTTTTTAGCTGTAGGCTGCTTTTACTAATCGACAGAGATACTGGGCCCTGAGCAGTAGAGACATCTTCCTCAGGGACAGTGAGTGACTGCACAACAGAGCCCACCAGTCCTCCTTTCAACTGATCTGAAATCTTTGTGCTTTGAGTATTTGCTAGAAATTTCCCTTTCTGTATTCCGTGTTACAGGAACTCTCTCTCTCTCTCTCTCTCTCTCTCTCTCTCTTCTCTCTCTCTCTCTCTCTCTCTCTCTCTCTCTAAGCTTTCAAGCATAAAGGTGATGATGGCAGTGAATATTTGGGGATGCGTGTAGATCCCTGAGACTTCTAAATCTTCTTTTGTCTTGATAACACTTGTAACAAAGACAATTGGTCCTTGCCATTGGCCTTGGTGTTGAATAGCTTAATTTTCTTCACCCTCTGGACTGAGGACAACATATATCTTTCACCAAAGGGACATTGGCATGCTACTTTTCCTAAGTTCACATCACATTTGTTCCCCTAAGAACCTGTTGCTTTAGTGGAGACCTCAGGAGTGGCCAGGCTAGCTCATGGCATCGGTGGAGAATCTGGATTGAAGATCAATGACTTTCAGTTTACTAGGACCTTCCAAAGGGCTGGGAATTGACATCTGGGTGAAAGCCTGGGCTTGGAACAGTGACTTACACACCTTGGGGTGCATCACAGTCATGTGGCAGAGTGACAGGCCCTGCATGGAGCCTGAGATTCAGCAGTCCCATCCAGGGCCCCAAGGATTTGCATTCCACCCAAGCTCCCAGGTATTCCTGCCTTTGCTGGGGCTGGGAACATGCACTTTGATGGGGTGGGGTGGGGGTAGGAGGGTAGGGGGTGGAGGTGGGGAAGTGGGGGGTGTTACTAGTCTAGGATATGCTGGGGCAACTCTGGCTGTCAAAGGTGTTAGGACACAAAAGTAACTTGTTTGGTTACTACAGGTATATGGGCTGAAATATTTGAGGCTGTTTTCCCTGAGAGGAACGTGTGTATAATTGGGACATATTGAGGTGACCATATCCTGGTTGCAGCAGGCGCCTACAGAGGAACTACTACAGTTCCACAGAGGTAGGGTGTGAGATGGGAGCAGACATCCAGCCAGACATGGAAGGAGACAGTGAGTTTGGTATGGTCATCTGCAGGATGCTTATGTCCCACACAGGGTAGGACCAGGTGGGCCTGGGAGAAAGTGTGTGCACGTGTGTAACTTCAGGAAGCATTTTAAACACTTCCCTCTGATGGTGTAATGCACGCCTCTGAATGGTGGCAGTGCCAGATGAACTTTCCGGTCCATTTTTCAGAGAGTCTGACAGTAGATTGTGAGTCTCCCTCCTTCAGGATTTCACAGAGTGACTAATGTCCTCTGAGTCATAAGGGCAGGCTGGGGTGGCCTATGTGGCTCAAAGGAGGTGCATTGGCTTGACAGCAGACTGTCTGTGCTGTTTGGAAGCATCCCTAGTCATTTGTCCAGCAAATGCTGCACGAAGGATGAGCATGCCCTGAGCACACCATGTGTGGAGGCCAGTCCCTGTTCTCACTGAGCTGGTAAATGCATGAATGAATGAGCAACAGCCATGGACAGACACTTCCCACCGACACATCCAGACACTTCACATCTACCTGGCCAGACACTTCACACCGCCATGGCCAGACACTTTTCACTGCCATAGCCAGACAGTTCACACCTACACAGTCAGACACTTCTCACCTTCGTGGCCAGATCCTACCACCGTGGCTGGACACCTCCCACTACTGTGGTCAGACACTGCTCACTGCTTTGTAAGCACAGTGAATGAGAGGGCAGAGTAGGAAAAGGGGCCCAAATAGGGAAGGGACATTCAGGTGAGACTAGAATGAGGCCAGGAAAAGAGGGAGCAGAGCACACACTTGGCCAGAGCATTGCAATGGGGCCAGGGACCCCAGCGAACCCTTAAATAAAGCCCCTTTGTGTGTGATTCTTATGAAAATATGCAAGGTTTAGATGCTATTGAGTCTGTTTTTGACAAGTGGCTATCAATTTTTAGAGAATTTACATAATTTGCTGGCATCTTGTAAAGGACAGAGACTTCACAGCCAGAAACCTTGACTTGCTTCAAGTTATAGGGCTCCTGAAACAGACTTGGTGCAGTCTGTCCTCAGCCCCATGTCTCTTGTTGCCCCCCTGAAGTAAGTGGGACACCTGGATGCGGGGGGCGGGATTCAATTCATACAACAGAGGAATAAGTTAGAAACAGACCAACAAACCCTTCACTAACAGACCGGTGTTCAGTACCACACCACACACTCTGAAAGGAAGCCATTGTCCTCCTTAGGGTGGCTAATGCCCTGTAACAGCTCCCCCCTTCCCCGTGTGTGTGTGTGTGTGTGTGTGTGTGTGTGTGTGTGTGTGTGTGTGTGTGTGTGTGTGTGTGCGTGTGCATATGTGTGTGTCTATTTTTCTTACTGTCTGTCTGTCTGTCTGTCTGTCTGTCTGTCTGTCTCTGTGTGCACACACACGTGCATTTGTGTGTCTGTCTTTTTTTCTCTCTCTGTCTCCACTGGTAATGAAACCCAATGCGCCTCACATGCTATGCCTCTCACTTCTGATTTCCTTGGAAACTATTCAGACTGTAGAAGACTGCCTTGGGGTAAGGACGGAAAAAGCAGGCCATTCCTAGCTCTATGCCAGTGAAGCAACACAAGTATGTGGGCTCAGCCTGGTTTTGCCTTTTAATCCCTAGATAACGAAGCCCTGCCTCTGTGGGTAGTTTTGGTTCTCCGAAAAACTGTCTCACTGTAAAGTGGTTTCTATCTCTGGGAGGGAGGGGTGTTTTGGTGTGCATTACTCTGTTGGGACAGAGAAAAGCGAGTCATTCTTCATATACTGTTTGTCTTCAAAACATCTTTCATGAACATCCAACACATGCTTGTGGAGAGGTCACTTCTAATGTGGGTCACTTTCCTACAGACACTTTACAGAGGAGGGCACAAAAGGCTCAGCCAGGTTAAGGAATTCTCCCAGGACAGCACAGCTAATGAATGTCAGAGCTGGGTGCTGAAGGGTTTTGCTTCAATTCCAAACCAAAGTTAGGGCTCTTGGCCAGTCTCCCTGTTTAAAATCAGGCAGTTTTCACATGTGTGACAGAGTAAGAGGGCAGACTATGAAAGCCATTCCAGGCCAGACCTTAGGAGGCACCAGCAAGTTGTAGTCTTTGTAACAAACAGTATCACAGACTTTGGGGGCTCCTTGCATCACATTAGCAATGCCAGGACCATAGCTGTGTTTGTCACTAGACCTGCAGCTGTGCCTTCCAAATTCTAGCCTTACAAAGACCCTTATCCTCACCTGGACACAGGTCTCCCTCTCTTCTCTCAGCAAGCTCCCGGAAGCAAGTAGTGGTGCCCTGATGCTAGACTGTGTGTCTCTGGCTGGTCTGAAGGAATGAATGATAGATTTGCTTGCAGAATTGGTCTTTTGGAAAGAGGAAGCCTTAAATAGTTAGAGCTGATTATGAGGCCAGAGAGTAGGGAGAGGAGGGGACACACCATCTTTCCCCACTTTTGTGCGGAAATTGCACTTTGCTTCAGAAGTGAGACACTTGAAGCATTTCTGGGAGGTTAAGCCATTTCTCAGGTGTGCAGCCCTTACTCCTGTTGATGAAGCTTTCTGGGCTGGGTTTCAAATGCCCGGAGCTTCCTGCCTGGCATGTCTGAGCAGTCGCAGTCCAAGGCTGACTGCTTTATGGTTTGTCTTTGCTTTGTATTTTTTTTCTTTCTCTGTTGAATAAGAAGGTATGCATCCTTTGTCTTTTCTGTACTCGACAAAATTCCAAAACCCTGCCATCGGGCCCATTGAATGGAACTGTGAGAACAGAGTAACTGGGAGGAAGCAGGGGTCAGGGAGGATTTGCTAAGGCGATATCAATTCTTTCCAAAGGTCATTAAGAGGCACACAGCCATGTTCAGGGATGATGAAAAGCCCTGAACAAACTGCAGGGCAACATTTTGTCAACAACACACCTAGCCCTGGGATGCCCTGAGATAGATGTACAGTGACACCTTCACAATCGTGGAGTAAGGATTCCAGCCAGTTCTCTCCTTAGACCTGTGCTGCAAACTTAACATTTCACACCTCACCTGGACTCCAGACCCGCCCCCAAATAAGAACGGCAAAGACCCTGAAGCCTGGATCACTAGCTGGCCAGAAACATTAATTACAGTTATAGCTGAGGTTATAACAGGCTGTAGAAATTTCCTGCTATAATTGGAATACAGATTCAACAGTTTTATTGAATGTCAAAGCACATTATTCCACACAGCTACCGGAGAAGCAGTGCCGAAGTGATGCTTCTCTTCCATGACAAACACCTATTAAGCAGTCAGCACAAACTCTTCCTTACAGCCCCTGGTATCACCCTCAGGGCAGGCAGACACAGCACAGCAATTTCAGAATTGCATATGAAAATTATAATTTTATTGTCTGTACAACTGAAGGTTTAACTCGGGAACCCCTGCCTCCATCTGAGCTGGATAAAGCAGCAATTCTCCTCATGGAAAAAAAAGCACAGTACACTATTGTAATCTAAGAAACAAGCACTATTTATGTATCTGAAAGCTGTGCTCTCAATAAGGCTAATAGTCTTATGGCCCAGAGGCCACAATGTTTGCAGCTGTAGAAAAAGAGCTGTAGAAGTCACAAGTAATGAGACGCTAGGAGCAGCAGAGACAGATGACTGTGGCACCAGGGGAGGATCCCTTCTGCAGCTGCCCTGTCAGTTCAGCAAGCATGACTCATAGGTGGGTACCATGTACTTGATGTTGATGAAGGCATCCTCCCCTCCATAACGCTCGAAGGCTTCCAATGTCTCCTGGATCAGGTCGCCAATGTTCTCCCTCTTCTGCTGGCTATAGTCGATGCCATCCCCGGAGTTCACTGGTTCAGGCAAAGAAAAAAAAAAAGAGGCAGTTATTTCTATGCAGTGTCTCCAGAGTCCCACCCTATAGGCCAGGCATTTCCCAAGGGCCTGTTAGGAGACACTGACAGGTGACACTTTCTTGTTATCTTGCTGAAATTCTAGGCTGATGGAAACTCCACAAAAATACCAAGTCTCAGACAATGGAGATACCATGCCTGAGATACTAGCATCACCAAGCTGAGGCAGGAGGACCACCATGAGTTTGAGGCTGACCTGGGCTACATAATAAGACTCCTCTTCTTTTAAAAAGCCGATCAACCAATCAACCCATCAAACAAATGTCAAGAAAAAAAAGAACCACCAAATTCCAGGGCAGTGCTGGTGAAAAATTAATATGAAATAAAGAAACAAACATGAGAGGATCTTAAGACGAGCCCTGTTTCCAGTCAGAAGATCTCTTTGTACACTGATCACAGAGTGTTCCCTTGGGTCTTGGCTTTGTCCAGCACAAGCAGAGGGAACTGTCTATGGTTAGACCAGGCAGTTAGCCTCATGCAGCTCCCAATGGGCAGGAGAAAGACAGGCTTGGCTTAGAGCTGTGCCCCTGTGTCTCTACTGCTTTGTGCACATGGCCAAGTCTTGCTCTTGAGGATTAGGGACTCAGGCTCCTGCAGTTACTCCCAGTACTTTGCTGTGGCTGCTCCTGAATGGCATGGGGCATTTGATGACCTATCTTAGGGTCATGGCATGCCAGGGGGTTAATGTTGTGGCCAGTGCTGGAGCTTGCAACTCCAGTGACTGCCTTGCTGGTGCCATGAAGGAAGCGAGTTCTAGGTGGCCTTGGCAGGGTTAGAACCTGCATCTTAGACCTCCCACTCAGTAAACTCAGGTTGTAGCCAATCAGATGAAAGGTTCCTGATAGCCAAGACTCTGAGTTGTCTGGAGGAACTACAGTTCTGATAGGAGGACACCCCTGCATACGCCATACTCTAACACTGTCACATTTCTGTCTGTCTACACAGTCATCACACACTTCCCACCGCATCCTCAGATTTCCAAGGGCTTTAGTGTCACTGTTCCTTGCATCCAGCTTACATTGTCATTACATGGTGGCATAGGAAAGGGCAACACGTTGGGCTTTTAGGAGACAGAGGGATGAGGATGTGAGCTCAGGCCAGAGGATGCTACTAAGCGAGGGAGCACAGTGCAGCCTGAAGATGTCCACCCCACAGACGAGGGCTTATTGGTCCATACTGTAAATACAGGCTTCAGGTGGAGGTTAAAGTGGTGCTTCTTACCCCCAGTTCTTCTGGGACATTAAAAAAATTTGGGTGATGGTTCAGATCAGAGCAAAGATAATAATTACAATCCCACACAGCACAGACAAGATGTTTCTTTCTCTAGATTTTTCCCCTAGAAACTTCTTAGAGAAACACCATTGTTTTAGAGTCTTAGTAATATAGAAGAGATAGATTGCCATTCTGATCGGTTTGTTTGGTCAGAGTGAAGGTGGATAGAGATATGACAAATTTGCAAAAGCAGAGTCCTACAATTGTGGGAGGGTTGCCAGGGGTGGATATGGCTGCTGTTCGATGGTGGTGTGTGTGTGGGGGAAATGGTCATAGGTAAAGTCAGAATGAGACAGGAAAAAAGGTAACAGAAGAGTCAATTCAAGCTACCGGAGATGCTGTATGGTGAGATTGATGGCTAAGTGCAAGTGTATCCTTAGGAGTGGAGGGAGTCCATGTCCTAGGGGTCCACCTTGGGTGTCTCTGGCTAATCTCCCTGCCCTTCTTCCTCCCAAAGACATTCCTCATCAGTGTCAGCCCGTGGTCTTTCATATAGTTAGGGAGAATTTGGCAGGCTCTATTTGCCTCCGACAGTTGAACCTGTCACCACCCTCTGCCCCACAGACACCTGGGAAATAAAATTGGTGATGCATGGCTGTGACAGCCTTGGCATAGCTCCTTCTAGACAAAGATCCGTAACTGCTGGTAAATAGCGCCTTTTGTTGTGCCCAAAAGGTTAAGGACTGAGTGGGCAACAGGACAGGCACATTTTCTGGGTAGAGCTGAGGGGGTTTGGGAAGTCTGCACACAATGGAGAGCTCAACATGCTCTGTTTTTCACTCCCTCTCAGAACACAGCAGCGACAAGCAACACTTTATACCGTGTTCTTACTTTTTAAAAAAAATTTAACTGTAGGAGTCTCTCTCTCTCTCTCTCTCTCTCTTTTGTTTCTCACTGAGAATTTTATCAATTCTCACCCCCTTGATAAAAGAACAGAGTGGAATAGAAGTTGCTTGTTCTGAAGGGAGTTGGAGTTGCACTATTTTGTGATTGTAGAATGTGCATCGCAGGGGCAGAAGACCAAAAGGCAAAACAAAAATCAAGGGCCTGCGGCTTGTTTTGCATGCTATAGTGACAGCAGGGTGAGCTAATGTTAAGCTATGCTGACAGGCAGGTAGGGATGCCATCTCCATTTTGAAACTGCATTGTTCCCGGTTTCTTGAGAAGCAGGAGTTGAGGTGACTCGTTCGAGCTCCCTGCTTTAAATGCAGACAATGCCACTGGAAAATGTGTTTGTGAGAATAGGGCATTTAAAACAACAAAAACAACAACCAGGTGGTTATTTACAATTGTCAGTTCTGGTTAGGAAGATGACATTTCAATTTAGGAAGTGGGGAGTCTATGTTTGGGTGGCTCAGAAGGGACACCGATGATGGAAGACATGTTTTATGTATAGCTAAACAGGGGGGTCTTATGTGGAGGGTGCCCACAAGAATGACACGTAAATAGCTGAACAAGAGATGGGCAATGTTCTTAGAGATAGATGCTGGCCCGCAGGAGTTAGGCGACGACCTCCCTGAGGCAGCTCTTAGTTCCTAGTTATTTGAGCTGTGTTTAGCTCTTTGAACGTTGACTCTCCCTGATTATCTGAGCAGTCTGCTTCAGGATTAAACAATGCAGACTCCTCTCTTCTCTAATTCCTTGGAAATGGTCCTGCCCTGGATGCTACTTCTTATTCTTCTCCAGGTCCGAACAAGATACATGTATACTTCCTGTGTGCCCACAGATGGCATCTTCCCAGGTTCCTGACTGAGGAGTGGCTAACCCTTCACCAAGGGCCATAGCAAAGGGCAGTTACATAAGCCACATTTACATTTCACACAGATATCTGCTACTTGGTGGACACTGGCCAGCAGCAGATGGGGGTCACATAGAATTTTGATACAATACCTCCAGTGTGATTTCAATTTCTACACTGTAGAAGCCTCGTTCTTTTCCTATATTTAGTTGCCACTATTACACAGTCAAGGAGTACTGTTGGAGGCAAGAAATTCAAAGCAGGAAGGAAGGCTAGTATTGCTAGAGCTTGCTCGCTCTTCTTAAGCCAGGTCTGGGATCTGCTTTGAAGCCTTGCTCCTTGGGCCTGAGCCCACCCTTGGCCTTGGCAGCAACGATGCTACTGTTACAGGGTATTCTTTGTGCACAGGGAAAGCTCTGCTGGACCTGGCAGGATGAAGGGACATGAGAAGACATCAGGCCTTTGTCTCTGGGGGAGCTCGCCAGCTGAATAAGGAACTCGCATAGGGCTACTCTTCATACAGGACAGAGGAACCAGTACCCGTGAGAACACATGTGGCTGGTGAACCCCGGGCTTCACAGTCTCCTTGTTGGTTACCTGAAGGCTTGCTTCAGGCCCTTCACCACCACACCAAGGGGATGAACTATGCCAACTCTTTCAGGGTCAACTAAGGAAATGAACAGCTAGCTCCCCCAGGAAAGAAACCCCCTTCATCCTTGTTAACTCTGACACATCATGGTCTGAGGCTGCAGCAGTGTGGCCCTCAGGAGGAGACAAGATCACACAGCTGGGAGCAATGTCACCATGTGATGATGACACAAATATTGCCTGCCCTGCCTCTACCTTTTGGACCTGCAGTGGCCCAATGGTTTGGGTAATGTCTCAAATACCCTGTAAGGGTCAGGAGAAGAAGAGGGGTGAAGGCATGGTGAGTTGGCTCACTAGGATAGACACTTGCCACCAATGCCCTGAAGACCTGGGTTCAATTCCTGGGATCTGCATGATGGAAAGAGACAACTAACTTCCACAAGTGTCCTCTGACCTCTACATGTGCCATGACATACATTTACCTCTCCACATCAAAAAACTAAAATTGAAAATAAAAAATAAACATAATAAAAATGCTAAAAGAAAACTCTGGATGAGGAGAGACTCTCAGGATACCTAGACTTGTGTTCTCAATCTCTCTTTGCCCAGCTTACTAGCTTCTAGAAGTCCTGGGTTTGTGTAACTCATGCCTAATAACAAAAGAGATTGGTGTTGCCTTCAAAGTACCAGGTAGCCCTTTAAGTAGATGCAGAAATTGGGAAGTATGTCAGGGCTGAAGTGAGGAGAGCTGGCCTTCACTCTGGTCGGCACCAGTCATGGAGGCAAGCTGGCCCTCTCACACCAGAGGCTGAACGACGACAGCTGTAAAGTGAGCTTCAAGATGCAGAGTACTTGAATGTGACTTGAGGCCAAATCCAGACTGAAGCTTTCCCCAGGGAGGGAGTGTTCATCGACATGAAGCAAACTGCCAAAGTGCCTTGGAATACAACACCAAGGCCCTGGGTGACATACTCAGCAGCCAGCAAGAACTCTTGTCCATTGTGGCTGAAGTGACATGAAATTTGGAATTTAAAGTACACCAACAGGACAAACTCAATTGTTTCTGGATCAGTAAAGGCATCCGTCTGGTTCTCAGTGAACTCAGAAGTCCCTGTAACCTATCTGAATGTGATGGCATGTGCCTGTAGTTCCAGCAATCAAGCCATAGAGGTGGAGGCAGCAGGATTACGAGTTCAAGGCCAGTTTAGGCACAGTGAAATCCAATAAAAGAAAAACAAAGGCAAAGACTTCTGATTTCACTTTACTTATTGTTATTTTTTTTTTCTCATGTTACCAGTTACAGCTAAAGTTGCTTGTGGTGATGTCATCAGAAGATAAAGAGCACCCAGGGCCCAGGTGCAGGTCTCAGCAGGTAAGCTGGGCAGATTCTATTGCAAATGTCACTATCAGAGATGTTTCTCTTGGACACAGAACCACTGTAGATTTTCTGTTCTAGGCTCTAAGTGGTACTTTGCTCCAGGCTTGCTGGATTTAGCATTGGAAGATTGAGAAAGCCAGAATAGCAATTTCCTGTTTGTGATAACTGTTACTTAGGTGGGTATCCAGTTTAGTGAAGTAAAACCCAAATTTTTAAAAAGAAATTTATTTAAATGATGACTCCCAATATTAAAAAATGCCACTAAGATAATATTTATGAGTTTAGAAAAGGTGGATTTTGAGTCATTTTTCCTTTCTTTTGAGATGGGATCTCATTATTTTGCCTAGGATGGTATTCATTATTTAAAATATTTTATTAATTCCTTGAGAATTTCATACAATGGATTTTGATCATATTTAACTCTTTCTTCCTCCATTCTTCCCAGATCCAATCCCTTCCCTACCTACCCTACTCTGTGTCCTCTTTAAAACACACACACACACACACACACACACACACACACACACACACACACGTGTGTGTGTGTGTGTGTGTGTGTGTGTGTGTGTGTGTGTGTGTGTCCACCTACCAGGGGCCACACTTTACAGACTTAAAGAAAACGACTCTCTTCTCTGTTAGGGATAGGACTCCATGTCTACCTCCCAGCTCCACACTGGGAGTTTGTCCTTATCCAGCGTATGGAGTGGGCCTTAAATCCAGTCATCATGGAGTGGTTGGTTACTCCCATGACATTTGTGCCACCATTGCACCAGTGGGCATACCTTGCCAGACCTGTCATTGCTGTAGCTTGCAGGACTCACAGATGGGTAAGATTGATATGGATTTCCCCCTCTGTAGCATGCATATAGCACCTTCAGCACTTTGAGGAAACAGCCCAAGGGAATGCAGCATCCGGTGAGTGTCAGCTTTATCTCTCTGGTTTATGACGCAAGTAGGGTCTTAATGTCAGAAGGTCTCTGTTACCCTGCCCTCCCGCCTCATTTAACCTATTATCCCATCCTCCACTGTATACTAGTACAATCTATCTCCCCTCCCTTGGGAATCCCCCCAGCCCCGTGTGTCCCCTTACTAGTGGGTATTCCATATAGACTATGATTATGTATTAGATACAAAACACACATATTTAAAGATGAAGATAGCACCCACAGATAAGAGAAAACATGTGACATTTGTCTTCCTGAGTCTGGGTTACCTCACCCAGCATAGCTGTTTCTAGTCCCATTCATTTACCTGAGAATTTCTTAATTTCACTTTTTAAAATATCTGAATAATATTCCACTGTGCTCATATACTATATTTTCATTATCCATTCCACTGTGGATAGACATCTTGGCTATTGTGAATGAAGCAGCAGTGAGCACGCATCAGCAAGCGCCTTTCTAATTGGATTTAGAGAATTTGGGGAATATGCCCAAGAGCAGTTCAGCTGGATATTGCATCCCTTGCTTTCTGAGGAACTTCCATACTGATATACAGTCGACACACCCACTAGCAGTCGATGTGTGCTCCCTTCCCCGCGTTCTTGCCAGCATTTGTGGTTGGGAAATAATGCCATTCACAATAGCAACAACAAAAAATGGCCGCAGGGGCGCGGGGGGGGGGGGGCGATGATGATGACAACGACGACAACGACGATGACGACGCAAAACAAAGCAACAAAACCAAACCAAACCGAACCAAAACAACAACAACAAAAACCCAAGGAGGTACAATGAAAATTGTGGTACGCAGGGTTACTATTGTGAAAATGGCCATTCTACCAAAAGCAATACATAGATTCAATTCAATCTCCATCAAAACTCAACATAATTCTTCACAGAAATTGAAGAAATAATCTTAAATTTCATATGGAAACACAAAAGACCCAGGACAGCCTAAACAACCCTGAACAATAAAAATAGTGCTAGAGATACCATGATCCTGGATTTCAATTATACTACAGAGCTTTAATAATAAACACAGCATAACATTGGCATAAAAATGGACACAAAGATCAGTGGAATAGAAATGAGGGTCCACATGTAAGTTCACATACCTATATCCACCGAATTTTTGACAAGGAAGCCGGCAATACACAAAGACAAAAGACACATCTTCAATGTCTTGGTGCTGGTCAGACTGGTAGGTTGCAGGTAAAAGAATAGATTCTTATCTCTCACCCTAAGCAAAAGTCAACTACACATGGATCAGGGATCCCAATGTAAGACCCAATACCCAGAATCTAACAGAGGAGAACATAGAGAATGTGTTTCAACTCGCAGGCACTGACTTATGGAACAGAATCCTGGTAGCTTAGGCATTAAGACCAATAAATGATAAAGCTTCTCTACAATAAATGACATCATTATTTGAGTGAAGAGGGAGCCTGCAGAAAGTCCAAATCTTTCTCAGCTATACATCTATATGTGAATAGTCTCCAAAAATATTGAAAGGACTAAACAAGGTAAACATCAAGAAAACAAACAACCCAAATTGAAAATTAGGACATGGAAATAAACAGTTCTGAAAAGATGAAATACAAATTGTTGTGAGGTATTTGTAAAAATCTTCAGTATCTTTGCCATCATGGAAATGCAAATAAAACTACCTTGAGATTTCATCTTACCCCAATCAGAATGGCTAAGAAACACACACACACACACACACACACACACACACACACACACACACACACACACACACACACACAAATGATGACAAATCCAAGGCTGGTTTTGAAGTCTGAGTCTTACTGACACTCTTCCCTTTGCCTCCTGAGTGCTGGAACGACAGCAAGCACACACTGCCATGCCCAGCTGAGCTCTTTGCTCTTTTAATTCCAATTATGAACAAGGAGAAGAGAGATGCACACAAATATACTTTATCTGTTAAGGCAATTTCAATAACTAAAGTATCAAAATTTGTTTTTGGCAGAAGTCGCTCTTTATTTGATGTCAGTTTGGTTTCTTTTATACAAACAGCCTTAGCTGTTGTAGAATGAGATCTCCTTATCTGGAGTTTGGATTATTATGGAGGAAATGACTGTGAGTTGTGGTCTCATCTCTGAAGCTGGGGGATACAGCACAAGGAAGTCCCCAGGGAAATGGGGCAAACTTGCCCACACTGAGTAAGGAGAGTTGGCTTTGGGTAATGGTTGAGGTTAACGGCTTTCAGAACCTTCAGGAAATGTTGCCTTTCACCTTTTTAAAATTGTGATGATGATGATGATGATGATGATGATGATGATGATGATTATTTTGCATTGCAGGCACTTTGAAGGAACTGATTTCTTACCCCTTTAATCATACTTATGTGTCACCCCATTGGGAGTTCTTGTTGTTTCTTTGCCAGAGGCCACACCCAGGCACTGTTTCTTCCACAGACTTTGCATCCCATTGGAGACTGTATCCTGAAGGATGACTCTGCAATGGATATTTCCAAAGTCTTGGTTTGTGGTGAGTGAATCAAAGCTGTGATGGTTTTGCAACCACAAACTTTTAATAACCAAAGCAGCTGGCATGCTGGAGATGCCCAAGGGCTTAAATCCTCCAATCTTCTCAGATCTTGTTGACATTAATGAAATTCACAAGGTCTATTCCCTCTGAAGATGAAAGCTTTGAAGCAAACCCTGGGTGCCCAGCTGGATGTCCCACTCTTCACCTCTCCCTGACACTGAAGTTGGATGTCCCACTCTTAGCTGCTCCCTGATGCTTAAGCAGGGGGCTGCTGAGCCATCACAGAGGGCTCCAGGAGTCCCCTTGTGTGAGCTGAGTAGTCACCAGTTACTCACGGAACTGAAAATACCGTGGGTCTTGGCCAACAGCCAGTTCAATACCTAAATATCCCTCCACTAGACAATGGATGTTTCTAAACGAATGTCATTTTCCAACAGCAGCATAGCTTAACTATCTAAGTTCTGGTGTACAGGAGAGGGCACTGGGGCCAAGGAAAATAGTCTAGGATAAAATGCCTCAGTAACTGAGGACCTAGGGAGAATCTGAGCAGAGTTGTGGAGAAGGGAAAAATACAATTAAAATATATTGTATGGAAAATTTGTTTTCAATTAAGAATAAAATTATCAGTAACTTTGCAGCTGTTTACTCCAGAGAAGGCTGTTCTTCTCCAACCTTAGTCACTGCCTGTGTGTCAAGAAGGGATAGACCTTTGTCCTCTCATCCTAGTGCTGCCCTTTATATTTCGGCAGCATTTTGGACAAGCACTGTGCAATGAACATTATTCAACAGACAGCTTCTATGATCATAAAAGCATACAATTCTTCAGAGTAATTCACAAATACTGTCAACATCAAGTTCAGTTTTTAAATCACGTTCTAAGAAAACTTGAAGGGAACAAATGTTTAGAAAATTAATTCTAGTTAAACAAAAGAACGCTGTCAAAATTCAAATTATTTGTTGACACAATTCCACATGTCATTTGAGTTGGTGATTTCAATGTTCCTATGGTTTACTAGTCCTTATTATAACATAACGTTTTTTTTTACGTGTCCAGTTGAAAATGATTTGGTCAAGGCAAGAAAAAAAGGCAAATTGGAGTCTTCATTGATTAATGACTGTTTTCATATGGACATCATAGTGAGAAAGAAAATAGGTGACTCCACCAATTTATCTCTGTCTGGGATAAAGGTATCTAGAGAGAGTCTGTAGCCAGTGAAGTGAGCAGAGTTCAAGCCTCGGAGGTGAGAAAGTACCTCTTTTCTTCCTTGGACAACATGATTCAATGAGCAGATGTATGGAGAAAGATGTGGAGAGTTACAAATTTTCTGCCTCCCATACTTCCCACCCGCTGTCTCTGGAATAAGAACAGCAAGAGTACAGTTGTTTCTTCCCCAGGGCAGGCCTTTTAAAACCACAGCTGTGTGAAACGAATACTACCGTCGCTTCCCTCCAAGGAAAAGAGAGGTGACATCTGGTCAGGTGAGATGATGGAGCAGTGACATAAGCTGTAGGTGACAAGGAGTTCCTGAAAGGGAGGAGCAGAACGGCACTCTGCAACATGTAAGGAAGATGACAGGAAGGTTTGCAAGAGGGTCCAGGTATCACTTGTCACCACAGGAAGGCCGTAAGGTTGAGGAAAACTACAGCCAGTACAGCCAAGTGTCAACCCCATAGAGTAGGTGTCTCTACCCCAGGGAGGTCCCAGGTGAGGGGGTCAGCAGGCCCAGGGCTTGCTGCAGCTGGATTTCACACAGCATCTCCTGTGGTGGGCACTGGTACATCTCATCTTCATGTCTGTAAGAGGGGTGGCCATGTTCACTTTGCTTCATCAGATGAGGGCTGCTGGTTTCAAGGACTTTTTTCAGTGCTATGGATCCATGGTAAATATGGGGGTGGGGATTGTAGGGTGAGTTTCACATCTAATCTCATCTTTATAAGCATTTATTAGGGTCAACGTGTCTTCCTATGGTCTGCAGAGGAGGGACTCTAGGGCCTTTGGTGTAAAGGGGAGAGATGATTGCTGCTCTGAGAGGTGTGCCTAAAGCAACACATGGGAAACCATGAAGTGGGAATCTTCTAGGGAAATGACTGACCTGTCAGTAGTTTTCAGAACAAACAATCATGGCCACACTTAAGTTGCAGGTGTTGGGGAAGTTTCTGAATCAGTGTTCGGGGTTTCCAATCTTCATGAAGACGGGGAGGTTATAGTCTTTCTGCAGGGAGCTGTTCCTCCTCACTCTCACAGGGACCCCCATGCTATGTCTAAACCTTGAGGGGAAGGAGGACGATGACTTCAATCATGGAAAAATCTTTCCTTTTCCACAGTGAAATCGGATTATCCCAGTGACTTGTTAGCAGCCTTTGCTCTGGGAAGCAGAATACATTAGATTCATATGGAGCTTATAATTAATATTTAAGTTTTGCTTGATTAAATTTCTCCCAGAGCTACTTGGTCATTTCTAGTCAGCTTGATGAAAACTAAAACAAGTGATTTTGGAGGGAGGTCAGTTGGAAGAACTTGCAGATGGCTGCTAAGGTCTGATGCAGAGCTTCTGGGGTAATTATAACTACTTGTGGACTGACACTTCGAGCTGTCTAGGTTTACCATCGTCTTTCATTTCTACAAAACATGAATGATGTCATATATAAGCCATTCCTCAGTCTTGTGGTTTTGTTTTCCTCTCTGTAATTGAGGTACAAAAGTGAAAAGAGAAACATGGGATTTTGAACAAATGATATCCTCAAATTCAGTAGACTGAGTTCCCATAATTTGATTTCACAAGTCAAGTTCTGGTTCCTAGAACTTTCATCTAGGGCTGGATAAATAGTTAGTGGATTGTTCCAAGCATTGTTCCAAGCTTAAGAACCAGAGTTTGTCACCCCGCTCCCAAACTCATGCAGAAAGAGCCATGTGTGATGGCACACTCTTGCAGTCCCAGAGTTAAGGACATAGAGACAGCGGGCCTCTGGGGCTCATCAGCCACTCCAAGACTGCCTTGTGAGCCCCAGGCCAGTGAGAGGTCCATCTCAAAAGAGTGAAAAGCAAATGGGCAGAATGGCCCCTGAGGAATGAAATTGGGAGGTTGTCCTCAAGTTTCCACATGTGAATACATATGTTCCCTCTTACATGTGCACACACAGATAAATACATGTGGAAAAGACTTCTACCTACTTAATGGACTCAGCCCCCAAGGCCTCTTGTATTCTGAATAACAGTACAGTGTGAGCATATCCTGTAGGTGACAAGCCTGCCTCCAGGGCACAAAGCCCAAAGCCAAAGACTTGTATGGTGTGATGTACAGTTTGTTCTACTTTTAAAAATTAAATAAACTCAGGGATTGTGCTTACATGAAAAATCCATGTTGTGCCACCCTTTGTAGGGGGTAGTCTTTGCTTGGGTATGTGGGCTACATCTCAATTGGCTTCAAGGGCCTGCTCTTTGAAAGTTCTGAAGTGAATTTATGAGTACAGAATTTGAATACATTTCCAAGCGATTAGCCAGAAATTTTATAGAGTGGGAATATTTCTCATCAAATGAGCTCAATTAATGCAAAAAATTATATATTTAATGAACAAATCAAAGCAAACTGCTGCACTAAACTGAGCTAACTGCTGTAAGCGGGATAGAGTTAACACCCTCCAGCCATTAGAAGTGTCTCAGTTAAAAATAACCTGCTTCCAAAGCTCCAGCCACCACCTTTTATCAGCTTCTACATTGGTGAGTTAAATGTGGCAAGGGACAGTCACCAAGTGTCTCAAGGCAGAGCCCTGGGACTTGCCTGGCAATGTTCTTACAAATAGTCCAAAACTTTGAGGACACACACACACACACACACACACACACACACACACAGTGGGGGGGGGGAGAGAGAAAGAATATCTATGGAGGGAAATTAGAATGTGACCATTTAATCTGCCACAGCAAAATTGGATTTGCATAAGAACGGATGCTAGAGCTCATTGGAAGCACTGATAAGTGGAACAAGCTGGCGTCTGAGGCTTCTGAATAAAGAATGTTTATTTGCCTGAGCTACATTTTTATCTCTTGAAATTCTTAAGTTTAGTGTTCCCAGTTGCTTCTGTCTGAATCAGGACTCTGCCTAGATGAGTGGGGACAAAGACAGCCCGGAAATAAAATGATAGTTTGGTGGGAGGTCCCGATTCAGACGGAAGCAGATACACAGCTCCTACATCATGGCAGATTACCTACAATGTAACTCTCCTCTTGGATGGGCAGGAAGAGACCTGTGAGTACCATGTAGTCTACTTTATGCTCCAGGGTTTGATAAAATAGGCTCACTCTGCAATCTCAAAGGGTTGCAGTGATATTAAAACATGGCTGTGGCCGGGCGTTGGTGGCACACGCCTTTAATCCCAGCACCTGGGAGGCAGAGGAAGGTGGATCTCTGTGAGTTTGAGGCCAGCCTGGTCTCCAGAGAAAGTGCCAGGATAGGCTCCAAACCTACACAGAGAAACCCTGTCTCTAAAAACCAAAACCAAAACCAAACCAAAACAAAACAAAACCATGGCTATGGGATCCTTGGGTTGTGCTGGATTCAAGAGCAGTGAGGTCAGACTGGCTGCAAACATGGTGTGATCACCTACGCTATGCACTGTCACTTGGTAAGAGTTTCTCTGTGTAGCCCAGGTGGTTGGAGTCCCTGGGTGTAGGACTTCATATACCAGCAGTTTCTAGCCTCAGTAATTTCAACTTCCTCTCTCCAGGCCCAGGGCAGGTCTGCCTAAGTGACTGTTCTTGTCTTCCCACCTGTGGCAGGGTTGCTGGTTGAGAGCAAATGGCTCTGTCTTGTGCCACCACTAACTCTTGATTTCTCTAATCTCAGAAACTTTGCTATTAGCCAGTTTCCTAGATTTCTGGTTCACTGTGAGACCTGAAGTCCTAGTAAATCCTGAGGATACTGGACCCAACATCCTGGACGATGAGCACAGAGGGTATTGTATCTTATCATGTGCCAAGTCAGGTCAGGACAGTGATGACCTCCCCACCCCCAATCAGGATGCAGACAGAGACCTGGACGAAGGTCTCAGCAGATTTCTTGATCTTTTCCCAGAGTCTCTCAATAGGGATCGATTGTTCTTCAACTGTCCACAGCCTCTATGAGCTCAGGTCTAGCCTTAGGAGTATTATTCACTGGGGAACTCTGTTGCCACACACATTTCTGTTACTGAGACTTACTTCTAACTCAAGGCCGTGCTGTATGACGGTAGCTCCTTAGATCCGGGCTACTTGTATGATGGTGGCTCCTTAGATCTGGGCCACTTGTTTCCATTTTTACAGAGGTCTCCAGCATAGAGAGACAGTGCCAATGGTGAGGGTCTTGGGAGTCTAGACATTCTACCATAGGAAACCTTGCACAACAGGAGGAAGGGTGGCAAGTATTGCAGCCACATGGCCTGCCTGAAGTTACAGGCATTAAAAATGGGTGGTAGATTCGCTTTCACCCCAGAGGCCAGAAAGTTTGCCTGTCTAAACACTCTACCTCCTGGATTAGCCTTGTGCAACCCATTGCTTTCATTCCAGACTTTGGGGTTATCTTTTAACTGGATTGTCTACTAAGGAGATCATAAACACCATTGTTAATTTGATTAGTGTGAAAGGTGTTAATTTGTTAAACATATACAGTCCCAGAACACTGTGATTGATGCAGCTTTGGGTTGGCATGTCTATGCTTTGGTGTGTGTGTGTGTGTGTGTGTGTGTGTGTGTGTGTGTGTGTGTGTGTGCTTTCAAAGATAGACATTGTCTAGGACTACCGTCCCTCATGTCTGGGAAGCAGGAGCTGAAGGCCAGGAGTCAGAGAGAAGGGATGGTGCAGGAGGTGTTGGAAGCTAAACTTGGATGTGGCAAAAGCTAAGACTAAGCATTTGCTCTGAATGACCAGTAGCAGGGAAGACTAAAGTCTGCTATTTATCTTCGGGCAAGGAACAGTGCAGACAGCTGTAACACGAGCCTCCACATAAATCCATGCCAACGACCTTAGCCTTAGCGTGACCTCTGGTGGGAACAGGTTTCAGCTGGTGTCCTTTTGAAGCATCCATGAGCACAGTTGGCTGTGCAAGAATGTTTGGAGGGTTGGCAATGAATGTGCCTATCACCTTGGTGCTAACAGGGGAAATGCATATGTTCCTGTATGAATGAAGGCTTTGGAGCAGGAAGAGTAGATTCCAAGGTTTGAAACAAGTTACAAAAGCATTCTGAATCCCTGATTAACACAGGGCAATCAGAAATCAATAACTGATACAGCCGTTTAGTGAACTAAGGTACATATAGTTATTTGGATAGACAATTCGGCACAGGCAATCTTCAGTTCAGAATCATACCACCCTTCGTTTCCTTTCATTGTCTTTTATGCAGTTAGAACCTGTTAGAAAATGCTTTATAAACGGAGATAAAGCTGGCCATTTACAGACCAGTGTGAATCACTGAGGTGCCATTTCTCATATGGAAAGGCTACTGGCAGGTCTAATTACTAGCCTATTTGAGAGATCATGCTACAATAAAATGGAGAGAGTAAATCTGCAGGCTGCATGTGTTTCTACCTGACCCAGCCATTAACCTAAAACTTAGTCTGTCAAGAAACCATCCTTTCATCCTACAACAGGACTCCAGAATGGGAACCCTCATACAAGCTCAATACAAAGGCCGACGTTGAATAAAACTACTCAAAACATCAAGTACCTTTAAGCCCTCTTACAATTGTTTTCTGCTAGAAAGAACTCAGTCGACTCATTTTTTTAATCAGTTCTACTTAAAGAACCTGACAGCTATGAGACATCAAATTAGAAGTTCCATAGTGCATTAGACTGTGGCATCTGCATTTCCTGCAGTGTGAAGGTGTAATGCCGCCAGAACCGGCTTCTACAAGGCTCTAACGTCTCAGTGGGTTATGGTTGGGAAGGAAGGTTTCAGAGCACTGACCGATGCTGTTCTGTGGAGGGCTACAGACTGTGGGGCTGGAGGGAGGCTCAGGACTGAGGGTCAATGTACTGCTTGGAAGAAAGGGAGAGAGCACCCTCCTGGGCTTGGTTGAGCAAACTGTTCCGATTGGCAGAGGGTCCAAGACAGACAGTGACAGGCATGTCTTGAAGGGTTGAACTGACCCTCTGGGAGGAGGAGGTGTCAGGCACATGGCTCAGAGGTTTCCTTATGTCTGTGGGGATGGCAATTAAGACAGTGATGGTGAAAATGCTGGCAATGGCAAAAACACTGGCAATGTGAGCTCTTCCTGGTACCTATGTTAGAGCGCTGGTTGCAGGTTAAATAAAGCCACTGGTATGAACAGACAGGAAGTCTGACTGCTGCTCAGTCAGGGCTGGGTGCTGTCTGTTGTAGAAGATTCTTATATGTCAGCACTGGGGTCCTCCCCAGTGATGGCTGTGATGGGGATGTCCTTCTGTGTATATGTTTTTCTCATTGGTTGATGAATAAAACAGTTTGGCCAATAGAGGCAGGAAGATAGGCGGGGCTAGGAGACGAGGAGGATGCTGTGAAAAGAAGCAGAGAGGAGATGCCATGTAGCAAAGGAAGGAGTAACAGGTCCGGATCCTTCTCCGGTAAGATAAGACCACGTGGAAATAGTTAGATTAATAGAAATGGGTTAATAATTAAGACAGAGCTAGCCAGTAAGAAACCCTAGCCATCAACCAACAGTTTTATAACTCATATAGCTTCTCTGTGTGTTTATTTGGGGCTGAAGGGCGGTGGGACCTGGTGAGACAAGAAAACTCCAGCAACAGCTGAGAAGGTGAACTAACACTACTCCAAAGCTTGATGGCTGATGAGGTACTATGTCCTTCTGTTTACTAACAAAATGGATCTCAAAAGCTCCCTGTACACTCATTACTCTTCCAAACATACCCACACTGGGGACAAACAACTGTCAGAGATGGGCTTGAACTGGAGGCTTGGCAGTTCCCATCTCACATGTCTCCAGGCCCAGGAGTCCCAAGGTTAGTGTGGCCCATACATTCTTTCCAATGGACTCCACATCACTGTGCACTCCTGGCTGGTAAACATATTTGGGTCCAGGATATTCTTTCCTCTGTACCCAAGAAGGAATGAAATGGAGAGAGAACAAAACTAAAACAACAAAACAGTTGGAAATGGAATGCCGGTATGATTCTTGCTTTTAAAAATATGCATATAGCCTACAGCACTAACAAAAGCTCGTATTGCTTTATGTTGAATCTGACAGCACTGCCTAAAGTCAGTCATGTTTTACTTATAAACTTTACCTAAATCTTAATTTTTACTGTGCTAAGTAACTAAGCACACTTTCCTATTTGATCTTCCTCTTTCCCTCTTCAATGAGACATACCCAAGCATAGGTATGGAGTTCTTTTTAGAAAGGATTTATTTGTTTATTTATTATGAATACAGGTGCCGGCAGGGTCCAGAGTTGTGGGCTTCTCTGCATCTAGAGTTACAGGCAGTTGTGAACTGCCACACATGGGTGCTGGCAACCAAACACCAGTCTTCTCCGAGAGCATCATGCCCTCGTAGCAGTGGAGCCATCTCGCCAGCCCATTTAGTTTTAATTCTAATGTATCCCCTACAGGCTCCAGTGGGCTAAGTTATTTCTCTTGTCTTACAGATGAGGAGTGAGCAGGTCAAGTCTGACTACCAAGTATAAAATGTGAGCTGCCGTATGCAAAATGACTAATGTCGCTATCAGTGTTTTTATCCATTGGTTCTGATACATACATATGATGATAAGATAAATAATATAAGATGGTAGAAATGTTGCTTTAGAGTCAGTAAGGTATTTGAGATGATAAGAGGCACCTGCTGCTAAGTCTGACAGCCTGAGATTGTTCCCTGGTACAGTGGTGGAAAGAGAGAAGTGGACTCTTGACACTGCCCACACACATACATCCCCTACATATACATACCCACCACACACATACACACACACACACCCACATACACACTCCCCACACCCCACCCACCCACATATGCCCCCTCACAATACACCTCCCTCACACACACCCACATACACACACCCCCTACATAAGACACCCACATACACCCCACAATACACACACACCCACACATAATACACCCCCCCACACACACACACCCACATACTCCTCTCACAGACACACACACACCCATACCCATACACCTATCACATGTACATGCCTGCACACACATGATACATGGATATAAAAATAATCTAAAAACTATAATTTAAAAACATTTTCTTACAATAGACATATTATTCAACTATATGATAATTTGTCCTAATCCTCACTCCATCAGCCATCTCTGGCCTCAGAACAATCTAGGAAATTAATTATCAATTAATAACTATATATTGCAACCCTGAGTCATTATTAATTTAAATGTCGAAACAGAAACGGCTGTCATGAAATGTATTGCAAAAGAAAGTAAAAAAAAGAAAATTTCACACCTGCTCCTTACAGATATTTCTTTCTTTTCTAATCTCCCCAGTAGTTTTCTTTTGCTTTAGTCACCACTTCACACTCGGGTAAATCAAGATTGACATTGGCAGCCCAACTTCCAAGTGATTTCAAATGTAAGTTTTGTGTTATTTTTGTAAGATTCCTTGCTTTTACACAAAAATTATTTGTTTCTAGGTACCATCAAGATTAAGTCTACAGATTCCCCCACACACTGTAATATGCTTTTTAATGGTTTTATAAAAAATATTTCCTTAGGGGATACAAGATAATATTATGGTGACATAATTTGTTTTACTGTGTGCAATTTCATAAAAACATATATAAAGCAATATTATAGCAGATTAAGTTTCTTATATGAGATTAAATTCTCATTAATATATTTTTAATGTTTTATGAAAAATATTTTAATACAAGAAGTACAATTTCTTCATCTATTTTCTTACAATTGCATTTTTTTGTTTTAGATCATTTTCATTAAGATGCTTTTGGTTTCTTAACCCAATTTTTTTTTCCTTAAAGAAATAATTGGGTCATTTTCCATAATGGCTGTTGGAGGTCTCAGACTAGACAGTATCTCAGCAAAAGTGAAAGCTAGGGTTGAACCAGAGGGTCAAGAGGGTGTTAGGAGATATTAACACGGGACTGAGATTAAAATGTTGTCAGTGATGTTTTATATTTACGGTAACAATGCATTTTTGTCTAAACTGAACCTCATAGGAACACAGCACTGCAAGCCTATGTCCTTTGCACAGCCCGGATTCAAATGAATCATGTTGAATACTTCGGGTCTCTCACTGTGGTGTGAACTGTACGTTCACCTTGTAGTTTATAGGTCTTCTTAATTGCCAATTCTTTAGGCAAAAGTTACAACTTTTATTCACAAATCCTGCTCATCTCATGGACCGGGGCTTAGGGGACCAACCAGATCACCAAACCTCACCAGAGTCGCATCACCACACCACATGTCACCGTGCAACAGGCAACAGCACAGATCTGTGTGGGGAGGCAGAGCTGCTGCTGTGGCTGCTGGGCCATCGTAGCAGAAGCAGGCATGGCAAGCTGAAAGCCACTGCTGTGTTGATAGCTGCCTTCTGGAACGTTTTTTATTATTTTTAAATCTTATTTACTTCTTGTTGTTGTTGTTCTTATTAAAGTCAATATGAAGACAGGGACTGACTTTGAGCCTCTGGATGTTGCAAACTGCAGAGGTAACTTTGGCGCTCAACCTCTGCATAATGACTTTCCTCCTGCTTGCTTACATGTGTGCACATATGGCTTTTGTGTTTGTGTGGAATGCCACAAAGCTTGGCAGGAGGGCCCGAGGCACTTCCATTCAACCTGAAGTCAGTGGTTCATTACTGACTGCTGCAGACGACCTCTATGCCATTAAAATCTCGGAAGAACAAGATAGTCGTGGGTTCTCCTTGACCTTGCTGGCAAATGTTTCACATTAGAGGAAAAGGAAGTCTCCCTAGTACATGGTCAGGAGCTAAACTTTAGCACTATGTTTGATTTTTATATAGGGATAAAATGATAATTGTTCCAATCTTTGGGGAAAAGATTCCCCACGTAATATGATTCCCCATGTAAATATGATTCTCACGTAAGAACGTGAGATCATATTCTCATTTCAGGGTGGCCCTGCTCCTTTATACTGATGACTTACAAGAAATGGGGAAAAATGTCGCCCCCCCCCCCCCGGGAAGAATTGAAAGAAACTGAAGTTTTAGCTTATTTGGTTCAGGCTGTTCAGTATTATTGAAGAATATCAAGGTGGCAAATAGTCAAAGAGCATAAATATCTCTGAATTATGCGTTATTTAAAAAAAAACACTGACCCAGTGGTAGTTTCTCATGATGCTTTCTCCTTCATTCTGAATTTACTGTTTTAGTTATTCAACAAATGCTGTTCCACAAAAGAAACACTTTACATACTGGATTCCTGTTCCCAAAACTCTTGGTCTTGCCCCTAGCAGAAATGTCAGGGCCATTGGTTCAGGAGTCACCTTACCCACTAGTGCACCTGACCCCCAGGGCTGGTGCCTCTCCACAGCCTCTCCTGTCCTTTCCATCCCTTCACATTCACCCTTTGCAGCTGCCAGGGATCTGGATGGGCTCAGCTTGCCTTGCATCTCTCCACCAGGGAAAGCACTGGAGACTTCTTCCCACCATTCAAGGGAGGCACTCCATCTTCCTAACGTCTACACCTCCTCTTAGGAGCCTGAGGTGCAGTGACACCAGCTGACACCCAGGGTCTCCCACCTTCCTGCTCGTACTTAGCTGTTCCTGCCCACTTGTCTGCACTCCTTCCATGAAACCTGACCATCAGCAAAGCCCCTCTGAGCCCTTAAGCCTCTGGGAGACAGAGCCTCCTTTCATCATTTGTAGGGCCTTCTAGTGTTCCTATCTCTAGGTGCAGGAAAACCCAATTTATGGGGCTGTGGTTTAGATATGGTGTGACTGTCCCCTAGGGATCTATCTGTGAGTTGAAATCTACCCTGTACTGGGAGGTGTTGAGACAAGGGAGACTCCCCCAGAAATGGTACTCAGAGGTGAAGCCTTGACACAGGAATTAGGATAACATGAGGTTATTAGCGTGGAGCCCAAGGATTGAAGATTGAATTCTGGTGTCTTTACAAAGAGGATGATTCTCTCTCTCTCTCTCTCTCTCTCTCTCTCTCTCTCTCTCTCTCTCTCTCTCTCTCTCACACACACACACACACACACACACACACAGCAAGTAAGAAAGCAATCACTAGATGTAGCTCCCTTTGACCTTGGATCCCAAGAATTCTGAATGAGCATCATTATCTTCTAAACAGCAGATATTTTGTTGAAGAAACAAAGTGACTGTAATGTGTAATTGTATGTCTCCTATTCAAGCAGTGAACTTCCTGAAGCTGTGAGCTGCCTTTGAGCCGCCTGTGGCATCCACCTGAACTCAGTAGATGTGCAGGAGGTGACAGCTGGGAACTGGACTAGAGGATAGACTAGGGCTTTTGTTGCAGGAAGGGAGTGTGTGTGCCCTCCCCCACCCTTGGGCCTGTGGGCTGCAGCAGGATGGGGGACAACCGGCCCCCCAGAGGAGTCATCTGTAGATGAGGCAGAAACCTGGAAACCAACACTAGAAGTCCTGGCTAGCATGACGCCAGGAGCATGAGGGGTTTGGGCAGAATCCAGGCAGTTAACAAAAGCAAGCAGGTGGAAGCAGGGGCAACTTTTTGCTTGAGAATCTTTGGTCAGTGGTTCACTCAATGGTGTGTTGTGTTTTGTGTTTTTGTTTTTGTTTTTGTGTGTGTATGTATGTATGTATGTATGTATGTATGTATGTATGTATGTATGTATTTGTGTGTATTTAGAGTTTTGACAGAGTGAGGTTTAGTCATGTCTGTGGGTATGGTCAAAGTTGGGAGCATGACTTGGCCACAGAGGCCACCACCTTCCACTATCTCCTCTCCTATCTTGGCTTACCAGTTGAACCTGAGTAGCAAGTCACTCAACTCTGACAGCCTTCACTTCCTCATAGAGGGTGTGGGCTCATAACACCACCCTCTGGGCACTAGACTAGGGTTATCTGGAACAACATCACACAATGCTGGGCCCAGAGTGAGGACTTACCAGTGGATACACTATTATCACTGTAGCTGGCATTTATACTGGCACCATGTTGGGTTATTTTATATAATGACACAGCAGGACTGAATTAATTACAAGGCAAATATAATGTACACCTGGCTCTATTTCAAAGGTCATCTTAAGTCTTTGGAAACTAATGACACAGAAGAGGAAACACTGTAAAAGGCAAGTTAAAAACTATTTACAGGAGAAAACTGAAGTGAAGTTAATGTGAGGAATGCCAGCACTATTCGATTCTCTTGATGATGAAAGTCAAGTCTTTGGGTGTTTAGGAAAAGGAAGTATAGAAAAGATGACACCGCTTAGTTGGTTTGGCCCTAACATCTTCTCATGTCCACTCAAGACAGTAAATTAAAGCAATGAATCAAAGCCTTAGTGGAGGTTTGGGACAACAGCATGTCCCCAGACACACAGGATGTGGTGGTCTGTGAGCTCCCTCGGGATAAATGACAGGGTTCAATTCCCCCGCTGTCAGCAACATTTGCAGTGTTTCTAGCCTTCCCTATTATTCTAGCAGTGTGGCTGGGAGTGGCTGACCAGTAGAGGGATGACTTTTATCATTGGGTTCCAACTTCAGGGCTCAGTGCTTTTGGCTTCTTCTCTTCCATAAAGTGGCTCATAGTTAATCACACTAACAAAGAACCTAATGGGCAGCCCACTTCAGTTTTTCCTAAGGAAGCATTTGATGACTGTCCTCATTCACATCCAACAAATTCAAGTTATTTTAGCTATCACATCCAACAGATTTGTTCCTGCTGACGGCAACTGGGAGACACTCCTTCAAAGTTTTTGGGATAAAATTTTTTCTTTGGGGTGGGAGGCTGGGCTGGAGCTGGGGAGATGACTCAGGGGGTGAAATGCTGGCTGAGTAGGCATTCAGCCTTAATTTGGATACTCTGCATCCACGAAAAAGATAGGCATGGTGGACTGTGACTGTAAGCCCGGTACCAGGGAGGCAGAGATAGGAGGGTGCCAGGGCCTTGACACCAGCCAGCCTAGCTGAGTTCCTGGGTCGGGGACAGATTGTCTCCAAAACCAAGGCTGAGAATGACAAACATAGAAAAACAGCTGACACCGACCTGACATTGACCTCTGGCCTCCAGATGTGCACACCAGGGAAAGCCCATCTGCACACATGTACACACACATTCATGTACACACACACCCTACAAGTTCTCAACTTATTATTTTTCCCAGACAATGAGAAATGAATCTTATGTTAAAATTTCAGAAAAAAATGCTTGTAAAATTGATTCAGCATAGTAATTTTGGCAATGGGGAGTTTGTAGTTCTATGGGTTATAACACGATAACAGTTAAACGTTTTACTGTTCGTCTAAACAGTTTCTTTTAAACTGTAGGGTATAGGAAAAGGGCTATGACAGTGATGGGTCATGGGGAGCTGGCTTTGGGCTGCCACCCTGCAAACACTGATCTACCTCTGTCAGGGTCCTGCATGACAGACCTATCATGAATAGTCGAAGACATCAAGACAGAGAAACTTTAATGATCTGAGCAAAAAACACAATGATGGCAAGATTCAAAACCACACCCGAGTTAGAGGGGATCTGTTTCACTCCTACCACTCCTGTGTCTGCTGTTAGAGACCTCGAGTATGATACACAGAGAGCACCAGAACGGACATGAACTGTCCTTAGCACTCAAGTTCACTTCTCTTTACACTGAAGTCAGATATAACCCAGCAGGCAAAGCAGAGAACAGCTCCCTTCTCAGCTCCTGGGAACTGGGGATTTCAAGTGCAGGAGAGGAAAATGAAGAGAAACTTCTGGAAAAGCTGGGTGTGGCAGCGTGTACCTGTAGCTCCGCCTCCGGGGGATGAGTAGTGGTGTCAGATCTGCTGAGCGGGCTGGCCAGGGTGCCTTGCTAGACTGAAGAGCACCAGGTCTAATGAGAGACCTTGCCTCAAAAACTAAGGTGGAGAGTGATGGAGGGAGAGGCCTGGCTTCTGAACCCTAAACACATGTATGCACCTACCCACCCAAAGAGGGACACATATATATGCAGGTATACACGAGAACACACAAACGAGCATGCGCATGCACGTGTACACACACACACACACACACACAAACTCCAAATTCCATTCTTGTTTCCACCTCTCTGATTTTCCCCTACTGAATACAGTTTTTATAAATACTTAGGTTATTATGTGTAGTAAACATAAATGTCCTTCTTTATGGGTAATAAAATATGTACTATTTTCCTAAAAACAGCAATACACTCTGATATTCCCTGACAGTAAAGGTTTATGGACAGTTCACACCTGTTTTTACCATCCATCCCAACTGTAGCGCATGTAAATTCATTGTTCAGTCTGAAGGGTTTTATAAACCCTGAGTAATGAACTTCCATCCATTCCAAAAGACACAGACTATAAAATAGCACGAGATGTCATCAAGCAGTTATCTGATGAAATATTCCCCTCTCCCCTCCATCTGCATAAGCGCAGACTGAGTCTCAAGTGTGCCTACCGCTACAGATAGACGAGTCCTTTCACATTGTGATGCTTGTGGCAGAAGCATGTCACCAGCACTGTCCCTCAAGCCTGGGAGTGAAGCCACACGGGTGTCCTGCTGAGGGCCTACGCTTGGCTCCACAGGATGGCTTGGTTTACAGAAGACAGTGAGGTGGAAGCCACCATGTGCCTGGCCTGCTGCCCTGGGGAATATCTTTGCTGGGTGCTGTTGTCTACAAAGCAGCATGGTACCAGTGCAGTGTGGACACTCCATGTGGAGCCTCCTCATGCACACCTGCAATAGCTCTGTTCCCTGCTCGGACAGCATGGTGCACCCCACGCGTGAGCAGAGCCGTCTTCCTCATCCCTTTACAGGCAGATTTGTGGCTTTTCTGGCTACTACCAACAGGAAACAGGGCCTGGAGACACACTCTTTCTTCTCTGTGGAATCTGGGTTGTACAAAGAACTGAGGAATTGGGCCGGAACAAAAGACCTGTTCCAGCCCAGAGTACATCGCTCTAGCAGGGAGGAAGGATGTTAAAGAAACACCATGTGCCATGGGACCTTTAGGAGAGGCCTGATGAAAGCGTAGGGAGGTAGAGAGGGTATACAGGGACACAGGCAAAGAGAGTCCTGAGAGGGAAGGTATGCAGAGATGGAGATGAGCTGAAGCTGTGAGGAGCAGTCAGGTGACTTGGGACCACAGAAAAGGTGATCACCTTTATCTTCAGTGTCAAGTAGGAGGCTGAGGAGGGTTTACAGGTGGCACAATTGGTCTTCTGTTTTGGTTGCCCTTTATACAAGGTTTGGTGGGCCTATACCATCTAGGTAGAATGAGATCAGAGTGTCTTGGTCTAGGGGGACAGAGAAATGAAGACAAAGCTGGAAAAATAAAACAGCAGAAGTTGGTGTTGAGTGTGAAAGAGTGACAGAGGGTATGCTCAGACTACTGGCCTGATAGCTTGATGGCATTAATCACAGACATTGGGACATTGCAAAGCTTTGAGGGACAGGGAGGAACAAAGATTTGCCTTTGTCCACATTAAAGCTTGATACTTTGGAGGTGACTGGAGAAGGCAGATGTCTCCACACAGCCAGAAAGAAGTCTAATACAACACAAGAGACTGGAAGAGAGATCCTATGATGCCACCAGTGCTACAATACTGTTTTGTTTCATGTTTGAAAATATCCACGGTAAGATTGACTTAACCTGCTGAGTACACTAAGAAACCTAAGCAGTAAGGTTATGGCTGCTGCTCTTTAGGCTCCTTGTTGGATGAGCACTGTTCATTCTGGTGCAGCAGGACTCGCTAGGAGCAGGGCAGGGCAGTCCCGGGGCCTCCTTCAGTGACCCCAGCACCTTTCTGAACCAGGTTTGCTTTTGTCTAAGGTGGCAGAGGGACAAATTCAGCCCTGGAAGTGCTTAGCCTTTTATAATCCTGGAGTGTCTTTGGTTGCGGTGATTCAAAAGCTTCAAGGCAAATCTGTTGATGAAACACTAAGTTTGTGTGTACTAGGAATATCCCATAGTTATCAGTCTGTTGTCAATGCTGTTATTGCCAGGGTCCTAGCACGAGCAACACCAGCCCAGTCAAAGAACACCACTTTTTTGCTCTCTTGAGTCTGTTTCCTCAGACATTGCTTTCCACTCAGCTGCAGCCCATAATACCTGGTTACAAATGAAGAAAGCTGATTCCTTGTGCACACGTTCCCTATCTTGTAACTCAACCTTCCCTTTTGGACATTCTCAACAATTTTGTGTGTGTGTGAGTAGAGAATTCAGGCACTAATTAAAACACACCCCATCACCAAACAGAATTGCGAATGGCGACATCTATTTCTTTACAACACACACACACATCCACAAAGCTGATATTTTTTTTTATTCTTAAAATTAATCTAAATGTGATTTTTTTCCTGTGAAGATGATGTCACATAATAATGAGTAGACTCTGTTCAAAATGGCTTTTGGGGGACTAGAGAGATGGTTCAGTGGTTAAGAGCATGTGTTGACACTGCAGAGGACTGGGGTTCAGTTCCCAGTATGCCCATGGCCATTCATAACCCCCTGTAGCTCCAGTTCCAGGGGCTCTGATGCCACATTCTGACTTCCATGGGCATCAGGCACACATATGGTGCACATATGTACAGGTAACCAAAACACTGATACACGGTGAGGTGCGTTGTGTGGCACATCTTCCCTCAACACAGGAAGGGCCTCTTGGGTCTCATAACAACTACACAGAAACGGAAGAGGAAGGAAGCTCCTGGACAGACTCCTGACCAGCATGCATGAGGCAGCTGCTGGCCCCGCAGCACAGTGGTGGGATGGGGCCTGGAGGCCCAGGAGGACTTGATGAGCAAGCAGTCTGGTGCCTGTGTTTTACAGGAGGAAACTGCTGCTTCTAACAGTTTGGGTTTTTGTTTTTTTATGACTAAAATGAAGTGAAGAAAAACATACAACTAGTTGGGCTGTGTCTTTTAAATCCAAAACCAATAAAATGAGTTTTCTTTAATTAAAAGATTGGAGGGATATGCTTATTTTACAGAGGCCAAAGTGGAGGCACAGGAAGAAGCATGGGGCTCTACACTTAGGATGTTCCCTCTCAGCTTCTAAGAAGATGTCTGACCTGATGGGGACAGAGGGACCATGGAGGTTCTTTCTGCCCAGCTGGCTACGTCCAGTGTGTATTAACACGGGTACAGCATGTGTGCCCCATTACCATCTTGAACTTTCCGTTGGTGTTATTTTGGTGGAATTTTTCTTCTATGGTGCATTGGTTAAAATATCTTTATGAATTGTTATAAAAGAAGACTGTACTATTTTCTTCAAGTAACCCAAAGAAGAGATTTTATTTTCTACTTAAGAAAAAACGCAACAGCTGAATGGTCTTAATAATAAACCTATTCCTCCATGACTACTTATGTTCTCTCCAGTATTGGTTTGACTGTCTGTAGTGTGGGTGTAGGGTGATGTCTATGTGTAGGGTGCATTTGTGGTGGTGGGTATGGTCACCCAGGGGTTGATGTTGTGTGTCTTCCTCTGTTACTTGTCACCTTGATTTTTGAGGCAGGGTCTCTCACTGCACCCAGACTTCATGTTTTTAGCTACACTTGTTAGCTAGCAAGTCCCTGGGATCCTCTTGTCTCTGCCACCCCAGCATTTGAGTTACAAGCATGTGACACCATACCCAGCTTTTACATGGGAGTTGGAGGGCCCAGTTCAGGTCCTCATGCTTGCAAAATAAGTGTGTTACCCACTGAGCCAATGCTCTACCCTAGTGTTTTTGCTTGTTTGTTTTTACTCCTTTAATATATATTTTTCTACCTACAGCACTTTTTTTTCCCCGAGACAGGGTTTCTCTGTGTAGCTTTGGAACCTATCCTGGCACTTGCTCTGGACACCAGGCTGGCCTCAAACTCACAGAGATCCACCTGCCTCTGCCTCCCGAGTGCTGGGATTAAAGGCATGTGCCACCAACGCCTGGCCTACCTACAGCGCTTTTACACATTCTTGAGAAACCCGATCTGCTTTTTCTGGATATAATTTTATCTTTAATGTTTTAGAGACTTCATTTTAATAAGACAAGAAAGCATGCTGTCAATACATTGGCCAAAGTTAATTGAATTTGGAATCCATGCAATAGTTGGATAAGGCTCACTTCTTTCCCTATGCTGTTTGTTAAATTAGTAGATCCAAAGGTTAGCTCAACTTGGCCTGACATGATGAATTTCAACTACATGCCATTATCTTGTGAGTGCTGTATTCTGCTTACATTTTGGAATTACTGAATTATTGAATATAATGTTTGTATTCCATCTTCAAAATGACGGAATTTTGATGGTCATTTTCTAGCCCAGCTTGAAACAAAATTGAATTAAATGTACATTTTCTAGATTTCATGAAACAAGCACTGAGGCCCTGCAAGCACATCTTTCATTTGCACACTGACCGGAAGAAATGCTTTCTCTTCCAGTCCCTTGGCAGTTCTGAGTCTACCTCTCATTCCATCGTTTCCTGTCTTAAGCTGTTGTGTGTGTGAACTACAGACGGAGCGAGGTCACATGGGTGGGGACTGGAAGAGAAAGCATCATCCATATGTTAGATGACTTCTCATTGAGAATGAAGACATCCTAAAGTGAGCTTGCCTTTCCTGAAAAGTGACCACTCCTTCCATCCCTGTGTGCAGCATGGATGATTACAACTACAATCCATCAATCTGAGTAAGACCAAGGCATCAGGACTGCCACAGACAGCAAGCTCAGTCAGGAGCACGCATAGGGATATGCAGTAGAGATCACTTATGGAAGTCAAGAGTGAGATGGTCCAAAGGTTTAGAGCAGGACATGTCAGAAAAATGTTCCCAGGGCTGGGTAATTGCACTGATGTGGCAAATACATATCCGTGCAGCTGCCAGATCTTGGGATAACAGGCCATTATCTACTGTGGCAGTAGCTATTCAGACTAGAAATACAGGGAATATGTGTTGAAAAGGTACAACTAGCCTAGCCATGGCATTTTTTCAGAGAATTGCTGTGGAGTAACCCTTTTGCACATTGTGAAGATGTTTGCTCTCATTGGTTTACTAAAGAGCTAACTGGTCAATAGCTAGGCAGAAAGAGATTAGGTGGGAGAGCCAGACTGACAGAATGCTGGGAAGAGGAAGGAGAGTAGGTTGACAGGAGATTTGGAGAGAAGGAAGATGAACATGCTGTGTTAAAGAAACAAAACATAGATTAATATAAGTGGGTTTATTTAAGTTGTAAGAGCCAGTTAGTAACAACCCTAAGCTATTGGCCAAGCATTTATAATTAACAATAAGTCTCCATGTCATGTATTGGGGAGCAAGTGGTCCCAATGAGAAAACTCCACCTACAGAGAATGCTCACAAACACATTCTATGAAGTGAGACAGCCCCTTGGAAACTTGAAGTGCAATGGAAACTTCTCATGATGCAATAGTGGACCACAACATAGACTAAAAGTTCCTACCCTCCTCTGTTACTTTGGTTTAGGGAATCAGAGAAAAGAATTCTTCTCCCAAATAAAATAATACAAGAGCAATCAATCTGTACACACTGGGCCTTCTCTCTTAGGAAGCTTTTACAATTAGCTGAAGATGCAACTCATTTTGAAAGCCATCAGAAGACTGATAGTGTACAGAGAACATGGAGAAAGGCATGTTAGAAGAAGGACGGACACACACACACACACACACACACACACACACACACACACACACACAGCTACAAATCTCCAAGGATGGCAAAGCCTTTGACTGACTGATAACTTCATAAAAAAGCTGAACTGAAGGGGAAGGCAGTCGCAACTGAATAGAACTCAGAAAATCAAAGTCCATCATCTCAGGGAACAGGCATCAAGGCACTGGAGACAATGAAAAATGAGTTGATGAACAAGGAAAAGGGTAAAAGAAAAAGTTACAGAAATGGAGATCAAATTGGAAGGAGCAAAGGAGAAGACCTCTTAAAAACTCAGTAAGGAGATAGGCAGGCAGATTGTAACGGGCATGGTGGAGCACGGGGGTAACACCAACGCCGAGGTTCACACACTGAGCACAGCCTGAGTGACAGGCACAGTCACATCTCAAAACCAAAACCAGGGATGGGGAGACTACTCACAGAGAAAGTGCTTGCCATGCAAGCAGAAGGTCCTGAGTTCAAAGCCCCAGAACTCAGATAATTCTGATGCAAACGTGTGTATCTGTCATCCCAGTGCAATGGTGAGATGGAGATGGGGATGGAGAACCCCTACAGCTCCCAAATCAGAGAGAGAGAGAGAGAGAGAGAGAGAGAGAGAGAGAGAGAGAGAGAGCAGCAATCCACATGCCACATGTCCTGCTTCTGAGGGAGGTTTGGGTAAGGAATAAATTGCAAATGACCACAGCCTGAAAGCAGGCAGGTCATGACCCTGAGGGACTTAGCTGAAGCCCAGTGGGGCTGGGGTTGTAGCTCGAAGCTCTAGGAAAAAAAAAAAAAAAGGGTGGGGGGAAGCAAGGGACTTAGCTGTCAAGAAGAAACATGAGCATTACATTGAACTTTTGATAACTTTCTTCTGAAAGAAATGAAGCAAGTGGCTTTGATTATAGCAGAAGTCTGAATTAATAATGTTTGTAAATAAAATGCTTCTAGTTTTGAGATTTTAAACTGCAGATTATCCGAATAGAAGATTATTATGTGCAATACTTCAATATTTTCAAATCCCAAGTGACTCCGGTATTCCGTTAAAATTAATGTGCTGCCTTTATATGTCATTTGGATAACCTTCTGTTCTCTTAAAATTAATATTTTCCCAAGCCACACATCGGGAATATCAGCATCTTATCTGTTATATGTTCTTCTAAGAACTAAAAGTGGTTTGGCAGTAAATAATTGTGCTGAATATTTCTTGCCTCTCCTCCTCTGCCACTGTAGAAGCAGTTTGGGAAATATCACGAGTGTCTCCATTACACGTGGATTAGGAATTTGTCGGGAATGTGCTAAAGTCTGCTCTCTTCGTCAGCCTTCACTCAGAGCAAATAATCCACATCTTATAGGGACTGGCTTGATGTTTTCTGAGAATAAGTTATTTTAAAGCATTTTGGAATAGTTGAGAATTAAGAAATATTGGTATAAGTGGGATTGATACATAGAGTGATAATCACTTTTAACCTGGTGTTTTAGGTTCTCCAAGACATCCCCTGACTCAACTCTGGGTCGCATCAGGTTCTTTGAAGGTGTTTTGAACGACATGAGGAATGAGTACGGGATTGTGGTCCTGTGGGGGAACCTGCACTCTTGACAATATGTCTCTCAGTAGAGCTGGGACTTAAGATGCTTTCTATCCTCTCACAGGTTGACTCACTCCTGGTACCAGACGGCCACCATGATGCTCACAGGCACTAAGTTACTTGGTAAATGAATGAACAGACTCATTGGTTACTAGGACGTTGAGGTTTGGTTGGCCAGGCTCTGGGCAGGCAGCTCTGACACCTGGGCCTTTTCTGTGGTAAAGTTGGGCATAGAGAGGACTTAAGGCCAGGAAGGGGGAAGCTGTTCTTTAAGTGGTGGGGGACAGGGACTTGCCACACTTTTGGCTGATAGCCCAACACTGAGCACAGATGGAGTAGCAGGAGCCTGGGATAGGTCAGGCTGGGTGCCAAATTGTCCTGACTGTGAGATTCTGAACAAACCTTAACTTTCCCAGCTTCCCAGCAGCAGAGGGTGGGGCGACACATGCATAACCAAGGACACAATGGAGACAGGTTAGGGAGCTTCAAGGCTAGTGCCCCTTCCCCCCACAGGTCAACACAGAGGTCTCGTGAGTTAGCACACTGTCAGTCCTGAGCCTTCCTTCTGACCTCTCCCTGTCAGTGGTGCAGAGCTGGTACACAACAGGCACACAGGCAATGTGGAGGAGAAACCTGCTGGAAGGGTGACTGGACTCCCCGACGGATAACGTGAAATCAGCTGGCCCAGGGAGTGTCAGAGAGACCCCTCTTCTAGCAGCATGGCCTCACTTCATCAGAACCTAGCTGATCTGATGTAATTAACTCCACTTGCTGAAGACATGAGCCGAGGCCTAGGCAGGTGAGTTTAAATTAGGGTCGTGTCTGGACTTGGGTAAATCTGGGGCAAGATGTTTCATTATACCTTGATCCTCACTCAGCTGTAAAAGGGAGTTAAAGGCCTAGTGAGAAGTTAAATTACTTCTCTAAAAACAACAACAAAAAGCCCCTTTGAAATTATAAAATATTGACACTAACCAGAAGGCACAATAATATCCACGCTAGCATCGCAAATGAAATCTAACCCAGCTTTGCCTGGCTGTTTGTTTTCAAAGCAATGTCAAATTTCTTATTTATCCACCTTAGCGGTGCCCTTTATCTGAAAAATATGTAAATCTATTTAAATCAATTTCCTGTAATACCACACAAAACAATAATCATATTAGTATCATTCATGATGCACTAATAACATGAACATAATTGCATTCGAATATGAAATTGCTAGGTAATAGGCCTTTCATAAATTGTTTTGGGGGGAATGCCATTTTTAACCTTACTCTAGGTCATTAGTTCCTGAGAGCAGTGGGGAAATATCTCGTATGCCCTGTGAGACAGTTTCCCCTGTTGCTGCCTGTACAAGGGAGACTGCTAAAAGCTCTTGTCACTACAAGGGTGTGCGTGTAGAGCCGCTTGCATCTCAGGATAGGGGGCCCTTCACTGTGGCCTTCTCAGGCACGATCCTCACACACCACCCTGAAGAGTGTCACATGATCCTCACACCCCACCCAAGCATAGAGTCTGGGGCCATGCTCTGGTGCCCTGGTGTTCCTTGGGGAATGAGGTCCTGTGTTACAGTGACTGCCTCCTAGGCACTTAAGGCTTCTGGCTCTCTTTCCTCCGGGTTTTGGCCAGAACTTACAGGTCTGTATGTGGCAGGGGGAGGCAAAAATATCTACCTTAAGAATTGTTAAAGCCTGAGGCCTTGGGGCAAGAATAAACATTTATTTTTCACACTATCAGGCAAATTCGTATTTCAGGCAAGCCAGATCTATTTCTTCCCTGAGAAACATCACTGAAGGCAGAGCCTGTAGCATGCATGTCTGGATGGGACCGGTGCAGGGAAGGACACGATGATATGCCCATGGTACATGGGAGTGGCAGCCCATGGTACATGGGAGTGGCAGAGCTGAACCATAAATTGCTTTCGAGGGCATGTGCTAATTTATGATTTGTTATTGGACATGGAAAAAGAGAGGTGGCGTTGCCACTGAGTGGGCCAGAGATTCAAGTGTGACCAGGCACTGTGAGCTGCTGGGTAATTACGAAGCTACTGTGAACCTACATGAAGCAGATTCCCCCTCCGGGGACCCCGTGAGGCAGAGGCAGGAAGAGACTAAGGAAACACTTTCTGTTAAGTTAATTTCCCTTGAAAGGTTTTTGATTTTTTTTTTTTTTAAGCACTTTACAACATAAATGATATTTCGGTGGAGAATGAGTTCCCCTTGCTTTCTCTCAAATTCAGAATGACACAGCAGAACTGTGGGGATTGAATAAAGACAGATAGCTCAAAATCGTGGGCTGGGGGCATTTTTCCAGAGTTCAGTTTATTACAGGGTACATTCCTATACATTTGTGGCAGCTTCCCCTCCATGTGCAAAGATAACACCAATAAACAACATCGAAACTAGAAGCACGGGTCCAGGCAAAAATGTTCGTAAATTTATCTACCCATAGCTTAGTAGAACCCAAGTCGCAGGCTCCATGGGCTGGAAGGCTTATGCATTTACAGTTGAGGACTTTCTGTGGACTAGATTGCTACTGGATCCTGGGAATCTATGGAGAGGCTAATGCCCTGAGAGAGGACAGTGTGTTCCCTGCCCGGTAGAAGGGCAAGGAGGCAGAGGAGAGGTGGCTGGCAGGAGGCAGAAAACGGCTTGGGGCCCCATGGATGGGGAATCAAGACATAGAAGGAGGGAAGGAGGTCTTCTGGGGATGAGTCATACATCCTGTTCCTAGGATGGCAAGGTATCTGTCCTGATACAGTGCCACACTTACTACAAGCTATTTTAATACACTGTCCAGACAGGTGATTGAAAAAAAAAAAAAAAAAGTCCTGTACATAATACCCCCTCACCTACAGGGCCCTGAGACCTGGGGGAGGTACAGTTAAGCAGCAAGCCAGCATGCCTGTGTCCCCACGTCCCCAGGGGTACACATGCTCTGGAGCACGCTGCAGAGCAGCCTCCTGTGTGAGCTCTTTGAATGCAGCTTTGGGAGTGGGAGAGGAAGCTGGCAGACAGGAAGCCTTCTCAGTGGCCGGCACTGAAGGAGGTCAGGGGATTGTCTCATTCTCGGCAACCCCAGCGGTGTTCTTTCCCTGTCACTATCCAGGGATGGCCACAGGGTCCCACTCAGGGCCCCCAGACTGCATTTGCATAACACATTTACATCTGAAGGGAGCGCACAGATTGGCAACTCCCGAAGCTTCAGCTACACCAAGATTTCTACAATAGCAATTAGGAACTGAAATAGAACGACAATAGCCACAAAAGTACAGTTGCCAGAGCTGTGGGAAGAAGGAGCAGAAAAATCTCGGCGCTTTAGAGGGCTGAGCTGTGAGTAATAGCAGAGCTGGAGACCAAGCAGCCCTTGTTCATTGTGTGCTGCTGGGGAGGCCTGAAAGGGACCAGGACAATCCCCACCCATGTGCTTGGTGTCCGGAAGGAAAGGGGGGAAAACTAGGGGTGGGGCAGGGGCCTGCCAGGGACCTGATGATGGGAAAGGGGCTCTGGGGATGGTCTGGATGTCAGTGAACAGAGTGCCTGAAATACTTGGGTGTTGGGTGACACTGAAGAGGGGTCCCAAAGATGAATGCAGATGCCTGAGCTGGAGGAGCCGAAGGGCTTTCTGGCTCTGTGATGAGTGGAGAATCCTCTTTATGAGGGTGTCAGTGTTTCAGCCCCGGGACTCAGGTGGCCTTGCAGAGTGCTGCAGCATGGAAAGGGTCTTCCTTTCTCCCCAGCTTCCCTCCCCCGCCCTCAGCCTCAGAGGACAGCTGTGGTAGGACTCCTCACCCAAATGAGGAAGGGACAGATGCTGGGGGGTGGGGGTGGGGGAGACACATGGAAAAGGCAATGGGTAAGAGATTAAAAGATGAGAAGCAGCTCAGACCCTGATGCCAGAGCAGAATGATCTAGAAGCTAGTCTCCTCCCATGCCCAAAGTGAGGCACAGGTGGTGTGGCAGGAGTGATGGCAGGCTGGGTCAGTTGAGTCAATAAATGGGGACCTGAGAGGACCCAATGGCATCTGGAGGATGGGAGCTGTGACAGAGACACTTCTAGGCCAGGCACAGGTGTCAGTGGCTGATGATGTCATCAGGTGACCTGGGTTTGGAGGACCCATGGGGGGGTACATCTAACTGGTCTTCAGCCTCATTATAGTGGGCAGGGACAGTTGGGTAGTGGCCTCGGGAGCACAGAACTCTGGGAGAGCTCCCGAGAAGCCAAGGTGTGGTCTCACCATGGTTAGGTCCTGCTGCATTCCAGATGGGTTGTACCCAAGTTAACAGTCTGCCTGGCTTGGGAAAGCACACAGGGTTGGGACCAGAACTCTTGAGTTCGGGGTCTCGTGGGGTTCTTAAAGATACTGAAATATGAGGCACCGTCTGTTTCCTTATCATAATAAAAAGCAAAAAATAAGAAACCACAATGTGGCTGTGTGGTGGTGGCGCATGCCTTTAGTCCCAGAACTGGGGAGGCAGAGGCAGGTGGATCTCTGAGAGCCCCAGATCAGCCTGGTCTACAAGAGCTAGTTCCAGGACAGCCTCCAAAGCCACAGAGAAACCCTGTCTCAAAAACAAAAACAAAAACAAAAACAACAACAACAACAAAAAAAAACCAAAAAACAAAACCAAAAAAACCAAAAATCAAAAAAAATAAAAATAAAAATAAAAGAAGGAAAGAAAGAGAGAAAGAAAGAAAGCACAATGTGTTTAACGGGTAGGTTCATTGAGTTCAGTTTAAAAATTGGAACAGGGATGGTTGCTTAACAGTGTTCTGAAAATTCTGGTTAAATGCAAAGAAACATGAAAGAAATGACACTGAAATGGTCATCTCCCTCACGATTTATAAATTTAGTGACAATGTTCCTGAGTGGGTACACAAATTATTCTCACGTGTAACAGATTTCTGTAATCTAGCCAGGACATGAAGAAGGGAGGAGTATATCAGGCTCAGACAGGATGCTGGTCCTCAGAGAACACGTCTATTGGAGGAATGATGACAAGGGCCAGATATGAGCTTCTCTGTGGCCAGTGCTTTGGTGTCTTCATTGCTCTGTATCAGTTGCATCAGACTCCCATTAGGAAGGAGTCTCTTATATGAATGGAATGTCCTTTAACAGTATCACCCCAAGTGTAGTACACTGTTTTTCTGAGTCTAGCTTCTTTTCCTTTACATGGTGATTTCCAATTCTATCCATTTTCTTTCGTTCTTCTTTATGGCCAAATAGTACTCGTGTGTGTGTGTGTGTGTGTGTGTGTGTGTGTGTGTGTGTGTGTGTGTGTGTTTGTGTGTGGTTTTTGTGTGTGTTGTCTGTGTATGTGTTGTGTATATGTGTGTGTTTGTTGTCTGTGTATGTGTTGTATATGTGTATTGTGTGTTGTCTGTGTATGTGTGTGGTGTGTGTATGTATGTGTGTGATGAGTGTGTGTAGTATGTGTGTGGTATGTGTGTATGTGTGTGTGGTGTGCGTGTGTGTGTGTGTAGTGTGTGCATGCACATGTGTGACTTTACCTGGGCCGATTCTATACCTCAGTTGTGGGAGAGAGTACTGCGGCTGACATGACAGACATCTCTGACATGCTGATAATGCTTCTGTTGGCTTTGCTACATTAGTGGGACAGTCGGGCACATGGCTGCTGTGTTCTCAGCTTCTGGCAGAACTTCCTTACTGATTTCCATGGTGGCCCTCTAGCGCACATCCCTACCAGCTGCAAGTGAGGGCGCCTCTTCTGGCATCCTCTCCAGCCCTTTTCTGGATGAAGGCCATTGTGACCAGGATGAGATGGGATCTCAGCGTGTTTAGTTTGGATTTCTCTGGTGGCTGAGCGTGTTGAACAAGTTCTCATGTGTTTACTGGTACAACTACTACTGCTGTCTCTCCTGCAGCTGCCACTCTTCGCTGCTGCTTCTGCTGCTGCTTACTTGTTTCACCAAACGTCATCCCTTAGGACAAGGATTTCCTGAGTGGTTTCTGCTTCTCCCTTGACCCTTCTTAGATCCACCTGTCGATATCCTGAAGATGGATGGGACAATGCACTCCTGTGTGCACACTCGTGCCCGAGTCCCGTGGATGTCTGTGGATGTAACCTGCCTTGGAAAGGGTTCTCAGGGAGGTGGCTGTAGTGGTACAAGACTGCAATAACAGCAATTGGGAGGCAGAGGCAGGAGGATCAGGAGTTCAAGATCACCCTAATTACAAAGTGAGCTACAAACCAGCTACATGTAACTCTATCTCCCCCCAAAAAGATGTATCCTTACACTCAAAAAAGACTAAAGGAAAAAGTTGACGTGTAGGTACTTGAGTAGAAGTCAACACAGGATATCAGAACAGCAATCAAAAGTCTAAACACCATGAAAACAAACAATCCAGATTAAAAAAAAAAAAATGGATCACACAACTAAGCAGAAAGTTCTCAAAGGAAGAAATGCAAATGGCTAGGAAACACTTTAAAAGGTGTCCAACCTCAGTAGCCATTAGGGAAGTGCAGATTAAAATCAATTTAAGATTCCCTCTTCCCCCAGGCAGAATGGCCACCACCAAGGACACCAGTGACAATAAATGCTGGTGTGATGGATGTGTTGGCAGTGAATGAGTACAGCCACTTTGGAAATTGGCCTGGAGATTTCTCAAAAAATTAAAAATAAAACTACCGTAAAACCCAGGCTTCCCCGGGCTTCTCTCCAAAGGACTGCACATCCCACCACAGGGATAGTGCACATCCATGCTCACTGCTCATTCACAATAGTGATTTGCAGCTGGTGAGAGAATAACAAAGATGCGGCATGTATTACAGTGGAATGACTCGGCTACAAAGAAACCCGAAACCATAGAATTTGCAGGGGAAGGGATGGAATTGGAAAAGATTGTTCTAAGCAGTGCAATCCAGGTGCAAATGGGCATTGCATGTTCTTTCTCATGAGGATCCTAGTGTCAACTCTTTATACAGGGTGCCCAATATGAGTATCTGTGAGAGAGCCAGGAAACAAGGAGGGGGATAGAGCAGGGGTTTGGGTAGGGGGATGGGAGAGCCAGAAGGGAGGGGCGATTGGTCACTTTAATGGAGGGGGGATAGATAGTACAACATAGATTTAAAGAAGAAAAGAGGGAGGGAGGTGGGGGTGCATGGAGATGACGGTGTGGGATGGGAGCCGGGATAACTAACTAGAAAAAAAAGTGTAAAGAAACCAGTTGGAAAATAAGATGTGCCCATCTTTCCAACAGCGGCTTGACTGTAGAGGAGATAACCAGCTACCCTCTGAAAGGAATCGAGACCCACTCCACAGGGGCAAAGGGATCAGTGTCTGCTGCTGCAAGCCTGGCTAACAGCTTAGGCAAGGGGAGGGAGTGGGCCCCTGTGGGAACATGTTTCTGATGGTTAACTAAAGGATGCAACAGCAAATGCCTTCGAAACACCTGAGCTTAGACCCATGAACAAAGGCGCTCCTAGCCTTTGTCAGGGAAGCGGCTTCTCTGAATAGGTATCTGTGGAGACTCATGGCTGCACAAGATGCACAAGTTAAGCAATGGATGTGGGCCCAGCCCTAAAGCAGTCCAACCCTTCTAAGGCGTGGGGGGACTGAGGAAGAGTGGGCGGGGCATATATAAGACCAGAAGACAGACTGGGGACTCTCAAAAGTCATTCCTTAGACCAGAGACAACTATTGGAATTGTTAACTCACAGCAAGACTGGGTCCTTATAAGACAATTTATGGACAGTTAAAGAGGAGTAGGTCCCTGCCCTTTACCCTTGAACTATTGGCTATTGGTAAATTTTAGGAAGGGTGAATCCAATGGACAGCTTCACCCAGGAGGACCTGAATGACCTTAGTGAGTCACAAAACAAAACAAATGGATGTGAGTGTGAGAAAGATTTATGGGGAGGTTGCCTAGGAGTGGAGGGGAGGTAGGAGGTGAGAAGGGCCAGGATGTAAAAGAATAGATAATACAATAAAAAATTAGGAAACAGTTGCTGTGAACCCGTCCTGAACTTGGGGTGAGCCCGAATCCAGGAACTCTTACCACATGGGAATGGGCCATGTGAAGGTGGAGGCAGAGGCTAGAGCTCAGGATGTCCAGTGTGCCTTGCACCCACAGGAAGCTGATGGTTCACGCCCATGTGGCAGACGCCTTCACACTGGACATGTTCCCTACAGATGTGTGAGCTGCCTTTCTGACACTTGAATCTTCGGCGCTGTGGTCTGACCCATCATTGTTCATGTGGGTCATTTTCTACCTGAGCTGCTAGTCACTCACTCCCCTTCCCATCCCATGGCCTCAGAACGCAGACATGTCTCCTCAAGGCCTCCTACGTGCTCTCTCCTGTGTGTGCCCATCATCCTTTGCAACTTCATATCTAAGTCTTCCCTGAGGGTTTTATTCTAAATTGCACCTCTGCTACCCTGGATTCTTGGGATCTTTACTTTTCATTCATGGGATTTATCACCACCTGTAGCCATCTAGTTTGCCTGTGTCTCTGCTTACCCTGTCTCCTCTAACTCTAGCCACTCTGCAGATAACCAACACATGGTGGGCTGCTCTTTCTGCCGTACCCAGCATACAGGCACAGCATCGTTAGAACAGGACTCCGTGTCTGTGGACCACAGAGACACTGGGTCAGGAGCTGGGATTCAGGAGAGAATAAAGCAGGCATTCAGAACTCAGTAGGGGAGGATGAACTGATACATGACTTCGAGACACAGCATATCAGAGCAAAACTTATTTTACATGCATAACCTTCCTATCTGCTAAATGAAGACTGTTCAAATATGTTTAAGAACCTACAGAAAGCTAGTGTTATGGCAGAGAGGGTGAATTCTGAGGACCAGAAGCAGGAGGGCAAGTTTCATACCTCACAGTGATCAGTTCTGCCTTTCAAAGCCCAAAACCTTTATAGAGGTGGAGGGTCTGGCTGTGAGCACTGCCACCAGGCTCCGGCTCTCATCTTCCCTCACAGACCTCCTGCCAAAGCACACATGCCATCAGTGAAGCCCAGCTCCTTGTTCAGTGCCTGGCTTTACTCTTGGTCTAGAAGACCATGCTGGTGGCCTCAAGGCATTCCAGTGGCCACTGCCCATCAGCCACCTCTGAACCTGCCGGAGTCACCTGCCTGCCTGGTAGCCTTCTCCACACCCTTTGACCTACACTGGGCCGAGCAGATTTCCCCGGAGCTGGCCCTCCCTTGAACACCGGTAGCACTTTCTTTCTCCTTGCTCAGTCTCCCTTCATCAGACCTTGGAAGCAGTGGTATCTGCATAGCACTAAGGCTGTGGCCAGGGAAAACCTGGACTTACGGGTGTTGCCAGGGACACAGACACAGTGTCCTGGGTCCTTGGAGGATGGTGGATTTACATCCAGGTGATGCAACTAACTTTTCAGTGTGACAAGCTCTTTAGTTGGCACTGCAGAAGCCCAGGGTGAAGCCCAGGTTTCTCCCTGATTGGAATGGGATCCTGCCTGAGAAAGCCTGTGGTTTGTATAATTATGTAGCTGGCTGGAAAAGAACATATTAAGAGAACCAAGGCTTCAGGCAATGTGGGATGCTGGGGCTCATCTCTGCTCTGACTGCTCCTGCTTCACAGGAGCCCAGGGAGCAGGAGGGGCTGCTACTGTCAACAACGTGGCTTTTTTTCGGTGGATCTGGAACAGAGGTGCCACCTCATTCACACTGTCTGCACAGCCTTCAGGTCGCCTGGTCTTGGACAGTGACTTTGAACAGAGGGCACTTTGCATTCCCCGAACCCACACCCCTCCCCCCACCCCAGCTGAAGAACTCCGACTATGTGCTGACATCGGTGGTTCCTTCACATCTGCTTTGTCCTTCAAGACTGAGGGTGGAGAAACAAGTAACAATGGGTCAGCTCCTTGTTGGGGGACAGGGTGGAAATGAAAGTCCCTGCTTTAGTGGCTTTGCCTTAAGTGGCAGGTGAGTTTGTACCCTCCCTTCCCCTCTGTCTCCTCAGCTCTGGCTGGGCTGTTGGGTTTTCCGTTGGAGGAGAGCCGGGCAGAAAGGTCTCAGCTCAGGGAATGATGACCTAAGGGTGGAATTTCTGGCTTAGGGAGGCACCTGGTGAGGGGAGGCAGTTTTGTGTTGCTGACCTCTTCTCCTGTTACCCTGGCCCTGTGAACACGCATCATGCTTCTAAATGGAGACTGTGGTCACGCCTGTGCCAGGGCGCAGTCGGCTTTGCTACTGTCCTACAGCGCTAGGCAGCCATACAACTCTCTGGGCCTCTGTTTCCTGTCCTGTAAAAGAGGCAGCTTTGGAGACACAATTTAACTTTCCTCCCGCCTCTAAAATCTTCAGTGTTTACATAGAGATTTAAACATTTGTTCTGAAATTAAAAAAAAAATTCCATTTGTTCAGAAACTACAGAATGGTTTTAGATCCCAACCAACAGGATGTTTCTTAGAACTGTCATAAAACTTTTCCCCTTCTGGGTTCTTTTAACATGGATTTTTTTTTTTTTTTTTGATGCTCCTGAAATCAAAATGGGCTGTACCAGTGATTGAGAAGAAACATATACACACTCACACTCGCACACACATCATCCTTGAATACACACAGACATGTGTCAATCGATTCCCCGAGACACACACACACACACACACACACACACACACACACACACACACACACACACACACACACACGTATGCATGCAGGAGCTAACCCCCTCCTGTCTTCCCACTCCAGGCTACTGGATGTCACACATCATCTTTTGTCCTGATGGTAGCTAGAGTATTTCCAGAGGTCCAGGTCACCTCTGCACTGATCAGAAGCCTGGAAAACATCACTAGTAGAGATATTGGGGCAATCGGAAAGCTGGGGTGTCCTTTTGTAGGGGAAATGCTGACCATGCCCGCTTGGGAGCTGGCACAGGTGACGCTGACCACGCACACTTGGGCATGGTCAGAGTGATGTAGCAAGGCTTTAAATATCAGACACACACGCATGCAGCTCTCTTTTCCCTATCCTACCTGGCTGGTTCTGTCGCATGAGTACTTCCTAATAAACCATCTGTTTTCAAATTAGTTCTGACTCCGTTGCAATCTGCATTAATTGTGTTCCATTTTATCCTTCAAAACCAGCACCCTGGAACAAAGAGATGGCGCTGGGCTCTGATGGGTGGGGTTGCATGGGGGGAGCCTGGAGAGGGCTTCTGGTGGCACCAGCAGCAGCAGTTTGGTGACTCCTCCCTGTTTCCTTCCTATGCCACTGGTGTATAAAACACTGACTAGGTTGTTTTCTTAGTAGTTCTCACAAGCTCATGTTCGAGAACATTTGGTGCCAAACTGCCACATAGCTATGGGGCCATCAGGTTTTAACCAAACAAAAATGAACTCATGGGATAAAGACATAGAAGAGAAGGACTTGGGAGAAATCTGCCACAGGGTCCTGTCAGAGCACGTGAACTAAGAAGTTTCAAAGGTTCGTAGATGTAGGTCAGTACTATACACAGGGGAGCAGGGCTTTCCTATAGAAACAGAAAACAGAGCTACTGGATCCTGATCCCTCCAATGAAATCAGGACCTCAGGAAAAAGTTCAAGGCCTCATGTTCATCAAGCAATATCCACAATGGCAGGAATAAGCTAATGACATGGCTAATGACATGTTCATTTAGGCACAAATGGAAAAACCTGATACCAGTTTTATATCATATATGTATATACATGCATACATGCATGCATATATAATGAAATATTTGTTCAGTCTTACATTGGGCTGGAGGACATATGCTGAGGTGAGCTTAGGATCTGCTAAAATGCCTAGGCAGGGATCTGGTGGAATCAAAGATGCACCCTGGACAGGCATACAACTCCTCAAGGCAGAGCTGGAGTTGCAGAAGCTCTTGGTAAAGACTTCACAAGATTGGTTCTTCATTGAGATGTGGAATTCTATGAAGTAGATGGTGCAGTGTTGCCCCCACCTGCCTGGAGGGGTAGTGAGCAGGCTGGATAACACCCCGAAAAGTTTCGGCGGATACTTAATTTATAGCTATACATTCTTTTTTGTTTGTTTGTTTTTGTTTTTGTTTTTTGAGACAGGGTTTCTCTGTGGCTTTGGAGGTTGTCCTGGAACTAGCGCTTGTAGACCAGGCTGGTCTTGAACTCACTTCCTCTGCCTCCAGGGTGCTGGGATTAAAGGCGTGAGCCACCACCACCCCGTGTAAGCCACACATTTTTTATGTAATGGGGGTGGAGTGATGATAATATTGAGTGACTCATTACCAGGAATCCAGTGGGCAAAGTCTCTATTATTTTATGTCTTGGTCTCCAGTGGTTCTGATGCCCTGTCACTGTCATGGTGGAATTGTCATTTTCTTGGGTGTGCAATGGCTAATTGAGAAATATGTCTGTGGCCTTATGGCCAGTTGGAATAATGGTGTCAGTGGTCCAAATGGGCTATGCTGGCTAGGGGCTTTGCTGATGGCGGGGACTGAGTCTGCAGAAGGACAGAGTATGTCCGGTGAGTGAGTATATTGTTATACTTCCTCAAATCAGCTGGTTACCCCTACTTCCCTTCCTCTCTGCCTCAAAACTGCTCTCACTTCCCTTCTCAAGGGAACACAAAGACTGTCAGTGTAAGTAAGTGTAGGCTTCTCGACTTTGGATTGCATGGAGGAGCTAGCCCAAAAGTGGGTTATTGGAGTGCAGCTGGTCATCCATTTCACCTGGGCAAATGGGCTCTTTCCGCTAGCACTGGTTCCAGGAACCTGTGGGCTTTAGGTCTGAAGATGGCACCTTTGCCTTCTCTGCTGCTCATAGAGACCACTCAGTCCTCAGCCGCCATAAGTTCAATCCCAGGGGCAGGGGAGAGAGAGAGGCTGCCACCTTCTAAGAGGCTCATGCTCACAACCAGAATTCATCTGTGAATTTCTCAGTCATGATCATACTTATCATTTATATTGATAATATCAGCTCATCAGCCAGAACAAATCAATAGAACCAATTTCTCAATCAAGTTTAATAATTTTAATAAGAGGCTCTTGTAATTTTTTTAAATGAGTACTTTCCATTTGCAAAATATATCCATTTCTTAAAAACTGGATATATTTCTTGTTTTCTGATCTCTTGAAACTATTAGCCATGTTATTCTCTTAATATTTGGATACAACAAGAAATTTAAGTTTGAGGATAACCTCTACTTTGCAGGTGGGATAGTGTTGGCCCAGACACCATGAGCAGACACATGGCTCGCTGTACAGGCCACAAATCATTATCAATATATTATTTTTTTCTATTGCAGCTAAAGGAACACCTATGCTTGTGAGTCTCTTTACAAACAAGCTGGATGCCCAGTGTTGCTTTGCACTGGCTGAGCACGTTACCTGGAAGTGAGCATGTGCCTTTGCTTAGTCAAGACTACTCAGAAACCTAAAAGCTGTCAGTTATCAGAGAGTTTTTTATTAGATTTAGATTTCTCTTGGAAACTAGTATGCACAGCATGGTGGGATGAAGTGATTGCTGCCTACTGTCACATCCAGATAAGCCCTGGACAGGTATATGGGGGAAAGGCCACTTCTCAGAACAGTATGTTTTTACTATACTAGATTGTAGTGTGAAAATATTCAAATAATGGAGGACTGGCAGTAAGATTACTTTTGACGAGCTCACACCTGTAATCTCAGCACTCAGGAGGCAGAGGCAGGTGAATTGCTGTGAGTTTGAGGCCAGCCTGGTCTACAGAGTGAGTTCCAAGACAGGCTCCAAAGCTACATAAAGAAACCCTGTATCGAAAAACAAACAAACAAACAAACAAACAACAGCAACAAAAAACCAAACCAAACCAAAACAAAAAAAGATTACTTAACAAAACAAAACCCTAACCTACGATGCCCCCCAAATACCTAAAATGCAAATACAACCTCACTTGATGCTGTGCTCAATAAATGCAACACAACGCTTGAGTGTGGCTGCCCAGCTGTGAGCACAAGTTCTCTGCACGGTAGCGGGTACCAATGCCTTCTTTGATTCTCAGCCACAGCTGAATGGAACACAAAAGGGAATGTTTTCCTTGTAGGGCACATGATGGTGGTGGCCTCCCCACTACCCATGCGACACTCGGCAAGCTCTGCCTGGCACCCCACATCTCTTTCTTTCTTGTTGTTATCTCTCTGCACTCTGCAGAGCTGGTACCGGCTGTCATTCTGTGGAGTGTGGAGGTAGCTGCATCCAAGAGAGGATTTGGGGCATAGGACAGTCTTGGGCTCTACTAGAAAGTCTGTGGGTCCCCCGGGGAGAGATGACAAACTCCACCAGGACTCTGGGCTTCCACATGACAGGACTCTGTCTTTTCAGAGGAGCTTGCTTGCAACACAAAACAAAACAGAGCAGAGCAATTTCATAGAGGAAAACAGCAGCACAGAATCTTTTCCTGATCTGGATAGGGCCTGGGAAATGGAGATACATTTCCTTGGTTTACAGATGAGGTGGCACACTGGCAAGGTTTCTGTGATGGGCTGTGGTGAAGTCACAGCGGTTTGTGGACCCCTGTCACAGATGGTCTGTCACAGGGTGGAGGATCTAATGGGAAGGACAGGAGCTTTGACCTGAGGCTCACAGATTGGCTGGGCCGTCCCACTGCTGGAGGAGCTCACGGGGCCTTTTCAGCTCTCTGAGTTCCGGCTCTGCTCTGTTCTGAGTCCTGTGTTCTTGATGCAACAGCCACCTCGAGAGTGGTTTATCTAGCAGCTTAAGTTTTAGAGGATAGAAGTACACATGGTGTAAGAGACAAACTACACTGCAATTCTTGACATTTAGTGATTTTAGCAATGTAACTTTGTGTGTGTGTGTGTGTGTTTGTGTATCACAGGTACATGAACTAAGTCCAGAGACAAACAGTTTCATCTCGAATGTGGCTCATGGGAGGCAGAAAGGGCAGCACCTTCCTCAGCCCAGATGGCACCCCCTTATACCCCATTTCTTTAATGCACATGTCCACTTTCCTCACTCAGTCCTCAGTGAGCACTACCACACAAGGCCAGCCTCCTAGAAGGAAAGTGATTGCCTGATGGAGGCAGAGTGCCGGATGAAGATACTCATGGAGCTTATTAACTTGGACTTCAACTGATCTCCCCACCGTTGTCCTGCATTTTAATTTGGCCCCTTGGCCATTAACAAAGAAACAGTTGTGAGGACTATTGTATCTGCTTCACAAATGTGGACAACCTGTCCTTTGCTGTGTAGGACATTGTGGAGCAATTGTGGCACACCAGGTGACAGGCCTCGGCCGGAGTCCTGAGGCAACAGACTCATGGGAATGAAGAGGTGGGGCTCTTTGTTTCTGTAGAATGTGTCTGTATGTAGGAGGCCAAGAGGAAGACAGTCTCATTTCCTTTGATATAGGAATTGAGGTGGAAAAAAACAATGCTCAGGGGCTAGGTCAAGGGTTGCCTTGGACATTTTTCTTTGGGAGTTCAGCAGAACAGAAAGCTGGTGTGTGTGTATGTGTGTTTATGTGAATGTGTGTTTGTGTGAATGTGTGTGTGAATGTGTGTGTGAATGTGTATGTGTGTGAATGTATGTGTGTGAATGTGTTTGTGTGTGTGAATGTGTGTGTATGTGTGTGAATGTGTGTAAATGTATGTGTGTATGTGTGTTTGTGTGTGTGTGTGAATGTGTGTGGATGTGTGTTTGTGTGTGTGTGAATGTGTGTATTTGTGTGTGTGCATGTGCGTGTGCATGTGTTTGTAAATATGTGTGTGAATGTGTGTTTGAGTATGTATGTTTGTGTGTGAATGTGTTTGTGAATGTGTGTGTATGTGTGGTGAATGTGTGTGTTTGTGTGTGTATGTTTGTGTGTGTTTGTGTATGTGAATGTGTGTGTATGTGTGGTGAATGTGCATTTGTGTGTGAATGTGTGTGAATGTGTGTTTGTGTGTGAATGTGTGTGTGTGTGAGTGTGTGTGTGTGTGTGTGTGTGTGTGTGTGTGTGTGTGTGTTTGGAATGAGGGCATAGGAAGATGGGATTGAATGTAGTATCAAGGGGGAAGACAGGCAAAGAACAGAAGAGGACTGGTTGAGGCTCCAGGAAGTGTCATTCCTGCCTCTTCTCAGCTTGGGATTATCAACACCCACCTTAGTATGTGGTGGCCTAGCTGGGTCAGCTGCTTTCTGAGGAATAAAGCCATGCTCAATAGGGGCCCTCTATGGCTACACCAAAAGCACCCTAAATCTGGTAATCTGCTAAATGATATTTTGCTTCAGGCAGTAATTATAATTCAGACAGAAATGGACATTTTGAAAAGGCAATGGTTTACAGACCCAACGTTTAACAGAAATAGTTTATGGAATTGATTTGCGTTAAAACATGACTCCAAAGTTGACGCTCAAAGATAAAACTAGAATAATCTTTCTTTAACATCCTCTGGCAAAATGACGTCCAGGGTTATTTAGTTCAATTATAAATGATGAAATGTATGAAATCGATACTGTTGGTTGGAAACTGTAGTCTGGTAAACAGAAATGGACATTTAAAAGCATCACTGGTAGAAGATGAAGCCCACTTGCCCCCCCCCCCACTCAACATGCAGACAACCAGTTTCTTCCTAACAGCCACATAGCAATTTATTTCCCTCCATTAAAGCCCCAGCAGTTTTTATCGAGATGCGATTTCTCAGTGGCTGAAACACATTGTTTGCCAACATTAAAGTATTACATTCTAACATCAGTATTGTCTAAAAAACACTTTTTTCAGCATTATCCACTTTTATTCTCCCAAAAGATTACATCAGAATTCTGAACACTTAGCTTGGTAAGTGGGTGGGCTGGTGCCTTCAGAGGACAGATGTGCTGGGAAGTGAAGCAATGATTCATGTTTTGTGACACGTCATGCTACTGTGGTTGGGCTTCTCATGCCTGGGGCTTGTGTTTAACCTCACTGGCCCTTGCAGGGATGAGGTAGGGACTGGTGGGAGGAGATATGGTCAGAGTGCAGCATTCTTCTCCACAGCACAGACCATACACCATGGGGCCTCCCTTCTGTAAATAGAAACAAGGGCAAACAAGGCTGCGTGCTCCCAGGACAGGGGTCTTCAGTTATGCATGCAGTGTCCCCAGTGTTCAGAATGTGTACACAAAGCCCACATTTTAGGTCTGGCTGGTCCAATACTACAGCAAATGCTGACTGTTTATGGTAGATCCTAGATTACATTCACAGAAAAACATCACAAACTCACTCTGCCCAAACCAAATGCAGCAGGAAGAATTAAAGATTCTGTTCAGGAGAGGTATTTCTCCACAGAGGAGGGTTCTACTGGGAGGGACAGAATCAGACGGTGGTAAGTGTGCAGCCTTGCCTTGCTCTATGACTCGGGGTGGAGAAAGCTCTGTATCAGACACTTGGGATTTGTTTGAAGTCACATGCAGCACTGAAATCATCTTTGTGAATCACTGGATTAACACACAGATGAGGTCAGGAGGTCAAAGACTGTGAGTGATGCTGTTGAGCTCTTATGAGACTCTGCTACAACCTTTGGTCAGCACATCCTACTTCTGTAGGAACATCCATGGTCATTGGCCCTGATCTATCCACTGTGGGACAAGTTCGATGGCTTTACTTCTGATCTCCAGGACTTGGGACTTAGGTGCCTAGATTAATTTTTTTTTCTTTCTGATATAGGGTTTTATGACATAGTCACATTAGGCCTAGAACTCAAAGAAATCCACCTGCCTCTGCCTCCTGAGTGTTGGGATTAGAGGTACATGTCACTGTGCTTGGCAAGATTAAATGTTAAACAATAATGATAATAATGATAACTAATAATAAACCCAGGCAATTACTAAGTATGGGGACCTGAGTTCTGCTGGACATAATGTGCAATCCCAGTTCTAGGCAGACACAGCTAGGAGGTTCCCTGGGGCCCACTGGCTAGCCAATCTGTTGAGAGAGCCTGTTTCCAAAAATAAGGTGGAGTCAATTTAGGAAGACATCAATATTGGTCTCTGGTCTCTTCAAACATACATTACACATATACATGTGTAAAGGCACAGCACACACATGAATAAATACACACACACACACACACACACACACATATACACACACCTATAAAATCAGCAATTAAGAAAGTTGTTTATCACCTAAACTCAATAGGCTACAATATCAATCAAGTTAGTATTTCAGAGTTTGACTCAAGTTCTGGTCTTTGTGCAACCTTAGTTACCTGTAGGATGGACAAGAAAGGAGCACCACAGTAGGGGTCAGATGGGGTCCAGGGACTCAGTGATGAAGAGTCCCTGCTGTCCCTGCTGTGCTTACATAAGTGCACAGGGGCTCAAAAACTCCATATTCTGTTGTGTAAATAAATGATCAACTTCCGACAAACACAGAAAGAGAACCGAATGCCTCAGCACATATTTGGGAAAAGCTGAAGATGGGGGTGGGGGGTAGGGGGTAGGGGAAGTGGGGGGGTGCAGGCACCTCCCTGCATGTCTGCGAAGGACAGAGACAGAGCTGCAGGGATATCTTAGATGTGACACCTCTTCACGGCACGAGTAAATCCAAGCCAGGTGCGTGTTGGGTTCTCCCCCATGGAAATGTAGCCTCACAGTGACTCTGTATGGAAGTGCCAGCAACACCCAGGTGGGGAGAGTGAAGGGAGAGACAGGCCCTATGCTGCTAGGGATGTTTGTTTAATATAGAACCAAGTGGAATCAGTACATGACACTATCCAGGATTACAATGCATGACCATGGTTACAGAGAAAAGACAGACATGGCTAGGACTATGTCTGCTTCCGTGGGTTAATACATTTATTCAAATGTATCTTGACTTGTTAGAAAACAACAGCCATAGAAATACAAACCCAGACCCACTCAGTCATAGTGCAGTGTTTCTTTCGGTAGAGAAAAAGACATTTGCGTGCAGATGGAAATATCGGCAAGACACAGTCTGTTTTGACTGCAGTGTGTGATACATGATGGAGACCCATTTAGTGTTGGTTTAGGTCTGAGTGCACTCATTTGGACGCCAAAGACACAATTTTCTCTATAATATTTTGAGACATCATCACTATCTTTCCAAATAAAAGAAAAAGATCTTTTTCCCCTTGCAGCCTGGAAACAGTCCTTGCTACAAGTGACACAACGCAATAACCTGCTAAGTACTATAAAGGTGCTCTGGCTTACACATATTTAATTTTTCCACGGTTAGTTTATTAGCTGAGTCCATGGAGGCTGAAACATATTGGATGAGCAATTCCAATTTCCCCTGTTTGTGAATGTTTGCTAAACCACGGGAAAGCCTGATGTGATCTTATCGCCCTTCTGTGTGCGGTGCACGTGTGCTGCCTCTCACTCTTTGGCCTTTTATTAGAAGAGACATTTCATATGACAGAGGAGAGATAATTGTGCCCTATAAATCCAGGCGAGAGTGCTACAGTGATTACAGCCTACCAGTCGGCAAGTGGCGCTTTCTAAAATGCATTTGAAGGGTACCAAAGAGTATGCGGAAACAAATACAAACAGACTCAGGGCTGCCCTGTGAGTCGTGTGTCTTTGTGCTGCACTGGGGCAGCGTTACTTGATAGAATCATGTGCTGAGATAACTGCTGGCCATTAGCTTTTAGTAAAACTCAACAGATGGTTATCATTTACCTAAATATGCTGTAGGGAGAGGATTTCCACCCATCCAACAGGCCCCATGGAGCAGAGGAAAGACCTTTCTGTGAATGAACATAATCAATTTCCCGACTTTTGGTCTCACTTTTCTTTTATTGTTTTATTGCTGACGAATGAATGAAAACAGTCATGAATAAGGCGAATAAAGCCCAGTGAAAAGGTATTTGTTTTGTTTCATGAGCTAGGCTTTGCCTATTATAATAGGGAAAGGAAAGGAAAGGAAAGGAAGAAATAAAAGTAGGGAGGGAGGGAGAGGAAAGAGGAAGGAGGGAGAGAGAAGGACAGGGAGGGAGAGGGAAGGGAGGGAGGGAGAGGGGAGGAGAGAGGGCCAGTGGAGGGGAAGGAAGGGGGAGGAAGGGAAGGCAGGTAAGCAGATTACCTCTTGGATAAACCCACTTGGCAGTGACACTATTGACTGTGAGGCAGTGTACCCTCATTCGTCCCTTCACATTTCCCACCATATGTATTCTCAATGAACTGTGCCAATCACAATTTCTTGAGACTTGGATGCTCTGTACTTCTGACCACATGCCTCCATCCTGTGAACTTATGTGTGGTCTCTAGTTCATCTCCGTTTCTCCTCCAGCCTTCAAGGCACCAGTTTACTTAACTTGATGGCTCCCAACTGGTGTGGAACTCAGTCCCTCACCTTTCTCCTGTTGTAAAGTGTGTTTGTCTTTGTTTCAACCGCATCCACTAGATCTAATTTTAAGGCTGCTTCTTCTTTGTCCTTTCTCAGCCCTGGCAAATTGGAGGGACCTGGCACTACCTGTAGGCTCCTCCTTTGACCCTGACTCAAGACACGAAGAGCTCTTATGCTGAGCCTATGTGGAGCTGAGTGAGTTGATCACCTGTGTATTGACCACATCATTCCACTAAAGCCAGGACAAACGGTTGTGAGTGAGTAGTCTTCCAGACATCCACTTCTCTGGTGTAAAGTTGGAGGGAACATGAACTTTAAGAATTTGATTTGAATTCTAACCTGATACCCTTTCTAGTTTAAGTGTGTAAATCTATGTAGGTTTGTGGGGGGAAGGGGGAGTGAGGATTTTGTTTAAAATACCTTAAGTGAACAGTTGGCTATTCTACTGATTGTAATGTACTGACACTTTGCCATGAAGTTATGCCCTCCCAAGGTAACACAGTCATTTCACCTTTTTCTATGAGTTAATGACGTTCACATTATCTTTCTCTAAAAAAACATGCCTGTAAACACCAAACATCAATTTTCTCTATAATTTATGTTAAGAATTAAAGCGATAAATATATCAAGTAGACTCAAGTTGCCTTTTGAGGGGATTTACAAACATTAAGAGAAACCCAGGGCTTTTTTCTTTTCCTTTTCAAATAAGAATTCATTAAGATGGCAAGAGAGATCTCTCTAGAACAAGAACATGTTTGAGAAACAGGCAGTTGCTGGCTCTGGATGGAAACTGCCTCTGTATCAGTTTGCTGAGGGCAAGCACTTACTCTCATCACTCACCAGACACTTCTGCTTAGGGCCAGGGTTTGAGACTGGGACTCTGATTGGCCATCTCCCTACCCCAAGCACCACCCATGAGATCTCTCTGGTGGGGGCCAGATTGAAGGAAAGAGTTCTTGGTTTGGTAGTTTTTACACCTAAAGAAACTGTAGCCCTCACATGATTAGCATGAGCATTGGAGTGAAATAAGGACCAATTCAGCTGAGTATGGCCTGTGGGAGGCTGGGGTACCATGAAAGCTTTGGGTTAGTGAGCATGGTACTGAAGGACCAACACTTTGCAGGTGGTCAGACATGGACACTAACAGTAAGACAGCTGGTTCATCTTTGACCCCTGACCCCACCCCATAGTTGCAGACCCTAAAGTTCAACACCCAAAAGCTGCATTCAGTAGTAGAATGATGGGGGATGTCCTTCTGTATATATGTTTCTCTTATTGGTTGATGAATAAGACACTGTTTGGCCAATGGAGGTAGGAAGATAGGTGGGGCTAGGAAATGAGGCGGGTTCTGGGAAAGCTAGGCAGAGAAAGACTGCAGAGGATGCCATGTAGCAGCCAAAGGAGTAAACAGGTCCAGGCATTCTCCGGTAAGCCAAGACCATGTGGAAATACATAGATTTATAGAAATGGGTTGGTTAATAGTTAAGATAGAGCTAGCCAATAAAAAGCCCTAGCCATCAGCCAAAAGTTTTATAATTAATATAGCATCTGTGTGTTTATTTGGGGCTAAGAGGCGGTCATGGGACTTGGCGGGACAAGAAATTCCAGCAACAGTAGAGATTTCATGGATGCCTGCAGAATGGGAGTAGTGAGTTTGTGCCTGGAAAGAAACAAACTGGTGTGTGTGTGTGTGTGTGTGTGTGTGTGTGTGTGTGTGTGTGTGTGTGTGTTTCCTTAAAGATTCTCTCCTCACTCTGTAGCTTCCTTATCCTGTAGATTCCATTTGTAATGCCAGTTCCCCATCCAGCAGACCTTTACATCTTCCCCCACCTCTTCCACGACACAACTCTTCAGTTCCACTCCCGGGTAGCTCAGCAAGCTCTGAGCTTCCAAGGAAAACTCTGAACTTCACTAAGTTGTTGAGCACACACAGTCTTGTAAACACAGCTTGCTTGCAGCCTGCAAGTAAGAATATTTGTGTATGCTTGAGTTCTCTTTCTCTCTCTCTCTCTCTCTCTCTCTCTCTCACACACACACACAATACACACACACAAACAAATGAATGCACACACACAATGTGTGTTAAAGAGTAAATGTACCACTGCCTGGTCATGATGAGAAGGCTAGCAGTTATAAGGGGGAGGTAATGAGTCTTAGTGTGTGGGGAAAGCAGAAAATACAACTAGGGAGTCTTAGTTGTGACTCAGGAAGAGCTCAGGGCCCCCAGGCGTGATGCAAGGGAGAGGTCAGTGATTAAACTTTGAAGTATAGACCTTGTAGTCTCTCAAGGAGGAAGTTCCTGAAACCCAGTGTGATGCTTAATACTAACGGTCAACTTGATAGGATTCAGAATTGCACAGGAGACAAACCTCTGGGTGTCTGTGAGGGGATCTCTAGACAAAGTCACCTGAGGTGGGAACAAAGTTAATGTGAGCAGTACCATTGCACTGGCTGAGGTGCTGGACAGAACCAAAGGGGAACAGCAGCAGAGTACAAGCAGCCATCTCTCTCCTTCTAGAGACTTCTCCTAGTTAAACTGTCCAGATTCTGTTCTGACTCTATCCAACTCTCCTGTCCTCCCAATAACACTAAGTTATAGGCTCAGGCAAAGCATCACCAACATTTTCCATAGATTCAGTTAAACTAATTCAAAACCCTATTTGTCTCTATTCAAGAACTGAGTTGTGAATTCTAGGAATTGATTAGATTTAATGACTTGCTACTGAACATAAAACTCATTTGATGAGATGAAGACTTTTCCATTGCTCATATTAATACATTACAAACAAAATAGCTATTGAATTAGCAAAGTACTTCATTTAAGAAGTAAAATGGTACTTCCTTAAAAGATGGAGATAGGAAACTTTGACCACATATTAAATTGTACAGTAAAATTAATTTTTATGTTGCTGAGTATACCATCAATCATGTTATTTATCAGTTAACCAATTTGACATGGAAGAATTGGTCAGACCATCTCATGTAGTATTCCTAAAGGAATGTTCTGTATTTAGTGATCAGTAAAAGGCCTCAGGAATTTTAGGTGCATGTGAGAAACATGTGTGTGGAAACAGGAACAAATGACACTTGCATATGTAAATCAAGCATCTTTTCAACAGTAAAGAATGTGGCCATGTTAGCTCAACAATATAGAATGTGACCATGTTAGCTGGTAACTGTGAGCATTAGCTGATGACTTGGCTTAGAATAGTGAGCAAACTCTGAAGCTAAAACCTATTAGGCTCAACAGTACAAGGCTTACATGTCAGACGATGGGTTTGCAAGAGAAATAGATTACAGTGGGATTAACTCGTGGCCTATACTAGTGTCATTTCAAACTCTTCATTTAACCTCTTAGAAAAAGAGAAATGTAGCTTTCTGGAGACTAATGGGGTGACAGAGAAATGCCCCATTTCATATTTTTAGTCAGGAGGATTGTGCATTTGGACCACAGTACTATGGGTCTCCAATTTTCATCCAAAGTTAAACATTTTTGTTTTGATCAAGAAAAAGAAAAAGAAATAACTACTAATTTATCTCCCTTTTTCACATTTACTCAACTACATTGGTAAAAATGTTTACATATAGAAAAATACTAATTTAGAAATTATGAAATAATTTATATACTACAAAAATGGAGTGAATGCAAACCAGGATTATGCAATCCCAGTATAATTTTAGAAAACAATGATATGGACAGAAAACGGTCTCAGACTAGAGAGCTGAAGGCTGGGTCCTCTTCCCAAACAAACAAACACCACCCTGTATTTGGGGGCTGATGAAATTCACTATGCTGACTAAAGGGAAACCTACACATACATGTTAAAAAAAAAATCTTTTACCTGAAAATCCTTAGTCATTCAAGGTTCTCTTAGAGGGAAGGAAAACACTTGGTGGGACTTTGCGTTATTTCTGTCTCTTCCTACTATGGTCTCAGTCTCTTGAAGAGACATCCTTAATTGGCCATGGCTCTTCATTCATCTGAAGGTGGGCAGAGGCCCGGAATCATGTTTCACACAGCCACCTGACCAACCAGCCAGAATTCACAAAGGAGACGACATTCACTTGGTTCCTTCTTTAACTAGTTACCAGGTGAATACTGACAGAATGTTCCAGAAAGCCTGGGATCAGTGATGAAATGGAGATAAGGCTTTGTCTCCTGTGACAAACAGGCATTTGCAAGAGGGAAATATAGGAGGCAAGCACAAACATGGAAAAACAAGTTGTAACCCTGGGTAGGCCCAAGCACACGACGAAAGCAGCCACCGTAAGATAGAGATGCAAGGATGGCAGCCAGGCAACTCACTTGGGTGTAAAGTGCATTTCAGTTTGAGGGGAAATAGGAATTCTTTGTTAGGTGGGAGGGGAGCCATGGCTCTTCTCTGGCATTGTTAAGCCATATGGTCCAACAGAACTCTAGCATTTCCTACAGCCATGGTGGCCCTGGATATGTCAACACACACAGATAGTTGAAGATGAAAAAGTGCTCAGAGATCAGTCATATAACAAGTGACCTTTGGAAAAATCAGAAAGTCTGCAGGTTTCCCCAAAGCCCCTGTCTTATAAGTGACATTCGACAATAATAAAACACCAAACTCAAGTATAAATCAGCTTGCCAGGGGCAGAATTTAAATAGGAACTTATAGTTTAGGGGTCTTTGGAGGATAGCAGGGAAGTTTTGAAAAATTAAAAATAAATCTCTGTAATATAGATGTAAAACCTTTCAAAAGTGAGAATGTCTTCCAGAGAAACAGACAAGAGGCTCTGGCCAGCTGTGGAATTTGAGACCTAGCAGTACGGTGTTTCCTTGTTGGGGGATAGCCACCAAGACAAGCCAGCACTGCACATAGGACATGCCCTTCTCCAAGGAAGACCCTGAGGAGGTAGAAGCAGGTATTTCATATTCTAGAAACAAAGGAGAGCCACATCTTGAGCTATAAATTCCCTAATCGTAAGGATCTCCTGTAACCACCTATTTCACGGCCATGGCTGTCTTCATGGGATGCAGCTATGACAACCGAGAAACCGAGAAGTTATTTTAAGGGTGACCAGGTCTTCTAAAGATGATACTAGATTTCATTAGTGGGATGTATTGTGATAGGTTTCATGGTTGGCATTGGTTATATAGCTCGTGAGTATTCTATGGACAAAAAGAATAGGAGTCTATCTCTGAGCCTTGCACCAAGCTGAAGTGTTCTGATCCTGCCTGATCTCTTTGCTGCTGTGAGCTCCTTCCAACTTCAGGTTAATCCAAGTTACAGCTTAAACAATAGATTATCCCCTCCTTTGGTATTTCCCAGTTGGGGATTGGATCCTTCTACATTTAAATGTAGCCATGTTGCTTTCATCATAAAACTCTGCCTAAACCCAACTCTACAAAGATACCCCCTGACTCCCCTTCTCAACCAGATTTCTCCCAAGAGCAGGCTGAATTCTTTCTTCTACTCTCACAGATTTGTTTTCACTGCTAGTACCAAGCACCAGTCTCACCTCTTGATCAAAGCTACTTTCCCCAAGACTGAGGATGATGGTCAACTCAAGGGACATCTGTGGTCTCCATCTTACTTCTTGCTCTTCAGGGCCCAGTGGTGGTGACCTCTTAGTTTGTCACCTCCTTTTGACATTTATAGAAATAAACTTTTCTTGTTGATCTCCTAACTCCCTGGCTGTCTCCTCAGTCTGGACTCTCCTTAAGCTCTTACTGTCCTAAGTGGTGTGACTACCTCTTCAGCTGAGGCCACCTGCTATTGTGAGATGCTCTCTGTCCCTGTGAGTGGAGCAGAAGACATGGAGGAGGTGTATGCTCCCATTACCTTGTTCCGGTAGCTAAGGGCTTCTACTGTTCTGCAAATTCCAGTAGAAAGTCACACCTGGGGCAGGCAGGCTCACCCTCTTATGGAAACATGATTCCAATTTTCTGCTCTTATGTGTTGTGTTCTCTTAGGAACAAATATTCCTGGAATGAATATAACTGTGTGATCATCCTGAGTCACTAGTCTTGGGCCCCTCCCTCTTCAGCCTGGAGCCTTGAGGTTTGTGGAATGCTACCTGTGTTATCAGAGGTCAGCACTAAGAGCAGAGCTGGCACAGGTAAGGACAAGGAGGTAGCACATTTCTTCAAGTATAAAAAGATCCTAATTCTATTTTTTCTAAGTGGTTGTCTGCCCACTTCTACAGGAACTGTAGATGAGTAACCCCCAGTCCAGCAGAGAGGGACAAGGGCTTGCTTTCAAACCCTGACTGCATGCCTAGCATTCTCTGGTTGGGCTGTGTGTGGTCTGTCTTGCAGGCCATGGCTTAGAAAACTCATGTACTTACGACATTCTAGCTCATAGATTCCATTTGTAGGCTACCTCTGCCCAACTGTTAGTGACTGTGTGGAGTTACACAGATGAACCATTTTCTAAACATCCTACTGCTGAACAAGAGCTGTATCTATGAGAATTGAAGTAGGAGGAAGGGGGTCATCTGGTTCTTCTCTTTGTCCCACATACCACAAACCATGGTAGGAGAGAGGGCTCAATGCAACCATTAAACTTCAGGGACCAATTATCCAACCCAAGGGCAGGCTGGAGTGGGTGTGGCTGTGGAGAATGATTTCTCTGTTGTTCCCCTTCTCTCACCATCCCAGTTTCTGGATAGATGTGGAGCATGGGAGAAGTAGGCACGCACAGCTTCTGGAACAAAAGAGGGTACAGAAAGAGAAAATGCCAAGGAAAAGAAGGGTGACTGAAATGCCCAGATGGGCCTTGGTGCCTCAAGATAGTTTGCCTCTTTCAGTGGCACTAAGTGAAATCCCTTTATTGTGACGTGCTGACCAAGAAGAACTGGTCCCAGGGCTCTTAGGAGCTTTAGAGAAACCTGGTTCGGGATATTTGTTCACACTGTGTGAAGATGTGTGGTTGTGACTGGTTTAATAAAGAGCTGAATGGGCAACAGCTAGGCAGGAGAGAACAGGTGGGACTTCCAGGGAATCTATGTGTGAAATGCCAGCAAGACAAGGTAGGAGTTGGACATACTGAATAGGAGAAAGGTAAAAAGCCATATGGCACAATGCAGATAAATAGAAATGAGTTAATTTGAGCTGTAAGAGCTAGTTAGGAATAAGCCTAAGCTAAAGGCCAAGCTATTATAATTAACAATAACAGATTATGGCAGTCTAAAGAGAGTCCCATGAGGAATCTTACTGTATCTGGCATTCACCTGGGGGGGGCTTAGATCTGCTGGAGACTCTCCTTGGATTGGATGCCCCTATCCATAGTCCCCCACCCCCCCCATGAGCAGAGTATTTTTCCTCATCTCCTTTCAGTGGCCTCTGGACATTGTTCACCCCAACCCCAAAAGGTACTGCCACTGGAGTCAGCGGCCCATTGCCTGATGGCTCTGTCATTCAGGTGGCTGGTGCCCTCCCAAGCCCACTGCACTGCACTATCCTGGCTCTAGTCACCCCGCTGTGCCTGCCCTCCTTGCCTGTACAGCTGGGCACTGTCACTGTAGCTGGCTATCCCTGCACAGCTCCATCATTGCTGTTGTGGAAAAACTAAAAAGTCAGCATATCTAGTGAGACACCTGGAATTCTGAAGAGGAGAATTGGGTTTTATTTTTTAAAAAAGTCTATCTGGGAAGTGGTGGTACATGCCTTTAATCCTAGTACTGGGGAGGCAAAGTCAGGCAGATCTCTGTGAGAGATCCAAGGCCAGCCTGGACTACCAAGCAAGTTCCAGGACAGACTCCAAAAGCTACACAGAGAAACACTGTCTCAAAAACCAAACAAAAGCCTTTCCCATGTTAAGAACAGGGCCCAATATTATGACATAGGCATTTAGGGCTATGTATGGTTCCACAATGGATGTTTTAGTAATTCATGTTTAGTAATTCTGTTTAGTAATTCATGTTTCATCCTTTAAAAAGTGGTTTGATATTCATGCCAAATATGAAAAATTGATAAGATATAATCCTTAGAAAGACCTACTAATGAAATTAAGAAAAATACACACAGACCGGGGAATTTAGAGCAGAACCTACCACACCATTGCATTTTGAAATTGAAGAGGAGAGGTCCAAGGTTATTAGGACACCAACCTTAATTTATCTAGTTACCATACAAAGATGATTACCAGATGATGGGCATCCTTAAGGCTATGCAGAAGTCAACTGCAGAAGGCATCCTGAAGAAATTTTAGATTTGAAGAGAAGCTGTTGTTTCATATGATATGCATTCACCCTCTATGAAGCAGGTGTTAGATTCCTGTACAGCTTGGAATAGGACATTCCACAAGAAAGATTAAGATACAGCAATATTAGAAGCTGGTCCTCAGTTACAATTGAGAATATGGTGGAGAGAGGAAGCTAGGGTCATAGGACAGTGAAGTAGGACTAGAGGCATTGAAATTTCCCAACACCAGCTCCTTGGTGAAGGTCAGTGTGCCGATTTGCAAAGACAGTTTAGATTTGATGATCACACCTTGGCTCTAGGTCATAAAGTAGCTTTGACTGCTTGGGACAAGGCTGAAGAATCAATTGGGAAAGAGGACCAAGTCATTTTTTAAAATTATACAAGGCCCCAAAGAAGCAGTCACTGGATTTTTTTTTTTTTTTTACAAAGATTGACTTCAGTAGTAAATAGAATGATATCAGATCCAGAGGTTACACAAGTATCAACTGAATGCTTGGCTTTTGGAGATGCTAACTCAGAACACAAAGGTTGAATAGGCCTTTAGAAGCCAGATCAGCACCAATAGACAAATAGATTAGAAAATAGCTGACAGACCTCACATTTATGATGACACTTTGATAGGAAAAGTGGTTTCTAAAAACTAAGAAAAATCAAAAGCTTAGATGCTTTAATTGTGGTAAACAGGGTCATCTGAAAAGGGGTTGTAGATAAGACATTCCTACAAACAAGGAATGTTATCTTTTTTCTAGAGATAACCCAAACAGAAGGTCCCAGCCTTCTGAAATATGCAGAAGGTGTGGCAAAGACCAGCATTGGACTAATGAATGTAGAGCAACAAGGACAGGCAAGGTAACCCTTTGCCATCAGGTAATGCCTTAGAGGGCCTTTCATAGACCCAGTGTCAAATTTGGTTCAATCATGTCCTGTTAGCATTGGGAATGCCTCCACAGAGTAATTAAAAGATTTAATGCCTGTTGCTAAAATCATACTTCTCATCTCAGGAGAGATGAGAAAACAAGTGTTTTGGCAAATTTCTATAAATGATCAAAGATCAAAGCTAAAAATACCAATCAATGGCATTGCCATTGAAGATTTATTAGACAAGGGTGCTGATGTAACAATGTCACCAAAATCATGGGATCCAGGTTGGCTTCTTCAGGAGGTAAATATTCAGTTTCTAGGAATTGGAACCTCGGGTAAAACAAAGTACAAGGTAGTACAGTGCATAGGGCCAGAAAGACAGGTAGGGAAAGCATGGAGAGGCAGGGTCAGCTGATGGTTTCTCTTTGGATCTATCAGGTTTTTATGCCAATATCTTACTCCCGGGTTAAATTTAATAACAGAACAGTAAAAATGATGGCTTCAGAAGCCAGTGGCCTATATGGGATCATCCACATCAGGTGGACTATGACATCACTGTGTGAGAAAGGCAGCCCAGCATCCTACAGTGCAGCTTCCTTTCAGGGCTGTTTAGCGGGTCCTTCACTTTACCAAGGAGTCTGATGAGGTCCCAGCAGGAAGCTCTTTAAATGGCAAGGGCTCTTCCATGTTCTGAAATCAGCTTCCTGGCATGGTATTGAGGGAGTGATAGGGGAAGATGAGTGGAGAAGGAATGAGGAAACAGCAGGAACCACCATAGAGTGTGGGAGGGACCTGGTCCTCCTTGCTCATGTGAAGTAACCATGTCCTGCTTCAGGGCACATCTGGGGTATCCACGGGCTGGGCTGCTTGACAGGGGCCTTCACATCTATGGCTATATATCATAGCACAACTGGTCTCCCTGGCTACCTCACCACCATACCCATTACTGCTTTCCAGATTTGAGGCCTGCTTTTCCTGGGAGGCCCAGCCACCCACCTTGCTCTAAAGACAATTTTACTAGATGCAGCCCTCCTCATACCCCCTGCATGTATTTCTGACCAGCTTTTGCAACCTTCTTGGCTCTTCTTCCCTAACTCCCACTACCCTTGTAGCAGCCTGGCACGCCCATGGATGCCATCCTGTTGGTCTTCTTGTTAAATCAGTCCAGGTTTAGAAATAGTGAAGGTGAAGGCTGTTCCCACCCCCATAGCCACAGACAGACATGGGGAGGAGGCAAGTGTTCCATGAACACGATGGCTGATAGTGGCGTGGCTGGTATTCTAAGGGCATGATGCCCTCACAGAAAGGACATAGGTATCTGTGTGGCCATGGCGAGATGAGATTGGTTGTTAAATGGTTTATCCCAAAGGAGTGCCGTGTTATAAAGACTCACACCTTCAGAGTTCCTCTGAAATGTAACGTGAGACACCAACATTGCATATGTAGACACAAATCCTTTGCAAAGAGATTTCTCTCAGAACATTCCATCCCTGAGAAGGAGGCAGGAATTTGAAGAGCTCTCCCTGCTGCCACTACAGAGGAGGCTAGAGACAGCAACACCACATTTGCTGCTTCCATTACTTAGTCCCACACCCAGAGGCAAAGCATCGGGGAGTTTCACTATCAGGTCGGAACTGGATTAGGTTTCAAATTACAGAATGGAAACCCCTGGACAACTTCTGCTGTCCTCTGGAGAAGGTTTGGGGAGCTTTACCTACAGAGAAAGTAAGGTATGGAGCCTGCTGACATCCTTGGAGGGCACTTGGCCTGACTCTCCCCCATCCTCTCTTCATTTATTTGTTTTTAATTCATCACAGTAAAGTTTTCTCCTAGGACAATATAAGGGTGCCCCCCAAGCTCCATTTGGTGAGATTATGTGAGAAATAAGATTATAAATTCAAGGAACCACTGAAGATGAAACAGGTGTTAATACACTACCCTGCAGAAAGGGACAGTCACGAAGAAAAGGCCTGATGATGTGTCAAGTTCCTGTCCCATTTTCTCAGGGGCCAGGAGTGGCTCCCTTCCCCACCCTGCTGGCTTAGGACATGGAGTCTTATCCAGTGAAGAACCTCGAGGCTGCTCTCCTTTCTAGGCTCAGTCACTAGTGAACGACTAGAGGGAGACGAGCTGGCTGTGGGGGCCCCTGCTTATCTAGACTTCTGATGAGCACTGGTTCACCTCATACTGAAAATGGACATGGAAATTTTCTTTTCTTACAAATACCATGAAGGAGTCATGACATTGTCAGGAAGGTAATGACTCCTCAATTGTCAGCCTTTCTGTGCTCAAGCCCAGGCTGTGGGCTGTGGCCAATAGTTTGATCTAGCATGGTGGCCACATCCAAGAGAGTTTATGAGACCAGGAAGGGGAATTCCAGGAGCAATCCTTCTGCCAAATGGGGACTCTCAGAAGTGGGGACTGGGAGAAGTCAGGGAAAGGTCCACAGAGCTTCTCATGGCAGACATGAAGGTCAGTACTTTCAGCACAAGGAAACCTTCCTGTGGTGTAAAGGTCCACTTTCCCTAGGAAGAAAGGGAGCTACTCACTTGGAAGTTTTAAGTTCTCTGGAGTTTGATCAATTTCATTCATTCATTCATTCATTCACTTTTTAGACAAGACCTCACATGGCCTAGGCTGGTAGAAATCAGGTCACAGCTGAGAACAAGCTTAAACTTGGATTCTCCTGTCTCCACCTCCCAACAGCTAGAAATCACAGGCTTTTGAATAATGAATTTCAAACCTGAATGTGGCCGCATTAGTGGGTGACTATTCCAGTCTGTGAGTGTGCTAACATAAAGATTTCTCCAGTTTATAATAAGTGTTCTACTTTGGGAAGTTTCTGTTGCAGTTTCAGTCAATGTAAATCTGTATCTACCGCTGCAAGTGTGGCTGGATGGATGCACACCAAGAGATGATGGGTGGACCCACAGTATCTGCTCATTTGTGAAAGTTGTCAGGACAGGTGGAACATCTTACTGCCCCCTCCTTATCCTTTCACGTTATAAGTTTGGTACATCTTCAACTAAGCTCATCAGAACTGCAAGAAGTCATGTTTTTACTCGCTGTAAACATTAACATGCAATCTTGTATGACTTGCCACGATTTTGAATTCAATCGGCTATTTCTATCACAGTCAATGAGAATGAAGGGAATGCTGTCCAGTTACAGTTTGTCACGTCCCTGCCAAACAGGCTCTACAGAAGCTGCTGCTAGGTATTTCCCAGGTCTTGCAGAATAAATGGAGCCTACCAAAGGCTCTCTCTCTGAGAGGGCTGTTGTCCCTCCAGACAGATGGGGGCTGCCTGGCTCAGGGCCATCCTTTTCCTCAGGCAGTTTGCATACAGCAATGGCAGACCTGTATGGACACAAGGCCAGCCTCTCTCCCTCAGTTGGTGGTCACTTGGGGCCCTGAAAGGTAATTCAACCTCTGCTGCCCACCTGGGAGACTTGAACATAACTTCAGCCTGTTTCCTCAGCACACATGCTCACATGCTAATAAAGGCTCCTGGTTGTGTATCTGCTTTCTCAACTTTTCAATTAACAGCATGTTCTGTGCGTAAGTTACAAAGACTGCTTAGCAGTCCATTCTCATAATCTCACTGGCTCAACGACTTGATTTATCCAGGAGCGATGTTCCTTCAGTTACTGAATTTGGTGTCCTGTGAGCTACATCTGACCAAGATATAGCCTGTGTCTTGGTCCCCAGGTCGTAGCCTGTCTGGATTCTAAGATTTTGAAGCAGCGTGACAGATTCCAGAGCTTTTTGGTTGGAAATATTCCCTTAGTCACTACTGTGCAGGTCCCCAGGACACAGTGCTCTGCCTCTCCAGTGAAGGAGAGCGAAGTTTCTTTAAGAGTCATCGATGTCACAGATATGTAAGGTCATGCAAGTAAGAATTGTCTAGGGTGAAAATGGGTGCTGCCTACAGAAGCACAGCTGTGGACTTTGTCACGGTATGTGGACTCTGTCACCTTTTTTTGTTTTGTTTTGTTTTGTTTTGTTTTTTTGAGACAGGGTTTCTCTGTGGCTTTGGATGCTGTCCTGGAACTAGCTCTTGTAGACCAGGCTGATCTCGAACTCGCAGAGATCTGCCTGTCTCTGCCTCCTGAGTGTGTGCTGGGATTAAAGGCGTGTGCCACCACCGCCCAAGTCTCTGTCTCCTTCTTGACTGGGGTCTGACATTCACCTAGACCTGCCTATGTTGGTCCCCCTCTTAGCCCTGCTGTGAGGGTTGAGGACCTGTTGCAGTGGGTGATTTCCCTGAGCCTGATTGGTCCTGTGGGGCTGGCCTGGAGGGTTGGATATTAGACATACCACCTACGGGTCAATGGATTCCCTGAGCCTGAATGGTCCCTTAGGTTTTGCCCAGAGTGTAGCTAGCCTTTTAGACATTAGATTGACACCAATAGGGTGGTATCTCCATGTTTGTAGGGCTATTGGGTTCGATGTAGCTGTCCTATAATAAACTATACTTGTGCTGAGACCCCATTCTTACTAGGGGTCAACTGAAGTTTTTATGGACATTTGAATGATTCACTTGGAGTTGGTGGGTTCTGGTAGCTTTCACTAAGCTCTGCATGGAGACTGCAGTTCTGTAGATGCAGCAGCAAATACTAGAGGTTGTTCTCGTTAGCTCAGCTACTGAGAGATTCATGAGACGGTGCGGGTGAAAGCAGCCAGTTTGGTCAGTGAGGGAGCAGTGCAAGCTAGCGGCAGCAGAACCTTAAACAAGGAGTGTATTTTTTTCTTAGGTGGTTAGCTGTGCATAAATAGTTAATATGAACCAGGTAGAAAAGGAGGGAAAGGACAGCAATGTGCTAAGCATGACAGTTCAGAACTATGATGAAGCTGTTTCCCTATGGTGTATACGTGTGTGTGTGTGTGTGTGTGTGTGTGTGTGTGTGTGTGTGTGTGTGTTTGTACATTTGTGAATGTGTGTATGTGTGCATGTATATGTGTATCCAAGTGTGTGTGTCTGTGTGTGCATGTGTATGTTTGTGTGTGTGTGTGCATGTGTGAAGGCTGGAGTGACTGGAGGATGTGTGTAGTGTTCCCTGAAAGATCCTTGACACAGTCAGATTATCCTCTTAACCTGTCATGCCCTAAGCTCCATTTCAGACTTTTTTTCTATTTCACAGGTTGTCCATCTCTGTACTAAGTATAATTTCCAGGTATCTGCAAATACATTTCCCTAAAAAGACCGCCTTGAGTTAGTTGTTTCCTCTTTCACTTGGTCTCCATGGGAATCTGATGGTCCCTGTTTCTCTTCCACCTTTTCCTCCACATGAGGGTCCAGGTTCCTCCAAGGTAGCCTCCCTGATGATGTGAAAATCCCTCCTCCTTGTTTCAGTGTTTTCTCTCCCCCAGAGAGGGATGCATCTTTGTGATTTCCTATACCAACTTCTTGCCAATGTCCTGGTATCCTCAAGCCAATGGTAAGAAAGTGGGCACCTGTGCTCCCAAGAATCTGCAGAGGAGGCTACAAAGGCCTTCCTCCCCATGATGAACTCTACTGGAACAGTCTACATTTTGCATGTTCATCCAAGAACCGGCTCTCAATCTTCCTAATGCTGTGACTGTTTAATACAGTTCTTCATGCTGTGAAACCCCCAACCATAAAATTATTGCATTGCTACTTCACAACTATACTTTTGCTACTGTTACAAATTGTAATGCAAATACTTTTGGAGCTAGAGGTTTGCCACAGGGGTCTCGACCCACAGGTTGAGAACCACTGCCAAGCAGACTTCTGGCAAGGATCTTCTACATGTGCCTCTTGGATCCACTCCTCAGTCTTCACAAAGCATCAGTGCATCTCAGACATTTCTTCTCCAGCTACCGATGACTGCTCAGAGATGTGTTTATTGCATTACTGCCTATGGTGGATCTTAGCCTCTTGTCCTTACTTGTTAGGGTCTCCCATCTTCCTGGCTTCCTTGCAAGACTCTCCTTCTGGTTCTGTTGAATGTTGGCATATCAGGACCCTATTGATGGCAACTGTCCTCATTAATTTAAACTTCCTTTGGATGATCTCAGCAACCAAAAGATCCATGCAAGTGACTAGCTTTTCAGCTCAGGCATAGCTCTAAGACAGAACATCCCAAGTGCCTCTGCTGCTGCTTACATGATGCTTCCATTTGATGGTCCATAGGAGCTTAAACTCAGCATAACTGGGACCAAAGACAACTTATGCCCCCAAAGACATCGTCACTTTTACATTCAGCACTAGTAAATGGCACCAATATGTTCCTATTAAAAATTCCTCTAAGCTAACTCCAAAAGAGGCAGAAAACCCAGCAAGTGACAACTAGCAAGTTATTAAAGCTAATAGCAGACAAACTTAAAATATATCAACGTGGCTTTAGAAGTTTCTGATTTAATCCTATCTAAACCCTGTTAAGGAGAGAAGGCTACAAAGTGCTCTCCCTTTTCATAGTGGTAACACAGTGATTCCTAAACCTCACAGAATAGCTCTAACACATTTTTCTTGACTTAACTTAATTAAAAGGATTTTTGTAGCACATGGCAGGAAAAATACACCACTACCAAATTTTAAAAGGTATTTTCTGAACATATAAGTAGAACAATAGAAAAAATTACAAACAGAACAAATTAAAATGTGATGTTAAGTCAAGATTATACAGCTTAGATTAGGAGACAGCAGAGGGGGTGTTGTCACACAAAAGAATCCTGGTATTTTCTCAAGTCAGAATTAAGGTTAGAGATCAAAATGTCAGACTTTCCCATTAGAGTGCAGAGCAGGCCAGGATGTCAACCATCACCATGAATACCTAAAACTGCTATTGACTTGGGACTTAAAAGAACCTATACCCTACAGAGGTGAAGGGAGGGCAAATCCAAGGGATTTAAGATTCATATGGTGACTAAGCTTGATAATAGTTTATATTCTTCAAATTTCATAGTTGTATTTTCTTTTATGTATATCAGAGTTTTGCCTGTATGTATGTGTGTGTATATGTGTGTATGCCTATATGTGTGTGTGTATGTATGTAATGTATGTATGTATGTACGTACGTACGTACGTACGCATACCATGTTCATAACTGGTGCCTGTGGAAACCAAAAGAGGGCATCAGTTCCCTGGAACCAGAGCTACAGGGATTGTGAGCCACCCTGTGGGTGCTGGGAAGGGAACCCAAATTCTCTACAGGAGCAACAAGTGGCCTTAATCCCTGGCTGTCTCCCCAGCCCATATATTATATTCTTGAAAAATACTGCTTTGCTGTAAAATGTTTTCACAAAATGATAGCTATGTCAGATTATGAATATGTTATTTAGTATATTTGGTCATTCATACATAGAGATATATAGTCAAAGATCATCCTGTATGTAGCAAATAAAATTTTATCTGCTAATTAAAAACTATTGTTGAAATAATCCTCAATGGTATTAAACAAGAGAAACAGATTAAAAAGGAAATACCAGGGGAGATACTGTACTAATTTCAAATTTCATGATGAATAGAAAATATAATCAATTAAAATGATTATAAATAAGATTATAATACAAAACATATGCATGGCATAGCTGTGTGAGTGATTATCAGTGAGAAAATATAGTCAAAGAAGTGGACAGAAACACATGGTTATAGCAGTGAAAACAAATACAACAACAAATAAGGCCCAAGTCTGGAGTGAACTCAGTAGGAAATGACGCAGAGAACTTTAAACCTTACCAAGGAGCTCAGTAAGAGCTAAGACTACATGAAACATATGTTAATTTTACATGAGGCTTCCTGGGAAACCAGAAAACCCATTTTCCAAAAGAGGAGAAACATATGAGGCAAGACACACATAAGTGAGTAGCCTGGAGAATCCTAGAAAGAATGTTAGTGAGTGGGACCTCCCCTGGGATGCTTAAAACTCTACTGCCCCAGGGGGTAAGGTGTCATGGATGGCATAGTGACCCCTGCTGCTTGACAAAGTCCCAGCATTTTGACATTGAAGACCACACTTCTCCAGCACCTTTTTACTTCCATTTCTAACAACTCTCAATATTAAAGCTTTTCCCTTTGGGAAATTTGTGTGGGCTTTGGTAAAGTATTAAAATACTTTAAAGTACAATGGTAGCCCCTCCAAACAAAATGGTTCTTTGGAAAAAAAACTGCTTTCCCTGTGGAACCAGGAATTCCATTGCCCTCCTAATTACACCAAGAACAGGAAAGTTAGTGATTTACTAGACACACCTGATCCCAAGGATGAAATGCTACAGTTCTGATCCAGAGCCTGGGACCATTAAGGGTAAGAGTTCAGTTAATGAGTGTAGAGAAATCCGAACGGTACCGGTATCATGGGGAAAGAGTAAGTAAGACATCAGGACCTTCCCTTTTGGGAGCGTTATGAGGGGAACAGGTCCATATAGTAAGACTAAGAAACCATAGTATAGATAGTGTCTGCTTCCTAGAAGTCCTATTCCCAAGGTCAGGCATTTGGATAAGGATCTCCATTCCTTTGGGGCTTGAGGAAAGTTCCTGCTTGGTAAAACAGTCATTCTTATCTCAGCAAGAGGAACTTGTGGCCCTTCATTAACATATGACTGGTGTCTATTGTCAAGGTCAAGGCAGCCAGCTTCCCCAGCTCCTGATCTCAAGCCACACCCCAGCTCACGTGCCCCTTGGCTCCCTAATCCTACATGCAACCATAGAGTATAAAAAATGTAATCTTTTTTTAGTTAAATGCACTGGCAGCCATCCCAATTCACCCTCAGACCCTGTGTGTTGTGTCTATGTCTGTCTGTCTGTCTGTCTGTCTGTCTGCCCCCACCCATGCCCCACTGAAGCAGGTCTCTGGCAGGCAGGCATGTCACATGTGGCTGTTTGAAAGTTACAATGACTGAAAATAAAATGAGAACCTCAGTTTCTCAGTGGGCCTAACCACAGTTTTAGGCTGAGCATGGCGAGAGGCCATTGCTGCATTGGACCAGGAGACAGGGTATTTCCACTGTCGGAGAAGGCTCTGCTGGGCAGTGTTCTTCTCCTGAAGGCTGTGATGGTTACTGTGCACTGTCAGCTTGACAGACACTTGAATCAAAAGGGAGAAGGGGGTGTCAGTGGGAGATTATCTTGATTACTTTAACTGAGGCAGGGAGACCTGCCCACTGTGGATGGCACCCTTCCTGGCTGAGATGCTGGACTGTATGAAAAGGAGAAAGCTTCTGGATTGAGGATGCAGTGTGACCAGCAGCTTCCAGCCCCTGCTGCCTTGGTGGAGCACAACGTAAACCCTTTCTCCCTTAAGTTGCTTTGCTCATAGCAACAGGACAAATGCTGGTAATAATAAGACAAATGCTAATAATTGGAAATTTGATGCTGGAGGAAAAACAGTTAAGCACAGAACTAAGCCCAGAATTAGATCTAAATGTTAAATTTAGCATGTATCTTAGTTACTTTCTATTGCTATAAAGAGACACCATGACCAAGACAACTTATAAAATAAAGAGCTTATCTGGGCTAACAGTTCCATAGGGTTGGAGTCCATGACCATATAGAAGGGCATGGCAGCAGTGGGCAGGCATGGTGTGGAGCAATAACTGAGGTCACATCTTGATACAACAACCTCAAGGAAGAGAAAACTAAATGGGAACAGTATGGGCTTTTTTTTCTTTTTTTGACACCTCAAAACCCACCCCTAGTGACACAGTGACATACCTCATCCAGTGCTACACCTCCTTCAACAAGGCCATACCACCTAAGCCTTCCCAAACAGTTCCACCAATTGGGTACTAAACCTTCAAATATAAGAGCCTGTGGGGACCATTCTCATTCAAATTTCCACAGCCGTATGTCTTGTCCATATGAATATAAATGCCAGCTACATTCAAAGGTAGCAATAAAACTCAGCAGAACTCCTTTCTGTCCCTGAGGATCAAATTTACTTACAAGCCTAGAGTGGGGATATTTGCAAAAATCCAACTGGCAAAACACTAATTTCCCAAACTTTCAAAGAGCTCATGCAAATTAATAAGAGCCAAAACAGAGGGAAAATGGGCAAAGAATATTTAAAAAGGGACTTTATAATAAAATAAATCCAAATGGCCTACGATCCTGTGAGAAGACAGCCTTGCTTACCACCAAAGAAACACCCAAACCTTGCAGGATACACCCCCGCTCCAGGGGTAGTCTCCTCTTTAACCACAGTGTGACCCAGACATCGTGCCAGCACACAACCCTCAGCTATAGTCAGATTTTGCACATTGTTCCAGCGGCATCTTTTGTGGCAAAAACAACAACAACCACCCCCAACAAAACAAACAAACAAACAAAAAAACAAAACAAAAACCCCAAGACAGACTTGTGGGTTGCATAATTTGTGATGCTTCCTCCTTCAGGGTTTTCCCTTGCCTGGTGAAGAACTCACAGGCCAGGTTTGTGTGGCCCTCTTGAAGTATGAGTTTGCCTCTCAGTCGGGGATACCACATTCCGCTCAATTCCATCAGGTGGCACATGGTTTTGGGTGTCCCTTCACTGCCATGCTAATCTTGACCCTTCTGTTAAGATGCTATTCTCAGGACTGGAGAGATGGCCCAGTGCTTAAGAGCACTGACTCTTCTTCCAGATGATCTGGGTTCAATTCCCAGCACTCACATGGCAGGTCACTGTCTATAACTATAGTTCTAGAGGACCGTCGGGCAAAACAATGATGGATGATAAGTAAATAAATAAAATTTAAAAAGATGCCATTCTTCACAGTAAAGCAAGTTTCCCTTTCTTTATGACTGATGCATACTTTAGGAGTAGATGCTGTGACAGTGTGGGAAAGCCTGTGAGCTAGATACTGTGAAATAACAATTCACATAAATATTAACGTGGGCCCACTAATTCCCAGTGCGTTCAGCAGATTACATGCCATTTTCTTATCCTTCATGCTGCTGCTGAAGCTGTTCCAGAACTGGCAATCAGAAGCCCTTTCAAGCTGACGCCCTGTCTCCTGCTGTACACCCCCGTCCTGTTCTTCCAGCATTTTCCTTCTCCAGGCTCTTCCTGGGCTTCTCCTGCCTGGGTCATGCTTCCAGCCATTTCTCCGAGGGACAGCAATCCTTTTGCAGGGAGCATTTGCAGGCCAAAATCCAGTTACTAGATGTGCCCACTGCTGCAGGGTTGTGGCCCCTAGGCCCTCTCAGTGGGCAGAGGTAGGACACGGATGTTACAGCCATGCTTATTTCTGTCTTGCTATGTACATTACAAACCATTAGGTCATGCCAGTACCAGTTTCTCCCATTCTAAGCCAGTGTGACAGGATTTGCTTTGATCTCCTGTCATCCCACACTGGTGACTCCCTTGACTCTATATTGTGCCTTTTTTGATGCTCTTCTTGCCCCGGTGAGCTAATGCCCATCAAGGGGCAGGGCACTGCCTCCTCTCTGAATTCCTTTACCACATGCAGATCCTGACTGCTCAGGCCCACTTGTGGCTTGGGGCTAACTGTTGAGGACCAGAACACTGTGCGTGACCCCCTTTTTTCCCAGGTCTAAATCGGCTATTTGCTGCTATTTCCTTATTTTTGTATTTTTGGATCATGCTCGGGGTGGGGGGTGCAAAGCCAGGAAACTCAACCATTTGAAGTGCTTTGCACAGTACCTCTCACAGGCAAGAATGAGGATACCATCCCTCACTGTGGTAAGATGTATTCCACGAGGGAGAAGTGTCTGTCAGTCACTGTGCTGTGTGCAACTGGGCTGAGAATCACAGCAAGTCTGCTCTTTGTACAAAAATTAATAATTCTTTGATAGACCTCTAGGGTCTGTTCCCTTACTCTGTATGATGGTGTCTCTGCCATAGGGGAAGGACATCTAAAACTGAGGATGGATGTTTTCATTGAACTGATGCTACAGATGAACACAGGCTTCTGGAACGTTCCTGTGAAATGTGTGGCAGTTGGTAATTTGCACATGAGCATTAAAGAATAGCCACATTGCCTGGAGGAGAATTTCCAACTCTGTCAGAGAAAGGTCAGCTTTAAGGGTTGCTGTCAGATTGGCAGCTTTGAGCCCAGAGTATTTAAAAGGGAGGGGAAGAGTTGCTGCTTGGAACCTATCACAGATGCCTGGTAGGGAAAAATTAGCATTGTCTAAGAGGGTTCCAGTGCAGTGAGGGAGATTTTTATTAAGTCGGTCTTACTTGAAGGAAGACTTTTTGTTTTTTTTTTTACATTTTAAGAAACTTTGGATCTTTTTAAGGTCTGGTTGTAACCATAAGCAGGCGGGCCTGGGAGAAGTGACCAGGACAACTCGTGGAAGCCCTGAAATGAATTACTTTCCCCTCCCAATGTGGCTATTCCATGATTTAAATAGATTGATGTTCATTTAACATCCCTATCTTTGATATTGTAAATAGTCAGGGAATTCCTATTTTTTAAAAATTCAAGGCAGATAAACACAGGCCTGGAGCAATGTAGAACTTACATTATTGTATTCCTAGTTCAAGGAGGTACACACACACACACACACACACACACACACACACACACACACACACACACACACACACCCCTTCTGTGAAGAGTTACGAGCCTCACCTATCAGGGCAGAACCTCTAAGCCCATGGCTTGTACTCTGCCCTTCCTCATGAACTCTCAAATTCCCAGTGGGTATAGTTGTCATTATCTTCATATTCAAGAGTGATTGGAGACCACTGTGTCCTGGGCACTGCATTCCATTCTTGAAGGGCATTGTCCATTATAGCATAGACAACACATTGGCATGGAACTATCTAAACTTCTTTGTATCATCTGTTTACAAGTACTTGGAGAGGACTGTATGTGGATCACAGGTGCAGTTCACTAAAGCATGGCAGATTCCACACTATGTGGGTTTGCTCTGTTCTTCTTGGTCTGTTGCTTGTCTTCACTAAGACTTCACAAGTACAAGGAAGATTGAGCTATGACTCCCGAGAGCACAGCCAGCATGGTCTACCATGACAGTGGTCCTGCTGGGGCATCTTTGACAAAGATTAAGTGACACAGCCCTGGGTGCTGAGCTAGGATCCTCCAGTAGGCACATGGGCTAGAAGCCAGGGGAGGCTTTATTGGTTCAGGGATATCAAACATTTCTCACGGAATGGAGAGTTGACGTTAACCAGCCACCTCAGCCTTGCTTACTGCTGACATTAAATGAAAAACGTGAAGGAGTGTGTTTGTAGTTTTTAGATAGAAGGGGCAATTAGGAGCATTTTTTAGCTGTTATTTTGCAATACATTATTTCCTTTGTGTTGGGTTGCTTCATACAAAATAGCAGTGTGCACGTGTTGGAGTTTTAACTAGGTTAGTGTACATTTATTCACACATAAAAAATCAATGTGAGGGAGATTAAAAAACTCAGTATGGTCATAATAGCCCTTTAGAATAAACATTATGCTGCCATTGTCTCATTTTGTGCTATTCTCATCTGTGAAATTAGCTAATCCTTGTAGCATAGCCTATCAATAGTACCAATTATCTGTTGTTTGTATCATTCAGTTCATATCCAGCTATCCTTTGTGGGTTTTTTCTTATTATAGACTAGGGAATTGATTAATGAAATAACATGTGGTATCAGCTTACAGCTACTTGAAACCTTATCCACCACAGTCCGTCTTTGGACCTTTTTGCTAGTTCCCATCCCTCAGTGAGGCAGGCTGTCATGCTAACCAGGCAAGATCTACTGCAGCTGCTCTTTATGCAAGCCACAGAGAGGCTGGGTGATAAGAGGCTCCATTTCGGGGCCACTCGTCATGTTTCTTGATAAAGGCTAACAATAGCACACTGTGGACTTCCCTACTCTTGCCACCCAACTCCTGTCAACAGGGAAACATGTCAGAGGAACGAACCTGACATTGCTCATCACCTTATTTAGTAAGTGAACCCGAGTGCTGAACTATGGATGACTTAACTTCTGCTTCTATTTGCGGCTACACGTGGAGACAGCTTGCCTGTCAGGCCTGGTGGATCTCCCTTTTACACTGAAGGGGAATGCGGGACAGATTAGAAGGACAGCCTCCCCTCTCGCTGGTGGGTGGACTTTCTGTGTGGTAATCTAGCATTAGGCACCAGATAGATATTTTTGGTAAAGGACATGAGTTCTTTCTTTTCCTCTTACCAGCGTCATAACACCAGTTCTGAGAGAAGCCAGCTCACATGTTATGAGGGGGATATTTATTGAGGTGGGTACTTACGATTTTATATTCACAACAGTGTAGGGAACTGTAACTTTTTCTGACATAGTTCGCCTTCTCTTCCACACACAGAAAACACGATTTGGGGAATTATAAGCAATACTTTACCACTTGTTTTTGGGAGGCGCTATATTCAAGTCCTAACAAGCAATACCCCAAAGCTTGAAGTCCAGCCAGCTAAAGCACCTTAAAGCGAACCAGTATACAAAAAACAGTTAAGCAAAAGATGCATTTGTTTGTATTTTAGAAGTTTTCTTGACGAAACTGATTAATCAGTGTTGGAGAAGGTGCTGACTTTCCCATGAGAATCTCACAACCCCCTTTTTGTCCCAGGAAAGTCACTCTTGGGACAAAGTCACTCTACAGCTTTGATGCATGTGCCTTCTTCTCTTTTGCCAGTGTAAACACTGTGCTGCCACTGTTATCTTCACCCTGTCTTATTGTACCACACCTTATCATGTCCAAGAAAAAGAAACAATAGTGATAAATAAAAGAAAGGCTCTGAGCAGACACTGCTGTATCGGCTATGGAGTATTTGCTTTTTGTGGAAAATAAAACAAAATTAAATTTTAGGCTGGATCGTGTAACATAATCCAGTGTACTAACAGGATAGCACCAGTTTAAGGAAAATGAATTCAAAGGGGCCATTGAGTTTCACTGGTATAGTCGGTGGCAATGTGTTAGACAATGGTGAGAAGGGAAGGAAGTGGTGCCCACGATGGCCTGTGGCCCCAAACAGACCACTTCCATATGCTCTCAAGTGCCTGACAGCTTTTGCAGCCCAAGTCCCAACTCCTTCTCAGCCTCTTCCATATGGCGCCCACAGATTGGGAGCTTGCCTTTTCTGAAACACTCAGAGACGCACTTGGTATTCTACTGCACTGAAAGTTTTTGAGCAGTGAGTCTTCCGTTTATTGTAAAAATAAGATTATGGATATTAATTCATCCATTCTCTTCAGGGCAGACAATAATGGGTCTTGACAGTCTTATATTTCAATTTTGCAGGAAGAAATTAGTTGCATATATTTAAAACTAATAGGAAAAAGGAGCAGGCTCCCATGTTTGTGGGGGATTCTTGGTGACATCAGTGTGTGGGGTGTAAGTGCGGGAAAAACATTGTTTTTAAATGCTCATCATACTGTGGGGAGCTGGGAAATAGGAACTTGGGCTGGAATGTATATTGTCAGGTGCTGCTCTCAAAGCCGAACCCGACAGTATTGTAGTTAAGGGACATTTTGGATATGTAATGAGTAAAATGGGAGCAGAGCATTTGTCTGCAGAGATGACCAGTATTGGTATTGCTGGGGACATGTTTACATGTCACTAAGCTTTTGTTTCTAGACTCCAAACACTGAGTGTCACCTTCCATTTGGTGGACTTAATGGGCAGTGGTCATTATTTCCCTATCAGCAGAGAAAGGCTGACATCATCTAAATATAAATAAAAGGATGAGAGCACAGACCAGGTGCCCTGGAGGACCTCCACCTTTAGTGAGAGAGCAGCGGACTTCCAAGAAGGTGTAAGAAATTCATGGGAAGAAGTTTGTCACTTCCACAAAAACTTTCCTAAAACACAGAGAGAACACCAGCACATTGATGAACATGTTATTTGTGAAAGAAAAGGAACGGAATGCTAGAGAGTCAATACAAAGTTGGTGAGTTGAAAGCACAGGAACACAATTTGAAAAACTAAAAAAGGTAAGAACAACAACAAACAGAACTCCCCAAAGCTACACTCCAGGTTTTCGAGACTGGAAATGGGGGGAAATAAATATTAGCATCTTTTCCCAGTCAGAGCTGTGGGTTTCTCTTTCCTCAGCTATTGGAAACCTGTGGAAGTGTTATGACCTTTCAGGGGAGGCAGGGGAACAGCATGCTGGGTGCTTCCTGTATCAGTGTATGCTCACACGGGAAATGCCATTGCAGCAAAGATGTGAGGTTTTCTGCTGACACATAACCTTAAAGACTGGACGCAGCAATGACAACGGTGGATTCGAATGTATAAAGAAAAGGCCTGGAACCCCAATCCTCCCTGCTGCCTATTAAACTACGCAAAGCCTCTGGGAGGAAAGGGATCCTGGGGCCACCACTAATGTCTCCAAGCCCACTCCATGTCCTTTACCATTGTCTACAAACAATTCTGTCTGTACTGGTGAGGACACCAGAGGGAAGTGACAGGCATTCATCCCATTAGGGTAAGAAACTCCCAGAGTTTTAGAGGTCTCAAGCTGCAGAAACAAAAGCTCAGGCTTTTTGGTTCATCTCAAAGTAAATTACTATGCTCTTAGAAGCCACTTCTCCCCATGAAAACAGATGCCTGCCCCTGACAGTCTGTGCGTGCCATCTATTTTCACCTTACAGGAGACTAATTAAAACTAGATCACACCTCCCTTGGGCCCAAGACGGTGTGAACAGCAGCATCCCGATATCGTTTGCAGAACACTGTGTAAAACGAGCACCGGAGTCATTTGCTGTAACCTTTGTGGGGAGGCGCACATACATGCGGAACCTGGGTGGCAGGTAACTTCTCCTTTTGAAAGTAATTAGTCTTATGGAGCCACAGGACAGGAGTGGTGTTGTGACACTGCCTGTGGCCCCTTCCTTGTGAGCTGGTGACACTGTGGTTTTTTTTTTTTTTTTTTTTTTTTTTTTAATAAGCCTACAACTTGCTGTTGTTGTCCCTTGGACTTGGGAGGAGTAGAATTCTCTTCTCCCTCTGGGCACTTGTGAGTGTGAGGCATGCTGGGACAGTTGTTCTGAGAGCTAATGAGCTGAGAAAAGAGAAACACCATCAGCCCGGCCCCCGGGGTGGACCAGCTTTCTTCCCTTATCAAATAAATCTTTGGGATTGATGCTCTTCGCCCCCAGAGGATGCTTGCTTCATCTCTAATTGTTTAAGCAAAATGTTTTTGGGTGAGCAGCCATTGAAGTCTGCATGTCACAAGGGGCCAGAGGCAGAGAAGGAAGTTATGGGATGCCCAGCCTTCCACCATCCCTTGTAACAGAGTTCCTTGCTCCCCACAGAGCCCTGAGACTGTGACTCCCCACTGCTCTCTGCTTCCCCCAGAACAGGGAGACAGGCAAAAAAAAAAATTCTTCCTAGACTGGACTCTCGTAGTCTTCCTTGCCGTCCAGGTCTCCTAGCTGCCCCCTCCAATCCTCTTTGTTTGTTACATTGAGTGACAGGCCTCGCTGAAGCCCAGACACTCTGGCCATTTCCTGGTATGCATGAGATTTACCGATAATGCAAATATTCTATTTCATTTTGTGGCATTGGAATGCTTAGGTAAATTTCTGTGAAGAAATCAATCCAAGACGTATTTCCTGGAGGCCTCCCCAGGTTAGCTTAGCTCACTGTTTCTCATTTTGGTACGAAACCATCATTGTGACGACTTCTCTTTGAACTCTGTGGAGGGAGAATCCTCAAGACTTGACAGTTGATGGCAATTTATGTAACTTGTTCTATCACTGTTGGCAGAATATGGGGAAACACAGGTGGGGAAGCCCTCTGAATCTATAATACACACACATATATGTGTCTATTTATATATCTATATATTTAATGGCAGGGAAGGTTAGAAATGGCAGAGCACCAGGGCTGGGAGGAACCCAGGGACCACTCAGGGTGTCAAGCTGCTCCCTCTTCGGGAGATGCCCCACCCAATGCTCACTACCCTAACTCTTGTTGTCCTTCAGATTCCAGCCCCAAGTCCTCTTCTGGGATGCCCACAATCATCACTGCACCTTGCTCTGGATTCCCTCACATCATGTGACTCATGGCTGGTGGCACTCCCCTATAACACAATCCATCCCAGCTATGAGGGATCTCTGGGTCCATCTGACCTCTGCGGTAACCATCATTATTTGTGAAACCCAACTGTCGTACTTGCTGGGCTCTCATGACACAAGTGGCACAGAGGTCCAAGGCCAAAAACCTAACCACCCAGGTACCCCTGAGCATGAGCAGCTGTTAAAGAGGGGCCAGGAGGCAAGTAAGAGAGTAGTCCAGCCGAGTGCTCTTTTCCTATCCCCACCTCTCATCCAGTGAGAGGAGCCTTCAAAAGGCTGGGTTCCTAGACAGAACAGCTTCCCATGGGAGTGAGGGGGCCTCCAGGGTACTCTTAGCTCTTAACCACCTGGTTCTTAAGGAAACAGGGACATAAATGCATACCAATGCACAGTATGACATGCATATGTGAGCAGATTTATAGTTTAGTCTTCCTGGTCCTTTAGAAGACTTATAGATGCTGTTAAAAACCAATGCAGACTGAATGTATGTCCGGAATGAAAAGGAAATGGGTTTTTGACAAGCCCTTTCTGTAACTTAGAGTCCCCCCGATGCTGTTACAGCCTTAACTTTTTCATCAAGCCTTGAAATACTTTCCCATATGTTTTTGTCTCTTTCTTCTTCCTTTTAATAGCTCTACTCATGGTAAAGTAAGAAAAAAGAAAGTCACATATGAAAAACTCAAACTGAGTGCAACAGGGAACCCTGGGATCAGGAGTAAGAAGAGAAGCAGAACCTCACAGGTCTAGAGCCCCCGAAACTTAGTCTCATCCTCAGGTTCTGGGAACAGTAAATTCCCCATCGTCCCAGCTCAGGGACAGGCAAGAGTAAGGTCATCCCAGCTCAGGGACAGACAAGAAGAGTAGGGTGACCAGCTGTCCCAGATTAGAACTGAAACTCTTGTGTTCTGGGAAAACCTTCAGTCTCAAGTAAACTAGGGCAGTCTGTCACAATTAGGGACACCCCGTCCAGGTTTCCAAGGACGTTAGAGGCAGTGAGTGTTTTCAGTGTACCCTGCCTGTCAGCCAGTGCCGGGTGTCCTCACCCGTACACGAGGAGGTTAATATTTGCCCTAGGAAAAGGCACTGGGCAGTTCTATCAATGCATCTGGGATGCTGCTCATGAAATACTATCCTTCCCTCTTCTACTCATAGCTGTGTGTTGTTCGGAAAGTATGCAAGAACTGAGAAGTATGTGACATGTGCGCATGGCTGTACCCTTGGCATTGAGAGGCCAAGGTCAGTGCTGTTTGCCTTTGAGTGGGGCCACACAGATGTTGTACATCAGGGAATCAAAGGTGATACAGACACGGGGTCAGGAGTGCGTGCTCGTGTTCTCGAGTGTGCGTGGGCTCGTACACATGCACGTGTGTGGGGGGGGTGGGACGTCTGAGGGAGCACTACTGTCCCAGTTTGTGAGTTTTGTGACACAGGCACTAAGAAGCTAAAAGGCCTAGGGCTTGCACATTTCCATATTAGCAGCAAGATAGTTGCTTTAAATACAATCCTTTCAATACATTTCATGTGTGAATCACTTCTTTTGTAAACATGGATGAAATAAAACTTTTGCGGTGCCTTTGAACCTTAAAAAAAAAAAATTTAAACACAAAATTTACAACGACTCCGACCTGACAGCAGACAAAGATAAGCTGAAGAGTCCCCAGCTGTGAGTCTTACCAGAAGTTCCTTATCACTTTGCCTTTCCAAGTGTGGAACCTATGATGGCATTTACAAATGAAAAAGGAACACTCCACTCACTACTCTGCGATGGTCAAATGTTCCCTATCCTTAGGCAAGTTTTGCAGAGGCACACACATGTTGTGGCCTCTCTTGATGATATTTAGTGTATTCAAGGTATTGCTGAGAACAGTGTCATAGACACAAACTGCATCTTCCTAAATGTATGGACACACAAGCATGTGTGACTACGGACACATCATATGTATGTATGCTCATCCACACTCCCACATACCACAGAGCGGCATTACTGTTGGGGAATAAGTGACTAGCGGAGGCGGAAGAGAGAGAACTCTGTACTCCTCCACAGTGGTGGTGCAGCAAGGTCACATTCTCTACTCCCTCCCTCACGAGGCACATGAACACGAGCCAAGACTGATGCTGACAGTCAAGGCCTTTGAGTTACTCTGCTTAGGTTACAATTTTGGATCTGCTATTTTCTGCAGGTGCTTCCAAGACACACAGGTCATCTCGAGTCCTGTGCCTCTGTGTCCCTGCTGGGGAGGAGGTGGGAACAATGCTTTTACTTTTATCCCTGCTGACACATCCTTGCAGCAACCTGGTGCCTCACTTCTGGTCTCTGGAGATGCTGGGTTGGAACTCCGAGCTACAAGGATCACACTTAGGGTACTGGGGGCGGCAAGTGGCTCCCCCATCTTTGGCGCCATGCTGAAGCTTCTTTGGCTCATTTCACACCATTGGTGTTTGTTTTCTCCTTGCCTTAAGGATAGCCACACCTTTACTGTGAGCAGACAGAGGGGCAGATGCTGGACACTGTGCTGAGCAGGGAGACACTGTACATACAGCACTACACTTAGTCACGCAGACTCTAGTTGCTATCAGTCCCCAGTGTGTGATGTTAGGCAAGGTATCGGACGTCTCTGGGCCCTACCTTTGATATCCGCACAGTGAGGACAATGATACCATCTACCATATACATCTGTGAGCATTAGAGATCAACCATGCAAAAACATGCAGTGCTCAGGGCCAACGCTTGCTATCTGCCAAGCACCACAGAGAGAAAGCTGGAGTTGGTGGCTGCCGATCTAAATGAATGACAAAAGCCTTGCTTACCGAGTTATCTCCACTCATACCAGCAAAACACTATTTCTCACAATCAAAACAGGCAATGTGAATTATATTAAAATCTGAAATTCATTTTAATAAATAAGTAGCTCCAGTCACTTGGTTAAAACATGTCCAAGATGGAAATAAAATGGATATTTTAAAAAGGAGAGTATATTATTGGGTAAAAGTACACAGGTGCTTGTGTATCATGCTGTGTTCTTGTGCTGTGTGCCTGTGACATGGAGAGCTACTTTTTCAAATCTCCATTTTACTGTGGCCTGTTCAGAGATCCTTTGGAAGGTAAGAAGACCCCTGCTTAGAGGGGTTTCCTTGTCAATTACCTGAAAAGGGAAGGTAAATACAGGTGATCTAAATAGAAAAGGGCTGGGGAGAGGGGAGGGGAGTGGAGTTCTGTTTGGATGATAAACTTCTGGAATACAGCATTTATGCATGGTAGTTCTTTTCTTCATCTTTTGTAATTAAAGGTGATTTCAAATTAGACTTATACTCCTGTGGCAGCTGAACACCACACTGTCCATGAAGCTGGAAAATGATTACTGCTAATGGAGAGTCACTTGTGACTGCATTTGAAGGGACATTTTCTGACTAGAAATTAAATACCCACGAATCAAATGCATCTTTTTTCTAGTAAAGAAGAAATGGTCTTGAGGAGTTCAGCTTCAATGTCTTAAGTTTCTGGTCTGCTTATCTTTCTATTGTTTTGAAGACAGGGAGCCATGTAGCTCAGGCTGGTCCTAAGCCTTCTTTGCAGCTGCTGATGACCTTGAACTCCCTGTCCTCCTGCCCAGATGACAAGCTTGCACTGCCACACCTGCCTCTGCCTGTCTTTGAATGGCTTTTCATCCCCGGCCGGTAAGGACAGGTGAGTCTGTTCATGTCTGTTTCTAGGCTCGAGTCCTGATATGATTGAAGGTGACCGTGTCACCCTCCGTGAAACCATCACTGCTGTCTTGTGTGAGATTCTGTGACAGTGTGTGCCTTAGCAGCACCAGGTAAATGCTCATAGAGCCATTACTGAGTATCAGGCGTGTTGCAATCGTTTCCTTGTGTGTTTATTTAGATTGTGTCACCTAATGTCATCCCAAACCCGGCTGAGGGAGGTTTTAGTTCCTTGTTAGACTCTGGAGACTCAGGGCAGCAATTCACTGAGTGTTGTACAAAACTGTGAAGTTCCAGACACGGTTTCCAGGAACCCCAGACAGTGAGAGGCCTTGGAACAGATAAGAGCTGGGGAGAGGGGAGGGAAGTGAGAAAGGTCACTGTGGGAGGTGGGCCCTGGTGGGCCAAGGACAGGCAGTTTTACTAATGTGGTAGCAAAGATCTCAGGAATTGGGCAGAAGATTCAGAGTTATGGTTCTTAGAGTACCTTAGGGTGTCTATCACAGACAGTTCTCTGCCTGGCTCTCAGACTCTAGCTAAGAAGTGACACTCTCCTTCCAACACTGTATCACCCGTGTGAGAAAAACCATTTTGAGGCTAGACATGTTTCTTATGTAGTCTCAGGACAAGCCAGGGAAGACATTTAGGCAGTGATTAGGGAGACAGGGTCTATACAGGAACCAAACAGACAGAAGCCTTTTGAATCCATGATCCCTCACACAGAGAGTGTGAGTAGAGAGAAAGGAGGAGTGATGGGGGTGGGGATGGAGTGGCTGAGCTGCAAGGGATGTCCTAGGGGCCATTATAGGATGGAGAGCCCAGAAGCCCCCAGCAGGGTCAGAGGAGGGAGAAGTCCAGAGCAGGGGAATGGGAAGACTGGATTGGCTCAGACCAGCCTCCCACTTCTCCAGTAAAGCAGCATTAGAATTAGAACAGGGACAGACAAACTCCCTTTAGGAGGTGAACACTGTGGCCTTGCGAGCAGGAGCTAGTGTCTGCAGGACTGGACCCTCTGGGGCAAGTTTGGAAAGATGCAGATAAAGCAGAGAGGTCCCCTGGGCACAGGCCTCAGGCCAGAGAGGCTCCAGGCACTGTGGGTGCTGACTGTCTGTTTTATATCCTACAATGCCTCTAAAGTGCACTTCTGGGGAATGGGGGATAAGTAAGTCACACACACTGCAGGGCACTGAGTTCCAAGGACACATGGGAAGGGCAGAAGGATGGCTGCCTAGGGCTCTTTCTCATTGGACACATGCATTAACAGACTTCATGGCCAACTGTATGATATAAATAGAACCAACCCCAAGAGAGAATCTCAGAAGTGTGGCCCGGGTGTCTCTGCCACAGCAGGACTGATTTTTCTTTGGTATTCAATCCCACTGGGTTCAATTGCTTCAAGATTAGATTGGGATTTGAGGAGTTATAAAGGAAGTGAATGATTACCCAGCATGATTAGTATTTCATTATAATGTAGAAAAAAAAAACAATGAAAATGGAAGGTGTGGATATGTATTCATGGTTGAGCTGACCAGCAAATCCCAAATGCTCTTTCTTCGTCTAACCATACAGGTGAACCTGAAAACATGTTCCACTGTTCCTCTGAAAACATGGCCTCATTTCAGTCACAGTAAGGGTTGGAGGGTAGAAGTGGACTCCCTCTGGAAGCCAATTCCAAAACTCCAAGCCAAGGTTCAAGTTGAAGAGAACAGGGCCTAGGAGGTTAAGAGAGTAGGAATCCTGTCCCGAGAGCCTGTGGATGTTGAATTAGAGGAAAAGCTTCAACAGATCTCCGGATATCTGAAGCCTGCAGAGCACACTAACCACTAGGACAGGCGTGTGCAAAAGACGGGGAGAATCAGAGGGGCGAGCAGGGACAATGAAAGTCAAGCGAGGCCTCTGGGATCTCAGCCCCATTCTCATTGGCTGATGGGCCAGTACATTCTAACCTCTAGGACTGATTTTAGTAACTGAAATACTGAGGCACTGAGGTCTTCATTTGTAGAGTTTTGGGATGCACAAAGCAAACACAGCCTAAGAAAGTAACAGCTGTCCTTGAAGTCCAGACATACATACCACTGTGACTGCCAAACACTGTAACGGGGGCCTGTTACTCAGCTCACCCCACAATGGGTGTCCTGCTGCACTGGGGTAGCAGGGTGACCCCAAGCACCCAGCACTGAGCTGCTTGAGTTTCTTGCCTTGGGAAAGACAGGTCAGAAACAAAGAGACCCAGACAGAAGGATCCAGAGAGGAAAGGAGAGAGAGTGATGGAGAAAGGCAGAAGAGTGGGAAAGAACAAGAGAGGGCAGAGGCAAAGAGAAGAAGAGAGGTTCAAGGTGCAACTGCAGGCTGGGATTTCAAAAGTGATGAGATGGCTGTGGGACCCCCATCCCCAAACAACAGCTGTCCATGAGTGCCAAGGAAACCTGTGGTCAGATATGGATTTTTTTTTTTTTTTGTCACAGATGACCTCATAGATTGTCCAATCTGATTCGAAATTCTCTCTTTTTTTTTCCCCTCAAAACTTTAATATATACACTATGGTTAAATATGACTTTTGCTTGAGGTGATTTTAGGAATGCTTTCAAAATACAATGTGCAGGTATAAATTTTAACTTGGAATATGAAGATTTTAAAAGCCATCTTTAGGAAAGGTCATTGAGTTGATGAAACAGATCAGCAGTTGCTCATTCCATTGAGCATTCCAGTTTCCAGGGGTCCTCAGGAGGCTGCTCACGTCTCTGGCTCTGACTTAGATACTTCAGTATCACTGTCCTGTTGTGGAATACTATTTTTAGATGTGTTACATTCATTTACGCTGTGGAACATTTGTTTAATGATGCAAAGATGTGTTGAATTCTTTTATGTTGCATTTGTTTAACTCTGTGAAGCTGTGTTACTTTGCCTGTCTAAAATCAGGTGATGGTCTGATAAAGAGCTGAATGGCCAATAGGAAGGCAGGAGACAGGCCAGGCTGGGCTGGCAGGCAGAGAGGATAAATAGGAGGAGAAATCTGGAGGGGAGGGTCAAGGAGTAAGAAGAGAAGGAGTCAATCACTTAGCCACACAGCCAGCCACATATTAAGAAGGAAAGAAAAGATATACAGAAATAGGGAAGGTTAAAAGCCCAGAGGCAAAAGGTAGATGGGATAATTTAAGTTAAGAAGAAGAATTTAAGAAGGCTGGACATTCATGAGTAAGAATATTCATAAGTGTATATTCATTTGGGAGCTGGGTAGTGCCCCCTCCCCCAAAGGGTCAAAGAGCAAAAAGTAAAAACAACTAACTACACTATCCCTTCACCTTTTCTGGTATTGAACATTTCAGTTTCCAGGAGGCCCTAAGGAGGGCTACTCATGTTTCCGGCTCTGAGTCAGAACCTTCAGAATTGCTGTCCCTTCACCCTTCTCCAGTGGGGCCCAACACTCGTCAGGGGGCTCATAGTGGTAGAGGAGCCACCCAGACCCCTAACTCTTTCCCTCTGGCCCTGGAAAGTTAAACCAGCACATTAGAACCATAGAGCTTTTTTAATTTATTTATTTTTTTTAATTTTCCTTTGGGCATTGGAAAGACTGGCACCTGCTTCCATTCCCAATCAAAGACAAGCTTCGGGGGAATGATTAGGGCACAAATTGCAGATCGTATAATTTGTATTCATAAAAAATATAAAGAGTCACATTAAAACTTTGTAGACTTCATCAGCAACTTAAAAATGTGGGTACTTTGAGATTGCCCTGAAGTTATATGCCACTGTGCTAGGGATTTATTCTATTTCTTTGCTATAAATATTCATTTGAATTAAAGGCTTCAAATGTTTGTATCAGGCAACATATTGTCATTTCTAAACCAGGAAAGTGTTGTATTTATTGTTTTTTTTAAAGGCTTTTATTTCCCACAGGCTTTGGGATCAACCTTATGAATTAAAGAATAGGAAGAAGTCTACGACACTTGGGAAAAGGGAGATCTTTGTGATGGAAGAGTGCTTCATCTTTATTATGCTGAAAACCTGGTCGGCTGATGGCCACCTGTGACAGCATCACCGGTGTACCTCTCTAAGCCTCATAGATACCCTCCTGGGAGGCAGGAGGGAGAGCCTCCCTTCCCCAGATATACAAACACATCGAATAAAACACATGTTAATAGAGCCAAAACCCAGCTCCACTTGAGCATCATGTTAGAGAAACTTAGCCATGCGTCTTATAATAAAATTCTTGTATCTAAAATGGAGTAAGCACTTTAATTCATGCTTGTCTTGAGACATACATCCTAAAGTTTAAATGCTTAAAAGCAAGGCAATAGGCATTTTTATTGTTGATAACAAACTACAGATTTGTCTAGTGGGGAAAAAAAATCATGAAATGTTTGACAAAAGAGCTGTGATAAGAGATAAAGAACACAGTATTCGCTGTCTAGGGCTGCAGAGGGGAGGCAGAGCCTGTCCCGGAGCCCACGGATCTAGCTATGTGCACTGTGATTAGGGTTATAAACAATGGGTACTGTGTCGGCATAGAGGGGTGTGAACAATAGGTCTTTTTCTGGAAGTATCTGTAGGAAGAACACAGAAATCAGTCAACAAGGGGGCTGAAATGATCCTGTATTCTCTCTAAAGATAATGCGTAACAGCGCTTCTGCAAGATCGCAGGGTCCTTCCTACTGAGCTTCTTGTCTTCCTTCATTCACTATAGAATTTTCCCTACTTGCACCTGGTTTGACCAGCAGTCAGCTGGCTTCTGAAGATGCTCCCTATTTGACAACCCCCACCCCACCCCAGATCCCAGAGACTCAGGGCAGCTGCACAACCGTGCTTTCTTTGATTATAAAAGCAAGCTTGTGACATCCTTTAACAGATTCTGTTAAAAACAGAATTAATTAGAGTCAATGTAGCAAACTCCCAGGGCTTGTCCACTGAAGGCAGAGATGACTGGGAAGGGGGAGAGAGAGAGAGAGAGAGAGAGAGAGAGAGAGAGAGAGAGAGAGAGAGAGAGAGAGAGAGAGAGGTGTAAAATAGTCTTCAGGAAGCTTACAGTCTACTGTCCAGTATACCACCTGGGTAATAAGTAAGACGTGCTCTAAGATAGACTATTGCCAAGTCAGAAAGAGATAAGTACAAAAGTTTAGAAAATTCAGAACAGCTTTAAAGCTGAAGCTGATGATGAGAGTGGAGAAGGTAGCACGTCAGTTGACAGGCAGGGTAAGAACAAAGGCACAGATGACTGCATGGAGTGGCCACAGATAATCTAGACTGAACAATGCCCAGAATCTTCATCTAAGAGGAGAGGAAGGCTAGAAATGAGAGCATGAGAGGTTCTCAGGGCTGAAAATAGACCTATAAGACCCTACAGCAAGGAGGAAACTTCTAAAGACCCAAGCAAATACTTTCACTTGAGAGAGGGATCCACCAAGGCCACAGAGAAGCCATGACTTCCCCAGGTGATGGCACAGAGATTGGTCTACAGCACAGGGAGGGCAGAGGAATGGTGCAGGATTCAGGAAGGGCACCAGAAGAGGGAGGGGAAGATGGCTGTGGATGGGGTTTTATCAGGTGCAAAGGCGGCATCATAGATAGATGTGGACATCAGAGAGAGTGAGGGTCGGATGACACTGAGACTTGAACCCCGAGGGAAGACACTTTTACAGAACTTGATTTGAAGGTTGTGAAAGCCTTAGGCTGGAGGCTGCAAAAGAATGATGCTGATGTATTATTTTCTCTGTTAATATTGAAGTACTTAGTCTAGGGGGGCTGAGGAAGTGGTGTTTGTCTATTTTACCATTATCTTTTATTAAGTGTTAATTAACAACAATTCCTTAAACTTCATCTCAACTGCATTTCCTCCAAGTCACTGAAATAACAGTATGTGAATATGGTGTAAGGTCACACCTGTAGGAAATGCTCAACAAGGGATTTCCTGGTTGGGCTGTTTTTGAGAGATGGTTGGGGGACAAGCATTTTGTGTGTGAACAGCCATGTGCTGCAGAGTGGCATGGTGGAGTTGCTGGTGTGGACATGAGTGGCAATAGTCAAAGCCAGATGGAAACAGGCACAGAGGGAGATTTAGTCATTTGTCTCTTAGGGTAGGGAGAGAACATGTGACAGCCCCATTCCAGCTCTTGACTGCAGAACAGACTTTCTGGAGGTTCCATTGCTCTTGCCGACCCTTCACAAATCTTTCTGAGAAATAAAGACCAATCCGAAGAAGGGGAGAGAAGAGGTCTGTCTTGGCTGCTGTGAGGATGAACCCATGTTCTGTGGTGGAACATCCGAAGTCCCTGGGGCAGTCTGGGAGGGTCTTCAGATAAGCTCTGCAGGACCTGAGCCAGTGACTCCAGCACATTAGCCTCAGTTTCCTCCTGTAGGGTTTCTCTGTCCCTAATGTCTAACTGGAATCTCTGCTGCCAGCCAGGTCACTCCCTCACTCACTGTCTTCCTTCAGATACCAGATGTTTAGGCATTTGGCTCAAGGAGAGGGAGCTGATATAAATGTAGGCGTTTGGGGACTTAGTGTTTAGTTTATGCTTGTGTTTGAACGTCTACTCCCATTGTCTTTAGGTAGGTTTCCTGTCTCCCTAGTGGCAACCCGCATCATCGCATAAGGCTTGTGACTAAGGACATTCTGTTAGGAGGGCAGGGGACACCACTCACCAATTATTGGGGAGAGAAATAGGAACAACAACAGGGTCTAGCTCCAGTGATACTGCCACGACCTTCCTTGGAAGATGACCCCTTTGTCTCCTTGGAAGAAGATTTCTTATTTTTCTTATTTCTTATATTTACTTCTATTTCACAAAGATTTAAACGTCTTTGAGATGTTACCAGATCTAACCTGCAAAATTTGAGAGATCACCCAGGAGCCTGACCATGCAAGCATGAACCAAGAAGCACTGAGCTGCATGTCCTCGAGTGACCAGGCCTCAGCATTTACATAAACAGGAATAGTGAATGCCGGGCCTTGTCAGTCACGGCCATGGGGCTCATGGCACCAGGGGCAGCTGACTGTTGGTGCTGAAGGCTTGGTGGCTGCATGTAAACACACTTTCACAGAATTTTCTCATATCTCTCCCGACTCCCCCAATCACAAATGGGGGCTTCTTATTGGGGGACCACTGTGTAAAATTTCCTGATAGGAAATGAAATAGAGCACAGTGCTATTTAATGTAAAAGGGACCATTGGGAGAGGCCATCAATCCATACCCTGAAAATCCATTAAAGCACTTGCTACAAAGATGATTGGCAATGGCCTCCAGCTTCCATTCTGTAGGAATCAGAGAGTCGAGAGTCCTGAACACCTGATTCATTCTATTCTTCACTGACAATGGGTGATTCTGAGTTTTCCATTGTTCTATAAGTGACTCTTAACAGACTGGTAGCAAACTGGCTAAACGTCCGTCTACTGGCAGGACTATGCTGCCCAAGCCTGCCCCAGCCAGTGCCGCTATAGTCATCTGTGCGAACCCTTATCAGATCATCAGAGACTTGATTTCTTCTCTTTAGCACAATTAGGTTAGACGTGGGCCTTGCAGCTTGGGGTGACACCTCCTTTGATCACACAAAGGGCCTTTGTACAAACATTATAAATCTCCACTTGGATTTGCTTTGGCAAAATGTTTTCTGAAGTTACCATTCCCTTAATTCCCTAAACTATCTTTGACATTTTTTTTTACAGTCAAACATATGTTTTGTTGGCAAAGTGGCTAATTCTGCTTTTTCAGAGGAGACCACACTGAAAAGTCAAAGCGGAGCATGGTCTCACGTGCCTTTAATCTCAGTGCTTGGGAGATAGAGGCAGGCAGGGTTCTGCAAGTTCCAGGTCAGCCTGCTCTACACAGTGAGTTCCAGGCCAGCAGGAGCTCCATGTAAGATTGCCTCAAATGAGGGGAGTAGGGCTAGAAAGCCATCTCAGTGACTGAGAGCACACCTGGGTGTGATTCCCAGCACCCACATGATAGCTCACAACTGTCTGTAACTCTGACTCCAGACATTCTGATGCCTTCTCTGGCCTGTGTGGGTACCAGGCATGCACATGATACACATACATGCAGGCAAGCAAGCAAGCACTCACATTCACAAAACATAAATAAACAAATATTTTTTGAAAACCGAAATGAGAAAAGATAGGTTAGCATGTTAGAGATGTTTTTTGGGGTTTTAGCTTATAGTCTTTAGTTGTCCTAAGCCAGTATCTACAGAGGAACGGCACCCTGAGAGCTCCTAAGGGCACCCTTGTGTCAAAGCTGGTGTTTCCCCACAAGAGATGACAGCTGGGGTGACCCGTGGTGGCTGTGATTCAGGTCTCAGGCACAACACAAGAACAATGCATGGACAAGGCCAGGCTTAGGGGGATGGCAACTGCAGAGACTGAGGGAAATTGGTGCAGGTCATGGACTGAAGATGGCACCAGGCAAAGTATGAGAAGACAACTAACTGGAAAGGGTCAGATTGCCTTCCAGAAGCATGGGCCGCCATGCACACAGGCTGACCCTTCCTTTGCTGTGACTGCAGCTTCCCAAGGGAGGGATCTTTAAAGCTGAAAATAATGGTCTGATGGAAGAGAGGAGAGCGGCCTTAGAAAGCTATCACACACCTCTAGGACTGTACCTTAGCTTCTACCCTGCTGCTGTGTGTTAGAGACAGTAACGGACCATCCTGATGAGGGATGGGATTGGGGTGTGAATTGTCATCAAAGTAATTTATGCAGCATTGAATTGTTTCAACAGAGACCGCACATTTGGCAAATGCCCACCATATCTAGCCACAGAAAACTACTTGGGAGAGTATTTTCTATGCCTAGAAAAGCTCCCCACCTCCCTGATGGGGTCTGCAAGGCACAACTCTTCTTGGAGACTTTGCACGGAGCACATGGTTTTATTTAGGAAAGATTGCTGTGTAAATGCACACAGTTACAACGTAACAGCAAAGTGACAATTGCAATAAAAGAAAACAGTATCATAAGTGGTCTTTTAAAGAGACATGATTCCTGTGGGACCTTCACTCACTCTCCACTTATTACCATATTAAAGATTGGACATTAATTTGGTGTTTAGTGGGAATATGGAGCACAGAAAGCCTTGTCTCTCAAATCTCCGTCCATAGCGCTGGAGACTGGACCCTTGATACGACAGGCAGTTTCATGATAGCTACCACTGGGTAGATGCTATGCAGTGAGACAATGTCCCTGAAGGAGCCCCCTAGCTAACTGCATGCAATGCTCGGACCTTCCCTGAGCAAACCTTCTGAACCTGAGGAGAAATGTGGCCACTTATGGGGATACAAGATTCCATTTGGTGGGGATATGGGAAAGGAGGGAGATGGGAGTAAAGAAGCCAGCAGGCAAAGATGGGGTGGCTGCAGGCAGTGTGTTGTGTGACTGAAGGAGTGTGAGTTAAGACTATTTGGAGGATGACTTCCACTTCTGTGGCAGTAAGAGGATGCAGTCCAGGACAGGACGAGGGAATCACATGTGGGGTCCTGATCGCATGTGGTGGAACAGCAGGAGAAGAGTGTGAAAGAACCGTCCCACAGTGACAGGACTGAGAGAACTGACTGCACCAGGTGAGAACAGCATCCAGGATGGGCTGGTACTGCAGCTCGGGGATGGCAACAGACCTGCCCACTTCCACACACCGGGCATACAATGGAAAGGGTTGGTGTGGAAAGTGAGCCATTATTCAATCGTAGCCAGTTGGGCTTAGGGTGACTAAGATGTAGTTGGAGGTATGGACTTGGTGACTGAGGGAGAATGAGGTTTTAGGAAAACAGATTTGGGAAACACTGACATGGAGACAATGAAATGGCGGCCTTACCCAAGTTAGTGTGGAGTCAGTTACTGGAGAGCAGCTGAACCACAGAGCAGGTGGAGAAAGAAGAGGCTGAGAATACAGGGAGGAGACAAAATAATAAAAATGATAGGGCATGGATGGCATAAGATCCACCTATGAGTGCTCAACAGTAAACATGCAAATTACTCTGTATACACAGAGGGCATGGGGGGTGGGGGGTGGAGGCTGCTGAAACACACCCTGTTTGACCAATCAGGAGATGGAAGGAATAGTCTTTCCAGAAGAACTAAGTGGTTCACAGAGGTTTCCTTAGTTGAATTCTGTCAAGCTAAACTGATGAAAGGGAGTGCTGTCAGATTTTAGACCATGAGCTGGGGCTGGAGCTACTCTGCAGTAGAGGTAGAAAAATGCACCTGCCTGCAGCTAGCTCCAATGGGCTACAAGATAGACTATGGCAAGGCAGGAGTTCTTGGGAACAGACACATGGAATCAATTCTTAGCACGAGTATAAAACAATAGTGGTTGAGTAGAAGCACAGACATACAAAATGGGTCGTTTACCAGACTAGCTAGCACCATACTGGAGAGGTAGAGTTAGATTATAAACGTGTGTGTGTGTGTGTGTTTTCAGAGGCTATCCCTGCTTGAGGAACAGTGCTGGACAAAAGCTAGCTCTCTGCTGTCTGGGAACAAGGAGGTGATTGGCTGTGCTCAGAAAAAGTGGGTGGGGTCATAAGTGGGGAGGCAATACCAGGAAAGAGCTGCCAACCTACCAGAGAGCCAACCTTCAACATAAGTTGACTGAAGGCTTCCTGGCTGGGAAAATGAGCTAAGAACCAGGAAACTAAATGGAGAAACACAGAAACAAAGGATACTGCATTTTGCCCTGTGACTTGGTGGCTATGGACTCATTTCCACCACCTCTGCCTTCGGGCTGAGGAACTCACTGGAATTGTATGTCCCAGTCTCTGACCTGTGTTAACAAGAAGTTAGAACCAGGCCACCTGCTGAGAGTATAGACTCAGGTGTGCACTGCTCCTTTAGGAACCCTTGAGCCATCTCCCATGTTCTTAGCCTCTGAAAACACATGTGGGCGCTCACACACACACACAATATTGCCATGGTGACATGGACTTGTATGCATACAGACAGCATTTATCACCATCAACGATCCCTATGTACCTGGAACAAGTCCTGTCCCTGTGACTCCTCCAATGTCTCCTGGAGCTGGCTAACTGTGGGCTTTGTGTTTTGCATTTCCTGTGGTGATGGGCCCATGTCACAGGAACTACGTGGGTTGCTTTCTAAGAAGGCCTCCTGTCTCCTTTTCTTCTAGACTGGCTACTTGTTCCCACTATTTTCTTCAGTAAAGTTCTGTGATGACAACAGAGATGATGACCTCTCCCCTATGACTCTTTTCTTCCTTGTACCAGACCCCTGGGGGCCTGCTGTTAGGTGTGGCAAAGATCCCTTCACTGGCGGACAGTTCCATTCTGCCACATAAGCCCAGGCATAATAAACTCATCACCTACTGGGGCTTCTTCTAGTCACATTGCCTTCTGGCCTTGTCAGTACCAAGACAGGAAAATAGTAACTCTCCCCAGACACAACCTGAGTCCCATCATTTGTCCTGTTTCCACTTGCTCAACAGTCTCAGAGTGTACCCAGGTGGCTCTGACACTTCCAACCATCTCTGTGTTTGTCTGGGCTTCAGCATCACCCTTTGCCAGCATGCCCAACTTCCACTTTCTCTGTGGGTCTCAGGGCTTTTATTTGCTTTCCATCACCAGAATGCTCAGAGTCAGGCAAGGTCGTCTTCCTTGTTCTTGATAGGTCTCCTGATGTGTGAAGACAGTGGGCAGTGGGAATCTGTGAGCAAATTCTCAGGCAGACAGGTAGTTTTAGGACCTGTCAATTTCTATTTTCTAAGGAAAGTTTAGACAGCCATAGCAACAATGTTACATAGGACTGTTAGCAGCATTAGCCCTGGTATGGCCTGTGGAAATAGTGTATACACACACACACACACACACACACACACACACACACACACACACACACTTCTCTTTTTTATTTAGGGGTTCAAAACTCTTTCTGATTCCTAATCCACAGCATTGCTCTAAACACAATGCACTGTTGTTTGGGCATTGCTCTAACAATGTTCTTTAGAGTTTCAGGCTCAAAACTGCACCCATTAGTGTGCCATGGTCACAAGCCCCAGGTGGGTGACAGCTGTAACTGAGTTGTCACTGAGGCAAGTGTAGAGAGTTGGCATAACTCAAGGCACTCAAAAAGCGGTTTACACACAGAACTTAGCAGACAGTTAAACAGACATATATTAAGTAAGAGATGCCCCTCTAAGGCTCCCTGTTACTTTGTGTTCCACTACCTCCGAAGTCTGGGTATTAGCAGCACAGTAAATCTCTTAAGGAGCCAAGTGCGGGAGCTAAATTTGCACATTGATTTCCGTCTTCTGTGTGCAGTTGCAGGCTAATTTAAAAGGACGGTGGGATATTCTATTTTCAACTGGCTGAAGCTCAACAGGAACAGAGTAAGTCCCTGTTATAGGAAACTCTTTCACAGTGAAATTTTGGCAAAGCTAAATCTAATTCCTTTCACTGTCTTCCAGTACAGCCCCGATTCTGTTCTATCGAGCAACACAGCCGCCCGAGTGGCAGCTTCCTACAGCACCCAGCCTGAGGATTTTTCCGTACTTTATTTTGACCATGTTAGCTTTTCCCTGCTTTGAATTAAGAATGCAAAAAGGAAATATTGTATAATAAAATCAATAAAGGACGTGCAATTTCATTACAGCTATAGTTTTAAAATCATAAACCTCCATTTTCTTCATTTCAGAGACATATTTAATCATTGCAGACACAGGACATTACTTCATTTAATTATCATGGTAACAAGAGCTTAGGAAGACCATTTGATCCACTTAACAAGCGTAATGAAAAGAGTGGCCATGTACCAGCTCTATTTGCCACAAATCAAGATTGTAGAGTTTTAAAGTTCTCTTTTTCTGGCTTTCTGTGATCTCCCAGTCTCTCCAACCCTTACTCAACCCTCACCATGAATTCCCCCATGTTGTTCTTTAAATATGATCAGAGATTTAGGTAGACTCAAGATGAGGCCTTGAAACTCAAGAGCACTATGCACACATACTTCCTGTCTACCTTCTGGAAGCATGGATTTGGCTAAATCACTTTCATCAAGTTGTCAACAGTTGCCGTTGCTTCATTTTCAGGACCAAGGCATTGGGGCAACAGTTCAGAAAGAAGTACTGAGCTCACCTACAAGGCAAATCCAGAATTGGGTAGTTTGGCCTCCAGGGCCCCTCCATGCCAAAGTGCTCTCTCCTTGGGCTGCTCAGCTCAGCTTATCTAGATGGGGTCAGTGTGTACCACTCACATATGGCATGCACGGTCCCCTGAACCTGCTGAACTGTTTGCCTGACCCAGGTGGCTTCCGTCTTTATTCAGCCATCCTTCACTCCTTCAGCTAATGCTTGTGGGAGTGCAATGGGACTAGCCTCCTGTTTCCTGGCTGCATCTTCTGAGCCACTTTATGTCTACATTCTTCCATGTTTCTTCTGTGAAACTTCATTCACTGCTGAGGACAGGCAGAACCTCATCATCTCTGGTCTCAGAGAATTTGCCTCGACTCCTCTAGTACATAACAAAATATTTTTAACTAACAGTGAGAACCCTTAGATCAGAGTATGCCTTGCCAGTCCTAACCACTGCGGCCTTGAGTGTAACCTCTGTATAGCCTTGAGCCAGCTGGTTAGAAACAGTTTGTCTATAAGACAAATACTTCATTATAAGGTTACCTGCAAAATCTAAATGATACAGTCAAGGCAGAATACAATGTTAACATAAAGCATTAGTATTTCATATTTATCTTAATATTTGCATAGGAATTTTAGATAGTTTTTTTAAAACTATTTTTAATCGAATACTTTGAAATTCTTCTTTCAGTGAAATTTGTTGACTTTAAGAGAAGCTTGTGCAAGAGGCAGACACCATGTTAATCACTGAGTCTCTTCTCGGGTGTGTCCTGACTCAGGAAAACAGCTCTGGGATTGTTACCTTGGAAGAAGACGGTGACCCTCAGTACCAGTCTTGTTTGGACTGATGCTACAAGACAACACTCCGAAGGAGGCTCTTTTATTGTATTTTCACAGAGAGAAAGAAGGCAGTAAAATGGACTCAGCAGAGCCTTTGTGTGTTAGAGATTTCCTCATTACCTTCACTTGCTCTCTGCTTTCATGAGAAGGAATTTTTAGAAACAGGTGAGAAATGTTACTACCCCACAGAAGGTGCTCCCCAAATGCACAGTGCCCCCCTCCCAAGTTTCTGTGGGTTTCCCACTTTCTGGACAGGAAGAATTAAGCAGGGTAAAACTTTGAGAATATTCCTAGGTGACTTATGTGAGCTGAGCACTAGTCATACATTGGACATTGACCTTGGGTCCTTTAAAACTCCCTGCCAGCAGCAAAGCTGTAGGAAGCAGTCTGAAACTTTGGACTGTACTCAGCCGGGGGCTCTGGGATGCAAGCGGCTCACAAATGGAGTCCACAGTCAACGAAGTTCTGGAATCAGCAACGTAATACTGTGAGCACATTAGCCTTGGAAGCCCTCCCTTCTAGGCTGACAAGAGGGACTCTGGGTATTATGGGATGTCAGGACTTTGATTTATTGAGTTAGGACCACATTTATTTTAACCAGTGGGGCTGGAAACAAAACCAAATTTGAATTTTTGGCTACTGTATGGATAACGAAACTTTGTCTGTCTAGTTGAAAAAAAATGTTCATAAGCTGTGGCTGGGTTGTCTTTTTTTTTTTTTTTTTCCCCTATCTCTAGCAAATCATCTCCAGTTCCCTCTTCCCAACACATGAGGATACATTTCCAGGGACACGTTCTTGGGGGTGGAGTGTTCTCAGAGGGGGAGGAGGACAGCTGGCTGGAGACTGGGAACAAGGTCACAGTGTTCATCTCTGGGGACCACAGAAGAATGGAGAATTGGCTCTTTCATCTGCAGCCTCCTCTCTGCCTTTTGCTGCCCTGTGTCTCTGCTGTCCCCAAGTGGCCATGTAGGTGACCCTGAGAGGCCAGGGGGTAGGTAAAATCTCCCCAAGGCTTCCTGTTTGCTGAGGTTGCAAGCCTGGACTCTTTAACCCTTCATCTGTGGGTCAGCCTGTGCATGGTGGCAAAGGGGTCAGTAAGCAGCTTGGAGCCAGCTTACTGACTGGTCAAAGGCACTGGTTCCAGCAGTGGCAGCAGAGTAGCAGGACGACAGGTGGGACAAAGTTGAGCCCAGTGTCTACCTCTTGAGGGCCACAAAGATGTTGCCATGGTGACTGAATGGTTTCTTTTTGGGGGTGTGAGTGTGTGCTGCTTTGACTTAACAGAGAGGCTGTGGGTCTCTGGTTGCCAAGATTCCTCTCCTACCTATTTAGGTTCATCACTGGCTCTGTCATTTATGATCAGAGTGCTCCTGTATGCATAAAAGCTCAGAGTTCCAGCCTTCAAAGAGTTAAAATGGAAATTACAATAGCAACTGATAAAAATCTTCACAGTATTTTGTATATGGTCACTCATGAGAGGTAGACATTTATCATAACTTGTATCATATTTGTTTATAATGTATGAATTTATTTAGAAAACGGGAAAATTGCTTTTTTCTGTGTATATTTCCAACCTAAAGAAACTGCATTTTGTTCCCTGTATGCTGGAAGAACCACAAAAGCTGTTCACAAGGGATGGAATTCCTTTCAGTGCGTCCTGGTAGCAGCATTTCCCACTGTGTCTCTAGAATCTCATGATGAGCCATGTGACAAATGGTTTCATCACCGAGAATGAGAGCCACTAGAGCTGGATGTAGTGAAAAATCCTGTGAAACCACCATGATATGTTGACAAATGCACCTGTCAATAACCTTAGGTATGAGAGCTCTCCCAAACGGAAAGTATTTATCTCCATTATTCAGAAATTATCAATCAAGTGATTGATTGCTTCCCCCGGAGAGGCAAGTGCACATAGGAAATGGGCCGTAAGAACTTAATCTTGAGTAAAAGCTTAAATCTCTTAGAGCTGGAGGTCAGATGAAAGATCAGAGGGAGAAAGTGGGAAAAACAACAGGCAGAGTATATCTGGCTTAGAAGGGTTAAGTGATCAGATCCAATAATGGGATGGCATGAATGCTTTCAAAGTTGATTGCAGGTTTGGGGCGACCTTCTGAGCTTGGAGCAGCTTCTGGCAGACTGCACTGAGCACTATCGGTTTGCCATGAGAATTTAGTAGCACTTGAGAAACAAGTGTCATATCCAGCCCAAGACAGATGGCCCCTGCCTGTATGACCTAGGGTGACAAGCCTCCCTTGTCTGGCTTTTAGACACACCATCTGCAAGCACAAGGGGCAGGCAGACTTACAGAGTGAATACCACTATGATGGCCACAAAAACTATAGTAGGACCCTGCCTTCAAGGGAGGGGAGACGTCATACTCCATAGTTGGGATGGCAGCCGGTCATAAACACTGGGCATGCAGGATCTCTGACAGAGATCTGTTACTTCTACAGAGAAGGCTCAACAAGTGGTTTCAGCCCTGGAGTCCCAACACAGGTCCCAGGTCTCCCCTGAGAGACAGCTCAGCTGATCACAAAAGCCACGTGAGGAAGGGTAGGACCATTACCACCTCTCCCTTTCTGTCCAACTCACACAGGGTACCAGGTGGCCTACCTCCAAATGTGTGGTGTATGCTCAGAAGCTCCATTTACACAGCCTAGAACATGTTTCTCCCATCTGCCCAGCTTTTACAGTCAGGTGAAAGGCATAAGCAACTTCCTCACTTTCAGTCCTGGCTCCAAGTGTGTTCTGTTTGGGTCACTCTCGTGGTTCTTTCATGCAGTGTGACATTTGTAAGGACATGAAATGCCTCCCAGTTCCTCCCTCCTTCCTTCTTCCTAATTGTCCTTCCTTTTCCTTCTTTTATCCCTCCCTCCTTTCTTCTCTTCCTTCCTTCTTACCTTCATTTTCATATCTAGCAAGTGTTTTGTAATCTGGTGACCAACAAATATCCTTGAAGTCAGCGGGTCTCAACCTTCCTAATACTGTGACCTTTAATACAGTTCCCTATGTTGGGGTGACCCCCAGCCATAAAATTATTTTCATTGCTACTTCATAATTGTAATTTTGCTACTGTTAAGAATGGTAATGTAAGTATCTGTGTTTTCCAATGGTCTTAGGCAACTCCCATGAAACCATAGTCTGAGAACTGCTGCTCTAAGTTATAATTCACAAATGTCAACAAAATGAACCAAATGAGAACAACAAAAAACCAAATCAGGGCCTCGACTGGACATTTTCTCTGTGTGGGTGAGCACTTCCTTTGCCTCCCTATTAGATCAGTGTTCTCCTTTAATTGGCCAAGTATCACAGGTTTAGAAATAAGAAAGCTTTGTATGTTTGGAATTAAACCATAGATTATAATGGCTTTTGCAGAAGCAACTGTAAGCAGGACAGGAAAAGCATGGCAGCATGGGTATGTTGGTTCTGGTCCCCGGGGTGCAGGATGAGGCAGGACTGGCTGGAGGAGAAGTGAGGCTGTGTGAATGCACCCAAGGGCTGGACAAAGGAAGCACAGGAAGAGGAAGGGGCGACAACTGACTTTTGTCACCAATTTTAACGGATCTGAATGTGTTTTGTTGTTTCTTTGAGTAAGGTTATTTTGACTTAGAAGTTCTGACTTCTGAATTAGGTAACTATTCAGAAATAAAGAAAACAGGCCTTTTACCTGGGCCATGAATCAGAGAGTGGAGACACTCCCATGGCTTATGTCAGAAATGATTCCAGCAACAGACCTTGGAAATCCAGGCTGAAAGGCCCGTTTATCCTCTTATCCACTCTGACCCCGAAGCAGAGTACTGGGATCTGTGCATGGGACGCACAGCCCACTTCCTGACTGGGTGTTGCTTAGCTGGCCTGTAGCTCAATGTTTCTTTATATTTGAGAGCAGCATGGGACATGTCTCGGGAAAGCCTGGCTTAACTTATAACAGATACACTCTAGGACACTGGGTGTGTCCCTGCTCCCTGGGATGTACTCCAACAGTGGTTCACCTAATTCCCATCATTCTCCTGAGGCCCTTTGAGCCTCCCACCATGGTGACTAGTATCTCCGTTCTAATGAATGGTGGCACCAGGGTGGCAGTTGTCCTTGGATTGCCTCTCCCCTGGGGCCCTGATATCAAAGGCAGTCCTTGCCTGCAAGCTAGCTCAAGGAAACATCCCCTGTGTCTAAACCCTGGGCTTGTTTGACGGTACAGCTGAGAGAAATCTCTGGTCTCATACAGCCAGATGACCCTCAAGAACCCTGGGAGCAAATGGCTGCTTATCTCATACCAGCTCAAACTCTTTTCTCTCAGAAAGGACAGATGTCAAGCAGATAAAAGGCACTGTAAGTGTACTTTCTTCCAAGGATACCGGTTCCCTAGGCAGGAAACAGGATGAGAACACGGGGTGATTCCATGTAACAAAGATGAGGAAAGGGGTGTGGGAGGGCATGGGGGTTAGACAGAGGCTTTAGTGACAATGTGTTGAAGAAGATGGCTGCTCCTAGCTAGCTACTTCAGTTCTGCTGCTAACTAGCTGTACTCAGGACAACCTTCTGTCTTCATGAGCTACAGTTTGTTCATGTATCAAAGGTGAGAATGCTCTCCCTCCTCTGATTTCGGCAAAGGTTAGGCCAGGCAATGAGGGAGGTGCTTCCCAGGGGAGGCGTGGCAACAGCTGCTTCCTACCCTGGACTAGACTTGAATAAGGAGAGGCTGGTAAAGAGAGGTTTAATTGGAACACAGGAACTAATTCCTTCAAGTGATGACTGATAAGTCGAGGGGGCTGAGATTCTGCTGAAATGGTCCCTAAAACAGAGACCCTCCACGGTAGCAATGGCTCTGCATGCTTTTGCCCAAAGACAGTGAAGCAGACAGTGACCTTCCACACTGTTTCTATATTCATTCTAGCTAGTAACAGGAAAAGCAGTAACATTCACTACAGTGTGCATGAGCCTATGTCCAGGAGCCTGGGATGTGTGGCTTTAAGAACCAGATCCACTACTGCAGACTTGCTGGCTCCTGTGTCAGACTGCAAATCAACTGGGCCTACTACAGTTACAGTGAAAGGGTATTTTGCATGAGAAATCTCTTCCAGGGGAACAGTCACTTGAAAGAGGTGTAGGGTGGCTGGAGCATTCCTGAATCCTGGGTTTTCTCGTTTGGTTACCATGGATGGTTCATCTGAACCATAAGTGTTCCACTGGCACACGGTCCCTAAGAGTCGTGCCATCTGGACTTGTTGAGAACCTGACGATAGACTTGGTTTTGGAGGCCTCAAAGTAAAATGCATTTTCAGGGTGTGGGAAAGAGGGGAGAGCAAAGCTGCTGGCAGCAGTACTCGGGATTGAACAAAGAGCCTCCCACGTGACGGTGAGCCCCAGGCCCCGCCTCAGCACCAGTCCCAGTCCTTTGCTGGGTTAGGATGGAGCCCTTTGTCATGTCTCTGAGGTGAACAGCCATGCTATAGTTTCTGAAGTGGGCTGCAGTAGCTTTCTGACCCTGGATACTGACTGGTGGGCCTGCCCTGCTTGGTAGGGTAGTGTGGTTCTGTTATGAGGAGCCACTGCTTTTAGAAGATGTAGGTCTTTTGAAAATTTTGGTGGAATTACAAAGAAATTTAGAGATAATCTAGACTAAACAATTATTTTATTTTCAAAATAACTTATTCTGACTACACAATTCATCATGGGAGCAACAAATGCTAAACAAAGAAGACTTAGGGAAAAAAGTTAATCTATATTGGCAGAAATAGCCAGTTTTGCTATTTATATATACTTCCTAACCTTTGCATGTGTTTAAAACACACAAATACACACACTTTCTCATCAGTACATAGTTGAGGTTTTATTGTATATGTCCTAGCACTTTGTTTTTCACTGAATTTTATTATGACAGTTTTGTCACAGTCTTAACTGTTCTCCACCCACTTAAATGCTAACAACCTTCTTTCATGACAACAAAATGTTATTTCTACCTAACCATTTCCACATTAGTGGGCAGGTAGCTTACTTCTATGTTCTCACTATTGCTAAAAAGAGGTTAAAATGTTTAAGGACTTGAGTCTCCTGTTTCTGTTTCTTAAGCTTTATCCTTAGATTTAAAATAGATCAAATTTATGATTATATTAAAGTCTATTGGGCATACAAATTTATTTCACAAATTAGGGACTGAGGTAAAAGAAATTGGTTTTTTTTCTGGAGATGACAAACCTCTGGTGCCAGAGGTTTGCCCTGAACTCTGTACCCCTCTTCTCAAATTTAGAGTTCACCTAACTCCATGGAAAGCCTAACACAAGTTTCTGACCCAGCCTCAGAATAGGAAGCAGGAAGCCAAGCTTATCAACAGTGCTGCATATTTCTCCCCAGGAAAAGTTCACCTCAGTTCCACTCTAAGATGAAACAAAAATAGCTGTTATGAGAATGCGTGTGTGCATGTGTTTGTGTGTGTGTGTGTGTGTGTGTGTGTGTGTGTGTGTGTGTGTGTGTGTGTGTGTGCACGTGCCTGTGCATGTACACAGATAAAAAGTCACTCCATGACCTGGCCAAAGAGGCTTCTCTGAGGTGCTTTGCAGTCTATATCCTCTGCCTAAGCGAATCAGAATCTCTTGGAACTCAGAATAACAGAAGTTCAGTTTATTTTCCTTGTAGTTTTAATAGCTTCCATTGGTGAGCCCACTGTGGGCATGGGATCTTCTGGGCTAAGGGCACAGGTGCAGGGCTCACTGCAGATTTACAAAACTGGCTTTAAATCTGACACTTCAGAAAGCTGGCTGTTAATTTTTAGTGTGTACCAAACTCTTAGGTCTTGTCTTAGAATAATGACTGTGGCGTAGTCAAATGTAGAAGCTCAGGGATTCCTAGGATTCTAGTAAAGGACATCTCTATGCTTAGAAGACAGTAGTACAACTTGCATACTTATTGGGGCCTTGGCTATGAGAAGATCAGGGCAGATAGGGCCCTCAGAGGGTAGCCCATTAACTGTGTGCTTCTTACTTCTTTTGATATAAAAGTAAGTGCATGGCAGAGTGTGAGATGGAAATGCCCAGCATATCCCAGGGGGCAAACTGACTCTTACATTCTTGCAGGGCTGGGGTCAGGGCTGGGTTGGGGCTGGGGCAGGGCTGGGGGGGACCCATTTGGGTTAGCTAAACAAGGAGAAACCTGTGTGTTTTTTCTTTGGTCCTCTGTGTATAGCCATTGCTTTATCACGGCCAGCTGGCCATAGATGACATGAGTGGACTTAGTCACTCCTGTGAGGACTGGGGGGAACGCAGCGTCATATTTCTTGATTAATTTAGAATCTTTTCACCTTCAAAGAGCTGCAATTGTGCTGTTATTGATGTGGCATTGGGGGTAGACACCACCCTCTGCTGTAGAGTCAGGACACTGAGATCCTGGGAAACCTTCACCTCTCTGACCTTAGTTCTACCTCTAGGACAAAAGCAGGAATAGCCATCTCATAGGGTGAGAGGCTTTCCAATGGATGGTGATGCGTTTAAACTGCTCCTCACATGTCTGCCCTGAGTTAGCCTCAGCCAGTGCTGGCAACCGCGGCACCACTACCATTGTGTTGCATTTCTCTGTCTTCACTGTCAGGCGCCGGCTTCTTTCCCCACCTCTGAGATTCTTCCCTGGCACAGTCACACTTTTAATGCCATTTCATCAATCATATTTAATGCCATTTCATCAATCACATTACTTGTCATCCGATGGGTTCTTGACACAAACACCAACGCTTTATTTTGCTTAAAATATTATGGCCAATATTAAATTTTTAATCCTTTAAAACATCAAAACCAAACTAAATTGGTAGTTGTGCTGCTGGTAGTTGATACAAAAGTCTTCATGCTTTTTATTTCACAGAAAAGTCTGTCTAATCATTTATGAGGCTTTTTGTAAGGGGCGGTCCTTTAGTGTCTGTGTCACACGATGAGCTGGGAATTAGGAGCTATGTTATAAAGCAAGGAGGACTTTCTTGTAAGTGTTGGCTTCAGGTGAGAAGGAACAGAGGGTCTGGTTTCCTGGGGGGTGGGGGATGGAAAAGGTTCAGATGTGTGGAGCCTGCAGCCCATGAATCACACCTGTCTCAGGATAGTGTGAATGTTGCCAACACATTTGCCGATGACAACCTCATATTGTGATGTCAAAAGGTAGGACACCACTCCTGAACTGGTTTGAGATGGAGCAAGCCTACAAAAAAGCTTAGCTGACTTGAGAAAAGTGAAACAAACCTAGACAGCATGGGACATTTGTGAGAGACTCTGATGGAGAATAGTCATGGGGTGATTGTGAGAGACTGTGATGGAGAACAGCCATCGGGGTGAGGGGAGGACACAAGGACAAATGTGGGGGACAGACACTGTGCCTCCAGACAGGCACCTAGTTTTTGATCCTTGTTAGGTCTCAGGTTCTAAGGCAAGATAGGGTAAGATCTGTCCCTGAGGGGCCAGGTCAGTGATGAGTCCCGTAGGTCAACCCGCCAGGGATGGAAGATTGCCATCTACTGGTGTTTGTAGGAAACTGCAGGCACATGACCCTTGGTGGTGGGGGGGAACAAAAAGAAAGTCTGACAGTGAATCATCCATCAAGGCTGACTAAGTGGCTGGGGAATCAGAAACAGAAAGAGCCACGTTGAGCCCTTAGCGCTTAACAGTTTCAATGCATACTCTAGGGCGGCGGTTCTCAACCTTGCTGATGCTGCCATCCTTTATTACAGTCCCTCATGGTGTGGGAACTGTATTAAATTAAATACAGTTTTTTGTTTCATAAAATTATTTCGTTTTTTGTTTTTTTTTTTTTTTTTTTTTTTTTTAGACAGGGTTTCTCTGTGTAGCTTTGGAGCCTGTCCTGGCACTCACTCTGTAGACCAGGCTGGCCTCTAACTCAGAGATCAGCCTGCCTCTGCTTCCCGAGTGCTGGGACTAAAAGTCGTGTGCCACCAATGCCCGGCAAGAAAATATTTTTAAAGGAAACGAATGCTTCTCATTCTGAAGTCCTGCCATCTGAAGATGGCCACAGCCATGGCCATCAGTTCTCATTAGACGTTTGCCCAGGCTGACCCTGACACTAGCTTACAACTGGGCCATTAGCATGGTAATTTTTTGTCCTAAGCCACCAGCTCCCATTCCTCTGATCTCACCCAGCAACTCCTCTTCCTTCCTGTTAGGGGCTGAACTGTGTTCCTGCCTTAATTCCGAACCCCCGAGGGTTTGGCTGTACATGGAGGAGGCATGTTTAGTGAGGCACCAGAGGTAGAATGAGGTCTTTATAAAGAGGTAAGGGAGATCTTGGGGATGGCTACAACTGTGCTTTTAATACAAGATGTACTCTTTGCTGAGAACCCCGGTTTGGCTTTAGATATGGACCTGAAAACCAGGAATTAGAGCTGGGCTTAAGGAGAGTAATAGGCTAAGTCAACTGTGGTCAAAACCATTTTCAGCTTTTGTTTTTTTTTTTTAGATAGATAGCATGGTGCTTAAAGTGGAAGCTATTCAATGATTTTCATTGATGTGTCTGCTCTGTCTCTCTGTATCATAGTTCCAATGTCAATGTTGCAGACCCATGACCTGGAGTCACAAAGGGCTGAATCAGGGAGAGGGAACATTTGAGATCAAGTTCAGAGGCAGGCTATGAGAGAGTGTTAAAATGAAACAATCAATGAATGAAATTAATGTCACAAGAATAAGTACCGTGTTCAGTTGGGAACCTATGAGATCAATACTGGAAAGAGTACGACAGTTTTAATGATATTATTAGTGACAACAGCTAAGTTTTATGTCTCATTTAATAGTTTACAAGTCAATTTAACTTGAATTGTTATTGTCAAAAAGTAACTTTAGGAAAATGGTGGGGCTGGATTTAAAGAAGGTAGCAAGGGCTTGCTATGCAGAATCTACACATAACTCAATTTAAAGGCAAAGGCAAGCAAACAATACCAAATAATAATATGATTCACAAATGGGCAATTGGCTTAAACAGATAGTTTTCAAAAGTGGCCAAGAGGCAAATGAAAAAATATTCAACATCCCAATGGTCACAGAAACAGAAATAAAGACATGAGAAATCATCTCACAGTAGTTAGAATGGCTGTTAAGGATAACAAGAGCTGGTGACAAGGTGGAGGGAATGGAGCTAATAATTAATTATTAATACACAGTGTTGTTGGGAATGCAAATTAGTCAAGCATTGCAGAAAATATTATGGAGGTTCCTCAAAACATTACAGATAGGGCCAGCAGGATGGCTCAGTGGAAGAACAGTCTTATTCAAGCCTGACAGCCTGAGTTTGAACCCAGGGTGGAAGGAACAGACTCCCAAAGTTGTCCTCTGACTTCCACATTTGTACCATGGCGCACATACTATGGCATGTGTACCCAAACACACACATATACACATACATGCATACACACACCCCCCCCACACACACACTAAAGTACATTTCAAAATAGAGTAACTGTAATTCTACTACTGGACATTTAGCCAAAGAAAGTGAAATATATATTTCAAAGAGGCATGTGCACTCCTGCCTTCACTGTGGCACCATTCACAATTACCACCAAATGATGAATGAATGAAGAAACTATGGTATATACACCCTGGAGAAAAGACAGCATCTTCAAAAATGGTGCTGGTCAAGCTGATAGCTACATTTAGAAGAATGAAATGAAATCCTTATCTCTCACTTTGCACAAAACTCAACTCCAAATGACAGATGAGAAAGTACAGAATAGTTTGAACTCACTGGCATAGGAAGGGGTTTTCTGAACAGGACCATAGTAGCATAGGCATTAAATCCAACAGTTTGGGTCCTCATGAAACTGAAGTTGCTATTTGGCAAAGGACATTACCATTCAAGTGAAAAGGTAACTCATGGAATGGGAAGTAATTTGACAGAGGGGTAGTATACAGAATATACAAATAACTGAAAAGAAATCAACAAAACCAACAACCAAATTAAAAAAAATGCATCATGGAACCAAATAGAGAGTTCTCAAAAGATGAAATACAGAGTAAATTCATCTCTCAGCTCTCATCAAAGAAGCTTCTGTTTACAGCAGATGGTGACTAACACAGAGACCCACAACTGGCCAACGTGCAAAGAATAGGAGACTGAAGAGCTCTCGGCCCTAACTGGAACATATAGATTACACCCCTCATCCCAAGGCTCAGGAATTATTGAGGATGAGTGAAAAGAAAGAATGTAAGAGTCAGAGGTGGTGAATTTCAAGGAAACAGTGTCTTCTGGACACAGCAGGGCAGCTGCACATATGAACTCACAGTAGTTGTGACTATAGGTATGAGACCTGTATAAGCCCAAGCCAGACCAAATACCAGCATGGAGAGGGAAGTGAGAACTAAATCCCACTATAAATCTATAAAATACAGATTTTATTATCTATGAAATCTTTTATATATAACTATATATAAAAGAAGCAAATGTGATACTATTCAACCACAAACATGAACTCACACAATGTGAAGTTGAAATGAGCCCAGTATTGTATGTTTATACTAATATGGAGAATCTCACGGCTCTCACAGAAATCAAGGGCACATCAGTGGTCAGGAGCCTGGGAGTAGAGAAGGGTTGCATAAAGAACTGTATATAGGCAGCAAGCTAGCAGTGACAAAGGAGAGGGAGCTCTGGTGTTCTACAGCACACACTATAGGTGACTGCACATGATGATGACAAGACATGGCACACTTAAACAGCACAAGCATGAAGATGGAGTCAGTGTTCTCACTGTGGAGAAATGGCTAAGGTTTGAATAGGCAGACAGGACAGGCATGCTGATCCCACTTTGAATGTTACATAGTGTCTTCATATATCAAACACTACCTGCATTCCACAAAATATGCAATTATTGTGTACAAATTGGGGGTGAATAAGATCAAATACAAATATTAATAAAATACTTTAAAAACTAAGAAAGAGCAGATCTTGAAAAACTATGACACTTTCATCCTTTTAGAGTTTTGAATCAAGAAAATATATTGCACAAATGCAGCCTTTGACTCTATGACAAACTAAATAATGCACAGTTTTTCCACTTTTGGTGGAACCATCTAGGTATAACCATACTTGCTTAATTTAATGGGGTTTGGAGTTTTGAATATGAATGTGGTGAACTTCAGAAGATAAATGGGCGGAAGGGGAGTCAGGTGCTTCTGGCTTGGAATGGCACCACCTCATCATTGCTGAGTGAGTCTCAGAACAACAGCATATCAGGCAACGACCCAGGAGACCTCTGTGATGGAAGGGTTTCGTGCTTGGTGTTCAACCCTGGCCCCCGGCTCTTGCCTCAGACAAGTGGTCCATGAAGACAGGGCAGGGCTTTCATATCTCACAAATAAGCTGCAAAAAGGCTTCACTGAGTAAAGGATAGAAAGATCCCTTGAAGTACTCATAAATTCTAGCCATAGTCATGACCAAGTATCACCTTTGGGCTTAGTCTGTAAGGGACCTGTGTTAAGGGGAAGAACTTAGAGCTCCCTAAGCTAAGGGCAACAGGGGACCCCAGATTCACCCAGCAACATGGTCCACATCAACTTAGCATTCCCTAAGCTAAGGGCAGCAAGGGGATCCCAGGCTCACCCAGCACCTGGGTCCACATTGTCACAGGGATACATACAAGGCTAAGGAGAAACTGCTATTTTTAATTGTTAGAAAATGCTATGACCTTTTTTTTCAGATGAAAAGGCATGGAGACTTCAACGCAAATGAAATTTTGCAATGATTTCTCTCTTTTGGCGCCCTGCAAGTTCAGTAAAAAGGCATTATGGCAGACTAGTTTTGCTACAAAATAACAAGTATGAAGGGAAAAATATTGTGTCAGTTAAGGAATTCTGTCTGATTTTGCGCTCATCCAGCCAGACACTAGATAGTAATAAGAAGACTAAGCTTAATTCGAAATGGAATATTTTACAGTGACAGGCATGGAGATGTATCCCCTACCAGCACAGATGGCAGAAAAATGCTTAGTGATTCTTTTTTCAGACCTCATGTCATGCTGTGGGAAGATATGGCTGAAATAAATACATTTTATTTTGCTTTGTGACATTTTTCCATATGATTTAATTATAGAGAAGGGCGCATGAGAGGGGCTTGCTATTAAGTGGGGCCCATTATATGCTTAAGAGCAAAGTCACATCTTTTGTCGAGAGCACATTTTTAGGAAATAAATTGTGCACGCCATGTAAATAATATGACATTTGGTTGCAGTCAATTTGCTTGATGTGTTTTGCCCGAAGGAACAGGTGATCCAAAGTTTAATCTGCCCCTTGTCTGCCTCTTCTTAATAACTTGGCACAGTGAGCAGTTTGGGGATACCAATATACCAATTAACAAAATAATTCTTTCACTGATGCTGAAACAAAGGGTTGATTCTAATCTACATTTTTGTTTTCGTCGTCGTCGTTGTTATGCAGGGCAAATGGAACAAACAAAGCAGTCAGAAAGGACAGCAGGAGAAGACAGAGCCACTGTTGCCCTGGCAGATGCTGAGGAAACCAGGTGCCCAGGGACCCACTTCTGCACCGTGACTACAGCCCCCCAGTGTTACCCACACAGGCACTTCTTTTACATTCTGCTTGTGTTTCACTCAAACCAATGAAGTTTGTTAGCAAACCCAGTAAAAGCTTCAAATAAGAAAAAACGGCATTGTGTTGGAGTAATCCCTCCCTCCCTAATAAATTTTGGACTTGAATGTTTGTAGAAGTTAGCTGTGGGGCCGCTGATGCAGACACCCCCCTTCAACCTCTCCCTCATTCTCTTCTCTGTTCTACAGCCTCCTAGCACTTCCCGGCCCAACTGGGCTCTGCAGGGCTCTGTCCTGTCTTTTCTATCCTTTGCTGTGCTGTGCTGGCTAACTTTACCTCAGCTTGACGCAAGCTACAGACACCTGAGGGGAGGGAATCACAACTGTGAAAATGCCTCCATAAGATCAGGCTGTGGGCAGGCCTGTAGGGCATTTTCTTAGTGATTGATATAGGAGGGTCCAGCCCATGGGTGGTGCCATCCCAAGGCGGGTGGTCCTGGGTTCTATAAGTAAGCAGGCTGGGCAAGCCATGAGGAGAAAGCCAGTAAGCAGCACCCTCCCATGGCCTCTGCAGCAGCTCCTGCCTCCAGGCCCTTGATTGAGATCCTGTCCTGACTTCCTTTGATGAAGAACTACGATGTGGAAGGGTGAGCCAAATAAACCCTTTCCTCCCCAAGCTGCTTTTGGTCATGGTGTTTCATCACAACAATAGTCACCTTGACTAGGACATAAGGCAAGCCTTGAGGCCTGGACTCTGAACTCCTCAGGGCCACCTAGACTGGGCCTGAAGCTCCTCATCTGCTGCCCTTAACCAATACTCCAGCACTCTCCCTGTCACAGCAGTGCCTCAAGGATGCAGGGTTCTGAAGTCCTTAGTATGTTTTTCCTCATGGGGAAAGACCATCCGTAAGATATAGGCTTTGTGCTATTTAGGATGTATTCTTAGAACCCATAAATAGATGGGTGGCTGCATGAACACAGTCACTCCCTGCCAGCTCTTAGGCAGTGTACCTTGGTGTGAGTCCCTGGTTCCTCCAAGCTCTCCCATGGCTCTTGGTTGTTCATTCCTCTTCCTACCAGGTCCCTGCCCACGCACAGGGGTCTACCGAGCCGGTGCTTCTGAGCAAGGCCATGCCCTCTTCGTCTTGGTGTCTTTTCTCTGCTGTCCCCAGCCTGGACTGAAGTTAGTATGCATTCTCCAGAAGTCCTAAGCACTCTTGAGAGCGTCCCTCCACCAGACATTTTATAGACTTCCATCTGAATGTTCCATGTGACCTTGGAACTCTTGCCTGAACACAGTAGCACACTCAGTAGTCTTTGGCCCTTAGTAGGCTGTTGACGCTTGGAGTTGGGGATGAGGGATCCTTACTGTGGTAACAACTAGAAACCCCAGCATGTGTTAAGCACCCCAAAGAGGCTTAACATACTCTTTCTGCTGTCAAGCTTCTGTTGAGACTCACCACTGCAAACCCTTGTCTAGCCCTCTAGGTTTCTGACCTTGTTCTGAGCCCATGTTACCTTGTCAAGTCACCCTAAAGCTCTGCAAAGCAAGAGTGATATAATGAGGCTAGCTGTGCCACTTAGCCACTCAGGTTAAGTGAGGCTCACTCTAGGTTTTTATCTCTAAGCTACAGGGCCCATCTACTTCCTTATGGTTTGGACAACAAACAAGGCAGGGGTCCCATATAGACCAGTGGACCAGAGGAACAGCAAAGTTGACTTGTGACATTTGTGAATTGTGGGCTTTGTGGTTCAGTCCCAAGATGCCCGAGGAGATGACTGGTCCTGGGTTCTCTGAGTACAGCTCTCCTTTCTGGCCTTTGATAGGCAGATGGGACACTTGCCCTCACCCCAAGAGATTGGGGACTTGACTCAGAGGCATGGCCAGTAGTCAAGACAGAGTCACACTGGGCACTGAGACAGGGGAGCTTTGGCAAGACTAAGATGGCAATGGCCAGTTCACAGGATGCTTCTTAACTGGTTGGAGCAGGACAGCAAAACAGCAGCAGGAACAGAGTGGAAACTGTGAAGACCATACTGGGACACTTGGTTCAGATACTTGGAGGGATTTGGGGATTGAGGCTACTGTGGAGCAAGTATGAATGGAAACAAACACTATTTTGTTACTGTGACCCAGTTTTTGCCTCCCAATTACCTTCTACCAGTATGGCCCTAAGTATTTTTATAAATGTGCATTTTACATGTTTTTTGTTTGTTTGTTTTTGTTTTTAGTATGGGACTTTACACTTAGGCATGAGAACAGGAAAGGCTCTGAAATACCACCCACTTATGCCCTGTCTGCTCCTCTGGGAAGGGCGGGTCTTAGATTCAAGGCAATTTGTAAAATAAATCCCAGCATCTATCTAACACTAAAATATAGTGGCACAGGTTTCAAAGAACAGCCCATGTCTATAAATAACCCTTTCCTTTGAAAATTTAGTTTTGTAATTATTTACCAACCTTTGTATTTTACAATAAAAGATACTGTTCACACCAAAGGGAATTCAGGCTGAAGGCTCACATCTATTTTGGTATAAATGCTCTTATAAAATTTAACATTTACTATGATACTAGTAAATTTTTTTGAGCTATTCAGTTCTAAATTTACAAATGCAAAAGTGAAGTTTGGTATAGCAGCAACAAGAAGAGAAAGCACGGAGAGTAATCTTTTTATATCACTGAAACCCTCCACGTTTAAATCTAGCTAAAAACTGGAGCCAATGAGAAAGTAGTTGGATTGCAAGAAGGTGTGGACATGGCTGAAAATCCCTGGGTGGGAATTGCTAGTCACAAAGTGGTGTGGTGTGCCCAGGACAGATCCAATTATCTCAGAGGAAGGAAGCCGGGTCCTTACTCCTCATGTCCCTTGCTTGAGTCATTGATATGCTGCACATGGCACTAGGCTTGTGCTCATGTCCTAGGGAAACTTGATCATGGCTGAGTTTGTCTAGCCTTGTAGGCCCAGTGGATCTGGGCTATGTATCTGGCTCTGTGCAGCCCACCTGCTGGCTACTGGGCCTCAGTAGCCACCTGTTTTGAAACTCTAGTTTCAGTGTTTGTGTCAGAGAAAGTGCTGCCCTGCATTGGTAGACTCTTGACTCCTGTCTAACTCTGGCTGGCTCTGGGGTCTGGCCCCGGGCACCCTGCCTGGCTGTGATCGTGCTGCCTCAATCTCAGCCTAAGATGCACCTTAGCAACACTCAGGAGGTTTTTTCCATGTCCACAAAAGGCTGAGCTTCTGGAACATCTGTGGGTCAGGCAGTGGGGCAGTCTCTCCCCCATAGCATGGACTGAGGACCTAAGGTCAGTGCTGGCCTCTCCTCTGGTAGTGGATCTCTTTTCATATGGGACTAGAGAGGGCAGAAGAGATTCGTAGAAGGCAAGCAAGAGTCAAAGGGACTGACTGTGCTGTGAACCCATGGGACTAGGGTTATCGGCAGGCATTTGAGGGGGACCAGGGTTACTAAACAGGTGGAAACAGAAGTCAGCAGCAGAATCTTGGAAATTTCCCATGGGACTTAAGATTGAGAGCCACTGTCCTACCAAGGTCTGAATATATCTGGAGCTACCCTGAAAAGAAGGCTGGATTTCCAGCATCACCATCTCTCCTTCCTAAGAGCCCTTTCCCGGCAGAGGTTCTTTTTTGTTGGTCATCACCTGCCAAGCTATGACTCTCCTGTCTGGGATGAACTCCAGCAGCTGGCCAGTGTCCCCCAGCTTTCCCTTCAGTTCAGCCCATGTGGTGGGGATTCCAGCAGGCTTCACTCCCAGCTACTGAGAGATGTTTTGTACAGACGGAACTTTTTCCCAGGGACTTGTAATTAACCCTCGCGGGGAAAGGCTTTCTGGCAGGTACACATCCAGTCTGACGCACTCAAAAAATCCAGATGTTCTTATAATTCCATGCTGATATTAGAGGAGATGTAACTGTTATGGCCAAAGCAAACACGTGCATATAGTTTTCATTCTTTTTGAGTTCCAAAATAGTAGCTGAGGTTTTGAGTCCCATGTAGCTCTAGATGACTTCTATGAGAATGCCAGGGAGTGCCAGCTAACTGTCTCAGATGTACAGGAGGAACTCACTCCCACCTGGTGTCAGAGGACACACAGGCAAATCAGAGAATAAGATGTGGACCTAGATCTTGCTAAACAACCTGTTAGCCGTGAGGGTGCTGATGGGCCAGGGCACACAGAAGATAAGTGGACACCCTACTTTGAGATGACGTTGTTCAGATCTATCTACATAGATCTACAAAATACACACTGCACATGCAAAATACAAACTATGAAATCATTGTTAATGAACTGGTTACATGTACAGACCCAGTGGAAGGAATGTACTCATTTTTTTTTTTTTGATGAGTAAATATGTCTGTACATCCCAAACAGACAATGTTCCACAAGGGATAGAATTAACTGGAAAAAAATGTCAAAAAACTCAAAACAAAAACCAAAAACAGTATGGCCACTGCATGAAAAAATTGAAAGTAAGAAAAACCCCAAAAGCCTTTAATCAAAAAGAGACGAAAACGACATAGTCCCTAACTACAATCTGAATATTTACTCGTGCACCCATAGGTAAGTGTGGTCCTCTTCCTTCATCAAGGAAACCTCCATTTGCAACAGAAACCAGTATAGAAAAGTAAAAACTACAACCAATCAAATTGCAGAGTTGTGGAGTCCAGACCCAATGGATACATCTGCAATACAATTCCTACACCTAAGGCTCAGGGAACATGGTATAAGAGGGGGTGGAAAGATTGTAAGAGCCAGAGGATCCCAGAGTTTGCTGGGAGAATGTGTCTCCTAGGACTGTGAGGAACTGCACCCATAAAGTGTCACCATGACTGCCTAATCATGAGCTCAACTGGGACAACAACATAGACATGCTAATGTGGATTTGGTGTGGGGCAGAGCTCAGAAGACCTCAAGTCTAGAGGAAGAACTACAGGCAAAACAAAGGAACTCTTAGAAGTGGAGGAACCCCAGGGAAGAGAACACCAATTGGTTATTCAATACCAAATGGCCAGCCCTGAAAACATATAGACAAGTAACATTATACAGACTAATCAGGTTATATTTAGGAATATATATATATATATATATATATATATGAATATACATAGGAATATATATATATATATATATATATATATATATGCATGTAACAATAATTAATGAAAAAACAAGCCTGTGACTATGAAAGAGAGCAAGGAGGGACATAGAGAGGTCTTGGGGGCAGGAAGGGGCCAGGGGAAATGACTAATTATGTTATAATCCCCAAATCTAAAGGAAACAATTGGAAAGAAGAGTGCTTGCATGGCATATGTAGGAGGAATACAGAGATTTCATGGTGGGGGAGATCCCAACCCAACATCAAGGACAACAGAAGTCAGGTCAGAAGAGTCAGAACAAATTCAGGATGACCTAGAACTCTGAGACACTTCACGATGCAAACGACTGGCTTCCTCTCAGACATAGGGTTGGCTCTCTGACTGCAGTGGCCTCTTCTACAGAGTGCTGGTGAGGAAGCCCTGGCAGCATGCTCAGATGTTTAATCGGGGGAGGAAAGAAAAATAAAATGGGGATTGTGGCGGGAATTCGTCCAAGGAGGAAGTCTGTCCTCGGAGGAGGCACGGGAGGTGGGGAGCGGGGATTCAACTGGTAGATTCTTCCTGGCAGCTTTCAGGTTCAGTGACTCTGAATTGGGGTTGGAAAACTGGAAGGAGAATTGAGTTATGGGCAAAGTAACTGTTTCACTTAGTCATTAAATTCCAGACTTTCCTATAAGATGTCAATACTGTGTGCGTGGCAATTCAAACTTCGACACAACAGCTATTCTGTTAAAATTCAGTACAAAGCATTGCCATTTATTAATTAATCAAGGTATTTTCGTGAGTACAGTATATGAAGGAGAAAAAAGAAATTATTCATCTACAGATCAAGACCTCCATTATTTTAAGTCCTGGTGACTTGTGAAACTCAATGTGAAAATGAATACAAATATATTTGTGCTTGTTCTTTGGTAAATTAAATGTCTTAGACACACTCAGCGAAGGTGATGTTAAATGCAGATTGTGTGCGGAGTGGGATGTTGTTATTTAGTCTGGACAGTCTTGAAGGAGATGGATTCTTGTTACTAACAGATACATTTTCATGATAGTTTCCTGATTATTAAAATGGCTGCAGAATCTCTAATAAGTTTTCTGGAAACAGTGATGCTGTTTCTGTCAGAACTCTCATGAGATTACAGTGTTGCTAAGTACTGGTGGTGACAAGACAGAGGACTCAGACATGCCCAGTAATGTCTTTATTTGGGTTCTTAGGCACAGTTGCATGAGAAAGAATTAAAGGTCTATAAAGGTGCCACCAACACCCTGTGGACCAAGAAGGACTGTCTCTGAGAGATGCAGGGCAAGGCAGTGGAGGGACCTCAGACCATGACAGGGACAGAACCATCAGAAGCGGGAGGGAAGTCTGCTGCTGCCAGGAAAACCCTAGGATTTGTCTCTGGACTCCTTCCACACACTTGAGCATTCTTTTAGTATAATGCTGATGAAGCGACTCCAGAGAACAGTTAATACTCTTGGTTTTGCAGCAAAACCTAGGAAGGCTGAATAATTTGATCAATGTCACCACTGACCTTACAAAAGCAAATAAGATAATTTATGGAAAGAACTTAACGGAATGCTTATTGTGTTAAACACTGACCGCCAGGCTGAGGGAGGGAGAGAGAACGGTTAGCGGCTGTAGAGGACTGAGAGCTATAACATAGGGCTGAGTCCAGAACTCTTTCCCCAGATATTAAACACTAATGTTCGTTAAAAACCATATAGATGCAATCACAGTAAGGCCCAGCAGCTCCTCCTTTGGGTACGTCAAGTTCTTTTTTTTTTTATTGAGAAAATAATGACATTTAAAACCCCACTGAAATGCCAGAAAGATGTGAAAGTTTAAACCCCTTAGAAAATGTCTCCTGGGGTGGGTAGATGGCTCAGTGAGTAAGGCACTCGCCAACCCAGGGCGCGGGTGGGGGTGGGGGTGGGTGTGGGTGTGGGGGAGCACCACTGAGTATGGTGGCTGCTCCTGAAGCCTCAGTGAGATGGGAGACAAAGAAAGGAAAACCCATGGATGTGGGTGAGCCAGCTGGCTTGCCCAGTATAGAGGAAAACAAGAGGATACAGGGTCTCAAACTGAAAGGCAGGTGAGGACAGACACCTGAAGTTGTTCTCTGACACCCTCACTCTCTCTGTCTCTGTCTCTGTCTCTGTCTCTGTCTCTCTCTCTCTCTGTCTCTGTCTCTGTCTCTGTCTCTCTGTCTCTGTCTCTCTCTCTCTCTCTCTCTCTCACACACACACACACACACACACACACACAGCATACATTCACACAAAGACAGGAAAATCCACCATGAGACCCTCATAACAGCACTCAATAACTAAAGAAAGAGGCTCAGAGATGTCCACTAAACTGCCTGAAGTCACACAGGGGTGGGAGGGGTGAGTGGAGCCCAGTTCTCTGTTCTCAGATGGACAGATGGCCTTTAAAGTGGCTTCTTTGCCATGAAAATGTTTTGCCTCCAGGCTTCCAGGGAGGAGATGGGAGTGGTTTCTTATAAAGACCCATTGATTTGCCCTGACTACAAGACTAGTAAGCCAAAATGGAGGGAGGCTCTCGCTTTCATCCCCAGAGGCTGGGTCTGCTGCTTATGAGCATGTGCCTGCACCCCCAGGTGATGTTACTTCCTAAGAAGACGTAATTCAGAACGGTGTATTTAAGTTTTCCTAATACTATTATTCGGTAGATACACAATGAGATTTGGGGTTACATATTGCTGCTACCTCTCCTCAACTACAAACAATTTTAAACACAAGTTTAAAAAGTTGTCATTGCCAGGAGTTTAATTCTGAATAACAAACCAGCTTCCTGTAGCTTTCACTGATACACTTCCAACTGTAATTTATATTCCTGACTCCTCTCTCTCAGGTTTTATGGCTCTTGGCTATTTGCATAAAAAAGAGAAGCTTTGATCTGTAAGGGTTCATCAGCTCAAACAGCTCATTCCAGTAGGAAGGTACAAGTAATGATGGGTGCAAGGGGCTTAGCCATCCAGGTCACTCAGGCAGGCAGTTCTGAAACCCTCCTGCTCTGGCTGACTCCCCTTGAGCTGCTCCCACACAGCCACTGTTTCACGATGCTGTGGTGAGGAGACACAGACAAGGCCAGCCAGGGCTTCTCCATTTTTCAGGCTCCAAGGATTCAGGTTTTCCCTTGAGACGTGATGGAGAAGGTAGTAGGAGCTCCTGTGCAGGGCCAGGGGCCCAGACAATGGTGTCCATAAAGGTACATGTGTAAACACACAAATGTGTGTCCAGCAGGGAACAGGTGATAGGACAGACAAGGGCATAGGCTTTCCCACGGCGGGGGTGGGAATGGGGTGGGGGAGGCAGCCAGAGGATAACACAAGGGTTCTGTTCGAGGCCTTTTGCTTTGTAAGTTTGTTAGACAACAATGGAAAACCAACTGAAGACTGCAGAGGGAGGGAACCTAGTGTGTAGGAGTTCCAGGACTGGGGCAGCACAGTGGAGGGTAGATTGTGGGGAAATGTGATGGTCTTAAGAATAGGCTTATGGGCAGATCTTTTAGGATGAGGTGGAAGAGAATCCCAAGGGCTTTCCAGCTCCTCTGCTGCCCACCCAGGAATGGCAAGTGTGAGGGAAGGGGAGAACTTAGCCCCAAAGAGCTTCCTGTTTGGAGTGCCTTTGATATTGTATGAAGAAAGATAATTCAGCATAGTTGTTGGTTTAAGGGAAGATTGGAACGGAAGCTTGGACAGCAGCCTGAGAGTGGTTGTAGACCCTAGAGGAGAAGAAACCACAGAGCCAAAAGAATTCCAGGGCAGCCCAGGGTCTAGGTGGAAGGGATATCCCCAGGAGGTAGTCCACAGGTGTGTCACGGGTGTCATGGGAGAGCCCTGGAAAGGACACAGAAAGTATTCCCCAGAGAAATAATGCTGGGCTTGAGTTGCGGAGGGTGGACATGGAGGGGGATGGGCTTCAGAAAGAGGAGATGCAGAGGCAGCCATGGAGCTGAGAAGGCACTCCACAAACCCATATGTGGAGAGAAGACATAGTGCTGTGGGAGAGGGAGGGGAGGCAAGGGGGCGGTGATGAGGGAACCGCCTTCCACTCTAGTGGAGGTGTGGCAGGTGAGGGTTGCATCGGAGCCTGAGGGTCACAGTGGAGTGGCTGGATAGGAATTGGAATTGAGCTGGGAGGCACAGGTCAAGATGTAGGTGTGTGTGTGTGTGTGTGTGTGTGTGTGTGTGTGTGTGTGTGTGTGTGTGTGTTTAATTAACTTCTTCATTGCTAGTGATTACAAATAGCCCACCAGATGGGTGTTCCTGTTGCAGGGCCTGGCATGCCACAGCACTCCAAAAGACAGTACCGATTAGAGGAAGGCCAGTGTCTCCTGGGCTCTGGGGACTGTGACATGCCTCTAATGTTACTTGGTACAGGCCCTGAAATGAGGAAGTAGGAAAAGTTTGGAAATTTGGCATACAGGAACAGAGAAGGGAAACACTGGACTCCAGGAGGCTCTGGCTGGTAGTGTTACCCATGAGTCTGGAGGTAGGGACTCAGCTACCCTAGCTGATTGCTCTTTGCATTGAGTGGCCACACGTACATACATACCCAACGCTTTCCTGCATGCCTCTGTGTATGTTTGTGTGAGTGTGGGTGTGTGTGGATATACATGACAGCTTCTTCCAGGTTAGCTAAGCACACCTGTCAACCTAGCTTCTAGCAGGCTTCGGGCCTATTTGTTGACAGCGGTAGCATGTCACATGTTGGACTGTATGACATGCGGATCATGTACATGCAATGCATGTACTTACTACTGTGGTTGACACAAAAAGTACAGCTGTTCTGTTAACTGTGAGCTAAGAATAAATGACAAAAGCGGAACATGTAGCTCAGAGGTAGAGCGCTTGTCTACATGTATGGGCCTCCCACACTACAACAAACAAAAGAGAAAAGAGAAAACCAACCAATGTTTTAATGTAAGAAACTCTTAAAGTTTGCTTAACATATACTGAAAAACAGTATTTACTGCTTGTCTAGAATTCAAGTTGGTGGGTACTCTGAGCATTTATCCAGGAATGTGTCTGGGCAGTGTGTGACCAAGAACTAGACCCCGATGTGGGATATGGTGATTGCCAGCGAGCAGCCATGGCTGGATTAGTTCTGGTACAAAAGTTGCTCAGGCAGCCCCCTCCTGAGTGTGACACGTTGCAAGGAGGTGGGGTCCCCAAACTTTCCAAAGCATCACCCTGAGCTGCTTGAACAGACTGTACTTAAGCTGACTGTTCAGCTGTTGGCCATTTCCCCAGCATTCCCAGCATGGCACTGGTGAGGGATGGACCGTAGAGAAACTTCTGCAACAATGCCATCGTGGCTGTCAGGTTTCCCTCAGGCTTTCCCCTCCCACACAGAGGAGGAGAGTTTTCAGAGGAGACTATGTCAAGGCTGCCTGCTAAGGGTGCTACCATGTTGGGTGTCCTAGACCTAGGCATCCCAGAGAGGTCTTGGAAGAGGCAACAACAAGATGTCCCTTCTGCAAACCTCTCAAGAACCTATCTTCTTTCGGAGTCACAGCACCACTGGGTGCAGAGTCACATTGGTTCCTTGACTAGGCCTTTGTCTTCTGACCATTGCTTGGAATCCTTCACATCATTTGTTCAGGTTGTATCTAGCCTGCAGAGCCCCCACGACAGAGCTGAGAATTTGCTGTATGAGGTGGGATCAACTCCTTGCATATTATACTCAGAGCATTGCATTAGTAAGCCACAAAACGATCGGCTATTTTCCTCAACTACACTCACTTTTCACTCATCAAAAGCTCTTCGTCTTTTCACCATGATAAAGTCTAATTGGTTTTCTTTCTTATCTTTTATTTACGGGATTATTACTGTTCGAGACAGTGGCTTGCGTTTATCTTTATTGACTTCCATTGAATGTAATTGGGCCATCCATCCAGTTTGCCTATATCATTGTGGATGCTTCAAATTGTCAAGTGCCGCAGATCTAAACGATGTAAAAGATTCTGTCTTTAGAAACTCCAAGAATTCTTATGATTACATTGGAAACAATGACAAAATTCATTATTTTTGTATTTTAAAACGTATTACCCAAAATTGCTTGCTGAATAGATTGGAAAAACAACTCTGAGAGTAGCGTTTCAGTTAAAATATGCATCAGGACCATTTTCCAAGTGGATTTCCAGAATCCCATGGATGAATGAAACAAACATAATAAAAGGGCTAGATGGGACTTCAAGGACCCTTTTCTCTGTCCCCATGGGGCTCCCTATCAGGCTACAAACATGGGACTATCAATCACACATGCCATGGTCACAGGCATAACGATTCCTGGTTACACTTTTGTGCCTAAAGCTTATCCTCAATCTGAAGATTAAAAAGTAAGGCAGCCATTCCTTACAACAGAAAGCTTCTAGCCAACATCTCAGCACACACACATTATTCTAAATGGAAATGTGTCTATAAACATCATAAACTGTTTCTATTTTCCTAATAACCTCATCAAAGGTGCATGGTTATTTCACTTGACTGAGGATGCTGGCTCTCCCTACCACAGCCCAGCAGAATTCCTGCCTGACCTGCATCTCACAAAGGACCTAAGCACTAACTAGGAGCCACGCTCATGGGGAGGAATGCCAAGGGGCATGCTGCTGGAAGACAGTTGCCACTTCTGCCTGGAAACAACATTGGTGGGCTATCAGAGTCTGCATTGAAATGATGTTTTCCAAAATCATCTTGTTGGTGTCAGTTGCCAATGGTGCTGGATGCTGTTCTGGCAGATGAATTTCGGGGCCAGCATTCTTGGCTATGCTTATTTCTAGGTGGACTCCTGTGAGGAGTGGGACACTGACTCACCGTCAAGTTGGGGGGGGGGCAATTTCAAAGGTGAGACCTGATGTCAGTCATGTCTGCAGGTGCAATTATGTTTTCTTCCTAATGTCTAGGCATGGGTTCAGAGAGTGGGCCAAAGACACTGGCCCTCTAGGAATGCCCCCGAGGAGCTTGGATAAACTCAGATGGCCAAGTGGCCATTACCATCACTGTCCTGAGCATCTAAAACATAAACCATCTTACATTACACTGGAACTGACACTGAGTTCATGCTGTCCTCTGCAGAGACCGTGTAGGTAATAAACCTTAGGGAGAGATTTTACTGCTTGCCTTAAACCAAGGTCCTGAAGACATGGAAAAAGCATTTCACTCTACAAATAGCTGTGCAAGCCTCCCAAATATACTTCCTTTCTCCTACTAATTACTTAAAGATGAAATAATGCTTGAACACTTCATAATCTTAAATTCACAATATTTTACTTAATTAAAATAGGTAATTTAGAAAAATAATTGGCAATTGCTGAAACCTCTAGTGCTGATGGGAACTGAACTGGAAGCAGTCTTTCTTCACAAATTGGTATTTAAAATATAAAGTTCCACACACAGCTGGAAAGTGACATCGTAATTTGGCATTTATGTTCAGTAGCTATCATTAAACCAAACAAACTGAAATTAAAGAGGAAAGATGGTGGGCTTTAAGACATATTCAGGGCAGATGCCGAGGGCTCAAAAGTATAAGCGTGGCTTTCTGAGCACTTATTAGGGAGCATCGTGTTAGAGAAAAGGCTTAGGAATTTCTAACATGTTGCTTTTAATTCATGTTTTGCTCTGAAGATAGAGCTTTGGTAATATGGGAGTTCAGGTGAGAAATTAACTCAATGTCACTTCTCCCCTTCACTAAAGGACAGTGTTAGTGGGTAGCTCAATTACTGAGTCTTTTCCCTGTGACATCCTCAAAACACTGGCATTGGCTACAATAGAGGTGGAGGAATTGTGGCTGGGAATGAAAACAGGGCTTTTTGCACATTTCTTCTTGAGGGGGAGAAAACATCTCTGACATTCCACACAACAGCAGAGATTCATGCTAATTCACAGGAAAACTGGAGAAATGCTCACCCTTCGGAGAGCTCATTTGTTTAGTGGGAGGCTGTGGCTCTCAGTCCTGGAACAAAAGTCTGCTGATGAGGGTGGGAGCTGAGGCAGACATCATTCTGTGTGTGCGAGGGAAGGAGGGAGGAGGGCCGGCCGGTCTGCACTATGGAATTTGCTATCACTTTTCTACTTGGCAACCCATTAAAAAACATAAGATTTTTAAACAGCAGTCTGAAGAGCAAGGAATTAGAAAAACAAAAACAAAAACAAAAAACAAAAAACCTCACAGTACAACAAATGTTTTGTTCTAGAGGAGCATGGGAGGTTCAGTTCTAGCAAACAGGGCTTCAGAATAGACGTTCTTTATACCCTTTTACAGTTAGAAGTCCCAAGTATACATCAAATTATTGCCTTGTTAAAGAACATAAAGCATTTTTACTTTTTTTTTTAGATGTAGAAACTCCTAGGAAGTAAAGCACTTGTATAGATTTCAATCTTAAGAGATTTACTTTCAAAATCAGAGTTTAAAGAGAAGATCTGCAATATGTTTTTAAACAAATATGAATGTAATGAAAACCAAGAGTAACAAATATTTTCTTTGGTCATGATTTTTACCAAATTTATTATGAAAAATATAAATTAGTCAGTGTATTTACTACCTGCTCTGTGCCATTCACTAAACTAGACAATAGCAAAGTGGATGACCCAGAGCACAACTGTCAAGGTCGCTGACAATAAGGAGAAATGACAATGTGATATTAGGAGTGTTGATTGAAACCACAGCCCAAGTGCTAGAAGGAACACATAGGGAGAAATAGTTCTGACTTTTTCCCTTTGGGGCGGGGGAGGTAGGAGAGGAGGCTGACTGGAGCCGGATCAGTTCAAGAAGGTGGTATTGAGCTGACCTTGAAGTCCAGCTGGCCAGGATCAAACAGGCGGCAGGGCATTTCTGGGAGAGAAGCTAGAGAAATGGAGAGGCAGTGGAAAGACACGATGATTTCCAGTTCAAAGGACAGGAGTGCCCAGAGGGACATGGGCAACCCAGAGGGACACATCTGTGAGGAGAGGCTGTAGTGAGTGAGGGCTTGACCAAAGAGGCCTGGCAAGGATGTATTCATGCCAGCAGTGCTCCAGAAAATAAATTTATGAGGTGAACAGAAAAATGAAGAATTCGAGCTTTCCAGAGAAGACAGCTAGTTTAGCAGACAGGGGGCGGGGCCAGATGGATACGGAGAAGGTCTTTTGGCTCATATTTTTGTGTTCGGAGTGGAGAGGAAAACTTAGTGTGTTAGGAGGAGGGCAAAGCCAAGTTTGGCTTGTAGGGCAAAGCCACTACTGATGGCAGAGACCTGGGAAAGGGGCTCCAGGCCCTGTAAGAGGTGCCGACCTCTGAAATAAGCTGGCCCTGCTGCCTCTGCTGCCAACTGGAATAGGTGGGTGTGGAGGGTGGGAGGAACAGGGGTGTAAGAGCCAAGCAGTCTGGGACTTAGAAAGGCAGAGCCAGAGGCCTGGAAGCAATGGAAATTTGGGGGAAGGGAAAGGTGCTGGCCTGGGGCTGAGGGAAGCTTGGAAACCCCGCTTCCTGCCTGAGCCAGCATCAGGGCCATCTTCTGCACAGACATTTCATGAGACATTCTCTTCTCTACTAGATGCTAGGTGTGGCACACCAGTCAGCTGAGAAGCAGGGCTTGGCCAAATGTAGGTTACCATTGAGACAGGGCACTCTGAAGAATAAAAGGCTCTCGGTGTTAGCAGGAGCTGCTGAGGGCTCCTGGCACCACACCATCTTTCAGGTTCTGTTTCAAACATAGAGAGCAGGCAGAACTGAAGCCAGACAGAAGGACCCAAGAGGAGACTCCTTCCCACTGTGGGAAGTCATGGTACAAATGTTGGGGTGCTTCCCTTTGCTCTTAGGGAGTAGGTATGAGTTTTGAATGTTGTTGCCCTGGTCTCCCTAAAAGCGGCATTTAAAGAGAAGTGTGGTGTGTTTAGTCAGACGTTGCTCTTCCGACAGAACAGAGATGTCCTCCCTCTGTGTGAGCTGCTAACCAGCCCATGATGGACTTCGACTTGCATGCATGTGAACCAACCTCCAGATGACATTTGTAATCAGATCTCACATTGGATGTGTGCTTTTATATATCACATTTAAGTGAATTATATGATGAAGAAAAATGGAGCCATGTTCACAGAACACGGAATATGTGTCAGCCGCTGTCTTAAATACAGTGGACAGGTAAAAGGCTAGCTTTTGTAGGCTTACAGGCTACATGCTCCCCACACTTGCAGGCTGCTAAACTGTAGCATTAAAGAAGAAAAGGGAGGAAGGCATAGAAGCTTGTACCTGCTATTCAGCACTTGGGAGGTTGAGGCAGGAGGATTGCTACTACTGAAGCAGGAGGATTGCTACATAGTGAGTCCCAGGCCAACCTGAACTGAAGAGTGAGCCACTGTCTCTAAAAAACAAAATAGAAAAACAAAGAAGAAAAAAGCAAGAAAAAAGACAAAAATGACCCAATTAAACTCCATGGTCTGTGACAGCATGTTTTTCACATGCCTGCAGACAGACAGACAGACCACAGAGAGCAGACAGTTTTGATTCCCATGAGAGAGATTTCTGCCTGATTTCCAATTCACAGTAACATTAACCAAGCAATAGGAGTTATCAAACCTCTGGCATGGAGGAGAAATTGCTGGGCATCATGGGAAACAGAAGGAGGCCGATGTGATGGCGCCTCTGCCACAGGCAGTAAGGGCATCTTTAATGAAAAGGGCGGCTTTGCTGCTACTCTGCTTGTCAAAAAAGGACCCAGGGGAGAAGCTGGCTCTGGCTGAGGCTTGCAGGGCACATGGGGCTTCAGGGCTGTTGTGGACAGGCAGTGGCTTCTCTGAGGCAAGGAAGTGTGAATAAAGGGATTCATGTAGCACGACGGAACATGTGTGAGAGAAAAATCTAAAGCAGTGGTTCTCAACCTTCCTAACCATGCCGCCCTCAGTTCAGCTCCTCATGTTGTGGTGACCCCAATCATAAAATCATTTCGTTACTACTTTCTAACTATAATTTTGCTACTGCTATGGATTAAAATGTAAATATCTGATATGTGACCCCAAGGGGGTCATGACCCACAAACTGAGAACCACTGATCTAAAGGAAGGAAATTCCTCTTATGTTGTCAAAGATTTTCATGATGTCCTAAACAGTGCTTATTTCCTTTTGAAGGATAGTAGGTAACTACTGGTGATGGGGGAGGGGAAAGCATGTAATTAAAAACTGAGTTTAGGGAAATTCTGTCATCCTAGATATGAGGGGTGGGCCAGGAGACAGGAGTGGCTGGGGAAGTTCAGAGGCCACGGAATGGTAGAAATCAGAAGAATCGCCACATGACAGTTCTTGAAAGGTAGTACACAGGGCTGAAGATACCAGGGCAGAAACCTGAGCTCTGAATTGCAGGTTGCCAAGTTTTAACTTGGGGATGAAAATCTGCCTGCATGATGACTTGCCATGAAGATTAAGTAGATGAGAAGAGAGTGGCAGATGCAAACGTTTGATTACCATCCTGTACACAGGCTGTTTTACTTTTCTATATTTAAGAAACCAGTATGCACGCGTGCTTATTTGAGACAGTCAACAGTGTTCCTATGTATAGCATCCCAATGCTTCTTCTCATTTGGGTTTGAAGTGCTGACAATCCTATATACAACATTCTCTTGGCCACAGTGTGTTCAGTGCAGGGGGGTCTATGAGGCCATGGGTCAATCTATAGGCTGGATGACTATGGGGAGCTGAGCCTGATAGGCTCCCATAGGGATATTGGACTCACTGAAAAGGGGAAGCAGGAGAGAATGTATTGCTTGGGCTGACAGGATGGAAATGGGATGGTGGTTCAGAGGCAACCATATGCTGGGGTGTGACCACGTGCAAGGTGGCATAACATTGCCTGTGTTTTCAGAGGAACACTGGAAGTGAATGGGAAATGAGCTCCACGAAAAGAGAGAAACTTGAACAAAAGCCACAGGGAGGACAAACTTGAGTAGATCGTTCCTGAAAAGACATTTTAAAACATGGTAGTGTGTGAGGCAAGAATGCAGGAACAGATTGCACTTCAAAGATGTTGTTAAACCCGTAGCCGAATTCGGCCCAACACCACATAAGCAGGAACCGCTCGGAACCATCGTTATGAAAAGCTAATAGAGATAAATGGGATGCAGCCATTTGATTTACCTGTGATAAGAGAAGGCCAACTAACAAGGGGAACAAAATGTCACATACGACGCCAGATTTTTCAGAAAAAATAAATAGGGTTTCCTCTCCTTTGGACAATATGCTACACATATGGCAAGCTTCTTAGCTTGATAAACATCTACAAGTAAATGGTGTGGGGGCAGATGGTGGCTTCAAGACTTGTTTTATTAATTTCCACGCCATCAGACTGGGTAACTCACCACTTGGATCATCAACATGGCTTCTGCTTTTGGAAACCAATAGAAGGAAACAGGGCAAGTGACCAGGAGGGTAATGGAAGCCCCCCAGCCTCAGGTAAGTGACCGACTGCTGTGGTCAAGAAAAGGGGGAAGGTCAAACCTTGGGAATCTGATCAAGGAGACAAGGCTGTGGGTCATACTTCCTGGTCACTAATGGTGCTACACAGATAGGACTGTGAGGGAAGGAGGGAAACGAGACCTTGGGGATGGTTGTCTGTAAACAAGGCTCTAAAAATCCCAGGAATGCCAGAACATGTGGATGTGGTCAGTCGGAACTGAAGAGGATGGAGAAACTTTATTGGAAGTTTATCTGCTCAAGGCTACTGGTGAGTATATGAAACCCAAGCCCAGTCACAGGGTTCTCACCATCACAAGTGAAGGAAGAGCAAGCCGCCCTCTCCCCCACTTCCCTGAAGAGTGCCTCTTGCTCCCCCACCTCCAGCAGGTATCAGGTTTCCTCTACTTGGTACCAATACCAGACCAGGACACTGGTGGGTGAGGGCAGTACCACCTATCAGAAAACAGAGAGCCCTGCACTAGGAACAGGTGCAATCTGTGCCATTCACAGCAGTCTGCATCCAGGAGTCACTGAGACGTGTCCTCAGCAGCAGGGCCTGGGGCTGATGTATGGGTATTAATGACCCTTCAACTGTAGCAGGATGGGTAGGGGACCAGGAGGGGACCTGTTCCCCCTTGTCTCTTTGCTTAGACTTTTTATGAGGACCTGATGATACTCTCTTGACCTCATCAAGCTGCACTTCCAACATCACCCTTTATAATTTTATATTTTTTTGTGTGTTTTTATAATACAAATGTTGGGTGCAGCTATATATTGATATAATGTTCATCATTTATTCGGGGCTTTGGAGTAGTTTTTCAAATTTGTATTTTTCTGGGAAATCATTTCAACTATACTTCAAGTAGACAGTCGCTTCCCATGTTTCTGACTAAATCTCCTCTGTGTATTCTTAGTCTTTCCTCCCTTGTGCCAATCTTGGTCAAATTCTCTCCATTTTATTAGGCATTCTACAGAACTGGGTTTGGTTTTGAAGATTACTCCTACCATCCCTTTATGTTGACTTCATTGATTTTTTTAGTGGGGTCTCACTATTCAGTCCTCTTTGGCCTGGAACTCTTCATAGACCATGTTGGCCTCAAACTCACAGAGATTCATCTGCCTAGGATCCAGAGTGCTGGTATTAAAGGGGGGTGTCACTATGCTGATCTCATGAAGTTTTGCTCTTTCATTTATTTTATTCTCTCTGACTTTGTTTTCTTTACTGGTCTTTTTCTCTTTTGCAAACTTATATTTTCTACTTATTGTTTGAGAATTTAATGTATGAATAAGTGTGTTTTGATCAAACCCATCCCCAATTTTTCTGTTTATTAAACTGAATAAGTAATATTTATCTTTTAAAGGCCTTAGCTTATAAGCTATGAATTTCATTTAAACCCGCTCTCTGTTTATTATCCCCAGAGAGTATCATTTGCTCAGTTTTAACCTTAGAAATCTGTTGAGATTTTATTCTTCTTTCTGGTCAGTTTTAAGTATTCAGAGAGTGTAGAGAAGAGTGCCGTGGGTATGAGATCAGATCCTTGTACCAAAGCTCATCTGTTAGCCTGGCTGTCCAGAATCATCTCTATTGCTGGTGTTGGTATTTGCTTATTTGAGTTTTGTTTTCTTGGCTACTGTGGTAGTTTGAGTGTATTTGACCCCCATAAGCTCATAGGGAGTGGCACTGTTGGGAGGTGTGGCTTTGTTGGAGTAGATGTGGCCTTGTTGGAGGAAGTGTGCCGCTGTAGGGATGGGCTTTGAGGTCTCCTATATGCTCAAGTCTCACCCAATGTCTCAGTCCACTTCCTGTTACCTTCTGGTCAAGATGTAGCGAGCACTATGTCTGCCTGCATGCATCAATGCTCCCCACCATGATGATAATGGACTGAACCTCTGAAACTGTAGGCCAGTCCCAATTAAATGTTTATTTTTTTTTTCTTTATAAGAGTTGCTGTAGTCCCAGCGTATCTTCATAGTCACAGAAATCCTAACCAAGACATCGGGTATGCTTATCTTCCATACCACATTCATTCATCTTTCAACACTGTCTCATGAATAGAAAGTTCAAAATGATGCAGTACTTCTAGCTTGTTCTCAAAGTAAATAAAGCTTTAGCTTCAGACTGCAAATGCTCCAAATCCCTGCCTTTGTTATCTGGAGTCTTAGACTTTGAGAAAAGCATATGATATGAGCTGACAATGCATCCTGATATCAGGCCCCGTAAAGCAGAGAGAGAGAGAGAGAGAGAGAGAGAGAGAGAGAGAGAGAGAGAGAGAGAGAGAGACACAGACACAGAGACACAGAGACACAGAGAGACTGGGCTGGACTGGCTGAGGAAATCTTTGAGGAATGAGTCTCGATTGGGCCCTGGCAGGATGCCAGGGTTGGGATGAGCAAAGAGACCAGGGGCAACAATCATGAAGGCTGCATAGAGAGAAACAAAGAGAGGCATCTCATTACAACAGAAGCCCATGAAGAAAAAGTCACAAGGGTCGAGGCTGAGACAAGTGGTAGGACAAGGTGATGAGCATAATAAGGGGTTTATTCTGAGAGCGACACAAAGAAGCATCACCAACAGCCACTCACTTAGGTCTTAGTTCTCCTGCCAAGAGAGCTTTGCATGAATGATCTCAGCTGAGCTCAAACAATCCTATGGAACATATATGCTATTTATACCCACTTGATAGAGAAAACGTGTGAGCCCGGTGAGAGTAAATAATTTTGAAGTTACAGGAAGAGATCAGGCCTCAATTTCCAGAATCCACAAATGCTACTCACTTAGGACAAAAGGTTTTCCTAAGGTAATGAGATCATGGATAGGGACACTGTGAATCCCTGACTCTGTTCAGGTGGGTGTTAAATCCAATCACAAATGCCCTTAGGAGAGAAACAGAGGAGGTGGCATACACAGACAAGGTTGAGACTGTGGGAAGACACTGGACTGATGTGGCCATAACCATGGACCAGAGACAAGGAAGTGTGCAGGGGTGTGTCTCACGATTGCCGCAGGGGCAGTGCGCTTCTCACAGCTGGCTGAATTCAGCCCAGTGAAGCTGACCTTGAATCTCTGGCCTCTAGGCAATGACAGAACGTAGTCTGTTGATTTAAGACATCAAGACTGTGTCCATATCTCACAGTGACCATGACAGACAAATATGAGCCGAATGAGAAGACTGAGTATCAGTGTGACTCTAGGCTCCAGGGGACACCCTCTGATTTCGATGACTATTCTAGAAAGAACTAGACAAAGGTAAAGCCGGAGCATAGTTGAGTTGTGACAACATACCCAAATACTGTTTGTGTAACTGGGATGTACATCAGTCCTAATTTTTGGATTCTGGCACCTTTTTCTCAGTGGTCAGCTAATGGGTACAGTTTGAGAAGAAATGGCCACAGCTAAGATTCTTCACAGAAAACGGATGATCAAGTGATAAACTGTCCATTTGGGGGCAGAGATCAGAGTTCATCCATGACTATCAACAGCTTTCCCATTTGCTCTCCAGAAACCCACTGTGACCTTTGATCTGCTTGTTAATCCAGGAGCACTTGGCAGGGATTTGTAAGGCACCACTATGAGGCATCCCTATCTGCCTCAGCCCAGGCACATGGCTTGTTTTATATCCATGGTGTCCTTGAAGTCTCCATAGCTCTCCAGCTGGAACCTCCTTTCAGTCACTGTGACACAAACCTTGGCCATGGAGCTGGTTTCTCCAGGGTCTAAGCCTGGCTACAATGTTTTAATAGAGTCACTGTCTCCTCGTTGGTTAATGTCATACCTGCCAGGGCTGCAGTCAAGAATTTGAAGCCTGGATTCTGTCACTTGGAGAGCTGGTGACCCTGTGCTGTTCTCTACCCACAAAATGTGTTCCCATCTTTTAGATTTGTGAGTGAGTGCTGAGTCCCATATCTTCTAGTCCATCAAAAACAATAGCCTCTGTCATTGTTTAGAACATAGCCCTGTGTGTGTGTGTGTGTGTGTGTGTGTGTGTGTGTGTGTGTGCATATGTATGTATGTGTGTGTGTATATATGTCTGTGTGTGTATCTGTCTCTGTGTGTGTATACATGTGTCTCTCTGTGTATGTGTGTACATGTGTGTATGTATATGTGTGTGTTTGTGCATGTCTGTATGTGTGTGCATATGTGTGTGTATATGTGTCTATGTGTGTATATATGTATGTCTTTCTGTGTATGTGTATGTGTGTATATGTGTGTGCATGTGTGTGTCTGTGTGAGTGTGTGTGTGTGTGTGTGTGTGTGTGTGTGTGTGTGTGTGAGTGCGTGTATGCTCACTCAGTTGGTGTCTATTGAAGAACTGAAGGTTTGGAGTCAGTGAGAAGTATAGAGGAAGGGAGCCAAGCTTCTGTCTACTTCAGGAGTGTAGGAGAGTCCATTCTGCATTCACTGCATTTGGAATCTTGGGCTTCCCTTTGAATGGATGACTTCTCTGAGGATTTTGGTGGGATAATTCAGAGCTTCCCTGAAATAGGACTAAATATTATGTTTAAAATTCTGGAAAGAGAAAATGCCATTGAGGGCTGGCAAGCAAACAATGCAGTGAGAAAGTTTGGAAAAAACTCAGAAAGGGGAAGATTATGGCCAGAGCACACAGATAATGATGGTATCAAAGAATGGGGGAGATTTACAAATCAGGCCTAAGCAGGTTCCACAAAGAGCTCATTAGCAGACTGTGATTTCAGACCTGAGTAGCCATTAGGACTTCCCCACTCAGACCTCCTATTCCAAAAATATTGCTGCTCACAAAGCTGTCACAAAATCCTCTTAATTTCATCCTCAAGATGGTTCAGGTAAAAAAAAAAATAAGCATTTGGCATGATGGCTGCAAACTTGATTCAGTTTTTGAAACTGATGAAGCTAGGTCTTCATGGCTGAGGCATCCACTCTCCCCATGTGGGAGAGGATTTGCTATTCACTGTTGGTGGAAACAAAACAGGAAGGGTCCATCTAGTGTCATGCTTTTACTCACTACATAGGATTTCCTTAAACTACTTAGTTGAATAAATTATTCACAATTGGCTGTATGGATTGGTGTTAGATGCATTTTGAATTAATTCATTCAGTAATCCCTAACTTGGCAAAAACTCAAGGTGTAGTACAAACACTTCGTTTCTAACTATGAATACATTTAGAGATAATATTCTAGAGGAAATAGAAAGATTATAGAAAACAGCAGAGTGTTTTTTAAAGAAATTGAACCAACAAAAGCTGAGAAAACCTTTTTGGAAAAGATGTAAAACCATGAACAAAAATATCTAAATTAACAGTTATATGCATTTTTTTTTTCCTGAATGGCAACATTTGATCTCTTAAGCAAGCCGATTTCCTACAAGTTAATTCACAATTCCGAGCATTCCCAGAGCTAATCCAAGCAAGGTTTCTCCTGAAGAGCAGATCATCGCATTCAGACGGAAGCATAAAGAACAGGCCAGATGGTTCTGAGAAGGGTGAAAGGATGGCAGACCTCTTGTAGCTACACAAGAACAGCAGGGGGCAGGCATGAAGGGAACTGTCCCATGGGAGAGGGGAGAGGACAAGTGGTGAAGGAACATCCAATGGCTGGAGCTGGGAAGTAGCATCACTGCCACAAACAGAGGGTTTCTCAACTGAGATGCAGAGCCCTGACATACAAATGGATGAATACAGCGGAATTAAATTTATATTCTATTTTCCCAAAAGACACATAAATTATGGGTGAAAATTAAACTGAAGTCTAGAAACCCATGTCACTGGGGATTGTCTTTCATACAGAATAAAATATTAACAAATTGCTCAGAAATAAGTGAATAATAAAAAAATGACTGACTTATTAAAGTAGGCGATTCTTAGAAGAGAAATGTGAGTAACTGAAATGGCTAAGGATATGCAATGGATGTTCATCTTTAGTCATCATGGAAGTGGCAATTAAAAGATAACAACTCACATTGTTTAGAAAACATGGAAGGCTTTGCCAATTCCAAGTATGGCCCTCTGTGGAGGGACAGTGTCTTACAAAACATCAGTAGATGTGATGCCCCTCCCACATCACAGTACTTATTTAAAAAAAAGAAAACCCAAGTTCACATATATTAGGAGACATGCAGGTTCCTTGAGCCATTGTTTATAATAAAGAAAATTTAAAGTATTTAAATGGCAATCATGAAATTGATATATATTATATGCATATCTATGTAAATGCAAAATCCTAAGGCATTTACATGAATTGACTAGAACTGCATGTAACAATCTGAGTCTCAAAATAAAAATGACACATGAGGAATTGTGTTGACTTAAGATATGTGAGGTATGAGTCTCCTGTTATATATAAAACAGAAAGAATGAAAAATCCACACTGATACTAAAAGGGAGAAATGGATGTGTGTGTGTGGGGAGGGAGTTGTGAGTGATGATTTCAGGAACTTACCCCCTCTGTGGTGAGTGGAGGGAGCAGGGTCACACCATAAGAAGGCAGAACCTCCTGAAACAGGCTGGAGTTCCTGCTGTACGAGTTTTGGAAAGTGAACAGAAGAAGTGTGGTATGGTCTGATACAACTGGTTGGCTGGCAAGGGTTTCAGGTGTTAGTCGTGGATGTCTAACCCACGGCCTGAGGGCTGTACACAGCCCAGGGTAGCTATGAATCTAGTTCAATACAAACCATAAACTTACTTAAAATTAAAGGGTTCTTTTGTGATTAATTTTGAAACTCAAAAAAGCTATCCACAGTCGCTGTGTGACTCTGGAGTGTGAGCTTTGAGGTGACCACGTGGTCCAGAGAACCAAAAGGTAGGCATCCCTGTTGACATTTTTCCAAAGGTCAGATATGCTTAGCAGAATGTAGTAATCCACTGTTACTCTTGCTTAGTAGCATAATAGAAAAAAAAAAGAATGCTACACTGTTGTCTCAGGAGTTGAAGCCCAGCTGCACCCATTTTTAGTTTTTTCGAAATGTGGGATGTACGTTAAAATCAAGTCATGTCTTAGAGTGCTTTCCTGTTTAAAAGCCTGATGGTGCAGCCTGGAGACATTGCTTTGCTTTACTGTTGGTCTCTGTTGCTCTTGCTGTCTGAACACATATAGAGTAACCAGTTTCTGGTTCCTAAAGCAACGGAGGCAGGCGTGTGGGGCTCCACACACAGACTCTCCCCGGCTTGGGATGCTGTCTGCTGTAATCACTTTGAGCCTGAATCATTTGGTCTGTGACTGAAATACTGGACAGTGCATCATGCACACATGCCGGGGAGTCAGGTGCAGAGCTGTGCCCTGTGCTCCCCCTTGTTGCCTAGTGTCCCCCTTGTTGCCTAGTGTCACAGGCACTCATGGCACCGCATGGAGACAGGATTCTGGACACCAGTCTATGGGCCAGTCAAGGTTAGTGTGACGTTATTCTTGTAACTGGGTAAAAGGAGTTCACAGACCTTAGAGACTGGGATGTGCTTTTTGAATTGAACTTGTGTTAAGTGAAGAGGGGAAGTAACAACAGTCTAAGAAACACACGTGACTAGTGATGCTCTCTTATCCTTCCTTGCTCCTGCGCCATTGCTACAAGCGCTAGCAGCCGAAGCTGAGATGGTGTCCCAGAAGCAGAGGGAAGAGAGAACCTTGAGTCCTTTTTCTTGCAGAAGACAGAACGGCAGTAAGACACACAGGTATCAGGAAGAGAAGCAAAGGCTGTTTTGGGCAGCTTTTCCATCATTCTTCCAAAAGTAAGTGAAGATGCACAGGACGGCTATGAAATGCAAAGCTTGTCATTTCAACCGTTTCACTTATGGGTTAGATGCTCTTATATTCGCATTTAAAACTGGGATCATATATTTTAAAGAATGAGTGGAAACATCCATGCTAGCAGTTTAAAATGTATTTTCCTTTGAATACAAGTAAATAGTAGACTGCAGCAGCATGATGGATTGAAAGGGAGGGAAGGAAGGAGAGAAGGATGGAACTTACATTGTAATTAGCAGAACATCATTCCTGCTTTGAAACAAGCTCCTCGTTTCCGGTTTGCACTGTCCTGTATGTGCAGCTTACAGACAGGATGCACAGTTATCTGTGGCCATGGACAGACTACAAGGGGTCAGAGGAGTGTGGCGCTTGCCACCAGAGGAAGGGAGCAAAAGCGCAGAGCCCTTGAGCCATTTCACACAACATGTTCCCTCCCAGGGACAGACTTCTGCTTACGAACCAACAAGTTGGTTCTTCCCTTCCCGGATGAACATGAGGTGAGCTTCTTGTTGCACAGAGTGTTACCTACTGATCAACACTCATTCCCTCTAGTTAGAAGTCCAAGATCATCATTCTTAGCTACATAGCAAGTTCAAGCCTAGCCCTGGAGCCACAAGACCATATCAAAAACATCAACCATTCCCTCTTGCACTGAAATGTTTTATGAGTCACATTTCCTTCCCAGATGCCTGAACAGTGAGCTATGGCCATGGACTGACTCTAGGCAGTGAACAAACAGTAACTGACACATGCTTTTTCCTGACTTCTTATGTCACCCCTCACCCAACAGGTCTGCGATCCTGAATCACTACTTAATTCTATCTCCCTTTTTCTTCGCTCATCTCAGGCAACAACTTTTAAAATTGCATCTTCCTAGTATAGATTCAGCTGATGTCATGTGAGGTCCACTTGGAATTGAAATAAAGCTTTTGTCCTCGCTTCCGCTTCCAGGAGTCTACTACATGCAACTAAGAGCTACCTAGGTGTTTCTATTCTAGACTTATTAAATGCCATTATAGAAGCTCAGGAGGGGTTGCTCAGCTTAGTCTTGTTCCCACCAGAGAGGATCCTGGCTGAGTGTGAGAGCGGTGTGGTAGGTGCTGGGAGTGTGTCTAGGGTGGGCTGCCTCAGGCTCTCCTCCCTATTCTGCTGCCGAGCCCTGGCTTACAGCCTTCATGGCCTCAATTCTGCCCTCTAAGCAGGGCTGCCATCGGCTTCACTGGGTTATGACAGGGCCCTGTTAGCCTCAGGGTGCATGGAAACTGCTTAAAGATTCCGAGAGAAGTAATTCAGCAAGAACAGCATTCTGGTGGTTTTATTTTAAGTGGGAGTTGGGTATCAAAGGGGAAATTTGTTCCCATCCACTTTGTGAGTAATGGCTCCTGATATTCAGATTCGTCTTTTTTTTTTCCTTGCAAGAGATCGTTTTTGTTGCACTAGGACTGGAACGCTTGTTCTAGTACTTGAGTAGGTAATTGATTAAATTTATTGATGAGCATATTCACAGGAAAGCTATTAAAAGAGCCATTTTTTATAAAATATGCATTTATTAGATTTCTAGTAAGCAGCATATATAAAAACCAGCCATACATGTGAAAACAAATTAAATATTTCTCACCTTAAATAAAATAAATCTTATTTTCAAATCTACAGAGATTAAACTTCATTAGCATATTAAACATTAATACACAGCAGACTATTATAATGTAATATATTATTTATGTTCAGCTAGAGAAATCAAATCATGTCCTTTGGAAATAATGCTCTTAGCAGTAATAGCTGCACATGAATGGCTAGACAGTGACGTGAGGGTGAGCGCTGGCCTTGCATCTGTCTTTGGGACTTTTAAAGATAAAACCGGTGCAATTTAAATGATTAAATGAAATATTCAATGTGTGTTTGTTGAGTGTATACTATGGAGAATGTATTGTGTTTAAGTTATGGAAGGGAGCCGGACAGTGGTGGTGTATGCCTTTAATCCCAGCACTCAGGAGGCAGAGGCAGGCGGAACTCTGTGAGTTTGAGACCAGCCTGGCCTACAAGAGCTAGTTCCAGGACAGCCTCCAAAGCCACAGAGAAACCCTGTCTCAGGAAAAAAAAAGTTAATGGAAGGGAGTAACAGGGTTTACAACAAGTAAGAATTTTATATTCTAGTTATGTGGAATGTGTTGTTTTGAGACAGGGTCTTTCTTACTTTGTAGCCCAGGTTGGCTTGAAATGTACCATATAGCCCAGAATGTTCTCCAACTTGCAGCAATCCTCCTGCCTCAGCCTCCAGAGTGCTAGGATTGCAGGAGTGAGCCACCATGCCTGTCTTACACTGGTAGACAGTTTTTCACATATGACAACTGCTCACATATTTTTCTCTGTTCATCTCCATGATGCTTCCATGGAGCTAGGGAGGCTATCATAGTCCATTTCATAAATGAGAACACTTTGTGTTCAATGGTCACTGTGAGTGTTTCCTAGGGCCACTGTACAAAAACTATAAGCTTGGTGGCTGCAAACAGCAGAGTCATTTTCTCATAGTCTAAAATCAAATTGGTTGAGCCCTGATCCTTCTGAAGGCACTCTGAGAGTCTATTTTATGCCTGTTAATCAGGGTTCTCACTGCTGTGACAAAATTCTAGAGACAACAACTACAGGAGGAGGATTTATTTTGCTTGTGTTTCATCTGTCCAAAGGGGAAAACATAGTGTGCAGAGAAGCAAAGAGGGAGTCTGTGCTAGCCTACTGGCTTCCACCTTTTCCTTTAATTCCTTCTGGGTCCCCACACTACACAATTCTACTACACACATCAGGAGGAGTCTTCCCCTCTTAGCTAATCCTCAGAGACGTACCCAGACATGTACTATACTAATCTCAATCGATTTGAGTTGACCGGATGTCTCACTACAGCATGTCTCTTTCAATGCCCTGAAGCCAGTGTCCTATCCTTGTCCCAAAGGTGCATCGACACAGTCCATGTCCCTCCTCTGGCATATTTACATTGTTCTGTAGCTCCTTGTTTGTGATATCACTACTCAGTCCTTTGTGGTTCTTCTTTTAATTATTCTGTTTCAAGATATCCTCAAAAACTTTGAGAAGCACACACACACATGTGCCTGGGTACAATGTCTGCACAAGATTGTGTTAACTCTTTCATCATTTCCTTTTTGTTTTTCTAGAATGAATCACCCATTCTATTCTTCACTGGTCTATCATCTATATCTATCTATCTATCTATCTATCTATCTATCTATCTATCTATCTATCAGTCTATCTATCTGTCTATCTATCATCTGCCTATCTATCTACCTGCCTTTTGGTTTATTTTACCTTTTGTCAAGCCCTATTTTTGAGCATTTTGAAAGAACAAACCCAGTTAGTTCTCACAAATTCATTGCCCCTACATTTTATACAAGGAAAGTGAGGCACAGTGAGGATGGATAACCTCAGCCCAGAGGCACAGACACAGTGACATTCTTGTTCCTACCATCTACTTGTGACAACATTGATTCATTGTTAAGACCTGAGTACAGAGCATGTACAACCCCTAATGTATATGAGAACATTAGCAGTCACATAGTGAAGATATTATCTAGAGTAGATAGCATGTAAACAACATAATTGTGCATGGTGAACCATGAGTCTGGTGTGCATGCCCTGTGAAAAGAGAACCAGAATCACTCCTCTCTCACATGCTCATCCCTATGTTTGGTGGCATATATATGTCACTTCTGAGTTAACATCCTGGCAAATATAAACACATAAAAATAACAGTTACCTATGATGGGATTACATCTGGTCCTAAAATTATTTATTTATCAGCAGATATAATCTCAAAATAGTGGATGCTGGGGATAGAGAATTTGATCTTCAGCACCCATGCAAAAAACTAGACATGCAATTTGGGCTTGTAGTCATTGCCTGGGAAGTGGAGACAGGTCAATCAATGGCCAGTCAGCCAGCCTAGACAAATTACTGCACCTCAAGTCCTAGTCAGAGACTCTGTCTCAAAATCAGGTAGATGGTGCCTGAGGATGACACCTAGGCTGACCTCCAGCCTCTGCACTTGTACATGCACATTCTCACACACGTACACGTATGTACAGCACACACACAGAAACACATACATAGATACACAGACACACACACACACACACACACACACACACACACATACATACATGTACAACACACACACACACACACACACACACACACACACACACACACACACACACACAGGTAACATGTACATCCATCCCCATCTACATAAAGCTCTGCTTCTTAAATTTGAGAGCACAAAAACTCACTTGGGCAATCTTTTAAATTCCCAAGCCTTCCTTGCTCTCCCTGGGATCTCTTCCAGGAACTAGGGTGGACTCCTGATGCCTGATCTGTAACCAAGCTGTGATTCTAATGCAGACCTTCATGGGCTATTCAACCACCTGTAGATGTTAGAAGCTTTCCACAATATTTTAGATCATTCTTAGAACATTCCCTTATGCATAACATGTAATATACACCATCTGATCTTTTAGCATTTATCCCTATATCTGACTTGGGGCTTTTATTATTAAAGGGAACCAATTAGAATTCGTGTTACATTTGGGTGCATGTTTTCCCATCACTTGTAGTTGGGTTAAGTCATGCTGTATGTCATGGGCACACAGCTTTGTTAAATGGTACCTGAGGTCGAGTCCATGGCCACTCTGGGGAGGGCATTATCTGTGTCTTCCATAGTCTATCTGAGCAATCTGCTAGTGTTTGAAAGCCTCCAACGGGAGCATCATGGCCCTAACCACTTTAGGTTCCATTTCAGCTGTAAATTAAGTTAGCTGAGTTGCATGAATATGGCTCAATGTTTTTAAAAAGCTCAGCCTATGGACAAGAGAAATGACAGCGGCATCCTAAATTCATTTTCTCCCCGATGGACAGCCGTAATAGAGTCTATTGGCTCTCATCAAAGCAGTGGGCCCGGAGCGGCCGGACTGCGGTGTCTGCCCTGGCTGAAGACATTTGTATTCCTTCTAATATGCTTAGTGCCTCTAAGTAATCAAGTTTTCTCTCGCTCGGCTACTCCTGACTAGAACTAAATTATGACTCTTACGATGATGTTTAAACTCACTCTCCATTTACAGTGCAGGATAATTTCTTAGCTCTACTTCTCTTTCCATAGGAAGCCTAGATTAACATCCCGAGAATGAAGCTTTTGCTTTCCCTCCTCAATTTCATCCATTCTTAAGTGGCTTTTCTGAGCAGAGAGAATCATGGTCTTCAGATAATCTTACCAATTTTGGTATTTTAAAAATGATTACACTTTAGATTCAGAAACCTCCTGGAAATGGGAAATTTCTAAGCTCTTTGGAAAATAATAAAACCACAATCAAAGAACAAAGGAATATTAAAAAAAAACATGTGGTGCACATTCTCGTCATGTTATACAAAGGATTATAAAAGCCAGTGAAACAAATGAAAATTGCACACTGTACTTCTGCCCAGACATTCATGGCATTTCCACAGGTCAGTTACCCCAGAGGCCACCATCAGGCTCAGTGCACTTCAGAGGCAGTGTGCTTCACAGTTTTGGAAACATGTTGTGTAATGGGCAGGGCACAATGCATGCCAGGACTGTCTGATGTCCGCCAGCTCTGAGGACAGTGCTGTCCATATCTCAGGGAGAGTCTTCATGCCTTCCTATGTATGGCTGAGTCTTTTGCTACTTAAATGTCACAGCTAATGCCATAGTCACAGAATGAAGAGGCTGATCAAGCATTGGCCAAGGTCAGAGATGGTGCCTACCATGTCAGTGTTCCCTGCATTGGGGATCTCAACCCAAAGGGAAGAACCACTGGGGTTCACACCTTAGCATCCCTTAGCACAGCCAATGTCCTGCCACTCAGAATCAAGAGCTGTGGTGGGGAAGGGAACAATTCTAGCACACTCCCTGCTTGCGCACGGTCCTGGCCTGGTGCTGGCTTGCATGCCAGCAGTGACACTGTGGGACATCCTGTGAGGTGAGGGAAACCACTCACTAGAACCCCATGTTCCTCTCTTTTCTGCCTGATATGCTCATTATTCTGTTAACATGACCTGGACTAGGGTCATCGGGGAAGAGGTAACTTCAACTTAGAAAAGGCCCCCACTGGCTTGACCTATAGGCAACCTTGTGGGGCATTTTCTTGGTTAATCACTAGTATGGAAGGGCCCATCCCACTGTGTGTGGTGCCATCCCTGGGCAGGCAGGCCTGGGTTGTGTAAGAAAGCAGACTGAACATCCATGGGGAGCAAGCCAGTGAGCAGAACAAACACTTCTGGGGTCTCTGCTTCAGTTCTTGCCTCCAGGTTCCTGCCCTGATAATGGCAGGTTCCTGGATAATGGACTGTATGCTGTAAGATGGAACTCCTACCTGGAGTTACTTTTGGACATGGTATTTATTACAGAATAGAAACCTAACTAGGACATGGAGTCTTTCATTAAAAAAACAAAATGATTACGTGTATATACATGTATGTTCATGTGTGATGTATGCATGTGTATAAGTGGTGTATGAGTTGTGTGTGTGTGTTATGCATGTGTATGTGTGTGGGGCCTGTGTATGCATGCATGTTTGTGAGGATATGTGTGTGTATGTGTGTGTTTGTGTATATATGCGTGTGCTGCATGTGTGTATGTGTTTGTGTGTGTCTGTGTGATGTGTTGTGGTATTCATATGTGTGGTATGCACATGCATGCATGCCCATGTGTTTGCCATAGAACATGTATAGAGGACAACCTCAGTTGCTGGCTCTTGCCTCATTTGCCAGAGTCTTTTATGGTTTGTCACTCAGGCTAGCTGGCTCATGAGCTTCTGGGGACCCTCCTGTGACTATTTCCAATCTCTCAGGGGTGATGAGATCATAGACACAGTTTCCGTTTTTTGGCTTTACGTAGATCCTAGGGACTCAAACGCAAGTCCTCACACTTGTGTGGCAAGCACGCTATGCATGAGCCATCTCTTTAGCCTTGTTTTGCCTTGATAGTTATCCTAAGCATATTTGCTGATAATGGGAGTGTTTTTTCCCTGAGGTTATTTTATTTTCACCTCTGCTGTGCCCTTTCAGATTCTTTTGCCATGACTTCCTATGCCATATTTTAATTTAATTGAGTATGTGTGGAAGGAAGGTGAAGCTTGAAACACTGGGTGTCAGAGAGATCGGGAGAATTATTGTGACCTGTCTAAACTGCATTCACTCTGTTCTTTTTGTAAATGCCTCATAAATACTCAAGACATTCTTGGTTTCAAGGCTGCATGAAAATAAAATGTCACAGAAATTAGTTCTGTAAAATGAACAGGAGTGGAAGGAGTCATCTAGAGGGGAGGAATGAATTAAATAGTTGTCCCTATGGTGGTTCTGGGGTACTGTGTGGAGGCCAGCCACCCATTTGAAGGTGTTAGGCTCATCTTGGGGCTAATGAGATGGTCATTTGCACTTGTTCTTTAGAGAAATAGAATGCTTCTGTATTCTGATATCCTGATGTAAATGAAAGCATTGTTTGGCACAGACTTTTAAGACATTAACTTTGATAGCCATATAAAAGAGTTTAATTAGAGTTACCCCAAACAGGGATAACTAGTATGCTAGTAGTCACAAGTTGCCAAACTAAAAGCCAGAGCCAGGCAGGGGATATTGTCTCTTGAGTGGTTGGTCAGAGGTGTTCAGGATCCCCACAAACAATACAAGTCACTGCCATTATTCTTTATTGCTTAAAATTTATTACTTAATTACTTAATGGTAAGACCCTGTTTCTGAAGAACCATTAGGTATAGTACGTGAAGAAATCAAGTTGGTACTGATAAGGAAGCTTCTTCTCTGCTGGCCAGCTTTTGTAGCACTAGAAGCAGCTATGTGGACTGCTGGGGGACCAACAGGGGTGGTCACCGACAACATTATCCAACTGTCAACACTATGAAATGCAACGATGACTTGGAGTGGCAAGATCTGCCCATTGGTGCAATGGTGGCATAGATATTATGGAGGTAACCAGTTGTGAGCTGATTGGATTTAAGGTCCATTCTACAGAAGGAAATATGTTTGTATTGTAGGTCTGTCATGTGTATTGTTTCACAGTGGTCCTCCATGACCTCTGGGGCTTACAATATTCCCTTCTCCCAACATGGTTCCTGAGCCTTGGGGGTGGGGTAAGAACCCACAGTGGGGAGCTCATGGGCCCTAGGGGTAAACCTACTACTATTATTGCAGTAAGTGGACATGGTAATCAAACTGCCCTCTAAAATAATGTCACTGCCCATAGATTAGGGCAGCTGTCAGACATCATCACAGAATTTTCTTGGTGCAGTGACTGGTGGCTAAAGCACAAACTCATACCTGGTCAAGTGTGGAGAATAAATGTCAGTGGAATACTCAGGCATGAACGGGACATCTTCAGAAACCCGGCCCTCAAGACTTAGGGACCATTTTGGGTGGGGGCAGGGAGGAAAGACTGTAAGAGCCAGAGGTCATGGAGGGTCAGTGTGAACAGTAGCTCCCGCATATGACAGACTGCTACAGTCATCAACCCACAGCAGCTACAGTGGCTTGCACAAGACCTGCACCAGATCCGACCCATCAGTACCCTAGCAAGGAGGGGGCAGGGGCTCATGAGCTTCTACCACTGAGTGAGAAGCTATGGAGAGCTGATGGCTTCTGAGGGAGGGAGAGTCAGCTTTGTTAAGGCTCTGGCCCCTGGTAGGTTGGCCATTTGTTCGTGATGGACCAAATATTCTAGGAGTATTTGGGCAGCACAAACTAGATGTGGTGGGATATTCAAAAAAGAAGAAGACCAGACCATGGAAGCCTCCGTCCTGAGGATAAACTCCTATAGTACTGGAGGAGGCCATGCAAGCTGCCAAGGAGGAAGAGCCATTAGTTGTCCTATCTAGCAGCGATGCCTAAGAAGAGTATTAGTGAGATATCGTCAATGGTGCAATAGTTGTCCTAAAATCCTGGGGCTGACTGGACTTGAGGCCCACTTGCTAGGAAGGAATTCATGGCTGGTACTATAAATCTAGTCCGCCTCCGATGGTGGGGACTGGTTATGGACCCCAGAACAGAACTTACTCCTGCCACTCTTCTAACTGGTGCGCTTTCTAACTATGTTCTAGCTTGTCTTTATATCCACAGTTACAGCTCTCACCCTTTACCACAGAAGCTCCCCCTCCTCGTAGACAGAGAGCATTATAAAAAGCCAAAATGGGTCAAAATGCAAAGAATAAATGACTGTGAGCTGCCCAGCCCCAGTGGGTATATCTACAAGACAATCCCTGCACCTGAGGCTCTGGGAACATCCCAGAAGAGGGCAGAACAACTCTAAGAGTCAGAGTGCCAGGATGGGAGGTCTGCAGTGAGATGCCTTCTGTAGACAACAGGGGGGTGCAGCCAGGGTATTAGCAATGTGGCTTTCTAGACAATACCTAGAAAGGATAACATCAGCTGACATGCCAGTGTGGATGGGGGCATTCTCACAAGGCCTCACTCCTAGAAGAAGGCCCACTGACAACCGATGGTAGCTGGGATGGGGCGAATCAGTCCTCTCCAGGGAAGAGCCCTTTAATAGGCTAGCCAATCTCCAGTGTAAGGCACTAAACAGATACACAAATGAGCAACACTAAGTGCTCCCTGCCAGTTGTGTTAAATTTACCAGTTATAGCTAAAGGATGCAAGGCCATGGATTTGAGAAGGAGTGACACAGGAGGAGTTGGAGGGAGAAGAGAGAGAGAGGGAGAATGATGAAAATACGGTACTAACATGAAATTCTTTAAAAAAAAATGATAAATAAGGAAATAGGAGGTTTGTGGTGTAGGTAGGTAGGGGTGATTGGGAGGAGCTAAGGGATGAAGTGGGGGAATGAATATGATCAAACCATACTGTGTAAAATTCTCAGATCATAAAAGTGAAAGTCTCAATTTAGTTTATTGCATATGATTGTACATTTGGGGCTTTATTTTATTTTGTTTTTTAGAGACAGGATTTCTCTGTGTAGCCCTGGCTGTCTTGAAACTTGCTCTGTAGACCAAACTGGCCTTGAGCTCGGAGACATGCCTGCCTCTGCCACCCGAATGAATGCTGGCATTAAAGGTATGTGCCACCACTGTATGGCAAGACTGCACATATTTATTGGGTATCCCAAATGTTTTATGTACTTCCTGGAAGCCCCCAACAGCCTTATATCCATGGTAGAAGTGATGGATAAGAGTTTGAAAGTTAAAGGAAGTAAAATATTAGCAAGAGGTAGAGAGTAGTCCAGGGCACTAAAAATAAGGCTCTGTATCATCCAAGAAGCAGAGAAAAATTATCTGCAACCACACAGTGCATTGTAGTGAACACACAGCTGTATTATGCGTGGTCTTCAGAGATCACCATAAGTTTTGGCTCTTGATCAACACTTGGAGTTTTGGTATCTCTCAGCCTGTACTTCAAGCATTCAGTCATTTCTGAGGATACCTCCTTAATTGGGTGTGGATGGAACAGTTATTTCCTAGGTTGTAGTAATGATACTTTAATGCCATAGTCAAAGTGGGAAGCTTCCTATAGCTCTTGGTTTCAGAAAAACATCCACCCTATTCGTTAAGCAACATTTGAAGCTCAATGGACTGATGCTTCCAGGGTCTGGTGAGCTATGGTTCCATGATGAGACCAGGCAGGGGAGGTTCTTCTACCTGATGGGGGAGGCGCCTTCATCACCGAGACTCCTTGAAGACCAGCTCCATCACACTCCTTAGTTGCAAAGTTCTTTGCTTAAAAGGACTCTGACACAGGAGCTACCCTGGTTGAAAGTGGAGTTGGAAACTCCAGAATTCAACTTTGCCCAAGGTAGGAACTTAAATCAGCCAGCTCCCTCTAATCTGTCTTCCTTTCAAGTATAAACTTGTCTTGTATCCCTTTGCCTGGGGTCAGGTGTCTTTGTGGCATGCAGCTGTCTGCCTGAGAGCATAAGTGCCTCACCCAACGGAGCCCCTGATGACGAGGACACACAGGCTTGGTTTATGGGGTACGCACACATTAAGAGAGATCCCTCATATTTGAGTACCACACAGCAAAGCTTCTAGAAGGAGAGTAGGAATCCCATGATGATACATCTTTCCAAAAGTAATTCCATGCTACATCAGTCCTCAAGACAGATTTGTCTGCTGGGCAGAGGCAGTGGTAGGTGGATCTCTGTGAGTTCAAGGCCAACCTGGGTCTACAGAGTGAGTTCCAGGATGGCTAGGACTACACAGAGAAACCCTGTCTTGAAAAACAAAACAACAAACAACAACAAAAGATGGCCTCATTATCTTACCATATGAAACTCAGAGCCACAAAGATCAAAGCCCCACCCCCACACCAGCTCCACCTGTTCTGGAAGCAATTTTGAATCACTACTATGTTATGAATTGGAAAACTCCCACTCCACACAACACATTAGGAAGAAAGCCAGTGCCTGGATGGGCCCCAGAAATGAACATTTGGCCTTTCAAACATGGAGACAGAAAAGGAAGGTGCCAGACAGCTCATTTGAACTTCCAGTCCCTCAAAACAAACCCACATTTAAAGCTACAAGAGAAATACAAGCACCATCAGTGGAATGAGACATAACAGTGTTGACGTTACAGTAGGAAGGGAAGCTTGGGTGGGAGGTACTGCAGGTTATGTCCCTGCATTTAGCGCCTTCTCACCATGTGCACAAGGCAGCTGAAGAAGTGCCTGTGTATCTTTGGGCTGCCCTTGCCCTCTTCAACAGCTATCTCCAATGGGAGTCATAGACAAAGTCCTCACATAAGTATCACTTTTCTCCAACTGTCTGGTTTGCAGTTTATGAGGTCTGCCACACGACTTCAGGTGAGGCTGGGTTGGCACCTCCCGGAAGCTGAGTTGCTCTGAGCCCTTTTTTGCGGGGTGGGGGTGCTTTTCTCCTTTCAAAGGACACAGTCCACTGAGAGCAGGCAGCTGCTAATCCCATGGCCACAGTGCCAGGAAAGACTATGTTTGAAGTCCTCACTGGGTGTCAGTGATGTCCTCCTGAAATCTTTGTTTATAAACTGCAGGCTTAAACCTTGGAGGCACAATGCTGTGGGTATCCTGCTGCCATGGACAAGGAGCCTGCTGCAGAGCTGGGGTGCACCCTTTGGGCTCTGGATTGCCCAGGTTAAGTGGCCATCAGACACACACTGGGAGACAACGGCAGGTGACACCAGCTGGTGGCACCAGGACATGCTGGGGCAGCAGCTCTGCTTTGCCAGTGTGTTTTGGTTTGTGCTGCAAGAGCCGCTAGAAGACTTTGGTTAATTTGGCCACAGCCACATGGTAGATACCGTACCTGGATGATCCTCTCATGCATTCTCCAGATTTCTCCTACACTCAGTTAGAGGGGGTCTAGAGATTAAAGAAACTGGCCTTTCTGAGTGTTTCCTGGGACAGAGGAGAGGAGTGGGTAATTCTTTATCTGTTCCACTTTCAGGGTTCTCCACAATCTCTTTGCAAGGATCGCTCTCCCTGTCTGCAAGGAAAGGAAAGGTAGAGAAGGGAGAGAGAGAACCCATCCCTGCCCAGGAATTCGATGCTCTTAGAGCACTAATTAAATCGTTTGGAGAGTGCAGCCCTTACAGGCAGATTTAACAGGGAACTTCTGTTACCTTATTAAGTCAGACAAGTTAGAAACCATATGTCTTCTAAAAACTGGAACATATTTGTTTACAAACATACATCGTAAGTGACAAGATGTATAGAAAATAAATATGACACCCTCTGAATTTTTAAAGCCAGTTCTTTACCAAGTTAGGGGATAAAGTAGGTAAAGCGGGGTGAGTTTAAGGCAAGGAATAGTTCCTCCTAAGAGCTCAGAAGGAAGGATCCACAAATAGCAAGCAGTGGGCTGGGTGGCAACCTTGGTATTTAATCTTTGTTGGTGTTAGCATGCATTAGTAATGGCCTATCAAGCTGTGAAGAATGGATTCTCACTTCACACCGCTCTGCTCTTCTCCATCTCTTGGGTGAGGAGACTCAGAGTCAGCTCACAACCCTGCATTCCCCTTCAGAGCTGAGCAATGGCTGGGTCTGGGGAGCTCATTCTTGGCTCCATGAAGACCTTGCCTCCCTTTTTCATTGTGAACTTTGTTTTGTGACCTCCAAGCTCTTGCTCTGTCCACAATCTTCCTGGCTTCTGAGAAGTCCTCATCCCTGTGCCTGGGTAGGGAAACCCTCGCTGAGGCTGAGGGGTCATACATGAGCCCAGTCCCTGCCCTCACCCAATGCCAAAGTCACAGAAGGCTGCTCACTGGCTTCCTCCCTGCACTCTGTACTGAAAGCAACCACACTCTCGCCCAGCTTCTTGATGAGATTCTTCCCTTGGTGGGAAACAGGACAGGAGAGATAAAGCCTGCCAAATGGCCAGTGTGGTGAGGCTGCCCTTCCAACAACCTGAGTGTGCTGCCCTGGGGACTGGCAGCACCTTCAACACACCATGCTTAGGGTTGAGTGCAATGCCTGGCTCCACTACCTGCTCCTTTGGTTTCTAAAATGACATGACTGTCCTGGTGCTCAAGCTTTTCTTCCTTCCTTCTTCCTCTCCTTGCTTTTCTCCCTCCCTCCTTTCTTCCTTCCCTTCTCTTACCCCCTTCCTCTCCTCACTTCCTTTTTGTGATTTTTCAACTGAAGATCAAACCCAAGGTCTCCATCTCCAATGCACGTTATACAAGCATTCTAACATTGAGCTATGCCTCCAGACTCCTTCCTACCATTAAAAGAATGTGTTTTTTAAACAGGCCTTGTTAAATTGCTTAGGCTGAGCAGGAACTAGTGATCCTCCTGCCAAAGCAGCTCTATAGCCCGGCGTGCAGTGTGTGTCACCATGCCTGGCTTGTCAGCTGGGTTGAATCATCTTTGCTCTGCATATCCACCTTAGTAGAGTTTGTCGAATTTCCAAGTGCTCTCTTCCAAGCTTTCCCTTCATCTTTATTCTCTTGATGTAAACCCAGCTCGGGCTCTCAAGCTCTGACCTAAATCATAGGAATAGCTCACGAGTAGACATCCACTCCCGCTCGCTTCCTTCAAAATGCCATCGCTAAGCCCCAGCTGACACCTTTATTTGCTTCATACCTGAGCTGCCATCCCCATTCTTGCCTCTACTGTGTTACAGAGCACAGTACAAACACTGAGGTGTTCTGACTCTTAGTTTGTCACCTCAGATACAAAAGGTAATTAAGAATTCCACCCAACAAATTAAATCACATTCATGACGTTTCCCTGTCCTAAAGAGCATGCCTGTGTCTCAGGCTGAGAGGTGGGAGGAGGGCTTGGCCCTGGAAAGCATGTCTCCCAAGCCTGGTATAGGCTTCTGTGCCTTAGAGCAGGTGACATCTGAAGCTGGCTTGCTTTTAGGGTGTGGGCACACCCTAAATATAATTATCCAATCTCTTTAGGCTAAAAGATGAAATGGATGGAGGGATACCAAAGCTTTCTTATCAAATGATCTTCCTAGAATAGACTGGAATGTGGAATGGGTGGCAGGGGCCCTCCCTACTATGCGGACTTGGCTAAATGTGAATGACAGGTGGCAATGAGTGATGGTATTATAAAATTATACCCTCACCCTCTATTTTAAACTCTCTCTCCTCTCTCTCTCCTCTCCTCTCTCTCTCTCTCTCTCTCTCTCTCTCTTTCTCTCTCTCTCTCTCTGTGTGTGTGTGTCTGTGTGTGTGTGTGTGTGTGTGTGTGTGTGTGTGTGTGTGTGTGTAGGCCAGAGGAAGACACTGGGTTTCAAAGCTCACCCTCCACCTTATTCTAGAAGGTGTCTTTATTGTTTGCAGCTGTGTGTGCCAGGCTAGGTGGCCCAAGAGTTTCTGGGATTCTCCTGCCTCCTGTGCTGCTGTAGGAATGCTGGGATTGCCCATACATGCTGCTTTATGTGGGTTTTAGCTATGCAAACTCAAGTCTTCATACTTGTGGGCAAGTGCTTTATCCAGAGTTGTCTCCCCAGGGTTTCATCTGCTCTTTTCCATTTCAGCTAACCCTTAACACTAGCCCTGTGCTTGTTCCTGCCATGTGTGAGCTTCTGGTGAGGGAGTGGGAAACTGTCCAATCAATCCCTCCATTCAGTCTGCAGGAGCACCATTTTAGAACTGTCACTGCTGGGGGGCTTTGCTGTAAGGGTAGACTCACTGAGTACACACATAGAAATCTGCTCTTCCAGGAAATTGAAATATCTTGCTTCTCTCTGTGTCCCCAGAGAGAGATGTCTATGACATGAACCTACCAAATAATGCTTTAAAAAATCAAACTTTTGCAGATTTGGGGAGATATAATTAACAAAAAGTAGTATACAGTTAAGGCAAACGTGATATTTTTATATGTGTATATGGTGAAGTGATTACCATAATCAAATTAATTGCTATATCTATCACCTCATGTGTGTGTGTGTGTGTGTGTGTGTGTGTGTGTGTGTGTACATTTGATTCCTACTTTTAGCTAATTTCAAGTCTGAAATACACAATTACCAACTGTAGTCAGCATACATTAGACTTTTAGAACTTACAGTAGAAATTTTGTACTGTGACCAACCCATTTCTCTCTGCTTTGTTCCACTGACAACCACAATTGTAGCCTATGTTTCTGTGAGTCTGAATATTTTCTATTTGCCACAGATGTAAAGTCATGAAGTATTTGGCTTTCTGTGTCTGGCTTACATGTGGTATAATGCTCTCCATGTTAATTCATTCCTGGTGTTGCAAAAGAAAGAGCTGTTATGTGAGGTTGAATAGTGTGTATGTAATGTTTATTTATTTATATTGCATTTAAAATACATATTTTAAAATATTACTACATATGTGACAGAGTCCCTGGACTACTTTTGCTAGATAATCATTAATGATGAACAAAATTCTTAACTAAAATACAATAAGCCATGTGTAATTTCTGTTTGTTGTTGTTTTGTTTTTCTGAGACAGGATTTCTCTGTGTAGCTTTGGAGCCTATCCTGGCACTCTCTCTGTAGACCAGGTTGGCCTGGAACTCACAAAGATCTGCCTATTTCTGCCTCCCTGAGTACTAGGATTAAAGGTATGCACTACCACCAATGGGCAAAGCATTGTAACCAGTTTACCTATGTTTATTCTTCTGTGTTAATTAGCTTTGTCAAAAGAGCTAACTCAGGTTTATTAGGAAGTTTTCATCCCTAACTTTCTTAGCACACCCTTTTTGGCATTTAAAAAATTATATTAAGAATTTACAGAGGTCAGAAGAGGGCATAAGATTCCCTAGCAATTGGAGTCACAGCAGATATGGGCATCGGGAACTGAACTCTGGTGTTCTGGAAAAGCAGAGTCTTACAGGCAGTGAGAGAGAAGCACTTTGTTTCATACAAGCTTGACTTGGCAACAATTTCCTATGTCTTTGCATGTCTTATGATTTAATTTTTTGGAGGCTGGACATAAAATTAATATAAATTCAGTGGACCATAAAAAAACTAGATTTCCTTACTTCTCTGTGGTTTGCTGATTTTGATTTTTGTTTTTTAAATGTTGTACTAGACATGGGCAGTGACTTCTAGATGCCTTGCCCCCATCCCTGGAAGATGTGCATGATATATAAACTTTAAATAGTTTTGCTTCCAAAGGGGATCGAAGAGGAAATAAAATAGAGAGAAAAAAAGATAGAAAGTTACAGTCACTGAAAAAGAAAACAAAAAACCCAAGCAAGCAAGCAAACAAACAAACAAACAAAAAAAAACAAAACTAAAGCAAAAAAACGGCTAAGCCAGAAAGGGGCTTGCAACAACAGTGGGTATCCAGGTATAGCAGCCACTGCATCCACCGCCATTTGACTCCAAAGTTGTAAGGCGAACGCAGCAGTTGGGACTCACATTCCCATATTTTGGAGGTTCTTCATGTATAAGCTGCTCCATGAGTGTGTGCCTAGCTGCCCGAGACAGGCAGGCAAGATGGGCAATTGCTCCCTTGCAACTAAAATGGACCAGAACTGGCCACAAGTGGTACTTGAGACTTTCGCCTCAAAGTTACAGTCCTTGAACTCCAGAGGTGAGAAACGAGCCATCTGCCAGGGCAACTATGGTCCAAGCAGAAAGCCAGGTCCCTTGTGCTGTTATCCCACTACCATTCCAGAATTCTCTTCTACAAATGCTTGCTCTTAAAGTTCTCAATGAATTTAGTAATAGGAAACAGTAAATCAAATGCAAACCTAGATTGTTTGACTAGAAATATCAGAGGTTAAAAATTCACCTGAATCCAGAAAGTGATTCATTTCCTAAAATGAGTGCCTCTAGGGCCTGTAAGAATCTGATTCAATTGGCTGAACTTTGATTCTTATACTACGTGCTGGAAACAGGTTTGTGGGATTCAGGTACACCCGAGCTTGCAAGCACATTCTCCTAAGAGAAAAAGACAATGGCTTAGTGTGAAAAAAGATTGTTACAAACACAACACGGATGTTGACTGGAGAACATGGGGGTGGGGGGGAGACACATAGCAACTATCAGTGTCCTGACACCAACCACAGACAGGCTAAGGGGAGAGGGTTAAATATCAAAAACGAAGACTGTCCTTGAGTGTACTTAATCAGATACTTCAAACCCCGCACACAGAGCTTCCTATAGCTACTAAATTTATACAGTTTCCAAGCTTAAAGGTTGAATGTTGTTTTGCCGCAGGCAGCACAGCTGACTGTGTGGATGTGGATGCTGTTTGTGTAAATGCCTCATTATGCATGGAAGTAGCGAGGACTCCCTGAATTCACCCCACATTTCTGTGAGGCGCTCATTATCAAGAGCCCCTACTTCAGTGTTCTTTGTCCTCTGGTATGGAAATCACATTGATTTTGTCAAGTGTTTACAAGGGGATCAGACAATGCACAAACTATTGATTTCAGCAGCTGGGGTAAGACACGAGCTGGGCAGTTGGGATTCATTACAGTTGGAGGGAAAGGGGGTTGGGGGCTGGGGGTGACCTGCAGGAAGACTGGGTCTTTCTGCTTCTGGGAAGTTTCTGCAACAAAAGGCTCTGTCCAGGGTAGGTGGTAAGAAGCAGTGAGAAGGAGGCCTGACTGTAATGACCATTTGCTCTGAGTTTGAAGAAAGAAGAGTTGGGATATAGCCAGAGTTCATGTGTTACAGAAGGTCCCACAGAAGGCCCTAGGACAGCGCCACTTAGGTTTGATGTATTTGAAGACATGGGGATAGTTATCCTTGCTATTTGCTAGCTGAAGAAATACACAGCCAGAAAGAATGAATGACTGGCTTATGGTCCTGTAAGGCATCGAAATAGAGCAGTAGCTGAGCTCCATTCTCCTGGCCACCCATGTGACCTTTCAGAAGACTGCTGCCTGGTCCTCTGAAGTCATTGTCCTGGCCATGCAACACATCCTAGGACTGGTTCAGCATCCTACCCACCCTGGGCTGCCTCAGTAGTGCACTAGCTCTCATGAGGAATGCATGCAAGCCTATGGTTTTACAGGCCCCACACCTGTCTGCCTGTGAACTTTGTATCCTGTGATTTTTGGCAAATAAGGAATCTGCAGTGAAGACAGCAGCGTCTCAGGTAAGAACAATACATATCCAGCAGTGTTCTCCGGCCCAGCTCAAGGCTTCCTTGGATAGAAATGGTGTACAATATAAATGATCGTTCACCATCACCATCGCCATCATCCTGGACACGGTGAACGGAGACATGTCATGTATGATCAAATATTTGTTCAGTTTAGTCATCTATACTTGGTACTTAGCACAGCGCTTGGTGCTCAGTGAAACAAGGGAACAAAAGGAGGATGGAATGAATGAAAGCTTTCTCTGTGGCTTCTATGCCAGGAGGAAAGGCCAGCTCCATCTGCAGCAAACACCTGGGGCCAATTCTTCCCAGGTTCCTTCAAAGATGGCCTTGAAGGTGTCAGCCATGTGACTGAACTCTCCTTTCTCCTGCCCTTATCCTTTCTTAGTTGGATATTAAAAGAGTGGTGGTTGTTTTCACTCCTCTGCAACTCTTTCCAAATGTACCTTCCCACAGTCCCCAACAGCACACCCTCTCTAAGCCTGAAATCTCCATGGGGATGCTCTGTTGTGAGGGTGACCTGTAACCTCATGTTTCATTTCTTTCTAGGCATCCAGTCGTGCACTTGACTTTGTGTGTGGGGCCGTGTTCAAATCCTACTGTGCAGGAGGCAAATTTGTGTTCCCTTCCCCAAGCAGTTCCGCACGAACGGATTCCACCAAACCCAGAGAAGAGAGTTTCAAAAACCAGAAATATCTCCGTGTTTACCTCTCAAAGTCCAGCCAGTTGGTAGGTTGGCCATTTCGACTAACTACTGTGGTGTCATCTGTCCCAAGCACATAGGATCCAAAATTTCAAATCATTGAAAGTTAAAACTCAAACATCATGCAACAATAAAGATTTTCAACTTTTAAAATGGAAGACCAGAAAGCCACAAAATACTACACAATTTTTTCATTCAGCAAATCCTTAGAGTGGCTGCTACATATTCCTGGAGGGGCTGGAGGTTTTTCCTACTAGAGCTGGGTCAGCAGCTGTGACTTCTGCTGCTGGGGAACAAGAAGGAATTGACTGTCATAGACGAGGTAGGCTAGCAAGCATCTGAGCTGCTGGGGTGCAGCACGGCCAGATGGTGGTAGTGCGGGGAGGGGAGGGGCTGGAAATCAAGGTGTAAATGAAAAAATATTAAGACTGGGAAGTGATTGAATTTTGAGGGGCAAGGGAAAGGAAATATTGAAAGATCACTCCGTTGGATGCTTCTTAAAAGTTGGCTGGTAAAGAACTCTTACAAATAATCCAAGATTTTCTTTGGCATTATGAAACATGACACTGAATCCAGTCAGCTGGGCTATTCCCTGTCCAATAAAATGATACTCAGAAAAGGATAGGAAATAATCAAGATGTCAGCCTGCCCAGGGACATGTTGACAGTGTTCTGTCAAGGTGATATTTTGCTTTCAGGCCAGAGCAGTGATCTAACGTTCCATCCTGTGGAGACAGGGGACCTACATTTACTTAATTTGTATGGACAGCTTTGGCCTCAGACAGTATTACTTGCACTGAGCCCAAAAACTCAGAAAAGAGGGGGCTACAAACAACTATTAATATTTACACATCTTGAGGAAAGCAGAATTCGTATATACACAGGATACAAAAATAACAGCTAGAGGTAATGGGGAGATGGATCAATGGACAAAATGCCTTCAGATCCCAGTAATCACAAAAAAAAAAAAAAAAAAAAAAAAACACAATAAAACAAAAGCCCAGATGTGGTTTATTGCATCTGTAACTCCTGTGGGGATGTGTGTGTGTGTGTGTGTGTGTGTGTGTGTGTACACATGTGCTATATGTGACTCCTTGAACTCACTGGCCCATCAGCCTAGCCAATGAGTGCCAAGGTTAGTAAGAAACCCTGTCTCAAAGACAAGATAGCTTTTTGGGAAGAAATCAAGCTGGAAATGAGCTGGAAGATTTCTCCCTCGGCTTTCAGTGCTGAAAGAGGATATTCAGGCTCCTGGGGGGAGAATTGAGGGAGGCTGGCTTTATTGAGCTGTGAACCCTGCAAATGACAATACCAACTTGCTAGGCAAGATGTGCTCCTGGGTACAATAGTGGCACAATTCATATGGAGGTAACCAACTACTCTGTTTCAACTTGAGGCTGGCTCCAGATGATAAAATTCACACCTGATACTATATAAACTCAGCCCCAAACCTTGGCTGAGGAGGTCTTAGAACAGGTTTAGCTAAAATGACATGGTACCACATTGTCCTTTGGATATTTATGTTTATGCCCAGAGGTGGATGCTGTTCTCAGCCCTAAGGAGAGAAGCTTCTTTTTGAAGGACCTGAATTAATGCAGAGATTCCTGACTGATGGAGGGGCTGAGAATGAGTGATGTTTTAGTACTTAGCCCTAAGTGGGTCGTTTGTATCATCCCTCTGCTCAGGGGCATTTAAAAAGAGGAAGTAAAGGGAATCCGAGAGCCAGAAAATAAGAAAGGTAGTGAAATGCTATCTTGAGATCATGACACTGCCATTGTAAATATGATCTCAGAATAACTGCAGGTGCTTGCACCGGGCCTTCACAAGACTGAACCAGTCTGAAGTTTTCCTATGACAAAATGAATTCATATAGAAACCCCCTCTTCTTGATCTTTATTAGAAATTCATCTTTCCAAAACAAACAAACAAAGAGAGTAAACCTAAACTTGTGTTCCTGTTTGCTCTTTCCTTTTTCTTTAATTTCCAAGTTACAATTAGTCCCATCTCCCAGTGAGCAGACCATGTAAACCTCTCTCTCAAGTGAGCTTCTTGCAGTTGTCCCAAATCATTTCTAGTTAAGTCTTGCTGATGATGAAGAATTCCTTGTAGAAATGGATACTGTCAGCAAAATTATCTTTTTACTCCCTTGCACAGGAGCAGCTATGGGCTCAGGGACATTGTAAGTAAGGATGCCCACATCATGATGTTCAAGGGCATTTAGGGGTCAGGTTTATCAACTCAGCAAAGCTCTATGCATCTATGCATGCTATATGAACTGTGTTGTATTCATTAGAAGAGCTCTTGTCTATTCTAGAGCAAGTGAAAAATTCATACTATTGCCTAAATGCTCAATCTGGGTCTAGGTTTTTTTTGTTTGTTTTTTCCAAAGCTCAATACATACTATATTAAAAGCTAGTTCATAGTTAATTTTATTGAATGCTATTTTTTCCATTTTCTTATGTGGGTGTGTATATGATGTGTGCACACTATAGGGGATGCACATGTCCATGTGTACATGCGGAGAAGTTACAGAAGGCTATCAAGGTTGTTGTTCCATCACCCTCTGCCATGTTACCCCCAGACAGTCTCTCACTGAACCTGGAGCCAGTGGCCAGCAAGCTCCAGTAATCCTTCAGTCTCTACCCGGCCAGCAGTGCTGGAGTTACAGGGATGCACAGGGCCACACCCATCTTTCCTGTGTGTGCTAGGGATCTAACTCAGGTTATCTTGCTCATGCAGCAAACATTCTTACCCACAGAGTCTTCTCCCAACCCCTCCCAGACACCCAGCCTCTTACCCCCACCGTGAGCAACTGATCTTCCCCAATTGGTTAACTCGTCTTACCTTTCCCTGGATAAGCCTTGTCCACTCTTCTCTCTAAAGTGCCTTTCTTATAATTGTCCTAAATCATCTTAAGCTTATAATAAAGAATAACAAGGATTAAAACAGCAACTGTGGAAAAGCTGCAAGTCTAGAAGTACTATCTGTTGGACATGGCTGGCTAAAACAGTGGAAGAGTGAAATCGGTTTATCCAAACAATTGTCTAATCTACAGTAATGAGACACCTAATTAGGTGCACTGGAGAGGCTGGGCGTTCATGAGATGGGAAAAACCATGGAAGTTATCACTGTTTATTTCTCTCTCCATTTGAATAATGCCATCAGGGCCCTTTTATGAACCGATTGTCAATGTGCAAATTACTTAATCTCCCTGCATTCATTTGCTCATCTGTTAAATTGGATGAAGAATGCTTTCTCTCTCCTGGGTTTAAGGATTAAATGAGATGATTTGTGAAAAGAGCTAACCCCAGAATCTAGTGTAGAGAAGACTCAAATGAATGTTCGCCATTGTTAAGAGCAACAACAAGAACCACCCTGAGGCAAATTAGCAAATCAATAATCCCTTTAAGAATTTAAAACAGAGGGCTATCTATTTAGGAACTATGGTTCCCTAACAATTCCTCTGGATTTACATTATTGGAAAACAAAGTTTAGGCGAGAAATGATCAATTAAAAAACAAACAAACAAACAAACAAACCTGTATGCAATGTTAGTTTTAACTGTCCATGTGACAGGATCTAGAATAACCTGAAAGAGTCTTTGAGGATGTTTATGAGGGATTATCTAGATTACACTAACTAAGGTGGGAAGACCCACTCACTATGGGTGCAACTATCCCCTAAGAAGAGGATCCTGGATTGTATTAGAGTAGAGAAAGTTGAGCACAGTCATGAGCAAATTTGCTGCTCTCTCAGACTGGGGACTGAATGTGACCGGTTCCTCAAACTTCTGTTGCTGTAACTTCCCACCTATGATGGACTACAACTTGGAATTCTGTGGTGGCTTGAATGAGAATGACCCTTATGGGTTCACAGTTTGAATACTTGGTTCCCAGTTGGTGGAATTATTTGGGGAAGATTATGGGGTGTGGCCTTGTTGGAGGAGGTGTGTCACTGGGGTCAGGCTTTAAGGTTTTGAGAGACTTGTGGCTTTCCCAGTGTGTTCTCTGTCTCCTACTTGTGGTTTGAGCTCTTAGTTGTTTCTGCCTTTGCTCCCACATCATGGATTACAACCCCCAAGGAGGTAGATCTGTTGGCCCAATTAAAGGGTTTTAAAAATAAGTTACCTTGGTTGTGGTATTTTATCACAGCAAAATAAAACTAGAACAAACTTGAAGCCAAATCAAGCCTTTCCTCCCTAAGTTGCTTTTGCTTGGGTATTTTATCAGAGCAACAAGAAACAACACTAAGGCACCACTAATGCTTAGGAGAGCTTTCTGGGTTTACTTAATGGATCTGTAAACACATTGTAGGGTTTTGTCACACATTGTGGGCTCGGTAACAGAATTCTTTCATTTTTTTAAAATTTATTTTTTAATTCCTGGCCTAACATCTTACTGTCTGTAGAAGTCACCATTTTCACAATGTTCCTTTATTGAACCAGTTGATCTCAGCACACTAATGACAGACTAGTTGACTATATTAATGGCCACTTTTTAAACTTTCCAAACTTTAAGTACTTTTTATTTGGTTGAGCCCTTTTGTGAGCTAAATAAATTGAGTCATTGCATTTTCTAAAGAAATGGCTAAGTGCTAATATTAATTGCATAAATTTAGAGTCAATTTTGTATTATGTATGCTGGAGATTCTCAACCAAGAAATTAAATGGTAATTAGAATTTATCTTCCCACTGCAATCCAATAGTGTTAAGTTTTAAAATGTGTTAAATTGTATCTCACAGGTTTTTATAATGGAAGTTCTCACACTGTGAAACTATGCTTTAACAGGCATGCTTGGGACATTATGTGTTGGGCATGGAAATTATTTATTTAGAGATAGTTATATCAATACAAATTTCACTTAATAACTGACTATTACTCTGGGCTGGTTTTATTTGTAATGGATTATTCTTCTTACTTCTTAAAATGTGGGAAATTAAGAGAAATTTAATAGGACTATAGAGAGCTCTTAGAAGTGGGTGAAAAGTTCTAAGGAGGGCTGGCTTTCAGAAATGGGGTTAGGGAACCAGTTCTCTGTCATGCGGTAATAAATGCAGATAAATGCTGTTTTCAGTTACTTCACAGATACTATAAGGATGGTCATTCTATGAGTTATTATCAGTACCAGAAAAGTAGGGCATTTGTATAAACTACAACTGTACTTATCTGAAAATATTGATTTGTGAAGAACAAATGGTAGAGGCAACTTTTAAATTACATGTGTGTTATATTCAGGAAGACTGTTGGGGGAATATAAGTCAGGATAAAGACACTGAACCCTCCCTCCTAAAACAAACAGGATTTTCATTAGGAACTGTGCTTAGGAACAAAATGTTTTACCAAACAAATTGTGTATAAGAGTGAGGTTCAATTTTATTCCATTTCCTATTTAAACTGTCCAGTTAAATTATATAGCTGTTTTAAATTTCTCTACTTAGTAATTTGGAAGTAAACATGAAGCATCAATAACTAATAAAAAATGATCTTTTTCACCAGGCAATGAAGTTTGATTAAATTGTGAGTTTAAAATGGTTAGGTATAAGCTACACATAAACCACATACTCCTGACATGATGTGAACACTTTTGCTTTGTTTACAGTTATAATGTTCTTATGATGTCTGTTTTATTGTACTTTCCCTGATATCACTAACATAGTCTCATTATGTCTTTTATTTTATTTTATGTCATTTATTTAGGGTACCAGTTTCGAATATATAACTCAGGAGAACTCCTCATCTAAGTACCAAAGCTCATGTATCTGGTTCCCGTTTTAATTGTCTTCTATGTTCTGTACAGATGTGGAGGACATGTGTACTCCTGCATCCTCCTGGTGTCCCAAGCAATCTCTGTGTCTAAGGGCTCACTGGACCTCACGAATCCTCCTCATCTGCTTCAGTTGTGCTTATAGTGGCTGCCAGCTCTGGCTGGTGCTTTCCACTTTTTGTCCTTGCCCACCAAACAGGGAGATACACTGGGCAAGAAACCACAAACTGAAAAAGATATGTCTGTATCCTTTCTAGAAAACAAAAATGAATACATTTTGGGTTAAACAAATTCAGACTTCAGACTTGAGTCTTAGCTGCCTGTGGCAGAGTTATAAAAGTATCTTAGCTGGGTTTCTTAACTTGGTCTTAATGGTTTATCCTCTACAAGGACTGGGTTAGCTGGTGTGAGGAAGGTCCCTGAGGCAGAGCAGGCTGCAAGGCTCTCACCACCTCCGTTTCTGAGACAGGGGACAACTCAATTTCAGGGGTGGGTTAGTCAATAAACTCCACTGTCACAGTTTTTATGTTTATGCATTTTGATGCTTTGGTTTGGTTTATTGAGATAGGGTTTCATTCTTTAGCCTAGGCTGGCCTTAAACTTACAGCATTCACCTGCCTTAGCCTTTCTAAATGAAGACTGTGTTACATGGTTTAACTTATCACACACTTTACTATCTCAGTGATACATAAAAGATGAAATATTTTACCACCTTGTTACATCTTAGACTTGATAAAGTGGGGTACATAATTGTTTTAAGTAGATTTTCCAAATGTCTACTAGGAAGAAACATTTTTTCCTAGGAACACCTAGTCCACAATTAGCACCAATTTTATCCATAATTATGAGAAGGAATTTGTCTGGGATTAAAAAATATCTTAGTTTCACATGACTCCATGCCTTTTAGCAGAGCATTGTTTGATTTTTGTGTGTGTGTATGTATGTGCCTGTGCATGCCTGCCTGCCTCTGTGTGTGTGTGTGTGTGGTGTGTGTGTGTGTGTGTGTGTGTGCCTGTGCATGCCTGCCTCTGTGTGTGTGTGTGTGTGTGTGTGTGCCTGCCTGTGCATGCATGCCTCTGTGTGTGTGTGTGTGTGTGTGTGCCTGTGCAGGCATGCATGCGTGTGTGTGTGTGTGAGTGTGTGTGTGTGTGTGTGTGTGTGTGTGTCTGTCTGTCTGTCGTCTGTCTGTCTGTCTGTCTGTCTGTCTGTCTGTCTGTCTGTCTGTCTGTGTGGTGTATGCATGAGTTTGTGTGCATGTGGATGTGTGTGTATGTGGAAGCCAGAGGCCAATGATGGATGTCTTTGTCAGTCACTGCCCACTTTATACTTGAGAACCTGGAGCTTGCCTATTAGGCTAGGCTGCCTGGCCAATGAGTTCCAGGACTCTGCTTGTCTCAGTTCCTCTTCCCCATGGCTGGGATCAGACATATGATGCTAGGCCTGGCTTTGATGTGGGGGCAGGGATCTGTCTTGATACAGGCACCTTGCGACTGAGCTATCTCTGGGCCCTCCATTGCTATTTATTTATTTATTTATTTATTTATTTATTTATTTATTTATTTGTCCTAGGGACAATGGGGTGGCTGAACATAGCCTCTTGGGGCTCCTGTACCCAGGCTCTGACCCTAACAACTCTCTGAACCCATCAAACAGTTTTTGAATATCATTGATCTACATCCATCAAGAAACTTGGAAAAGACAACATAGTTTCAGTGTTGCTAAACAGAATGACATCTAAGTCATTTGGTGAGGTGGTTATATGTTTATAATATACAAACACACAAAAATTGCAGCTTTGAAGTATTTCTGTTAGGACAACCACAAACTCTCCTTGATCCTTTGTGTATATAAATAAACATGCAACTTGCCTTCGGGTCAAAACAAAGCTTAAAATAGAGTCACTGAGCAATAATGACCCAATTATATCCTTGTTTTCTAAAAAAAAAAAAAATGATATTGTATCATTAAAAAGCTTTTCAAAGATAACTTAAAGACTTAAGAAATGGATTTTAAGATAAGTTGTAGGGGCAGAAGAGGCATGACTAGAATCGGTTTGCAAAAATTTAAGCGAAAGGTCACTGAGTAGGAGAGATTTTTTTTTTTTTTTCCTGTATGGCCACCTCAACATGGATATAAATAGATTCACCAGGATCTGTCAGGAACGTAATGTGTTTAAGAAGTGGGAAAAAGAAATTGACCTGTGGGGCTGGGGCTGGAGCCTGGTTACTGTGACTCCCACCTTGGTTTTCCCTTTGTCATTTGTACATTAATTCAAGATGTCCATGGAACTGCAACTCAGGAAGCAGCCAAGGAAGGAAATCTCAGTAATCTTCCTGCTCATCTTAGGGAAAGTTCCCATTCTGTTTTTCAATTCCATCTTCACTAATGGTTAAGCTTATGATGAGATAATTCTATTCCATTCTGTTTTAGTGAAAAAATACAGAATTTTTAAAGGAAGACAATAAAAATGGGAAGCTGATTTTAGCCTAAGTGCAAAATCCTTCCTACAGGATCTTGCTCAGCTGAAAATAAACCAAAACAGGAAGTGTTGGGGGTGGGGCAGGGATGGGGCTCGACCTCCAAGGTCAAACCAAGCATGGGAGGGGCTCTACTTCTACCATAGGTCAGACAACAGGGGTCCATTGTGCCACACCCACAGCCCTGCTGAGCATGGCATCTATGGGCTCCACTCTGAATCCCACCTGGCACTAGAGCCCTCCCTAGTATCTAGTGGGGGTTCCTGGGAGTTGGCAATGGAAATTCCTCGGGAGAGAACGCACCAGGGCTCTGAGTGAGAAGTACTGGAGGCCCCATGGGCTCCTGTAGGGTTAACAGTGCATGGAACAAAAATTAAGAGGAAGCTTAATTTTCATGTGTTGGGGGGTTTTGACTATTCAAGGATTACTAGAAGGGCCTGCAGGCCACAAGAAACCTGAGAGGCTAAAGTGAAGGCAGGATATGAAGGGGATGAGAGAACCTTGAGGTCGGAGCCACAGGGCTGAAGCTGGAGTGTGTCACTTAAGGGCCCTCAGCTAGTTGCAACCATTCTGAGAAATAAACACTTGCCAGATTTTGGAGGGTGGCCTCCTCCTTTGCCTCCTAACTGGGATAGCATCTTGGAACAGAGCTCATAGACAAGGTTGTGGGGTACATAGGTAGGGGTGAATAGGTCACCATAGAGGGGAAGCTCACCATACCCCATTTCTCAGTCAAGCTTTCAGCAAGAAGAGCCCAAGTTGAGCCAGGGGCGAGGTCTTAAGAGTGAGACAAGTTAAAGGTTTGCAAGACTCTCATGGGTTCTGTCTGATTCAAAGTCCTCAGGGATCTTAGGGAGGAAAACATTCCAGGCCCTGCTGCAGACTTCGCAGCAGCTGGGGATGATCCCTGGGCTTACATCTGTCCCTCCGCCCAAGACTTGTTCCTTGATGGGTCAACGTAACAAACACTTGGTGACATTCTTAGTTTCTCTGCAGTGTCTACAAAGACCTTTAAAATGCCCTTTGCTGCAACTCAGGAAAGATTTGCATACTAAGGAAAACGAGGAAGAGGCTTCAATTATCAGCAATTCTGGAATAGGGGATACTTTAGGTTACTTGAAAAGTACAAATTATGAACTGAACGGGGTGCCAAGTTTCTTTCAGTTCAAAGCCATGCAAAATATGACTTTCTGTGGCACCCACAGAAGATAGCACACGCAGCCTCATCCAGGGCCTCTTTCAGTCTTCAAAGTCACTGAAGAGTAGAGTAGATCTCTGCAGACATTCTGTAAAAGTCCCAGCTGAACTGGTGGGATGTGCTCCCAGCTAGCAGGGGACATGATATGGGTCGAGGCCTGGCAATCAAGTGTAATCAAGGAGTTCTCTTGGTCAGTCTTGGCTGGGTGGCTTTAGGAGGGGAGGATGAGGATGAAGTATATTTCAGACATGGCTTCATATTTTAAGTTAAGCAGGTTTTGACTCTCTGCTTCTACCTGGGCTTTGGTGAGGAGACAGTTAAGAAACAGGACCTAAGGCTAGGGTGTAGATCCATTGGCAGAGTGGTTATGCAGCCTGCACAAGGCCCTGGGTTTGATCCCCAGCACAGCACTCACTGGCCATGGTGGTTCACCCCTTGACCCCAGGTAGACATTCAGCAGGAGGATCAGAAAGAAAGTCAGGCCATCTTTGGATAAGTGGCAAGTCTGAGGGCCACATGAAAAAATGTAAAAAAAAAAAAAGACATGGGACTTCTACCCAGATTCAGAGAGTGGCTTAGCTCAGAGAACAGCTCATCCCACAATACGAGAGGGGCCAGGACAAGCAATTCTTGGTACCCCTGGCCTGGCCTATGATTAAATACTTCAGTCTCCTGACATGAATTGAGGAGTCTAAGGGAGGAGCTAAAACTACCATTAGGGTGGGAACAATGAACATAAAAGCTTGTCCAACTCCACTTGGCTTGTTTGCATAACAGGGATTATTAGCATCAACAAAATACATTCTATATCCTATTTCTGCTGTTGGCATATAGTAAATGTAATACTTCTTGAATTTATTTTTCATCAAATCACCTTATGAAATACATTAATTCTAATGGATTATACATAATACCCTTGGAGGGACTACATAAAACCGTATGTCTATAGTTTTCCCCCACAGCCCTCTGAGGCACACGGTGCAGACACCCAACATTTACCAAATCCTCAGTCATATGCAAATCTGCACTAGTCACAATGCACACTTAATTCCAGCCAGAAGACATGTGTACCTAATGGCTTCCTAAGAGTTCTCTGCGGGTTTGAAAATGTCTTTAATTCTTCCAACAACCTGCTGTTTAAATTAAGGAAACTGAGGCACAGAGTAGCTGTGTAACTGCCCATTCTTTTCCTTTGCTTCACCCCTCAGAACTGCACATGGCTACTACCCATGTTGTCCCATTTCTTGTTTCTCCACATACTGTTTGATCTGCTCAAAGCATCTTCCCTTCTTGTGCGCCAGGTAAACTCCACTTACTGGCCTAGTACCCATTTAGGCAGTGAGGTGCTTGGGCCTCTTGCACAGCTGGTTTAAGAAGAGGCTCTAGCAGGCAATGCAGTCCCCCATTCCAATGGGGGTCCCTAGTAGGCAGCAGGGTGGGACGACAGCAGTGCCCTGGGCATCCCCCGGGGCAGCATCCCCCAGGCAGCTCTCAGAACTATGGAGAGTGCTTGTTTTCCTCTCCAGTTAGTTTGCAGCATCTCAGAAGAAATCAACAAACCTCCATTCTCCCTCTGCATAAAACAAAGTCCTTTGTTTGACCAAACAAAACCACCCTGAAAAGAAGTTCTCACCAAAGAAGCCATTTTCAGCTGTTGTGTCACTATGGCAGACAGGAACACATCGACCCTCAGTTTGCTTGTCAAAGATGAGATTTTGCTAGGGGTGGTGGACAGGCTTGCAACCCTAACACTCAGAGGCCAAGGAAGGAGTGTTCTACACTGAACTATAGGCTATAGCCTGCCTCAGAACAAAAGAAAACCCACATACTATAGGGTAGAGATATTCGGCTATACCCCTTTGGTCATAGGATGCAAACATTTTGCCTCTGTGAAACTCATACACAGTTTCAGAACAACACAGAGATGCTCAGAGCAAAGGGCCTCACATATATCTTTCAGGTTTTGCCATTGTCATGTTTTTGGGTTTTGTTTTGTTTTCCAACCCTTTAGACCAATGTTTTAATTTATGTGGAGCAAATACTTAGAGGGACTAGAACAGTATGTAGTAATGCCAATCTAACATCCAGAAACAGTGGGAGGCAGCCGTTCTAATAACTTTCCATATGAACACAGAACAATTCAGTGCTTGCAAATTTAATAAACATAAAGATTTCCACAGAACTTTGAGGAAAAGTCCCAAAATGTAAACTATAGACTAAAAAGTGGGCCAAAATTCCACAGGGAATAAACCCTAATTCCAAACTAAACTCAAATTTCCTACAGAGAAATAACCATTATACAAGAAAAATTAGACTTCTTGGTTTTGGGTAAAAACTAGTACCCAAAAGTTCACCCAAATTTTAAAGGGCCACTAGAATAGCCACACACAACTCACAGACATTTCTAGAAGGCCTGGGATCAGGTGGCCTGAGACTACTTAGGTTCTCATGAAAAGCTGTTTTTTGTTTCATTTTTTTTTCAGAAGCCATTTAAATTTCAAGGCCAAATACCTAGCATAAACATCCTAAAATTTTGCAAATACATTCTTATTATTTATATGGATTGACGTGTCTAATTTAAGTTGCCAAAATTAAAAAAGATATTATGTTTGTTCATTATCACTGGGGGAATGGGGCATATGCCACAGTGGAGATTAGAGGAGAACTTGCAAGAGTCTGTACTCTCTTTTCACCTATGGGTCCCTGGGATTGAACTTAGGTCCTCAGGCTAAGCAGGAAGTGGCTGTAGCTACTAAGCCACCTTGTGCGCCCTTGAATAAAAAGCTTTGTCTCTTTTTAACAGACCTTAGTCTGAGTTGTGCATGTTCAAGATTTATCCTAAATACTTTATCATTTAATTTCCACAAACATGGATCAGGATGTTGGGTTAGTACATCTCTATTGCATGGCCTGTGGTACCATCAGCATCTTGGAGGCTGGAAGTTTTGACTGTCTCAGGTACAAGCTCATCCAGGACCATTGTTGCCCTTAGGAACTGAGAATGCAATGTGGATGCCGTCTCTCGGGGGTCCTGGTTTGCTGTCAGTCTACAGTCAGCGCCTACAGTCTACAGTTTAGCTATGAGTGAGTTCACGTCATTTAGTGGCTCATGCCCCTCTACATCATACCATCAATTTTGTAGCTTCATCTGGTAAAGCCATAAACTGAACAGTCTTATTGTCTTAATTTTCTGTAACCTTTAATAACATTTATAAAAGATTGTAGGAGAGATGAAGCTGCTATTGGCTGTATGACAAATGGATTTTATGAATAGTTTACAGAAATTGTTCTTTTTCTCATCCCAGTGTAGTTTCTGGAAAATCAACATTGTTTAGACATCTCAAGCTTATTGTTTATAATACGGAAAAATGAGCTCCAATAAGTGGCAACGTTACCCTGAACATGCCCAATCCTGTCTGATCACAAATCTAAACATGGTTGGGCCTGGTTAGTACTGGAGCTGGAGAAATGAGCCCTAAACACAGGTACTAGTTTGGATCTTCCATGAAAGATCCGATTCTAGACTTTCTTCCTCTGTGTGACATGGGCTTTCTTTTTAAAAGATAGCATTATCCCAAACCCCAGTCACACATTTAAGCTTAAACATTTTGAAAGGGAAGGACAGATTCGAAAACAATTTATCCTGCTTAAATAAAGTAAGAATCAAGGCACTGTGGATATGGGTACAACACCTACAATCATGAAGTGGATATTTAATAAAAACTACTGTCAAGAAAAACCATTTTCCTAGTAGAAATGCTAACACAGCTAGAAGTCCTGGAGTGAGATCCTCATAGACCTGGGATACAGAGCCACTTCCAGGATTATAGAAGAGCGTTCTGTTCTTAGAGCATAACGATCCAATTTTATTACAGGCCCCTCAGAACATACTATGCTTCACCCTGGCATTGTGGTGACAGGCTCTGAAGAAAAGGAGAAAATGAAGCAGAAGATAGCATTTTTCCTCTTAAGTGTCAGAAAAATGTTTGACAGAAAAGCAATTTGAACATGGAATTTCTGATGTGTGCATTAGGAAATATTCCAAAATTGTTGGCTGTGCTTGAAACCGACAGTGGCTTAGATAAACTATGAACACCCCACAGTGAACTCTCCAATGGATAGTCCTACAGACAAGCAACTCTGCCTTTCTTAGCAGCTGGGCATTTGCTAGCTGCAGACACAAAGAGAAGCTTTACCTATGAAACAACAGGGAAATGACCCCAGGAGGACTGTCTGTGGTGCCTGAATCAGTCCTGCCTCCCAAATTTGGTACCCAAGAATTTGGCTATCTTCTTGGACTTCACCAATGGCTTTCATTCACACAGAATACAAAATGGTGCTTAGATTTAAGTTGCAGATTTTATCATATGAAGAGTCTGTATCAGATTATGGATTTATCTATTCCTCCATGCTTAAAACAGACAGAAATATGTGGGCAGGCCTGATCTCCATGATCATCTAATTCAGATACAGGTTTCTATAAGGGAGAAAAGCTACAGGGAGGCAAGTTTCATAATAAAACCATGTGAGTATGAACAGTGAACATTTTGTAGTTTGTGCGAGGAATACTGAGAAAACATTTGTGTTACACAGGCTTGGAAATGTTAACCTAGGGTTTTTGAATAGCCAATCTATCTCTCCCGACAGAACTCTGCTTCTGGCTCAAGCTCCTTCAAGTTGAGTTTGGATATAACTAAAATAATACAAGGAAACTTACGTTGAGCCATAATCGAACCACATACATGTGTAATCTTTCTATAAATAACAGATATTTGATGCTATTATATGGTAGAATATTAATTAGGAATAAATAATGTTTACAAGTATTTTTTATAACATAGGAATGCTATTGCCAAAACAATTGGTTGAACAGTATGAAGCTAAATTACTAAAACACGGTTTTTAATTTCCTCTTGCTGAAGTGTCAATACAACCTTCTCCTCTTCAGATGGCTTGAGATGGACTACAAACATATAGTTAAGTCATATGATCAAAAGACAGCTAAAGAGCTCCTGAGAATCCCACAATGTCCTGAGTAGTGCATAAACAGTGCAGGTTCAATAGCAGTCAGTGATTACATTCAAAGACCATGACTCTAAGTACCAGGCTTGTCTGTGGCAGGGGCTGCCAAACACTTGGCTTTTTGTTTGATATTGTTTTCCTGTGTGTACAATGAGCAGACCGTGTTGCAAGATTTTCATGCTGTGTTCCACTAAATTACCAACTTATTTACATGGTTGTCAGAAACTAGCTTCAAATCTTGACTGCTTCCATACATGTGAGAAGTACGGAACTTCTAAGTTAGCAACAAGAGGAAAATAAGATTGGTGTTCTTTCAGGGAAATCAGACTGCCAATGATCATAAAGCCATAGTTGTGGACTACCAATGACTGCAAACCCATAGCCTCGGCCTGCCAATGACCACAGAAGACTTGCTACAGATTTGAGCATGGTAACCATTCCTCTGAGTGCATCCATGCTCCTGAAGCTAAGTGAGGAATATCTTTCAAAAGACAGTTGACTCTCATATCTACTTTTAATCAGTACTCACCATCCATGTCACTGACAATTGTTAATGACAAATTATTAAGTATTAGTAACTAATAGCAGAAAATATTATTTTTCAGTTTCTTTTTCCTTGAAATGAAAGATCAGATGTTAGAAGGCTCCAAACTGCCTACCACATCTGAACAGTATTTAAAACACCCACCTTTAATCAATTTATAAGTAGTGGGCTATAAAGCTTTGCAAGGAGGATCAAAACCTTCTAATGTATTCAAGGACTATTAAAGAAACCTATACCGTTTAATTACTGTAAATGTACAGAAGCATTTCAGGGTTCCACTACTGACTGAGTGGGCCACAGGTGTGAGGAGTGACTGCTGACTTGATCATTTCCAGGGGTGGGGGACAATGAGAAAAGGGTAGGGATACACGTTTTAGAGCTCCAAACTGAAGGGTAATAGTCCCAAACAGGTTTCACCTTAGACCTCCTTCAACCCACTTCCTCATTTTAGGGCTTAAGAGACATCTTGGCTCCTGGGATCACTCACCATTCATGTTCTTAAAGATGTTCAGAATTGGGAGAATCTGACGGTAATAAGGCACCAGCGCTTCGCCCACCATCTCCGCTGACACAACTAGATGCTGGAGGACCTTGAGTGTGACACAGATAACCTGTCGGTTTCGGAGGTTCAAGGCATCTGTGTGGTAGAAAAATGAACAAGAAACTATTGTGTATGAATTCTATGAAGCTGAGATTGAGCTGTCTGGTAGGTGCATTTAATCAAACTGCTCTTCTGAGGACCAAGGGAGCCCTATCATTACAGCTCTGACTGAGGTAGGGCAGCCCCTGCTAAGAATCCCTTCTTAGGTGGTTACTGTCCATCCTCCCAGCTTGTGTGAGATCCTCACCAACTCTGACAACACTTTCCTTCCTTTTCCTCCCCACGCTCTCTTTTTATTCAAGACAGGGTTTCTCTGCGTATCCCTGTCGGTTCTGGAACTTGCTCTGTAAACCAAGCTGGCCTCAAACTCAGAGATCCACCTGCCTCTGCCTCCTGAGTACTAGGATTAAGAGCGTGTGCCACCATGCCTGGTGACTTTTCATGATTCCATCCAGGAGGAGGCTGGTGGTCTGAGGGGGAAGAGAAAGACAGATGGAGTAGAGCGTTAAATACCGCCTAGTGTCAGTGGTGTGGATGATCGGACAGATGCTACCAGTAGATAAGCTTTTGTGCAACCATCTCTTTCAGCTAAGAAACCTGCTGTCCTCTTTTTCCCCATTCCCTTCTCTCTGTGTGTTTATGTACATGTGCAGGTCAGAGGACAACAACAAGTGTCTTCTTCATTTGATTTCCACTTTGCTTTTTTGAGGCAGGGTCACTCACAGGCTGGCTAGCCAGCAAATCCTGGGAATTACCCATTGACAGGGTTATAGGCATACATGGTCATGTCTGGCTCAAGTCTTCATGCTTGTGTGGCAAGCACTTTACCAACTAGGCCATCTTCCCAGCTCTGACTCCCTGCTCTTCTCAAAGTTATTATTATTTAACAACCTTTATTTTAGGAGATAGAACTTGGCTAGTGTACATGTGGAGAAACTAGATTGGTTACTAACCCAGGTACTATTTTTGGTAGAAGCGAACATAAAAATGTACATAGACGCTCAAGAAGGCAGGGAGGGAATACAGAAAACATAAGCATTCCACTACGAAGAGTTGACCATAACAAAGTGAGACCAAAGGAATACACACAGAGACTTTAAGAACAGTTCTGAGTGCACAGCAACAAGCTGCTGCAGAGCAAGGACAAATGGCAGTTAAATTAGCTGGCAAATTCATCTCTGCAAGGGCTGAAAGTGCGCCCTTTGCTCCAATGGGGAATCAGGATATTGGTGCTCACCTGTGAACCTGGTCAACTCATTGACACTTTCTTGGCCCTGGTTTCCTTATTCACAGTGGCCTGTCATTTGCTTTCTAGGATGACTTCATTAAAATGGTTGCAATGAAGAGCTGCACAAAGCATCTATTATAGAAGGCCAGAGAGGTGACAGGACACGGAGCCCCAACTAATCTAATATACAAGCCAAAGGCTCCTGTTTCTAAGGTGTTCTACCTCCTAATAAAAGAGGATCCACTATGACCTCAAAGCTAGGGATAAAACAGCCAAGCTACCAAAGAGATGGCCAATACACCTGGGAGGAGTCCTTGAGTTCCAACTCACAGTTCCAACAGCTCTGGCACTGCAAACTTATCTTGTTCAGTGTGTATCAAAGACAGATTTCCTCTGTGAACTTTCTCTTTGTTCTATGATATGACCTGTTACCCAAGATCAAAACCCAGTTTTCTTCTCTATATTGGGAAATTGTCTGTTTCTGTATTGGAGAACCCTTGAGTTTATGACTTCTGTTCCATTATTGCCTCCCTTCCTCTGGTCCTGATCTCCATTCTTGCCTTCTCTACTTCGATCCCAGATCTTCAACCTCATCTTCTTGCCTCTGATTCTGAGTCTCTGTCCTCACTTCCCTACTCTGGCTCTGTGTTTCAATCCTCAAAGTTTCTTAGGTCCTCAGTCACCATCCTCATCTTCTCTCCCCTGGTTGGTCCTGGGTCACCATCATCACCTTCTTTCTCTTAGGCCTAGGTCTTCCCCCTTCCCCCTCTCCCTCTAGTTCTGGGCCCTCATTTGCACCTTTCCTTCTCTTAGTCCTGGTCTCCTCCCTCATATTTTCTTCTCTGATCCTGAGTTCCAATTTACTTGTTCATATCCAATCACCTGCTCAAAGAACTTAATGCTGCCCTCTGCTTTTCTTCCTCAGGGTAAATGAAAGCTCAGCCAGGTCCAGGAAGATATTCAGATAAGTCAAACTCAACTCAATCCTCAGAGAAAAAAAAGTCCAAGGATTGAAAGCACCATTTAGTGATTTCAGTTACCTCCTGTGGAAACACTGGCACGTTTTTAAAAATAAAGTTAAGGTCAGCTTTATTGTCCCCAGTAACACTGGGGATTGGAGAATAAGCACACTTCAGAGCAGCCCCACAACTTCTGGCCCAGTCAAGGCCACATTCCTGGTTTGTTTGAAAGTAAACATGAATGTAACGAACTGAGGCGCTCAGCCTTAACTCTAGGAGCCCACCTAAATATAACTGCAGGACTTGGTGGCATGATGGCCTGTCATTACAGCTTTTACACACTTTGCAGACCATGCTGAATCTTCTGAAAAACAACTAAAAATAGAATGCTGTAATTTCCTCTGCAGGCTGTGGCAACAAGACAGTGAGAGTGGAGCTTTAGAGCACTGGAGGGAAGGAGGCAGAGTGGAGAGTGCCCACAGTCGGCAGCGAGCCTGTTTCTGGTCTTAGCCAAACCACCATACCAAGTACTTCTTTGTGCCAGGAAATTAAACCTAGCACTTTATACATCTTAGATTGTTAATCCTTCTTCATCAATGTTGGCCGAGAGTGTATTATGTGTTCCTCGTAGCTTTAGGAACTGGGAGTATTGAAATGAATGAGACACAGATGTTAATGTCCACTTGGGGGTTGCAGTCTAGTATGGCATCAGATAGTAAGCAGGCATCACAAAGACTATGGCTGCTCTTGACAAGACAAGGTTACTAAGCAGCCAATCACAGAGGTGCTCAGTCTAGTTTCAGGGTCACAGAACTCTCCTAGACACAAGGACAAAACCCAGGGAACCATAGATGCTATTTAGCCCCGAATTTCCAGGCAGGGAGGTGCCCTGAAAACACAGAGCCATGCCTGGGGCGGGGGCCTGTTCTAGCTGGGCAGATGAGAGTACACTGAGACACTGCGGTAACAGTGAGATAGACTGGCTGGTCTCATGACTGTGAGCATGCTCTTGCTGAGCACATTTGGTGAAAAGCGTGTGTGTTTAGGTGTGTGTCCATGGAGAACCTGAGGTCCCATCTTGCTGTAACAACCAGAGAGAACGGGATACTTGAGAGTCCAAGTTTCTGCCTTTGCTGTCCATTCTTGTCTCCCTCTCATCACAATCCTACATTACAGCCATGCTGTGTATTTCGGAAAAATACAATGACAAAAACACTCTAAAGTCAAAGGCAGGAAACCCAGTGAGAGTTCCTGAAGAGATGACTGCCTGAAGGTGGTAGTTTTGGTGGCTGTAGTGATTCCTGACTGTGCTTTTCCATGAAGTGTTTTTCTATTAAGTGTACAGTCCCAAAGATGATGGTAGTAAGGTAGCCTTGGGTGTGCCCATCTACACCCAATGTCAGAGAAGAAACTTGCCACATAGACCACACACACACACACACACACACACACACACACACAGAACCTTAATTTTCCAACTGACATTATATTCATAGCCACCTGGTCACTATGCTCTCTCTCATCTCAACAGAATAACGACATAGCTTTTAGGCAATAACTGAATTGCAACCTTGATTGAATTAACATAGTTGTAATAAACATTATTGCAATGCTACTGACAATGACAACCCCCGGGGCCTGGCCTGTTACTCCAAATGGAGCATGAAAGGGAATGCTGTATCCTTCCTGGGAAGCAAGAAAATGTCTTCGCAGTAGCTGTGAGAGAAACTGGGGTGCCGTATAAAAATATCCTTAATTTCATTAAGAGGAGTCTTTTTTCTTTACCTTTTTTGTGTATTGTACATATATATATTTACATGTGTGCACGCAGATGCATGTTGTGTAGGGGCCAGCTGTCAACCTTGTGTGTCATTACTCATGAGTGGTCACCTAGTGCTTTGAGACATTCGTTATCTCTTATTGGTCTGGAACTCACTGAGTAGGTTAGGCAGTCTGATGAGCAAGCCTCAGAGATCTGCCCACCCCACCTCCCCAGTTCTGGGATTACTCATGTATTAGCACATGACTTTCTGTGTGGGTCTTGGGAATCAAACTCTGGTTTTCAAGCTACCATTGCCCCAGTCCAAACCAAGCCATTGTCAACACAGGCCTGAATGAGTCATCATATCCCAGCCCCAAAAGGGATTTACTTTTTATATTGCCCATTTCCATTTTAGCTCATGTAATTTTTGTCCCTCATTCTTAAGGAGTTGATTTATAACATCAAGTCTGGAGTCCCTTTGTTCTTACTTTCCCAGTGGAATTAAAGAACTATGATTTGGGGATGGTGGAATAGGAAACAGAGCTCTTCTCCTTTGAGAAAGTATGTTAACAGATATAAAGGGAACATGATTCTGGGGCCTGAACGAGGAGAGGTGTGTTTATTCCTCTGAGCTGTTGTCAGGTTGTAAGTGAGGCCTTTGAACTCAAGATTTGAGGTTTTGAAAGGTCTAACATGAAGAGTCTACTGACATTATAGAACCTTTCTATTCAGGAAATAGGATTTCTATTGTACTGCTTACTGCCTTCAAGTATAATCAACACAATGGAGCTTGGAACTTACAGATATAGAGAAATTGCTGAAGAATAAGGAAAAAAATAATTTGAAGTCAAAGTGGTAAAATTTATTCATCTTAGATGGTTATAAGACCCACATACAATTTTCCTAGGCCTAAAATCCATTATTGCTATGAATTTTGTGAAGGGAGAACATTTCCTACTATTAGATATGATTTGGTACTGCGGAATCAGAACACACAGGAACATTTCCAGTGGATCGTCTCTGTTTAAAGTCAGAAGCACCAAACAAAATGAAAGCCAAACATGGAGTCATACGTCATAAATGTTAATATCTTTAATATACAAGTAGTTGTCATAATCCAGTAAAAGAACCCCATTAGTAAAGTCTAAGAATGTGGGCAGATAATTAATATACAGGGATTATATACAGGGATTAATATATACAAATGAGGGGTTAATATTCTATAATGTTCGTATTAGCAAACATAGTCATTGAAAGGTTGTCACTCAGACAGCAAGGTATGCTGTTGTGAGCACACTATGTCAGAAACGTAGACAGGTGTTTGTGTTTTTCCACTGTCAGACTTTATTGACATTTTAACACATTCCCAAGGTCCACTGGTTTCACTGGCAGCAGCACTAACTCTCAGACCACATAGTAAATACATTCATAGGTTATAGAATGGCTGCAAGCGCCAAAGGTGGCTGCTACAGAGGTCAGGGGCTTCCACAGAGGCCCCACCAAGAGACACAGAGTCTATGTGGGAATAAGATAAATAACTCTGCTGGAGGTCTGCTGGAGAGGATGCTACAGGGTCAAGCTGTAAGGTCGCAGTTTTGACTGAGCCTCGGTCTAGTCAGACTACAGAACTGAGCTGCAGGATCATCAGGGTCTTAGAAGCAATGGGCAAGGCTGGGCTGGATGGACATACAGGTAGACAGACAGGTAGTAGGTCCATATGGGTGAATGGACAAATAGGCAGTTGGACAGGCAACCATTTGAGCAGGCTGCATCAACCGTAGTCAAGCTGAACTGAAGCCTACGGGACCGTTGGGAGTTCTCTGACTGCTGGTTCCACTGATGCACACACTAGGCAGTCAGGGGACAGATCTGTAGAGGCCATCACCACACCTGGGTTAGGTGTCCAGCTGAAGATAACAGACCCTTTCCTTACTCTGGTGTGCTCGGTAAGTTTTCAGGCCCAGTTTTCCAGATACAGTTTCCGTATGCTCATGTGATCAGCTCATATGGTCCCCATTTACTTCACAGCACACTTTTATCTTTAGGAATACATTACTTAACAGGTGGTGCCTTGTGGGTGGTACCAGTGAACACATTCATGTGTCCAACAAGGATCAAGAATCTTCCTATGTCCTGAGTACCAGTGGCTTGTTCTTAAGGAGTAAGTCACAGTGACCAAGGCACTTTCATTCAAAGTAGAGTCAGATGCTGCCTGTAAAATGGAGTCACTTTAGGTAAGGCATTGGAGAACACTGTTTTTTTTTCTTTCACAGTATGGTATAACTTTGAACAGGGCACAGCTGAATCAGCATGCACTTGGGATGGTGTCATGGCTGACTGCCTGAATGAGGCTTTAGCCTGGGTGACTTAAAAATGTTAACATTAAGGCAGAGGACGATGGTGCCAACATTTATCACATGCATGTCACATGATCTGTTGATAGCTTCAAATGCAATAGTTCATTCTACCATAGAAATGACCCTGTGTGCCTTAGTACTGAGTGTGGACATTAGCTTATGTGAGACAGGCAAGGACAGTGATGGCGATGGATCCTGCTTGCAGGTGCCCCTGGCTGGTTTTGGCACTGTCTCTCTGGCCCTATCATAACTTTCTGGCATGGTCAGCTGTCATCTTTTTGTTGTCAGCTTTGCCATTACTATGCTTTTATGTTGCATTTACGATGTCCTTGTATGCATGGGGCTTGGCCTGATTTTGATTCCTCCTCATGGATCTGGGGGATCTTTAGTTCTGGAAGGTGACCAAGTACATACATACACATGGTCAGCATTTCTGGGGTTGTCATCTAGCCTCTGCCTTGGATTGACACCACTGTGCCTTCAATAGGACACTATTCCTAGTAGTAGATTCACATGGCAACACAGGGTTTCACGTTATAGCTCTGTTCGGATGGAAGGTGAAGAAAGAACCTCACTGGCCAGGTTAAGTGTGAGGAAATGGGTGGAGATAAGGCAGAGTGTGTGATGTGTGTCAGACAGTGAGATTCCATAGCCCATCTGGTTGGTTATGCTCATGGATGGCTGCTTTTCCACGAACTCAACTCATCACCCCTCTCTGAGATTCCCACTACTTTCCTCCTCTATGACAGATGACAAATTTCCTTCTTGCCTCACTGGCACAGAGTGATGGGCCAGCACTAAGATGGGGGTCTCAGGCCACAGTTTTGCTGAGGTGTCATATTCACCCTAGAACATGGGTCTCAGGCCACAGCTTTGCTGGGGTGCCACATTGGCTTCAGACTTTCAGTCAGTGTTCCAATGGGTCAGTATAGGCAAAGCTTGCTGCAGCGCCCTATGATCCTTAAATCTCAGACTGACTCCTTCTCATTCGTGGCACATATCTGTGTCTCCCTTCACAGTCTGTTAGAAGAGGCGGACTCCTGGCTCTGAAGAATTGGGTAACCAAGAATTGTTGAAGGACAGAGTTTTTAGAAAGCCACCTCCCTTTAGAAAGTCACCTTTACCATGTGTGGGTGACACAATTCAGGCTGCTTGGTCGCAGCTCTAAAACCTCTGGGCATGCACAATTGTCACAGATGCATTTCTCCAGAGATGCGGAGGCACTGGCACTTGACCTTCCTTACAGGTGAGAATGAAGGTGGGCATTCAGTCCTGGAAACCACCTGGAGCATGATGACATGGGAGGGAGCTAGCATCTGGATGGTCTTCACATACCAGAGCACAGCGTGACAACATTGGGCAACCACAGCAAACATGCCTGCTATGATGTTTAAGTCATGAAGTTACTAAGCAAGCTTTTGAAGATGGCTTGAAGAATGTTTCTTCTTTGGTATCTTGCAATCATAATAGCCCCAAGTAATTTACCTCTTTTTCATATTTTCCAACATAAAGGCTTATTTGTTCTTAAAGTAAAACTATTAATTTTTTTTACAGTTTATTATCAATTTCAAAAGAATGTAACCTGAAATGACTAGATCATTACAAGGGCAATGTATTCAAGTGTGTTTGATAATTAAAAACACTTCTCAGAATGGATTCTTGCTTTGTGATATAGTCCTCACATTTTATTCACAATTGGTCATTTTATTTTATTTTATTTTTGTCCACTGGATGCCATTTAAGGAGAACAGTGTGCTTTTTGAGTGTTAGTATTCAAGCTTCGTGAGCTGGGAGTCACTATGCTGTCTCCCACTTGACCACAGCTCCTTGAGACAGCTGGGCATGTGTCCCTGGCTGCTACAGTCAGCCAGGTGACCTCAGCTCATTAGAGGTGTTCTAATGAGGCCACTGTCTGATGCCCCTTCCACGTACAGATTGGCATTGTTTCTGTAAGTTGGAGCAGCCAGGTCACCTTTCCTTCCAGCAAGTCATCTCACAAACACACTGCTGGTCATAGACAAAAGATCACAGTGGGAGACTTCGATAAACATACAGAAATTTACTCACAACTTCTTCTGGTAGATGGGAAGCATTGTAGCATTACAGTCTTTAGTTAGGGTTGCAGGTAGGCATCTCTCCAAAGTACTTTTACATAGGACCCAGCACATGAGCACATCCAAATGGCATCTACCCACATTTACACACCTCATTACATTGATTTTGGAAATATTTGATGCATTCCTCCTCCTCCTTCCTTCCTTCCTTCCTTCCTTTCTTCTTCTTCTTCTTCTTCTTCTTCTTCTTCTTCTTCTTCTTCTTCTTCTTCTTCTTCTTCCTTCTTCTTCTTCTTCTTCTTCTTCTTCTTCTTCTTCTTCTTCTTCTTCTTCTTCTTCATCTTCTTCTTCTTCTTCTCCTTCTTCTTCTCCTTCTTCTTCTCCTTCTTCCTCTCCTTCTTCCTCTCCTTCTTCCTCTCCTTCTTCCTCTCCTTCTTCTCCTTCTTCTCCTTCTTCTCCTTCTTCTCCTTCTTCTTCTTCTTCTTCTTCTTCTTCTTCTTCTTCTTCTTCTTCTTCTTCTTCTTCTTCCTCTCCTTCTTCCTCTCCTTCCTCTCCTTCTTCTTCTTCTTCTTCTTCTTCTTCTTCTTCTTCTTCTTCTTCTCCTCCTCCTCCTCCTCCTCCTCCTCCTCCTCCTCCTCCTCCTCCTCCTCCTTCACACATTTCTTGTGTACAAACTAGCTCATTAGATACTGTGGGGACAGAGTTCTTTTGAACATTGTATTCTAAATGATATAAGGAGTTACAATGTTCTGTTGGAGAGAGTGAGAGAGTGAAGGGTGGAGACAGGACTGGAGCTGGGGGAAGGAGTGGAAAGGAAACTCTAAAGAGGCAGATAGAAAAATTAATATTGGAGCAGGGCTGTGAAGGCTACTTAGTGCTTAGGCATATGAGTTGGTGACAGGAGGCATTCCAGCAAGAGAGCGAAGGCACAGAATTAAGAAAGAGCTATGTAAGTTGTATGGAGCAGTCAGTTTGCTGTTCACACAGGTCCACGCAGGTAGCTGGTGAGAAGCTGACAATGTAACCTACTGCACACCCTGGGAACACATGGACATCATCAAGGTGGGCAGGAAGCACACGCAGCTAGATTTGAGAGATGAAAGCTTTTTGTCCTAAGGTTACGGCATATGGTCTGGGGGCAGAATTGAGCATCAGGAGACATGGCTTGAGGGGAGAGGGGAGTAAACAGAGGCGGACTGCAGCAGGGTTGTATTAGCAATCTGCATGCAAACCCCACCCTCGCTGACTTCTAAGGATCACACAGGGAGGAGATCCCTGTGGGCCTGATGATGGGCACAGGCTGGGAGATGAAAGGAGTCAACATGAAAGGACCTTTACTGTGTCCACCACAGGGATGCAAAGCTGGGAGCTTGCAGCTCACAGGTTAGCTGTCCACCAGGACTGGAAGTGACAGTCTTGTGTGGAGCATAAAAAAGATGTAGAACTTCTGAAACATGTTATTCAGAACGTCTCCGGGTAGGTTTGCACTCTGGGGCCCTGCTGGGGTTGGACAAGCCCTAGACTGAGTCTGGCTGATGAGTGGTGACTAGAAGTGAGAAGTGTCTGTGGTTGTACAAATTATAATACACTGGACTGGGACGGTATAGGTTAATTTTATTGGGGAGTTATCACTTACATGAGAAACTAATAGCCCAGGACCAACACTCTGAGGATTCAAGCTCAGCTGCCCTCTGTGGCCCAACTGGAACCCAGAAAGAGCAAGCCTGTCCCTGACTCCAAACCAAATCCCACAGACTCATGTAACACAGCTGTGACCACGCTCCTTTGGACATGGTCACAGTGCCTCGGGTGAGTAGTTAGATCTCTCACTACTACAAAAAGATAGCAAATATCAAATATGCACTAGGTGAAGGAAAAGCATACACCCTCAAGACCTATTGCCAGAGAAGCAGCAAGAGCTAATTTAGGCAAGAAGTACAGGTGTCAATTTCAGCATGAGGCAACTAATTATATTCTCTATGGGAGACACCCTAGAGCCCTTGCTTCCTTGGGTTCTGTGACCAGCAATGTCAATCAGGCTAGGATCCTGAGTGACTGTGGTACTGGGGGACCCACTAACCTGTGAAAGAAGGCTGTCATGCTTGCTTTAAGTCACTTTATGCCCCTAGGGTTTGGGGGGACTGGTTGCTATTGTAAAGCCTACTGTATTCTGATTGATAAAATTTCCTTTATCATAATCAAAGAATCCTACTTTGGGTTTAAAAACTATGACTGGCTTTTCCGTTAGCTCAAACAACATTTGAGCTTTGATCTCAATCTTAATTTTCTTGAAAGTCACTTTGAATTCATTCTTCCACTAGTTTCTTACGATGCTCTATAACTGATAAGATGGGTACTTGGTTTGGCCCTCTTTAATGTGCTTTGGAAATATTACAGGCTGTGTATTTCCTGTAAGTCAATGCCTTACCACATCATACAAAAAAGCATATATTTGAATCTAATTTCTGGCAATATTCTTATGAATGTTTGCAATTTTAATGCAACATTTTCATTGCTGTTCAGCTAACTTGATTTCTAACATGTTAAATAATTATGATTTCTAACTTGGCTCATGATTATTTACAAACTCACATCTTAATTTCAAGATGGAAATGTCTAGGCTACCATTTTAAGGACTGATTTTCAGCACAGCTTACATTCTGATCATTCAGTGTGTTTCATATGATTTTCACCTTTAACAGTTTCTCTGAGTTTTGTCTTAGGCCCATGTATGGCTGCCTGAGTGAATGCTTTGAGAGAGCTGCAGCAATGGTGACCTGCACACAAGCACTGCTGTCCAGGTGACCTGCAGAAGTGCACACAGCACCAAGGCCCAGGTGACCTGCACATTCACACACACACAGCACTGAGGCTCAGGTGATCTGCAGAGATGCACACACGAAGCACCATGGCCCAGGTATGGTTCACATTCTGACCCTAGCATTTGGAAACAGTGTGACATGATAACACTGCTCATCAGACGTAGCTTAGTTGGAGGTGCTTGAGGGCTGCTGGAAGGACTGGCTGATAAATTCTAGAAAAGCCCAGGGAAGGTGTGCAGACAGAGTATTGGGAGTTGGTGTTACAGTGAGAAGCTTTTATAGAATTTCCTTGGTCCTTTACTGAACTGTTTATGAAGAAAACAATATGGTCTGAGGAGACAGCTTAGTTGATAAAGCACTCAAATGCACAAGCCATAGTTCCCATCCTCAGCACCCAGATGAAGGCCAGGTGGATGTGTGGTGTTGGGTCTCGTCCTTGGGAAGGAAAGGCAGGGTATCCTGGGACAAGCTGTATAGCTAGACTAGTCTTATTTGAAAGCTCTTGGTTCAACCGAGATTGTTTATGGGCTCTGCAAGCTTGAGTAGACATGCATTCACATGCATGTGAACACATTCGCACCACACAAAGCACACACACACAGAGACACACACACACACACACACACACACACACACACACACACACACACACTCCCTACACTTTAAAAATAGAATGCTATGTACATTGTTTTAATCATACCAATCAATTTGGTAGAATACATGTAAGGTTTACCTCATGGGGATAGACTTTCTTTTCATCTTCTGGGAATGATGACAAAATAACAGTTTCTTCTGATTGTCTGATTTTGTTTTTGTTCTGAGACAGTAGCCTCAAACTTGAGCTGATGCTGAACTTGACACTAAAATCCTGCTCTCCTTCCCTCTACCTCGCCAGTGCTGGGATTCTGGACTATGACAACAGACAAGGGATCAGCTTTCTAGAGCCCAATGAAAACACTAGAGTTTTCAAAAGGAGAGACAGAGAGAGAGAGAGAGAGAGAGAGAGAGAGAGAGAGAGAGAGAGAGAGAGAGAGAGAGAGGAAGGAAATCTAAGTTAGAGAAGGTTGTATTCTCTATTCTTAAGGTAACACAAATTAAGTAACAAGAGCTCAACACTAGAATATTCATAGATTTTAATGTAGTACCCTTGAGTTAGAGAATAAACACAAAATTCTCAAAAAAAGTATTTAGGATATAGTGACAAATGAAAAGAAAATGAATAGAAGGAAGTAAAAATTTACACAGGACCGAAGACACAACCTGGCGTGCCATGGTCACAAAACGGTGAGGCGGACTGAAGCAGAATGCTGTTTTTCCTTTGTAAAGTGCTGATAGTTGAACTCTGGACCTCTCAGTTCTTGTGCTGAGTGCTCTGCTACTGAGTCACATCCTCAGCCCTAGAGATACTTATTGAACTCAGGACAGTATAAACACAAAGCAGAGCAAAAGCAACAAAGACAGATAAACTTAATCCATCAAAACGGAAAGGGAGAGAGAAGTGAAAGCTCATCATGGAGCTTCGTGAGACTGCCAAATAATAAAGTCAGTCAACAAAAAGATGATATTCTAGGATGCAGAAGAATAAACACATTCGACTCAATAGCATAATAAAGTAGTACAAATAATGAGATTGAATCAACCTGGAGAATATAAGCCTTTGAAATATGCCATATAAAATATAGAAACCATGCAGACAGAACATCAGAAAGGGGATATTAATGCATACAGCAGCAGCATTTTACAGGTGAGGGGATGGTGTAACTTGCTTCAGGCTGTGGTCGCTAAATGTTACAGCCAAGATTCCAGCTGGGCATCAGGTTTTGGTCTGTTAGTAACTTACAAGTCATCTCACTGAACTTAAACACTAACAAAGGGACACTTCATTTACAGTGAATGAGTAAAAGGACAAGAAGGACAAAAGGACAGTAAAAGGACTGTTCCCTCTCAGCCCCAAAGCCTACAAAATGCCCTTCAAGGACAAATAACCTAAAATCTATGCACTGAGAGATAAGAGGCTAATACAGTGTACTCATAAAGGAAAATATTAATTAAAAGAATGTCAGAAAAAAACAAATAAAATGTTTTAAGTTTGGGAGATAAAGTCCAGTAAGTTTTCTGGGATGCCTAATTATGAGTCAGAGATGGAAAACTGAAGAAAAGAAGACTTAGGGCATGTGTCAGCTTGTGGGTAGAACACACTGCTTGGGAGTTCTGAGGCAGGAAAAAAAAGTGCAAAGTCATCAAAGAAATAATGCATGATAAGTGTCTACTGCTGAGATGTGTGCCTCTGAGTTGAAATTTCCCTGTAATATTAATGGAAAAATAGCCAAAACACATCTTCAAGAAATTTTATATCACCAGAAATAACAAGAAGATTGAAAACACTTTGAGAGATTGGGGGACAAATCACAGCAGATAAAACTTGAATTTTAACTTTTTTTAAACAGGGTCTTTCTACCTACTGGAACTTACTAAGTATACCAGGCTGGCCTCAAACTCATAAAGATCTGCCTGCTCTCCCTCCTGAATGCTGACATTAAAGGCATGCACCATGATGGCTGGCAAAGAATGACTTTTTTTTAAAGACAGAAATGTAGCCTCAGATGGGCAAAACTAATAATCAAGTTTTATTAATTTTCAGATCAAAGAACTAAAAGATATATTCTTTCTGAATCTTCAGGAAGTTGCTGGAAGGAATGCCCTATGGCAATGATGAGGAAACACACTGTCAAGAGACAAGTTCATGTACTGGATGCCAGAGCACGTGGCAGGTTATGGGACACATGGTCCAGCCCAGAGTGTCAAGGTGGAGGGTCAAAGAATGACTCTAGAAACAAAACTAGTGGGCCATCTGAATTCTTGGAAAATAACTTTCTCTTACTAGGTGTTAAGATACCTGGGGAGAATCATGAAATACTGAAATCAAGCAGGCAAAAGAGAGCCAATGTGAATGCCAAGACAAATCATATGGCAAATCTAACTATTGCAGGTGAATGACTTGCAGTGATTACTGAAGTATAAAAACGATTGTTCGTTTGATGACAACTGATGTAACTATACTGGAAAGCAAGAGGGGCAAAGGTATGTTTATAGGAGAGAAGACTATGACCTGGAAGAGGGACCACAAACTCCTAACAGAACAAGTCTCCCTCACATGCTCCTTTTCTCTATGGTGAGAGGAACCTTTCTTCAATTTCTTTGTGGACACAGCAGGGGACTTGTGTTGTGTTCCTCTCACCTTCTTGCACACAGCCTTGATGGTGCTTCCCCCTGTACTGTGCCATCTGTTGTGTTCATGCATGGTTACTCGGAGCTTCTGTTTCTTTCTGCAATCATTCACATCATACATAGAGGAGGATCTCTCCCTTCCACAAATAGAAAGTAGGAAACTAGCCTTCAACATTTCCCCCAACCCACTCTGAACCCTGCTGCCCTGCTCCCACGGCAGTGTGTGGTTAGTTACCTATGCTTCCTCTCTGCCATGGCCAGCCCCTTGAAGGAAGTGTGGCATCTCTGGTCTCTCCCCCTTCCCCCCAACTCCATGTCTGTACTGTCCAAGGTTTTCCAGTCTCTACTGTTTGGTAGAGAGTCTACATCTGAAAGCCAAAGAGGAGACACTGGAGGACGGACAAACATCACCTCTCCTGGTAAATAAGGCTGTTCTTCCAGAGACAAAGCAGCTAGTTGCTATTCACATGCCATGCCTTCGTTTTCAGGGCAGAGTTTTGAAGACCAAATCTTTATTGAGAATATTCTCATCAACATGAACCAACATTCTTTTTTTTTTTTACTTGAAACCTCTTAAAATTAAATTATACTTTAAAATTTTTTGTGTATGATGTGTGCATATGTATACATGTATATTGCATTCCTGTATGTGAGCATGGGTGTGTGTATTCCAAGCTCACATGTGAAGGTCACAGGTCAGCCTTGGGTGTCCTGCCCTCGTCTTTTACCTTGTTTGGGTCAGTTTTTTTTTTTTTTTTAATTTCTTGTCTGATGTGTTTGCCAGGCTAGCTGGCTCTCAAGCATCCAGGGATTCTCCTGACTCCATCTCTCATCTCTCCACAGGAACACTGGGATTGCAGACAAGTACCACCATGCCAGGCTTTACAGGGGCTCTAGGGGTTTAAATTACTTAGTCCTCACATGTTCCTGGTAAGCATTTTATCCAATGAGTGACCCCCCTAATGCCAAAATTTACTTTCCTAAAACTAAAATAAGTACTGGTGCCTTTAAAAATGTCTTTTCCTCATATTTAAGTCATATTTTCTTTAGTAGAGTTTATGTTTAGATTATATTTTGTGCTTTATGAGTAGATGTGAAAGTGAATTTTCCCAGCTGGGAATAGGTAATTTTGCATTCACCATCTTTGTTTTGTGCTTTAGTTCTTAGCCCCTTCCTTCTGTCCCCTCAGTTTTGTCTTTAGTACACTGCTTGGTGACTTTTGCCTTATTTATTGACTCTGAAGGCCTAGAGTCCAGTTTTCCTGGATTTTGAGTAACCATAAAATTATTATGACATTTCCTGTAGCTGTGAAACTCTTCTGCTAACTACTTTCACTTAACTCTAGGGCTGGCTGGAGACACCTGGCCTAAGAGCCTGCAAACTTTGAGATCTTCATTTTGGATTTACAGCATTGGAGGCACCCTCCAAGTGTTTAACTGCTCACGAGTCTACAGCTTTGTACTACTGGGAGGACACAGTGCCAAGGCCGGCACCTTCTCCTCTAACATCCCTCTCACTCTGCTGGCTGGGCTTCTTTCTGTTGCAGTCAGTCTGAGCTCCAGTTATCTTACTTCTTGTTGCTCAGCATTTCCCCTCTACAGGTGTTTGAAGGAGTTTTCTTTGTTATTCCCCTTACTTTCTCCATCCTTTTTTCATTTCTCTCCCTTCCTTCCTTCTCCTCTTTCCTCTTTTCTTTTGCAAATGTGTCTTGATGTGAGGTTCTTTCATTGATTTTCTTTGTGTTGTGTGAGTTCCTTGGCTGCATAATAAGGGATGTTTTCTTCCCAAGACCACTGCTTTGGTTTCTATTTTTGTTGTCCCAATACTTTTTTGGGGGAACACCCATCTGCAGTTCCTATTTGGGTCCCAACTTCACCATTAATTCTCATTACTCACTTCCTTCCTATAGACTTGCCCTTCTCTACACCACCTTTTCATAGGCCGGAGTCCTCTTGGTGTTGGGCAGGTGATTATTCTCCAACTCTCTAGAGACTTCTGCTCTCCTCTGGCTTGGGAAGTTTCCCTTACTGCATTCAAATTGACTTATTTGTGTGTGAGTCCGTCTCCTATTTAGGATGTGGGGCTGCAATAACCTCTAGAATTTCAAAAATATCAAACAACATTCTACATATTTATTGTTTCAACAGTATTCTTTTCTTCTTAGCATTCAAGGTATCTCTCTCTTTCTTTCCCTCTATCCCTCTTTCTCCCTGCCTCCCTCCCCCTCTCTGTCTCTCTCCCTCTCTTTCTCTGTCTGTCTCCCTCCCTCTTTGTCTGTCTGTCTGTCTCTCTCTCTCTCTCTCTCTCTCTCTCTCTCTCTCTCTCTCTCTCTCTCTCCCGTGTGTGTGTGTGTGTGTGTGTGTGTGTGTGTGTGTGTTTGTGTGTATATGTGTATATACTTTGCTCAATATACAAGTGCATACAATCTTCAAGATGCTGCATGCAAGGGCTACCCCCATCTACCGGTGCTGCCCTTCAGTTTACCAGAACAGAAGACATAGTTGCCGTTGCTCCCCTAGGCTTCATTTTCAATGCTCCTCTATTTGACATGCAGAAAATCTAGATGCTCACTGTGGCTACTGTGCTAGGTTGTGATGTATTTTTCTTGTCTTAGCTGTAGATCAAACATTAATCCATAAATCCCAAGTCAGACTACTAGAGGACTGCCTTCTTCATCCTAACCCACAACAAAACATCTTTCGATTGTTCCTAGCTATCCTGACCCCAGCAATGTTAAGCTAGACATTCCATTGCTGAGCCTGAGTATTTTGGAGCTTCTAACTCAGAACAGCTCATGAGAGTGGCAACAGATAAATGAGCAGTGGTAGCTGTGCCATGCAGCGATTTAAGGGGAAGAGGGAGTGGATGCCAATTTGCCTATTGTAAACATGAAAATCTTTCTTCTTTAAAGCCTGTTAAAACAGGGATCCTGAGTAGAGGAACAGGAAAAAGGAGAAAATTATATTTCTAGTCTTACTTTTTAAATTCAGTTTGGAAATACTAGTTTAAATCCACTAAGTGCATCCATGAATTATCAATTTATCCAAGAATTATCAATTTTGTAATTTTTTAAACAAATAAATCCCAGACTCTGGGAATGTTCGAGGCATGGCTTCTATGTCTCTTCTCCACAGTGAGTTAACCCCTGTTCTACCTTCATGGATATTAATTAGAACTACTAGCTGGTGATTGAAGGTTAATTTTTGCCCCTAGATAAAGTCACAATTATACAATAGTATGGTTTGAAAATAAGATACACACAGCTATTATATGCTATGCCAATTATACACACCAGCTGTTTCTAGATCAATGAGGCTCATTCCAGAATTCTACCTGAAATATGTTTTTTATGCACGTTTCCCACCATGAGCTGAAACCTGTAAGATGCTGCATAGTGAACCAACATTTCTCCCTGAGAGATGCTTGACTTTCAGTGACAGGCACCAGGATGGGTATATGATGACCACATCCTGGACAGCCATACAATGACAGGCACCAGGAACAGATTGTACTGACTACTGGAACCTTGTGCTATCAAATTCCTATTTTGTTAATTTCCCCTGACAAATCACGTTTACTGAGTTTTTAATAATGTTTTCACTATCAATCAGCAAATGACCTCGGGTATGCCAGTGCCATCAATTTTGTTTGCATAACGCATGCTTCTTTCGATTTATTTATGTGTCTTCAAACACAGATCAAATAGATTAACTGTCTCTTCACTTAGGGTCAACCACTCTCTGATTTGCTCTGCTTTAATAATAAAAAAAATAATCATACTATCACATAGGAACATACTTTTTGCCCCCCCAGTATCTGCACCAAGGAAGTGTGGCAGCCTCTCAAGGAGGCTCCCATATGCCACTCATCTAAAGCAGACAGAGTACCTACTTTATAGAGTACAGCAGAGATCTGATTTGTTGCTTTTCTAATGGGTGTGGGAAGAAAAGGTCAGATGGTTCCTGGAAAGAACATTCTGGCCCCTTTTTGTTTCTCTGTGAAACTTGTATATCGTCTTTTAAGAAATGTGGTATTTCAACTAGAACATGAACTCTCTAAGCCAAGTGGCCCAGTGGAGAGAACAAATCACCAGTAGGATAGGTCTGAGTTCTTCAGCCTCTGTCTTGTTCCCGAGGGCCTCGTAAAGGCTCCTTCAGGTGGCTGGTGAATGAAAGGAAGGCCTGCTGCAGGCTACCCAGGGCCATTTGAAGGGCTTTCCTTTTCACTCGAGGCCACTTGACCCTTCTTGTGTTAGAAGTATGGTGGTATGTTGCTATCTCTCCAAAAGTTCAAAGCCAGCCAAGAACATTCCAGAGCTGACTCTGTGTGAGTAGTGATGAGAGCTGAATGCTGAAGTCCCAATCTTAATTATGCTTACTTACTCCAAATCAAAAAAAGATGACCATAAGCAAAACCAAGTAACTGAGGTTCTGGGTAATGACCCCGTACTGAACTAATTTGTTCTCATTTTGGTCACACTACATGGCTAGAGCACACCGGAGACAGTTGAGGTCAGCTCTGAAAGCCTAGATCCCAGGAAAGGGCCTTCCAGTTTTTGGGAAGCCATTGGCCTGAATAGGAGATGGATGACACAGCACGTGAAGGAAGGAAGGCAAGGTGCCTGCCACCCTGGGTGGCTGAGTCCAAAGCTGCAAGGTGGAAATGCCTGAAGTAGTTCAAGGTAAGGAAAGAGAGAACTTCATCCTTTGTGGAGTTCTCAGAGGCTCTGACATCCCAGGTTTAATTAGCAGTGACAGTGAAAGTGACAGTGACAGTGACATGACCACTGGGCATGGTGGTGACCGGCGAGAGGAGTCAGGCCTGACTTTCCTATCTGGGGATGGGCAGACCTCTCTCAGTCTTTTTGGTGAACACCAGGCTGGCCTATGGTGATTCTGTTACCAGCTCTAGCAGAAGCTAAGAAGACGAGATGGAAAACAACCAAAACCTTAGTCTGGTTCCTGGAAAACTCATAGGACAACATCAGGAAGCTGTAGAAGAGGCTGCTTTCAGGCAAGCTGGAGGCAGCCACACCTGAGCAAACCATGGAAAGGACGAGTGCTCTCATGCTATAAATAGAAACACTAGGGGTCCTTGTCTCCTAGAGTCCCTGCAGGAACCCACTGTGGATTACAAGTTCCCTATGCTAAGCATTTACTCTCCTCATACCAGATCCTGAAATTATGACTTCCACTGCCTCACAGACACTCGGCAAACTGTATTTCTATTTAACTTAAAAAATTAGAGGCACTATTTAACAAGAACTTGGGGTTTGGGTACAGAACACATAAAAGGTCACACACATTACTGTGTTTATGTTAATACTTTGTTTATGATCTAACAAATACAGCTTGCCTGAAGATGAGAATGCAAAGTTTCCCACACTAGTTAGTCATAGAGACCAGGCATTGGTGGCACACACCTTTAATCCCAGCAGCCACACTAGTTAGCTATAGAGGCCAGGCAGTGGTGGTACACACCTTTAATCCCATACCTGGGGAAACAGAGGCAGATAGATCCCTGTTAATTCAAGGTTACCCTGAGCTACACGAAATTGATCCAGTCTAAAAGAGAAACAGAACTCACACAAAGGTCATCTAAGCACTTGGGATCCCATGCCTTTAATCTCAACACTAGAGAGGAAGATAAGGTGGTGGGAGATGGGAGCTCAGTGAGGTCTGAGGTTCTCTGATCTTCAGCTTTAACCCCTGTATCTGTCTCTGGGTTTTTATTATTAATACCAATTAGAATTTGTGCTACACATTACCTTTGAATGGACAAGTTAGTGTCTGAACACTATTTCATTGACCATGCTATATCTCAAATTAATATGACTCTCACGTGGTTTGTTTTGTTTGTGGTTAAGTCATGGTATATAGTACTAGTGATGAGAAATATTTTCAGAGATTTCAGTTGTCCTGCCTCATAAGTCAATTTATAAAAGTTCCCACCAGCCTGGGGATCATCTCGGTCTGTTGTGTTTTACTGCTTAATTAGCAAGTTGTCAAATTTGGTGGTGTGAGACACTGAGTGATGCTTTTTTTTTTTTTTTTTAACCAGTTCACTTACTTTTTATCGGGATAATGAGCTGTGGAATGACAGGTAGAATCTTGTTTCCCCCGTGTTCCAGCATGTCGTGGATTCCTTGCCGAGCAAAAAACTCATAGGGAAATGTCATCTCACATAGCCCATCAAAAAACAGAGGCAAGTAATGGTGGTAATCCAGCTTCTCAATTTCTACCTGGAAGCAGAGAGAAGAAACACCTCGTGAATACAGCGCTGACCCCTGCTCAGGGGAAGAAGACTTCCATCCTTCATAGAGTTGTGACTGACCCCCTGCACCCAGTAACTGGAAGAGTGCTAGGTAGCCTTTGATCTCTTAGCAATGAGGGTCACATTGTCAACTTTCAAATCTCAACCATCAGTGCCTTGGTCACATGTCATCTGCACTGGGAACACAATAATTTGTTGACTTTGTTTTGTTGTTGTTTGTGTTACCATTTGGGCCACATATGATCTTGAATGTTCAAGCTAGGTACACTGAAAACACACATGTAAGATCAAAATGAAAGAAAACCCAAACCAATTTAAACAGATTGGTATGTAAATTTCTAACAAGAACCTAATAGGGAATATATATGGATGACAATAACTAGCCAATTAGGCAATTAGGGTCACATACGGTTTCCTGGAACATGGGTAATAGTATAATACTGCTGCTATCAAGAAAACAAGGGAATGAATGACCGCCATTCCAACCCTGAGTGGATCTTTCAACACACAAATCAGTCTCCCCTTGCCTGCTTCTTCAGGAGCAGAGATGTGTCTGTCTCCCTACTGCTGCATGCCTCACCCCCAATACCACGCCATGGTTTCCTGCCAGACTCTTGCAGCAACCTCCAGCACCATTGGATACAGCTGGGGGATGGGGACTAAATTCTAGGGCAGACAACTCCGGGGGTGGATGGGGACTCATGCACATGGAAGAGACTGTTTTTTTGCCCAGCTGTCCTCCATGTAGAACAGCCAGACTGACTGACCACTGGCAAGGTGATAGCATGATAGTGACTCAATACTCATCTATCTTGCAGATGGAAGTGGCTATCTCAGTACAGTGTCAATTTCCTTGTTTCCAAGTCTTTACCAATGTCCCCATTTCCAATGATTACCTAATGAAGTGACCCTTGAGAAATGCCCTTCGTATCAGTAGGATGCTCAGTCTTTTGGAGTCTAGAGGCTCATCTCTGCTACCCACAGGATGTGGGCAACTAGTAGGCAACAGAGAACTTTCTTCAGGGTTTACTGAGAGTCTGAGTAGATCTGAATCTATGGTGACGGTTTCCCAAGTCTGTGGTTCACAAATGTAGGTAGACACAAACCACTGATGTACTTGATATTCCTTGTCAATTTACACAACTTATTTGATTCCAGTAAAAGTGTATGGGAAAGCTGCCGCGTAACAATGTTCTTAAGGTTTTCTGTACATTCCCATGTGTTTCTGGAGTGGCATTTTACACACTATGTGAAATTTGCTGCTGCATCACTTGGATACAAATGGTACAATGTTACCTATAATTTTACGTTGTCACCTGATTCATAGTCAATGCCACCTGTCCTACTATATATTAAAAAAATCCCATGTCATTGATCACAGCCAGTCTTTGTTACTGAAATTTATATTTTGTTAATTTTCCCTTTTAGAACATTGCACTTGTAGGTGTGTCATATGTAATCATCAACTTTTATATTTCGATATAATCTAAGACTGTATTTTCATGTGTTAATGTAAGTCATTTATAGGTATTGCTATGCTTGATTTAACATCTCTCATTTTTATGGTTTCTACTTTTATTTTTCATATGTTTTTATCTTTCTATTTCCCAGTTTTGTTAGGTAGATTGTGTTTTATTTATGTTGGATGAGTTTTGCAATGACTTTGAAAATAGAACAGCTTGTTTAAATACTTTACTATAGTTACCTTTTTCTTTCTCGGGTATTTGCAGATAATATTTTTAGGGAGACAAGGAAGCTAAATATCTCCTAACATTGACATGACAATTTTTCTTGGGATCCTGTTTTTTTATTTTCTTTCCATAATTTGAGGCAATAATACTATGAATAACATTGGTGCCAGAGTTCATGAGGCCAGGGTTCATGAGGCCAGGAACTATCAACATTGCATTGGTGTCCTTAACACGACAATGTTAAAAGGTATAACTAGTGTCCAAGTGGTAAATATAGGAGACCAGCTGAACACAGGGTGTTTAAACACCTCCCTTAAGGTCGACTGATGTTCATAAATGACGCTAGAGCTGGGATTCAAACTCCAGCCATCTCGGTGTGAGATGCTGAACTGCCTCCAGGCTTTGTTGTTGAGCACACTGAGGTTCTGTACTGCTATAGCTTGGTGAACTGTCCTTTGTCCTCATGTCTTCACTTCTCTCATCATTACCAATGCAATTGGATGAAGTCTGATCACTATAACTGATTTGCCTAAAGTGTGCTGTCCGCTCCTTTACTTTCTTCCTTTGTGGTGATATATTGCTTATGATTTATTAAAGCCACTAGAGATCAAAAGAGCAAAGCAGCCACACTAGTTAGCCATAGAAGACAGACAGTGGTAGCACACAACCTTCAATTCTAGGACTCAGGAGACAAAGGCAGAGCTCAAAGCCACCCAGGGCTATAGGAGATTGAATCAGTCTAAAAGAGTAACAGAGCTCACGCTTTTAATCCCAGGACTCATGAGAGGTATTTAAGACAGGAACAGGGTCTCAGATGGCATTCATTCTCCAGCCACATTGAGGATAGGAAGGATTGAAATTCTCCAGCCACACTGAGGAGAGGCAGCAGTCTGAGGCTTGGTGAATGCTCATGGAGACAGGATCAGCCCTTTCAGCCTGAGGTAGAGGTAAGAGCTAGTGGCTTGGCCAGTGATCTTCAGTTTGAAGTTTGAACCCCAATCTCTGTCTCTGGACCTTTGATTTTTCATACTAAATTCCTTTCTCTCTCAGACTTTGTGTTTGGAGGGCCTCTCCTACTTCACTTATGTTAGGATTTGCTGTCCCTGCTCCATTTCATAATGTTTCTTTAAATGACAAATACTGGGTACTGAACTGGGAACACAACTCTGTTCAAAAGCTACAAGGAAAATTCATAAAGTAACACAGAAAAGAGAAGGGAGCAGTTGAAGATAGGGAAAATGAATGAAGGCTGAATGATGAGGGTGAGAACATGGGGGCTATCCTGTGTCTTTTCCTGGCCTGTTTGTTACCTGGCACATCAGCATCCATGCAGATCTTCTGACTTCATGGTGCACAACAACTTGCCACTGCATGTTGGCAACACAACCTTCTCTAAATGTTGTAGGTGCTGGCCACTAGATAGGCAGTGACCCCTTAGGAAGCTTTCTGCTTGCATGTCTTCTAGGGGCCCATTTTATGAACATAATACTGCTTCCTTTTGTTGAATTTGCCTAGGCTTTGGCAAGCCTTCTTGGGGTCCACTTAGTATAGGGAGCTTTGTGTGTTTTAATAACATTTTATCTGACTTTTGACTTTTCTTTCTTGTCCTTACCTCCTTCCTAGTCCCTCCTTTTCCATTTCTGTTTTCCCAAAATTTCTCCTAGGAGCAATAGGACCATTTCCAAAAGAATCCTCTAGAGTGACTTCTATGAATCTCTACTTTCACTTGCTACCCAGATTCCCACTGGTTCCTTGACTTCTTCTTGTCAAGGCCACTGATGTTCATCTTTTATCTAATCCTCTTAGCCCTCCTCTGATCTCATTAGTATAACACAACCATTCTCCCCGGTCCTCCTGGTACCACATCCCCAATGCTGAGTCCCTCCATTCCTTTGGGTGATGGGCTTGCATTGTGCCTGATCAAAGTTCCACAGGGCTTCCCCAACCTGTGCTTTGGAGGCCTTCACATCACACCACTCTGTAGGGAGATATCCTAACCACGCCTCCTAAGGACTGGCTACAGGGTGCCTGACCACGCCCACCAGGGCATGGTCTAGGTGATGTCAGGGTGACAGGGAAAGGCTTTAAATGGACAGTCAAGGCACATGGCTGGCCCTCTCTTGCCTCCCTGGCCTTGCTGCCTTTGACACGCTCTGGCTTGCTGTCGGCTGGCGTTTATCTATTAAAAGATATCCTAACCTCAGGGATTTTGTATCTTCTTCAATACCACCCCCTCCTGCATGTGCTCTGGAGACTTGCCTGCCCTCAACCCTCCCCACGTAGAAACTTTCTTTGGATGAACATTCATGTAGCTCAGGTAGCAGAAACAAAATACTAGTGGCTGGATGTTTCAAAATAGCATTTAGGGCTGTGGGGATGGCTCAACTGGTAAAGAGAATACCTTGTGAGCATGACGACCTACTTCAGGCTCTCACACCCACATGAAAAGCAAAGTGCAGTGGTTTGTCAGCACTGGAAGGGCAGAGACAAGGGGATTCCCAGAGCTTGTTGGCCATAGACAAATCAGGAACTACTGTCTCAAAAACCAAGGTGGAGAGCATTGAAGAAGCCGCATTCCATCAGCCTATGACCTGCATAACCATGCTTTCTTTTGTACACAGACATACACACACACACACACACACACACACACACACACAGAGAGAGAGAGAGAGAGAGAGAGAGAGAGAGAGAGAGAGAGAGAAAAAGAGAAAGAGAGAGAGAGAAACACACATATACACATACACAGAGACACACACAGATACACACACAAAGACACAGACACACATAGACATACACACAGACACACACAGACACACACAGACACACACAGACACACAGACACACACACACACACACACACCTTATACATATATTTCCCACAGTTACGGAGGCTGGAAATGAAGCATCATATGTTGTCATGGCCAGGTTCTGTTGAGGGTTCTCTTCCATACTGTGGAGAGCACACTCCCCTTACCTCCACAGGACCACTGTTGTGCATGTAGAGAGTAGGCGCTCAAGCCCCTGCCACATCTCAGAAGAACACTGGTACTGTTGGATTCACTTGACTTTCATTATCTCCATCAGGCCCAGCTCTAACTCCAGATGCATTAGTTTTAACACCAACACATGGTGGATGGGATGGAGTGGGGCAACTCGGTCCATGGGCCACTTTTCTTACCGCCAGAGTTCTCCAAGATCAAGTCCTTTCACCTAAATGTCAGCTCAGTGAGGGAGGCCTCTCTGTCACCACCTCCACCCTCTGTGACTTTCTCTAAACCTGACTTAAGTCTCTAGAGTCCTATTGTTCAGTGAGCTTGTCACTGCTGAGGAGGACATGCTCAGAAGAGTGCTTGGTAAGACATGGTGGACATTTATTTATTTATTTATTTATTTATTTATTTATTATGTCCTTATTTATGAGTGTGGGCATATTATGGTGTACCTGTGGAGGTCAGAGGACAACTTTCAGGGATCAGTTCTCTCTTTCTACCATGTTGGTTGGTCCCAGGGATTAAATCCAGGTCCTTGCCTTGGCAGCAAGCACTTTTGACTGTTGAGCCATCTTGCTGGACCCTAGGTTTTTATCCTAACCTTTTAAAGTCTCTCAGGAAGTCTACTGAGCTGAGAAATGAGGGTCAGTGATGAGAGCCCATGTTCATTCAAGGACGGGTGTTGTGGGATTTCAATCCCTTTAGCCAATGACTTTTGGGGCAGCAAACCCCAGGGTGCTGCTACGTGACAACTGATAAGCTTAAGAGGAAGGATCTCTCACTCTCTTGCTCACATGCTCTCTTGGGTGGTCAGAGCACAGGCATCTTGCTCTTCACCCTTGGACAGAACAACTGGATGAAGGCAGCTGAAACAATGGTGGTATCCGATCTGTCCTGCATCAGTGAGTATTTACCCCTATTTTATACCTAAATAAATTCCTCAGAACCTTTACCAAACTCTCATGGATTCATGATAGCCGGGCTATAGCCAGGGGTCCAGAGTGTGTAGAGTTTTATGTTGATCGTGAAGCAGTAGGTATGCACACATCCCTGTAAGTTTACATATTCTACAGCTTCATTCCTCAAATAACATGCTTTTGCCCTCTCTGTGGGGATATATGTCACGAACTTGAGTATTTCATGACAGTGATTTCATGACAATGTTTTGAGTATCTTAAAAGACAGCCAAGATGGATTAGTTAATACTTAGCCTGCAGATCACTACAAGTCAAGTAGGGTGTTCACAGATGGGCCTGTGTATGTTTGTAACCTTACAACTGAAGTCCCTCTTTTCCACAGTACCTTCAAGTGCACCCACCCTACAGTATGTCCATGTTGCCAATGTCAAGGTCTGCATTGTAAAAATCTACCTGGCCTTGTTGTTTCATTTAGGTTTTAAAAAGGCTTCTTAGGGTTTTTTTTTTTAAAAAAACAATGAATATCTTTCCATTTATGTAGTTTACTGTCCATAAGATTACTAGTTTAGTGCTAAATATTAGTGAATGATCACCATAAAGATCACTAGTTTACACATTTGGTAATCTTCATAAGAAAATCTATGCAATCCAGAACTAGAAGGAAATGTTTGGACTTGGATAGAGCCGAGGGCAGTGTTGGATACAAGGTTAAAGTCACAGGTGCCTCACTGGTCAGCAGTCCCTTGGACATTAGCCCTGAAGACTTGGCGTGTTCTCATGCACAACATCATCTTTTGAGTTCATGGACACATTGTGAAGGTCACAGTGCTTGCACAGCTGGATCACTGAGTCCTCCAGTGACCTTTGGCTAAAAGCAATACAATTCTATCTCTCTTAGCCTATCAAATGCATTGTTTTATCCCCAAAGCAAATGTGTCTGTCAACAATGCCATACTGAATGCTAAGAAACACTGCAGTTAACAGCAGTCCGACCAGAGACTACACAATTTCCACACAGTTGCACCAACTAGTAAATGGAATATAGAAAATACCTGCTGTCATAACCCATATAATAATTCCCGAGGACACTGCTCAGAATTAGAAGCTAAGATACAAAGGCACAGTTAGCTATGAATGTATTATGGACTCGTATGTACTTACTATGGCATTTCTAAAACAAGGCTTTTACGGTGTTCCCCACCCAGGGGCAGCCACTAACTTGTTGCAAGAAGCCTTACAAATTCTATAGGTGCTGTCTGTAGACGATGTGTATAAAACACTTCACACGTATGGGTCCTGTCTTTAAATGTGTATAGACACAGTCATGGTGAATAACTTAAAATCACTTCAGCCATTTTATATTTCAGCTGTATTAAATATGCAACAAAACATGCATGTTGTATGTACAACTTTGACACTGGAAGCTTTTTAAACATGAAACGTGCTCTCTGGCACAGGAAAGAACCCATAGCAGGAGGATGGCAGACAACACCAAGATGGAGTGATAAGCTGCCAAAAAATCTAAACCATGAAACAGAATGTCCTAACAATACAGACCTCAGACACTGGGATGGAATCCCATCACCGAGGTAAACAGAGTATTCCAGGTAATGACAGGCAACCCCAGGAGGGATCAGTCGCAGGCTGAGACAGGGTGCTGAAAACACAGCATAGCAGGAAAAGGGAATCAAGCAAGAGTGCTTGTGCAGCCAAGAAACTTGAAGGCTGTTTCCCTTGTGAAAAGGGGACTAGAAGGCATCTTTCCCTCATTTACAGAAACAGAAAGATAACTGGATGGGGGAACTTTCAGTGGGAAAAGTCTCTGAGAAATAAAAAGCCCAAAGAATGTAAAGGCAAAAAAATTAAACCACAGACAATAGCAATGACATTCACAGGGACCAGATACCAAACAAAAGAAAGAGCATTAGCACTTAACATAAAGGGGGAGACAAGGGAGTGTCACCCAGAAAGCACAGCTCTTGCTGTCATACATGCCTACTGTCAAATTTCTACCAATCACTATGGTGACAGAGTGACCCCCAACTACTCACTAGGCTTGTGGGCGTGGAAGGGAGCACAGGGGCTGGCAGCTGGAAATAAGAGGGTAAGATATGAAAATGGACACTTCAAAAAATGCCTTTTTAAAAAAGCGACAAGGCTGCAGAGATGCCTCAGTAGATAAAGTGCTAGCAACACATGTGTAAAGGCCTGAGTTCTGATCTGAGGAACACGTGATCGGGTGCATCTGCAGTTCCAGCACACTGCAGGATGTGCAGGCTGGAGACAGGAGAATCACTGGAAGCTCACCAGCCAGTCAACTAGCCTGGCATATGCAATGGTGAACCACAGGAGATCGTCTCAAATGAGGTGAAAGGTCAGTGCCGTCACCCAAGGTTGTCCTCTGACCTCCACATATGTACCATGGCAGATGCACTCACTCACCTAATACGCACGCACATCCATTTACACCAAACACACACATACATTACACACACATATACAGTAAAATACAAAAAAAATTGCCACCTGCTGGAAAGAAATAACAGTATCCTCCACCTCAAACCTCAGAAGCTGGATTGAGCAGTGGGGTAGCCACTGGCCAGGAGAGGATTGGCAACCTGGGTCACAGGACTGGAGTAAGGGAAGTGACAATGTCGGAGAGGTATCAAAGAGTGCCTTAACTAAGGCAGACTTTCCCAACTCATGGGACATACACAGCAGTAGGGAGATGGCAGGAAAAGCAACTTTTGAAGAAATAATGGCAGGGAAACTCTTGGAATTAAGGAAAGATGCAAGTGTTCCAATGAAGGATACGGGTCTAGACATTTTAAGGAAAATCACAACACTCCAAAGTCAAAGAGGTAGAAGCAACCAGAAACAAATGAGACTATATATAAAGGACCAAGAGATGGTTAAAAAAAATCTTGCGACATTCTGGGAGAACAAAAGCCCTTCTGCCACAGTGCAGCCCAGTGGAACTGCTACCAGAAATAAGGAGAAATTCACAAGATGGAAGCAGCACTGATGGGGCATTGCTCTAACCCATGGGTTATCAAAGGATGGCTTTTTTGTTTGTTTGTTTGTTTATGTTTTTTTCATATTGACTGACTACAGGACAAAGAAGAGATACTAAATATGCTGTTGAGAAGTTGGCAAGTGAGACTAAGCACAGGTTATACACACCCTTTGGAAATCAATAGAGTGGAGCCCTGATGTTCAGACAGCAACAATGGGAGCATGAGAAGAGCCAAATCAAGTCCCGGCCAGTTCTGACAGCAATGGGGTGAGGGCAGCCCTTGATCGATAATGACCTTTGTACCTGGTAATCAGATTACAATGCAAGGATCGCTTGAAAAATTGAAACAGAATTGACTTCTACGAGAACAGGATGGAGAGGAGGGAATAGATCAAGTTCTAGAAATCCAACAGGAGGCTCAAGAAACAGCCCCACCCAGGAAAAGACAGCCAGCAAGGACATGTAAGACGAAGCTAAGTGTATAAGCAAAGGAAGTGAAGGGGATCTAACCCACTCTCAAAAGACAGACTAGCAGGCTGTGGTGGCACACGCCTTTAATCCCAGCACTTGGGAGATAGAAGCAAGTTGATCTATGTGAGTTTGAGGACAGCCTAGTCTACAAGAGCTAGCTAGTTCCAGGACAGGCTCCAAAGTTACACAGAGAAACCCTGATTCCAAAAACCCAAAACCAACCAACCAACCAAACAAACAAACAAAAAGACAGGCTATCACAAGATACACCATTGTTATGTGTTAATTGATGAAGGACACATTCAGGATGAAAGGGAGGAGACAAGAGGCAGGATAAAATCTGGAGGAGGAATTATTTATAAGAATATATATATATATATATATATATATGTATATATAATCTATGTATATATGACATACACACATAATATTACATGTAACATAAATAACAGCATATATATGCTGTCAAAATGACATGTGTGCACATACCTACACAAAGCCATTTTTTTTGCTTTTTGTTTTTGCCAAGTAGATGCTTCACAGATATGATATCAAGTTATAACCCCATAAGCAATAAACCAGCACCTATGTTTCTATTGTTTATCCAGAGAGAGCGCTATCAGAGGTTGATGGTTAATGATATTAGAGGTAAAATGGCATTTCAGTGTGGCTTTAACTGCCATTTCTCTTTCTGTGAGCAAAACCACCTTTCAAAGGCATTTCTGAAAGCCATTTGTACATGCTCTCCTGTGAACCATATTTTCATATTCTTTGCTGTTTTTCACCATGAACCATTGCTTTTCTTTTCCCGATCTTTTTTGGAAATAGGTGTGGGGAGGTGGGCACAGTCGTTTGTTTGTGGAAGGAACACCTCCTTTTGTTTTGCTGATGCAGCCATTGTTACGATGTTGAAAATTTCAGTCTTTTCTGTGTTCTGAAGTTTGAATTATCATTAGAAAGGTTTTTCTCCAATTTTGTGCCATAAAGAAAGTAGCTAATTAGAAGACACTGCGTGATTTCTTTCCATTTAAATCATGAAAGTATTATGACTTTTCTGGTTGAAGTGAAAGGCTCACTGTCAGCTGTGGCTCCTTTCCAGCTGGTACCCAGGTGTCCAATGCATGTACAGAAATTCTGCACTTACAGAAAAGTCCTTCCTGGCTGTCTTCTCTCCCTGGCTTGGCCACTGTTCATGAACCTGAAACCCTTTTATTTAATTCTGATAACTGCCCAATAACTGCTAATCTCTGGTAGGCTAATTACATTCACAGATTTTTATTGTTACCATGTTTTCTTTTTAACTTTTTTAAAATATAAAACTACATTTGGGACATAAGTTCCACTTTGTGGATCTATATAGAACTTCAAATTTGACAATAACAGAAAATACATTGCAAATATTTTTGAAAGCTAAATATTTACTAAGCCATAAAAGGAGTCTTAAGGAACCCTACAGCATCTGTCCTAGATGTCATATTTTCTAAAGAAAATTAAACAAAATAACACCTAGTAAGACAAAAGCCAAACTCCTAATCCTCACAGATTTAGGAATTTAGAAATTGTTTTGAATTACTCACAAATCAGCAAGAAAATCACTACAGAAAAAAAAAACATTTGAAGCACTGAATCACAATGAAATTATGTAACCCACTTGAAGAGACATCTTTTAAGAAAGGGAGAATAAAAGATAGCAACACAACTCACTATGTGAGCCCAAGTTCAAGATAACAACACAACCCACCATACGAATCCAAGCTCGATGCTGTAGCCACCTGAAGACTATTGAACCACATGAAAATCAAGATTCCAACAGTGTGTTAAAACCAGGGCCCGATGGGTAAAATGCTAGGTTATTTCAACACTATATTTATATTTTTAGACTAAATCTGAGGGAAAATGCATGAGCAAACATGACACTCTATGGTGAAGCTTTGAAGACAGTCACCATTACTTCATTCAGCAGTGTAGAGGCTCCTGCTAATACAACAAGACAAGAAAGAAAAATGATCTTGAAAGCATGCAAAAAGAAAGAAAATTGGTCAGTGTTGAGGCTGAGATGACTGTCTACAGAACACATTCAGGGAATTTACAAACACTTCTAACCAGGGAAAGAGCTCAGAGTATTGGCTGATGAGAAACCAATGTACCAAAAAGACTAGTGTTCTCATGTGTGATTAAAACATATTTAGAAGATGCTTTTTCAAAAGTTCACAATAGAAATAAATAAAACAAAACAAATTTGTTAAGAAATAAAATTAACACTTGATATATAAAACTTTTTGGAGAAAACTAATTACTGGTAATTCTAAATGCAGGACAGTAAAAATCTTTAGGGATCAATGGATACATTGTCCAGGCTCATAGATGGACAGATGGAAACTTACAAAAAAAATGGCATTCTGTGGCAATTCCTCACCACCGGAATGGTCACTACTTTCTATAAATACTGACTGTCCTGTCTAGGTGGAGGTATTCATTATGGAGTCACAAATCTGGACGTGGGATAAAAAAATCAAATTACTTTGTACAATAACCTTATTTTAAGTTTCTGTCAAAAATGCTACCAAGACAGTTAAAGGTCAGTTGTAAGCAGATCTCGAATTTATTCACACTTAACCTTTATTATGGAGAAATTTTATGTTCGTAACTGTAGCAGTCAATGAATGATACTTTCGAGTGTAATAAATAAGGAGGAGCCCTGTGTTCTGTAGCTTTGAACATCCCCACTTTCCATCACTTGCCAAAAAAGTTAAGGTAAGAAAAATTTTAAAAACTTAAAATTAGCATTTATTTCGACCAAAGAGAAATATCAAGGGGCAAAATGTGTATAAAAAATACATTTTAGAATTTATCTTCCCTTTGTCACATTCCTGATCAATGCTAAAAACAGCACACTTTGGAGAGGTTCAGAGAGGATGTTTCTGGGGGTAGCACATGTTCATGAAACAAAGCAGGAAATGTGTGATAGGCTGCAACATCTCGGTGGAATTTCAGGAACAGAGAGGAAGACACTATTTGTGGCTCTTGCCCCTGGTGTTCGTAGAGCGTGTCAGTGTTTACTAAAATCTGTCCTTGAATGCAGGAACATAGAGTTGATTTCAACACACTCAATCACGGAAAGAAGCCAAAAGAGGGCAGCAGGGTTAGCTCAGGTGGAAATGCCCTACAGAGACTTTCAAGAAGGACCACCCAGGAGGGGCAGTAGCGATCTGTCTCCCACAGCAGTGTTCTGCGCATGTATTCAACAGAGGGTAGTTATTTTATTTGTACTCAGGATTTCTTCTATTATTTTCATCAGGAAACTAAAGTAAAACTTAAAATAAACCAATCACAGAAAGTAACGTTATAAATGGTTAGATGCCTGAGTGGGGCACACAACAAGGATGCCCAGGGAGAGGCCCTGCCCAAGAGAAAAGAGAAGTAACTATGGGATGGGGTGTCATCAGGTGGAGGACTGAAACAAGACTTGAAGATGAGATATGGATACAGTTCTGGGTAAGAGCCCCTGAAAAAGGCCTGGCGGAAGACAGCCGGAGCTTATTCAGGAGACAGTGTCTGGTTTAGGCTAATGTGACCTGGGTTGGGATGACCTGTCAGGTAGCTCTGAAAAGGCAGGAGGGCCTCTGTGTCAGGTGGGGGAGACTGGACTAGACATTTTAGAGAAGGTTAGAGATAATGTCATAAGTGTGTGGTTAATAATAACCCAGTGGGGGTTGTAGGAAGATCAGAGTTCAGGGGTGAATGTCTGAGAGTGAGGAATCAATGGAAATTCAGATGTGAAGCCACAGGGCCCTGAATTATGGCCATGCTCTCTAACACAGACAAGAAAGAAATGACAGAAAAGGATGTGTCTGTCTGTCTGTCTGTCTGTCTTTCTGTCATCTATCCATCTTCCATCCATCCATCCATCCATCCATCCATCTGTCTATCTATGGGAAGAATAGAGGAATGTTGAGCAGGGTTATGTGATTGACTAGACATGGAGGACAGGCAGGAATACATATGACAGCTACGTCTCCAACATTTGGGACAGACAATAGGACACTGACTGCCAGAATCGGGAGCTGCACAGGAACTGGGCTTACAGGCCACGTGTTCAACTTGAGATTTAGGAGGAGACTTAAAGACTTAAGGGCTACACCAAGAACTAGCATGTCAGACAGCAGAGCATCTGAGTGAAGGCCATGGTGCTCACGGGGTACAGGGAGAGATCCTTGAGAGGAGCTCCAGGTGTCTCCTCACTCAGAGGAAAAGGGGGTCAAATCGATGCCTGAAGAGGAAAGGACCACGCGGGCTGACAGGGCTCACAACTTGGCCTGGGGGAAATGATGGATTGGAAGTCTGGCCATGTGTGACAGAGGAAGGGAATGACTGAAAACAGGAAGAAAATGTGGATGTTTGTCAGCAGCCACACCCGGGCAGGGGGTTGGGGGTGAGGCACAAGTCTCGGCACTAGAACTATTTCTGGAGAAACTTGAGCCATGTATTGGGGAGGGACCATGGTCAGGACATTCACAGCCCCCAACCTTCCTCCCAAGTGCTGTAGCACTGCCAGACCTGAGGGGAGATCTTGGGAGTTTCCAGACCCGGAATCTCCAGGTCTCTGAGTGCTGCCCTCCCTAGATCTTGGGGATGTTCCATGTAACACCAGCAGGTGTGGGTGGGCACAGATACGTGAAAACTCTGAGAAGACACTGTTGTTCAGAATATTTTCACAGTCTATCAATTGACATTCCACTTTACTGCTTTCCAGCAAGAAGACCTGCTTTAGCGTTTTCAGATAGCACGCTGCTTGTGTCCTGTGAGACTCTAAATACCTATGCTCTCCTCCCCAAGCCCTAAAAGGATCCAGCTGTTTAACTAATGGGTCATTTTGTTGCATGGGACAGCTCAGAATGGTGGCACAGATGGCAGAGCCATTGTGAAAGCTTGTTGGGGGACATGCCAGCCAATTACAAAGAGGATGCCAGCTACTGTGTCTGGCAAGTTGCTGACAGGAGCGATGGGTCCTGAGACATGTTACTCCACCTGCAAGGTAGGAGGGGTACAGACTCCGGACTCTCCTCTGTCCCTCACACAAGTAAGGTCATGGGCAAGCTAATCGCTCCATGTCTCAGCTTCCCCATCTGTGAAACAGGGCAATGACTGTATGTGCTTCACTGGGACTGCTGGGAGTTACATCAGTGAAAACTAAGATGTGCACCTGTGTAACAAAAGGCACAGAGAAAGGAAAGCTATGAAAATGACCGTGGAGAATCTGTCTGCTGCTTTTCCATTGTGTGTCTGACTGCTTCTGTCTTAGATAGGGCTATTATTGTGGTGATCAAACACCATGACCAAAAGCAGGTTGGGGAGGTAAGGGTTTATTTGCTTTATACTTCCACATCACAGTTCATCATCAAAGGAAGTCAGGACAGGAACTCAAGCAGAGCAGGAACCTGGAGGCAGGAGCTGATGCAGAGGCCATGGAGGGGTGCTGCTGATTGGTTTGCTCCTCATGGCTTGTTCAGCCTGCTTATTATAGAAGCCAGGGATGGCCTCATCCACAGAGGACTGGGCCATACCCTAATGATCACTAATTAATAAATGCCCTACAGGCTTGCCTACAGCTCGATCTTATGGAAGCATTTTCTCCATTGAGGTTCCTTCTTTTCAGATGACTTTAGTCTTTGTCAAGTTGACATATAACTATCCAATACAGTTTCCTCAATGGAAATCATCTGTTCAGTTCTCCATATTCAATATATTCTGACAATTTTGCCCACTTGAGGAAAAAAATCATCTTTTTGGTGTGCCAACATTTTTTTAGACTATTCTGATGGTGCCCCTGCCCTGATGTGAAGGGTAGATGTCACTTGTGAAGGACATGAGATAAAGCCCAGGGAGCTCAAGGGATGAAGTGGGCAGTCTCTAGTGTCTGCCAGTGATGCAGGGAACATTGAAACAGGTCACAACACCCCTTCAGGAAAGTCTACCATTCTTGGAAGTTTTCACGGAATAACAACCAATGTAAGGACTAAGAATATGAAACGAAGTAAATTACATCTTTACCAAAATACTTTATAAAATTTATTTGGACTAAAAGGTTCATGTTCATAAGAGACTACAGGTAAGTTCTAAAATGATTAAGTAATAACACACAATGTTAATGGGAGTCACATTTGTTAACAAGGGCATTTGCTAATGCATAAAAATGAAAACAAGTTATTTATCGTTATTCCGGCTTTCAGAGCTAAACTGTGGGCCATACACCCCATGGTGCTTTGTACAGTACAGTATTAATAATCAAGTTGCCTGGATGCTCTGGAATTGTATTCTAGTAGCACGTAGGGAAATAGGATCAGCAAAAATGTTTGTGGTGCTGGAAACACACATGCTAAGGAGTTTGTGGAATGAATGCTGCTGTTTTCTGTTTGATTATTAGTCTCTAGGTATAAAAAGAATCTCCCTGACACGGCGTCCATCTCTCCAACCCATGAGAAGGATGCACTAGTTAGTAAGGACTTGTATACTGGGCACCTAAAATCCAAACTTCAGTGTTCCCATTCCCCATGGGCCTCCTTCCTGTCCAGCCCAGTCAGCCTTCCCTGTCCTCTCTGGAGAGGGAGTGGGGAACCCTGTGTCTTTATGTATGTTTTCAGCAGAGGGTCATTCATTCAATCATTCATCCATCCATCCATTCATTCATATTTTGGCAGTAGTGGGGATTAACCCTAGGACCTCATGCATCTGAGTCAAGTCTTCTCCTCCCACTGAGCCACCCATAGCCAGTCCACTTAGAACAATTATTGCCATGGATTTGCTTACATGCTTGACTCACCTCCACTCATGGATGTGATCTGCACCCTCACAAGCTACCTTGCATTTGGCAAATGGTCACATCATCAGGTTCTCAAATGGCCTCCCCAACTGGATCTGTCCTCTCTCACTCATTCTCCAGGGTATGGTCTAATCTCCCTTCTAAAAACACATGCCCATGGACCTCTGCCATGAAAGGCCCTCCACCCTATGTGCAAGGATGGTGCCTAAACCCTGGACCACCCACACTTGGCTCTTACACTGTCCACCATCCAGCTTCACTACGGCATTCCCTTTATGCCCTAAGCTCCAGATGCAACAAATATTTCCCTCTTTGTTGAATATTTCCTGGACTACTGGAATGCTACTGCAGGTTATCCATTTCTTGTGAATTCTTATGTATCTCCAAAGTGCAGTTCAGATTATAGATACCCCACCTCCTCCCTGTCTCTGCTGTGACTTAGCTATATGACCTTGTGCAAGCCACATTTGTGTTCCTCACTCAAGAGGGGATGTTAGCAGTACCCACTTCAGACATCTTTGGTGAATAACACAATTGGCTCATTCATGTAGACCTCTGAGCAGTGACCAGCACATGCTCATCATCATTACTGACACTTTACTATAATAGCATTAGACACATTATAATTGCATGAGCAATTAAGGAATGTGTACTCAAATATTTACCTAGATTCCAGTAGGAATTAGCCCTCTTGTTGCCTTTCTAGTTGGAGCAATGAAGCAGGAGTAGAGACTCCTAGACACAAGAGGCTCTGCCGGAGCAAGAGAGAAAATGAGAGCTAATGGCCAGCATTGCACCCTGTAGATCCTGCACACAGGATGAAGGCTGCTCATATGTGCATGCTTCATGTACAGACATGTACCTGTGAGTACACACAGTGAGATGCAGAAAGAGAGAGAGGGGAAAACCTGGAGAGCGCCTGAGTATGTTGGCAGAGGACAATAGGCTATGGTACAACAAGCTACAACAGAGACTGGTGGTGACTATGCTATGACAGGGACAATGTGCCATATTGTTAGGCCATCAGCACTAGTGTGAGGCATGCTATGGGGTCAGCCTTCAGCCAAGATTCAGTAACATCATCAGGTATCTTTGATGCTAAAAGAACAGATGAAGGACCAGCCCCAACCATGGGAACTTTAGCCTTGGACACAAGGGTGGAGCCTCCACCTAAGACAACATGAGATAACCGACTAGACTGACTGAGCTTACAGGAGAAGGAAGAAGGCAAGGTGAAGTTGATTCCACACACTCCATTCCGTGGAGGCCAGCTGCTGCCCACACTCATGACACCAAATGAAAGACAGTGAAGGAAGGGAGTGAAGCCCTAGGAGAAAGACTTGCTCCCTGCACCCACTGCCTGGAAATGAGGTCGTAATTCCCATCACCACGAGGTGCTCACAAAACACACACACATACACACACACACTCACACTCACACATATGCACACCCTCACTATATCTCACATACTCACACATATACACACTTACATATATACACACACACACATACACACAATACTCACACATGCATACACACACCCATACATATTCACACACACACACTCACACATACACTCATACACACTCACACAAATACACACTCACAATGCACTCACACACACATACTTACACTCACACACACACATACATACAGACACATACACTCCTACATACACACACACACTCACACACACAAACACAATCTACACAACACTCACACTGACCTTTCTTTGTGTCTATATCTGACCCAGTCTGGGGTCTGTCACACTGATCTGAATGGAAATATTAACAGATGAATGAATTAATGAATCTGCTTTTGAATTTGCACTCCTCTTTATGGATCAAATATCCATTTCATTTTTTTTTTCTGGAAACTTCTTCAAAATAACATGTCAAGCAAGCATTGGTTTCAGACCTCCTGGATCTGGTCATCTGGGATAACAAGTCATTTCATATGACATTAAATCCGTCATTTCAGTTTCCCTTTGATTCTCCAGTGAGAACTAACATCCTACTCGGGTAAAATGACTCGCCCAAAGGCAGAGAGTGATTGAATTGTCCTCTCATCAATCTTAACTTATTTAGGTCCATTGTTCTTTTTTAGCTGAAAGGGGCTTTTGATTTCATTTAGTTTCCTGTACTTTCATTTCATGAAAAGTGCCAAACAAGACACCATTATTAGGCCCATTGGACCCTGCCTCACGGCGGGCTCTGTGTTCTGACCCACGGCACAGCCCACATTCCAGGAAAACCACTGCTGATGGGGCCAGTACTCACAGTCACACGAAGGGTTTTTCTCTCTCTCATTTTTACTCTACAGGGTTAGTTAGTCCACTTTCGTCCACATAGAGAATATACTGTGAGGACATCTCTCCATGTCCCATTATTTCCCTTTTGCCTCTCTCCTCCTCCCATGAGTACCCTCCCCTGTGCAGTTTTAACTGAGTTCATGCCATCAGTATGTATATGATTTATGCATCTATAACATTTAGACCCCACAGACAAGAGGAAGGATGCCGTATTTGTGTTCCTGAGACTGACTTAATTCACTTCATATGCTTCTCTCCATTTGCTTCCATTTCCCTTCGACAACACAGCCTCATTCTTTATAAAAACTAGTCCAGTGTATACACAAGCCACATTTTCTTCTCCTGGTCACGGCCTATATTGGTTTCATTGCTTAGCTCTGAGAACAGTGCTGTGTAAAACTGATGGGCAAGTGTCTCTGCGACATGGTGACTTGGGACTTTTGAGTAAATATCAAGAAGTGGTCGAGCTGAATCATGTGTTGGATCTATCAGCTTTTTGAGGAACCTGAGAAACAAGTACTCAGCATTGCCCAAAAGGACAGGGAAGACGTTGTTGTTTCTTTTTCTCAGAAACAAGTCCTCTCCTTTTTTATTCTTAGAACTGAATTGGAATTACATCCTAACTAATGTCAAACAAATCACCATCAGCACAAATGAATTCACCAAACCCCATGCCCTTGGAGAAGGAAGAGCAGGTTGTGTGAGAGGACAGCAAGACTTGTGTGGACAGCAAGCAAGAGAGACAAGGAAGCTCATCATGAAAAGGCTGATGATTCAAGAAACCAAGCAGACCACCTGGGGGCATGTTAGGCCCCCACCAACCTGGAAACTATCACTGTGTTGGCAAGCTCAAACAGCACACCTGAAACCCAACATAACTTTACACTTGAAAAGCACTATAGACTCTACTAGGAAACACAGCTATTTAATCATCACACAGTAACGGTGCAGGATACTTTCATATGTACTCCCAGAGAAAGAAATAAGAAAAGTACCCCATTCAAATAGGTTTTCAAAATATACATAACCAAAGAGGCAAAACACATTTACCATGAAAACTTCAAGATATTGAAAATGAAAATCAAAGCAAAAAAGCAGACCAGGGGAAGAACTTCAATGCCCCTAGATTGGCAGAATTAATATTGTAAAAATGGCTATTCCACCAAGATCAATCTACAGATTTAATGTAATACTCATGAAAACTCTATATATCTAGAAAAATGATTTAAAAAACTCAGGTGGGGCCACAAAAGACCATGAGTAGCCTAAGCAATAAAGTAATCCCAAGGAGTGAGTACATAGCTGGAAGTGTCATGATACACAAATTCAAATTATACTTACAATCTCTCTCTCTCTCTCTCTCTCTCTCTCTCTCTCTCTCTCTTCCCCTCCCTCCTTCCCTCTCCACACACACACACACACACACACACACACACACACACACACACACCATACACAAGCCTGGTATTGGCATTAAAACGGAGACATAGGCCAATGAGGCATAGGGGAGGATCTGGAAATAAACTGGCAAAGCAATGATCACCTACTTTTGACAAAGGCTGCAAAATCACACAGTGAAAAAGAAAGCCTGTCCAACAAATGGTGCTAGAAAATGATCATCTACCCACAGAAGAATAAAATTAGACCCACGCCTTTTACTTTGTATAAAAATCAATTCAAAATAGATCAGAGACCCTAATTAAAAAAACTTGAAACATTGAAAGTATTGGAGGAAAACACCAGGGACACATCTCAAGATGGTGTTATTGGCAAGAACTTTCTGGACAGAACTTCAGTAGTGCAGGAACCAGCCCCAAGTGTCCGCAGATGGGACTCCATGCTTAAAAAGTTTCTGCACAACAAAGGAAGCTATCAGCAGACCACAGAGGCAGCCAGAGAAAGGGAGAAGGTCTCTGCCAGCGGTACTCAGACAGGGGACTAATGGCCAGGGTTTACCGCTGCAGAAATTAAATACCAAGGCAATAAAACAGTCAACAGATGAGTAAATGAAATGTACTGCTTTTCAAACTGTCCATACCTACCTATCTACTTTGAAATACAAATTAAAACTACTTTAAAATACCATCTCACCCAGCTTGAATGGCCATCGCCAAGAAATCTAAGGTTGGAAATGTTGGGGAGGATGTGGGAAAGAGACCCCTGTTCACTGTTGGTGGCAATGCATGTTAATACAGCCATTGTGGAAATCACTTTGGAGGTTCAGAAAAAAAAAGAACAACAGAAAAAGGTACAACTTCCATCATGTGACCCAGTCATTCTACTCCTGTGCATAAATGCAGAGAACTCACATCCTACCATGGAGATAATTGGACATTCATGTTTGTTACTAAGGTGGACAGATAATAAAAATGAAGTTAGGAAATTTGTAGGAAAATGGGCATGTTTAGAATGTATAATATTAGTTGAAGTGATCCAAACAAAAAGGAAGGAAGAAAGAAAGAGAAAAACTGCAAGCTCCTTCATGCATGGATACTAGGCTACAATGTACATATTTAAACAACACTAAGTGTGGGTAGAATGTCAGGTAAAAAGTGACAAGGTGAGGTAACATATTAGGTGATGAGCAAGAGCAGGATACAGGCAAATAGACACATGAGCCATGGAAGAGGATGAGGACCTAAAACTGATTGGTTTTCTACTTTTAACTCTCTCGTGGTTGTTTGTTTTTGTGTGGTATCTAAGTCCATAAAAATGTCACCGATAGTGCAAGTGTAAAATCCAATGAAGCCCCATGGCTTAAACAGCCATTCTAACTGTACCAAAGCCCATTGAGATGCTCCGAGTTTGAGACTTGACAAGTGTTCAGTGATTACCTTAACCTTGATGTGTGACATCTTTATTTATGAGTTCACTATAATGATGTTATTTAAAGAAAAGAAAAGAGAAGAAAAGAAAAAAGTTCAAGATGAATCTAGCAGGCTAAAATCCAAGTGTGCTGGGTTCTCTGACTCATGGAAAAGTCTGTGCTTGCCTGCTGGAGCTGCTAAAGGCCCTCATTTGTCAGCTCAGACCTGGCCCCCAAAGCCTATCACTCATCTTCTGCTTCTATGGTCACACCCCTTCCTTCTGTTGGAACTGTGTGTCTCCCCTTTTTAAAGGTGAGCCGTGCTCCCACAGTGTCCACATCTGAATCTGGAACCCTTGACTTCTTCACCTCCTGTGAGTTTCTGGCTCCTTCCCCAGGGATCCTGGGGCCACACAAGTGGTAGTATTAAAACATACATTGATTGGCAACATGTCCATCTGGCTTCTCATTTTTGGATTCTTATGGAAGGCTTTTGATGAGATAAACATCTATGTGTCCCCTCCTTATCAAATTGAATTTTTGAAAGGCAGAAATTATTTCTGCTACAGATTGCCCAAGCTAGACACCACTCTGTTTCTGTCAAATGGCCCTGAAGCTGCTAATGCAGCTCATGTGTCTTGGGTCCTACTGCGGACTTTCCAGGCTCCACAGCTGCCTGGGGCTTTGGACAGCAGCCCCAGCAGCTGCTCTGCTAGCATGTCTCCACAAGTTGAAGGCAAAGCTTCCAACTTGAAATTCTGAAGGAAATGCACCCTAACAGTGGGAGTTTGGAACACTCCAAGCACATCTTCATCCATGTTTTATCCTTAAAACTGCAATTTTGTAGTGTGCATTAAAGGTTGCCCAAGAAAGGAAGCCTGCTGGGAGAGCTAAATAGACATGTTAACTTTTCATTTACTTGAAAATAACATCTAGATGCATTGTATTCCATCTGTAAGTAAAGTTAAAAAAGAAGACAAGAAAACCCTGGGAAAGGACACTGATGACAAGAATGCGCACAAAACTCGTTCTCTTGTGCTCATACCAGGAGCAGGGCCTCAAGAAGAGAGAAGCAGGAAATCATCTAAGCCAATTCAGTCTCCATTTATTATAAATAAATCACAACCAGGACAAATCTGAGGAAAGTTTTTTATTCCGAATTCCCTTCTTGCCTCACAGACTTTTAAAATGTCTAATCTCGGGAAGAAAATGGCAGCCAATCCACATGAGTGTGAGTTCCTCACCACAACTAATTCTGCCACACGTGATGGATGACTCACCGGAGCAGGTAATTAGAACTACACCCGCACTCCCGGGCTTTCACCAGAGCTAGCAAGGGTCAGAAAGAGAGAGGCAGAGTGACACATCAGCAGGAGGGGGCGTGCCTTCCCTTCCTCTCCAGATTATGCTCTGTGGGAATTCAAGTGTGCCCTCTCTTAGTATCTGGTCATCCCACTAGACCATCCCACTAGACCAGCCCAGCTTCTTCATCATGAAATTCCCAACCCCAAATACAGCACATGTTATCGAACACATCAGTGCTCAAAGTGGAAATGAATTGAGTGAGTCCGTTTTCCTCCCTGTGGCCAGCAACATGGTGATTCACCGGGCGAGGCAGAATGCTGAATGGCTCTAAAAGTACTGAGAAGCTCAGAAAGGTGCACTTAACAGGTGGTATATAACTCTTTTTTTTTTTTTTAAAAAAAAAAAGGTCTTGAAAGAAGGCCTTCCATGCTTTAAAATCTTACAACTGATAGAATGTGATGATAAAATTATAAAAGGCTGTCTTAGTTAGGGTTTGCTGTTGCTGTGAAGAGATATCATGACTACAGCAACTCTGACAGAGAACATTTAATTGAGGTGATGGCTCACAGTTTGAGAGGTTCAGTCTTTTGCCATCGTGACGGGGAGCATGGCAGTGTGCAGGCAGACAGGGTGCTGGCTACATCTTGACCAGAAGGCAGCAGGAAGTCTACTGACTGTCATACCAAGTGAAGCTTGAGAAAAAGACACCTCAAAGCCCACCCCCACCACAGTGACACACTTCCAACAGAAGGTGTGGCCCAGATTAAAGGTGTGTCCTCCAGCCTCAAGGTCTGGATTAAAGACCTGTGTCATCTAGCCTCCTCCAACAAGGCCACACTTCTAAATAGTGCCACTCCCAATGAGTTTATGGGGGCCAAATACATTCAAACTACCAGAAAGGCAAATTGTTTATTGTGTCTAAGGCGTGTTCCTGGTATCTGAAGGCAGAGGCTGCTCCTCTAAGAACAGGAGGGCCTCCAGCACAGGCAAGAGCTGAAGCTGGAAAAAATAGGTGAGGGTTGCTTTTAGGCTGGGTGCCAAGGCTGAGGCTGACAGTAGGGGACTCGGGAGAAGGGAGCTGCCAGGTAATACTGGGAGTTTAGAATTTATTCAGAAGAAAAAGGAAAGCTGTGTTCAACAGACTGAGGGACTGGATATGTTTCAGGAAGGCACAGTCACACTGCTATGTGAGTTGTAAGCCAGGGAGGTGCATGCTTGGAAATAGAGACACATGTCTTCCAGTGATGCTGTTATTACAATCGTGGCCCGAGCCTTCTAAGGGCAGACACACCAAATAGGTATTTATGGGATGGAGGCTAAGGACTGAGATACAGGATTTAAAGTGAGGATGGAGAAGTATGGGGGGAGGACCAAAGAAGATTCCTAGATCCTAGCTTAGGGACCATGTGTGTGATGCTGTCAATCAACCTAGATGGGGGTGTGTAGAGAATAACTGTGATGCTTCAGGGGTGGTGGGTTATGTGTGCATGGGGCAGAAATTGTGGACAAGTAAGTGAAGGAAAAAGGCCCAGGTGGAAGGTGATGTATGTGCCTGGAACACTGGTGAAACAAGGCCTGGGCTGTGTTCCAGATGACTACCTAGTCTAAGGGGATCAGCAAGCTCTAGGTTCACTGAGAGATCCCGCCTAAAAAAAATGATAACCAAAGTTGACCTCTGCGTTCCTCATGGACACACACACAGCTGGCTCACAAAGGCTGCTAGGATGGAGCATGCATTCTTAGAAGCAGGGTGTGGGAGAGACTCCAAATCCTGGGGCCACAGAGGAAGATGGAGAAAAGAAGGGAATAGAGTCAGGGGTGATAGCAATGAGGACATGGAGGTGACAGTGAGAGTTACTTGTGGACATTGTGTGGATTGATGACAGCAGGGCTACAGAGGTGCTGGGCAATAAAGAGCAGACGGCAGCTCTTCTCTCCAAGTGTGACATTTTTAGAACAGTTACAACACTGAGCCCAGACTGCAAAGTATCATTGGTAAGAAATGGACATTTGGGAGTAGAACACATTGCAATTAGAATTAAAGAGAAGAAAAGAAAAACAAAAAAAGACAGTCCCGGTGATTGGTTATTCTCTTGTAAATAAAAGTGAAAACGTGACAAAATTAATCTGACAGGTAATACTGGGAGTTTAGAATTACTAAACGTGACAAAATCAATCATGTGAAAACGTGCAGAGAGGGTGGAGGAGACGGTGCTGGACTGAGATGCAAAGGTAACGTCTCTAAACTCCGGCTGTATGCTGAGCATCACTGATTAGCCCAGGTGGGCTCCTTTAGATGTACTTAGACCTAAAGCATGGAAACCCAGCACGCACTCAGCCTCGGCATCTCACACTACACCCAGTAATAGGGTTAAGAGGGCGCGTGATCATTTGGTTTTCTTTCTATTGTTTCTATGAGGGGTGCAGAGACAGGAGTATAGGTCGAAGCAATTCCAAGCTAGTTTTTTTTTTTCTTTCCTAATAATTGGTTCACAGTTTCAGATGCCACAAGCTCCCCCACCCGTAAGTGACAAGGTGACCTGTACATACACATGAGGAAGACTCACACATTCATAAATGAGTTGTGTTAATTATCAGAACTGCTTTAATTAGAACTTTAACAGCTGGCCTGCTCTTGGCAGTCTGTCAGAAGGTCCCACCATTCCCCTGAACTGGTTGAGACTTGAAGACTTTTGCTTTCTTCATACTGTTGTCCTGCCAGTGTAGGTGAAGGGTAGTGGGGCCATGACTGAATGTTTCCCATAATCAGGATCCCCCTCAAGAGTTCTTCTTTGGTCTGTTTGAAGACCATTTGCCAAAGCGATCTGGTGTGACTGTGGTCTTCACTGTGCAGCACCCAGGAAAGGCCAAGGGGATGTTTGTCTTGGAAAAATGTACTTCATGTTCCATAGTGGATGTTTTGCGCAAGAAGGTGAGTGTCGACAGCAAAAGGGTGAGGGAATTCAGGAGTTAAATTGGGGGCACAGCTTTTAGCTTCTGCCATGCTTCTTATACCAATGGATGGACAATGAAACTGTGGTAGCAAACCCCAAACCCATATACAAATGCTACAACAGAGTGGTATGCAGATCTGATCAAGGTCTCCACATAAACATAGAGGCCACGGACCCCATGAAGCAAGGGCAGTGTGCAGCAAGGGAGGGCGGCAGCCACCAGGCTTGAAGACAGGAGCATCACTAACATGCTAGAGAGCAAAGTGTGCAGGAAGAACGAGGAGAGGTCATGTGCAGTCAGTTTATGGGAGAAAGAGGTCTGAGACAGGTCTGAAAGGGCACTTGAACCTGAAGCTCTCCACTAATACTAGGTTATAAGAAGAAAGGAAATTAAACAGTACATTTCAACTGTCCAAAATTAAGAGCATTAAGAAAGAATTTTAAATGAAGTGACAAAGAGGAAAAATAGATTCAACATCCATAAATCCTCGAGGGTTAACACAACAACTGAGCAAACATTGCAGTTTAAGAACACGTTCCTACTAAGGACAGAAACACTCAGAGCTACGCAGTAGAGGGAAGACCATACTCTCAGAAATTTAACAGAGAACAAATTGCCACTGGCCCATATTTTAATAAATTTACTGGACCTTTGCTAAAAATAAAATACTGATAAAACTACAGGTTCATTTATAATGATTGCTAACAGATTCTTTTGACAATAATATTTTCTAGGATGTGAAGAAACTAAAAATAAAACTTGAGACAAAGATTTTTATGTCCAGTCACAACAATTTTTTAAAGTAGTTTCAAACTCTTAAGGAGTAACTTAAGTTCTAGAATATCAGTCTTGAGGACCCTTCTTGAGGATTCTTCTAGAAAAAGGGATTTGTGTAAGCAAAGTCTCTGGATAGCCATCTACAGGAGTGATGACAGAGACCAGCTACGGATGTATCCATCCATCCACAGATGTGCTTCTGATTAAGCCGTTGACTAGAATGTGCAGGTGTGGTGCTTGGGAAACAATGGAGAGGAAACTGAGTCTGAGTGTCCCTTTATACCTAAAATTCAGTATCATACAAAGAAAAGCAGAGATTTTTTTAAAAAAAAATTTATTTAAAAGTGTGTGTGTGTGTGTGTGTGTGTGTGTGTGTGTGTGTGTGTGGTTGGGGGGGGGCATATGCATATGTGAGTGGTGGTGGCCATGGAGAGCATAGGTGTCATATCCCTGGAGCTACAAGTGTAGGTGGTTGTGAGCTACCAGACATGGGTGCTGGGGCAGAACTGGAGTCCTCTGCAAGAGCAGTACATGCAGCTAACTGTTAATCTCTCGTTCTAGCTTTACAGTTTTAGAGGCGTGACAGCAAACAAACAAATAACTCTTACTAACAAGCTGTTTGTCTTTTAACATGAAGAAAGAGGAACTAGAATGAATACATGGGTGATCAATTCTTTACCCAACTGCACAACATCATCTGCTTGAGCATCAAGCAGCATTTGTCTGTGTCTGTCTGTCTGTCTGTTTGTCTGTCTGTCAGGCCTCCACCAACACCTACCACTACCCTAATACAAAGTTTATCTTTAAAAGAGTCAATTTTGTCTACCTGAGATTTTTAAACTCATTCAGAACACATACAACATGTTTTTGTTTTTTACATATGAGAGACAAACATAGAAACAGTATCACCTTAACAGCAAACATGAGTTAAAGGTGGTTGCAAAGATCTGGTAATTTCTAAGAGACAACAACATTATAATCAATTCCTAGAACCTATGGACTTTCTAAATGATGGATGTTGCTTAGTAACTTTATTCCAGCACAAAATAGAAGCACGGTGAAAATTTAATTATAAATGCTGCCACTCATATTTCTTTTCTATGGAGCTGTAATAGATACGTTGCTTTAGTCCATATCCATCATTATGCATAAATTTTACATGTTTAATTATGTACAGAATAGCTTAATCTTGGCTTGTGATTAGTTTATCCTTATATAAATAATTGGGTTTATTTCATAGTTGAGTCAACTAATGGGCTTGGTAAAGTTCAGCCAGGGGAAAATTAAGTGGAAGTAACCCAAGGAAAGAAGCACCCCTCAGCTGAGTGGTATTGCTCATGGTAAAAATTTAATATATTTTAGAATCAATATTTTCTGATTCCATTTTTATGTAAGGTAATACATTATACATGAAATACATTTTGATCTGATCTCATGGAATTTATAAAACACTATCCCAATATTTGAGTTCAGTAGATGAGAGAAGACACCTAAATAGATTTAAAAAGAATTCACTTCATCCATGTATATAAAGATACTAGAATTTACAATAATCTTGAATTTCAATATATTTGAACACTTAAATTTTACATTTGTTGAAATCAAACTGAATCACCCGAGCACAGTGTTCACTGACATACAAACACTGATAGTACATATGAGCATGGAAATGTCCTGGCCCTCAATTCTCCTGTCTGGCATACCACAGGAAACCCAGCAGCCCCTCAACCACTAATTAATAGCAAGCAAAACAAAGTGTTTTCAAAGATTACTCCAAACTATGATTATCAAAATACTTGCAGCCATTTTTACAGGTCTGTGGAAAAGGCAGAGGAAGGGGGGGGGGGCAGACTTGAGAACTAAAGAGTGACTTTCTTTCAAGTTTGTATCAGCAAATATTCATTGTAAACAGTGGCTCTCTCTATCTTTGTTTACTTATTAGGGGTGCTGGGAGTTGACTCTTTGGCCTTATGCATGCTTGGTGAATGCTCTACCATGCTCCCAGCCCAAGTGACAGGTTCTACAATGACATACGAATTCAGGCATGTCACATGCTGTGTTCATCTTCTACCCATTGTCCTCTCCCGTCCACCATTCACTTTCCTTGCATCCTATTCCTAAACCATTGTAGCTCTTTCTCCTGTCAAGTCATATTTACACACCGTCTCTCCCCACAATATGCATCAGATGCCCAGTATGAGCAGAACCCTTCTTTCCCTCAGTGATTTCTCACTGATGTTGCTGAAAGGGAGGAGCTGGATGCTGGGAGCAGCTCTTTCCAAGTCACCCTCTCTTTCCTGCCTCCTATCCCCAGTTCACATAGTGAAGACAAAATTATGTCTGGGCCCACCCTCTTCAAAGATGTTTGGAGACTGCTAGCTCAGGGAGAGTTTAAGAACAATGCCAACAATGCCAACCCTGGGATAGGTCAGAGATAGGTGTTCACTGTCCACACAACTCCTTGAGATGAAGGACTGGCATGGGAGGCATTGCCAATCTTCCCAAGGCCACCACATAACACTCACAGCTAAGTGATGTCCCCCGTTTATATCTCACCTACTCAGTAAGGCGGGGCGGGGGATGAGAGGGAAAAATACACTAAGTGCTGAGCAGGTCGTGCCCTTTCTCTGCTGCAGTTGAACCAGGTGGGTGGTTACGACTTGTAAACCAGTGCCTGTGGATACCCTGTATTAGAAGAGGCTTCACCTTTCCCGTGTAGTATGTATATCTAGGACTGTGACATAATTCTTGGCGGTGATTCTTAGAAAGTATTGTGCTACTTTATGAAGCGTAGCTGTTGTTACAGGGTGTGATGTTAGGAATGTGAGTTCAGAAAGACTGATATTATGTTGTAGTTTGTGTAAGCTAAAAGATAATTATGGGATTTCTTTAGTAGAGGGCTGGGTTTTTATAGGAGGATATAAATTAAAAATAACCTCAACAATGCTTTTAATCACAGTAATTTGAAATAGTTTATCAAGAGAAATGCCCATTTGATGTAAGAGTGTAATGTTTTCAAAAATATTTTGGAAGTTATGAGGGAGATGGTTCATGTATGGCATATGCTACAAATTTGCCTATGGCTATGACTGACGGTGGGAAACATGATCCAAGTAATGCTACCACTTCAGGTGAGAAATTCTCCTCAGGTCCGACACTATTATGTTATGTTACTTTTAACCCAAATCTAAGATATGATGCAGAGAAGCCAAAAGCAAAAGTTAGTTTTTAAAGATTTATTTATTTTATGACTATGAGTGTTTTGGCTGCATGCACCGTATGCATGCCGCATGCGCCACACGCATGCCTGCTGCCCATGAAAGTCAGAAGACAACTTGGGGTCCTCTGGAACTGGAGCTATAGATGGCTGTGAGCCACAGTGTAGACTCTGGGAATTGCATCCAGGTTCTCTACAAGTGCTCTTAGCCGGTGAGCCATCTCTCCAGGCCCCCAGATTAATGTTAAAGCAATCACACTTGTCAATTCTACAAAAAGTACTTAGTTTTATCCATGGCAACATTTTATTTCTATTTTATTTATCATTATTTCCAGGTGAGTACATGAGTATGTACCCTGATCTTAAGTGCTCTATAGTGTGAAGAGTCAGACATGATGAATCTCAACACAAGTCAGCACCAGTTGCATTTGTTCACATGCCCATGCATTTCCTCCTGAGCTGGACATTCAGGTCTGTGCAGCTTGCAGCAATCTCAGTTTCCCCCCTGTGTGACATACGTGATCTTAGAAGGACTTGTAAAGCCTGGCACTTCAAAGCACAGCTGGAGGTGGCTCCCAGAAAGAAAGCCCAACAGGGATGCTTTACCTCTAAGGTCAGCATGAACACACGTGATGGCCATGTTCGCACGCCTCAAGCATGCTGTTATTGCAAAGCACATACTCTTTCTTTACAGGTCATGCTGAAAATGTCACACCTGGCCAAATGACAACAGGATCTTTCCACTCCACTGTCACAATGCCGATAGGTATATATGTATGTATATGTGTATGTGTATGTGTATGTGTATATGGATATGTATGCAGGATAACATAGATACCAAAGAAATACAACTGTAATCTTGAGCTGATGACCAGGTTTTCACCTAAGACAGTATCACCCAAAGGCAGCTCACAGTGATACATGGATGAAAACTGCATCCAAAATAAAGAGCAAAGAGAAATGGGAAGATGGGACATTATTCTCACTTCAACACGGTATCCATATAGATATTGTTAATAAGAGGATTTGTATTTTTCCTTGTGAAGCCTTCAAATCCTGTTTTGCATTTTGTGGATATTTTCCACAGCAGTGCCAGGTACACAAAGGCAGTAAGCACTGGACTAGCAGATAAGATGGTGGGAGGGGAGCGTGAGAGCACTCTGCTGTGGTATCCAGGCTGTCATCCCATCTGCTGTTCTTAGGTGGTGTCACTGCCTTCTCAGCACACTACTAACAACCAGTCCTCCCTCCTCAGTGCTCCGGGGACTTCTACAACCAACCTTCCCTCCTCAGTGCTCCAGGCACGTCTGAGACAACAAGGGAGTGAAAAAGAAAGAAAGAGAACATTGACAATAACAACACATTCAGCCCTATAAAATGCTGAGTAAATCAAAATATAGTACTTGGCTCTGTGTGTGACAATGGTTAAAGCACAGTTTGTCCTGTGTGTAACAGGGCAGGTTTGATTATATCAAATGCATCACTCCAGTCCTTTGGTTTCCAAATTCAATTTATGGACCCATCTTATACCATGTTGCTAAGGGAATCTGATTCGTTTTCTTTCCCTTTTCTATTTCTTTTTCTTCTTTTTATGAGATGAAATGCTATTGGGACAGAAGAAAGAAAGACTGCAAGAGCCAGAGAAGAGGGAGTGTGTGTGTGTGTGTGTGTGTGTGTGTGTGTGTGTGTGTGTGAGAGAGAGAGAGAGAGAGAGAGAGGGAGAGAGAGAGAGAGAGAGAGAAATTGTGTCTTCTACAGATGCCAAAATCAGCACCCATAAAGTCTCACCAACATGATTGCCTAGTCATGAACTAAACAAGGACAGCAGCAGTAGACATGCTAATGTGGACAAGGGAAAGCCCAGAAGGTCTCGATTCTACACAAAGAACTACAGGCAACTAAGGAATGCTGAGGGCAGGAGAAATAATCTTCTCCAGGGAAGAGAAACATTAACTGGTTATCCATCACCAAATGGTCAGCCCTGAAAACTTATATAAATATGCAGATTGAGCAGGTTGTACTTATATATTTAGAGATATAAATACACACATACATACATAGAGGTGTGTAATAACAATCATTGAAAAAAGAAGGGATTATTTGAGAAATCAAGAAAGGTCATATGGGAGTGTTTAGAGGAAAGAAAAGGAAGGGGGCTATGATGCCATTTTATTTAATCTCAAAAAACAATTTAAAATAAGTTTGCAGAAGAAATATTAACAACATCACAGACTTTTCTACTAATTCTCATTTTCTTTGATTCTAACCTTCATTTCCTTGGCTTCGATGTTTGTTAACTCCACAAGGCCAAGTGTGTACAGTCACCAGCATATCCACAGACAAATCCCCATATCTAGTTTTATTTAAATGTTAGCTTATGCTTCATGCTGCTGAAGACAGGAATCCATAACTGTTCTCTCTAGTGACTCAAGCTAACCTTATCTCTTCTTTGTTAAATGGGCACTTAGTGTAAATAAAAATGAAATTTCGTAATAAGAAAGCTTATACCTGAGGTTTTCCAGAGGCTTTGGAAGTGTCAGTTTAGAGTTCTGCTGCTGCTTAAGATGTGTAAGATTTTGCACACTTTCCAGAGGTGTAAATAACTCCATGGTGGCTGCTTAATCACCACTGGGATGCATTTTTGCATCCCTAATTAGCTCATTCTTCATCAGCTGAAGGAGGCAAGTGGCTAGCTGTGCTAATAATTTCCATAATTTGGATTGTCAAAGAAATCATGCTTAGATTAAAAATTCTGGAGAGGACCCACACAGGGAGGTAAACAGTATCTTCCCAAAGACTATAGGAAGGAGCATTGAGTGACTTCTGAGAGCTTCATCTTTATTTTCATTGAGATCATTAAATATCACGAACCATGCTGACATCACGTTAGATTTGAGATTTGGATGGAAGAAATTTCCAGTGGTGAAGAGTTTCATATTTTCAAACCTGAGTTCACTGTCCTTTACTAGGGCACATTTTATTTTACACGTTATTTAAATGACAGCTTAATGTAAAATGAAAGACTGATATTTCAGATTTATTCCAACATCTGCCATTGATTCCTTACTTGTGGTCACGTGATGTAGACATTTCAGTAGAGAAATGTTTTCTAAATAATTAGCTTTGGTGAGATGGGAAAAATTAAGTCAAGGGCTTGGATTTGCCCAATCATTTGGGTCTTATTGCTTTCATACACACACACACACACACACACACACACACACACACACACACACACACACTTTCTGCCATGGAACAAGATTCGGTGTTCCACCCTCTGGTTGTTATTTGAAGCTGACAGGATTTTAGGAATGAAAATGACTAACATTTGAGAAATCAGGAAGCAGCCCAGTAGAGCACTTGGTTCAGAGGGAGGAACAAGCTGAGGCAAACCTTGGACCACTCCAGTTGACCACAGGATCCACCTTCAGCCATAGAAAATGGCAGCATTTGCCCTCACATGACAATACAGGCATTCTGGGCAGTGCAGTAGATGAGAGGCCTCTCTTCATGTTCTTCAATTTAGTCATTCTTCAGACTCAAGTCAAAGCTTCAGAGTCTCCATGTGCAGGAGAGACAAATGGTCCCTAACCCTGGGAGGTACTGAGCCATTGTCCCAGATGGTACTGGTACAGCTGCTGATGTACAGGGTCTTTGAGAGAATTAGAGAATCTATTTTTCTTGTTAATCATTTCTCCTTCCCCCCTTCCTTCCTCCCTCCCTCCCTCCTTCTCTCCTTCCCTCCCTCCTCCCTCCCTCCCTTCCTTTCGTCCCTTTTTCTGTCCTTCCTTTTCTCTCTCTGTCTGTCTCCCTTTTTTGGTCATTGTTTTTAGTTTTTGTGACCAAGTTTCACTCTAACCCAGGACAGCCTGGAACTCACTATGTAACCCAGACTGCCCTAGAGATCAAAGAAATCAACCAGTTTAAATGGACTCAGAAATGACATATGACAGAGTAGTGAGGACAATGGCAACTGTTCTAACTGGGGTATCCATGTTCCAGGAGCCAGAGGAACACCTGGGCACGGTAAGCAGAGACAGGTTCAAGATGTTTGTAAAATTCAAATTAGACTCCAGAGATTAAAAAAAAATCACATTTCAGAGATTTAAAAGATGTTGAGAGAAATTTGTAGTGGTGAACTATACTTCACATAACAGATGCTTAACGTACCTGAAGACAGCGTAAAAGCACTCAGCAAGGAAAGGACTGGAGAGCCAAGAGCATGAGGGAGCTATGGAATGCCCTCAAGACCCTGTGTAAGTAAGCAGAGCCCCAAAAGGTGTGTGTGCAAGGGATTTGCTTAAGTTTCCCAAAACTGATGAAAGCCATTGACCCACAGATCCAAGAAGACCAACAAGCCTCAAGCACAGGAAACAAAGAAAAGAGCAAAGTACCTCAGGGATTGTAAGACTATGAGCAAGGACAATTCCAACAGCCAAAAAGTGAGCATGCCTAACACCAAGCTCGACAACCTTAACCCACAAAAGTCTTCTTTAAATGGAGGGTCAGGACAATGTTTTTGAGTTCTTTATATTCCAGGCATACAAAAGAATTTATTATCAACAAAAATAACACTTCAAGGAATACAAAAGCAGATAATTCAAGTGGAAGGAAATGATGCCAGATGAAAATGTGGGGCCATATGAAGAAAGGCTTTTTAGAAAACACAGTTTTTCCTATTTGTATCTCTAAAAGAGTGAAGCCAAACCAGCAATATATTTTGCCCTTTAGAGCATGGGAGGGAAGAAATGGGAAAACTTAACATCTGTATACTGCACATGAAGGCCGTAATCTTTTATGATGTTCTAATATAAGTTAAAACATATGCTATAACATTAAGACAATCACTAAAATAATATAAAAGAGAACTATAAAAATACTTAATCTACCTAATTAAGAAAAACTTTTAGAGTCCTTCTACAGAATGATTTTTTTCTAGTGTTTTGTATATTCTGGCTATTAATTTTCTATCTCATGTAAAGATGGCAAAGATCCTCTCCCACTCAGGAAATGACACATTCTACAAGCAACCATGCCATAATAATATATACAATTAAATTAAAAGCTAGATACACTATACAAAAGATAGAAACTTATAAACTGCCGCAAGAAGGTTTAAAAGGATGTAAAAAGATAATAGCACCATCAATCAAAAGGAAATCATTAGTGGCTACATTAATATCAACTAAGTAGCCTTCAGAGTATGGAAATTTACCAGGGATGAAGAATGCAAGTTTATATTGATGAAGGGCCAATTCATTAAGAAGTATGATGATACTGAACATTTATGCATCCCAAAACGGAGCTTCAAAACACATTATAGAATTGCAAGAATAAACAGCCATAACTACCATCAAAGACTTCAATGTTATTATTGCAACATTTGCCAGAAAACGTAGAATGATCTATAAAAGCTAAACAACCTTACCAACTAGTTGATCCAAGCAGCACCATCACCATGTTCACCAAAATGACTCAGAACCTTGTACCCAGCCACCGCTGCATTCACACCAGAAGGCTTTCATGAAAACCAAGTATGTTCCTCGACATTGAACAACTCTTAGGAGGTTTAAAAAGTATTCAAGTTACAAGATGTGAATTTAAGTGGAAACTTAGTGACACAAAGATATCTGGGGAAAAAAAAACCTCCTTAACTATTCAGATAATAAACAAAATCTATGTGTTACAGAATGAGGCAAAAGAAAAACGTCGAAGCATTTTAGCCAAGGAATTTGTGGGCTACAACAAACATAGTAGAAGTAAATTTACTGATAAGCTCTCCGAGAGAGCAAAGTGAGATCTGAAGTCAGTGATCTCCATTAGAACTGAAAACATCAGGAAAGAGCAGAAGGCATTCCACGATAATAATAAAAACAGCGAGCATCTAAATGGAAGCCGATGAGATGGGGATGAGAAGAACAACAGGTGAGATGAGTGAGACCTAAGACTTGCTCCTTGAGGAGATGGATTACAGATGAGCCTCTGGAGAGACCTACCACAAAAACAGACAGAAGACACAAACTCCAAAGCAGGAGGGAAGTGGTGATACCACTCCAGATTCTACCCAAAACCACACTGAGGGAAAGCTGTAAGAGCACTGCGCCAAAATCACAACTACACAAGATGATGAACGTGAAAGCACACAAGTGTAGTTGAGAAGAGAAAGAGCCAAGCTGAATATCATCTATCTATCTATCTATCTATCTATCTATCATCTATTCATCATCATCTATACCTTTAGATATTATCATCTTATTTTCAAAGAGATTTAAACAAAATTGTACTGTATTTCTATTTATTTATCTATTTATTTGCTTGTTGATGTATATAGGCATCCATGCCAAAGCTGATGTGTGGAGGTCAGAGAATTTGTATGGATCAGTGCTCTCCTTGCAACGTGTGGATTCTGGGGACAGAACTCATTTCCTGAAGTTTCACAGCAAGCACCTTTACTGGTCCAAAAGCTGGCATTTTTAATGCTGTGTGAGAAAATGGGCTGAAGACAAGGATCAGTGAGTCCATGGTCATGAACACTTACAATCTCAGTGCTCAGGCAGAAACAGGTGGGTCTCTGGGATTCTCTCATCAGCCAGCTTAGCATATGTGGCAGAATCCAGGACAAGGAGAGACCCTGTCTCAAAAGACAAATGTTACAGCTCCTAAGGAACAACACTGAAGGTTGTCCTCTGGTTTCAATATGTCCATGTTTCCAAATGTCCACACACACAAAGAAAATAATCAGATGGATCTAAAAGTAGTTAAGGACCTTGAGCAAGGCTGGCCTAGCAGTTAGCAGACAATGAATTTTAAGGTCAAGGTTTATTGATACCAAGTCATCTGCCTCTACTACCACTCTGTAAAAATGAACTCATGAACAAATAAATATTTTCATCAAAAGTAGCTTTTATTCCATTCAGCCCTATACTAGAAAATCATATGCACCATGTATTGCAGAGAATAACCTTTATATTTGTGGTTGCCTTTGTGCCCACACATACTATGAGACAATGCAATAGAAACTGCAACTTTAAAACCATTTCATGTGTTCATTTGGGCAAGTAAAGAGTAACTGTGACTTAAATTACAGTAAGATCTCTTTTTTGTAACTTATAATTTAGGTTCAGTGAACTCTGAAACAGACTGATATGGTTATTATTTTTTAAGCTTGAGTTAACTACTCAGTAGGAATTATTAGCCAACTACCAAGCAAGTCCAAGGGGAAGGAGCAGGCACTGAGCAGTCATGTAGACCTAATGTAAATGATGGTTCTGCTTTTATTATGGGAGAAATTACTTAATCGTTGTAAGCTTCAGTCATGTCATCTGCAAGAATGGATGGCTCAATGCTACCTCAAAATAACTGTGAGCATGAAGACTAATGTGACTATTGTAGCTAACCTCATCATGACAGGCGGAGAAGACAACAGACATAAATAACAGATACTATCATTGTTAGACTAGATTTTACTCTTGAAACTCATATCTTTTTGCTAATAAGCAAAGGTATTTCTCAGGGTGGGAGGCATAGCTAAAATAATTGCACCTGAAAACTAAGACAGAGAAAGGAAAGAGACAAATATTAGCTGAAAACAACATCCAGATTTTGAAGTAGACAGAGGGAAAGGGATCATATCCAATATGTTCCCTCTCTTCTACCTCCTCCTGGCTACACTTTATTAGCCTTTTCAAGATCGTGTTATTTCTCACTCTGTGCTTGTATCACAGACTCAATTTCCTGTTTCCTTCATCACTAATATTTGTAAAGAGGAGGTCTGAGGTTCAAATGCATTTGGAATTATGCAAATGAATCACTGAAGCGTCCTATTGTGCTCCTTCCCTACAGAAGGCTGCATTTGCTTATTAATCATGAAGAGGTAATTATTCGCTTTCACACAAAAATTTGTTCTCTTCCATTTTTCTGGCAGCATGGGCTCAGCCAGGCAATCTGGGACCACAGGACTATTTCTTTACTATGAGGAAAATTATACTGTAAACAAGGTAATTGATGCCAGTTGGCTTTAGACTACTACAATGGAGTAGCAGGTGGTGAGAATGGAGAAAATTGGGGTACGCCACCCCTAGTATGCCCCAGATCTGTCCTGACAGGCAAGAAGGAGGGTCCAATGTTGATAGCTCTTTCAGCTTTCAAGAGGAGCCAGAGACTTGGCTATGAAAACTCTCAAGTGGTAGGTGTCTCAAAAAATATTTGCTCAGGCTTGCTAAACATATCTGAGGCCTTTGGGCCTTTGGGTTTCTATGAACCCCACTGTGGAGGATAGCTGGTTAATGGTTACCAGGGAGGCCTACCTAGTACATAGTTGAATTACAGAAAAACACTTCCATAGGAGAGAGTGGGGTCGAAGGAGGAACCAAATAGCTATTTCTAGTCTCTTGATTATCTACAATAAATAAGTACTCTCTCTATTCATGTGTCACTAAACAGAACCTGCCCAAGTTATGCAACCAGAATGTTTTTGTAAAATATAAAGCATCCCCCACTTGCACTAACTTCCTTCTTTCAGTTGAGAAACCCTTCTGGTGTGTTTTGAGACCCTGGTATCATGGATGACACACAGACAGCTGAGATATGTGTAACTGCTACTGTTTTGATAATTTCTGTGCATTTATCTTTTTTGCACCTAAAGAGAGGGCATTTTAAGAATCACTGTTATTTGTTCCCTACATGTCTCTGCACATGGCATTGGGGAAGCCCTTTGAAGGTCAGCTAGAAGAAGACTCTAATGATAACGGGGCTCTGACAGTCAATCAAGAATGTTTAAATGGAAAACCTTGCCTAGTAGCAAACTGCATTCCAACCCTCTGTGCTTCTGGCCAACATAGCACCGCTCTGTTACTGAGTAGACAGACCCAGGGAGTGTAGTGTGCATCAGCTGAGGTGACTTTTTAATTAAAAATTCCCAACATTCTTACTTTCAAATAAACACAATATTTTGATGTCATTCTGAAATATTTGCCTTTATTCAGCTAGGGCAGATTCCTCATTAAATGCTTTTGATATTTTTTAATAATACAGCCAGGGTTATTCTATTTCATTTACAACTTACTGCAGTGATTAAAGCAGGTTGCCTAACTCTCTTTAAGCACATTATTTTATGCATAATAGGGTAATTACATTAAATGAGTACACTATCAGTGGACTTCTTGGATGAGTGAATTTTCTTGGGCTAAACAAATGCCAGAGCGTATATTACACTGTTCTGTCTTGGCACATTAGGCTAGAATTTAATTATGTTGAGTAAAAAGTTATAACAGAATCTCATCGTGTAACTTTTCTATATTTTCTCATGTAAGTGAATGCTGTCCTGCTTAACTGCTCAAACCCATAAACAAGATCACATAATTAAATTAAATTCTACCAAGAATCAGGTCCAGTGCAGGCAACTTATGGAAGAGGTAATTGTGGCCTGTGAGTAGTGGGGAGGATGCCTGCCTTAGGGAAGCTGGGCGTGCTCAGTGAACAACGGAGGCTGCATCTTCCTTGAAGTTTCCTACACAGGCTGGTTCTGCTTTGCCTATGGGTTTCTGCTTCTATCTCATTAATCCCCTCCACTCCCCCACGCCCATCCCCCAGACTCACTCTGGATCTTGTACTACAGTGTTTGTTTGTTTGTACTAAGGTCTTGGAAGCTATGTAAATACAGAGGCGGTGAATGGAGTGCAGGGAGCAGGTGTACTGATTTCTGCATCCTGGGCCTCCTGGAGCCAGGGCTCTCCAAAGAGTAACTGTTACTCATTGCTCTCCGTGGAGACCCAGTTTCCTCTCATTCAGTTTCATTGGATTTTTGGACGAAGCCTACAGCCAGGTTCTGGGCAGTGAACATCCATGTATTCAAGAGTCTTTAGCTGCCATCTGTGGAAGACTCTGCTCTCCAGGAGTGCTGAGATCTCTCCCAGCCCCAGAATGCACTGCACTCTTGGCCAAGCACTGCCTTCCTAGGACGTGGCAGAAATGGGGCCTGTCAGATTTTGCTGGTGACTGGCTTCTCTGAGGCCAAAGGCCCCAGATGTGCTCCAAAATCCTGGCTCCTGCCTTCTGTGTCAGTATGCACCTGCCGGGATTGTGAGTAAGCCATGTGTACCTCCCCAAAGCAGCAGCTCTCCAAGCACGGTATCAAGGAGCCCGTAGTGCAAAAATGGCCAACATAAAATTGCACAGTGATAAGAAGTCATGACCTTGCATATGACCATTTCCCTAGTTACTTGCACCTAGCATTACTTGTCAGCAGCCCTTGGTGCCCTCATTTTTACAGCTAAAGAAAGAGACGATATAGTCCAGGTCACACATATTGAGAGCACGCCGGAACCAAATCTGGATATAGGTTGACTTTTCTTCAAAAAATCAAAACATCATGGCACAAGAATGTCCCTGCATCCTCCTGCTTAAGACAGAGCTTCTGTCCCCAGGGCCCTTCTGGATCATGTGGTATTAGGGGGACAGGTCTAGGGAAGCCATGCTCACCAGAGAATTGAGGACCAGTCTCCACCAGTGACCTCAAAGGATGCCCTCAACACAAGTCTCAGCCTCTCACTATAACAGGAAGACTTGAACCCCAAGGACTCCAAGTGGAACCCTGGGTAGGGCAGTCTCCCCCCAATGACAGACTACCCCAGGCATGACCGCACTGATGGGTAGAACATGGGTCCCATTTGGAGATGTTGGATCAGGCCTGAGAAGACAGAAAATTAACCTACTCAGGGTGGGTGTGACTTAAACTACTTGATCCCTGTTGTCTCAGATGTTAACACAGCATCTTGACTGTCACACTAATCTAAAGAAAATCTAGCTTGGAATTCATTCTTTTGCCATCCATTTAAAGGAATGCAGGCAGAGGACATTACAGGTGTCTGGCACAGTCTGAGTTGTTAAACTGTAACTGTTGTAGGCAATAGTGTTTATAATTATGTCTTATAATTAATGCTCCCAAGTAATACTTTAGGTTCCCACCTCTGTGTGCAGCTTCTAAATGAAAGATTTCACACTAAAGATGGCAAAATACCAGGGGCGGGTCATGAATCACCAGGATTAATAATTTTCCACTATGAAAATTTGAAAGGCTAAGGTTAAAGTGAAACTCACAAGAAAATTAGTCATATCTGGTAGATTAAATTTTGCATTGGAGACCAGACTTCATATGGTAAGCACAGTTTGTATAATTAAAATGCTAATCCTCTCTAAGAATGAAATTTTTAGTGTTTGTCACTAAAATGTTATGGAACTATATAGAAGGCCAAGCCAATTTTATTCTGAATAACTTCCTTTGTGTTTAATCCAATTTAAGTGGCTTGACAGACTAAAGCGGTAGTGGACAGTGAAGACTCCACCTCACCTGTGGAGCTTCTGTCATGCACTTCAGCATGCGTGTGTCTAATACAGTTTGCAGTGACCGCCAAGTCTAAGCTCTGACACCGGGAAAGGGGGAGGTCATGGGTGGATGGGATGATGAAGATATGAGGATCAGAGGGCAGAGAGGACATACTTCCTTCACATAGACCTCTTGGGGAAGCAGCAGACACTGTCAGTCACCAGGCACAGAACAGCACACATGAACACAAACTCACATGCAGACCAGCATATAGGCTTCACACAAGGTAGGCACTCAGGACTACAGAAAGACACAAGTTGGCAGGCTGGCCAAGGTTAAGGTGAAGACACTGACCTCTGACCTGTGTCAGAGGGAACCACATAAAACCACATAGATAGCAGATTCTATCACCATTTACTTTTGGATTAGAAGACATTCGTATCAGGCACTTTGTGCTGGCACAGACCCCTCGATGTCCAATACTGGCCATTTTGGTTCAGTATTGGCAACCATGACAGCACCAACATGTTTAAACATGTTCCCAGCAGGTACCTAACACCTCGGGCCAGTAGACCGCCTGCACAGAGCAGGGGCTTGCAGAGAAGTGCTCTCATGGGGAGCAAAGGCAGGCTAGACAAACTGAGCAGTGTCATGTGTTCAATGAACACAGAGTCATGGTTCACATCTGAGTCTGAACCTACTCCTTCTCAGGAGAGGCAAATAAACCCGGCTGCTCCCTGCTGATAAAAGGGCCCTTCCAGCAACCCTTCAAGTTCCTTACATCTATACTTATGTCTAGATGCCTCTAGGAGAGTATTTTCTGGGATTCCAATTGTATCAGTATTTAAAGTCCAAGTGGTTTGGGGCTTATTGTACAATTAATTAAAATGTCATTTTCCTCTTATTCCTGCCAATAAGGATAGGTGTTTAAAAGAGAATGAAATACACCCTTACTACCCGGGTGTGGGAGAGCAGACTGGTGTGTCTTGGTGCTGGGCATACCTAATGGAAGGCCTGCAGGGGTAGCTGGTGATTCCCTTGCCTGGAGACAAATGGCCTAGGCATTTGAAGCTACATTGCTAGATTCTCTGTGTAGGTCCTCAAGAACAAATAAAATCCAAACGACATTAGTATCACACAGGTGTAGAAAATGTCAGTAACTGTTTTAATGCAACCATGGGCAGAGGAAACCTTTAGCATGGGTCCTGCAGCAGAGATTAAGTAATGATTTCCAGGTTCAAATATTAAACCTAACAAGAGAAGTTTGCATTGCAGAGAGAGAGAGAGAGAGAGAGAGAGAGAGAGAGAGAGAGAGAGAGAGAGAGAGAGAGAGAGAGAGAGAGAGAGAGAGAGAGAGAGACTTCAGAGGCCTAGTGAACAAATGAATTGTGTGGCTGAGGATGTAGCTGGGTGGTACCCTGCTCCCACTCAGTCAATGCCCTCATCTGTTTCTTTAGGGCCAGCATAGTATTGCTTTGTAATTTTTCATTCCAACTGTCTAAGTAGGAGCAAAATAATTGTTGCTGGTTTCACTCTAAAAAGAACTAATGTAACCAAATAAAGCATATTTTGGTTTTCTTGCTGTTTCATTAGCATATGTCAGACACATTCTGACAGTCCAATTATACTGAGCAAAACATATCTCAGGGCAAACAAATCTTTAGCTTTTTTTGCTTTATGTAGATTTTCTTTGCATTTGTTGAAATTAAAATTGAACATGACATATTTTCTGAAAAAAGTAAGAAATGGATTCCTGTATGTGAATGTCAAGTTCCATCTTTATCAAATCAAGATTTAAAATCATGTTCATTCTATCAAGCATCCTCAAATTACAAAGGCCTCTGACTCTAATTGACTTTTGCTGAACATGACTGAATCATTAGAAGGCTGATGTTTACTACAGAAAATCTACATGCTGGGCAGTTACTCAGAGAGACCACACATCTCCCTCTGGAGCTGAAAGACCACCCAGCACTTTGGCTACCACCTCCAAGTGGATGTGTCTCAAATATGCATCCTGACCCTTGGCCCACAAGCCCTTCAATTATTATTAACCCCTAATTATATGATTAATGTGTGTCCTTGGCCAAAAACAATTTTGAAGGAGGAGTTGGATGACCTAGAGCATCACTATCAAGAGTTGAGACAGTGTTTTTTGTTGTTGTTGTTGTTGTTGTTGTTGTTTGTTTGTTTGTTTAACAATGGAATCTTGAAATTTGCAGGAAAAAGGATGGAACTAGAAGAAACCATTCTGTGCGAGGAAACCCAATCACAAAAAGACAAATATGATATGTACAAACTCCTACGTGGTTTTTTAGACAGAGTAAAGGATTACCAGCCTACAATCCACACTGCCAGAGAAACTAGTAAACAAGGAGGACCCTAAAAGAGACAAACATTGTCCCCTGGAGAAGGGGAAAGGGTCATGATCCCCTGAGCAAATTGAGAGCGTGGGAAGAGGGGGAAGGGAGTTTTAAGAATGAGAAGGGAAGAAGAGGAAGGATGCAGTGGTCATGAGGGAACAGAAAGGCTGAGTCAGGTGTAGATTAGAAGAAAGGATATGCGATAGGTAGGGTTTTAGTTGAGGGGGTGGTAGGGGAGGATGGGAGGGAGAAGGGAACTGGGATTGTCATGTAAATCAATCTTGTTTCTAATTCAAATAAAAAAATGATAAAAAAAAAAGAGTTGAGACAGTCTTTGCTAACACTCCGGTATGTGATTAGTTTTGTCGCATTTACGAATTTTACAAGGCCCCAGTTTTTACTCTGTACAGAATTTAAGCATGCTATTTTAAAAACCTGACATACGCACCTTCTTTGGTTAATATGTTATTTTAATAGCTGTGCAATGTTCTGTTGAACGGGTTCATCATAATTTAATCATTTTCCTAGATGGAGGTGTGGTTTTTGTTTGTTTTATCTTGGTTATAGACAATGAATGTGTATCTTTGTATAGAATGATTTGAGTGGGGTATCTATTTTGCATCAAAAGTACAATGCAGTTTTTTATGTGTAGTTGAACAAATTATCAAACTATTTTTGATCACTTCCAACATTGAACTAAGTGGAGATTTTATTATATTTTTGTCAGTCCTGACAACTAATGTCTCTTATATGTGTATGTGTTCATATATGTGTGTGTTTGTCTGTATGTGTATGTGCATCTCTGTATATATGGGTGTCTCTGTGTATATCTTGTGCATATCCATGTCTATGCGTTTGTATGTGTGTCTGTCCTCTCTCTCTCTCTCTCTCTCTCTCTCTCTCTCTCTCTCTGTGTGTGTGTGTGTGTGTGTGTGTGTGTGTGTGTGTGTGTGTGTACACTAGAAGTCAATATAAGATGTTTTCCTCTGTCACTCTCCCCATTATTTTTTTGAGACAGGGTTGCTCAAAGAACTCACCATTTTTGACTAGATTGTCTAGACAACAAACTCCAGGGATCTGCCTGTCTTTTCTCCCCAGTGGTGGGATTCCAGGCATGGATCTTGGGAATCGACTCAGGTCCTTATAATTGTATATCCAGAACTTTAGCCACTAATTCATCTCCCTAGCCCCAGACTATTATTTTCAGCAGAATTACTGACATATTGACGTTGTATGTGTTAAAACTGTGTGTTTCGGTGCTTTGATGTATATGCATACACATATAGGAAGAGGATGTGTCGAAATCAGTTTAAGATACCCACTGTCTCATGTAGTTACTTTTTCGTTTGTTTATATGTAGCAAGAAGATTTGAGATCTGTTTATTTAGTCGATTACAGTTAAGCAGATGTGATTAGGTTAACAATATTAATACCATCAGCATAATGTACAGGTTTCCAGAAGTTCTTCTGGAGCAATATTCTGAAGATTTGTCTTCTGTGACCAACATTATATGGTATAGCCATGTCCTTCTGCCTGTGTATCCAGAGGAACCGGGACTGTGACATTATTCAAGACAACTGTCTATTTCCTTGGATGCATGAAAGGTTAAATATGATGGGGTTTCTACACACAGAGGCATATTATCCAGCTTTAAACTGAGGAGGAATTCTAGTTTCATCAGTGAGATATCTTGAAGACTCTTCTCAAACAGATGCTCACTATGGAACCACTAAGCTCCTCCATGCCTCATCTGCTTCTCCTGCACTTGCTGCTCTTGCCTACAGCCCCACCATCCAGCCAGCTACACAAAGAGATCTGAGCAACACTGCGTTCTTGCTATCTCTTCCTCACATATGTGAGAACCCTTCCCTGAAGTTACATAGTGGCTGCTTGGCTCAAGGGCACTTTTGTTCTTGACTGGCCTATTGAAAAAAAGCATCAATTTTTTTTAATATACCCCAAGAGAAATATATTGGACCCTGTAATGCAGAAAGAAAGAATAAATAAACAACAACAAAAAACAAAACCCAAACAAACAAAACAAAAATTAAAAACAGAAACAACAGTCTCTTCACTCAGAAGCTCCTGCATGACTGTCTGGGTGCATTTTCTGTTGTGACCTACATGTCACTTCCCTACATGTAACCCTAAGATTGCATTAGGATCAGACTCAGGCTTTTCTGTTAGTTTTTCTCTTTCATCGAACTCTGCAGATTTCATATATGATTAAGACTTCATAATTTATAGTCATTTCCTAATAGCCTATTAAGCAATTACACCTCAGTTCTTGGAATCCCCCCCCCAATTGATCTTCCTTGAGTATTGGGAGAGCCTGTAAAGTTCTCTCTACGGACAGTCACTTTTTCCTTAGGATAAAGTCGGCACTTATATTACTCCACCACTCCACCAAAATACACAGATTTGTTAGAGATGTTCTATTTTTAACTATTCTCCAAAAAATGCTAATCTCAGCTTTCTGAAGATTACAGTTGACTCTCTCCCAAAATGCTTCCTTCTGAAAACAGCTGGGTGGTTGGTGAGTCCCACCACACTGATGAAATCTCACTGAGCTGCCACTCAAAACCTGCCCAGTGGAGGCTGATCTGTGTCTCGACCTCACTGGACCCTCCCTTCTCAGTCCCAGCAGTGCAGCCTCTACCTTTATCCAAACCCTTCCTTGCTCTTCAGCAAGACCTTAATGGCTTATACTTCCTAGTGTATCTGTCTGGGCTGATTCATCTCTTTGTTAATCAGTTAAGTTGCAGCTCCAACCATCTATTTCCTGTACAAACCCACACCAGCATCTTCCTGCATTTAAAAGTTTCTTCCTATTCTTGTTTATCTTTTTCCTATTCCTGTTTATAATGGATAAATTTAATGAGACATCCTTAATGCTTATATATTCAATGAACTATCAATAGCACTAATATCTGAATCAAGGAAATTTCAATTGAGCAAGGTAAGACCCAAATGCACTAGTTATCCTTCTGCAAGGAGTTTCTCGTCTCCATGAGGGACAGCTCTACCCTTGCTGCTACTAGGCTGTTTCTAAAATAAGTATTAGTAGACCAGTGTACATGGGGTTCTAAACAAACATGCAAACAAATAAATGTAGAGAACAGGTTATTACTGGAATTTGCAAATTCTTCCACATTTAGAATCCATTCCTGAAACCACCTTATTTAATCCCGATAAATAACATGGGGAGCACCTAGCAGGTTTTTTTTATTATTGTTCATGTAAGGCAAAACAAAAATACAGAAAAACACAACAACAACAACAACAACCGACAAAACAAAAATAAATCACAATAGTTCCTGCTGAAAAGTTAAAGGAAAGATGTTTTTCGTGTTTATTTCTGAGATTACATAAAAATTGACTGGGTGAGAGTATAGCCTTGTGACTGAGGGCAAACAACAAGAAATATGGGGGATAGTTAAAGTTATGCCAGCAATTATAATGGAAATGTACACGTGGATGTGCCTCTGTCTCTCAATGTATTTCAAATAATTTCGATTGAAATTATTGGTAAAAGTCCCAACCTTCATTTCACAGTATAAATTTACTGGATGGAAGAAGCTCATACGTTGACGGTGTGTGACCTCAGCAGTCATACAAATTTCTGAGTCTTGGGCCCTTATTCTTTCTAAATAATTTTGTGCATTTTTTATTAATTTCTGGTAATTTTCATTTTTATTTTCTGGATAGTACTTGCCAATTTTAGACCTTAGAAGTCAATGCTCTGGGTGAGGGGATGGAAGATCAACAGAATTTATTTTATTCAAGTAACCCTCTTGGTTTCTACCCAATAGAACACTTCCGAGGGACATTAAAGCCGTGCTAACATATACTTAGCACCCTTTATCCTGATAGGAGAACAAAACAAGCAAAACCTCAAACCAAGCCTAGAAAATTCATATAAAATATAAAATTGCATTGAAATTTCAAACGTCAGCCAGGCATAGTGGCACGTGACTACATAGTGAGTTCCAGGATATTCAGGGTTACATAGAGAGACCCTGTCTCAAAAATAAATAAATAAATATTCAAATGTCTACATCAAACAAAGTAATTCTGGTTTCTTAGCCCCACTTAAATGAGGTTGTTTGAGTCATAACACTAGAAAGCCCCTCTATTCGTTCTCTAAGCAGATCCAACTCATTAGACTCCTCTACAACAGCACATACCTTGAAAGCTAGGCATAAAATTATGGCTATTTCTATAGACTGAGACACATTTGTGCACAAGAAAAGAGACTGCATTATTAAGGGAAAAAGCTGGAAAAGGGCTGTCACTGGAATCAGCTCAAAATCAACTCGGTTTGGCATTTTCTGGGGCCTGGGGCCTCAAGGCCTACGCCAGGTACTGAGGTAGGTTTAAAATGACCAGGATGTGAGTTGTGAGTTGTGCCTCTGAAAGACCTAATGGTCCAGGATATGAGATAAGGCACCCATACAATTCACCATAATGGTTTGCAGAAGTACACAGGGGTGCTAAGAAATGTGGAGGAGATAAAACCAGACAGAGAGGTTTATTCTGGCTGATGGACTACAGCAAGGTTTATTAAACAAGGACATGTAGGAAGTGTGTCTAGCAGGGCCATTAAGATTTGTGTTATACCTGTATATGTGTGTATGTGTTTATTATGAGTGTGTGATATGTATGAGTTTATGTGGATATATGTGTACTATGTAAGTGTGATGCATATACATACATATATATATATATATATATATATATATATATATATATATATTACTGGACTCTGTGTTTACTATGCGTATGTATTTGCTATGGATATGCATGTATGTATGTGTTGTTACATGCATTTGTGTTATACATGTGTTGTGTGTGTGTTTTATGTGTGTATGTATATGTGTGTGGTATGAGTTTGTGTGTCTATGTATTTAACAGTGATGAGATAAGCATTCATGTTATTTAAAGTTTGGGGCCATTTATACCATGCTATCACACAGATTACTGTACATTTATCATATAGTGGTACTTTCATATTTCCTGGATTAAAAATAAAATGGATTCTGGGTGTGGTGGCTCATGTCTTTAATACCAGCACTTGGGAGATGGAGGTAGAAAAAGTTGTAGGTCAAGGCCAACCTTGACTAAATACAGTTTCAGGCTAGCCTAGGTTATACAAGACTCTGTCTTAAAACCACAAACAAGCAAGTAAATAAGTAAGTTTGGATGTTAAAACATAAAACAGTTATGGGGTTTTAATTAACATGGCCATGTAACCATTTCAAAGGTAGTTTTAGTGATTCTTGTGTCCTGGGATACAAAAAGTATTGGTTTTCGATATTTCTAAATAGTTAAAGAGTACAGGGTCTGGGGAGATGGCTCAGAAGGTAAAATGCTGTCATACACACCACACACAAGCTCATGAAAAGAACAGGAGGAGGAAAAAATGGAGTGAACAGGCCAAGAACAGCATTCAGGAACATTCTAGGGACATGCATTCATCCATCTAATCACAGCTTTTCAGTGGCTGAAGAGTCTGTCTCCTCAGAGACCTGCAGGTTGGGGCTCTGGGAGAAGGGGCCTCTGGGTAGCCATCACTTAGGAAGCAGATTGCTTGCATTTTGATGACAATCCCAGTCTTAGCAGATATGTGTCAGTTCAGTCACTGCTAGATTGCAATACCACTGGATTAAAAAAAAAAATTAGCAGGCTTACTGTCCAAAAATATTATGGATATTTTAAAAGTTTTACTAGTCTATCTTTTGTTTAGAAGGCATGATACAATTATCAATATGTTAATCATAAATGTTATTAGGTTTTAATTTTGTAGTTTACTGAAGTCATACAAATTTCGTCCTAAAGTTTACTAAGAGTTCAGTAGTTTTATTCTTTCTGTGTCACTGTCCCAAGGTTCAAAATAATTATTTTTATTTTGCCTGTATGAATGTTTTGCCTGCATGTGTATCTGTGCACCAAATGTATCTTGGTACCCAAGGAGGTCAGAAGAGGGCATGGAACCTCCTGAAACTGTAGTTACAGCATTGTGAGCTACCATGTGGGTGCTGGAAACCAAATCTAGTCTTCTACAAAAGCAGCCAATGCTCTTAACAGCTAAGCCATCTCTCCATGCCCCGCTTTTCTATTCCTAGTTTCAGCTTGTTATTAAGAAAATACATAAAAAGTAAGCTACAATAAAAGAAACTTCACTCCATGTATTTATTTTGTATATTTATCTACCTTGCAAAATTTCTCTGATACTTCTAGTAGCATTCACTTGAATCTATTGATCTAGTTTTTATCTCTATAGGACAAAGTTACATAATTGCTTTTTTCTTATCTTATTACTTTAGATTATCTAAAACCATGTTCGACAATAGAAATGAAACTAGACATACATGTGTCATTCCAAATCTTATACTGATTGGTGGCTTTTGTTAGACCCTATTGCTGCTGACTGTCAACATTCAAACCCTGAAGTGATCACTGTGAATCCTGCTGTAGACTCTTGTCAGCTTTCTAAATGTCTTCCAAGCTCCTTCCATTTTTCCATTGTGGGCTACACTGCTGTTTTCATGGAGACTAGCGTCTACCACACCTTCTGGCATCCTTCCATTTCAGTCCCTTCTCAGAACTCTCTCCAAAGTTATTTTGTTAACATTCACAACAGTTTTCATCTTCCACTTAACACTGCTAACAGCAGTTGTTGTGAAGAGACACCATGACCATGGCAACTCTTATAAGGAAAAATTTAATTGGGGTGGCTCACTTACAGTTTTAGAGGTTCAGTCCATTATCATGGCGGGGAACATGGCAGCGTTCAGGCAGACATGGTCCTGGTTACATCTTAGTCAGAAGCCAACAGGAAATGGACTCTGTGTCACACTGAGGGAAGCTTGAGTCAAAGCAATCTCAAAGCCGACCCCTAAAGTGACATACTTCCTCCAGTAAGGCCACACCTACTTCAGCAAGGCCAACACCGCCTAGTAGTGCCACTCCCTTAGGGGGCCATTTTCTTTGAAACTGCCATAAGCTTTCTTACCCTTCGTAATAAAATGACTATTCCTAAGCAGGACACACCAGCCTTTCACATTCTGTTCCCAGCTTCCTCAAACTCTTGCCTCCTGCTCTGGCTACCATGTCACTCAACAGTGCTACCTCTTGGATTCAGGGTTTATCAAACACATGCTTTGTTCCTTTCATCTTTGTGGCTTGTTTCTGTTTTGTTTTCCTTCCAGCACATCTTCAAGAATTTCTACTCACACCTAAAATTTTTCCTCCCAAACCCGGACCTGTCTGCCTCCTTTCTACAGATAGACTGTCTTTGTCTTACAGGGAGTGTGTCCTGGTAGCAAGCATTGGGTCTTCTCATCTCTGCACCTACAGCATGGACTCCACAGGGCTGTGGAAGCATCTGTGTGGACAGTTGGAAGGAAGGGAAAGGTGGGAAGAGGGAAGGGCAGAGAAAGAGGGAGGGAAGAGGAGGGGTGGGCCCTACTAAGTATTTTACACTAATAGGATTGTTTCCTAGTCCTGAGATAATGTTAAGGTGATGAAGAATAAACTAAAAAAAATGACTTTTAATGTTAAAAATTAAATTTCAGAGCTAAATTTCATGGTCAAAACAAAATCATGTTATATGTCCACAAACTCATCGCCAGTGAAAAGTGGTAAAGAAAAAAATTTTAAAAAACTAAAGTAAAACTCGAAAAATGAGCATCATGACTTATGCTTTGTAAACATTTTTTAAAAATATGAAACGAAACACAAAGAACAACTATCCTGTGCAAGTGGAGTTGGACCAACAGCAGATGATCCATTTTCTCACACAGTTTTTTTGTGCTACAATACCATCTTGCATGTTAAGATGTGTTTTAAACTTAGCAACTATAATGCATACTCAATTTTCTTCATCTTGGCATATTTATGTTTACAATCCTGTATTTTAAGGGTACTGAGATAATTAAGCCTAGATCATGGTAACAGTTTACAAGGAGATGGCTGGTCCCTCCTGCCGCTTGACTATCTTTGGTTTTTCCACTAAGGGGAGCTGAGCATCCTGGACCACGGAAGAATAGAGGAGACGAGGAATATGGAGAGTATCACAAAGCCAGCTCAGAGCACCGCAGGGATGCTCCCAAGAGCCCACTACATTTCATGTTTTCTCAGGTTCCCAGCAAACTCAGAAAGCAGATCTGGAGTCCCGGGAGCTCATTTCAGTAAGCTTCCATTATAGCAAGCTATGGCCAATGTCCTCACTGAGCTTCTTTGCAGGCAGCAGAGTGACCTGGAACTTGGGTTCTTGAGCTAGATTGTCAAGTTCAAGAACCAGTAGTTACTAACTAGGTGACTCATCTCTCTGTGACTTGATTTGATCATCAATAAAATGTAGGAGATTTTATCTCTGTCTGATAAGACCATTCATAACCAAAGGTCTTAAGCCCCTAAGCATTACATAAGCATATTATTAATGAAGTAGGGTGCATGCCAATAGGAAACAGAGAAGAGGCAGGAAAATGTTAGGTCAAAGTGAATGTCTTATTATGTGAGCTTCTCTAGTTAGCGTGCATTTCAAATATGCTGAATGGAAGGACACCATGTTCTAGAAGAAAACTAGCCACTAGACACATCATTTACAACAAAGCAGGTGAATGGCAATCTTTAATCGCCAATGGAAATATAAGAGAAGAGTCCATCTGCAATGATGGTAACATGAATCCTCAACATCCAAGTTTTGTTCAGTGGATCTGTCTCTTAAAGCTGAGTCACACTAGGACAGCAGCACATTGTAGGACTTACTTTGATGTCACCTTGTGAGTTTTTGTGGGCAAAAACTTCCTTTTCGGGATTTCAAAAAAGAAAATGGTGCCGGGCGTTGGTGGCGCAAGCCTTTAATCCCAGCACTCGGGAGGCAGAGGCAGGCGGATCTCTTTGAGTTTGAGGCCAGCCTGGTCTCCAGAGCGAGTGCCAGGATGGGCTCCAAAGCTACACAGAGAAACCCTGTCTCAAGAAGAAGAAGAAGAAGAAGAAGAAGAAGAAGAAGAAGAAGAAGAAGAAGAAGAAGAAGAAGAAGAAGAAGAAGAAGAGGAAAATGGCTTACACCTAATGATTCTGCTGCAGGACATATGCTTGTTATAAGGGTGGCATATGGTGGCAGTGGTCCTAAATCCACCATAAGAAACGGTGCCTACATGGCGGGGAGCTCAACCCTTAACCCTAGCTCTTCGACATGCAGGCCATGTTCTGCTTCAAGCCTGTGTCAAGCAGTGGGAGCTTTTCCTATATATATATATATATATATATATATATATATATATATATATATATATATTATGATGAAATAAGCTTTCCCCTGACGCTTTCTGCTAACACTTCAAACAAAAAGGATGCAAAATGCTTACTTGGGAGAAAACTTAAAAAATAATCATTATGAGTGTTTAAATGACAGGGCCCATTTGTAGCTTTAGTGTTTGGTTCTTTACCTTTCTCCCCGCTGGGAGCTATCATCTCTCATGACTGAATAAACACAAGCAGTTCCCTTCACCCCCTCTGTCTAGGTAAGGGGACCCGGTAGCTCCTTCTCCTGTGTTTCAACAGAGCTCTCTTGTGACTGTGAACTCACTCACACACCTGTGCACACACAGCAGAAGCTCAGATGAGTCTGGGAGTGTGTTTTGCTGACTGTCTCTTGAAAAGATTATGACATAAACATGCAAATGACCAGAGAAGTGTAAATAATGCTGCAATACCTAATCTGGTGGGGTTGGCGGGAGGGCAAGGAAAATTCTGGTGGAAGAGAATCTCACAAAGGAAGACTGACAACTGTGATGACAAAATGACAGAATATTTCAAATAAAAGATTGTCTGGCTTGCTACAAAGTGAGCATGGATCACCAGGCTCACTTTTAGTAGTGGTGATGAGGTAGACGGCCAATAAAGAGTTTAAGGTGGAGGTGGATGCAATGGGATGGGCTCTCCTTCCATGACGATCACCCATGGTGCTCACAGATACACGATACTCACTTTGCACCCACACCCTCTGCCTTTTGGGTCAGCAGTATGAACGTGTAATGACCCCCTTTTACAAACATAGGGACCGAGGTCAGAATGTGGCAGTGGCTTCTGCCCCAGATGGCCAATGTTGGCATCATAGTGGGGACTAGATTTGGACTTACCAGTCCTTGAACAATTTTGGCTAAATCTCATTTAGAGTACACAGGAATCACCATCATTCCCATCACTACTGTGCTATGAACACTGTTCCTGGTCCTACACTTGTTTCTTTCTTAATATTCTAGGGCTGCCTGATGTGGTGGCACTCATCTTTAATCCCAGCATTCAGGAGGCAGAGGCAAGTAGATCTCTGTGTGTTTGAGGCCAGTGTGGTCTACAGAGCAAGTTCCAAGTAATCCAGGGCTAGGCAGTGAGACTGTCTCAAACAACAACAAATAAAAAATGTTCTAGGACTAAAGGGTGAGGGGCCCCTTCAAGGCTTGCTCTCTTGTTGCTGAGGTCAACTCTCCTTGCAAAGTACCACAGAGGGTAAAACAGAAGAGAATCTAATTCTGAAAAGCTGTGATCTATTATCAGACTTGGAATTCTTGGCTACAATAACAAGCATTTGCATTTTAAAACACAACTGAGGCTAACATGGCTTCATGATTCTCAGTATTAGATACAACAGCTCACTCCAGCTGGGACAGGCATGGAGCAGACAACCTTCAGTGCTCTTGCAGCCCTTACCTAGACTGCACCAAGGTTATAATCTGAGACAGCTGGGTTTGGCCAATGCATTGTGGGATTTTTTCTGTATTTTAACCTGGGAGATCTTGTTTCCTTAATTCCAGTGTGTCATATCTATGAGGAACTAAGAATGAGGTCAACTTGGAGTGTCAAGTCTAGGTTTATGCAAGCACAAGGAAGACACTAAAATTGCTTATGACCTATAACAAGACTAAAGCTGGGTCAGTGCATTGCATGAAGATATCTGCTTTTGCTATTAACAAAGTGGGCCCAAATTCCTCTGGTCACAGTGCAATTATGAAGGATTTGGTCATTTCAAACAGCCATTGAACGAAGGACTCCCCACAGAAAGGACACCTGTAGCAGACTTCCTTGGATCCTGAAGTGGTCATCTTTTTTTTTTTAAATATTTGTTTAATTTATGTATATGGGTGCTTTGTTTTTATCCATACCAGAAGAAGGCACCAGCTCTCATTACAGATGGTTGTGTGCCACCATGTGGTTGTTGGGAATTGAATTCAGGACCTCTGGAAGAGCAGCCAGTCACTGCTCTTAACCGCTGAGTCATTTCTCCAGCCCTAATGAAGCAGTCATCTTTAAGACTTGTTTCTGTGCGTAAGCTAGGTAGTCAAAGGACAAATGGCTTTAAGTCATTTCATACAGCACTTTGCCTATGAGATGCTGAAAACATACACTATATGTGGTGGTTTGAATAAGAATGTCCCCCATAGGCTCCCATATTTGGAAGCTTAGCCATCAGGGAGTGGCACTACTTGAGAAAGACTGGGTATGGCTTTGTTATAGTTGGTGAGGCCTTGTTGGAGGAAGTGTATCACCAGAGGTGGGCTTTGAGGCTTCCAGAACCCAAGTCAGGCACAGTGGATCTCTCTTCCTGCTGCCTGTGGATTCAGATGTAGAGCTCTCAGCTACTTTCCCAGAACCCTGTCTGTCTGCATGCCACCATTCTCCCTGCCATGATGATAATGGACTAAACCTCTGGAACGACAAGTCAGCTCCAATTAAAGTCTTTGTCTTATAAAGAGTTGTTGTGGTCATGGTGTCTCTTCTCAGTAATAGCACCCCAATTAAGACACTATCTTTGGACAAATCACTGCAGAGATGGAAATGATCAAAATTGTAGCTCAATCTAATCTCTTCTTAGAGATGAGGAAATTTAGGACTTGAAATTTTGAGACTCTAAATCTGTGACAGGCAGAGGGAAGGCTGGATGTAGGGTTTAAGATGGCCAGATAGTCTTCTGCCCTCTCTCATCCTGACCTGTTCCCATGTGAGGGTCTACGGTCTTGTGACTACATGTAGTCACAGAGTAACAGAGGCCTCAGGGACCTGACATTCTGGATGTGTCTCTGGAGAAAAGTGGGAGCCCTGTTACGACAGAACAAAAGGGGGTGGCGAGGGAGGAAAAGAGAACACCAAGTCTGTGGCTGCCTCCAAGCTGCAGAACATTTGAGAATGGAAAGCTTTCCTCACCTCAGAGAAATCTGAGCAGGGCAGCAATCAGCAGCACAAGTATCCATACCTTCTGTACCTAGAGATAGTCACACCTCCTGCACCCAGAGATATCCACACCTCCTGTACCTATAGATAGTTACACCTCCTGTAGCCAGAGGTATCCATACCTCCTATACCTAGAGATATCCACATTCCCCAATACCTAGAGATATCCACACCTCCTGTACCTAGAAATATCCACACCTCCTACACCTAGAATATCCACACTTCCTGTACCTAGGGATAACCACACCTCCTGTACCTAGAGATAGTCACACCTCTTATACCTAAAGATATCCACACCTCCTGTACCCAGAGATATCCACACCTCCTGTACCTAGAGATGTCTACACCTCCTGAACCTAGGACAAAGAGAAAGCAGCAATCCAGGGCATTTGGAGAACTGTGTAAAGGCTCTCCATAACACCAATGTGGTTAGAGGACGCATCTGATCTGTGTTGGCTCTGCTTCCACAGTGAGTGCCTTGGTAGGCTACACAGATTGACGATATAGTCCTCAATCCATGTTTTGCAAATGGCAGAACTGTAGCTCAGGCAGGAAGCTTTGGCTAACTTTTAAGCCCCTGCCCAGTGAGGTTTATTTTGGAGACAGAGCCTTTTCCTTTTGACTTACACTTTGTGGTGAAATGCTTGCCCTATTTATGAGCACCTCAGAAACCTGGGCTGTGAATGTGAAGGAGGATGCATGGCCGCCATGAATCTACCATCCCAAGACAGGTGACGGCAAAGAAATTGGAGGCTGTGATGCTTGTGGTTTCTATTTTATGCTGTGTGTAAATTCTTTGTGCTCACACACTGGCTTCCTCCCAGGGCATTTGGAGAGCTCTGTAAAGACTTTCCATAACACCAATGTGGTTAGAGGACACATTTGATCTGTGCTGGCTCTGCTTCCACAGTGAGTGACTTGGTAGGCTACACAGATTGACAATATAGTCCGCAATCCATGTTTTGCAAATGGCAGAACTGTAGCTCAGGTAGAAAAAATAGCAAGAGGCTCCACAAAACTTGGAAGCCCAGTGGAGCTCAGCTCCTTGGAGCCCTCTGGTTCATCACATTCCCACCTTGCCTCTCTAAAACTACTGTCAAGTGCAACTTGCAGATAAAAAGGTTTTTTCTGGAGTGATTCCTGACAGTGAGTAGAGTTAGGTCTGCCCAACCTGAATTTGTGTTAAAGAACCTGTCAACACAGAGAAGATTGCCAGAACAGTCACAGAAACTGGATCAAAACTCTGTTGTGAGCACCAAATACAACACGATGCCCACATCTTTACCCCAAACCTGCTCTGAAGCATGGGCAGGAAAACCAGAATGTGTTTCTGAAGCCCACACCCTCAAAACAATCGCTGAGTTACAGCCCAAGCACAGCCCTGCCTGATTACTTCAGCCAAGAATATATGGCTGGGGTGACAGGGACAATGCCAGTATTAAATTTTGTTTTATGTTGTAATTTTTACCTGTTTGCAATCAGAACTGTGATGAGAACTATTTCCTTCCTTTGATTTATGGTGCTGAGAACAGAGATTAATGGTAGGCAACTTTAATTTAGCTCTTTCAACAACTCTCAAGAGATAAAGGGCCTGGAAAGACACCACAGGTTGCTCCAGCCATTGCTTGGGAAGTTGTACTGAACAGACAGCTGAAGAGCAAGCAGCCTTTTTCCTGTGCTGATATCTGTTTGGCTGGTTCTCCTCCCATGCTTGGGTGGAGGTGGAGGTAGGCAGGAGTGGTGGGAACTGTGAAACTGTGTGCCCATCCTGTGCTAGCTGGCCACACCGCAGCTGAGATGAGGATGGGTGGTGAAGGAGGGGTGGGAATGCAGGCAGTCTGCTAAGTGAAAAGCCTCCTATAGAACCCCAGTGGATGGCACAGGCAGCTCTGATGGGCCAGCATGCTCCCTAGGTCCTCTACCAAACTGCTCTTTCTTTCATGCAGGGGGGACTCCCCCAAGCATGATGCATTTTGCTCCACTTTGGGGTATGTAACATCTGCTCAGTACAGGGACATGTCCAAACAATAGGGAGCATCATGCTGGGAAGAGATATTGGTTGTTATGTGCTTTCATTTCTTTTTCAGGTAGGGGAACTGTGGCCCACTCTGCTTTCTAAGTCACACAAGGAGAAACTACTGCCAGAATGGCAGCATGCATTTCTCTAGACATGCCGGGCATATGAACCTCAGTGTATCTAAACTGCAGACGTGTTCCATATGGCCACTCCTTTTATTCTCTCTTTCTCTCTCTCTCTCTCTCTCTCTCTCTCTCTCTCTCTCTCTCTCTCTCTCTCTCCCTTCCTTCTTTCCTTTCTCCCTCTCTCCCTCACTTGTCCCTCTCTCCCTCCCTCCCTACCCTCCTCTCTTTCAGCCATGCCATACTACAAGTGAGTCTACTGGGCACAGTGAGCTAGGGCTTAGTGTCACAGACCTGCTTCCTGTACTCACTCACATTTGTTCAGAGATATGCCAGAAACAGAGAGGCAATTTGTGCTAAGTTCACTGAAGGAGACCTTTTTCTTAATGTGAGTCACTTACTTTAATAAACTGCAGCTGAGCTGAGGGAGTGATGGAGAGCTGGTAACTGCTGACTTAACATACAGGGGTCAGGGAGGACCCTTCAGAGTAGTGTCACTTAAGTCAAATCTTTAATAATGAGAAAGAGGTGGCTATCTTGTGAGAGGCCTTGGGAAGAGGCAAAGAGATTTGCAAGGAGCAGAAAGAAAGTCTGATGGGCAGAGCCTAGTGAGCAATGAAACTGAACAAGACCAAGGAGGGCAGGTGCTTTAAAAAAAGACAGTGACAAGTTTGCACAATGGAGCAGTGTTGTATAATGACACTTTGTCCCTTCAGTTCTTGTGGATATTGGATGAGGAGAGAAGGTGGTAAGAGAGAAAGTAGAATGGCCAGGACAGGGTGTCAACTGAAGTTTTTGAGGCAACAGAGGATATGGAGTGAAGAGGCCTGTCTTAATTACTGTTCTATTCCTGTCTTAGAATTACTATTGCTGTGATGAAACAGAATGCCCAAAAAATAACTTGAGGAGGAAAGGGTTAATTTGATTTATGCGTCTATATCACTGTTCATCTTTGAAGGAAGTCAGGACAGGAGATCCTGGAGGCAAGAGATGGTGCAGAGGCCAGGGAGGGGTGCTGTTTACCGTCTTGCTCCCCATGGCTTGCTCAGCCTGCTTTCTTAATCCAGGATCACCAGACCAGTGGGCTGAGCCCATCACTAATTAAGAAAATTAGTCCTACAGACTTGCCTACAGTCTGATCTTAGGGAGGCATTTTCTCAGTTGAGGTTCCCTCCTCTGAAATGACTCTAGCCTGTGTCAAGTTGACATAAAACTAGCCAACATAGAGGTCTTCCTAGAGAAATGTGTGGCGATAATGAAGAGCAATGTTCTGACTGATGGTGTTGGATGTCAAGGAAGGGAGGAATGGAGGATGAATCTCATTTTCCTATACTGCGTACCTCATCAATAATGATATTTTAGGTAACCAGTAGTCCCATCTTGAAGTTTTTGAAATGGAGTCTATGTCAGACACCACTTATGTAAATAATTCATGTAACCTAATGTAAATGGACCTTTATTAACATCTAAAATAGTCATAAAGTAAATAACATAATAGATAAATAATAAAAATAAAATTAGGTAGATAACAGTCTAGACTTGGGCTCTTACTTTATTTCTGAAGTTTTGGTTAAGATGTGACCAAAGCTTCTGTTTCTTTTATCTGATTACTGTGTATCCACATTATAGCGCTTCTGTTTCTTTTATCTGATTACTGTGTATCCACATTATAGCCATATGATTGAAAGCTGGGTAGCAATTTTTCTACCAACTTGGTGCCTTCATTATGAGGGTGCTGTCATACTGGAACGCTGGGGATTTGACATGTCCGAGAAGGCAGGATGTTGACTCAGAGATGTGAGTCATTGTCTCTGCTTCAGCTTTGGTTTGACAGCAGAGCACATGCTTACTGAAAGGAAGCGCTATGCTTGCTCCTGCTTTGAGATTTCTGGAAGGATCGCACAGTCTAACTGCAGATATCTCATTAATCCTTCAAGTGTTTCCTTGAGGGTGGCAGCTAGGTGTTTGCTTTGTTTTGACAGCGTTCTTGCTGAGGTAGTTTATAGAATCAACTCATTATGACCTCATTATATAAAACAGTATTGTATGTATGCATGTATTTAGTTAGGGTCACTTTTTGCTACTTCATGAAGGTGAAACACACACTTACATAATCTAGAAGAATGACAGAACCCCAATTTATTTGGATTCATCACAGTGGAGAACAGAAACAACTCAGAGAAATGTGGGAACAGACAGACATGGAGGCCACTGAGATAGGCTCATCCACTTAATTATGACAGCCTGAGATCTTGTGTGACAGAAGGAAGGATGGGTACCTGGTTACTTACTATGTAAATAATCCACAGATTAATGTTAGTTGAAGGAAAGTGTTCTATAATAATGCTGCTAAATAACTTCTATTTTTTAGGTAAAGAAATATAGGAAAATTTTAGTATGAAGACAGCAATTTAGTTTGTAAAACATGCATTTGTATTTTATAATGATTTTAATTTGAGTATTTGGTAGACTCATTGAAGAATATACATTTATTTGATTAAACAAAGTGGTATTTCAAAACAAAAAAAAGATAATTAAAAAAGAGAAATGCCACTATGGTTTTATAGAGATATATTGATCAAAATTCTACGTGTAACTTAAATATAAAGACCATAATAAATGTGACTTGTTTCCCATCTATTTAGTCAAGTGTATTAATCCAGTGAACAGCTTAATTTTCAATCAGATACTTTCAGACGTATGCAGAAGATGCCAGTGTCAAAGGATGCAGACCTCAGATGTGTCACAGACATGTCCTATCTGAGTGGTGACACTCCTCCACCCAATCTTAGCCATGACACCAGCAGAGGCAGTCTGACAAAGTATCTTTGTTTCTTTAAGTCTACAAAGTCACTTCAGGTAAAGCCTAGATTGTATAATAAAAACCCTTGTGCTACTCTTCAGTACTAAATCGTTGAGTATATAACACTTAAGAGAAAACGTTTTGATAAGAAAAAAGCTTCTATTTCTCAGAAGGCAGGTGACCGTATCTACTTATTTATCTATCGCAATATAATGTTTATAGAATTTTCATGTAGCCACATATATTCTTACCGCTTATGAGGCAAAAAAGAACAAATATTTCACTAACTCACACTTTGCCATCTCACTTGGCAGTCTTCTTACCTCAATTCCCAAACCTTTGTAACAACATCAGGGACAAAATCTTTAAAAATATGTCATCCCCCAGTAAAAATCCATGTGCCCATCATTGTTAGACGGACTGGGCAGCTATTACGTATCAGCACTTGGGACACAGTGTTCAACTAGAGACAACCATCCAGAAGAGATGACAGGCATCTCCCCGGTTGCCATGAGGAACTGGGTGTCTATTTTAAGGAAGCAGAAGCTGGTGAGAGGAAGACTCTGGCTGTCTCATCTGGTGGTAGTAAGATTTGCTCTGGGACATATGAGTCTTCTCCAAATAAGGGCTCTCTTAGGAAATAAACTTTACATGTGTCCAGAAGGTTGTTTTTTTTTTTTTCTGGTCAGTACAATATCTGAAATAAACTCCTTTCAACAATGTCCAGGTATGCTGCTATTTATCCAGCAACTCCTAAGTACCTACACAGACTCTCCTTGTTTCTTTTATCTCAGCAGCAGCAGTTGCTGCTGACTTTGCTTCCTTCTTCAAAGTCAGATGGATTTCCTTTGCTCCCTTCTACCAAATAGACCCTTCTATCTGATTCTAGACCTGCCATTGGCTAATGGCTTCCCTGGAGCCCACCTCCAAAGGCCACACCCAACTCTAGGTCTTGTTCTTTTACTCCTTATCAGCTTTTTAAGACAGGTACAATTATCTGAATGTTGACCAGGAGGTCGTCAGTAGATACTGAGTCCACTGGAATCTTGTTCTTGAATTTTCTAGCTTTAGTGAGGAAAAAATTGCATTGTTGATATATACAAATAATTTATTTTTAATATTAACCCAATGTACTAAGACAAGAGACACCCCTGACCTCTGACCTGAATACTTAAAGTTTCTCGGTACCTCTTCCATCAGTCTTCTTGTATTCATCATGCACATGACTGCAAGAAAGGTGTTTCCAAATGCATTGTCATACAATGCCTTTGCTTTACTGGTTGCCTTTGGCTCCTCATGGAAACCAAGCCAGAGTACTGATGTAGCCCTTTTTGATTCGTCTACTCCCAATTGACACCCTCTCATCCCCTGGAGTGTTTGTAGCATTTTCAACATTATAGCCCAAGTGGGCACACTTTCACACAGTAGCTCAGTGAGTCCTGTGACCTACTATTCTTTGCAGTGGTGACAACAGATAAGTAACTACAGTTCCAAATCGTCTAGTGAACTCAGACGCATTCAAAGCACCCAGGGGAATTTTCCTATATACACCTTCTTGTAAAGCTGCCATTCTTTCCTACTCCAGTTCCTGCTGCTTTGACTTCCAAATCCTGAATTCTGACCCTGGGTCACTTGAATTCTGACTTGGATTCACTAGGCATATCCTGCTTAATTTTAGCTCAATTTTGTATTTCAGAAACTGACTTCCCTTAGCTTATTCTTGTCATATATGACCATACTATTTCTCTGTCTTCTGGGAGTTAAGTAGCCATCTTCTAAAGCATGAAGGTTTAGTTGAAAATTCTTTGTGAACTGGCTTGCATTGAAAACCCTCAGTCTTCGGAAAAGTCCCAGTTAGTCACCCAGTTCCCTCTCTCTAACCTCCACAGGTTACACGATGCTCCTAAGATGGCTCTCTCAGGACTCAAATCTGCCTTTTCTTATTGATCAGCCCCTGAAGTCATGGTTAACAACAACAAAAAGCTTGTATGAGTTCATTAACTTCATGTTTCTGTGATTATGACTTTTCATAAAAATAACTAAGAAATTAGTCACAGTCTTTCTCAAGCTGAAATTTCAGAGAATCATCTCCTTACACCTGGAGAGTAATTCATTGTTTTGCAGATATGGAAAGTGAGCTTTAACGAGAGTAAGCGTTTTGTCAGGAATTATGTAGTTTGTAAATGGCAGAGCTGGGATGCAAAGACTTTTGACTCAGTGGTGCTGGATTCCAACCACTTCAGTGCCCTGCCTGCTTCTGTTCTTGCTGCTCTATATTCCACCACCACTATACGAGTTAACTCCTGTTGTGTTTGCTCCTTTTCAAATCAGTTCATTAAATAAATATTTATGGAGTTCCAGATCCTCCTGGCAAAGTTTCTCACTAGTCCACATGGGTTGACAATGACATGCAAGGCAAGAGCCTTCTCCTCAAGGGAACCACTAAATTGAAATAGTGCTATAAATATGACTGTTTATGTAGCTACAGCCCATGATATAACTGACATATTACAACTGCAGGAGATATAGTAGGAAAATAAAAATGATGAAAACATGCAGGCCTGAATGCTTCGCTCTAATATTGAACATTTTCCTAAGACTGGTGAGCTTCCAGATGAGAAAGATGATCACATATGCCTGCATGTGCATTTATATATGCCTATATAACATTTATACATCTATGCATTGGTTCTGGGCAATTTTGTTTTGTTGTGTGCAACTCTATGCCCATGACTTCCAGCTAAAATTTCACAAGATCTATCTGTGATCTATGGAAGCTTTATTGGCATCTCATAATTACTTTTACCACCAGATGAGAGATTAAAAATTCCTAGCTTGGATATTTGCACACCGGAGACATAACATCTTTTAATATCTAATATAATCACTTCTAGGAGAATCTTTTGTTACATAGAATTAGCCATTAAAAACACATTCTTCGAACAAAGGAAAATTTCCATACTTCAAATTCCCCTACCTGTCTTTACTTGCCTATAAAGAAGCATCATTTTAGGAGCAATTCAGTATGGAAAATTTGCCTCCTTTGCCCCTGAAGACAGTCCAACTATTCTGGTTTCATTCTACACTTCTTTAGACATCTTCATGTGACTGTAGCAAAACATGTGACATAACTCTGTACACACAGAAGGTTAGCCACTGAAGAGACCCTAGAGTTGTTATCAACGAATATCCCATAATTCTGTGATGAGGACAGCAGGACCACAAAGGTCAGTTTGCTTCACAGTGGTCTCAACATGCACATGTGTAATGCCAGGAACTCAGTTTGGGGGAGCTAAAGCAGGCTCCCCTGCCTGCCTATCCACTTCCCCACACTGGATTGGTATATTGGTACTACTTCTTGGCAACAGACAATGTGTTTTACACTTGCGTGTGCATGATGTTTTTATCTTCTGCCTCTTGTGCACCTGAGCTCCACACGATTGAGAGTCTTGTTTATTGGACAGGGCTCCAGCATCAAGGTGATGTCCAACACATGGTAGCTACTTGGGAAATATTTGTCAGATGAATAAAGTGGTGTTAAAGGCAAAAATGGTTCAATGGGACAGATGCTACAACAGAAATGTACACCCCAAGACAGGGTATTCAGAGGATCTGCCAAGTGCAATTTGTTTTGAAGTGGCATTACATAAGCATGCATCTGGGTTGCCCAGAAACTTCTGTTTTCATTTGCGGAATTGTATCTGAGCCTCTGTAGGCGACAGACAGCCTGTCATACAAATGTGAAGCATTGTAAAAAAACTTGTATCCAAGCTATTTTAAAAATGAGTTTTTAAATGAATGTTTAAATATTAATACAGAATATTAATATTTGAAATTCATTTTTTCATAAAATAGAGTTAATCTTGAGGCTAGCATGATTTTCAGAATTTTTGCTGACTGTTCAGAGCACCACTCCCCAAGCATTCCAAGAACTACACCAGCTATATAATCAGGCTTGTTTGTTTGTATTCGATTACTGTTACTATTTTGTGCCGAAAGCTCTGAATTGTGGGTAAATGATTTATTTAATCACAATTATGATTATTCTCTGAACTTCAAAGACTGTCACTTGTCACTAGATTATTAGTGGGAAAACTTTGAATATCTTTAATAATGAAATTGAAGGAAAACTGATAGAAATTACAAATAAACTTTATCTCTTCTGTTTTGTCTATTTATTTATTGACCTTGAGACTCAAGACTCACACTCGCTGTGTGGTGGAAGAAAACCTTGGGTTTCTGACCCCGGTGTGTCTGACTCTGGGGTATCAAGGCTTTGGACATCTAGACAAGTGTTCTCCCGGCTGAGCTACAGACCTCACCCCTGCTTATACTCAGAGTCACTAATAGGATGTGTCCCTCCAGAAAGAGTAGATCCAAAATTTTGACTTATTTTAATTTTAATTTGCATCTCTATTTCCTGGGACTGGGACTTTCACAACTAAAGTCAATTCTAGATTTTTCTAAATCTAATAGAAAAAAATTAAAGCTTGGGCTTTAATTAAAAAAAAAAACTTTCTCAACTTACTTTCTTCTGTAACAATATTAGACAGAAAGATAAGGAAACATGAAACAAAGGAACACTTCCCCCTCAAAAAAGATATTCCTTGAAGTTTATAAACACAGCTTGTGTTAGCAGATTCAACTGTTTCAGAAAGTTGGTGCTGCTATTCCATGTAACCAAGGACCAAATGAAACTTGTCACTGAGCAATCACCAGGGGTGACAAGCTGTTGAACTCCCTCAGCTGCCAGAACCCTGTTCTATCAATCCATAAGCTATCCATTAATTTATTCATCGGCAGAAAGAATATTTAAATGACTTACATGTGACATAAGAGCTCAGGTAACATGCCCTGGAGCCTCCGGGAAGACAGCTCTTGCCCTGGTTTGGCCAGGCTGCAGTGGCTGGGAGATGGTCTGCCAAGCCTTCCACTACACCAGGGCCCTCTTAATTCAGAATGTCAAGCCCCATCTGATTCCAGACACACTCTTTTTTTAGTCATCTATATTTCCAACAGGAATATAAGCTATGCACAGCACTGAATGGTGTCCTGCTATAGAGTAGTTTCAGAATCTCAACTCTAAGAGGATTGTTTTAGTTTTGGCTTTTTTGGGGGGGAGGACATTTGATGATGGTTAACAGCAGCTAGGGGAGGATTTGGAGCCTCTCAAAACACTATAACATTATTGAATCCGGTCATAAAGATTGCCAACTAACTTTCCCCAATGTTCCTGATGACTGTTTTCATTACTCTGACAAATACCTGACAAGAAGTTATATAAGGGAGGAGGGTGTATTTTGTCTCAGAGCCTACCATAGAAGGGAAGGCACAGAAGCAGGAGCATGGTGGGGCTAGTCACATTGTATCTGTCATCAAAAAGCAGAGAGTGCACAGAGGTAGGACTACGCAATTAAACTCCAGGGTCATTTCACTTCCTCCAGCAAGACTGCACCTTCCACCAAAAGCAGCACCAGTTCTTTGACTAGATGGTGTGTGATCAGACCACCTTCTTTTTGTTTTGTTTTGTTTTTCGAGACAGGGTTTCTCTGTAGCTTTGGAGCCTGTCCTGGAACTCACTCTGTAGACCAGGCTGGCCTCTTAACTCACAGGGATCCTCCTGCCTCTGCCTGTGATTAAAGGCATGTGCCACCACCACTGGGCTCAAGCCACCCTCCTAATATGCACACACACAGCTTTGTGATGCTCTCAAACACAGTTGGAGATGCTTCTTTTTGTAATAAGTGGTGAAAATACTGAGAATCCATGACTGTGAGTGCTTAACTACAGATGGGTTATCTTATTAATATCCCTTGACTCACATCCCTGGGAAAATCACAGAAGAGTGGGTGGAAAGAATGAGAGCCCATGGACAGGGAGGAAAGCTGTGGAATATGATTTGCTGGGTATGACATGGCTGATAGGCACATCAGTGAAGAAAACCTTGTTTAATCAGATGAGCCTATAGGGGACACTGCACATTCAGACCACAACACTGTCATGCATCAAGACAGGTCACACTTGATAAAATGCTCACAATCCTGTAAATGTTATTCACAGGCCTTTCTTAGAATATCTGAGTATTGTCCTCTCCATATTTGGACTGTATCCAAAAGCAGCTTGCTTTGATTCCCACTCATTACCTTGTGTGTACCTCAGAGCCTGGGGCCTCCGTGCCCCATGGGATCTGGCTCACCTGTAACAGGAAACAGGTGCTATTTCCTGAACAGCTCTTCCTCACCATGGATCCTGGTCTCTTCATACTTTGTCATTTTGCATATTGTCCTCTCCTTTCTGATACTGACCTGTTGGGCAGCACCAGCTATGCCCTGAACAGGATCAGTCCCTGCCTTTCTTCAGTGTTATAGCCCCTCCCTGCTGTACCTACTGCTACCTATGGGACAATGAAGGCCGAGCATAGGCTTGCTCATCCATACCTCAGCGAGCAGGGTATAACTGCTCTCTATTTATAAGGGAAGAAGAAATAAGTAGATGTATATTATGTTTTTATAGTCTACTAAAATTAATTAAAATATTTTTACACTCTACTAAAGGTTAAAAAAAAACAAAACAGCTTTGCTATGACTGCTACTTTATACACAAGGGCACACTATTGGTGAGTAGCAGAAAGCAGAGAGAACCCATGTCCATGTGACTCTGGGGTTTACCTCATGACCACTGGCTAGGAGGTTTCCTTGCTTTCATTTTTACCTTTCACTAAAGTGTGATTTTGTTTGTGAAGGCAACATCCAAGATCTATAAGCTACCTACATGGAACAAGGCTCTCTGCTGATAAAGACAAGCCCCATCCTCAACAGCTTGGAAAGGGGTAAGCACTGCCCTCTCCTTGGAAGATGGAATCTCCTATCCCACCTCCCACCCAAAGGGTCCAAATGGAGCCTTCTTTGTAGGTATAGTCAGTTAGGAGGAGGGCATGAAACAGGTCCTCACCAAGAGGGCATTATCCTCATGAAGAGAGGACATTGGACACACACAGACACATCCAGAGGGAGGACTGAATAGATGTAGAGAGAAAGTGAGAGTCTGCCTATAGGGAACATGCTTGACCAATAATAGCAGGCAGAAGATATACCAAGGGATTGCCACTTCCAGGATTTAGAGGGAGTATATCACTTCCAAGACTTTGGTCTTTCGACTCTGGGGCATCCAGGACTTGGAACAACATGTTCCAGTTGTTTAAAGCCACTGATCCGTGGCACTTTGTTCCAGTGACCACAGGGTGCTAACCAGCCACCATTGCACATAGATGACCTGGTCAGAGGTTACAGTGCTGGTTTCTACTGTGAAGATGACTGAGAGTGGTGAGGCAGTTTCAGCTGGCTAAAAGTACACTATCATACAACAGTGAAAAGGAAATGTACATGAAAACAAACAAACAAACAAACAAACCACCTGCCCATAATCTTGCCTCAAGAAACATCACAATATGACTTAACAAAAGTTTCCTCAGGCTTCTGCCTGCTTTTAAAACTAAATGCTACTATTGTCTTTTGTCCTTAGTTTTGAACCATATCAGCAGTCCTAGTTGCACTGGCGTTGCCTTTCATTGTGTCATACTCCTTCACATGAGATGTGGTAGTGATGAGGCATGGATGTGGGCTCAGGAACAACAATGCACAGATGTGTGGGCAGGAAGGGGAAACCAGAGGAGAGACACTGGGCTTCTCTGTCTCCTTTACTACAATTCAGGACTCTGCTTTCCTCAGTCCTCAGACCTCTCCCATCTTGATCACATCTGTCTATGGGTGAGTGAACTCATACAGCATTGCTGCCATCCTAGTGGGATTAGGTAGGAAAGGAAGTGGGAACAGGAGAAAGGCCTCAGAGTGTGGTTCAGACTGACATGTAAAGCCCCCCATTTACAGTGTATGGTCAGGCCTGGTTACCATACCCACCCTTGATGCTGCCCCAAACCAGGAGGGTGTGAGTGCTGAATCTTGGACAGTTTGGGAAGGATCAGCATCACAACTGAGTCATACAGTACTTCTGTATTCCCAGAACACATGAATACCATTATTCCTACTTGGAAGTCCTGCCCACTCAATCATACAGTACTCATACAGTACTCAATCATACAGTACTTCTGGATCCCCAGCAGACATCCTTATTCCTACTTGGAAGTCCCACCCACTCGATCTAGTCAATTAACCCTCTACTTTGATCTTCCTCATTCCCTTCCTTTCTCTCCTGATCTCGTTTGTCTCTGGCTCCCTTCCCTGTAAATATGAAAATGACAGTAAATGTCAAGACAATTTCATTTTTAAATTCAGGCATATTAGTGTGAAGTGGTGATCTCTGGGAATATTTATACAAGAGTTGATATATTCCAGTTACCCAGTAGTAGCGGTTGTTAGTCCTGTGTCACACAGTTAATTGCCAACATAAGCTTATTTTTCTATATTCTCAATTACTGACTTCAGGTTAATCCTTAATTTAGGACAAAGTAAAACAAGCTATGACCTGATTTGTCAACATTCATCTCTGAAATTAATAGGAGAAGCAATTTATAGGATTAGGAGTCAAAAAATGCACATTCGGAAACACTGTGTTTACTGTATTCCCCCTTCACCTCCACACGTACACCTGTAGACCACTTGATCTGAAAGATTAAGTAACACATTTGCACCACCCACCACAATGCCAAGCTCACAGTAGGTCTCAAAACTTGTTAAAAGGCAAATGTTAGGAGAGCAAAGAAGAAAACTGCCCCACATTAACTAGTGGGGAGTGTTAGGTAGCATCAGGTGCCAGAAGTATTTGGAGAGTGAACTAGTGTTTGTGGCCAAATTTTTACACAATTCTGAAAATAATGCTTAGATATTTGGAGCTATTAATTTTAAATTGAGAAACAGCATTACTAAAAAAATAAGTTGTATAGCCTTTTCTCATATGTGTAAGAATAGGGTGTGTGTGTGTGTGTGTGTGTGTGTGTGTGTGTGTGTGTGTGTGTGTGTCCCATGTTTCTCATGTTTAACATGAGGCAAGGGATTCCAGAACACCTGCCTCATTAGTTTAACAATTAAATAACAAAATCATCATTTTCTTTTCTAATGCAGCAGAAAACTTAATTTAAAATACATCAGAATAGACTGTTGCTTTGAGCTCCTTGCTACCACATATAAAATGAAACAATTAATTAGCTTAGCTTGTTAAAGTACACTCTTAGTTACTTTTCTGTGGCTGTGATAATGTAACCTGACAGAAGCAATCTAATGGACAAAGGCTTTGCTTTGGCTCACACTCCCAGAGGATTTACAGTCCATTCTGGTGGCTAAGATGTGGCAGCAGACACGCAACAGCTGGTTGGATGGTCACATCTGCACTCAGGAAGCAAAGAGTAAACAGAGGGAGTGGGGCTCCGCAATGAAATCTCAAGTTCCTGCCCCTGGGACTCACTTCCTTCCAAGAGGCTTCTCTTTCCCTAATGGTGACACAACCATCCCAAACAATGCCATCAGCTGCAGACCATGTGAGCCTACAGGGGACATTATACCTTCAATCCACTACACACCCTAAAATACTGCAAAAGTGCATGCTCTGTAAAGATGTTTGACTCTTGTATCCACAATGTACAGTACTTATCAATTAGTAAATAGGAACAATGCAAAGGTACCAAGATTACAGAGGTTTAGTTTTCCTATAATCAAATTTAAAAAAAAAAAAAAAAGAAATTGGTGCACCATAGTGACATTTCATCCTTATGATTAATAGACCTTTTAAGGAAAGTATCAATAAATTACATGCTGTTTTCCATTTCTGCTTTTGTGCTTTGTGTACAGGAAAATCTGAAATGCAGCCCATGCATACATTAGAAGGCCCACAGAGTTAGTGAGTTTGCATTTGAAAGCAGGAGATGCCATCTCTCTTCCACGTCATTATAGGTGACTGATATTTGCCAGGGGAACAATGATAGTAAGAGGGGGGAAAGGAGAAGGAGAGAGAGGAGACGATAGAAAAGGGGGGGGGGAGAAGAAGAGACAGTGTACATAGCTCTGCCAGTTAAACTCTGTAGCAGATCTAGACAGGTCCAAAGACAAATCACTGGTATCGGATGTGTCAGCCTGAGTCAGTGAGAAATGATGTCAAGGTCGTTTTAACCCCAGAATTCATGGGCACAAGTCACTTTCAATGTTCTGTTTTTACTCTTTTATTCAAACTGGCTCCTACAGGAGGGGTTGTCTTCTGTAAGGGTTACTTGAAGGATGGTATTTGAAATTAATTTTCTTCTGTATATTCGTTTACAAGCTGTATATTCAAAAGAAATGTCCTATGCCACTGAAGAGTGTAATTAAGTCTGAAAATTACCAGTAGGGCTGTTGGGTGGAAACATAGTTGAGCTCATTGCCAAGGCTGCCCCCTTGTACTTCTGTCAGGCTCTCCTGGGCTGTTATTTCCACACAAGTAAAGCAATGAACATGGCCAACTAAGAACAGAATAGATGGGTTCTGATGGGGTTGTGACATCCCTCCTTTACTAAACAGTGGTGCCACTGAATGCCCACATTTCCTCACTTTAAAATTTATTTTTAAATAGCCAAATAGTAGGTGGGAAAAAATGTAATGGGTTTCTGGATCCCAGAGAATGCACATAGACTTCAGCAGAAGGAATATTTTCAGTTTTCAAAATACAGATATCTCTTATCACTGCTAGAGATAGATTACTTAGCAAGAAAAATTCACGTATTTATCAGTAGATATAATATCACATGCAAAAAGTCGAAGCTAGAGGAAGCCCCAGAGAAGGAAATAAATCACCCAGAGCAGTCTGAGCTGCAGAATCTGATGCCAAGAGCTGAGCTGAGCAGGGTACCACCCTCTACCTAGTTACTACAAAGGATGATGCATGTTGCTTAACATGGCCCTTCCATGTACCCGAGCCCTCGCTAAACAGGGCTATCTCCTCTGAAGATGCGATACAATTTAGTGTGGTTGTTAGTTCAATTCCGGGACTCTCTCGAGCCTAGACTATCAATCACACCGAACGGTGGAATTATTCATACGGTTCAGTACTCTGGACTGCTGTTCACAAGAGACTGAAGAGATACGATCAAGCTCATTTAATTTAGACTTGAAGCTGGACGTGAACTTGACTCCCAGCGGAGCAGAGCTGTTTATCTACTGAACCACCCAATTCCTTAGGTTTTGTAAAAGTGGTTTCTGATGGAGGAGACTATCAGAATATTTTGCATTAGAGAGGAAAGGGTAATAGCTTGAAAATTCAGAAATCTATATAGCAACAAGGGATTCCCAAGTTTGAATACTGAACTGCTGAAAGGGGAAAAAGATTGGATACAAATAGATTCAAACTATTGTGTGACCTGTAACGATAGTGCATGGTGTCATTTTAAGTTGTATTTTTTCTTGTAGTGTTGCCATGTAATAACAGATCAGATCAGCAACTAAATAAATAATGGCCGAGGATATACAGAGAAGAGCTAATGTACTAGAAAATGAGTCCCATGTGCAGTGACTCTCCAAAGTGTAGAGAATGAGTGTCACCCCTTCTGCTTGGGTTCAGCTGTATGGGAGCGACTGGCATTTCTGTTTAATCGCAGACCTCATTACTCTGCCTTGGAGATGCAGAGTGCTCCTCTCCAAGGATTTATCTGCACAAAGCTGGAAAGTACAGAATTCTTGGAGCCACAACACAAAGCTGATGGGGTGAGGCAGGGGAAGTTCCTGCCTCTTGCCCTCTCTGCCCATGGTCTGATGACTAACGTAGGAAGGCCAAACAGACTTGCCTTTTAAAGCTATCAGCTTAAGAAGAGCTGAATTGCTTCTCTGGAGTGTTTCAACACTACATGAACTGGCTTAAAATATTAATATAAGAAAAATACCTCCTGACTTATGTAGGAGGTCCACACTACCAACCATCAGGGCGGCATGCAAGGGGCAATGTTACACTGCAGAGTGCAATAGTTTGAAGGAAAATGATCCCCAAAGGGAGTGGCACTATTATAAGGTGTGGCTGTGTTGGAGAGGGTGTGTTCTTATTGGAGGAAGTGTGTCACTGTAGGGGGTGGGCTTTGAGGTCTCCTATGCTCAAGCTACACCCAGTGAGTCAGTTACTTCCTGTTGCCTACTGATCAAAATATACAACTCTCAGCTCCTTCTCTAGCACCACGTCTGCCTGTACGCTGCCATGTCCCATTATGATGATAAAGGACTAAACTTCTGAAACTGTAAGCCACCCCAATTAATGTTTTCCTTGCTGTGATTATGGTGTCTCTTCACCACACTAAAAAGCCTAACTAAGGCACAGAAGATAAAACTATCTCAATCTCATCTACTCACAGGAAAACTCTCCTCCCATCTGTGTCCATTTTGAGTTCCTTACCAACTGTACTTCATTTGTTTTCTCCAAGGGTAGGGTCAAGTTTGTTTTCGATGAATGGTTTGTTGTAGTGCTCTGTTTATTTCCTGGGTTTTTTTTTTTTATTAGTATCATTGATGTTATTTATTCTGGTGATGGAGAACAGAGCCCTGTACATGGCATGGAAGTGCTCTACCACTGCGCTATATTCACACTCCTACATCTTTCAATTATTAGTTCTTTTCTGGACTGAGAGCGCTTTGGGGTTGCTTATATTGAATTCTTTCTTATATGTATTTTATAGTTTAAAAAGTCAATTTGCATTGAATTCAGGATTAATGACATATTTGTAATGCCTTCAATTCATTCCAAAAGCAAATATATTTAAAAGGATTAATGTTTTCTAATAATATAATGAAACAAAGCAGAATAATGAACACATTTCCAAGCCCAACATCTTTTAATTCGGGGAAGAGGAAACATGTGGTTCATTGGACATGATACAATCTGTCCAGAACTGTCTCTAAAGACCAAGCACAGAGGGACAGGCCTGTAGTCCCAGCACTAGGCATGTAGAGTCAGGAGGATCAGTTCAAGATCATCCTTAGCTACATAGCAGGACTGAAGCCAATCTGATACATGAGACCCCTATTTCAACAACAGTAACAATAACAATAATAATAATCTCCACAATTGTACCTCCTATCAGTTCAAGTGAATACAGGGAACTACAAAATTTCAAAAAAAATAAAAATAGTAACTTTAACTAATAATATATTGGGTATTACCCATGAGAATAATGTAGTATTTTTTAATAGAAGAATATATATTTTGTGCCCCTTATATGATTGCTGATAGTTTATTTTTGAAAATTTCATACATGTTTTCAGTGTGTTTTAATCAAATCCACCCAACACGCTCCTTTCCAGTCCCTCTGAGATTCTTCCCACCAGATCTCACTCACAACAATCTCATGTCTTTCTTTTTTTAACTCACTGAGTCCTGTTAGTGCTGCTGATAAATGCATGAGCATAGGGTCATCCACTGGAGCATGGTACCCTATCTGAGGCATATCCTTGAAGAAAATTGATTTTATTTCTCCTAGCAGCTATTAAGTACCAATAGTTCCTTAGATACTGGCAAGGCTTTGTTAGCCTCTCCCCTTTCTATACCAGAACTTTGGCTGGCTTGATCTTACAATTGTATACACAATTATAGTAGTTGTGAGTTCATGTGTGCAAGGGTCCTGTCATGTCCAGAAAATATCATTTTTCAGTGTCCTCCACTACCTCTGACTTTTATCATCTCTCAGCCCTGCCTCCATGATGATACCCAAGCCTTGGGAAAGGGCTTATGGTATAGGTGCCCCATTTAGGGCTGAGCATAAGTCAGCCTTTTTCTCCTCAGTTTGACCTGTGCTAAGTGCTATCTATGGCAAAAAGAAACTTCTCAGGAAAGAGCTGAGAGCTCTACTAATCCATGGATCTAAAGATAAATATTTAGAGAGCAGTTTGATATTATGTCTGTTTAGCAACATCATAATAATAGGTTTTACCCTAGGGCCTATAATCTATCTAGCCATGGGTTCTTGGTACAGCTGACAGTGCAAGGTATGCCTTTCATTTCGTGATGTGTGCCTTAAATCCAAGATGAAAGTGATTGGTTGTCCCCATAATATCCATGCCACTATGGCACCACTGGCATGTGTCACCAGGATGGTCATTATTATAGTGTCAGGGTTCTTAGTTGGTAAGACTGTTAATGACTTTTCTTCCATAGCAGGCTACATGGTACCTTCTGGAGCTATGAAGGCTAAATAATATAGTCTTTGAAAGCTAAAAAGGAATTAAAAAGAAATGTAAAATTTATAACATTGCAAATCAAATATTTTTCAAGATCAAAATTAATGCAATATTTAATGCTTCTTCTAATAAATATGCTTATTATTTTAGCCAAGATTTACATGACTATGTTTAAAGAAAGAGAGGAAGTGGGGCTCATCCAAGAATCAGACAGGTTTTGCCTGCCTTCTCTATTAAGTTTATTGTGATCTCCAAACAAAGAAACCACAAGTGGTTAAAAACAACAACAAAAACTTCTGTCATAAAACTACAATGCCCTAAATTTACAATGTTATTTAAGCCAACATGTTGATGAGTAAGATAGTAAGACCTGGTGAAGTGGTTAGGAGTGCTAGGAGGAGCAGAAACCACTCAAGCTCAACATAAGCTTCTCTAAGGGATAGAGAACAGATGCAAATCTAAATACCAAGAAGGACCACAGGTGCTTTAATCTCCCATGACATTTCTGCACAAGGTAGAATAGGGCAGCAGACTCCAAGTCATCAAGGTCTCAAAAACACGTTGTTCCATGCATTTGGGGTCAGGGAGACAAGAAGGAAGGAAAAGAGCCCCTAAAAAAATCAATATTAATGGATTTCAACTTCTGGGTATCCTAAACTAACCCTACTACTTCAAGAACAAAATTTCTGTGAAAATAGGCTGTTTGAAGGCATTTATAAATAACGACCACATCTAAGACTCTAGACACCAGCATCCCAGGAAGGAGGAAGACCTCAACACCCACCAGTGAGCTCCCCCTGCAGATATTTTCACTTATTTCACTGAAGATGGAAAAAGAAGATACTGGCTTAGACATTTCATAGGTGTATCGACTGGAGAATAGCACTGTAATTCTGGAATCTCAGCATATAAGGCATGGCCACAGCATAACCTACAGCTGAAATAAAAGTAGACAGTTTAAAGTGATTGGTAGGTAAATCAGGGAAGAAGAAGCCACAAGAAAAGAGAGACTCTTGGAAAGTTCTGGGAGCTACTGCAAGGAGGCAGGAAGAGATTGGCTACTAAGTATATTTCTTACCACAAACAGTATACAGATGTGATCTACTTTACATTTAAAGAGACCCCAAAGACCATAAGGTGTGATGATGCAGACCGACACACCTGCCAGCTAGGGAACCACCACAGTACATAATCATCTGTATATATTTCATATTTTTTGAGAACAAATTCTCAATTCTAATGTTTTTAGAATTTACACTGTGTGTTGTAGCTGAAAGCTTAATAACTGATTTTTCTCAGTGACTGCACTCCAGTACTGTGCAGTCTGTGTGGACACTGACCCTGTGTAGAAATGTGGTATAGGATCACTGATCCTTGTAACACTTAACCCTTCAAAACAGCCCCACCTACAAACCCCAGGCAAAATAAGCAGCAGCGTGACTTTCCCCAGCAGCTACTGGGAGAAGTGAGACCCACTGACACTGAGAGCATAAGACCTCAAGTATAGTTGGTCCCACCCAGTGCAGAGTGGGGCAGAGCTTCTGATGTCATGGTCATGTCCGGTTCTTCTGTAACAGTGTCTGATTCACAGGAAGCAGTCCTTTTATCATGCTGGCTTCAGTTTGCATGGGAAGAGGGGGAGAGAGGGAGGGAGGAAGAGGTGGAGAGGGAGAGGGACAGAGAGAGAGAGAGAGAGAGAGAGAGAGAGAGAGAGAGAGAGAGAGAGAATGGAGAACACCTACCTATGACAGCTAGGTAAGCAAAAGAAGCCCCAGATAAGAATCAAAGAAGAAAAAGCAGTAATACCAGATGAAAAAATTCTATACCTGGATAAGCCTCTCCACCGGTGCAGCAATCCAAATAAGACCAAATCAAACCAAATTAGAAAAAGCCCACGTTTATTGGATACAGTGTTCCTAGATGGCCTTCCAGGCCACAAGAGAGGAGACAGGATAGGGAGACCGGTAAAACCATGAGTCTGTTCTCTGGAGGACAGTTTAAATACCCTGTGGGAGTGGTCTTGAGTATCTCTGGGGGAGGGTCCATCATTTGGCGAGCTTTCTGAGATGCAGCAGGGTTTGGAGGGAGATGGGGGAGGGGGCTTGGGTGGAACCTCCACCATAACATCCCAGACTCTTTGGGTATATGGATGCCAGGGGTTGGGGTGAGGCTTCCACCTTAGCACCCAAATTCCATTCCTGACTAGAGCAGCACTAAGGCCTCAAAGGTTTGGGTTCCCAGTCGGCCTTTTTCTCCTTAACCAACCTCGCCTTTAATTTGTTGTCTGACCTTAGAGATCAGGCACCTCTTAGAGCATTAGAGCTAAGAGTCTCTAAGATAGGATGTGCAAATGGTTTGCTCTCTGTGTGTCTTTTCCACTCTGGTATCCCATGACTCCTGGTCCAGGTCCAGGGAGAACAGGAAATCCCTTAGAAGGAGTGTTTATGTGCAAGTAGAATTAGCAGCAAACTTAAATTAGGGGTTTGGTTGCACTTCATTTGAGCAAATACTTTGACATTAGAGTTTTGATTTGCTTCAACAGTTTTTAGGAAATATAATTATCAGTAAGAACTAATTTGTTGCGTAGTTCTTAATTTAAGGGAACAGACTGACAGCAGACACTAAATAAATTTTGCAAATTAACAATTTAAGTGTAATTATGAATTTGAAACATGCTTAAATAGAAATAAAAACAAGCACAAAAGATAGTGTTCGATAGCATCACAAACATGCATCCCCTGCCATGTCAAGATCAGTGAAGTGCAAAATCCTCCTCCATTACCAAATCTGTGACTGTTTTATTTGGGCAACAAATACAGAGAAAATACTCTTTCCAAGACGTTTAAATAATCCATAAAGGAGAACAGGCTATGTATGTACACAAAAATAAGCAAGCATGAGAAACTAAATTTGAATGTGAAATAACAGAGGATGAGAGAAAGAGGACGGGTAAGGAGAAATGATACAGGTGGAAGCTGAGAAACATACAAAAGAGGAGGAGGTAAAAGAGAGGTAAAGGAAAGGAAGAACGAGGAAGAAAGGAAAACACAGAGTGGACGTGCTTGGCTGACACTGTCTCTCTACTCCGCGAACATCGGACTCTGCTATGGCTGTCTGTGAGCCCAAAAGGATGGGTGTCAATGGGAGTGGATAAGCTGCAAAAAGCGAGTGATGCTGTTCTTTGCACCTTTTTCAAACCTCCTAGATGTGAAGCCATAGTCTATAAGTGTGACAATAGCATTCATGACTAGACATGTCACAGGGATGCCACAGCACTGAACTCATGGTACTGGATTTTCGGCTCCTTTGTAACTCATCTTTTTGATGAATGGAAACTGGTTGGGGATGCAAGATCTCGGCCAGTTAATAAAATGAGACCGTTTTTGACTTGACCATGAACCTGGCACCTGGGAAGATCTTTCTGAACTTCCCTGGGACCTACTGAGCATTCCATTCTCATGCTCCCCATGCACAGTCTAGTAGCTGCATGACGTTGTGTGGTTGAAATGTGGCTACTGCTGCATATTGAGATGGTATATAGCTCGTGGGTGTTTGACTACCAGATAGAGGAATCTGAAATAACATGTGTGTTTCATATTCCATTCCATTCTCTCTGAGTGTTCTCACTCCTGCTCATACCTTCCCACTTTCTCAGACAAATAATGCCAACCCAGATCATCTGAGCTTCAAATCAGTATACTCTTTGCTATTCTGACTAGCTATTCTGTCAAACTCAGTGTGTTCCAAGGTCAACCTGTATATTTCACTTTCACTGTAGCACTATTCTTTTCCACTCATTTGCTACCAGACACACAGCTATTTAGGTCAAAGTTGCCCTTGACTTCTCTTTCCCTGTACACTAAACTTCATTCCATCCTGTCTTACAGAGGCATGTTTTTAAAAATCCTGATAAAAACACAGATTAGTAGGACCAAAAAGGGTGAGGCAGTTTCTTCAAAGGTGAAACTAAAAAGCAAGACATTTTCAGTGAAATTATAAATTCATACATTCCAAATGACTGTAATAACCAAGGCAGTATTGAGAAATTCTGCACCAAACACAACATTCTTATGGAGACAGACATCATTAGTCTTTTGAATATGGCAAAAAAATTTGGTGCCCAAAGTTTGTCTCACTCAGTTCTGAGTGGCTGCAAAGTCACACTTTACTGATGGGGATTACCTAAGTCAAGGTGGCAGCACATTAACAGCTTGAGATACGCAAAGCTTTGTAATAAAATCATGTTAGTGAATAATAAGGGTGATTTAAATTGATAAATGAAATCCAGCTTTACTGTGAACAGTCTCCAGAATTTCATAAACATGACCATTAGGAATTGCTTATTCTTTGAAAAACAGTAACTAATGAAATACAGTTTTTCAGTACTCTGACTTTTAAATTTAAATTTGATAAATATGTTATCCAATTTTGTCCTGTTATTTATCTTCATATGATAACCCTTAAAATTTCATTTTTCTCTGAAGGTATTTCAACTTTCTAAACTGCAGCAACTGTATTTGAAATATTAAGAAACACTACTAATTTCTCTTGGATAACAAGCAACATTATACTGTTTATCCTTCAGAATATTTAACAAACACCACCACAGATACTAAGTGCTATGGCACTGTGAGAAAAACAACTTAAATAAAACATGAACACTCATCAAAGGAAACATTGGTATGCCAGCAATCATCACAAAATTGTCAATGTTCCAGTAACAATAATAATGCAAAATATATACAACCCTGTATGGTATGCTTTTTGTATCTTCATAACTGTGTTGAAAATCTACATGTTTTGTTATTGCTACAGAAGTAACCTAGAGTGCCAAGAAAAAAACTTCAGTTTCACAGCAACATCATCTCTAACCCAGGTCAGCTTCTGCCTACATCCAAGTAGGAAAGCAAGGGATGCACCTCCTTATGGCCCTGAACACTAAAAAGAAAGATGAAGAAAGGAAAGAATGGTGGGTAGAGATGCTCCCTCAGCCAGCACGGAGCCTGCCTGATTACTTAGTGCAGAGCAGGATGAGGGGCAAAGATGCAGGTGTCTGTGGAGGTCATGGTTAACAGCACTTTAATGACGAAGTTGGAGAGCTGGGCCAGGTGGTTATCAATGGTTATCAATGCGCAGAGGCTTTTCAGTGTACTTGAGCCAGGAGGAGCCAAGGAAACCAGTGTTTATTCTCATCAAGCAGAGTGGAGAAACTGTGCAGTTCCAGGATCCATGAAACCCGATGGATTATCTCGATCCACCTGGACTAGGCCATACTCAGGTTTTGCTGAACGGGGATTCAAAGGAAGTCTCACAAAGACCAAGATGTCCAGAAAATTCAACCTCAACCCCAAACTACAATCAAGGATGTTTATAGGCATCTCAAGGAGTCTGGCACTGAGCATGTAAATTCTGTATTCAGAGTCTATAGAATTAGCAGTGTGTAAATAATCTGGAAAATGTGTCAAAATGAAAAGGAAGATCTTGCTAAACTGACCCAATTCTGTTGCAGCTGTTAGAAACCAGATCCAAGTACTGTAAGAGTCATGATTCTACCTCCTGAAGAAAAAAAACTGAGCAGGAAGAGATTTGGGATTCCAGGAGAAGTGCACTGCGTAGGACTGACAGCTACAGCAGGAGGGAGGAGCAACAGAGCTCTCCTGAGAGGAAACCTTGGCAAATGTGACAAGAGCACTGGTTAGCTATGGGGCCACCCATGCAGCCTCGTTCATACGACAGGAGTCCCTAAAAGAAAGGAAGCTGAGAAAGGGAGGGAGAAGTATTTTAAGGAAATAATGGTAATTTTCCCCCAAACAACACCTCTGTAAGTCCCTCACTGGTGAGACTAACAAAAGGAAGTCCAAGATGTGGCATAAGCAGACAGCATCAGGCTGATGACAAGAGAAGACTCTGTGACACCAGAACCAGGACAGGAGCGATGACAGATGCTTCCTTAGCAACAGCTTGGTCCAGAAAACACAGGGGCTGCTTCACAGGGGCAGCTTCTCTCAAGCAGTAAGGGACCAACACTCTGAGCCTAGAATTCTTAGTACATCAAAACACCTCTCAGAAACAAGCTTTAGAGAAAACACAGCTGGAAACAGAAAAGCTGAAATAATCCTTCTAAGCACACTTGAACGACAGGGAGTTGGTGAAGTCCATATTTTGATAGAAGGAAGATGATAGCAGAGATCATTTATATGTACACAGGGCACGGGATGAAGAAAGGTGAGTTAATACATCTTTTATTTTCAGGACTGGGGCTTGAACACAAGGCCTCAAGTGTGCTAGGTAAGCACTCTGCCTTTGCTCTATAACTCCAAAATCCCCACTTCGACATTTTTTTTTAAATAATGCTTACTGCAAAAGTAATAATGAAGTATGGTGTGTATAATGGACATGGAAGTAATATTAGACATTAGGACAAAGAGCAAGAAGATTTCTATTCTACAAGTAAATTTGTATAAAATAACTTGACCCAGCTTTAACATTCCTAGGCTCAAAGGACTCAACATCATACGCCACAGACGCTTGCTTGGCCACATTCATCACTACTCTATTCACAATAGCTAGGAAATGGAAATACTCTAAATGTTCTTCAACTGACAAATGGAAAATGAAACTGTGGTATACATATTCATCTGTAAGTATAAATGAAGTCATAAACTTTACAGGCAAATGGTTGGAACTAGAAAAAGATCACAGTGAGTGAGGCATCCCAGACTCAGAAAGACAAACTTCACATGTCCTCTCTTACTAGAGGTTCCTAGCTTCAAATCTTCATACATAAATAAGTGTAGCCTTCATCTTTCATCAAGGAATCTCTCTTTGCAACAGATGGAGACCATTATGAAAAAACATAACCAATCATATATATATATATATATATATATATATATATATATATATATATGGGATGATTATTGTTCCTGAATATTTTTTGTAACTGAATAAATAATAAAGTCAATTCTCTATCATCTGGTATAAATTCAGTGGTTTCACTATGTAAAACAACTCTATCTGCACATTGTGAATCAATAACTATGTTGAGAGGTTCTTGGTGATCCATTAACACCATGAGACTAGCATATAGTTCTGACTTTTGGACAAAATTATAAAGACTTAGATCTACTTAAATTTTCTGATTTGTATACTGCCTTTTCTGATTTATTTGCATCACTATAGAATGTGGGGGCTCCAGTTATTGGTGTTTCCCTTATAATTGGAGGAAGGATCCAGTTAGTCCTCTTTATAAGTTGAATTCTCTTGCTTTTGGGATAATTGTTGTTGACCTTTCCCAAAAAATTACTACAAGCTTTTTGCCAGCGTTCACATTCTACCCATAGTTTTTTAATTTCATCCTTAGCAAAAGAGTCTACAATTTCTGCTGGATCTATTCCTGCTAAATGACAAAGTCTCAATTTTCCTTTTAGAATCAAGTCAGAGATCTTTTCCATATAAGTTTTTAATTTCTTACTTGGTTTATGTGGTAAAAAAAAAAAGTAAATTCTAAGATATCTTCACTCTGCATTAAAATTCCTGTAGGGGGATCCTTAGAGGGTAACATGACTAGAATGCACTTAAGCATTGGATCTGCACAATCCATATGTGCCATTTGTAATTTGTCTTCCACAAATGCCAGTTCTTTCTCAGCTTTGGCTGTTAATTTCCTGGGACAATTTAAGTCCTTGTCTCCATCTAAGGTTTTGTTTAAATGAATCAGTTGATCAGGTTTTATCCCAATAATGTGCCATAGATGGCAAATGTCTCCTAGCAATCTCTGAAAGTCATTGAGAGTCTGCAATTGAATTCTCCTAATTTGCACCTTTTTTATAAACTTATTTTATAGCCTAAATAATTAATATAATCTCCTCTTTGTATTTTTTCAGGAGCAATTAGTAATCTCCAATAAGGCAAAATTTTCTGTACTTTTTCAAACATTCTTTCCAAATTATCTACATTTGAATCAGATAATAAAATGTCATCCATGTAATGGTAAATTATATATAATGGAAATTTGTTACATATTAATTCCAATGGCTGCTGTACAAAATGTTGGCACAGGGTAGGGCTATTTAACATTCCCTGTGGGAGAACTTTCCACTGATATCTTTTAGCAGGTTGTGAATTATTGTAAGTAGGCACTGTGAAGGCAAATTTTTCCCTATCCTTTTCTTGTAAAGGTATAATAAACAGTCATTTAAGTCAATAACCATAATAGGCCAATCTTTAGGAAATAAAGAAGGGAGTGACATTCCAGGCTGTAGACAGAATTAAGGACTCCTTTTACAAAATGGTGTCCTCAACAGCACAAATTTCCACATAGAATGACAAAAGTTTAAAAGGGATTTTAGAAAAAAAAAAACAAAACAGACAAGCATGCCTCTTGATAGCAGTATTTTCTCCGGTGGGCTCTGTTTTTCTAGAGATAAGCACAGACTTGTGTGACTCCTTTAAAGGATGTTTCCTGAATCAGCAGAGTGGCCTCATAAACAGAAAAACTCAAGGCTCCTTTAAGAGGCCCTGCTAAAAATTGAACGGTGTCTCTACATGACTCTTCTTTCTTGGTTTTGTAATAAAATACAGCTTGAAAAGCAACTTAAGGGGGGGAAAGGCTTTTTTCCAGCTCACAGTTCAAGCATGGGGTTCATGGTGGTTGGGATGTCAAGGCAGCATTAGCTTGAAGAAGCTGGACATGTGGTATCAGGCCACATCACAGACAGGAAGCCCAGAGGAATGAATGCCTGTCTTCTCCACTTATGTAGTCCAGGAACCCAAGCAGGGAATGGTGCTACCCACAGTGGACAGGCCTTAGCAGTTCAATTAATGTAACTAAGATACTCTCCACCAGGCATGCCTAAGGCTCATCTCTGGAGGATTCTAAGTTGACAAATCTCTGGAGGTTGCCAAGTTGACAAATGACACTAACCATTACCCTCATATTAATAATCATTAAAGTTTGATGGGGGAAGTCCTTCTGTGTATATATTTGTCTTATTGGTTGATAAGTAAAGCACTGTTGGCCAATAGGGAAGCAAGATAGGTGGGGCTAGGAGTCTAGGAGGATTCTGGGAAATGTAGTAAAGAGGAGAGTTGCCATGTGATCCCAGGGAAGAGAGGACACATGCTGCTGGCATCCTCAATAAGTCTTTATAAAATATATAGATTATAAGACAGAGCTAGCAAATAAGAAATCCTGGTCATTGGTCAGCAGCATTGTACTAATTGTACTAATTAGTACAATTGTACTAATATTAATCTCTGTGTGTTATATGTGGGCCCACATATAATGTTACAAAATTTGACTTTGTAGTCAGGAATACTGCCACGAAAATAGAGTCATTTCAGACTGATAAGTGTCAATCCAAAAAGTAAACATAACACTCCAAAATCTTTACATGTCTAACAACAAAACCTCAAAATAAATGAAGCAAAATAACTTTTAGAATTATAGAAGAATAGAAACATATTCAGTCATTGCTACGAATTTCAACACCTCTGTCAGTTATTCACAGAACAAGTACAATAAGGATACAGGACACCTGAGTGCATTACCAACAAACTAGACCTTGACTGATATTTAGTGAATAGTCTGCTCAAAAGGACAGCATACATAATTTTGTTCATCTGGATCATCACCGTCATAGACTACAGTCTTGGAAACAAAACAGTCATAGTAAAAGGTAACACAGCCATATTCTGAACCCAATCATGAAAGCACATCTTCCCAGCACCATGAAATTAAGCTGAAACCAGAGACACAGGAAACACAACCTTGAATCATGCAGCCTGTAGAGAGAGACACCTGAGACGATGAAGATAGACCCTGCTAAGACACGGTGAGGAGGACGAGGAACCTCTCACTCTTGTATGAGTCTGAAACATTTTCCCCAAAGCCCCCAAGCTGTGGCACTGTCCCAGAGGCTGTCTTCTGAGAGATGGGACCTGCCTGGTGGAACCTGGCTCACTGAGGCCCTGGCCTCCTTTCTGCTTCCCATGTTCATCATATGAGCAGCTGTCACCTCATGCTAGGAACATGCAGAACTTCTCTCCCAGCCAAGACAGACTGAGCTCTCTGTAGCTGTGACCCAAAAGAAGACCCTTACTCCATTTACATTCTGGGATGGCAGTGAAATCAGTGAGTAATACATCTCTTGTCCTGGGGTGGGGCCTCATTAGCTTTTATGGTATCTTTGCACTCATCTTTTTATTAAGTAAAGTCCCAGGCTGTCTTGCCTTTTCTTGGGGATGGTTTCAGTAGTTCCCAGGGAGTTTTTTAAAAAATATTTTCCATGGTGGTAAAATGGGTAGTTCCAAATTTATTATTTTATAACCATTTCTTAGTGTATAGTTCAGTTAGGCACATTTACATCATTGTGCATCAATAGCCTAAACTTTGTCTTGAAAAACCAAACACCCATCTTTTTGAACAATAATTCCCTAATCCTGATCTCCAACCCAAGCAGCCACCACCCTATGTTTCTCTGGATTTGAGTGCCCCACATCCCTCCTCAAATTGCAGTAACAACATCTATCTGTTCTGTGCTTGGTGTAGGCATGGAGTGTGACACCTCACAGTCTAGCCGTGGTGTGGCAGCAGTCAGGACTGCCCTCCTCTCTCCAGGGAGCTTTTGGAGGTACCAACAACTGGGGCTCATTCCATGCCACCTCCCTGAGAGGAGCCATGGGCAGTCTTTACAGATAACTAGCCAACGTTTTAAGTACATATTTACTTAACTTAGGGTTGGTGAGATGATTGAGTGACTGACAGATTGTGCCACCAAGCTGAAGACCTGAGTTCAATCTGAGGGACCCACATGAAGGAAGGAGAGGACTGATTCCCTTAAGTTGTCCTCTGAACACCCGTGAGCAGACACATGCACACATATAAGTAAACAAACAAACAAACAAATGTCTTGAAGATGAAAATATGATTCACAGGCAATTCTGAAGTGTTGAGACAAGATGGCCAAACTCCCTGAGCACTTAGAGAGGTGAGAGAAACAGGAAGCTGAGTCAGAATGCCTCTGGAGGAACACAGGAAGCTTCTTCTTTTCCAACTCTGGCTGCTGCTGCCTCACTACACACTGACCTTGGAAAGGATGGGAGAGACTTTTTTCTCCAGACTCCTCCCACCTAGTCTCCCTCTCCATTTGAGTCTGTCCCTTCTGAAGTTCAGGAACAGTGTGATGAGTCTCCTGTTAACTCTCTTGCCTTGTCCCTGCTGAAACTACAGATCAGGCCTCTCTCTGTAGGTACAAAGTTTTTGTTTTGTTTTGTTTTAAGTTTCTCAAACATTCCTTTGTAACAAGAATTTGTTCAAATAAAAAACATTAACATTCAACTTCAGTTTAGTGGTTCGGCTAATTATTGCAGTTTGTTCCACTGCTTAGTTCAAAAGTCCCTGAGTAGAAATATATGTTTCAAATTATCCTCACAAACACAAAATATAATAGATACATTATTTTGGAAATTAACTGCATTTTTATGAAAGCCTTAGGCAGATGTAATATGAATAGCATTTATTTTCATGTTTCCATAGAATTTAAAAATAATAGCTTTTGTTCTCCCCATTATCTAGGACGAAAAAGCTCTAATTTAAGTATGGACTAAAGGCCTTTGCCTTCTGCTCTACTGCCTAATAGCCCTAATTGTGATGGTCACATGAGTTCTGAAGTAGCTGTGCTCTTTGGAACACCATGGTGCTTTCACCCACTAATGTGAGGAGGACCTGGAGCAGGCTGCTCAGTTACAGAGGCACCTACAAAGTCAGTAGAGGGTTTTGATTCCCCCATCTTCCCTCTCTGCTCCATGCACAACAGTCAGCTGAGGGTTTGAAAAAAAACACCCTCCTGTTGTTTCAAAAGGAGGTCAGTTAGGGAGCATGGACTTATTATTAAAGACCACCAGGTCTACAGTAAGTATGGAAGCTTAGGTGCTGGAAATATACACAATATACACCTGAAGACTTACTGATCCCATCATCCCTCCATCCACAACACATCATCCTAGAGTCTAGTAAGAATCAGCAGAGAGAGATAAATGATGAACCATGATGTTACAAGGTAGGGTACAATCTTAATCGACTGACACTATTGTCCCAATACAATAATTCAGTCATTTTGTCATTTTTGTAACAATCCGAAGCTTCCATTTCACAGACGAAAGCAGTAAATAACTTTCACAAGGTCAACAGGTACACGGCCAGATGCTGTCTTCTCCTTTTTTCCTCTCTTTCCTTCTCTCATTATTTGCTTCCCTTCCTCCATGGTCTCCTCATCCAGTCAATAAGAGCAAATCCCTACGGTACACTCAGGACTCCACTTGAGGAAGGGTAATGATAAGACAGGACAGTGAAGACCAGGCCAGAAGAGGAAACTGGACCGGTCTGTGTGCCCAAGGTTGATATGGGGCCTGTGGATGGCTGCAGTCTTGGCAGAGGACATTTCTTCACCAAAGATAAACGCTCATGTATGTCTTCAAATTGTGTGACACACTGAAGTATTATGTACCTACTTGTAAATACATTTAAATTTTAAAATGCTTAATGAATTTTAATGAATCATAATACATATAACTGCTCATTCTCTATAAACACTATCCTTAGTGAAACTTACTGTGGTGATTTCTTTCGGTTAATGTGGATTATTTAAGTACAAACCTACATTTGGAAGGAATCATTTTGAACATTTGGCCTAAAAACAGCACAGGCCTTATGTCTAGTTTATCAATACTTTCCCTTCCCCTCCCCAAGGCCACTGTTGGTTATCTCTGCTCCTAACAACTGCCTGACCCTTGCTTGGGATCTGAGCCATTTGACATGGGCTTCAGGGAGTGCTTTTCTGGAGCCTGGCTCAGTTCCTTCTTGGATCACAAAGTTTCAGCTCTTTCTTGAGTGCTCACACGCTACCTCCACTTAGCACCTGGAGTAACCAATGAGCTTCCCTGGTCACTACAGCTTTGAATGATGGGGACCAAATGTTTCCTCTTTGTGCAGACACAAAGATTGAAGACACAAACCCAACACACCTCAAATCCTGTCTTTCTGGAAGTATAATTCCTTCCTGTCTTCATGAATCTTGTGCCACACCCTGCATCTTACACTCACCCCTCAGCCACTGCTTGTTTTCATGTTTCATGGAACATGGTTCAACAGGAAAGAGGCTTCTCTTATTTAGCCTGAGTTCTGGCTTGTTTTGCTGATCTGGTTATGTGTCTTGGCGATTTCCCAAACTCACTCACCTTGGTGGTGTCAGCCTGGTACAGAAAACACTATGATATTACTACACCGTTATGTACAAACCCAGTAAAATGCCTCTTGCTATAATATGAAAGAGGAATCTATAAAGTGTATTCACATTTGAAATAAAAGTAGAATTATTAATTTAGTAAGTAGACGGCTAAGTTGGCTATGGAGCTGTGCATTTTTATTGTTAATCCACTGAACAATTTTAATTATATTCTTGAGTTGTTCCATATTGAATTAATACTTATGTATGGTAACCTCCTTTTACAACATGATTATCAATTTATTCTGCCTTATAAAATGTCTCTCATCCTACCTACCAATGTGCTCTGTTTAATTCACATATATCTACCCATCTAAATGTTGCTAGATATTTCAGTTTTCCAAATCATTTTGTGGGTATCTGAAATATGCAGAAAACATGATTGCTGACTGGACCCCGACAGTCAGCAACTGCTATATCCATGTCCTGTCCTTACAATTGATAAGGACGTGACATTTCAGAAGCTCTTTCAATTTTTCCTTACAGAGGGTTTGACATCCATTATAGTATAGATAATTATGTGTTCATTTGATGTTTGTATGGATGTATTAGGTTCTTCCAGAGATAGCAGAATATAATTTAATATTAGTTAATGGCCACTAAAAATAAAATGTTATCAAATTTTCTAACAGAACACATTTTAAATGAATTTAATCCAGGGAGATTAACAGTTAATACCCTCAACAATGAACATCCCTTACAATGAGGAAAAATCAATTTTGAATTTATTGAATATTATTTCTCTGAACAATCTGGTGGTCTCAATAAAGGTACATTGAATTTGCTGATAAAATAGCAAGAAAAGTAGTGCCATACAAGCATGACCATTTTGAATTATTTCAGTCACAGGGTCAGGTGAGTACACAGTTCACACTTTGTGAGCAATTTGCCTTGTGAGAAGCAGGGCATCTGTTAGCAGTTGTAAGCAACTTTATACAGCCCTGAATGAGAGCCTGGAAACAGCAGCCTGTCTCCTTTTATACAATGAATAGCAGCAAGCGGGGGGGGGGGTGGAGTGGGGGTGGGAGAAAAGAGAGGAGAGAGAAAGGGACAGAGAGAAGAGAGAGGACAGGGAAAGAGAGGGAGGAGAAAGAAAAGAGAAAGATGGAGGAATAAAGGCAGAAAGAGATTAGGTAAAAGAGAAGGAAGGGTTTTGTAGGAAGTGGCAAGGGTGTTAGAACCAGAGCTCTAATAATATCCTGTGGTTTTTGTTGTTGTTTAAAAAAGATGTTGACTTCGATTTATTTTATTTTAATCATAAACATCTCAAGAATTTATTTTTATTATAAATTTGGGTGATACTTCATGCTTAAAAATAGAGGAAGAATTTCTATGACCTGGGTTTCACAACAAAATGAGCAAAGGTAGAAGATAGAAATGATTGCCCTCTTAATTCATGACTTTAGTGTCAGGGTGCGCACTGTGATTTAGAGCTGTCTGGAAACATGGACTTGAATTTGCCTCAGAAATGGACTTGGAGACTCGTGGCTCTGACTCCAATGCAGAGGACAGAACACTGACGCGGCTCCTTCAGAGCCAGATAGTGTATCTTCCATTCCAGAAGCAAGGCCATTGGTCAAGACTGTGAAGTTTCCAAATTTCCGGGCAGAAGTAGGGATGATGGGTAGTGGCGGTGTGTCCTAGGGGAAGACTGCAGAGCAGAGGCTGGGAATCACAGGTGCCTCAGCTTCAGTGACTGTGGGGTTTATCCAGTGTGCCTAGGGACACATTGCATGCAAGAGGTCTTCATAGAGCCCAACTGGGTGGGTGGAGACACTGCAGCAATGAAGACAGAAAGGATTTCTCAAAACAACATAACTGACCTGGGGCACACACAACACCTGGAATGGATAAGAATATGGAAGATAGTCTACAAACCCAAATACTCTAGGGCAGAGTAAAAAAGGAGTGCTCTCGTGATCAGGACTTTTTGGAAAAGTAGACGATCTGGATGTGGTGATATAGTATTTATGATTTATTAAAGTTTGACTGAGGATTCAGAAAGCAAAGTCAGTCTCAAACTCTAGAGATTAGGCAGTAGTGGCACACACCTTTAATCCCAGGACTCATGAGAGGTATTTAAGACAGGAACAAGGCCTCAGAGCTGGCATTCATTCTCCAGCACATTGAGGAAGGAAGACATTGAAATCTCAGGATTCTTTCCAGTCATGCTGAAGAGAGGCAGCAGTCTGAGGTTTGGTGACGAGCTCGCTCGTGAATCAGTCCTTTCAGCCTGAGCTACAGATAAGAGCTAGTGGTCAGCTGCTTTGCTTTTCTAATGTTCAGCTTGAAGCTTGAACCCCAATATCAGTCCCTGGTTCTTTTATTTTTTGTGTTACATGGGAAGTATATAAAGAAGAAATAGAAGCTGGTGAGCTATGAAAGGGGTACTCAGTGGGTATGCTGACAGATGTTGACTCTAGTGAGACCTGGCTATGTGAGGACAAGCGATGATTACAGCAGCCGGAGTCTGTGTGAGCTAACTGCAAAGAGAGAGAAAACTGCATCTTGGACAGGCTTAGAGAAAGTGAATATGCACAGAAACTCTTACTTTGTACTGCATTGGAAAAGTACATGAGACTATTGGCAGTGTTTAACTAAGTACAGCAGGATGTAGCCTCTATTAAGCAGGAGCTCGCCAAGGAAAGCAGGTGAAAGGTAAAAATATTGACAAGAAAGCAAAAGGTTTCTAGGTAACATAAATGTGATTTTGACTGTACAAGGAAAAGAGAAAGAAATATCTGAAGAAATAATGGGCAAAAATCTCTCCAAATTTGGTCCCAGTCAATAAGCATAGATTTTAGAATCTCAACACAACACAAGAAAAAAAATTGCTAAGAAGCTATATCTGGATACATTAGAGTCTAAATGCAAGAAGGCAAGGGCAAGGGGAAGACTTAACTAGTCAGGAAAAGAGAACATTACATACACAGGAATAACAACCCCAATCAATGTTCAGACTTCAAGGCAGCAGGAGACAGGAGGGCCCCATCTTTATGGTGCTAAGAGAAAGAACTACTGTCTCAGTAGTCTCTGTCTGGTAGAAATACCCTTCATGGATGAAGGGTAAGGACAGATGTTTCTAGATGATGAAAAAGCAAGCATTGCACTTACTCTTACCAGAAATAGAGGAAACTCTTTGGAATGAAGATGCTTGGAACTTCAACTTTAAGGAAGAACAACAGAGAAAGCCATTATCTGGGTAAATGTGAAAACTGTGTTTCCCTTCTCCAGTTCCTTACACATTTGACAGATTAGCACTAAAATTGTATCGTTGTCTTTGGATGACTTTAGTGTTAGTAGATTTAAGCCCAAACAACAACAACAACAACAACAACAAACAACAACAAACAATTGCAGGTGGGGACTATAGGGAAGGGACTAGTGTGTGTTAACACAGCGAGCTGTAAAGGGTGAGCCATCTATATAGTATCCCACAAAAGAACCACAAAATAGAAAAGAGTAACCTGTATCTAAAACATACATTAAACACTAAAGAAATCAACTAATCTTCAAAAAGAGGAAGGGAGCAGGTAACGAAACGAACAGAGTAACAGGTGCTGAAAAAAAGGCATAACATGGACCCCAATTCAGCCTCATCAAGAATCATACTGATGACCAACCAGCACTAGACGGAAGCCTGGAAAACAGGGGTCCACAGACCAGACATGGTCAATTTCTAGTACATGCGTGCGTGCGTGCGTGCGTGCGTGCGTGCGTGCGTGCGTGCGTGCGTGCTTGTGTGTGTGCGTGCGTGTGTTCTGTAAATATTCTAAATGCAGTAGCTATTTCAATCAATTTATTGTTTCTAAATACTGGAAGAGATATTTCCAACTAAGGAACTTCAAACCACCTGCCCCGAAGGTTTGTTTATTTTTGGTAAGAGGAGGCAGAAAACCCACAGGTCCTGAAGTTTGAGTAACACTTGTCTTCGATAGAGAACAAAATCTCACACACTGGTTCTTGCAAATCCCTTCAGGTACGGCTGTCCACCTTCCTGAAGCCAATGAGTCTTCATCCACAGACAGCAGAGCCCAGTTTACTGTCTGGATCATGTTGTAAAGCATCTGTGCTTCACGTGAAGCAGAAATAGATGAGTAAAATGAAGCTGTTTGCTGACAACATAGCTCCCAGTTTTACTTGTGCACATTGATGAAAACAAACTGACATGGGTCCAGCTGTTTACACTGACTTGGAGCATGCATAAACTACTCTGCTCAAAGCATTGTCTATCATGTTGCTAACATGTTGCAGTATGGCTGTGTTAGCTCATGAAGACCTTCCTGGCTTTGGGATGATAAAAATAAGTCATATGGGATCCTCAGAGTCATTGGAGGCAGCTCATCATACTGAAACCGCCTTGTAGTGGGCAGAGGCTTGATTAACATTGGCCACTGATGAGTGGGTTTTCAGAGCTCATCTGTAGAGGAAACTGGGTCATGAACTGATGAGTCCACGATGCTCTTTTAGAGTGCCTTGGAGACTTGCCTGTCCCTACTGTACCAACCCCATGGGAACAGGAAAAGAAACCAGCCTAAGCCCCGAACTGCTGGGGAACTGCTACCATTTGAAACTATATGTACTTTTGAAGTTTTTTTGTTTGTTTGTTTTTGTTTTTTTTTAAGACATGTTCTCACTGTGTGACCCTGTCTAGGACAGTTTGCTGTGTAGACCAGGATGACATGGAACTCATTGTGGTCTGCCTACCTCTGCCTTCCAAGAGCTGGGATTAAAAGGCCTGTGTCCCCACACTGACCTTGTTCTCTTTTTGGATACATAATGTAAATATGTATAGAAATAGAAAATAATGATGACCGGTATTTATTCATTAAATCTCCAAAAGTCCAATTACCTAAAGGGATAAACAATGCCACTCAAATCAAACAGTACCTGAAGCTGCTTGGTTTGTGTTACATTCTTATACAGATGGCCATTAGTATATAAATTGACTATGGTAAGAAAAACGTTTCCTATACCAATCCTCCTGCTAATACACTATGAAGTTTCAGGGATATCAGGGCAGCTGAGAAGTATGTGGGCTCTCTTTACCCTCCCCACCTACCACCCCACCTGTTCTCTATCTCTGGCTTGGGATGGAAGCCAGGACTTCACATATGTGAGGCAAGCATTCTATTACTGAGCTACACTCCCAGCTCAAGGTGAAGAACTCAGTGTCAGGTTGTCCTTGATCAACTGTTCCTACTTTTTAAACTAGGTGATCTTGAATACATTCTCTAAGCACTCTGAACCTCAGCTTGCTCACTTATATAATAATGTATTTATTGCACATGTGTGAAGATAAAGAAGAGTAAGCACTCCGAACCTCAGCTTGCTCACTTATATAATAATGTATTTATTACACACATGTAAAGATAAGGAAGAGTAAGCACTCTGAACCTCGGCTTGCTCACTTATATAATAATGTATTTATTACACACATGTAAAGATAAGGAAGAGTAAGCACTCTGAACCTCGGCTTGCTCATTTATATAATAATGTATTTATTATCTGACAATCCAGGCAATGGTGGAAAGGATAACCTAAAAGCCCTTCCCCTAAAATGAGATTGATGACTTCTCTTTATGCCATCCTAGAGCCCTCATCCAGTGGCTGATGGAAGCAGAGACAGACATCCACAGATATACACTGAGCTGAAATCGGGAATTTAGTTGAAGAGAGGGAGGAATGAAGAGCGAAGGGGTCTGTACCAGGTTGGAGAAACCCACAGGAACAGTTGGCCTGAACAAGGGAGAGCACATCGACCCCAGATGCTGTCGGGGAGGCCAGTACAAGACTGATCCAGACCCCTGAACATGGATGTCAATAAGGAGGCCTCTGCACTCCAGGGAGCCTCTGGTGGTGGGTGAGTATTTTTCCCTGGTGCAAGAAGGGACTTTGAGAGTCCATCCCATGTGAAGGGTTACACTCTGGCCCTGGACACATGGGGAAGGGCCCAGGACAACACAAAGATTTGGTGGACTTTGCAGAGCCCCAGTTGAGGGCCCTACCCTGCCTGGGGAGTGGTGGGTGGATGGAGTGGGGGTGGCTGGGGGTGGGGAGGAGGGATGGGGTGAGGGGAGGGAGAGGGAGAAGGGACTTACATGTGAAACAAGCTTGTTCCCTAACTGGAACTAATAAACAAATTTAAAAAAATGTATTTATTACACACGTGTGAAGATAAGGAAGAGTAAGCACTCTGAACCTCAGTTTACTCACTTATATATTTATTACATACTTGTGAAGACTGAGGAAGAGAATAGTAAGCAGAGGTGGAGACTTACCCTTCTTTTTATGCAGGCATAACATAGCCTTGCTTAGATTCTTCTGCTGTCACACGGCTTAAGTAACTGAGCAGGGACCTGTGCTGTGACTTTCTAGCTCATGTCCTTGTACTCACAATACTGCACGTGTTGACTTCCCAGTGCCTCTTCACAGAGTTGTTTACCCAGAAGAAACAAAGAGCTGTTTGGTGTTAAGCTGGCCCAAATTCACTTAGTCACTGGTGCACACGTTCATTCTTAAGGTCAGCGACTCACCCAGTGCCTGTTACGTGCCAAACACTGGGAAATAATTCAGATACGTCATATCCTTACTCTGAAAACATGCATTGTTCATATGGAGGTGCCACAAATCAAGTGTTACAATACATTCCAAAGGTTCTTGTGTGCACATGGAACCATATAATATATATATATATATATATATATATATATATATATATATGTCTGTCTGAGAGGGGAAAAGGAATGTGGCCAACGAAAGAGATTGAAGATGATTATGCCTAGGGTAGCTTTCAACAATGAACCAGAACAATGGTATGGAAGACTTGTAAGCAGAAGGGAGGGAGGGAGGACCTGAGCAAAGTCATAGAGGGTGGAAAGCAGTGTGGGAAGGCTTCTGCTCAGTCCAGAGAGCCATAAGTGCTACATGAGTGAAGCTTGAAGTGATGGGACATGAAGCAGCACATCAGGAAGTAGAGGAGTGAAGGCTGGAGCTGTGTGCCCCGAGGAGTCATCTATCTTGCCAGTCTTGAGAACAGGGTACCATTTTGAAAAGAGCAGGGACACAAGACGACAATCTGATGATTGCTTCCTGTCCGTCTACACTAAACTCCATTCCTCCAAGTGTGCTAAGGGTGGCCCCTCCCTATAGAGAACCCACTCATCGGGTAGGTTAAGCTGATTCCACTTCTAGTGCCCCACCCAGGGAATGGGCACCTGATTCATGCCAGTCACAGTACTGTAGACACTCCACCCATGGTGAAGGACCCTGCGGGTTCATGGAAGGCTGCCAATCAGAGTGCATTCTCCACCCATTTCTGCCAAAGTGATTGGGATAAACGCTCTCTTTTGGAACTATTGAACCTACAGAATATGGGTCTTCTGCCACACCAGCTCATGCTATCCACCTATTGATGAACAGTCTACTCAGATATGGTGCTATGAGGCAAAGCATCCTATAGACTGGCTGCCTGAAGGCAGTGTGCCACTGGGCTTTGGAATATTGGTCAAAGGGTTTCTTGCTTTGTACTTGGGCTAAAGTGGATTTCCTTAAGATGCAACCTGAAAGAGTCTTGAACATTCTATGCTCTAGAGCTGTAGGAAAAAACGTGTCCTTGGAAGTACAGATATGTTATTCACTAGGTATGTATACATATGTAGCTTTAGAATCACTCACCAGGACATACTTTTATTGTCATTGTACACTTATAATCTTTTTAATAGAAAAAGTCTACAAAAGTAGGGTATGATCTCACTTAAGTGTATGTTCCAACTTAACTCCAGCAGGTACTATCAGGTGATTTCATGGCAACAAACCCAAATCACAGTTTTAGTGATTCTAAGATGCACAGAAATCTCAAAATTGTCAGGAAATGCCATGTAGTATTTTCCTGAGTGTTGTCATATGGGACAGCAAAACCTATGAGATTTTAAACTAAAGCCATGGGCTAAAGCCTTGAAGAACATAGCTTCATATTAAGTATAGTCCTTAAGTCATTTTGTGTGTGTGCATGCATGTGCAGGTTCACCACACACATGTGTGGATGCCAGAGATCAACCTTGGCTGTCAACGCTTAGGCACCATCTACCTTGAAATTTTGAGACAGTGTCTCTCGCTGACCTGTATCTTACCAGGTAAGACTGGGTTTGAGATCAGTGAGCTCCAGGAATCAAGTGTCTCCACTTCCCCAGAACCAGGGCTACCAGTGCATACCACTGCTTCTGGCTGTTTTACATGGGTTCTTGTGCTTATATGGCAAACACTTTACTGCCGGAACTCTCTCTCCATCCCTGATCTTTAAATTTCATTTATATAAATTCAAAAAGCAGACTTTAAGCTCTCCAGCATACCTGTAGAGCAGACACGGAGTAAGGGAGTGAAGACTCATTTCTGAAGTGTGTTATATGATGTCACTAGTATTGGAGTCTGGTTCGATGGTAAATGCAATTTTTAAAAATTACAGCTAAGAACTATAGGTCCCCACACTCCCTAGAAATTGGCACACATAAATATTCACAGCCTTTGTTATTTGAGGATGGGAGTTGAGGAAAATGACATCTGTTTCCCCACCATGCTAGACACACACCCTGTCTACTGAACTTGTCAGATGCTGGTCAGGCTGATGGGGGCATTTTGTGTTCTTTCCCTTCCTCGACCAGAACTAGTCTTCTTGGGCAGATTCCATGGCTCCTTTTCAGACTGTGCAAAATAATTCCAGAAATATCTGATTGGAATGAGGGGAAATTATTTGACGTTAAGCCTGCTCTATGAATGAGTTCAGATAGCCACTTGCTAAACACATAAAAGTCAGCGTGTATTGATAATGTTTGCAAAGAGCACCACTGAGTCTAGACAACTTCAAAACTATAGATTAGCGATCAGCCATGTTCAAAATCTGCAAGACTTAAAGGACAAAATTTGCATAAACAAATGCATATTTTCTAGGACAAAATGTCTTGAATTAAAAAAATTGATATATGCAAATACTTGAAATAAAGAACTCACGGTATATGAGCAAAGTGCTTTTCAATAATGAGACTCAGTTTTATTTGTAGAGCTTTTTAGTTAAGGCTTCTGCTTAAGAAGGCTTTCATAGAATATTAACTCCCAATACCCTAATACCCTTGGCTCCTCACTCTGATAGATGCCCACACTTTAGTATCATTTACATTTCCCCACATTCATACTTCTTTCACAAAACTCATTTGCTTTCTGACCCTGTAATTCTCTGGATTCTAGAACATATTCTGCATTTCCCATAAGTTGAACATTTTTTCATGTACCAGGTAGATCAGAGCTGCTTTGATGCTCAGGGATTCAGATAATGGGCATTAAACCTGTTCTTTAGCAATATATTGACTGGCTACTCAGATCTTGTGGTCTTGCCTTCAGAGAAGCCTCCAGGATGAGGATTACAACGTGTGAGAAGACACTGAAGAAGGGAGGCCCATCTCTGCCTGAGAGGAAGGACAGGCGCATAGCCTGATGCAGGTGCACTCATCAGCATGGTGCCCTGCCATTATTACCAATGTAAACGTATTTAACTCTAATGGGATGATCTTTGAAACATGAGCTGACATTTAAAAATTGTTGAGAAGCACTGTTCTTTACTGATTATTTAACTTTTACCAAACTAAGAAAACCCCCTACATCAAAGTTATTTCCTAAACTGCAAAACATGCCGGTGAAGGCAGAGAGAGTGCCCTGGGAGGAAAGGGGCTAAGAAACAGGGGGCAGAAAAGGAGCTGAAGACTGGGAAAGGCAGCACTCACACACTCCCTATTTCCAGTCTTTCCTCTGGATCCAGGCAGAGTAAATAAAGCAACTGTTTTAATTGCTTTTCTGAAGTAAACAAAGTCATAAATCTCCATGAAGAAGAGTAAAAAATCCAAAGCTTGCTGCTGCTGGGATCCCTTTTGTTATTATGATTACAGCATTCGCCTCTTTTATTTTTCTACCAAATTGTGTGGTTCAGTGGGTAGAGGGCTTGCTAGGCATGCAAGAAGCCCTGGGTATGATCCCAGCACCAACAGTGAGAACAGTGTGTAGACCATGAATTCTCAGCCTGTTGGCCTGCCCTGTGGGTTCTGGGCTTGCCTGCACCCACAGTCACGGGATCCCATCTCTGGCAGTGAATCACTCCATTATGCATGTCCTGTCAATTCCATTTCTGATGCAGTGGCCCACCTGAGGCCAGCTGAGCACAGCCTTCGGTTGGTTAACTCCACCACATGGGAAATAAGGGCTGTGTAACTTCCCAAATGAAATGCACACGCTGGAAGACAAAAAAGAGGGCGAACCTATTCCCTAGTAATAAAGAGACATTCAATTCAGGCTATTAATACAGCACTGTCTTTCTTGTAAAGAAAAACATGTGCTAAGTATTCTTGTTCTGCTTTCAGCATCTTGAACACAGCATGACACTTCTCATTTACACAGGCAGCTGTGAGGACTGATCCCAGACCTAGTACATGACAAAACACCATGGCAATGCTGGACAACACACACTCATCTGAGACCAAGGATTTTTAGGCTCTTGCTGAAGTTCAGCTTTCTTGTAATGAAAGGTCAGAAATAATGAATAATTTCAGCTTTGTATGTTTGATGTAGTTCAGTCTGAAGGGCTGTGAAGGGTTAACACTAAGGTGCATTTCTGAAGTAGAAATGTAGAAACAGAGAAAGGGGCCAAATGACAGATACATTATCTTCTTGCCTTGGATCACGGTGGTTAAGATGCCTTTGAAATTGAAGAACAAAGCCTTCAAGACAGCATCTGTAATGGGGTCATTTTGATCAAAGAATATTTTCCTTTTTGGCAGTTTGAAAGAAATAATTTGATCAAATATGCAACCATAAAGTTATTGTCCATGATACTGATTTGAAAACTCAAGTAGAGCTAAGCTATGTTTTGCTCTTAATGCTAAGACATCATTTATAACTAAGACCCTCACACTGAAGACAAAATTGACTTACATGCCCTACATACAGCTCCTTTTGCCTTTCTCTGGATAGATTGTGCATTAATAAGACAGCAATTATCTATCAGCTCCTTGGGCATAGCTACGAAATGATAAATTAAAAGAGCTAGCCATTGAAATTATTTTATTTCTTTAAAGTATAAAAAGATATAATGCAGAAGGTTTTGCACCCTGTGCATGCTTAGGATTTCTACAGCAACTCACATAAAATAAACTATGTTATCCACTTAAAGATATTTAAAGATATACAGATCAGCCACAGGAGACATGAAGAGGTTTGCAAAGCTCTCGAATTACTCTGGATCATCAGCATTGATGGTCTCATTTCATACTCACAGCCCTTTGCTTTGTGACTACAAGACTGCATCACATACTGAAAATGTCTATACATTGAGCTGCAGATATACAAGAACTGCATAATGAATTCCCAAAATGCTATGAGAGAAAGTCTTTGAAATGTCAGAAATAATGTTCATTGTAATTGTAAATGCCTAAATATTTGGGTGTTCAGTGACTGAGAATCTTCTTTTCAAAACAAACACACTAATGGAAGAGGAAGGTGGCATTGTGAATGCATGCAGCCAGGCAAAAGGGTGATGCTTCTTTAAAACACCCACGGCAAGTGCACCCAATGAGCAACCCCTTTAGAGGGAGCTGTAAGCATTTTCATGTTCTTGCTATTGTGAGAGTTACCCATCTAGCTTCCAGCATGTTCATTAAGGTGTCCTCAGTGGAGACACATCTTTATTTAGCACTAGGAGTGGATAGAAGCAAAATGCTAGTGCAATTGAAATCAAATCAATAAGTGTGTGGTGAATTGTGCAATCAATGCTGTCATAAACATCACACTAAAGCAGAAGGACATGCCACTGTCTCTTTCCCATAACCATGAGATGCTCTGGGACACATGGATCCAGAAGCCTTGAGTGTGATGCTGTTGCTGTTGGATTTCTTCCTATTTCTCTTAAAAATTTAACAAAATGTCAGTGCTCAATCTGCAGAGAGTATTTGGATGTAGCTGAAGATGCCAGTTCATTTACCCGTCATCCTCTGCCCCATCACCATCCTAGAGCAAATCACCTTGGTGGAAAACAAACAAAACAAACCACCTAAACTTCTGAAAGAGAACCAGTCCTGTCAGGAACCTTCAAAATCATTTAGTGTAAGAAGCTATGAAGATAACTTTCCTCAGCTACTGTCTAGCTGTGAGTGTCTACAGTGACAAGGAGTTAGTCACCCTCCCAACCGGGTTCTTACATCCAAAGATGTAAGAACCCTTGCTGCTCTTGCCTGCAGAAAGCACTGTGTGCGTTGAGCCCATTTACTCCATCACATCTTCTGGAAGAGGCAGAGCATCAAATAAAATCTTGATTTCTTTGTGACAGTCTTTTAATATTAGAAGACAGCGTCATATCTCTCCTAGTCTCTTCTGTGCCAGGTTCCTTAGCTCTTCCCCTATTGTCACAAGCAGCTTATAGTTGCAGAAAGTTGTACAATCACTCCTATCTTACGATGCTTAGTGTGAAATGAAGAGACTCACTGATGACAGGCACACAGTTCCAGTCAGTGCAACATCATCCATAACCTATGGTCCCTCCAGAATCTCAAAATGACAATCCAGAGGCAGGGTCCAGAACTGACTGCAAGTCAGGGCTCTGTAAATCCTGGCATGGACAACAGCTTCTTTTGCATTTGTACATGTATTTCTTTGTAAGTTCCCTGCCCCCACGGGAGAGTAAATCTTTGAACCAATTGGCATCATGTTATATCATCTAATGCAGAGACTTCAAGTAGTTGAAGGGAATTAGGCTGAATCTAAATTCAGTGCAACCTCCAGAGTTTGAGATAAAGCATATAAAATGACGGATGTCCTTTTATGGAGAAGATTGAAAGGTAATTCATCATCTCCTTTAGCCTTGTTTGTATAAATTTCTCCTTTATTAATGATAACTTGAAAAAATGACAACCTTGCAACTAGGGAGTTATATAATGCATATTGTAAGGATTTCATTTTAGGGGGGAAACACTGTAGTTTGCATAGGAAGCCCCACTCCAGTTTCATAAAGACTCATGCACTGAAAACTTGGTCCTCCATGAAGCCATGTTCAGAAGTGAAGTCTTGAGACATGATTCTGAAGGAACCAGCTTCTTCAGGAACATGGGGCTGGATGGACTTCTAAGAGTGGGGTTTGGCTGTAGAATGGGGTTCACTGAGGATGCACTTTTGAAGGGACTAGCTTCCTGGCTAGCACTGTGCTTTCTCTTTCCCTACTTCCTGGCTGTCATGAGGTACACACATTTCCTCCATTGTGCTCTTCCACCCTGATGCAATGCTTCATTAGAGGCAGGCAGGGACTTGATGGCCCTAAGTGGCTAATGACTGAGACTTGTGAAAGCTGAAGTCAACCTTCCTTCTGTGCCACTTTTTCTGGGCACTCACTCACAGCGATGGGTGACTGACACACAAATTGGAAATTTCGCACTCAAGCTCTATGATTTCAGAGTTTGTCCACTTCCGTAGCCTAATGAGTAAGCATGCTGAATGGATGACACTTGTTACAAGCTTTTGTCCCCTCCCTGCCACAGCATAGACCTATCATACTATGTGCCTTTACTCCTTTCCACTTATCCACGGTTTAGATTATTATACTTGGAGTTACTTACTCATAGCTAAACACAGTCTGAAAACATTACACAAATTCCAGAAGTGAGTAACTTACAAGTTTTTCCTTGTGTTTGTTCTGAATGGTGTAACCAAATCTGGGACCACCCTGGTCTACCCTCTCTGAGGCATGCATTGTCCACCCATTCAGTGTATGCTACCCTTACTCATTTAGTTGCTGTCTCATTTATCAGAACAAATAAGAAGGTGTAGCAGTGCTGATGTTCAAGACACTGCCATTTTGCTTTAATATTGCCCCAGAGCACAAGGGAACTGATGCTAGGAATTCAGATATCAAAAGGCTTTGAAACTACCCTCAAGCTTAAAGTATCCAATTGGAAGCTTGAACTACATTGACCATAGATGCAGGAGGACAACTGTATATCCATTATGTTAGAACCTCAGGGAAAAGAGCAAGAAATTAAAACCTTTCCCCAGTGAGTTTATATGTATCACTTCTCTTCATTAATTGAATTTTCAAACAGTCTGAAAGCATATTCCTTATTTACTTATTTTGCTATTTCTCTTAATGAATGATTGGTTTGGGTGTGATACATGTGCTGTTTGGACTGTCAAATTTATTCAAGAGGCAAAATTAATTCAACTCCATACACAGACATCTCACTAAAGTGCCTTTGTAGGTTGCTGCCATACAAATGAAGGAATTTTGATGAATTTTGTTTATGTAATTCATTCAAAAGTAAATCAATACATGAATACATTTATATTTTGCAGTGTACTGTATAGTTGATGAACACACAATATTCCTCATAAGTTCCCTATAAGACGAATATGTTTTATAACTGTCACATATCTAAGACAGACTTGCCTTTGAGTGCCTGCTTTGGCAGCATAGTATGCTTACATGAAGACACACTGGACTTCTAATGAATCTCACATTGAGAAAGAGTAAACCTCAAAACCAGTCACATAAAACTCTCACCTTCAGCTTAGTTTCCTGAGCCCAGCCCTCTAAAATGCCAAGAACTGCCAAACAAGAGAGAAATGTCCTGGAAAGGAGTCAGACTAGATCGTATGAATGGACTGTAGCTCAACTCTCTCCCATCTGTACATTTTATAAGAACGTGTGGCTACCCTGCCTGTGCCCTCCAAGTTCTGAGGAGGGAGTAACACCACTGAGTGTCCCTTTTAGCTTTGTGGGAAAACTATCTCCACACAGAAATGATCACAGGAAAGTAGATCAATCAAATATTCGTTGCCATTTCTACAGCAGTCTGGAACTCTCTTCTTGGGTGTATCATTACAATATTGTTATGCAAGAGAAGGAAAGCCTGGATGGAGCATTCATCGATCCTTTCGGTACAACACTGCGAGGAACCGTAGTTTGATTTGGGCAAAGAAGTTGGCAAGCTCACTGAGAAGCAAGCATCTTGGTTGAAGTACAGAGTAAATGAATTTCAAGTGTGTTACAGGCTGAGCGATAATCGTGTAACTGTGAGACAGCCCGATGCACCATACACAGATTTTTTTCCAAGGTTTCAGAAAGAAAAAACATTGTGAGTGGAGGCTTTGTCTCTAGACTATGCAGGTATTAGACCTTTAAAGTCTAAACAATGAATCCAAACACAGACTTGTCTAGATCAGGCTAGATGAAGAAACAGTTTTCACAAGACAGGAGACTAGGTAGTTTGTAATCTCACAGAGTGCTACAAGAGACCATAAAACTGGGGGAAAGATGTGAGCCTGAAAGCTGTGCTGAAAGGCTGTAATACATTTTGCTTTTGTTATCAGGAATTATTACTTGAATAGAATACATATTCATACAAGAGTGTATTTTATAATTACCTAAAGGCTACAGTTTGTTGGATGGTATATTCTGTTTAATTTCCATCTTCAGTGTGGTTGAATGAGTCTTTTGATGTCTTTTGTGCAGGTATTATCATGTTTGGTGAACTTAATGAGCAATTTCACTGTGTTTCATAAATTCCTTTAATAGCAACAATACATGCCAAAAAAGAATTGTGACAATTTCAACCAAAATTTTTGCTAAGGTTCCGACTGTTTGAATGAAAATATTCCCTCAAAAAATGCTGGCACAATTTCTTCCACAAGTGCATCATGGTATGTGATGAATAGGAGAGGTTCATGATGAACAGGAGGAGTCCCAAATTAACAGAGGAAACACAACTATAAAGCATCTATCAGGAGACTCAACCTTTGGGAAAATTTATATATTACCCAGAGATTAACAACAGCTGAGAGTAGACAGTCCTTGCACATCTTAGACAGTAGTCCACTATTTTCAGGTGGACAAATAGCAGGACAGGCCTGGAAGGTGCCCAGTTAGGGCCATTTCCTCAAACCTCGGTGGTCTCCTCCCTCAGGGATCACCCTCACTTTCCTGATTTTATATTACTTATCTTTCATCCCATGTAACTTTGTTATTAGATGATGATTCAAAAATGCATGGTATTGTCTTTAACCTCTTGGTGCCTCCTTTCCAACAAAACTATACTATTTCTAGAGAGTGAGACCCCATTTTAATTGTCTTTGTATTTCCTACCTGTCTGACCTAGATTCGAACCTTATAATAAAGAAATTTTGTTGGATTAAGTATATTATCTGATGAATTTGCATATAATGTCTTGGGATGTGGTTCTGGAATTATTTCATATATTTTAGTCATTTGTATTGTGGGAAGAAGGTCCAGAGTCAGCCCTTGAACTAGAGCACCTGAGCAAAGAAAGGAAAAGAACAAGCACATGCCCATATTATGTTTCTCAGTTGTTCTGAGAAATTAATGACTGCATTCGTGATTGGTGGCAAGGCTAGTCTAGAGCAAATCTATCATCTATAACTATTCTGATCAGTGATGAAGGCTGACATGTTTGCCTTCCAGGGAATTCATTGATTACTTGTGCTAAACTACAGGACAATTTCCACACCATCTTTCTGTTTGGATGACTCCAATCATATTGATAACTTGCCTCAGGGTGAGTAAAGGGCATCAAGGGCAGCCTTGCTTGGGGAGAGCACCACAGTCCTCCAAATACAGAGTGATGATTGGAGCACAGGGTGATGTTTGGAGCACTGAAGATATGCACTAAGGAGGGAAAACAGCATGCATAGCGCACTAACAATAAAAAGTTGGTTTTAACTGTTGGAGCCCTCAATTTGGGCTTTCTAAACTTCTGAGGTCTATTTAAATTAGAAGGTGTACTTTGACAATGGCTACACTGTGGTTTACTGGGCACCTGGTAAGCTTAAAATTTCTTGTTGAGATTAAATAAGATTGATTCTGAAGGGATTCCTTAAGAGCCATCAAACCCTAACCCCCAACCCTATGTGTCCTTACTACCAACCCAGCTGGCTGCCATGAGCTGCTTTTGCCATTAGATTTGTCAGTAGGTCACAGGACAAAGGCAACCTAATCAAAGTTGGAGCCGATAGGATGGCATTCTTATCAGTCATATGCCAGTAAGGGGGCTGCCCTCAAGTTCCCCTTCAGAAGGAAGGAAGATTTCAGGAATGATAGTGAAGAACAATGTTCCCAGCTCCCTTGGCCTTGGCAAATAATGACTTTGTTTCCAGAACCCTCTTCCTCTCCCAGACCTGTAACACAGAAGGACCAATAGGGATGGGGCACTTAGAGAATTCTCACAAAAAAAGCACAGAAACCCATCTCTTTGGCCTGTGGGAACTGATGTGGGTTTCATCAGGCAGAACTCTGCTATGGATGACCTTATCCAAACACTTCATTTCAGGGTGACCCAGCAACAGAACATAGGCAGTTGTGTTAAAATTAGGTTGAGCTCAATGATCTCCCAGGAGGTGTGGCCATAAATCAGTCTTGGGTGCTAATGTGATAAAGAAAAAAGTATTGGGGCTTAGAAATGGCACAGAACTTAAAAGTGTGTACTGTTCTTGGAGGGGACCCAAGTTTGGGACTTAGTACTTATACAAGGTGGTGCATGAGCACTGAAACTCCAGCTTCATGGGGATCTAAAGCCTCTGGCCTTGGTGAGGACCCACATACATGTGTAACATACCCCACCCCCACACAGGCTTGTGTGGCATGGGTACATACACACACACACACACACACACACACACACACACACACACACACTGGAATAATGCAAATATATCTTTAAGGCATTTTGACTGGAATGATACAAGTGGACATTAGATTTTTAAGATAGATCTATAGATTCCTTGCTTCTTCACTATGATCAATACCTGGGAAGCAACAGAGAAAAGATTATTCCTCTACAGAGATAGCCACACTTAGTGGCCAAAGTGTCTGACTACAATGTGTGCACAGGTCAGAATTTCTTGAGACAGCTTTAGAAGAGGCTGTTCAAGATGGCAGCCATTGAAGAGCATCATTCAGTGTATTCTGGGGACCTTCTATTGTCCAAGGCATTGCTTGCTAGAAGCAAACATAAAACTTGACAGAGGGAAGAGATGGTGGGGCTGGTGTAACTTAGTCAGGCCAGAACAACAATGCTGGATCCTGGAATAGTGTTGACAGCAGTGGGTGAGGCCCAACCAGTCCAAAGGGGGTATCAGAAGTCCAGGGCAATCTGCCTTCCAGGAGTAGGTGTGAGTGAGGCCAATAGGTCATGGCTCCTGGGTCATATCTTGGCAGGCAGGATAGCCTTCTTCCTACTGTGCACACGATGTGGTAGCACTCATGCTGACTCTGTCCAGCAGGATGCTGGGAGAAGTGGTCACTACAGCAGTGTAAACTTGGTAATCAGCAGCAAGCATCCAATTAGTCTCTTCTGAGGACAGGCTTGTACTGGATCATCTTCATGAGTAACCCAGACAACTCACTCATCGGCTTGCTTTGCCTTTGTGGTTTGTATTTTCTGACTGTTTATAGCTCTTCGAGTGGTAGACAAAGAGCCAGGGTGCTGCCAATAACACAAAAGTCAGAAAAACATGCCCTGGTAAAGCTCCAATCACAATTTAGGATTGCCAGGAGATCTGCTCATCTCCATCTTCCACTCTACCTACTAGGGTAGAGGCCCACAAGGACATCAAGTGGTCAATTTGAGTCTCTGCTAGACTCGGGAATGTAGGAGACTTTCTGTGGGGCCCTCAAGCTTTGCCACTTTCTCACATTAGGTCACTATTAGTTTTTCATGGAAACAGAACTAGGGTCAGGCTGGCTGTGTTCCTGAATATGCTTTGTCTATTTGATGAGCAGTTTGACAAGAGTCCATAGGACACTAACCATAGCCCTGCAAGAAGGCTGTATCATGAAGAGTGTAGAGGTTAGGAAGTTCTTCCAGGTAAATCTCACTTCCCTTTCTGGCTTGCCAAAATTAAAATCATCAATCACAGAGATAGATAGCTCAAAGGGGTCAAGAAAGGCATGAGGCCGCAAGGATAGAAAGTGTAACACAGCTTGCTAGCTGGACAGCTTCCAAGAGCACGTGCAGTTTTGGGTTCTACCCCAAGGAGGCCAATTCATGGTTAATTGTTACAAAGGTCAAGAAGAATGTCCACCTGGTCCTATACTGCATCCAGCACCCAAAGAGTCAAATGCAGCATAGGACATTGTTTTGTGCAGAGTGGGGACAGAGTGGTTCTTGCTTATGTGAGCAAGCATGAGGACAGAAGTCGAAACACCAAGGATAAGCAGAGTCCTTGGAATGAGAATAGCTCTAAAAGAGCAGCATAGGCAGGGGCAGACCCCAGGGAAAAAGTTAGGGTAAAAACTAGAGACTAGACTTGGGTGGTGAAATGGCAGGAAAAGGTAAAGAGGAAGTTTGATGCTTCGGAGGAAAAACAACAACCAAACCTATCCACACAGGCAGCAGGGATTGCAGACTTAGAACAGAGGCTTGGTTTCTCTGCTTCATGTTACTCCTTAGACTATAAAAAATTATGTATTCCATAGGACTAAACATGATTTAACTTAATATTTATTTCTTGCTTTGTTTTTTTCCCCAAAGGCCAACAAGATAATAAGTTCCCAACAGAAGCACCCACCAATTATTTGAGTCTCAAAAACTAAGTTAGGTTTTTTGTGTTGTTCTTTTCTTTTTGCTCAGTGACAAACTAATTTATGGCTATTATCTCTAAGGCTAGATCTCAACCTCCCAATTCAGCTGGCCTGAGTTCTAATGACCAGCCATTCTTTCTAAAAATTCTGCCAAATTTTTCAAAGTCATCAGATCATTTCAATTGCTATTCTGTGCTTTAATTTCGGTGGTAACATTCTGCATCACCGTTATGGTGCCTACCTACCCTGTCTGCTTCTTGTAACCTAATTGGCCTTCTGCAGAGTGTGGTGACGTGTGTAGCACTTGTGGAGTTTTATGTTAGAATGAGGTAGCTCTCAATGTCACATGGGAGGAAGGTACAGGAGTACTGGGGAGACTCAGAAGCAAGCAAGAGGAGAACGTGAGCAGGCTACTAAACTCAGTTGACACATTTGGTGATTAGAGGAAGCTATGTGTCTACAGTCTCTACAACTCGTGAAGGTCAAGTAAAGCATAAGTGAATAGGGAATGCCAAGGCTGACTGGAGAGTCAAGGAAGACTGCAGAGTCTGGGGAGTGTGGGTTGCCAAGCTGGTGCACAGTAGACGACGCTCTCTCTCATTGTGCAGAGGATATCCCGAGATCCGGGTTAACAAGCTATAAAGTACTGTTTTATTGCTTAATGCGGCAACCCAGAAGGGTTTGAGAAAACACATCTATTTTTAAACTACTTCAATGTTTACATCTGGTTTCAATTTGTCAACCTATCTGAAAAACTGAATGTAATAGCCTGATTAGGGGCCAGTAGAATTCAAAGGAAGAATTTTTTTTTTTTTTTAATGGCTCAATGGTGTAGAAAATTTGGTACCATCTGAACAGACTTAAAATAGAATATATGTAATAGGATACAATAGAGCGCTTCATTACCATGAGTGCCTCAATGAGTAACAAACAGCTCCAAGCATCCAGCTTTGAAAGTCTGAGGGCTGCGTTGGCTCCTCAGGTGAGATGAAGTCTGCATCCGGCCACTGCTTCTCACCACCTGCTGCTGCCATGCTCATGACTTTAGTGGTTTTCCTGTTTTCTTATAACAGAGGATGGAGTCTAACACCAAGAATTAGCTGACTAGGGGAGTGAAGGGTTCATGCTCCAACCTCAACAAGCATGTCACAGAAGCTGGATGGGCCTATGTGTGTTTCCTATGAGTCCTCTCACAGACATGCCCATAGGCCACACCGAGGCCATCTTCTCTACATTGTGCCAAGTCAACAACTAAAACTAACACCACAGAGGCTCTATGCTCCTTTATGGCATTGAGACCTCTGTCTTTAAAAGTCTGGCCTCTTTTTTCCCCCCTCTGCTACAAGATGACACTGTGTTTCTTCTCTCCAGAGGGCGTGGTGACAAGGTGTCCCAAAGGAAGCAGAAAGAGGACTTCACCAGGAATCCATAGCCAGTTCTGTGCTGTCTAGACCTGTGAGAATTAAGTCTATCATTTATAAATTACCCAGCCTCAGGTGTTCTGTTACAGAATCACAAATGAACTAATACAGCCACAATACTGACAACAGCCCTTCATCTACCTTTGGGGACTGAGTACCCTGAAAACACAGATGAAGCTGACTATGGAATATGTGCAAGAATAAGGGTGGTGGTGGTGAGGGCAGAGCTTTCTGGGGTGTCTCAAAATCTAACTTAAATTTAGATGAGACAAAAAATGTTTACATCTAATAATATGCTACATTATCTTCCGGGGTAAGTTTACCCTGACATATTAATTCTTTCACTCTGAGTATTGGTGGAGTTTGACAGTCAGGTTTCCAGACAGACACTGCCATAGGAATACCTTGATGATTGCAGGTGTCACCTGCAATATTGCAGCATATGTATGTGTGGTCCCATGTTCCTAGAGAGTCTGTGTGCACAGAAGCAGAACCACTGTCAGGTTTAGACTGAGATCCTGAAGGTATTCTCATTATCCACTCCATCCATCTTTCATGTAATTTTCAATGACTACACAGTGTGAAAGGAACTTGCTGCAGTCTGGTCACTGGTAAGGAATACATCCGCAGCATTGGAGCTGTTTTCTGCACATAATTGAGGTTATACCTCAATTACACTTCATGGGTAATACTTCTTCCCTCTTAGGGGTTACTTAAATTATAAAAATTAATGTTTAAGAGTTATTAGTTTGTTCCTACATGTTGACCACCAAGAAAGAGACCAGAAATCTGGGTAACACTTGCAAGAGGGAGATATTGACTTACTGACCTATAGACTTCTGCAACCAACAACAACAGCAAGAGACGTGAAAAGCAATATCCTCTCTGTGACACGCAAATGTTCAACTTGAGAAGATAGCAGACACTTGAAAACTAAACTGATGTGGAATCCTCTCAGTCTGCTTCTCCCATTGCTGTCATGTTAAAAGTAGTCACACCTGGAGGGACTAATATGCAAACCATAGTGCTTCCTAGGAGGACACTGGGTCTTTTATTGACATTAAGTCACGTAAGATCTCATCAGACTCACGGGAAGTGTGAATATGCAATATGGTTGGTTTCAAAAGGAAAAAGCAGAGTAACACAGGCCACCAGAGCCTACTGCAGAGTGAGGAGGTGGAAGGTCCTGAACTAGGGACAGTCCTGAGGAAGAGCTGTCCAAGAAGAAAGAGCTTTGGGAACTGGGATTGGCCAAAGGGTCAAACCTTGTACAGCTTTGGGGGGTGCATTTTTCATTTATCTCCCCTGAGTGTTTAATATGCAAACGGTAAACTCAATGAAGGCATGAAGAAAAAATCTAATTCAGAAAATTATAATGCTATGATAACGGTGGCATGATTAATACTCAGCCTCCTACTGAATCCTCCAATAAGCCAAGCACACAGGAAGTGTGGCTAGCTGGCAGAGAATGCCTGTGCCACCCAAGTGTGGATTATTTATCACCATTTGCGTTCTTTTGCACAGGCTGAACTTGTGTCCCAGGAATCTCAATTTTCCGGATGTTCAGTGCTGAAACAGAATGAACATTGGAAAGTTGACGAAATGCAGAGATTCCAACACTCCTCATGGGCCTCACATATCACTCCAGAGGGGAGGGGAGACTTCTGCTGACACTGGCACTGTAGTCTCCCTCTTCTGTAGAACGAGTTCATTCCTAAACTGGTCACTGAATTTACGACATGGTCACTTTTGGTTACTTGATTTTCCTTTTACTATTTATTAGGAAGCAAGCTCAGATTTACCAAAAGTTGCAACAATTAAAAACAACACAAACAGCATTTCTGTCCTACAGCAATTTCACCCAGATTCAGCTACTGCTAACTTCTTTCGTGTTCATTATAGATTATGGTCCGTATCTATCACTTGCCTCTGTGTGTTTGTACACAGGTATCACCCACTAATTGAAAAGTCACTCAAAGTCTCCTGAAGCATTTGCTATTTCTCCTGGTTGAATAAAGACCACTTGCATTGAACTTAAACTAAGACTAAAAAAATATTAAGAAGCTGATAAAAACAATCAAACGTGTAATTTGAAAGAAATATAAAGTTGTTCTCTAAGCTGACTCACATTATTGAGAGTTCTGCAAATGGGCAGTGGTCCTCAATAATCCATGCCTTCAGAGGAATGGAAAGTGGCTTGTGTTGGTGGGCATTTGTAAGGTGGGAGATACTCAAAATGCCACTAGCAAATGTGTCTTTATGATGGTTTGTTCCAAAGGCAAACAATTAATTAGTGGCCAGCTAAACAGTCAGCAGACAACTGTGATCTGTGTCATGAAAGGAAAGACTTCCTGTCAGTCTTGTCCTACGTGCCAGATAGTACATGACATCAGCAAAGATGCCTCTTTACTCATGTGAGAAATCTAGTTAATGACTGGTCAGCTGGGAAAAAAAAAAAAAAAAAAAAAACAGAAGTGACAGAATGAGGTTCAGCACTTTGACTTCATTTTTTAAGTATGAAAATTAGATCCAGTTAGTAAATAAGAAATGAGCAACTATGGTGAGGAATTATCCCAAGGCCTGAGATTTAATGGGTAATGAAATTAATGATATATAAATACCCACAAAGGCTACAACTTGGTGGGTGCCCAGCCTGGCCAAAGGCTTTCATCTGTGAGTATCACAAATGGTGACACCTCCCCCAGATGGTTTAGATGGGACCTGGGGGCTTAGGAATAACACTTTAGGGAAGTGAGTGCTGAGCTAAAGGATGGTAGAGGTAGTGGGATGAAGGACACCAATGGCTGCTGCAGGCATGTGAGAGCCACACTGGCCATGGGCTGGATGGAGTACAGCATCATGGGCAGGCTGTAGGAGAGGACGATCCCCTTCAGCTGTGATTTGAAAGTGTGCTTCTTGTCCTTTATCTGCTTGACTGAACTCATGATTTCCTTAGGATCTATCCCCACGAATTAAACTTCTCACACAGCACAACATGAGAGTCCCTAAGCTCTACTGAGGAAGGAGGGCCTTCCTCAGCCCACAAATGCATAGGTGCACACTGTTGTGATGCTGGATAGCACACTTAGTGCACGAACATCCTGTGTGGTTACTGGAACCTTCATCCACCTCTGTACAATTGGAATGGAGGATTTGGCATGGGATTTTTCATTAGTGCTTAATCTCTATGTGAAGGCAGCGTTCACTAAGACACCTCATTGTTACCCCAAAGAAAAATGGGCTCCCCAACAAACAGCAATCATTGAGTTTGCTCATTGTGAGGTCAGCCAGCCATCAGGCAGACTGTAAAGCAAAGCTGGAACATGGTGTGGTTGTGTCCCTCAAAAGCATACTCTGAAACTTAATCCTTGGTGTAACAGTGTTGGGTGGTAGGGATCCATAGGGGGATTTAGGCCGTGGTGATCCACCGTCCTGTGTAGACTACAATCCGATGTTGGTTACCAAATGGTTCAAGGCTACCTGCACCATCTCTTGCTCTGTCTCACCTTGATTTCCGTGCTTCCATCATGGAATACTATAAGAAGTTCCTGGGAAGTACCCATTTGATACTAGACTTCCTAGCCCCTAGAACTATAAGAAATAGATTTTTTTCTTTATAAATGACATTGTTTTCAGTGTTCAGATACAGTAACACAGAATAAATGAACCCACCAAAATTCTGGCTTTAAGGCTTTAAGTTTAATCAACTGTCAATAGGCATGTCTAGTAGAATGTCTACGATGGGGATAGTTAGGGATGTAGTCCACCTTCTGGCTTTTTCAGTCCACTTTTACACCCAAAGACAATTGTGAATACCAGCACGAGCAGCTGCCAACACCAGGACAACACTACGCACAGCCACAGAGTACATGTGTCTTCCCATAGAGATGAGCATGTGAGATTTAAATGGCTTTACTTTTGCCTGAACGCCCTCTGACACCATACAGCTGTGAATTCATGCTCTGCCACTAGACTTCCATATTCTATTCACAAAATGCAAGCATTGCTCACATGTGGCCACATTAAGATCAAAGTGGTTTGTGATTTGGATGCCAGATAGGCACTATTTATTTTTTATTGTGAATTTTGTACTATGTATGAGGGATAATGGCTTATAGAAACAAAAGATAATTTTATTCTAAAATAAACAACTTTTACCTTTTATTTTTTCAAACATTTTGCTTACTAGTCAGAGCTGACATTGCTCTGTATAGCCTAGTGTTGCCTGAAAGGAGGAATATTACATTTTTCTATTTTTGTTCATAAACATAGACTTGTGGATGCACACTGCCATCCACCTCAGATATTGAAAGTCCTGCAAGGATTCATTCTTCTGCAGCATGGTATGTGACAGACTTTGTTCTATTTTCATCCTTTCCTTTGCTACAGCGAACAAGAAGGAGCATTGGTTCATGTCATAAGAGATGACCTCCTGTGTAGATTTCTGTAAGGAGCCTGAACATATATATCATCACGAATTCCCAAGTAACAGCCTTTCATGACACTTCAGTGGGGGTCTGTTGGACTAAATTTAAACATAGCACTCCCTAGAGTTGCTGCTTTGTTTGTGGGAATAGTACAGCATCTGCCTTATCATTTATATCTGCAGTCCGAGGCAGCTGTGTCTTGCTGGACCCCATTTCCACATGTGTGTCTTTATCCTGTTGTCAGCCTTCCTGGATGCTCTGATTCTTACGTCAACAACACAGTGTGGTGAGGAGGGTTCCAAGGAATGTCTGCACCTTGACATTACAGAAGAGAAAGGAGGCTACCCTGTGCCTAGGACCTGCCACATGCCAGGTCCTCTGCTGAGGTCTCCAGATCTCCTCACATATTCCATTGAATGCTCTATAGAAGGGCAGTCATAGAGACCCCAGGTAGCTGAGGCCAAGAGGGAGGAGCAATGCAAAGCCCCCCCATCTTTCCACTAGCCTGGGACATATCTTGGCCAGTATCCCCCATATTTTCTAGAACACTTAAAAATAACATCTCCATCTGCCTGTTTACTATCTTATCTGCAAAACCAACCCAGGACCCAGCACACAAGTTTGCAGTAGATATTTGTTGAATGGATGAGGGGTATGTGGATGAATGAGTGAATGAATTTCCCTGTGATGTGTAATCTTGAGTTTTAGCATGCTGGAACAAGACACACCATCTCAAAGTGTGTCTACAACAGTGTTTCCAGACATAATTGACTGAGGTAAGACATCTGCCCTAAGTGCTGGCAACACATCTTGCGGGGTATGTGGAATAAATCTGGGGAGGGAGGTGGAATCAGCTGTTGAGCACAAGCTTCCTGGCCTCTATGACATGAGCTGTTCAACTCTACCAAGCCTCCCTCCTTCCGCCATGACAGACTGAAACCTCAGAGGTTTGGGGCCAAAACAAACCCTTCCTCCCTCCCTTAGTCTGTGAATGCCAGGTATTTTATTACAGCAACAGAAAGTGTGACCAGCATGATTCCCTTTTGGTCACTGATTGAAAGTCTTCCAGGATTATCTAATGCCCTACATAGAATTCATCAGGAACTTGAGTGTTGTATCTGTAAGAAGCTGATGCAGATGATCAGTGTAGAACACCGTTAGCACCAAATACAGCCTGTTCTCCAAGATACCTGTACCTTAAATGCAAGGTTCTGTGATCCTTACACATATACACACATGCAGACACACGCATATGTGCTCACACATGGGAACCCTATAGAACATTTACAATCACACTGTTGCTTCCTGCCTGTTCTGTGTAATGAAACAATTGAAACTAAGCTCTGCCCAGAGGGAGAACTACCTCATAGCTTTACTTGACTTGTCTGTAGCCTCTGTGCAGTTTCCCTGTGGAATAATGATCAATATTCATAGCAGGGATTATGTAAGACTCTTGAGGAGGATTAAAAATAGACTATAGTTCTTCAGTGAAGAACCCAACTACCAGTGAAGTATTTAGTACACGTTTACATGAAGCCATTATCATTCCTTGTGAAGTGTCAGATACACTGGGTTGAACTTTGAGGTTTATCATATAAACTAGTAGGTTTTTTTCTTTTTTTTAAAGGTAAGAAAGGCATTTAGGCTGTGTTGAAGTACACATAATTAGCTTTCATGAGAAACATGTTTTATGAATGAAAATGTAAGCCTGGTAAAATTTTAATATTACATATAACGACCACTCCATAACAGCAATAATGTTTACGGAGCAAAAGCTAAGGAAAGAAAACACCTGTAAGCCTGTCACCAGTGCGTCATCTGTTAAGATTTAGAATGACGTGGGGCTAGTGCATGTAATGTCATAGGATATTATTAATTCTGTGAAATAGAGGGTTTAATTTTTAACCCCTCCCATATGTGTTAGCTCTGCCTTAACATTCAAGGATTTCTATATTTCATTAGTAGCATTCAACAACCACCCCCCGTCAATGCTGGAAATCAAACCCAAGGTCGACACACACAGAACCATTCTCATGTATAAAGTGAGTAACTCTGTAGATGAAAAAAGACAAAAAGAAAAAGGATTGCATAAAGTAAGAATAGTTCTAATATTTTAAAGTGTCAAACACTATAAGTTGTTAGTCCTTACTAAAATGTCTCTTGTTACTACTTTGTTCTGAAAATAGTTCAACATGATATTTACATTGGTGAAGTTTTATTTATATGAAGAAACATCAAAAATTACATTTAATTATTTTCTTCTTATTACTCACAAACTTGAATTTAAAAACTGCTTCTGTGATTTACTCTCTTCTCTCAATACTATAACATTAAATTTTAATTATACTATGGAAATATGAATCATGGTATTGTTGCATCTTAATCACACTACTAGGTAAAGAACCAAAATTTATGTTTAGAATTCTCATAAAGTCTCGAGGTTACTAATAATATTGCCTTTTGCTTATACTATCTACTGCTGATTTATTAGTATTTATTACCTCCAAATTTAGTATTTAAAGAGTTAAACTAATTTACTTCCCAAAAATAATGTCATGAGAAACAATGTTCAGCACTCAACTTTGTTGCCATGGTGATTGTACTGGGGTAGGAAACTGCTCGTTGGTGAATATAATTCTATAAAGGAGAAGATGGTCTATCTTTACCTTTTCAATAAAAAAAAGCAATGAGTCCTCTGATGAGAAGGAAAACACTTTCTGGACAAGGAGGGGAGCCACTGTTTGTGAACCAAAGGATATAGTAAAATGTTTTCTCTAGCTATTTGTTTCAACCATTCTTGGCCCGATGACTGATGACTAGACAAGTCATGGGCTCTAAGGGAGAACCTATTACTACTACGTTGCTACAAAGACACAATATTAAACAGTCTCCTGATGACAGATAGCTGTACCCATAGATCACTGCATCACTCAACCTTCATCCAAGAAGCCTCTGTTTGCAGTTTATGGTAAAGGACACAGAGAAGAAGAAGCTGAGAATCTTGTCCTAAGGAGAGCATATACACCCCCTCACTCCCCTCACCTCCCAGAGGTGGTGTATACCCACCAGGAAACAACTCTATGTATAGCAAGGCAGCTGTGCATATGAACTAGACAGCATGAACAAAACCCACATAGGACTAAGCCAGACAGAATCCAACCTGGAGAGAGCAGTTGGGCACAGCATCCTACCCTTGGTGGTGGAGTCACTGACAAAGAACTGTTGGGAAAGGAAGGGTCAGTTTTCTCTCAGAGTGTAACCCTGGCAACCTGACCACTCTCCAGTGAAAGAACAGACATTCAAGAATACTTGGGCAGCATAAATTGATCCCACAGGATATTTTTTTTTAAATAAAAAGGACACAATAATGGGTGGGAAGGAATTGTGGATCTGGGAAGAGATTGGAGTAAATGTGATCAAAACACATTATGTGTGAATCAAAATTCTAAACATCTAATAAAATTTTTTAAAAGAAAATGAATGAGAACCAGACATAGCTAGAGGGAAATTATAATTCCTGAAGATGTGAAGAGTTTTATAAGTCACTGTTCATAGTTGTGTTTCCTTATTCTAAACCCAAAATGTGAATATAAGAGGCAGGTGCTAGAAAGAAAGAAAGAAAGAAAGAAAGAAAGAAAGAAAGAAAGAAAGAAAGAAAGAAAGAGAAAAGAAAAGAAAAGAAAAGAAAGAGCAGTCACTGTATATTATACCCACACAGCCCACACCTGACTGAGCTGACTCTGGCCTCCTGGTGCTCAGTGATTGATATACATTGAAGAGAAAGCTGTGGGAGAGGTCTCTACCTCTGCTATTCTGGATTAATCTCTACTGAAGGAGGCTGGGTCTCTGCTCTTCTCTGTTCCTGGAGGGCTTAGGGGTACAGATGTCATACTTCCCAATGTCCCCACCAACCCAGCTGCCCCTCCCACTCGCTACTTTCTTCTTGTCAGGTTGTGCCTGACAACTTCTTTGGTAAGCCACCCACAATGAGATGCCCCTTATAACTGTTTTCATTGGAGCCCATCCCTGTGATGGTGGCCTAAGTAACTCCACCCTCAGAAAACTGTCCCTTTGGTACCTGACACTCAGAAAGAACTGTACAGAAGCTTTCACAAAAAGCTAGATCGCTTTTAAAAAGTATCTAGAGAAGAAAACCTATGCATAAATTTTCCTCTAGAAAACCGCTATGTCTATGTCCGCTAAGTAGAGATAGACACATGAGTCGAAGCTCTGAGGGGTGAGACCATTATTTCCAAGGCTGAGCAGTCCACAGACCCTTAGCAGATCACAATGGAAGGAAGGAACATTCTAGAAAGTGCAAACGTTTAAGAGTATTTGAAGACGAACCAAATTAAAATAGAATTTACAACAATAGCTGATGTCCATGCCCATCACTTGGTATTCAGTACTGAGGACTACTAAGTCTGTGTACAGTCACTGCAGCAAGAGTTGGCAGACGACAGCACCCTACATGCAGACCTCACAAGCCTTCCGGAACCATGTGCTTCCAAGTGACACCACAGACACCTGAATTATAAGACTTTTGGGTTTTCACTATTGTCGACAATTAGTTGGAACTTCGTTTGGATCTGTTCATTGTCCTAGGAGGAGAGCTCTTGTCTGAAACCCTAAGCAGGAAGATGAGTCAGAACAATACAGGACCCAGAGTCAACACTAAAGCCCCGGATAATACTAAACATATACAATGTTATAACAGCTATATTTCCACAGAAGGGCAATGCTAAGTAAACCGGCTGAAAAGTTCTGAAGGATGCATTAGTCACTTTTCTATTTCTGTGGTTAAATACCCTGACAGGAAAAAAAAAAAAAAAAAAAAAAGCAAGCTAGGGGAGAAAGGGTTCATTTTGACTGTTTCCAGTTGATCATGGTGAGGAAAGCTTGACAGCAGGAAGATAAGGCTGGCTTATCATGTTTAATCCACACACAGGAAGGGGAGAGAGAGAACAGGAATTGGGGAAAAGCATAAAAGCCCCAAAGCCAGCCCCCAATGATGTAATTCCTCCAGCAAGGCTCCACCAAAGGTTCCAGAACCTCCTCTAACTGCTGGGGACCAAGCTTTCAAGTACACGAGCCTATGGGGACATTTCGTATTCAAACTACAACAAGAGAAAAAAATTCTCTTTTTCTCCCTCATGGATATACTTTATTTGACTTATTAGAATGCAAAAACAATTGTAAAAGAATTCCATCATTGAATTTATGACAGTTTCTGAAACAATCAATATTGTTAACATGAGGCCGAACATGGACGTGTGCAGTCAGGAGCTCTACTGTTTATAAGTCATAGGATCTGCTTGTAGCTGGATTTCATCCCCTGTAAAGACAGTGATCATACACTGTACAGAAGTCATCTGGGGTGGGGTGGGGGTGTAATCCACATTTCTGTCCTAGCTGGACAGGGGGAAACTACTGCTACCTCTTCTTTTCTAGCTTCAGAGCAGCAGTTCCAACGAGACACAAGTCACTGAGAGTCTGGTTGGAAAACTGGCTTCTCAGTCAGCTCGTTTCTAGAAGAATGCTTAACACAAGGCACACGTACCACCGAGCATCTCAGACTGGAAGAAAACAGAATGTGTGGTGCTTGAGTGCATTTGATGGCAGTTAGGGTCTATCTGAGACAGAAGAGGGTCATGCTGGTTGGCTTTGTTGTTGGTTTTGTGCCCAAACAGTTCCTAGTGGCATCCCACCATGATTTCTGAAGGCTAGGTTTTGCCGATAAGTAAATCGGATGGCAAACATTTTACGAACTTTATGCCTTCTTCCGTAAAAAACAGTGAAGGAAGGCCTTGCTAACCCTGAGGGATGCACACATAGCAGTTGAGGAAATAAAAGTGAGGGCTTCAAAGATAACAAAAGTTCACAGAATATGACCTGAGACCCACTGTTCCTGAGCCAGGTAGCACCGTATAAAGTAGTGAGGGAACAACTGTAACCCAGAAGTGTGCTCGGAAGGGCACAGAGTCAATTCATCCCTTACCTGGAAAACATCACTCTTGAAATTCAGTGTCGCTAGTTTTTTACTTCATATATGTAGATGAGAAGAAAGCCAATTGAGTGGAAAGCTTTAGTTTAGCAACTATTTTTGGAATCTGAATCTCAATCTGGCCATATTAGCACTGTAAATGACTAAATTACACATTAAACTAGTTTTTGCAACTTTCCCTTCTTAATTGAGTAATTATGTTTTTGAATACACTAATAGAATTGAGCACCTGACATCTAGGGATATTCAGACCTTGAGGCCAAAATCATATAACAAGAGATAATAAGGCGCTGAGTGCATCCAAACACTCATCCTCCAAAATGATTGGCTTCTCTTTATGCAAACTGCCCTTGGAAATCATTTAGCTTTGCATAAGCTTGTGGGTACATTTAGCAGATAGGCATGACACAAGACATTGCTAGGCAAATGTGAATGCCCAGACCTGCAATTTTTCATGATAAAGTTTGACAAAAATAATTCAACTTTTAAAATTACTGAGTTATCTTTTTGTTCCTAGGATGGTTTCTTACATTCTGTACAGGTTCTACTGCAATTTCCTGAAGTATGTATATGAATATTTAATATGTGTGTGCGTGTGCACACACATTATTATATAACCATGTTCTACTTGCTGGTTGGTTTTCTTGTTCAAAAAATGGTTTGTTTGTTTGCTGGTTTGTTTTCTTGTTCAAAAAATTATGTTGTTAGGGCTATCAAGATGGTTTTGTGAGTAAAGTTCCTGCTGTACCAGTGTGGACCTGAGTTACAATTCAATGGGCATTGCAGTGTAAGTCTAGGCACCATACCGGGAATGGGAATGGGACAGAGACAGGTCTGTCCTGGGATATCCCTAGCCGGCCAGATTCATTGCAAGTGGAAGATTCCAGTTCACTGAGAGATCCTGTCTCAAAAAAAAATAAATAAATAAAATAAAATGGAGATAGACAGAGAAAGACAGCTGACAATGGACCCCTGGCCTCCTTTCCGTAGCCACGTGCCCAGGCGAGCACACCAACATACACATGTGTGCATATACATATACCACACAGAACAGACAGACAGCATATGACCCACTAAACTAGAGCTCCTCAAATCAAGTATATGCTTTATAAAAAGCCAAAAGACTAGTTGAGTGGGAAAGAAAGAAAAGTCTGGAAGTTAGAAATTCTTCACTGATTAAGTGAGGGAATCACAGGTAAAATATCCTTTTCCCTGTCAAGTCACATGGTTGCCTATTGGGTTTAAGTTTGCAGTCGTTATTACTCTACTATTCAGTTACCAGATTTACTTGAAATAATTAATCTATATTTACCCAATGAAAATGTTTAAACAAGACAGTGGTGGCACATGCCTTCAATCCCAGCACTCGGGAAACAGAGAAGGGCAGATCTCTGAGTTTGAGGCCAGCCTAATCTAAAGAGTAAATTCCAGAATAGCCAAGACTATACAGAGAAACTCTCTCTCAAAGAAAGAAAGAAAGAAAGAAAGAAAGAAAGAAAGAAAGAAAGAAAGAAGGAAGGAAGGAAGGAAAATTAAACAATACATTTATTATTTGCCCAATATCTGCCCCCGTTTTGCTTGATCTTTCAAAAATTTAAAAATATCAGTTTAGCTGTTTTTAAATGCCAGTATGCACTAAACAAGAATTTAGAGACCCTAGCTGGGTATCCACCCCCATGATCTTCCTATGGTTTTGGCCACTTCTGGATCCTCTGGTCCTAAATTTACCTGTAAAATGGATGCATACAGTCACACCTGGTATAATTTCTGTTAGAATGGATGAGCATCTCCAAGACAACTGGAAACAGCAGGGTGTGTTGCTTTAAGCCTACAACCCCAGCACTCCAAGCATTCTGGAGACAGCCAGGAAGTTTGTGAGTTCAAGGCTAGCCTGAGCTACATAGTAAGATCATTCCATACTGTTGAGTTTTTCATGCACTTGAAAAAGTAACCATCTTTCTACATACTGTTGCATCTTAGAGACGAATTGTTACCCAGACTAACAGATCTTTGCAACTTAAAGTAGTGCCCATGTTCCAAATATGCCCTAATAAAAAATGTGTAGATAAAGTAAACAAGACTTGTATAGGGTATCTGTTTAATAAAGACAGTCTAGAAAAAAAGGATAATTACACACTTTACATTTAAATAGTTAAAAATCCCAAGAAACCTGTAGTTTTTGTGCTAGTTCTTATTAAAACTTTTTATTAACACTTTCTTGGCTGGTTTCTCTGAAGTGAAAATCTGTCCCTATATTAATCTGTCTTAATTTTCCCGTTAATTAACATCTTTTGAAATTATGCTTTTTCTTGATTATGTAACTCTTAATCCTACCCTATTAACATTTCTTGAGACTTTGGATCTTGGCTTTTGTTCATCGTCTTACCCCAGCATAATATTCAATGGCTGGAAAAATGAAGCAGCAATCAATTTTCAATCCATCAAAGGAAAAAAAATAGTGATTCTGAGAAAAGGAGACAAACAGACAGACACACACACACACACATACAGAGAGAGAGAGAGAGAGAGAGAGAGAGAGAGAGAGAGAGAGAGAGAGATCCAGAAGTTTCTACTCCACAAAAGAAGTCAGGAATAGTGGTGGCTTTACTTCCAAAAGCAGGTGTCTGAACAAGAACAGATCCACAGTGTTGTGTATTGGTAAAGTGGAAAGCATCTTGATGTATAATCAGAGAGCTGTAAGAAAAGTTCCTGGGATATCTGCCAAGTGAAAATTAAAAATTAGCCCAGAGAACTGCAATAGTCGAGGAATAGAAAGTAATCCAAGCAGCACGTTGCTAGCTACCCCTTTAGAACACTGGACCATTGCCAGGCAGCATGCTAATTGCTATGAATGCATTCTCTGTATATGAGAACAGTTGAGTGAGATGTCATTAGGTGGTGCAGGACCATATGACAGTGAATAAAGATAGTGTCCTGAGTGTCCTGGATAATGAAACCCAGAAAGACCACTCAGGAAGGCCACCCTTCCACCTTCAGGGCCCTTCAAAGAGAAGATACCCAGATTTCCTAGGGACAAAGGGTTTTTATTGTATTTTCACATCAGTTGTTCCTCAATGTGTCTTATTTTTATATAACTGTGTAGACTACAATCCCTAAAACAGCAGTCAAGAAAGAATAGTATATTAAATAATCACATGAAGTTCCAAATGGCCTCAAGATGACTCATGTCTTCAGGTAAATTCCTAATTACTTGCAAATTGCAATGTTTAATTAGCTTCAGAATGCTAATAAAATGTTACAGAAGAATATTCTTTGCTGAAAATGTAATCTTATTCTGCATATGATATTAGTGAAAATTAATTTATCAAGAACCAGCATCACATTTTCTGGCTTTCCAACATTGAGACTATATTAAAAATAAACCTGTAACATCTTACAAACTCCTCAGAAAACATGTGAGGTATTAATTTTATCATGGCAAACAAAAGGGCCTCTATATCCTGCCATGGCTCATTGTTACTCCAGTGTTTACCTTAATGAGAGCAGAGCACACAGCCCCCCCAACCATTGTCTCAGTACTGAACACAAAAAAGTCATTCCCTTTTCTGACAATAGGCTGAATGGTAAGTTAAACATCACAAAAATTAAATCTCATAAAGGAAGGATTAGCAAACTTGAAAGTAATAACATATCATGGACTCAACATCTTTTTTGCTCTGACTCATTATTCCCAAATAATAAATTCTAGTCTTTTGCAGACAAGGTATTCTTCTGGGATAGACTCAGAAAATATGTGGTAAGACTTTAATGATAGGTTTGATTGAATGAATCACAATATTATGGAACACTCTAAGCCCAAAAGGACCTACAAGGGAGTTTTGTCTGACCTCTTCAACATCTGGGCATGGCTCTCCAGCTTTTCCTCCCAATAGACCCAGGAAGACATCATTGCTGGCTGCAAGGGAAGACCCTCGGTACAAAGTCTTTACTCCATCCCCTGCTGCACATAAGCAAAGCACAGAAATGAGGGATGGCTCAAAGGCCAACCAGTCTAACGTGGGACATTTCTACATGTGTTTCGATTAGCCATCAAGGTGAATTAGTCAATATTAAAGGATGAAAAGGGAATTTCATTTCAGATTCCAGCACAAATTGGGAAAGCCTTGTCTTTCTTCATCAATGGATTCAAGAGTTGATCTCTCTGGTTGTTTGATAATCCAGAAGAGTGCTTTCTCTATGTGGGCGAGGGCAACCCCTAGGCAGACTGTTTGTGTGTGAGTGGGGAATAGGCCACACAGTACCAAGCCTGAAGAATGAAGTCCCAAAGGATGAGGCAGAGCCAGAGCATGTGCCAGCAGCATGGAACTGACAACCGAGGGTAAAGCACTTGCAGACATCAGCGCCAAGGTCCCCTCCAGACAGGGAAGGGTAGAGCCTCATCTCCTTCCATGTCATATCCCTCCTGGAGAGGGCCAAGTAGTGTGGCTTCTGTTGCTGGCCATGAGCAGCACTCAGAACTCGGACGCTATTCCACTATTTCATCTACTTACTGAGTTTTCCTCCTTTCCAAAAATAATGTGAGGGGATTTAAAAGTCACAGCTATAACAAGAGAAAGAGAGTCAGGAAGAATTCCACCAGGGAATCGTGCTCAGAAGAACAATTTACCACTGACCCGAAGGATACCACCTATCTGTGCCAGTGAGTGACACAGCCCCCAGAGGCGGCAAGCACAGACTAGAAGGCCAGAGATCCAGTTGCTGCATCTCCGACATTCACGGCTTTTGTGGCAGTTGTCCTAATAGGCAGCTTCCTTTACCAATAGTGTGACCTCATCTGCCACCCACAAATACTTTTCAAGTTTCATTCATCTGTTTGTTGGCCCATCTGACAAATTAGATCAGATTGCTGGAACAGAAATGCAGCTTAGGTTTATTAATTTTTTGGTTTTTAGAAAGGTAGCTAGGAAGCCGATGCTGTGTTCAGTCTTTCTCTCAGGCTGGCTTTTGTGCCTTAGCAAACAATGCGTAATTTAGTATTACTTTCATCTGTTCATTACTGAACATGAATCATAATTTTATAGGTCTGTAATATGAAATCTTTGTTACCTAGTCACTGACCCAGCAAAACCTTCAAAGTTGGTTTTGAAAACAAATCCTTGCTATTTTGTTTGTTTCCTAGGGATTTTAGGCTCTAAATGTAGAACAAAAAGAAAAAAAAAAAAAAGAACCTAGTTAATTAAAGATTCTATTTCGCTGTGTTCCAGTTAATTTGAGCCTTTCTAAATACTAATTGCATGAGGCAAGCTAAACGTATTCTGGAGAAGATAAGCCTTTGTGAAATAAACTTAAGGAGTCTTCAAGAAATACAAAACACAGTTTGAAACAAGTGAAATGATATACAGTGTGTTTAAATATTTTCAGGATCGTATTGGGGGGGTGAGTGGGCAGAATTATGGATCTGGACAGCTGCAATCTAAGGTGTTTTGAATTGTTTTTAGAAACTTCAACATAATTAATATAGTTGCAATCTGACATATGCATTTTGGAAAAAAAAACAAACAAACAAAAACCTGGTTTAGCTGTTGACACACTGATTGTTTATGAGAAGCTCTGATGTAATTCCGCCGTGGTGCTGTGCTCCTATCATCGTAACCAAGCACAGGTAACCTTTAGGAAATGCTACACATCCTCTGGGTGTGCCCCAGCATCTTAACAAGCACTCCTCATGCCAGTGGCTGTGAAGGCAGACCCTGAGCAAACCAGCATGCAGTATTCAGACTGGAGCAGCTGATGCTCCTAGAGGGAACATGCTCTTTGTTCATGCAAACATTCACCTGCCATTTTGTAAGTGGTTCAAGACCTCCTGGTTCTGCAAATGTTCTTGCCCTCAATAGTCACTATGTAATTCTACCCCCACCCCTCCCAACAACTCCAAATTGTCAAAGGGTAGAAAGAATTATTTTGGTGGGTATGACAAAGAAAACAAAGCAGCATAAGCCTTGAGGTCATTTCGTACAATATAGTATAGTACATGGAACCTGCCTAGAAGCAATGCCTAGCATATGTACTTGGCATACATGCAACGTGAACAATTAGAAGAAGAAAAGCTTCCTCCCTGCAATGAAATCTCCATCACAAAATTAGCTTTAAAGGCCAGTGTATTTATGACAGAAGACTTGGGCTTTCTAACATATGGAAAACACCAAAGGCCTACCTAAACTGAAATTTGAAGATTAAGGAAAGATATTTTCCCTTAACTCTTTGACTATGACCATTGATGAAAGAGAGGTAGAAAGATGCCCCCCAACACACACACACATAAATGTTGGGACCCATAAAGATGGGTCCCTTTCATCTTGCCTCAAGATCAGAGAGTTCACAACTGTCCTTAGACCTAAGGCTTGGCTACTGCAGGATGTTTTGGCCTTGGTAGCTAATATCTTATCTAAATAACAACAGACTTGGGCTCAGGTGTGTTTACTCTTGACCCTGAAGGCTGGATAACAGGTATGGCTATCAAATGCCTGTAGGATTAGGGGAAGTAAAACTGTTTGTTCCTTGTACATGATAATAGAAGTCTTCTTCCATTGTCCCCACTTTTGGATGGGTACTTAAGAATGTTGAAGAATAAACTAAGGCATTCAGTATTGACTGGATTTGCCCTCCTGACTCTACCTTATGTCTCTGTCTTTCTCTTAGCTTCTTTACCTAGCCTTTCTCAATCCACTCTCCCCCTCTCAGGTACAAACCAGGCAAGTTGACTAGCTCTGACTGCAGGTCCACAAAAACAGCTTCCCATATATGGTACAGCAAGGTGGGGCAACCCTAGAGGGCAACCACACACACACACACACACACATACACACACATACATACACATACATACACACACACACACACACACACACACACACACACACACACACCATTCCACTTCATTTTGTAACTATTAGTAGATCTTTAAACTCTTGGGATCAGCAGGATGCTAAAGGCCACATATCAGCTCCTTGAGTAAGTCCCTGTATATAGGATGCATCATTAAACACACAGAGACTAGGCATTTATCTCAGAGGGTATTTTTCCCTCTGTTTCCTATAATAAATGGATTTCTCTTTAGAATATCTTTCATGTCAAGTTATGATTTTATGATGGAAAGCAAGCTACAAAATATGGGTAATTGGCAATGAGAGGTGTTTAAATTGTTTATTTAACAAATATATAAATGACTTCATAAGCTGTCAACATGCAACATGACATACAACTTTGAGGGATAACAAAAACCTAAAAAAACAAAAACAAAGACAATTTGAAAGTCCCATTGAGAAATAGAGAGATTACCATTGGTATTTTAAGATTTCTGAATCCTGCTGAGAAACTGGGGAGGGGTCACAATGTCTCAGGAGAGAGAATAGGTATTTCACAGGACAAAGGGCAAATGATGTCACAAAGGAGTGGGGAGGAGAGAGTGAAGTTGTGCGCCAGTGAGAAATACAAAGAAGAAAATACAAGAGAAACCACAGAAGTCTTTGAAATGAAATGGTTCATAGAGGGGAGGCATAGAGGTTCATAGAGGGAGCTTGGACATCTGACTCAGGCACACATTCAAATCTTAATTGATCCATTTATTGTCTATGTACCCTTGGGCAAATTAATCTCCATGAGCCTGTGTTTCCCTTCTTATTAAATATACTGCATTTCGTTTCTCAAGATCTCATAAAATGGCACGAACTAAAGAGCACAGCATAGAAATTCTGTAACACTGAGTCTGCCTACGGCATGGAAGTGGTTCTACAGACAAACCTGAGCTAACCCACCTCTCACCAGTGATTCTGCACTTTATGCACAGATCCCTTCCCTCTCTTCTCCGAAAAGAGAGAAGCTATTTGGACCTTTTACAGAAGAAAAATGGATGCTTTGCTCACACGTTCTCAAATGCCTTTACCAATGGTGGTGGGTTGTTTGGCTTAGATGTATCAGTGACAACCTAAGATTTGCATTGACTTCAAAGTCAAACATTGCTGGTTGTATTTTATACAGATCCTTGGGCTAAAGAGAAACACAAGTTGTGGGGTTTGTCTCTGCTTTTAAAAATGGGAGTAAATCTGACCCAGTTCATTCACAAAGTTAACTGATTATTCACTTAACAAATATTAGCTGAACACATGCCACACAATTGGCATGGTACTGGAGCAGAGTGTCATCCAATACTGAAACCCAGGACCTGCCTAGGACCAGGCCCAGGCCTTCTGTTTGGCAGCACTTATATGATCACTAAGGGACTTGGGGGAGAATTGCTAACCTAGGCTGTCTATGCTACACAGAATATTTTTCTGTTACACTTCTACTTATAACATGAGCCTGATGTAAATAGGACAAATGTGGGAACCTGAACTTCCTGTCAATCACTGAACAGCTGAAAGACAGTAGCAAAGGTAAATATCTTCACATCAATCTTCAAACAAGTTCTAAGCTAGGACAAAAGTTACAGAACCTCCAAGGGAGTCTACCTTGTGGATGCGACAGACTCTGATGCCCACATGGCCAGACCCTAGCTGTACAAGGATCAAGTCTTGAACATGACGGCATCCCTTCAGGGCAGTTCTTCATCCTGGTATATGCTTTGTGTCTTCCTCTAGTTGTTACTATTCTACTGTCTGGATAGGGGAGCATGCATGGAAGCAGACAAACAGGTCCAGCTGTCCCAGTAGCAGAATGAACTAGGCTCAGATCTTTGATCTGAGTCCATTTTAGGTAATACCCCTCGTGAAGACAGTCATTAGCACCAAGAGCTGCATGAATATTGAGTATCTACTCAGCTTCAGCTACACCTTAGATACTATAGGATGCTTGCATCAGTTGCTCCTTTCCAAAACTTTCCATCACCCCTGCTGTATGGAATGTTGAGAGAGTAAAGGAAGGTGCTTCTCCTGCTGCCACAGGGAACAAAGTGTTCTGGAAGGCCTTTTCCTATGTTGTCATCCCTCCTGTTATAAGCCTATGACCAAAGCTGTCTTTCCTAGAAATGTGAGTCTCTGCAAGGTAAAGGAGGACATAGCAGTCCTCTGGGGGACCCTCTGAGGCTGCATAGATCATGACTTCTACATCTTCAACATCTTCCAGGCTCTTAGAGGTCCTCACAGCTCATGTGTTCCTGGCCTTTCCAAACACAGGCAGGGGGTCCAGCTCCTAAGACTATTGATCCTCACTGGGACTATAAGGTAACTGTATTGCAGACACCCTTTCAGTGAGTCCCCTCAACAGGACACTTAGGAACAACAGTACACATGCAATGTTACAGAGCCAGTAGCAGAAATAGGAAGTGTTTTTTACCAAGAGTAATGGTGTCAGAAGTGGGATGACCCCAAGCCCCGAGGTTCCTCTAAAAGAGGAGATGATGGGGGAGGTCCTTCTGTGTATATGTTTGTCTTATTGGTTGATAAAGTACTGTTGGCCAATAGGAAAGCAAGATAGGAGTCAAAGAGGATTCTGGGAAGTGTAGTAAAAAGAAGTCTTGTGATACAGGCAGGAAGTGACATAGCAGGCAGACTCAGAAGATAAGTTGGAAATAGCTCCTCTTGCTCTTACTCTTCCTCCTGCTCTCTGCTCTGGAGCCACCATGTGAGCCCAAGAAGACAGGATGCCTTCTGCCGGCATCCTACATAAGGTAAGTCTTATGATTATGGTTGATAATTAAGACTGAGCTAGCAGATGAGAAATCCTAGTCTTTGGCCAAGCAGCATTTGTACCTAATATAAGTCTCTGTATGTTACTTGGGACCTTAACATGGTGGCGGGCAGGACTCAGGTGGCTGGCAGAAAGGGCCCACGTGGCAGCAGGGCTCGGGCAGATGGAGTAAAGACTTAACAGAATGGTGTCAGGAGTGGGATCACTCCACATCCCGAGGTTCCCAGAGGAAGCGGTGAACCTGCTGCCGCAGCCTGCTTCCATACACTCACGAGGTCCTGTGCTCTTGGGGGTTGGACTCAGCACTTCTGAGATGGCCTGCAGCCCTCAAGAGTTCTAGGGTTAGGGTTCTGCGCTCTCACCACCACGAGCTGCCTACCCACAACTAGTCAAGCAGAGGCAGAACACTTCCATGTAAACTTCACAAAAGCTTAAAAAGGGATTTTAGCAGCAAAAGAACAGAGACAAGCATGACTTCTTGGTGGTAGCATTTTCTCGGTGGGCTCTGTTTTGCTAGAGACAAGCAGAGACTAGAACAGTTCCTTTAAGAGAAGTTTCCTGACTCAGCAAAATCGGAAAAAAACCGCAGGGCTCTTTTTAAGAGGCCTGGCTAGTTCAGTCGGTAGAGCATGAGACTCTTAATGTGGGTTCGTTCCCCATGCAGCTGGCAGTGTCAGTGACCACATCTCTAAGCTGGCAGCTTGCTGCTTGATGGTAGAATAGACCAAGACACTGAGCACAGCTCTCAGTGCTGGTTGTAAACTTACCCCCCGCCATCTTGGAAACACAGCTGCTGTAGCAGCCGCCACTTTAATTTTAGCAATGCTCTTTAGCAGATAAAAGACCATGTGGCCAGAAAAAGGTAAAGATTTACAATAAAGACAGATTCAGATTAAGAAAAACCTCTAAAGATTTAGAGTGTGTTTAAAAATATATGTCAGCTTGTGAGAGAAAAAGAAACAGAAGGAAATAAGAGTGGCTGGGTGTGGTGGCACACACCTTTAATCCCAGCACTCCAGAAGCAGAGGTAAGCAGATTTCTATAGAGAAACCCTGTCTCAGGAAAAAAGAAACAAAAGGAAGTAAAAGAAATAGAATAATAAAAAAAACACATAAAGATGCAAAATACTCACTGAGTCTGGATACTATATGCTATATTGTGGTCTTTAAATTGTTCGATTGCCGAGGAAAGAGTTACAGCTGCTAAAATAAATTTGATTATAAGTGCTGCTGAATTAATCCAACTTATACATTTTAAAAATGCTTTGACTTCAAAATTTAAGTCTAAGGACAGTCTACTTGGGAAAATATTTCTTGCTTGTGTTTTCACAGAAAATGAGAAGCTGTGGATTCCTTCCAGACTAATATGGTTTGATCAAGCAAGACCCCCCTGAAGCAGTGGCCCAACGGATCCTACATCCAAAACAGCTGAGATGATGCAGTCATTGATGACTACAGCCAGGATTTCTGTGTTTTATCATGGTCCCTATTTATATGGACATCGCCCCCAACCAGCAGGAAGCAGCTTGGAATGAACGACACCCAAATTCCCAAATAATGTTTAATAATGTTTGTTTTCACTTAAATGGGGTTGGTTATAAATGGTAATGAAAACTCTTCTTTTTATTTAGACAGAAAAGAGGAGATGATGGGGAATGTCCTTCTGTATATATGTTTGTCTTATTGGTTGATAAATAAAGTACTGTTGGGCAATGAAGAAGCAAGTTAGGAGGGACTAGGAATCGAGGAGAATTCTGAGAAATGTAGGCTTAAGTCTGGTGATCCAGGCAGGAAGTGACATAGCAGGCAGATTCAGAATTTAAGCAAAGACAAGCAGGAAGTGGTTCTCTTGCTCTTCCTCCTGCTCTCTTCTCTACGGAGCTGCCATGTGATCCTCGGGCAAGAGAGGGCACTTACCGCCGGCGTCCTCCATAAGTCTTATGGTTATGGTTGATAATTAAGACTGAGGTAGCATATAAGAAACCCTAGTCAATTGGCCAGCAGCATTTGTACCTAATATAAGTCTCTGTGTGTTACTTGGGCCCTAATGCAGCCGTCGGAAAACACCCACGTGGCAGCAGGGCTCTGGCAGCTTTGGCCGAAAGACTTATCATTACAAAGAGTGATAAGCATACTGTGAAAAGATTCAAAACAATCAGGTTTACTCAATACTCCAAGCATTCTGAGAGAGACAGCACCTCTCCAGTCTGGGATGTGAGGGGAGTTTACAAAGAGGCAGTGGCAAGGGACAAGGAAATAGTTTAGATCTCAGCTGACTTTGGGGTATTTGCACAAGCTCATCACTTCATTGCCTCAGTTGCTTTTTCTCTGAGAATATCTGTCCTTTTGATTTACTTTTTAATGAGAAATTAAGATCAATAATAAAAAATTTTAAAATCTGTAAAATTCCAAATATTTCTATCCTATTAGATCTTAAAGGATTTAATATTTTGGCTAGTTGTATTTATTATATTCACAGTCCTAGAAAATTGGAAATAATAAAACAATATTTAACGTACTGTTACAAGGAGCCCACCAGAGATGACCTCTCAGATATAGCTTATAAGCAGTTGGAAGACTTTATTCCAGCTGGCTGGGACTACATTCAGGTATTCGGGACCCAAGTGTAGCTCAGAGCATTTAGGTAAAGGGCTTTTAATGGCAAAACCACCTGCTGGTGTCTCACGAGGCAAACGCAGGGGTAGGTTTTGCCTAAGCAAGAGTTTAACAGAAGCCAAGGTAAGTTAGCTAGAACATCTTGCCCTCGGGTTGCTAGAATAGAGTTGGGTGATTTTCCATATGATTCCCCATCAAGGAGATCAACTCTAGTAACCCTAAAATGGCTCATCCAGAATACAAGATGGGGGAGCCTCTGTACTGCCTTGACCTGTTATGATATTTTTTAGTATACTTATTTTCTAATTCTCTTTTTGGTTCTAGGAATTGAACCTGGAGCCTTGTTTATGCTATGCACATGCTGTCATTGAACTATACACATGCTCTGTCATTGAGCTACAGACCTGCTCTGTAGCTGACCTGACCTGAGCTACACCTTCCTCAGCTTCCAAAACAATGGTGTCAACTTTTTCTAAGGTTCACCTATGAGTGAAAACAGGGATCATATGTTAGCCAGTTTAATAAGATATTGGGCCAATGGCATGTTAAGTTAGTAATGAGTCATCAAGAAGTTCCATTAACCCTTTCAGATTTGACACTGGATTGTCTCAGCTCACACAGATGCCTCTGCATGTGTACAAAGCCATGCTTTTGCCAGCTAGTGTGTGTGTGTGTGTGTGTGTGTGTGTGTGTGTGTGTGTGTGTGTGTGTGTGTGTGTGTGTGTGTGAGAGAGAGAGAGAGAGAGAGAGAGAGAGAGAGAGAGAGAGAGAGAGAGATGCTTCTTTTTTGCCACAGAAGGGATGCAGGGCCCTGTGAGATGCAGCTCTCCTTGTCCATTGTTTTTCTCCTGATGTGTGCTGACAGCAGATTTACAGGAAGTGGCCTCACCTAATTTGCATCTGTATTGATGTGTTTGGTGAGCAGGAAAGGAAGTCTGCAGATTACATTGTAATGGGGAGCGCACCTCACACACTCTCACATGTAACTACTCAAATGCACCAGATTTTTAAACCGTGTTCTTGCACAGTAAAAGATTGACATGCAGCACCAGAACAAGGGCAGAATAATGACCCACTCAGACTCCCCAGGGTGCTCATCCAGAACATGTCTATAGCTCTCTCATCCATGACACACACCCAAGCATTTCAAATTCATATCTCGTGCTTAAAATTTTAAAATCTGCGACAATATATTGATAGTCAATTAGAAATTTCTGAGAAACCATTAAATATTAAGTTTCAGTGTACAAAGGTAAATGCTGTACTCTGTCAAACCTTTAAAAAAAAAATTGCTTCAGCAGGCAGGAGAGACACAATGATTTTAAGTGCACATGATACACATAGATAAAAAAATGGTAAACTGTGTGGTAAGGGAGTAGAGCCTGGAGAAAGGCACCAAAATTAACATAAAGAAGCCAGTCGGCAGAGAAACAGTGGAAATCCTTCTGGGAGGGGGCGGGAGCAGAACCATGAGGGCTAAGGTTTTACTGTGCTCAAGATCTATCAAACAAAAATGCCTCTAACCTGTAAGCCCCATTTGCCCAAGTACAAATAGCTTCCTGGAATGCGGTGGGCTATTGTTCATGTAAGCTAACAAGCCACATGTTTTCATTTTTGTAAGGTTGGTTGTCCCAACTGCACAGGATGTGCTTGGTCACATAAACAGGAAGTATGTCAGGATGCATGATTGTCTCTGATTGGATGAAGACAGGAAGTACACAGTCTGGGGGGTTCTGCCTTTATGATGCCCTGTCTAATGTAATTTGGTGCCATTCCCTGGGAATTTGCTTCAAATTTGGCTCAAAGAATTGTGGTAGTGGTCTTATTCTAGCCCAGGGGAACTAACACTACATACGGGGAACAGGATGTACTCAAGAAAATCCTGTGATACATGAACATGGGAGTGGTGGGTGCTATGCAAATGGCCTATACAGGGTCAGGAAGGCCCTGGCCCAGGGGCCTGGAGACATGGCAGGCTGTTTCCCTTGACACTGGCCCACGTCCACTCTCAGGATGGCCTCTGGTTCTGTTTCTCACTGTGTCCCTGGGACACAGAGGCCTGGACACCTCAGTGGATGCCCTGGGATCAGATCCGTGCCTATGACAACAGGACCTTACTGTCATACTTCTGTCAGGATGCCATGTTTATAAGGTTTACTATAAAAAGGAAACAGTCTTCAAAAAACAAAAAAAGACTCTAAAACTCATTTTCCTACATTGTTGTTTTATATTATCACTGCTCACAGCTCAACTCAATTTGGTGATGACCACAATTTACTTGTAGTTACTGAAATTTAGAGAAATGAAATACTGTGCTCTATAGGACTCTATGTGTAAGGATGTTGTTGTTTCTATTATTATTACTACTATTATTATTACTACTACTATTACCCACTACAGGAAAGTTTTCCTTATGAGAAAACTAGGAACTTCAGTCTTGCTTCCACTTACAGAGCACATGTGTTGTAAGTGAACTAAAATAAGAAGATCCCTGGGGCCTGAACTCTTCTCAACCCTGCCATGCTGCTGTCTGTCTGTCTGTCTGCCCATGGTGTTAGTAAACCTTCTAATAACTCTGATCAAAGGAGAAAAAAAAAAATTTTTAAGAAGATGCCTTGCTCTCCCCACCCCGAAGCCCTTTCTGACCTTTCGAGACAACAGAGGTTAAGGCTGTTGAGCCTTTGGTCCTGGACAGAAAAGAGACAATCTTTTACTATCTGTGCCCCCCCCCCCCCAGATCAGCAAGAGAAAAGCTCAGCAAATGCTTCTAGACAAAGTTTTATACACCCTACAAGTGAAGATCCAAAGATGCAGGGCAACAGACACCCCACCACCACCACAACTGCTCCCCCTACCTCCCCAAGTCATGTGCTGACAGTTAACAGGGATTGGAGGGGCTGGCAGAAATTTGCCTGGGACAGAGCATTTGCTCTAGGGGCAGTGAGAAAGAAGAGGGAATCCAGCCAGTGTGCTGCTGAAGACAGCGAGGCTTGGGGAGACAGGAAGTGGCAGGAAACCAGCATTGCATGCAGGCTTTGTAATTCCTTTGACTAGAGGCATTGCAGTCCTATTGCCAACCTTGGACAGAATGGAGAACAGGGAGGGCCCGAGAGCTTGGGACAGTGATTCTGAGTCCTGGCAACTCCTTCAGTTAGGATCTGTAATGAGTTTAATTTCTAGTCATGTGAATTCAATTGGAAAGGGCAGTTCCATTTGATTTAGATATAAAAGCTCAATAAAGCAAAATAGAAAAGTTCTCAAATAAATAGTTGGATAGAATGTATTTTATCACACATTAAAGGAAACAAAGACTGAGGAATTGGAATCCTTTAAAGAAATGTGTTTATCACTCTACCTTCCTTACTCTGGTCATTTTTAAAACCTAATTTTAGATGCGGGAACAAAGGAAATGGCAAATAGAAAAATAGAGAAACACTTTTCAGTAGCCACTTGGTTAGGAGATTAGTATCCGGTACTTCGGGGGAAAAAAAATTGGAGAACCTCAAGTAGTCTCCAGCTTAAAAACCCTGAAAACAAAAAATGATTCTGAGGCATATGCATGTTCCGGTATCCTAATTTGTTTTCATATGGGACCACCGAGGCTCAGAGTGTGAAACCCCCAAAACACCTTTGTCAAGTGGAGTACTGTCTACTGAGAGGAAGCAAGGCAGGAATCAGCAGGAGGGTCCTGTCACAGCCTGTGCCCTCTCTCCAGTGTGGACCTTGGGAACTGGAACTCCCTCACTGTCTTTCCCAAGGCAGCATGGAACTCAGAAGATCACTCTTTTTCGCCCCTAGGAGGATGACTTGTGACCAGAAAGAAGGAGTGTGAGATAGGAACTCAGAGAAGAGAGTGAGCACAGGATTTTACCAAGTTTCCCAGTTTACCACTTCCCCAAGCACACTGAACAAGGAAGTGTCTGTAAAATACACAGTCGGGGCCATTTCCTCCGTCTTTATTTCTGAAGGACTCCCAGGTCACAAAACTCATCCTGAATTCACGTGTTGTTTTTGATTGTGTATGTTGTTGTAGTGGCCTCAGTCCTGTATGGGGTCGGCGAAGATAGTGGTTTTTGTTTTTTCCATCCTATGATATCCTTAGGTATTACAATCCAGGGCCAGAGACAGCATTCTCAGAATATTCAAGAGGTAAGACATCAATCAGCACAATTACTGTATCAACCTGGACACTGAAATTAACAGCTGATGTTTTGCAGTAGCTTTCCACAAAGCATGTGGTTGTCAGACAGTAACAGGAATATCTGTACATTAGCTTTTAAAGACCCTTCTGTTGGGCCACATAAAAGGCAGGTTGTGACATAATGGGCAGAAAAGAAATTGGTGGGACAGATGACACAGCTGCATACCTTCAACAAAGTGTGGATAATAAGCATATTTTATGTTTACATTTGGTTTATTGAAGGGACCCTAAACTTAAAAAAATAAAAAAGTGCAAGCGGATCATCAGGAGAAATCAGAGTCTAAAGTGATTAATTAGACCTGATTTTGTCTTGAACAGATTTACTAAGCATTTTTCAAATAGCCACAATGTTTGTAATTACCAGAATCACACCTCCATTGGCCGGCCTTAGTTACTTCATGCATGAACAACAATCTGATTGAGCACTCTTGTTAGGGTTTCATTCTTCGTTGTAATTAGCCATAATCATAGCCTTCCTGGGTGCATGAGAATGTGCGAGCGACTATTCACAGCCTAAAACCATTTGAATATGAATCTTCTCAGTGAGGAGCAATAAAGCAGGAGAAAACAAAACAGCTTCTCTAGGGAATCCTGCAAGCATCTCTCTTCTGACTCTGCCCCTTCAAAATGCTCCCTCTGCAGTCTCTGGATTCGATTTGCTAAAACAAGGGTGGCTTAATGAAGACAATGGTCCATTATTCCTTAAGTGACACAGGAGGGCCCAAGTATTACAGGCTTAGTTCTTTCAGTCTTTGCCAAGGACACAAGGAACAAAAGAACAAGCAATTGTGTGTGGGGGAAGAGAATTCAGCCTGGGCTTCACTTGGGGACCACTCAGAGTGAGATGGGGCCATGCTATTCTTATGCTCTGAGGAGGCTGGTGCATGCTTGCTTTCTTCTCTTTCTTCCCCTCTTCACCCCCCTGCAAATGACTCAGGCATTACAGAAAAAGGCTCCAAGCAGCAGGAATTGAAAACAAAGGCTTAGAGGAGGAGGGGTGACATTTCTGATCCTGTCCCAAGCACATTCATAGTGAGCCACCTACTGGCAACTCCTCTTTTCCTTCTTTTAGGCTCTCGTCCCCTAACCTCTGAAGGGAAGGCCTAAGTAAACAGGCTGGAATCACTCAATAAGGATTTTGAGCCAAAAATGGAGAACTAAAATTCACAGGGAAAGCTTCCATTGCAGTCGTGAGTCTTTGAGAGAAAACACAGTTTGGACTCAAGTAGAAGTATGGCAAAATGTCAGGCATAGAGAGTTGCTTAAAATGTTGTCTACACTGACAGGAAATTAAAAGATGACTCAAATGACTCATGAAGTTAAGTCAGCAAATCACCCAGATGAATTATAGCACATCTAAATGGTCTTGCCTATGCTAAACTTTCAGTTCTTCCATGCATTCATTTGTGCAGTGTTTTGTTGTTGGTTGTTTGTCTTTGAGACATTACACAGTTAATACATTATCTGTTTGAATTCTTTGTTGTCATTTTACCATGGGAAGCTAAATAAGGGTTGTGATGTGATCCCTGATGATTTTCCAATCACCCATTTCGGTTTAGGATCTGCATCATCGTGCTAAAGTGAGTGCTCTAAAACCACATAGTTAGCTGAAGGGATTTGCTACTGGAGCCTCAACGCGCGCGTGCGTGCGTGCGTGCGTGCGTGTGTGTGTGTGTGTGTGTGTGTGTGTGTGTGTGTGTGTGTGTTCACAGTTTAAGAACTGAGTGAGACTGTGACCTTTCCAGTAGAGTATGTGATAAATTTTGGGATTGCTAGAGGTGGCCAAAGGCAGAAACTGGATATCATGGAGAAAGGGGTCATGACAATTAGTAAAGGGTCTATTACTTATGTTGAATCATGTCTCCTACCAGGTATCCTACAGAGCCAGGGTCACATTTTCCTAAAAAAAAAAAAAGGAGGGATTATGGTGATGTGCTTGGGTCACCTCACCCACAGGGCAGCAGTGGGCACCCCTTTATACATCCTTTAGTACAAACTGCATTCATTCTGACTTGAGATCTTCTTCAGAATATGTTCTGATGGTCTCTCTATTGAGGCTCTTATCCTATTTGTAGGCTATTTTATTGTTTAAAGCTACTTTATCATTTTTCATAGAATAATGTGTGATTTCAAACAAACTTATCATACTCAAATCACTTTGAAAAACATAAGAAGAATCTCCATGACCATAGGCATTAGTTTAACCTGAGGGCTGGCGGAGGCACCATTCCTAATAATTTCTTTTTTTTTTATTTCATGTGAATTGGTGTTTGGCCTACATATATGTCTATATGAGTATGTCAGATCCCCTGGAATAGACAATTGTGAGCTGCCATGTGGGTGCTGGGAATTGATCCTGGGTCCTCTGGAAGAACTGCTGAGCCATTTCTCCAGCCTCCATTCCTAATAATTTCAAAACTGGGAATTACAACATGACCATGACTTGGCATTTGGCTCTGTGCTGGTGGGTGCCTTAACATACATTGGCTCTCCCAATCCTTATGCAAGCCTTAATGGATGTGGTCACTGTCCTGTTATTATCCCATGGACATAGACAATGCAAAACCCAAAGACACTGGAGAAAATTAAAACAGTGAAAGATTCAATGACTGCCCAAGACACAGGACTAATTGATAGTATGTCTGTAATTAAATGGATGACTATGGTCAACTCTCAAGCTAGGAGCCATTAACATGGGGGGGGGGGGGCGGCTGCTCTGTTGGCCAAATATGAAGGCTGTGAGTATTTTCTGAGACTATGTAGATGGAGGAGTCTGTTACTGACCTAACAGATAATCAGTCACTCCTGGATTTTCACAAACAAGAAGAAACAAACTTTTACATAATTCAATTCTGTATATACTAAATGTTCATTATGTACAAGGTACTATGTACAGTTAAGAAAGCAAAGATGTACAAAACAAAAACTTCTAATTGCTTTGATATCAGAAAGGATATATATATAGTCCCTTATTTCAAAGAATCAGTAAAAACTATATGAAGCAAATATAAAACAAACACAGTTTAAGGTATAAAATATGTAGACAATCTTGCCAAGACTGCAATAAACACAAAGAGGGTCTCTAATCTTAATGTATGTACTCTTCCATGCCCCTGACCCAGAATAATGCATGTGTATCATTTGCTGAAAGCAGCGAATGCAGAGGTTGGAAGCAACCTTCTAAAATGAATATCCACCATAAATGTGGAGCACATCATGTATGGATATTAGTTAATTAGCAGTACTGTTTGTAGTCTGGGTCAATCAGAGCCAGCAGCTTATTCTCTTGTAACACTCTGATAAAGATTGCTGTAAAGTATCACATTCCTGTCACATGCCATGCTTCCAGTGTTAATAAAAGAGGGAGAAAAGCTCTTCACTATGGACAGACATTACACAACAGACAGACAGCTCTCAGTCAGGCATAGATTCAGTCTCACACAACAGACAGAAGATAGAAGACACAGTAAGTATGTAGTAGAGAATTCAAATCTGAGCTCATTCTTGGTTAAATGATTCCAAGGGGAAGGGCTTTGATTTCTTAATGCAACACTGTTGCATTATTGGTGACTCAGAGTTAATCACTACTGCATTTAATCCATGAAATGTGTCTCTGAGGAAGTTTCCAGAAAGGTTTAATTGGAAAGGCCACTCCAAATGTGGACATCCACCATTTATGGCTAGAGTCCCTGACTGAATAAAAGAAAAGAGCAAAACAAAACAATAAAACAAAAAGGAGATAGAGTAGAGTAGCTAACACTAGCATTCTTCTTCTCCCTCTACTTCCCAACTGCAGATGTGACACACACACCACCAGCTTTGATTTTACTTGAATACATGAAGAGATCAGAAAGTCTTATATAATATATATGAGCAGTTTAAATATATTATCTGTAAAACTCCCAAATAAAGGTGTAATTAAAGCTGGGAATCATAACCATTTCCCCCAGAAATGACTGTTCATTCTGCAGCTTTGTGAATATGACTGTTGAAAATAACGTTTCACACAAAGTCATGATGAAATCAAGCTAGTCTACAAACTCCTTTATTAACGAAGTTGCAATAGCTAACAACTCATTATTAAATCTACTGATGAACATGTAAGTAGTTAAAAGCATCATAAATTGCTGAGCAGTGAGAAAATTGTTCATTTTTTACTGTCATTTGGTGTATAGACAGCATGCATTTTCTCTTTAATATATTTTAAACCTACCTTAACATTTAGGTACTTCAAAAATTTAACATTAAGGATATAGGTTAGCTATGTAGTGTCCACCTAGCATGAGGCCCTGGGTTCTAACCTCTTTGCCAGAATAAGTAAAATGCATGCTATTGTCTAATCTGTGGCTATCAGTTTTATAATTATCAATACTACACAATAGTTTTAAATAGTCTCCACAATTTTAGTAATACAATAAAAGTGTGTAGGAAGAACAATTCAAGGTGAGTAAGCCACAAGTTGATAAGGAGGTCGCACAGACCCCAGCTTAGCTGAGGGTCAGCTCGCTAGGTTCCGTACTCCCAGGGAAACATTGTTTGCAGCTGGGACTGTCAAGAAAATGGTTCTGAGCACAGGTTCAGTGGGACTTTCTTAGCAGTGAGTCATGGGCCTAACTGAAACCGAAGTCCCCGGCCCTGACTGTGGGACCTGGCAGGACCTCCCTTCCTGTCCTTTTCGGTCTCCCTGGTCCTCATATCTCACTGTGTGTTCCTGTGTACTGTCCAAGATGTTCTGGACATCTGCCTGTTACATTATACATTATATACATATTATTTAATGTATACATTAATAAGGCTCAGGAGCAGTCATAGTGGCCTTTTTTCCTAGAACACCCTTCACTCCTGCCACGCCACTTGAACAAAATTGCTTGCTTTTCTTCGCTCCTCCCTGATACCTCTGTGCACCATTTCCCTTACCTGCCTTCTCCCTGACCGCGCTTTTCCTTCTTGCCAAACCGCTAGCTCTCACATGGCATCAACTTAATTACCAACTTCTCTGTTTACAAGCCCCCAGAATTCACTAAAGTTGGCTTTAGTCACAGAACTTGGCTTTTTTTTTTAATAACAGTGTTAAGAATGTGAAGTGCACGCCTATATGTGTGTGTATGCACACACGTCTCACCCGAGGGTTTCTGACTATTTCATATCAAGCACCTGAATGACTGTTGTTGAGGACAATGGCTGGCATGAAGTATGCAGCCAGCATCATCTAACTGATTAGATGTGATACACACCTTACACTAAGATGACAGAACTAACATCCAAGAATCCTGAGTAAAGTCACAGAGAAGTCAGGTATTTCTTCATAAAAAATGGCTGGGGGGGGGGGAGGGCGTCTCTGAAAGTACAGAGATTGGTAACTGATTTGAAAGATGGAAGAAAAGAATTCCAAATATTTTTGCAGAGCTTTCCTTGATACCCTGTAACATGACAGAACACTCACCATAACCACCCTTCTGTAGATTACAGGCGTAGTTTTATTTGTTCATGAGGAAATGGTCAGATGTACTGTGAGACTGGGACTGAGAATCTCTGCTGTGCCCATGGTTACCAAGGGTCGCAGTGTGCCTCCTCCTGACTGTCTGGCAGCTAGACTGCCTCTTTTCTGATCCCAACCCCACAAAAGCTGAAGGACACCCTTCAGCAAGATGCAAGGCAGTGACTACATTCCCCCTAGTGCTATTTTAGGGAAAGTTCTTTGGCTGCTCACAGTGGGAGTTGAGTTTTGACAGCTTGTCAAATCCAAAGTCTCCACCCACCAGGAACTAACCACCCCCCCCCCTTGCTCAGTCACTGACCAGGATCTGCAGGGCCCGCCTCCTGTTGACTTTGTCTGCTCTTTGCTCTTTGTATTTTTGGATCAGGTTTTCCCTCACTCCCAGTGACTCCTGAGCATGCCCTGCTGGGCTGCTTTTCTCCAGTTAGACCTGACATATCATCCACACAGTCCCTTATAGAAAAATATTTCTAAAGGACAAATCCGTCCAGGTCTCTGTCACCTTATTTAAAACTCTCCGGTGTGCCTCACTAGCCTTCAGTGATGAGCCCACCCTATTCAATGCAGACATAAAATACTTTATAGCCAGGCTTCCTCATTTTCACCCACTCTAGGGATCTTTGAAGTCCAAGTCACTTACTACAACTTGTGATTCTTCTGTTGCATGCTGGCTTTGGCCCTTTTGCCTTGGAGCACACATTGGCAAGCACAGAATAAGATGTCCCCAGGAATACTTTTTCTCCTCTGACTTTTTTGCCTTAAGTATCTTCCAGTATTAACAGTTCTCATGTCTCAGTCTGAGCTTCCACCTTCATACTAAGGCCAGCTATGCATTCAACAACCACATGTTTCTAAAACTTGTTGGTAAGCAAAAAAAAAAAAAAAAAGGTATCCTGATGCCCGACCACAAGTGAGTAGAATACTGCAGGTACCACAAAGTTAAGTAGCCATGGACCCTAACAGTAAGTAGGGAAGGGGAACTAATAAACATCACACAATGAGAAATGCTGCTTGCTGCCCACTGCCAAAGTTCAATATCCTCAGTGTTCAGGGAGAAGTTCTGCATTGGCAATTGCCAAAGCACGGTGCAAAAGATGCATCAGATGATGGGCAGACAGGAAGAAAGCCCACTCCAGGAAGGAGGATGACAGCAGGAGGCCAGGACTCCTGTGAAACCCGATAGGGGTGGTGGTGGGGGGGGTGTTGAGCCTGGACCCTTGGCTGCCTTTCTTCTTTGGAGACTTAATACAGTCAATGTTGCTTCCATCCAGATTCACAGCAGCACCTGGTGGCTCTCCTTCCCCCTTCGGAATTTCCAGAGATACTGGCAATTAAATTTAGCAGCTGGAGGCAAATCAGCACCTTTCTATTAAACTGTAAACATGTAATTCAAGGAAATCATTTAAATGAAGCTAAACAGATCATATAGGTTACCTCCTAACATTGAGGAGAGACAGAAAGAGCTAGATGGAGTCTGCAGAGTTCATAATAATGAAATGCTTTATTTTCTGTCTACTTTTATTCTCTGTATTTAATTCATCTATAATTTACTTACATATATGATTTTAAAAAATCCAACTTGCTTTTGTTTCTTTCTGAAGTTTTTATCCTGCTTCCAGCCGCCCTTGAGGAATGCCCACCCTGTCTTCTTGTATAGTGGCTCCTTCGATTTAGAAAGAACATGGTAGGGTATAGACTTGTCTGTGTAGACTCATCTGTGTACACATCACTTGTGCTTTCTGAGATTGCCCCAGTTCTATGCCGCTTTGACTTTTTTTACTTTATCAAGTTTATCTAAACCTAACAGAGACAGTTCTCAAAGTGCCATCTTACTCCCATGCTTGTTTGCTCTTCCAGATAATTTTTGGATCTAGTTCTGTGAATTTCACCCCAAAATTATGGGACTATTACGTTACTACTGCTTAAAAGTAATTGGTAAGTTATGTCTTGACCCCTGCCACTCATCAGTGTTTTGAAACAACTTGTTCCCAGTTGCTTTCTGTTGCTATGATAAACACCGGGAGCCAAAGCAACCTTGGGAGGAAAGGGTTTATCTGTTTTACACTTCCAGGGGACAGTCTACCCCAATTGGAATTGGGGCAGGAAGTCAAAGCAGGAACCTGAAACAGGAACCACAGAGGACTGCTGCTTACTGGCTTGGTCTCTGGTTTATGCTGGCTTTCTTATTCAGTTCAGACCCACCTGCCTAGGGATGGTTCTACCCACAGTGGTGGGTCCTCCCACATAATCATCAGTTAAGTCAGTCTCTTAAAACACAGCCATAGGCCAATATGCTCTAAGCAGTTCCTCTACCTAAGCTCCCTCTTCCCACGTGACTTTGGTTGTGTCAAGTTGACGAAAAAAACTGAACAGCACCCTACTTTTATGTCACCTTCCCCTTGGCCACTACCATTCTATTACTTGACAGCTCTGCCTCCTCCTTCTCCATCTTATTCTTCTGGCTCTTACTGTGTGGATTAAAACTGCTTTCAGAGTTCAACTAAGCATGCATGCTTGTGACAATGCAAATGTTTTTGTTGGCACTTCATACTAGCTGTGTACTCAGGGTTGTTTAATAGTAATGCCAAGACAGTCTTAGAGCATGGTGGTTAATAAATGCTCCTTTTATCCCTCCATATCCAGGCACAACAATGTGCCCCTGGGGTTACCCTTCAGAGCCTTCTCCTTCCCAATTTTCCCCTATCATGTCTTCAGAACTAGACCAAATTGCCTGCATTTATATCCCTGAGTCAGACTAGCCATTCCTAGGAATTACGAGAGCTATCACGTACATAAGCTTTTGCTCCTCTGCCACTCTTCAGCTTTGAGGCAGTTAGTATTAAAGGGGAAAGGATGAACTGGACATAGAAATAGTTCCATTGCAGCTAGGGATGAGCCCTGAAGTGTGAAGTCACCAAACACATATGATTGTTAGTTTTACACTTCAAAATAGGAAGATAGCCCATAGCTTGCATCCCAGGGTTCTGGAATCCTTTGTTCATGACAGTCTCATCTAAAGCGATTTCACAGCACAAAGAAGTCTAGAACAATCACTCCACACACATGATAAAGAAACAAAACCAAGGAGGGACGTGTCCCAAAGTGAAGGAGAGAGAAACAGAAGACCAGGGCTTCTTCACTGACAGGAAGCTTTCCTCTCTATGTAGGTTTTTTAGATACAAGACAGAAAGAGAGACGTGGTATTAAAATGGTAGGATAACCACAGAAAGGAAGAAGGACAAAGGCAGGGAATACATCACACCCCCTCACTCTGCAGCTCCCCTTTGGCTTGTGAACCCAAAGACAAATATACAGGGATATTGAAGGAGCATTGAGGAAGAGAGCCACCTGCCTCTCTTCAGTGTGAGATCTTAAAATCTCCACCTCTCATGCTAGCTCCAGCAAGGCAGAGCCAATGTGTGCAACAAAACTCAGGGGGGTAAAAGGCCAGGACAGCAAACATAAAAAGATTTATAAACTCAGGGAAAAAAAGAAAAACTCCTTTTTTTTTTTTGCCATTTTCAATACTGTACAATGAGTGTGCACAGCATCAATCAAAGGAAAAATATACAAATCACGGTAAAGTCAAACATCATTTCAAAACATGCAAAAGTATATCCAAATTCAAGATTTAGGAGAGGAATGTTCTCAACAGAAGACGAAACAAAAGATGGAAAGAGAAGAGAGGAGCCATGTTATTTTTAACACTTTCTTTATATTTGAAAGACCAGTTTTACTCATGAGTTTCAGATAACCAGCGTAATACCTTTCATTAAAATTGGCAACAGGAACTTGAAAGTTGAAAGGCTTCACTGAATTATTTTTAATTGAAATGAGTCCAGTGGAAAGAGGGACTGCAAGGCCCATACTAATTTTCTTTTCTGCAACAGGCTCACACGGATGGTAGCATAGAACTGGAAAAGCAAGGGCCACTGAAAGTGGTCGCACCTCCCAGCCAAACCCACAGTCCCCTCTGCAGAGCTGGGGTGTCACCAGCCTCTGATTTGTCAGTAACTATATGAATACATAGTTATTAATAGAGTATACAGGGTTCATTAGCTACTTGCAGATGTTTAAGCAGAAGCCATTTAACTTGTTTAGTGATTGGTTTATTTTATCACATCAGAGGATGCATACAAAGAATGGTGTCTGAGGATGGGCTAACAAGATTCCAGATGGAGCTTCCTTCTCTGTTACTGACTTACAGATGTTTAAGGAAGAGCTGGCAGAGAGCAGGCTGTGGCATCTTTAGCTTAGAAATGGGATTTGCCTTATAAACAATTAGGAAAAGATGACAAGTGGCAGACAGAATAAAATTTAATGTAAAGGTACTTTTTCTAATGCTTCACCTATATTTTGCATGTTAAATCAGGTGGGAGTGGCTGATGAAACAATGTTTCATTAAATAAGCCATTCTAAAGAATATTCATCGTGGGGAGAAAAAAGAAACTAGGGTAATGAAATAATTTGACTTGCATAATTGATTTCTAGCCTTATGGAAGGAAATGAAAAAGTAAATAAATAAACACCAGGCAAGTCCTTGAAACAAAGTGCCAAGAAATCTAGTACAGGTATAGATAGGCAAGCATATATATTTAATTCACTTTTATACTTTTTTAAACAATATATTATAAAGAAAAGGGATTGACTATTCAAGGCAACCAAGAAAACTTCTATTGCAAGTTTCATTGCTAAATACATAAGAGCTAAAATTCGAATTGGTACTTGGGTTATGATCCTTGAGGCCTGAAATCACAATGTCTGAAGCTGGAGAAGTAACAAAGTAACACAAAGGTATTAGCAAGAAGGCTTGGATGGGGACAGAGCCCAACCTCACTTTAGAACAATGGCCCAAAGGCACTGTGGCAATGGCTGGGAGCATGCCAAAACCCTGGAAGCCTACTTATTTACTTTTTGCAATTATTTTATTAAATCAAATACAGCCAAAATGTGAGTGTTTTGCTAGTAGAAGTATGAACTGAAAATAAATGCTAGAAATGCATGTGTATATGTGTATATATAAACACATACATATTTCATAACACATATACATACATGCATACATACATACATACATAAATACATACATACATACACATTCATTAGTATGAGAGATACTAGATATTTGGGGCTCCTATGTACATATGAAACTAGCTTAAAATAATTTAAATAATTAAAAGGTTTAAACCTATTAGATTTGCATTCTTAAATAATCACTCTGGCTCTAGACAAGGTTTAAAAACTTCATTTTTAAATTTTCTAATTAAATTACATATATTTTATATTTTGCACTATAGGTAACATTTTATACTTTTTTAGTAGCTACTTTATCGGTAACACAGTTAATTTAAGAAACCACATTAACAATCATATGTTTACAAAATTCCTCATGTTCTTTTCATTCAGACAGAAAACTATGGCATCTGCCAGGTATGTGAGAATGGAGAGCTAAAGGCTGCAGGATTTCAGTTATGCAAAATGAAAAGGATTTTGGAAACCTGTTATGCATCGATGTTACTGTCCTCAACACTACCAAACCATGTGAATTAAGATAGCTAAGTTGGAAATTTTTATGTTGTGTATTTTATTGAAGATACTTTTAAAGGACAAGAAATAAGATTCTATTCTATCAATATTACGTAAATCTTGTTTGTAGAAACAAACGTATAATAAATAGAATCCCTCATTCCTAAAATCTTTATATTATTGTTTTTGAGACAGGGTTTCTCTGTATAGCCCTGGCTGTCCTGGAACTCTAGACCAAGCTAGCCTCAAAATAACAAAGATCTGCCTGCTTCTGCCTCCAAATTTCTGGGATTAAAAGCATGCACCACCACTGTCCCGCCCTAAAATCGTCAAGTCGGTCAATATATTGTATTCTAAAAGAGGAGTGCTTCAGATCAGAAAAACTGTACAACTAGTCACTGAAGAGAAATGAAAGCACCCTCTACTGAATGAGGATCCAGTACGATGCCTTCTCTAGATGATGTTAACTACTAGAAGACAAGGCGCTGGGAGGCCAGTGAATTCTTAGTGGGAATACTATCTTTGAACAAAACACTGTTTACTTTCCTGGTTTGGGTGCAGGAGGGACGCATTACATGTGGAGGTCAGAGGACAACTTTCCAGAGTTGGTTCCCTTTTCCATCATGTGGGTCCCAGGATCAAACGTGTGCTGTGTGCTTGGTGAGAAGTGCCTTTACCTGCTGAGCTGTCTCACTACCTAGGACTATCACCTTAAGTGCTGAGGTGACTTTTCCCAGACTGCTGAGAAGCCGGGCAATGTGACTCAGGTCCAGTGAAACTGGAAGCCATTCTGCTTCTGAGATGGTAGCCAGATGACAGATGACAGATGCACAGCTGTGTCTGGGCCCATAGAAGTGGCACTGTTCCATACTGACTTAAGGTCAGAGAGTTCAAACCTATCCTTGCTCTTTCAAGGTTAAAGGCCTAAGACCTGAAGGTCTAGGGTGTGGCTACTGAAGGATGTTTGGCCTAAGGTGTGGTTACTGGATGTCTTAACCCTCAAGGCCAGATAATAAGAGGTTTGATCTAAGGGTGGTTACTGGATGCTTTGAGACTCAAGGAAGTAATTATGTCTATGTTTTGCTTGTATCATTGGTGAGGAAGTCCTTTTGCCTTTCCTTTCTTTTGGTTGGGAAATAAAAGGACTTCAAGCAATAAACTTAGGGAAGATCCCAATATTCACTGGAGGCCCTTCCCACTCTATCTTCTGTCTCTTATTTCTTTCCTCAACCCACACTCCCCCTCTCTCAGCACATTTTAACAGGTTGGCAGGTTCTGACACGGCTGCCCTTCAGAGTTACGAGAAACTGAACATAGCTCTGCACCTACGCCTGACTACATGAATAAAGTTCTGGTGAAGAAATTCAATAAAACTAGGCAACATCACAGTTTCTTTCTAATGTTGATTAAATCTTTATTTTATATATTATACAAAACTTTTTTGAAAAAGAGATAGTGCTGAAAAGCTATTAGAATTGCTAATCTTTGGCTCTGCTGTGTAGAAGTGAGGACTACCACCTAACACAAAGGTTTATTTGGAATAATCTCTATTTATTTGAGGGAAAGGGGAAATAAATAAATAAAAACAAAACAAGTGAAAGAACTGCTCATCTGTGTGGAAGCTAGAGGTTCTGTTCCTAAGAGGACAATGTTTTAAATATTAAAACTCTAGCGCAGGATGCACCCCTGTCTCCCCACAGCTTCCCATTATGAAGAGAATTTATGCAGAGGCTTGTCCTTCACAGATGTTAATTATCGGAATAATGTGGGCTACATTGTTCCTACTTTCTCGTACACTGCAAATCCCAGCAGAAACAAAGAGTATAATAGATGCTGGGAAAGTTGCTTTGAATTTGTAAATGCTACTAACAAAAACTGACTATCAAAACCACTTTAAACCAAATACAGCAGGAACTTTAAGTTCTTAACTACTAAAAATGAAATTTAGAAGCATCAGTGCATGCAAATTGGAATAGTGACAGGACATATATGGTTATTACAGTTATTAAAAATGATTGGCTACTAGTTATCTTAAATGTGTTCCTCTAAAAACCCACCTTTTAACTGGGCAGAAAGGAAGTTTAGCCAGAGAAGAAGAAAATAAATCTATCAAATTTTCTAAGGCCCTGGGGTATCATTGCATGGTATTCTGAAGATTTCACCACATTTAGAACTCCAGTGCCAGGGAACAGACTCAATGCTATGTGTCTGACATCTAATCAGCACTTGACATATAGTGAGCTTTCAGGAAGTACAGTATCATTTAAGAAAAGGGAAACCCATAAATGTCAGTGGAGCACTAGTCACTTTCCATGATGAAGGCCCACCTAGGATGAACTAGGTCTGGAAGGTACACGGTAGAGACACTCATGTCCACTTCTCTTTTCCCTAGCCTCTCAGTCCCATCTACCATATAGTACACTCCAAGCACTGTTACAGGAATTCAGTCTGATGTAACAGTTAGTGCTGTGACTAACCCCTGAGAAACCTGGTCGGTGTCCCTGAGTAGCTTTCAGTGTACTGTGAGTAAACCAAGTCAGGGAAGAGGCCCGAGGGTCTTTCAGAGTGGCCTCTGGCATGGCCGTCACTACAACTGTGCCTCATGGTCTTGATATTAGTCCACCCGGCACCCCCACCAGGACTTAGGGAATAACAGGAAGGAGGGGGCAGAGCTGAGGATAGAGAGGAAAGCTGTGAGATGCTGGCCTCTGGAGATGACATGGCTGTTGCACAAATGACCCAACAGCATCTGTGTTGATGTGCTCAAGACTTGATCAAGATCAGGGATGTCAAAAATTCCAGCATGCAGCAGGGAAGGCCCGTTCATGTTCATGCCCGACTCCTGGCAAGAGGAGTGATTGGCAACTGATGGCTGTTGAGAAAGGTAGAGTCGCTTTTCTTTAGTGGGATAGCCATGGTAGGTGGTCCAATAGATAACCATACACCCAGGCACATATGTACAACAGTGATTAGACTAGGTGGATTGTTAAAATGGGGAAAAAAGGACATGAAGTGAGGGAGGTGTATTGGGGGAAGTCCTAGGGTGATGGGAAATGTCTTTCTGAATATGTGTTTCTCTTATTGGTTGATGAATAAAACACTGATTGGTCAGTAGCCAGGCAGAAAGACAGGTGGGGTTACCAGACCAGGAGAAGACTGGGAAAGGAAGGCAGAGAGAGGTGGGCAAAGAGACGCCATGTAGAGACTAGGAAGATAGGATACAGCAGGCATTTTCTGGTAAGATAAGGCCATGTAGAAATACATAGATAGTAGTTATGGGTTAATAATTAAGAGAGAACTACCAATAAAAAGCCCTAGCCATCGGCCAACAATTTTATAATTAATATAGCATCTGTGTATTTATTTGGGGCAAAGCAGCTGTGGGACTAGGAGGGAAATAAAACTCCAGTTACTCTGGGGAATTAAAAGGAGAATGAGTGAGGGTAGATATGGCCAAGATACATTGTATACATGTATGAAATGGTCAAAGAATTAAGAAGAGATAAATCAGAAATATTCAGATTGGACAAAGCCACTTTTCTACTGACTGCTTTAGGAATCCCCTACTTACGACCCAGATGGTAGACATCCACTGGTCTGGTCACCAGGAGGACCACATTTCTGTCGTCAAGTCTCCAGTAAATTGTTCTGTGCAATTCTTGGGCCTGCACATCTGTTCCTTTGGCCTCACAGCACCTGGTAGGCTGGGATTTGCTGAAAGACCTAGCATTAAAGTTGCATTTTTACGTTAAAGGAGCATGAGGAATTTACAGCAAAGAACAGCAAGCAGCATTCTCGAGGTGAGCACAGGGCAGATGACCTTTAATGGCTAGCAGATGAAGGCAAAGTAGGGCAGATTAAAAGGAAGACGGACAAGATGATTGGAAATAATGATGGTGACAAAAAGTGGTCGGCGGATGCTTGTTGAATGAAGGAGTACAGAAATGAACTCAAAGGAACTGAGAGTAACCAAGGTGGAAGTAAGCACAGTGGCAAGGCCCTGCCTGCCCTGGGTGTTTCTGCCCTTTTCCCATTTAATTCCCTTAAGCTTCCTCAGGTTTAAGGTTAGGGTTCAGAGTCACTTTAGCAAACAAAACTGTCTTTAAGACCTCCCTTCTACACCCTGCCTGCTCTTTCATCTGGATTCCCACTAATGGGTGGTGTATAGGGACATAATTTGGTGGTTTGGATAAGAATGGCCCCCAAAGTGAAACAGAATCAGAGGCCTAAAACCAATGCTTACATGATGACAGGTTCACAACACACAGTTAAAATAAATGTTACACACTGAAAAACAATGGATGCTAGACTCTCTCTCTCTGACTCAGAATTTGAGTCTGTCCCTCAGTATCCATGGGAATTAGTCTCAGGAGTAAGGGGTTTCTGGAGCAAGTAGAAGGTTTGAAGGGACCAGCCCCCCTGTTTTGGCAGCCATGACAGGCTAACATGAGCTCACCTGACCTTGCTGGGCCTGTCCTGGTCACTTGGAGGTCAGATGCCCTCCTTGTGGCACGAAACCAATCACAAGTAAGCTGGCAGGGCTATGCTTTATGGCTCTGGGTGTGCTTTATGGACAAGTGCACAACAGTGACGTGCAGAGCATAGCAACGGCCCTGGGAGGGCCTATGGGCCATAAAAACCAGTTGACCAATCAACACAGGGCAGGTCCTCCAAGCCTGGAGGTGCACCAATCCTGAGACTGTGCGTACCTCTAGACACTCCCCTTTCGCTGCTCTATAAGATCCCTGTCTCCTGGTTTCTCGGGGTCTTTTCTTCAACCATCTGCTGTAGTGGATGGGTGGAAGGCAGGAGCTAATGAGGTTAGCTTGTTAAACAACTGCAATAAAAGACTCTGCGTTTGCATCAAAATGGGCCTCTTCGTGATTTGGGGGTTCAGAATTTGAGCACAGCAGGTGTCTTTCCTACAACCACAGGAAGAATTCTTATCTTTGTGGTATAGCCACATCTTGCTTGGTCCAGTTTGCTACCATTAGATAGATACTCTTCTTTGTCCAATACTATCTCACAACTGCTCACTTCTCACCAATCCTACAACATAATAGTTTGAATATTTCTCCAGGTTTGCATGTCCTCATGAAGTAAATCTGTATGCTTTTCTCTTGTCAATCTGTCTTTTGTGTTAGGACTCACTCTCTCTACAGTGACAACGCAGGCTTCCTGTCATCACAATCTGGATTTGGTTACACATTCTTTCAAAGCCTGCTAAGTTGTATA